>NC_139313.1:2523982-3785973 GCF_051148585.1 Colletotrichum jinshuiense
TTGGCCCTTGGCGGCTTGAGCGTAGGAAAATGCAGTCGCCATCGTGTCTGATGCTAGGTCTGATGCAGAAATAGGCATGCCTCGAAAGACTGTAGGGGGTATATTGGACCAGGAAAGATGATCAGCGGATCCAATCCTGCCAGGCCCCGAAATAGGTAGCCACGAAACGGCTTTGGTGTATCCTGCTGTAGGGTAAACCGAGGTCTACCAGCAACTCCCCGAGCGGAGACAGACCGGAGAGGGCGAACCAACCTCTCCGCGTGGTCAGGAATACGAGTCGGTCGGCGGCTTGGGGTGCCGTTGAGAGGGACTGAGGTCGATTGAGGTCGTCAAAAGTCGCTCGTCAGCGGGAAGGCCCAAAGGTGGGAGGACGAGCAGTTGTTGCCGGTCCAGGAAAGCCAAAGGTGGCTGCAGTGTTGGGCGAATGCGGGGGGACAGGTTTCCGACGGAGGCAGGCGGACTCTGTGATGAGCAGGAGACAAGCACTACAAGAATGTCCGAGGGGTCGTGGAAGCTGTGTTCCTCGTAACGAAGAGCGGAGGTGGTGCAAGGCAAGTCAACGAAGAGTTGTGGGGGGTTGAAAGAAAAGCGATGTGTTTCCGGAGATGCTCGGGTTGCGGCGATCTAAGGAAAATGTGAACAACGGTAAACGCAAAGCTTCGATTGGAGGGCTTGTTGTTGGCTTGAGGGGTCTCGCTGGTCGTTTACGAAACGTCCGCTGTGTGTGGCGAACAGGAAGTCAGCCCAGCAAGGACAAGAGAACAGAAGAATGGCCACAAAGATACCGATAGGGTAAGTTTGTGGAGGAGAGGAAGAGGGGAGTGTGTGGTTGTGGGAGGAGAGGAAGGTTACAGGAATAAAATCTGAGGCCCGAGTTTTTTTTTGTGAATGAATTTTTTTTTTCTCTCTCGGGAAAGCACACTACCCAGGTTGGCACTTGAGGTAAAGGTGGAGGCAGCTTGTCGACCTGACTTTTTTTTTTAGCGGGGAGGGGGGACTTTGGCTGTGACTGTGACAGTGACTTTGAAGTTGAGGACACTGGAAAGAAAGGACGAAGTGGCCCATCCGCCTGAACTGATTCACTTCAGGGCACGTCGTCCAAGGCTAGGCAGGCAGGGCACAGCAGTGATGGCGAAGCACGCACTTAGCAGAGGTACCTCTGATGGCTGAACTGCGCTGAAAAGGATGCCCATGGCATGCCCATTCACTCTGGTGTCTCAGACGCTGTACGGAGTACCATGGTATCGCTGCAGGGTGGGAAAGGAGGGGTGATTCGTTGCCCTGCCCTGGGGCAGCCCGTCCCAGTTCCGTCCCGTCCATCCTTTCCGGGCGGGCGGTGACCGAAATATTTCCCACCTGAGGCAGTGAGGCAGCGTCCGCCATGGCACCTCGGCCAGTCAGGAAACACGGATACTGGTACCGTCCGACGACAAGGGGGAGGGGGGAGTAGCAACGGCACGCAGCAAGCAGCAAGCAGCACATCAACAACCTTGGAGCAGGCAGGGCAGGGCGGCCGGTCTTGACTCTTGAGCTGTGGCCCGTAATACCCCTCCCTTCTTCCCCTCTCTGGGTAAAGTGCTTAATTACCTCCACCGCGATATTGGACTCTCATTCACCACCACCTCTCTTTGCAGCAGTCGAATCCCGGGACGGTCCAAGTTTTTTTTCCCCCGTTTTGTTTTTGTTTTTTTACTCGTCCTTCTGCCCTTGGCTGGTCTACTAGCGCTTGTGCTTCCGCTTCCTACTGCTGCGACCTTCTGCATATGCGCACATCCATCTGCTTCCTGGTCCGGTTTTGGTGGGGTTGCGCGAATATAAATCGGTTTGTTCACCTGTCCAAGCCATTTTCTTATACATTTTTTCATGTGTGTTTTTGTGTGGTGACCCTCTGCTTGTACCATATCCGCTTGCGTGGTGGTGGTGTGTCATGGAGTTGCGATGCGAGTGCTGCCGACTTACAGATGCGCTGCGCTGCACTGCACTGCACCACATCGCACCACCCACTCGAGCGGGCAGATGGAGTTTTGACTAAATGCACCTGGTGTCCCTCCCTCCCTTTCTTCCATTCGGGAGGTGATTACGTTGCCAAGGGCGGGGGCACAAGGAGGACGTTTCTTTCTTCCTCGCCGTTGCCTCGGAAGAAACGTCCTGGCCATGCCTCCTTGCCTTAACCTAATGAGAAGGCCACGGCTCACAAGGTCGATCTGGAGGTAGGTTTGCTCAGTGTTCCAAGTTACGGGTAGCAGGCGACGATGCTTGTTGTGTAGGTACGTACCGGGGGGAATGCAGATCCAAAGCCCACTGGAGTGCTCTCCATTTCATGACCAGGACCTTGCCTTCCTCTGCACATGTACACGCACACAAATCCTTTCCCATTTGCAATAGCAGGGCTGAGGGTTGGATTCCATCCGTGCATTGCGCCCATGCCATGTCGTACGAATTTCTTCCCCATCATTGGTCTTCACAGATGTATATCCTACGCTACCCATTCGCCGACTCGAGTCCAGCGCAAATGAAGAGGAGGGTAGCCGCGGCTACCTTTCACCCATCCTAGAACTGGAATGGCACACTGGACCGACCGGCCTTCTTTCGTTACCCGACCCCATTCGCCGCACCTGAATTACATAAAGGATACATTTCCCTGACGTTGTTATTTTGAAGCCCTCGCCCTCACCCTCGCCCTTTGATCAAAGACGTACTTATCCGGGTCTCAAGCGGCCCCAAAGACTGAGTGGCACATTGGTATGTACATACATTTCCTCATCATGCCAGCCCTGCCACAAGCCAATGGGCGCCTCGCCCCGGTTGGTGCCACCACCGCCACAGGTTTTCTGGGCCGTCGGCTCTTTCCCTTTCGAACCATTTGCTTCCGAGGATTGACTTGCCGACCTCCTCATGCACGCACATGGACTCAACATGGGTCCGGTCCTTATCTAATCTGTGAATGAGGGACCACGGCCATTTCCGCGCCTCGCTTTACCTTAGTCATCACGGACACCTTGTGCGCCCGAGGAACGACTATGGAAATTCCAAGACAACGATTTTCCATGCCTTGTATTCCTGGTGGCCAATACCCGGCCCCCGGCGTACTGGTAACAACCCGGCCAACCGCCCCCTTTGATACGTGTTCCACCGAGATAGACGCAGCTTTTGCAATGCATTATCTTCCATTTCAAAAGTGGTAAGGCTAGCAAGCCCTGCGCGGACAGTTAAAGAGATAAAATAAATAAATAAAAATCCCCGGCCATGCTGGCCAAACAACTCTTCTTGCTGTCCCACCTCGGCCCCTAGCCAACTTGTTCCATAGCGCAGAATATGTAGCCCCTTGCGGAATAACGTGCGGCGGTCGCATGGCTTGTCGTTGTGGAAGGCCGGTCAGTTCCACCGCGTTTGGGCGAACGCCCAGAGAAACGCACCGGCGTCTTTCAGATTGGGATTCATCCATGGCTGCCCTTTGACGCGAGATGGCTGGGACAATCAACAAGGCCAGGGGGCATGTTGCTGTTACAACCAAACAAACCCAGAAGACTCATTTAAAAAGGGTTTGCGCATACGAGCCCGAAAACGGAACGTCGGCGGACAACCTTGTTTTTTCTTCTTCTTCCCCCTTCACGCTTTTTCTCTCCATTTTCGTCAAAGCCCCAGGATCCCATCCGACAATCATTGGTTCTCCACCGCCGGGGCCCTGGGGTGTATTTTGAATGAAGTGGGCTGACTCGTCTTCCGAGCCTTCCTGGCCGTGCCGGAGTCGTCCGTCCGTTATGTGGGAACGTCGCCCATCGATTCCGTCCCCGCGGGGTTCTCGTATGCGTCCACGTCCCTATCTTTGCCCTGGACTGAATGAAATCTCTGGAAATTGGAGACACAGCCGGAAAAACAAGTTGAAAAAGGGGTGGAGGTCAAAATAATATCAAGGGCCTCCGAGACAAATGTTTATGATTTTCTGCCCGCCCCTAGTTTCTTTTCCTCCTCCTTCCCCCCCATAAGGGTTTGCAGCAAGCCGAACCCGTCGATCATTGCGGGGGTACCCTGAACATGCGCAAGACTCTTGAAGAAAAAGAAAGCGCGCCAACATCTTGTGGTGTTTAAGCAAAGCCTTTCCCCCCTACTTCCTTTCTTTTTCCTTTTCGCACTCTCAGCACTGGAGAAGAATTTTGAATTGTTCCGAGGTTCCATCCAGCGTGACCATCTAAAATAGACGGCTTCAGGTTGGTGGTGGCCGCGGGGAAGGGGGGCACAAGCGCTTGCACGAGTTTCCCAAGGGTTCCTGTGCAATTGAAAGCTTCCGATAGTGTCCCAGTTGTCTGTCTCTTCATGTCTGTCTTTGGTTTGCTCAGAGCAGCATGGTGTACCTTGATTTTGCCGCCGCCTACCTAGCCGGGCGTATCTGGCCAGCTCGAGAGTAATCGTAGATCTACGTCGGTGACGGAGCCAGTTTCCAGTCGCCAATTTCGGATTGGCACGGTAATGCAGAGAGTTTCCTCGCAAGCACCGGACGACAGGCAAAACAAGATTGACAGAAACCCATAGGTCGCGCCTCGATGACTTGAGCGTTGCGCGTGATGAGTAAATGTGTTGGGAAAAGAATCCAATATATTTCGTACACAAACACATACTGCCTTCCTACAAGTTGTATGGAATGGCGAGGCCGAACTGTTCTTACACGATACAAGGTTGTACAAATCGATTACAAAAATCAGCCCGTCATCCAGGCTGCCGCCCTTCTGGCCCCGAAAGTGGTAGCTAGCCGCAGACCGCTTGAGCCCATGGGGAAGTAGCTGACCAAGTACCATACCAGACAAGCCAGCTGGACGATGGCCGAAATCAAGGTCAAGATGGTGCTATGAAGCTGTCATGGATTGTCAGCGGGCACTATTAGTGTGCGCAACCACACATAAACTTACACCGAGTGCAGAGTACATAGACAACGCGAGGGACCCAAAGTAGGCCCCGGTGAATGGCAGACGGGAGCCGGAGACGAGGTGCCTCGCGTAAGCCATCGGGCCCATGACAGCTGCGAAGGACGCCAGAAATAGGAGGGAGCCAAGTGTCCATCTAAGAAGGGCGGCAGTGTTAGCAAATTATGGATATCTCGGCCAGACTTCTAAAACAATCGGACTCTTGTTGAAGCACTCATCACACCGGCCTGTCACCGGGTTAGGTGTTCAAAGCTAGCCCGCCATGCGAGATCATCTGGCACGGAAGGGCGGGTAGGCGCAGAAGGGTAAGGCTCCTCGAGTATGGCACCTCTTGTCCCGATTCATTCTCTTTTTCTTTTCTTTTTTTTTCTTTTTTGGCGATCTGCCGTGCCGGCAACTAGCCATCTTGATAGGCATCCGTGGGGGGGTTGGGAGGGTAGCGAGCCAGACGGTTCAGGGGACCAGGTAGAAACTCACAGAATTACAAACTTGCGCGGCCGCAGAGATAGCACCGGAAACAAGGCGAAGCAGATGACGAAGCAAGCAAGGGCGCCCAGGTTACAGGCGCCGAAGATGAGCAAACGGTCCCAACGACTCACTAGGAAACAATACTACGTCAGCATTGCACTCTTTACGAACAAGGCAACACCACCCTGCAAGCTCGCCTGCTCACATGGCCAACCGAGACATGGCAACCAAGCTAGAGGCTATGCCAGCTGCAGGGGAGCCGGGGCCGGAGCCGCAGCTTTGGGTGGTGGATACATGAAGGCAGGATGACTCACGCGTTGCGAAGCCTTCCTCCTCTTCTCTCCTGCTGGGAGCGGGTAGGGGTGCGCCGGCTCCCTCGGTCGTTGGGAGCTGGATGTAGCTGTTGTTTTGGAACGGATTCAGCGACTTGATGGACGTCAAGAGGCCGCTTTGCTGCGCGGTGTTGACGGGAACATCGTCGTCGCGCCGCGACCAGCCCAGGGAGTTGATCGAGTCTCTGAATGATGAGGACGCCATGGTATGCACGGTTGATGGGGGGTCGCGAAGTGCAACGATGACGTAGTCTGCGAGGGTATCGTCCGTCCAGGCAGTTTCAGATGGATAGCAAGGTGGGTGCAGACACAGAATCGTTCTCCGTGGACCAACGAGTATACGGTCAAGTGACAATCTCTGCCGGTACTGGGGGCAGTTGGGTTGCGGTCGTTTTCAGGAGGGGGGATGATTGGGCGGAGGAAGAGGCCGGGGCGATCTCCGTCGCTGGTGCTGGGCGGCACGGGAGTAGTGAGTGTGGTAGTGTGGCAGATGGGCGTTGGGAAACGGGTATCGAACTGCTTCTCCACAGCGCAGACGGTCAGCTTGATTGATATACAGGGCCGTGATGGAAGGGAGGGTCGGAAAGTGCGTACTATCAACGTGGAAGAGGGTGGGCGCTATCTGGTGGACACCTGTTCGGTTTGCGAGGCAACGTAGGTAACCTTTTGTGTGGCCTAGTGTCCGCGCGTACCGCACCGCGTAGTTGCAGCGTAAGTCGATGGCGAAGGCGCGCGGAATGGGGAAGAAGGGGGCTAAGGCAGCAGCTACACGAGGTCGAAAGGTTTGGTGGAGGATGGAGTTGATGGACCGGAGAGGCAAGGCAGGGTAAGCTTGGAAGTGTCTCGGAGTGAAGCAGCAGCAGGTGGACGAAGTGTGGTTGACTCTGACCAATTAAATATGGTGCCCCTCCCCATCCTTGGGCCGGGGGTACGTACTCGACCTCTAAACTTGATCAACCAACCAGCCTGACCCCATTTGGGTGGTGCCGTTCAACAACGCTGTCGGCCTGGTCTCTGGGTGGGTCTGCAGGTCATCGTTATCGCCCAATCTGCAACACATGATTGGCAGCCTGTCTCACTCCACACCCCGATCCAACCTCCCAAGAGCACTTGCAACCCTCATAAGAGCACGAATACGTCGAATTTGATAGGCTTGCTGGCATGGATACGGTGCGGCTGCAGCTCCGAGACCTACTGGTAGCCGTGCATGAGGGGAAAGGTGAAGACATGGTGAACAGGCAAGGCCATTCGGGGTAGCAATCACGTCGGCATTCAGTGACGGAGGGGACGATCAAGTCTTCGCCAAGGGCGATTACCCGTAGACTGCTACAACGTGATGGCGGTGCTAGGGAAGGAGGACAAAATGCGATGTCGAGCACCGCCCATCTCCTCATGATTACATGCCAACTTGCTCTGTATGGAGTACCTATGTTACACAGGCCCCGGTGTGGTGCAGTGACAAGGCTCGACCGACCGATGCCTCACACCTCAGCGTCGCGGCTTCCTGGGTGTCCGAGGAGCTTACCAGACGGAAGTGTGAGTGGGTGTGTACCACCCAAGCCGGACATACCCAAGAAATGAAGGTATGTGATGATACGGCGGTCAGGCTCATGGCCGTTGGAGCTGGGGAGGTGACGGAAAGGGAGACGGCCAGAGGCAGCAACTCCAGGCGGTGAAGGCTGCTGCGCCCGTTCCGGATCATCCAAGACTCTTCCGCTTTGCGTACAAAGCCTTGCCTTGGCCGGGTTGGAAGGCTCGAGCACGGAAAGGATGTTACCTTTCATAGTTGTCCAAAAACCAATAGCCTGGGCGTCGGCATCGGCATCGCCTTGCTGGCAGAGTTGAGAATGTTGGCCACGCTTGCGCGGGCCTCAGAAGCTATGGTGCGCTCGTCTCATCCAACCAGCTGCCGAGCCCAATGTGCATGCTATGGGTAAGGTGTTCTTGGGACAGGAAAACTGGTTTCTAGAAAAGGCGATGCGAATGAGACAGAATCCCATAGCTAGAGCCAAGAGGGGGGGGTTTCTGGGGCGTTTCTGGCCTCGGGTTCCTGGGCGACCAGTCTGAGGGCCTTGGGTGAACCCAGTTCAAATCGGTTCGTGATGTGCTTTTCTGAGGACAAGCCAGACATTCTGAAGTGCATGACCACCTTATCGTGGCCGATCATTAAGCAGGTCCCGATGGGCGTCGCGAGTCGTTGCGGCCGGCGCGGGTCCAGTAGTAGCGCTGGGTGTGTGGATGTCTTGGGCTGGCTGACTGGAGGCATCATGGGGTTCGGCCGGTGCCCTCCATCAAGTCCCGACTCAGCCCAAGTGGTTGCCAAAACTCTCTGTTGAAAGGCAAATGGGGGTGCCACCCCCGGAATATGGGACGAGTCAGGAGATGCAGGCAAAGTGACAAGCCTCGACCAGATGATATAGTGTCTATTAGTAGAAGGCTGCATCCATATAAATACTAGCGTGTTTCCCTTTGCGACGAAGAGGAAGGAAGAGGAAAGAAGAGAAAACGCAAGAAAGAACCGAAAAAAAAGACAAACTGGTGGCATGTTTAGCTGGAGGCAATCGATTAAGAGGAGGTAGGTCAAGATGGCGATGCGCAGTTGAGAAAAAGCAAAGGGAACAGAGTTAACGCGCAAGGACAGAAACACCAAGGCGTTGCCTTGAACTACCATTACCTACCTTCAGGTATTGATCCAACGCCCCGGGGAGGCCCAGAGGTGCCTGGACTCACCGACGCACAGGTCCCCAGGACGCCACACAGAGGGCGAGACACACATATAAACTAGAGCATCGTCAACACGAACCAAGACGTTGGGACAAGTTTGGAAGAAGCAGGACAAGAAGATAAATCCGGTCGGACCGCACGATCACACTGAGAGGCCTCGCAATCATCGGTCCGGGTACCCTGCAAACCTGGAATAGTTCCAGGCCAAGGTTGAGATACTTTTGCGCAATTTGTCCAAGACACTCCAGCCGCCAGCTCCGAAGCCCCCGCCTTCATACATTAATCACATAGCAGCATCTCTGGGAGCGTTCCGTCCGGCTTCCAAGAACACCGTAACACGTGGACACCCTCGGTCTTCGACCCAAGCGTTATCTTCCACTGCCAGCTGTACCGCTGGTGGTTTTGCTCCGGGCATCAGTAGACTGATAGTCTCCTACCGTGAACTTTACGCCGCCTTCCTCATTCAATATACTGGCCTCCGTCAACTTACACTCAGACGAGAGACGGTTTCCCCAAGCTGTTCTGCCGCGTAAAACCAGAGCGAACGACGGACACGTACATAAAGCGATCGGCAGGGATCACCGCGCCTTGCAACTCCGACCCGGCATCCGACCCCGATCCTGACCCCATCTCTAATATCGCTAGCAGCACGTATTCCCCGCGGAGGAATCACTTGCACCAAACAGCCCCCAACTGGCCCAGAACCCACTGCACGTCAATCGCACCGTTCATCCGGATACTGCGAGCCACCTCACCCAAGGCATTCCACCTATTGCTGCGGCGCCCGAGATATTCTTGGTATCTTCCAGACGTTGCATCACCCCAGACTCGACATAAGGTTAGTAGCTCATCCACCCAGTCCCGTCCAGTCCCGCCCTGCCCTATCCCGCCGCATCCCCATCCCTCCATCTCCCGCTTCCACGGCTTGGTCTCACAGCCGCTTCTTCCGCCACTTCTATTATACTTGGCTGTCTGGCTCTCTTCCCTCTCACCTCATTTCTTCCCTCCCTCCTCCCTCGTTTCTTCCATTGTGCCAAGGACCTGGCCTCTGACTGGTTAAAAGACCGCCGTCAGCCTCGACTTGGTTGCACGTTCTGTTTTGGTGTCCGCGCATCCGACACCACCGCGTCCTCAAGTACCTGAGCTCCAAAGACCGAGAGCCATCTCACCAAGAAGACCGCCAATCCCCGACCCGTCCGAACCGGCGGCCACACACCTCATCCCACACATTCCTCGTTATTTCTGCTTCCTCTCGGTTGATTCTTACCACCATTGCTTACCCCAGCCGGTATCCCGCCTCTTCTGGCTCTTCACATAAGCCATCAGCGCCAACTACGGTAGCTGCACCAGCACAAACACCAGCACCACCACACCACACCACCTTTCCTGCTGTTGGCCACCCTGGAAAGAGTCGCCTTTCCACCACCGTTTCCGACTGTGTAACGTCGAACGGAAGCCGAGAGCCAAAGCGTTCACCTCAAGGAGAACAGCCGCCGTGCACCTACATTATTACCCACCACCCATATTCTGTAAGTCAGCATCCGTGTCGCCTCGACTCATTTGCGCTCGCGCTCCCTCCCGCCCTTTCTTCCCTATTATTCCCCCCTCCCCTTTCATTCCCCGACCTTGCCCCTCACCCCCAGACTGCACTTGGTCACTCCTCAGCACACCTTAAAGTCCTGTACCCAAGTGTATTGTCGCATCGCATCCCAGCAAACCCTCTCTGGTCCCTTGTTTCTGAGCCTGGATCACCCACGGCCGGCTCCATTGCACATTCCTCATAGCCCTGACCTCCCTTGCAGCAGCCAGCTCCTGCTTTGTCTTGAACAGCACTCGACGCTGTCAACCGCTAGGTGCCAACACGATCTTCGCTCTACCTTTTCGTCCACAGGTATTGCGCCCCATCCCCCCAGCCCCAGTCCCCCGAAAGTACGAGGTACCTTGGTACCCCTCACCCTCGGCGTCGGTGTCCCGCATGGGCTGGCTACCTTAGCAAACTTAGGTCCAGTATCGTACACTGCGGATACTTGACTTTACACACGTCCGTCGTTCAACACAAAGTCCTAGACTAATTATTTGCCAGCCTAGCCCAGCCCAGCCCCGAGGCACCTACACCACCACTCTTCAAACCCCCGGCTCCCCGACACCGCATTTCCATCCCGTCGCAACAAAAACGAGTCAACTCTCCCTCTTCCTCCTTCCCCCCCTCCAAAAGACAGACAACCAACAAGCCTCTCTTCTTATTTGCTCTGTTTCAGCTGCAAATAGGCAGCGACTACTTTTACCCACCTCCACAACTTTTGCGACCGAGTGACAGAGTCCTCTCTCGCCTTGCTCTTTGCCCCTTCCCTCACTTTCTCATTCTCTCTCCCTCTCTCACGCTCGCCTCGGTCCGACCTTTGACGCCGCCTACCTACTTAGGGCGCCATCCCCGCACCTTCCACAGCACCGCATTGAATGGCCGTGTAACAACGGTTTCTGTGTGCTGTCGACCATCATTACACATTCCCGACCTTTTCGCTTTGCTCGGTGAGTCAGTTCTAGTCGCGCTTTCCTTTCCGCACTTTGCTCTTGTCTCGGTGGCGTTCGGAGCTGTCTGTGCCTGTGTGGAGAACGTCCGCATGTCCAACCGCCAGTTCGTATTTGTCCGACAAGATGAAGGACAGCACGCTGCGAATTGCGCAACTCTAACCTGCACAATACCCAAACAACAAGTCGTCGCATCGCTGACCAGTCGATTCCCTATAGCCAACCCGCAAAGCCTCATCTTTTGCGGCTCTCTCGAGCACCACAGCCCCGTCCATCGTCCCATTTTCGGACATAAGAGGCGGTGTGAGCATTACTAGGTCCGCGAGGCCTCCAACGATCGTGGAACCAACACCCTTTCTACGATAAACTCTACTCTACTTAGTGCCGTGCGAACAGTACACACGATGGCACAACACGGCTTCGGCCAGTTTAACGGAGGCCATGGTAGCGGTGCAAGCATCGATCCCAACGACTTGGCCATGGGCGGAAACTATGCGTCATCCTACTCCAATAATTTCAATTCCAACAACTCTGCGAGCAACACAAATGGCTTCTCGAGCGGCTCTGCTCTGTTTGGGGACGATGAGCTTCTCGACGGTCTCGGTAGTCCTACTGAGGGTCAGCCTAGCATGCATGGCCACGGTCAAGAATTTGGTGGAATGTCAGACATGAACATGGGCTTCAATCAAACAATCTACGGTTCCCATCACGCCCTGGACCAAAACCACATTAACGGGTATTCCAACACCCCGGACGGCGACCCGATTCAGAGTCCCTTCGTGCACAGTTTCAACAACTCGCAGTTTAGCCAGATGCACCATCGCCAGTCCCTTGGCACATCGCTTCAGTCTCCAATCTCCTACTCTGGCTCACCCTTGGCTGGCTCTGATCTGACGGCTGATGGCGCCGACGCCAACTATCTCAATGCCAAGAGCAGAGCCAGAATGGCCCAGGCGATGCAACGGAAGAGCTCGTCCAACGCCCGGAGCCCTATGACTCCCAAGTCGGCCATGCACACCGTCCCCATGGCGTCGCAGGAGCCTTCCGGCTTCGGTCCCCAGTCAATCCGGACCCAAGGCATTCACGAGAAGTCACCCTCGGGAGGTCAGTGGATGCAGACCCCCGCTGGCAGCATGGCGGCATCATATGGCTCCGGGTTTTCGTCGCCTATCCAGCCTGGCCTCGCTCAGCTCAACGAGGTCATGATGAAGGGCGGCACTTCAATGCCTGCGAAGTTAGGGGTCCAGCCCGGTGGTGCGGTTTCCTCTCAAGAGATGAAACGAAAGCGACGCCGAGAGTCCCACAACCTTGTCGAGCGACGTCGGCGAGACAACATCAATGAAAGAATCCAAGACCTCAGCAGACTGGTTCCTGCGCATCGCCTCGAGGACGAGAAGATTCGAAAGATGATCCAGAATGGTACCCCGCTGTCGCCTACGCTGAGCGGCATTTCGAACCCATCTCAAGCCACGTCAGGCCTCGCTGGTCCCGGCGCACGCCGTGCAGCTGGCGGCACAAGCGGCAACATCACGACGGGCCTTCCCCTCGAGGATAAGGATAAAGGACCCAACAAGGGAGATATCCTCAACGGTGCCGTCAGCTGGACAAGAGACTTGATGTGGATGCTGCATCTCAAGCTCCAGCAGCAGGAGGAGTTGATGAACGCCATTGCGGAACTCGGCGGCCACTTCCCATTCGAGTTGACAGAAGATGAGAAGCGTATGCAGACCGAGTTGATGGAAGCCATCTCCAAGAATGACGACCTGGGATACTCACGCACAACCGGAACCGGACTCAGGGTACCGCATCATACCGACTTCCGTGGCGAGCCCCTCAACGGCTCAGGTAACTCAGTCGAGGGGGTCTCTGTCAGCCCTGGTGGCAACCCTGGTGCCGGCTTGGCTAGCGACCTTGGAGCTGGCAACGAGTTCTGGAACGACCCGGATGACGATGACAGCGGTCCTGCCTCGCTGAACTTCAAGGAGGAGGACGAGTTCGGAATGGATCTGACACAATAGTATTGTGACTTCCATGAGTAGCAGCAGCTCGGTTTTGGACCTGTTACTGGCGCAGTTAAGGTCCTGGCTCGGAGCTGGGGCTGTCTGCCATCCTGTTCTTTCATTCCCTGCTCTATTCTATGCATTCGCGCAGGTCTGTTTCGTTTCTTGCATCCATACGGTCGTTTGGGGGTAAGGATTCGGCTGGGAACGGCGTTGAGGTTATGCAGTCGGCTGGAGGTTTGCAAATGCAACGAAGCATAACGATTGAGGAGTGCCGATTTGGTTTTGGTTCCATTTCTTTTCCTGGGTTTGTCAAGCATATTCATCTAGTGGCAGACGTGATACCTCTGGTGGGTTCGGATAGGCATTTGCAAGGGGTTTTTTTTTTGCCCCATCTACTGGGCGGTTTCGCAGGTTATCATTTCAGGCAGTCTCTTTTATCTTTCTGTCACTGATTATCTCTCCATCTTTCTTCCGTTTTAATGCTTAGACGCCTTATGCGCTACCATTTGTCCAAGTCTCTGTCCTGTACCTATCATTCCTGGCGTGAGTCCGCGGTCTCGGCATACGAGGCACTTCGGTTGCTCTTTCACACATATACAATGATACCCTCCCTTTCTTCTTTACAATGCCCTTTCCCATTGCCCATGGCCAAGTTCTCATCGCCGTAATTGTCAAAATGTCTTTCGGGATCCAGCTATCCATGTTGCTAAAGAACAACAAACTGCGCCGACGGAGCTAACTCCTGTGCAGATGCCACTGGTCAGACAGGATAGGTCCACATCATCCACCAGCTTAGGCTACCAGCTCGTGAAAAACGTCTACCAGTGTCTTACACAGAGGAGATGCTCGCTCATTGCCGTCAGTAGATTCCACGCCTCCTTACGTTTCATGTCTTCCTGTAACGCGATCCTCTCGAGCGCCGTCTGCCCGTTGAAATACTTCCAAAAGGCCTGCCACGCCTTAGCCACCTTGGGATCTTTGAACCGCTTGCCGATGGCCGAGAGGTAGAGTGAGTCCTTCCCCGTGGCCTTTTTGGCATCGAGGATGATGTAAGGCGACATTCGCGCAAGGTGCGGCGCATTGTTGGTAGACGGGTGATCCGTCGCCGAGGGTGGCATTTTGCGTGCGTGTGTCGTGGCCTTTTCCGCCGCCTCGCGCTGCGACTTCTCGGCAATACGCTCTAGGCGGGCCTTTTCCGCCGCCTGCTCAATTTGCGTCGGCACGTGAGCCGCCACGCCGTCACCGCCGCTGCCATGATCGGCGTCGGATTGTTCGTCGACTGTGTCGAGACCCGAGCTGCTGAGGGCGCTGCTGGTGCTGAGGGAGGAAGCGTCATCGGCCTTGCGCAGCTCGTCACTCTCTAGCTTGTGCTCTATCTCGTAGATGATTTCGGGCCATACGACTACGTAGGCAAACGTGCACAGCTGGGTCACCCAGGCGCCACGCATAAGCCAGGCGAGCATGGCAAGGTACGTTGGACGATGCGCCTTGCTGGGGCAAAAGTGTTTGTATGGCCGTGGGGCATACGACAGCTCTGCAAGGAAATTGGTGAGTGGCGGCGCCAGTGGAAACGTTCTCTGCCACTCAAGGCTTGCTTTGGGGAGATTGCGTGTGTCACAGTTCGGGGACATGATGTAGATATCGCGAGCGTGGAGCGGCGGGATGGCGATGGCACGGCGCCAGAAGATGAAGTGCTGTGCGTATTTACGCACTTGGCTCAGCGTCAGGACGTTGCTCTGCCCAACCTGGTAGAATCTGGACATAGTTTTAGTGAGGATCAGGCAGGAAAACAACTCGAAAACTTACGACTGCGTCGGCTTCGAAAGCCGGGCAAACTCCACCATTGCGACGGTGCTTGGGTCTGGGTCTGCCTGCAACTCTGCGATTATCTTCTTCTCGTCCCCCATCAGGAGCAAAGCGAAATTGCGGTCCAAGAAACCAGGCTCATCGATGGTGTCTTCGCCAATAAAGGAGTTGGCCGTCGTCAACCAAAGGCCTCTCTGTTCAGTTTGGCCATAATTATGTAAATCTGTGACATAAAAAGGTACCGGAATCTGGACTGATGGGGTCACCGGCCCAGCGGCTGTGTCGAACTGCAGTGCCGCAATTTTATTCTGGGAGACGGCCTCATAGATGTCCTGGACAGAAGCTGCAAGTGACGACGTCGCCAGAATCTCGTTCCATAGGGAGCTCATCTTGCGTTCTATTGCCATGTTAGTATGGCGATGAGGTGCTGAACGGCTTGGCTTACTGTCTTCCCGGCCTTTGTCTTTCAAGGCCGATATGCGTTTTGATTCCTTCCATACAAACTCGCTATGCTGCTGACAATATTTGTATGCCTTGTTTATCTTCTTGATGATGTTTAGATACAAGGTGGCGATGAGTTCCTTGGCTTCATGTTTCTTGGGGTTAAGGATGAATACCAAATTGAACATTGTCATGGAGGCGCGCTTGTCGTCAGTCTCATCTTGTTGAGGCTTCTCGTCCTCCTTTGACTCCGTCTGCGACGCATCGGCGGTGCTGGGCGCTTCGTCATTGCCCTCGTTCGGGTCAATATCGACCAGCACTGCCGACTCCTCTGTTCGTATAGATTTCGCCCTCTCTACCTTGCCTTTCTTTTTCTTTTTCTTCCATGTCCCACTCTCGGGAACATGTATGGGATAGGAGACGCAATACAGGGGGTCCAGTGAGAGTTGGAAGAGCTTCTTATGGTAAGCTTTACTCGGTGTCAGAATGCTGGCGAGGTCTTTGGTAGGGAAGCCGGCCACATGCTCCCAAGGCACGATCTGAGTGCCCTCGTCGGTAATCAAATGATCGTCTCCAGCAGTCCATTGCTGAAGCTCGTCCGTGTTGGCATCCGCATCTACCGACGCAGGCTGGTTTAGACGCTCCAGCAAAATGTCGTCATTATCAGGAGAGCTATCGGTTGGCTCGTGACCTTGTGACTTGGCATTGGGTGGCAAAACATGCGGCGGGTAATGAAAGACGAAGTTTGGGCCATCGCGGGATCTGTTGATGACCAGCGCTACGGCCAAAAAGTTGGACGGGTTCGGGAGCACGGGCGGCGCCATTTCGGAAGCGATAAGAGATCACGGCAGCAATAGCTCATGTATCCGGGTTACGAAGATCCCGATCTGTTAATGGTACCGTGCTCTCCGGCGATCATCGTCAAGTCCTTGCTGTCCTGAAGGCCAAGGCTGGGAAAGCTGGGATTGACGCTAGACGCAGACACCCTACATTCCCCGAGGCTTTGATACTGCCACGAGTGTGGAACGGGACTGCTGAGGCGGTTCAATGATGGGATGAAAGAGCACGTCGAGTATGAGGGGGGGCGATGGTCGCCAGCTCGACTAGGTCTGATGGCTGAGGTGAATCAATCCGACGGTTGGTTGGTTTGATTGGCGTGCATCGTGAGAATGGGATTAGGAACCGCGGCCAATGGACGGTGAGCTACTGCACAGCGTAGGGGCCTGGCGGCGGTGGAAGCGCAGGGTGGTCCGAGCACAGCTGGTTCGGCACCGTTTGGAGTGGGGTTGAGGCTCCCAAGGTTTCGGCGGAGGGCAGCCCTGTCAGCCAAGCACCTGCCAAAGGGTCAGATATTCTAATGCGGGCCTAAAGCTGCCGCCGTCACATGTTGTTTGTGGTCGATGGAACCCACTTTGAGATGCTCAGCTTGGCCTGAGTGAAGGTAAGACATTGCATTCAACTTCATCCAGAGTCCGGGCCGGGCTGGGCTGAACTACGTGAGACAGGCGAGAGACACGTTTAGTCGGTGAGCCCTTCCAGCCAACCCCAGTCAGAGGAGCATTAAGCACGATGGGACGAGGGCTGGTGTACATGAAAGGAAACGAAACAACATCCCATGCAGTAAGGCACATTACAATCATACTGTATCTGGACTGCGTTGGCTACCCATCGGCAAGTGGCAACTTTGTGCCTGTTTTCCTTGCCGATCGTATCTGGGGAAAGGAAGAGAAGACGACAGACCACGATAGAGAAGTAGACAGGGTCAGCTCCGGCGATGACGAAATACTAGCATGGAAGTTTTGGCCTTTTGGTGTTATGTTCGATCAATGGAAGGGAGGAAGAATCAAACGACTGGACGAGACGTCGCCGGTAGATTGCCCAGTCGACCGGCTATGGGTCATTCAGACCGTTGTGGCTGTCACACTGCATGAACGGCCAGCTGCAAGGCCCTGAGAAAGGATGGTTAAGGGACTGGTTTTTATTTTATTTTTTATACGCTGACAAGGTGTGGAGGGGGAGGGGGAGGGGACTGGTACGTGTAACCTGGCGACGAGACTTGATATGAACAAGAGGTAACAATGACTGCTCAGGATACACTTGCAAGGTAGGCACATCGAATGATGGTGAGCCTGAGTGCGAGGATACCGTGGTGTGGTCGGGGGAGGGGCTGAGTGGTGGAGGGCGGAGGACAAGGACAAAGGGTTCAATGACCTCAGTCCTGCCCAGTTAGTCCAGTCAGCGGGAGTCCCAGTTCTACGTAGCGTATGTTTCGTGGGACCCGCCCCCAACTCATCTCCAAATGCTCTAATGCTCTTCAATGCTCAGTGCGTCGTGATCCCCCCATGTCATTGCCGTGACGCTCGTGCCACGCGTCCCACGCAAAGGCCAACAAATATCACAGGGTTAAATGAGATTCTGCAGCTGTAATCCGTAGGCGTTGAGAGATTGCCCCCTTGCCCCACCCGACAACCCTTATTGCGGTAAAGAGAAATGTGGCGGCCGCAAGGTGGCTTGCTTCCACCTTCACATGCTCTGTCTTTGTCTCGTGCTTTAATTATTATTGCCTCGATTCGTTGACCGACGACAAAAGAAGGATAGCCACTGCGCACCAAACGCCAATTTCCCCAACGAGGTTCTCACTTTACCACTACCCAAGTAATATCTAAGCGAACTTTTCCCCCCCCCTCGACGTTCGGATCCGCACGAGGAGGGAAACAGGTCTCGTGCTCGACTAGACTCGACGACGCTAAACACAATCACTTTCTCCTCGACACTTTCGATATCGATTTACTACTTCACCCACCTTCCCGCCTCTCCTGTTTCTTCTCCCTATCCTACATACCTACATATCCCATCAACTCGCGTGGCCTTTTACCTCGCCCACTCCCATCGCCACCTACCCCTCCCTCGAATACCTTCGCTCCCTGGCCCCCCTTACCTCCCACTGACCGCCTTCAACCCCTTTCGCCTTCGGTCCACAGCAGCCACCCAGAGTCAGGCGATATCACCGATTGTGAAAACCCTCTTCCATTTAATAAAGTCCACTAGGGGTCATTTCCATCCAACACTTGGCCTCTCGGTACTATCCCTGCCCTCTCGACACTTCTTCTCTCGTCCATACATCCATCCATCCCCCTTGGTCAACCATGACCCAAGGTGCAGGCAACGGCCACCCTAACGGGCTGGCGCTACCACACGTCCGAACACTCCCTCTTTTCTTCGATAGCGAAGACTCCCAGCAATCCGCGACTCGTCTAATCCTAACTGTTCGACCAGACTGGGCCTCCGACGACTCCAATATCGAATTTGTCCGCTTCACCGACGGTATCACCAACACCCTGCTCAAGGCGATCAACACGGGGAAAGGCTGGTCCAAGGACGATATAGACAGGGAGGCTATCTTGCTGCGAGCATACGGCAATGGAACCGCTGTTTTGATCGATCGTGAGCGCGAGGCTCAGAACCATGAGCTGCTATCCAAGTATGGACTTGCTCCCGAGCTCCTGGCGCGGTTTCAAAATGGCATGCTCTACCGCTATGTCAAGGGTAGCGTGACAGCTCCCGACGATCTAAGGAAGCCAGCCATCTACAGGGCTGTTGCCAGCAGGTTGGCTCAGTGGCATGCGACTGTGCCCTGCATTACCCACCCGACATCAACGAACGGCCATGTCAACGGCCATCAAGACCCGGACGCCATTATCGAGAATGCCGCCCCTGGAAAGCCTGTGCCAAACCTGTGGACAGTGATGCAGAAATGGATTCTGGCACTGCCTAGCGACACACAAGTTCAAAGGGAGAGACAGGAGAAGCTCCAGAAGGAGCTCGAGTCAATCGTAGAGATGTTCAGTCAACGCCCCGGATTGGGCGTTGATGGTGTAAGTTGTACTCGCCTGGTTTCAATAAGCTGATCATGAACGCTGATATATCATCTTACTCTAGCTCGTCTTTGCCCACTGCGATCTCCTGAGCGGCAACGTAATCGTCCTGCCGAGCAGCTTGCCTGCCAAGGGTAGCAAGAAAGAAGCCACAGTCACCTTCATCGACTACGAGTATGCCACGCCGTCGCCGGCAGCTTTCGACATTGCGAACCACCTCGCCGAATGGGGTGGTTTCGACTGCGATTATAACGTGTTGCCTACTCAGGCACAGCGCCGGGAATTCATCGAGGAGTACATTCGTTCCTACTTCAAATTCTCCCAAGGCAATCCGAATGTCGACGTGGAGGCTGAAGTTAGAAAACTCAACGACGAGGTAGACCTTTTCCGTGGTGTTCCAGGGTTCTACTGGGGCATTTGGGCATTGATTCAGGCCGTCATCTCGGAGATTGATTTTGACTACGCTTCGTACGCGGAGACGCGCCTCGCCGAGTACTGGGCCTGGAAAGCAGAGAAGGACGGGAGCAGGGCTGCAGCCGGCAAGGAGAAGCCCCTGCGCGAGAGACGATGGGAACAGGTCGAGTAAGGTGAAGAGGTGATGTGGTCAGGTCTTCCAGCGGAGGTGTGACGACGGCATCAACGCGAAAACAAGAACCAAAAAGATAAAAATCCCTACCGGGAAGTGGAAAAAAAAAAAGGTGAGGCCACAATGGGAGTTTTGGCAGGGATTTCTGTACATAGACTTCAACTGCGAAACAGAAATGGATCGACGGGAGCGAAGCATGATATCGACACGGGCCGGCGTCATTCAACATGAGCTCGACGAAGGCCGGGAAAGAGCTCCGGGGCGTTATGGTCTAGACATGATTCTTTATACACCATTTCCACAGAGACAAATAAACCCAGAAATACATTCAGGGGTGCGACAGCCCGAACAAAATGCACGTTACTTTGACCAAGACAACCCTGCAGAGGGGTTAGACCGAAGTTGGGTCCGAATAAGGTCAGCCCCAAATCCGTTCTGCTGCAGCTCCGCGCCATGGCCGAACCATGCATTCTGTCCTCTCCAAGCCTACAGTCCCCCGTGGCCGGCATGCATACACTCCCGGCCCAACCTGTCCGGGCGGCGGTTAGAGCCCGTGGATAGCGAACTTGTGGGCGTTTTTGCTCGCGCTGCCGCGAGTCAAGCAAGTGGGTAAATGGAGATGAGGCATAGTCAACATACATTATATGGGTACGGGCCAAAAGCAACCAAGGCGGTAGTATGTCGTGCGTACGTGTGATGTGATGTCTACAAGCTGCACATGCTGGAATCGAGAAATTCTGCCCATCAGCCCTGCCTGCAGTAGCCCCCCAACTTCAGCATCTGCACTGACCACCTATCCGGCGGCTTCTGGGGGGTCGCGGTCCGGGCTGGGCGTGCTCCTCTTCCCGCCCTCTGCCCATCTGTGCGCTGCTCGCATAGAGTGAGGGCAAAGTTACCGACCGCCGCAAGGAGCTGAGGTTCAACGGCGGCGGGGGAGACTTCACGCATTTCAGCTCGAGGCACCTCCTCCCATACTTTGATTCGGTCCAGACTTTACCTGGCCCATGAAATCCAACATCAAATGTGTTTTGCTTGGGGCCGAGGATAAAAGTAGCAACACCAGCAGCCATATGACTGACCGCGCAGGTACAGCAGTAGCACCAGTATCGTTGACTGAGCAAGACAGCCGGCTGCTCGGTACATACTGGAACGAGACTTAGGTTTTCACCTGCACGATGGATGGACGACCATCTAGTAGAACACGAAGCCTGGGGATGGGCAGCAGTCTCGGTGTTTCCATCCCATCCATGCGTACTTTGTAAGGGTTTCGTTTGGAAGGACATAAGCCACTGGGTCAACCGTGCTACCCAAGACGCGCGTGGGACTAGTAGACCGAAACAACGGGTGGTGGCTCGCCGATGGTCCTTCTCTGGCCAAGTCTGGTCTCATGAATTGATCGACCGAGGTTGCGAAGTGACGGGGACCAAGGCCGATTGACCATGGACAACAGCTACATCCAAATATCATTCAATCACTTGTCTATTTTTACCCGCATGCTGCTAACCCGTGCCGCACGCTCCAGGCTCTCTTGTTAGAAGTGACTAGATCATTTACTTTGGGACCAGTTGTCGTGTACTACCACGAGGTTTGACTGACTAGTCGTCCTGTGATATAGGGTGATGTTTTGCTCGATATCAAACCTGAGGACCAGGATATAAGCAAAGGACGTAATCCCCAACTGAACCGAACTGAAGCCAGGAAATGGTCCGAGGGTAATTAACGGGGGGCGGATATCGGTTCAAGGCACTATCTAAGCGTGTGCTAGCCCCGGGACCGGGGGAGAAAGCTGGCGACGAGGCCAGCATAGGTAGGAACAAGGTATGGCGGGGATAGTACCATGTATATGTACCATAGTACTATGTAGTGACAGGTGGGTGGATTACTTCGCCATGCTTTTCCTGCCTCCGTCAATCTCATCTCTGAACTAAGCTGCATCTCTACATCAAGATGTGCCTGGATTTGCTTGTAGGACGTAGCTCACGCGGCGCGGAGAACGAACAACGAGTACACCTGCCAGAACACCATGGTATATCCATGGCGTACGAGCAGGTTATGCTGCGAACATTTGCGTATTGTCGAACTTTCCATGGCTTTCACCTTTGATAAGGTCTTCCCAACGCCCATGCCTTGGGCACCCTACAAGGTGTGCAGCACTTGCCCCTTGTCCCTGGACGTGGCTGCAGCCGACTTAGGTAGGGGATCGTTTATGTGCAAATTCTTCTGTATGAAAGTTTTTGGCTTTGTAAGTGAGTTGTCGTGATGTGTTAGATAATCCGAGGCGGCGAATGCGAGCCGGGGAGGTGTGGTGTGGTGCAAACGAATTGTGGTCAAGAACGTGTCTTGTGTGTGAGAAAATACGTGTCCGAATACTGTCTGTCCTACATTTACTGCCCGTCCGTCTTGATCATTGTGGTCATTTGATTTCCCGTCCAGGAGAAAAGAGGGCGAGAGAGGGAATGGGAGGGGAGGGATGGGGACGGCTCCAAGAATATCGGCCAACCCCCGTAGTACTTACCCTTACCTCGATCTTTGACGACTGCATGCCATGCCTGGTTCGACCCATTCGCCGTGTGACGGTCGATGCAGGCATTGCGCGCGCCTCGCTGCTTTAACGACGGCTTGCTCCCAACAGGGTAGCTGTAACTGTGGCTCCTCGCGCCATCGCCCGCAGCAACTATCTGCAGGTTGTAACGGTGACTCGGCACATGCTTGTTTCTGCCGGGACTGCCCCCCAGCATCGTGCCACGGACTCTGTAGCCCACGTGGAGCCTTGGTCCGTGTGGGCGTGGGTACATAGAGGCGTGCGTTTTGTCTGGGTACCTTCTGCGCGTCCTCGGCGGGAAACTCACGGGCAGGGGAGTGAGCGAGATGAGAGTCGAGGAGAAGACCAGTCAGAGGGGCCCTTTCGTAATCTGCGGCGGAGAGCTACCGCGTGGAGGCAGGCGAGCAGGACGGAAATGTCGCAATCTCATGTCCACGGAAGGATTCCCCTGCGCTTGCGTGATGCTTCGAGAACCGCCACAAACCCGGACGAGAACCTGGCGTTGTGAGCTCGAACTAGTGTAATAACAAGCAAAAGTGTAATTGAAAGCATGGTTCAAGCTCAACAGTTCATGGATGCGCAACATCAACTACATAATGATTACGCAGACGCCAGCCATCGAGCCCCGTCGGCAAGAAAAGTGGCCAGCTGAAGCCTTGGTTCAAGATGAGGGGCGGCGCGTGGTCCCTTGTACTGCCAGCATGCAGCTGACAGGCGTCAAGTGTCAAGCGTTGAGCGAGGAGCAGACGGGCTGGCTCAAGGCGACGCCGGAGGGTATACAGACAGGACGGGGGGGGGGGGGGGGTGATTAACGGACAGACAATGAGGCTGAGCGTCAGTTTGGCCTGGTCTCGTCCAATGTTTCTTCCTGGGCCGACGGTCGGAGAGTCGGAGAATGCACAAACGGCCCCACGTCGACGCCCATGCCCAGGCTCATAGACCCATAAGCTATAACGTTTGAACGGAGCTTTTGGGGTCCTCTGGTTTGATTCTCTGGGGTTCTCACTCGCCCGTCTCTCTGGCCGCCTCTTTCTCAGCACCTCCACTTTAAGACTGGAAATAAAGCGGCAAAGAAGAAACCCTGCCAGGACTCGCGAGCGGAAGGCGGCGAAGG
This sequence comes from Colletotrichum jinshuiense, assembly GCF_051148585.1. Classification (NCBI taxonomy): domain Eukaryota; kingdom Fungi; phylum Ascomycota; class Sordariomycetes; order Glomerellales; family Glomerellaceae; genus Colletotrichum; species Colletotrichum jinshuiense. Next base: position 2,547,322 of record NC_139313.1, read on the forward strand.
AAGTAGCTGGGAGACGCGTGCTGAAGGGGCGGCTGGAGGTCAGGCTTGCTTTGGTTGATTGTCTGCGGCCGCTGACCACCCCCCTCCAAGACCCAACGACCATCGACACCCTGCTACTCGCCCCGAGCCCCAGCCCGCAGTGCCTTGGCTTGAGAAGCCGTGATGTAGCAGCCACCGTGGAGAGCAGCCCGAGGTTTCGCTGCGGGCACGGCAGCGGCTCGCAGCATGCTGTCTTTGTAATCGGGGGCTGGTGAGCAGAAGGAAGGAGCTAACCAGCCAAGCAAGTAGCTAATGTAACGAGGTAGGGAAGAAGCTGGGATGAGCCGGGGGTGTGGGTGGGATGCCAGATGACAGGGACTGGAGGTGTGTGCAGTATCTGTGGCCCAATGACCCGTGCGAGTTGGAGCGTAGTACCGGCCCAAGACGGGCGTCACAGCATCGAGACGGGCGAGGTAGGGCCGAAGGAGAAGCTGATAAGAAGCGTAAGGCGTGCGAGGCCAGCTTCTGGCTACATTGCCTTGTTTTGCCTCGCCTGAACAGGTAGTTGTGCTTGGCCACAGCTTGTGAGCAGGTGGCTCGAGGCAAAGCTTGGTAGGCCGAAGACGACGTCTGTTATGGGAGGGAGGTACGGAGGTTTTTCGCGAGGCAGCGAGTAGAATGGGGCAACAGGCAAGCTGACTGAGAGACGGACGGCCGAGGCAGGGCGAGGCAAGCGAGGTGTCTGGACAAGCGTGAGTCGGATGCGTAGCGCAGGTACGGTGAGGGTACATTGGGGGAGGGGCTCTTGGACAACGGTCTGATGGCGCCGGCAGACATGAAGGCGGCAAACAGATGTACAAGCCACAATCCTGGGCGAGAGAGCAACAAGGCACCTCGGACTGGCGACAAAAGGTCCCTCGCTCAAGCTCCAGGGATACCGATTTGCCTTGAGTTTGGGTGCCGAACAAGGTCAGGGTTCGCCCCGTGGCGAAATAAACAATCTCAAAGTATTAGCAGAGAGGGGGAGGCAAAGTGGTGGAATAAAAGTGGCATCTCCAACCGCACCGGATGAAGGCATGATGGGTAAAGCAACTCGCTGGCCGTAGCCCGGCGCGGTGTAAGTATGAAAGTGAAGTAATAAGCACACAAACAACTAGGGAGGAAGACGATGCGAGACTCCGCGGGGCAGGGCCGGCTGGGAAGTGACTGAACAGACGGACCAAGTTGAAATCCAGAGCCAAACAAGCGGGCAAAAATAAAATAAAAATAAAAAATAAACCCGGGAACAAGATAGTGTGCGGGTAACTTCCCAGCCATACATACTATGTAGCGGTCGATATCCATCCACGAGGTACCTACCATACCCATACATACATGCCATACCTTACAGCTAACTGTACCTTCCATATTTCCCACCCATCCAATGACTGGGTTGTGCAGCATCTTCCCAGATCCCGGCCGGACCTGTCGCCGCTATGTGAGCATTTCCCACCTCCCACCTCCCTTCCACTTCAGTGTCCCATCTGTCTGGCCCATCCATCCAGTCTCTGGTGTGCACTCTCTCCAGCCAAAACCCCCCTTCAAACCTAGTTAACTGTTGCTCTACGGCCTACAGGTCGCAGTATCTAATCAACGCCATTAGCCACTCGCCCCACTTCCCCAAATCAACCCTGCCAGTTATTAAGGTAATAAAAGAGCTATCACCCCAATGAGGGAGGAGACCAGCACTGCGATCGGGTACGGTGCTCTTGCTTGCTCGCTCGCTATCTTGTCACCACCAGCCCAATTGCCACCACTACTGCGCCGCATCGAGTTCCGGGTTCCTTAATATTTTCCCAATCTTCCTCTCGTTGGTCCTGTCTGTGCCCGGTGTTCATTCGGTCTGAAGTCAGCCCAGGAAAAAGAAGGAGACGGGAGCCACAGCAGCGAAGGGGACCAAGCTTGGATCGGAAACAAGACCGGAGACCGCACAGCACGCACTTCACTGAGACTTCGGTCACTGGTGGGCTGGAACGGCAACTCGACGCACCAGGGCCCTTCAACACGTACCGCACCGTGCCGTACCTTGCATCGTCTCGCTCGACCCCGACGACGCCCCCGGTGGAAAAGAGGCAGAATAAAAGATAAAACCTTTCCAGCGACGAAGGGAAAACATTTCCAGCCGCCGAAGGGAGAGGGACCTGCCGAAGTCGGAAAGAAGCAAGCGAGGGGAACTGGATTGCGGATTTTGACATTAGACAAGCGATGAACCGAGCCATTTGGTGTCCAGTCCATTCCGACCTTACACAACGCCCGCGGTACCAACAGCAACAGCAACAGCGGAAGCACAAGCAACAACAGCATAACCGCATGCTGTTTCGACAACTAATGACATGCAGAATCCAGATACGCCCAGAGAGCATTTGAAAGAAATCATGAACCCGGCGTCCAAAGCTTCCCTCTGATGCAGATCATTCAAAGCGACGTGTGAGCGGGCCAATTTCTAAAAGCAGAGGGCGACTGATGTTGGGTTTTATTATTATTATTACCGTTATTTAAAATCCCATCACGCCCTGTCTTGTTACGAATTCGAGTACTTTCAAAGTGTCGTCGTCGTCGGCTGGAGGAGGACGCCCTCGAGGCCTGGGAGGAATGGCGGCCGACCCTCACAACCTCCCCGAACCCGGCCTTGACGGCGCCATCCGGCAACTTCTTGACCAGCAGGCTGAAATCCAGGCCCGGCTCGCTGTTTTGCTACCCGCCAAGTATGGCCCAAACGTCAAGTCGGAGCTGGATATGCTCCGCCACAAAGTGCGTGCTCTGCAGGCCTACTCCGATCACCACCGTAAGATGCTGTCCTCTCTATCTCTTGTTGGCCTGGTCCTGATAATTTGGCTTGATCTTCTAGATATTTCTGCCAATGTTCCTGTTGTTTCTGAGCTCGAGGAGGCCAGGGCTTTGCAGTACCGGTGTGAGTGTATCGAGACTGCTTGCTTAGAGCAAGGTGAGTAGCTGTCCTGCGACAATACCCTAAACCAATACCTAATTATTGTCTCCAGGCCATGACCTGTCAGACCCAAACATAGTTGAGGCCCTTAAGCGACCGTTGCATGACGAAGCACCGACGGGCTACGCAACCTGGCTAGATCGCCATCTTGCTAACTTCGACCCGGTCGTCCGTGGATGGAAAATGAGAGACAGTTTGTCGCCGTCGTCTCGATCCGCGTCGTCTTTCAAATGCGGGGATGAGCGTTGCATACACTACATCTATGGATTCTACAACAAGGATGACCGAGATAACCATGTCCGCGAACACACTATCCACAACCATCGTGACTCGGGCATGTCCGTTGGCAACACCCCACTGCCATTTCCTGAGTATCCAGCATCGCGACCGTGGGGCTCTGAAGTTGGAAAGCAGCCGCTATCACTTCAACTTCCCAGGCCATCGACTAGCACCCAGCTTGCACCACTAACAACGACAAGCCAACCGAGAGACCGCCGAGACACTCTGCAGTCCTACTCGTTCGTCGGTGAACATTCCGGCCCAGGACGAGGCTCCGTCGATTCCGAGGTCGACCCCTTGCTTCCTCCTTTAAAGCGCAGCAGAGTTGGCCAGTCGCGTCTTCAGTCCATCGGTGAGCTCAGGCTGCTTCAGGACTCCGGACCTTGTTTGCGCTGTATGGTGACGAAGCAGCCAGTAAGATTGGCCGTTTTCGACGACTTTTGCCGCCAAGTTGCTAACAGTTGTTAACAGTGTGACTCCAACGAGCCTTGTTACTACTGCGCCGACCAACCCCTTAGCCCCAATAATGACTTTTGGAAGGCAATCAGTTGCCATCGCGGCCCACTCGACGCTTTCTCTGACATAATGCTTCCAGGTTAGTTTTTGGTGTGCAGACAGTTGCCAGCCGAGTCTGACAAGCAGCAGCGCCTATGTCCCCGAGACAAACACAGACTCCGATTACATCTCCGCTCGCACAGCGGAGGAATACGAACGATTACCTGGAAAATAGTTATCGCATATCTCCGGATATACTGCATGCCGTCAAGACGAATCTCGACTTCGATGACGGTTTTTGGTGGACAGAGGAGCTCGCAAATCTTCCTTTGGCTAATCCTACGCTTTCAACTTATTCTAGGGAAGCAATCGAGCGCCCGCCGCCGATTCTAAGTATTCTAGCAGCGAGCTGGAACGGTAGCGGGACAGCATATAATTTCCTCCACCTCTTGAAGATGAGCGGGATGGTTGCGGCGACGAGAGAGATGGAAGAGGCGGCCTTCCCAGTGCTACATCGAGCAAAGTTACTTTTGCGTGAGGTCATATTCTGGGACCTTCAACAACCTGAACCTTCGATCCGCTTGGATGGCGGACCACCTCACCGACCCTTATTTATCGACGAGGTCGACCATGATGCGCACTATCGTTTACTGTACAACTGCATGGCGCAGTTTTTCCAAACATTCGAGGATGCAACAGTTAGAAAGGGGCCCCAAACCTCGAAGAGCTGGCTTGCCGTGTTCGTTGCGCTATGTATTTTCAGCGTTGTCCGAACCATTCTGGTGGATATTTCGCCTTTTCTGCCAAGACGCCATTCATCGCAGACGTCGGCAACATGGAGAGGGGCGAGTGGTGCGCACGCAATGCACAGCGTCTACAAGCTCTTGGTCACTCTCTTTGCCAGTTCCGGGCCAATGCTTCTCGACGAACAAAATTATGACCTAGACGAGCGCGACAGGGCTATTGTAGAGTCGTTGTACATGGTTGTTCGAAAGGACACTTGGACCCAGCAAGCGTTCTCTTCCTCCAAAGATTTCTTGATGCACCTTGGGGACGGTGACGTGGAAGGCACCGTCACATTCAACGGGTTTCTGAGGCAAAGGGTGCCCCCGCGGGCCGGTGTGCTCGTTCTACCACCCATCGCCCAACCTGGCGAGGAACCCAGACGTCCTATGCATGATCCTCGGGCTTTGGGTGAACCTTGGATTCCGAGTCCGGCACCTCTCACGGACAGAGACCCCTTTGCGGCGGCAGGAGGCCCGGACTACCTGATTTCACCGCAAGGGGTTGACCCGTTGGGTCGCAGACACACAGTTGGAGAAAGCCCAACATTCCCTCGGGGACCCATGCGACCCTTGGAGTCTCCAATCTCAGGGGGCAGAGGTCGACCTATGTACCAGCGGCCGCCGTTACGCCGGGTCTACTGCATCAAATGTAATGAATACCCGGAAGGTTTTAGGGGCGAGCACGAGTTGCGGAGACATACCGATGCCAAACATGCTGCACTGGTGAGGCGCTGGGTCTGCACTGAGCCTGACAGCTACAGTCCGACCCTACCACAGCCAGTCATTCCATTGTCAAAATGCAAGGCATGCGTAACGCAGAAGCGATACGGGGCATACTACAATGCTGCTGCCCATCTCCGACGAGCACACTTCAACCCGCATAGGGGTGGGAAAGCCAGCGGAGACTGGCCGCCCATGACCATTCTGAAGGACTGGATGAGAGAGGTGCGGCAATCTGTCGACATACAGGATAACGACGATTCCAGCGGAGGAGAGGAGGGTGACTATAAACCACCATTGGAATATTTTACCCAGGCGCCGCATCCACTGCCGCCTGCACGCTCTCCAACGTTCGGACATACAATTCTAGCCGCAGCACTGCCATCGGTTCCCTTGATGATAGCTCCTGCGGAACCGATGGCCTCTTCCCAGTTGAGCAGCCCCTCCAGTAAGACGCTCGACAATCGCACGCGATGCCCCCACCCTGATTGTGGCCGGGTTTTCAAGGATCTTGCGGCGCATATGCTCACGCACCAAGAAGAACGGCCAGAGAAATGCCCCATAGAGACGTGCGAATACCACACCAAAGGGTTCGCACGAAAGTACGATAAGAACCGACACGCATTGACGCACTACAAGGGAACTATGGTCTGCCCCTTTTGTCCAGGGGTAGGAACCGCATATGAGAAGGCATTTAACCGAGCCGATGTCTTCAAGCGGCATCTCACATCAGTCCATAACGTGGAACAGACACCCCCCAATAGCCGGAAGCTCATCATTAGCGGATCCGGCAATGTTCGCGGCGATGGCGCTAAGTGCTCGATCTGCCAAGGTTATTTCGCCACAGCCCAAGAATTCTACGAGCATCTGGACGACTGCGTTCTCAACGTTATTGTACCAACGTCGGCGAAGACACCAAGGGACTCTTCAGCATTACCTGTGGTATCCGGGGTGGATGAGAGGGAGAGGCTGGGCGAGAGCGAGACCATTAACGTGAAAGTGGTGTCACCAGCAGGCGAAATGATGGACACCAACCCGTAGCGATAGTTTCGAGTTGGTTAGACAGAAGTTGGTTTCTTTTTGCGTCATGTATAGGTTGGAATCATCTTTCCTCAAATACCCCTCAGGTTTTCAATACCTTTCGATCTAGCGTAAATTAATAACGATACGATACCACTGGCTCATGGTGGCCTGCATAACCTCCCCATGGCTCTTGCTTTTGAGGCTTCCCCGCGGCGATGTATCCGTGTGGTCAGAGATAAGCCACATATCAAATAAAATAGGGACTCATACCTGGGATTCAAATAGCTCATGAAGTTAAAGGTTGTTCACAGTGCGCACGACATTTAAGTCTAAGGTTGAGGTAGCAGGTATTCGACGACGACTTTATCATTCAGCTCCTAATATGCCATGTACAAGGCTCCAGTGCCTGCAATACGCAACCACGCATTCCCATGCATTCCATTAGATGACCTAAATCCCATCCATATTTACATTCGCTGCCATAATCATAGTCACTTTGTTTCCGTCTCGTCATGTTCCAGCCCGTCTCGTCACCGTCGCGGCTATACAAAGGAAATTGAGTAGAGAATGAAAAAAAGAGAGATTGGGGAGAGTGAAACAAAGGAACGAGGGTCTATAGTTCGGCTACGTTGCAAGCTTCAAACCTCAAACCCGACAGAGATGAGCCCCGTACCAGTCTTGGGCTTCCTCGCATATCCGTTCAACATTCTCCAGCCGGCGCCGCAGCCCCGGCCCTCTTCGACGATGGCAGCGACGCCCTCGACGCTCTTGCCAGCCTCTCTCATGGCGGCGCCGTCAGTTACGGTGTCTGCGAGCCGCAGTTCACCGCTGACCTTCTCCATTTCGCACCGCAGCAGCCAGCGCTCCCAGCTCCAGCCTCCAACGATGCCTGTGACATTGGCTACACCGTCCGTGCTGCCGGTAACCATGGCCTCCATCGTCACCGTACGCACCTCCTCTCCTGTAGAGGTCTGGCGGACAGGTAAAGAGGGCAAGGGCTTCTGCTGCTGCTGAGAGGGGTGGCGTGCGCCCATGGGCAGACACATCCACGCGCGACGGACCTCATCGAAGCCTGTGCGCGAGAGGCGGCCGAGGAACATTTTTGTTGGGTTGGGGTCGTAACCCAGCGTCTTGAGGTCAAAGCCAAACTCGACGCTCTTTGCGAGGCCCAGGGGACCAGCGTTCATGATATCCGAGTCCAGGACAGAGAACTCTAGGTATCCGCCAGGCTTGAGCACACGCATACACTCCTTCAAACACGTCTCCCACTCGTCCTCGCCGTTCTCGCCGACGAACTTGAGGATGCTATGAAGCTCCCGCGCAGAGATGAGGTCAAACTGGTCGTCCTTGAAGGGAAGGCGCGTGAGGCGCTCGACGGCGACCTGGCGATGATTAGGCGGGCCCCGGACGTTGGAGTTGGAGAGTTGGCGGATGGCCTTTGTGGTAACGGTGTAGATCTTGGTGTTGGGGTACTGCAGCGCGCAGTGCCAAGCCCAGTCACACGTGGACTGGCCGCCGAGGTCGAGAATGCGGGCTCGGTCACGGGCGACGCCATCACGGCCCGGTGCCATACGGGACATACGCCCGAGGCGCTTGGCGACGGGCGCCGAGATGAGCTTGCCGCCGTTGAGCATCTTGATGGCAGCGACGTGCCATGTCGGCATGGCCATCTGGGACATGGCCTCGTGCTCCTTCTCACGCCGCAGTTTTTCGGGGTCATCGTGGATGACATCGTCTCCGCGAGCGACGTTGGCGCTGAGGCGCTTCTTGGCTGATTGTGGCACGACGCTGAGCTGGTACTTGCCGAGAAGCTGATTGCGGTGGAACTCGCGGAGGCAGACACGCTGGGCCTGAAGGGCCTCGAAGCGAGGGAGCTGGTGCACAAAGACGTCCTGCCTGCTCGAGCGAATGACATAATCTTGGAAGGCGCGATAGTAGGCAGATTCCTGTCTCAGGAGCATAGAGGGCAGGCGGCGTGGAATGTCGGTCTTGGAGACAATGTCGGAGAAGCGGACCATCTTTTTTCTTGGTGCAAAGATGACATCCTGCTCTTGTGCGCTCTCGGCCTCTTCATTGGCGGCTTCGGGAATTGTGTCGAGGCTGTTGGCTTCCTCTACGGTCTGCTCGGCCTCGACGGGCTTCAGATAGGCGCGCTGAGCCATAAGCCACAACTCAGTGCGGTCAAGGTTAGAGAGGGCGACCTCCTGTTGCTTGCGCGCATACTCGGGGTCGTAGACTGTGACAATTTCTGTTGGCGCGTCTTCAGCCTCAGGGGAGGTTGGCTCTGCCACGTTTGCTGAAGACGTAGAGGTGTTAATGGGAACAATCGGCCTCGCGGTGGGCATATCGTCCTCATCCATCTCCTCGTCGTTGACCTCAACAACCTGCTCTACGATGGCAGATGAAGAGGGCACCGAGCTGCGGTAAAACTGTTCGGCGGCATCATTAAGGATAAGCTTGGCAGGCACAGCTGGGACTGGGGGTACTGAGGCGTCCATGTTCCATGGGCAGCGGTAAAACTGCTCTGCAGTGGTTGATGTGGGGGGCACCATGTCCTCGGGGGACCTTGCCGGCATATGCCATGTCGTCCTAGTCCTGGGGGAGAGGCCTGAGAAGAAGCCTCCAGGAGAAGGGATATCGAGCTTTGTGAGGTCGGCGAGAGACCGACGGTGGGAGCCGGGGGTAAGCTCGGCTACGCGCGCCGGCTGGGGATGGAGATTGGTGAAGAGTCGCAGAGGCTGTTGGCGCATCTCGTGGACGGGTGCATGGGAAATCTCAAGGACTTGCTCGGAATGATCGTGGTCGTGGCCGTGTAAGCTGTCATTATCGCCGGAGAGGGCGTGCAATGTTGCCAGGGCACCGGGTTGAAGGCGCACACCAGACCAATCCTCCTCCTTGCCATTGTCGCTGCCGATGATAGGGGTTGGAGGTGCAGACATCTGTGCCAGTTGCTCGGAGCTCATACTTCCATCAAGGGATGGCGGAGCGGAGATGGTCGGGACTTCCTGTGCTTGCTTCGCCTGCATGAATGAGATGACCTGAGGAGACATTTCGACGCGGGTTGGTGGTGTAGGTGGCACTGGTGATGCGAGAGCCTTCTTGAGACCGGCGGACCAATCTTCTGTCGATGTGTTTCTAGTGCCTGGGATGACCAGAGGGGGCAGAGCTCTGCGAGCGCCGGCTGCAGTCTGCTTTGCCGTCTCGTCGCGGCTAGAATTGCGCCTCCTCACCGACGACTTGCGCGAGGGCACTCGTCGGACCGCAACAGGTTCATCCTCATCGGTGACATCGTACAAGTCATCAAATTCGGTGACGTCGGTCATTACGCTTGATCGATTGTTGTTCCACGGGTTTGACGATGTGGAGGGGGAGTTGCTCTCGTCGGCCGATGAAGCTGATGGTGAGGATGGCATGATCGGGGCAGAGAGGAAGTGGAAGCCTCTCGGGGTGGGAAAGTGATCACTCAGGGGTGACAGCCAGGCTTCGATCTTCATTTGGGAGGTCTTACTCCGAGGCTGCCTGTTGTCGGTAGCGTATTGGATATCCTCGTTCTCCTCTTCCATTATAGTATTAAGTGACCTCCCCGGCCTCCGAGCCTGCGAAGGGGAAGGAGGTCTGTATGTTGACGAGGGCAGGTGAATAACCTCAGCCATTTTACCCTATGCAGTCAGATATCCAGATATAGACTTGCGGTCCAATGTGCTGTAACGGTGTAAATATAGGCAAATTGCGACGTTGCGCGAAACAAATTTGTCGAAAGACGGCCGGCGTCTTGTGGAAGTAAAAGTCGAACTAAATCGTGTAAACGACAGGCTGCTTCGATCAACGAAGTCTTCAATATTTTTGCAATAGCAACGACGCGGCGAAAAGATGAGAGAAAGGAGAGAAAGAGTAAAGAAGGCCCGGCGGTTGGCCAGCAGCGAGTGATATAGTCTGGAGAGGCCTTGCACTTGATGGCGGGAAGGCGGCTAACATGGTGGCCGCAGATGTGGGTTGCGAACTACGCTACTCGTACACCCACGACGGGACGTTGGGACGTGCAACCAAGACGGACGGAGTGGCAGCATAGCATCTCCGACCGATGCATTCACTGAGTAGCACTCCCATGCAGCGCGCCTACTGCAAAGGCCTACATTGGCCCGAATGGGGATGTGCTGCCGGCGCGTGAGGAGCAGTGATGGGAAGACGACGAGCCCATCTTCGTCCCAAAAGGTTCCCCGCCGAGCCACAAGTAAGCCTCTTGCCCAATGAGCGAGCAGAGAAGTGTATCTAATTTGGGATACAGAAGAGCAGCATGGTCTGGGTGAGCGGCGACTGGCTGGCGCGCGCGAACATGATAGACGGGAAGGTGGGAGCAATACTGATTGGGAACGCACAGCTGTCGAGTCACCGTCCAATGATAATGTCCAGCGCTGGGCGGGCGCTTAGAATAGGCTTCGATTGGATGATGACCACTTGGCCAACCTACATCCCCAAGTTCACCGGTCTCTGTGTTGGCCTTGCGGAGAACAGACTATTGACTGTCGCATGGAGTTCACTGAGACTCGTCATGCAAGATTTGGATGAATTATCGGCCTTAGCTGCTTGATCCGTGATTCGCACTGGGCAAAGGTCAGGCCAGTTGGATATATCAGTGGTTCGATAGTCGTAATATTGGGCTTGGATTCAGAATTTGCGGCAACTGAAAAGACAGCGGGTTCAGCTTGGAAATGGGTAGGTATTAAGGTCATGCGCAAGGTGAGCGCGCCCAGCCATGCAAATCGAATTGCTTGCTGGTCGGGTTAACAAGTTGGTGATGCCTGCGGGGTTGGATGGTAGAGGGAGTCGGCGGCAGTCGAAATGTTGGTGGCTGGAGGGCTCCGGCATCAAGCCACATTGTATTACATAAGCCCTTGGTGCTTGAGGTGGTCTGCTGTGGCAGTTCATGCATGCCCCGCCATCGATTCAATCAACCCCGCAGTCGGCCATCCTTGGAAGAAGACAGAGGCACGCGTCTCCTACGTCCTTGATTCCTCTGCTTGACATCTTTTGCAAGCGATTCCTCCCTGTCAAACCCGGCTTATTCAGATCGTAATGGCCGACAATGACAAGTCAGAAATCTCTGGCGAGCCTCAAAGCCGCCACGTAACCTACTGCGGTGGTAAGTAAACATGCACACCAGGCCCCAAGATACTCGAGGCGCGAATTCTAACTTCTTTTAACCCACGCCTAGTCTGCACTCTCCCACCAGAGGTATTTTTACTCCATCGCAACATCCCAGATTTATAGAGGCTTTGCTCATACCCCGATCTAGTACTGCGAGTATGGCGGCACAGTAAAAAAGTGCCAGGACTGGCTTGAGAAGCACCACCCCGACCTGTACGGAAGGATTTGGTCTCCAGGTACGAACCCCGCATCTCTTAAATCAGCAGTACTGCAATGCTCACAATCTGTCCTGCAGAGGTCTTGGAGGCTGCAACCGCATCTCTCTCCGTCGACGCCCAAAAGCGAGCCGCCAAAGACGCACAGAAGAAGGCCGCTAAGGCCGAGGCTGCCGAGGCCAAACAAGCCGACAAGCTAGCCAAGAGCGTCGTCACCATCAAGAGAATCGAGCGAAACAAGAGAAAGTACGTCACGGCTGTTTCTGGTCTGGAGTCGTTCGGCCTGGAGTTGAAGAAGGTCTCCAAAGAATTCGGAAAGAAGTTTGCGACCGGTTCATCTGTCACCAAGACCCCGAGCGGCGGCGAGGAGATTGTCGTACAAGGCGATGTCAGTGACGAGATTGAGGAGTTTTTGCTGGAGAAGTACAAGGAGATACCCGAGGATAACATTGAGTTGGTCGAGGACAAGAAAAAGAAGGCTAGCTCGCAAGCTTGAGCCATTAAAGGGGGCGTAGTCCATTAATTGAATATGCCTGGCCGTCATCATTTCTGTCATTATTCCCAATACGCCGTGTAAATCCTGCCCAAGTGGCCAAGCCCAGCAGCGCCCTGCACCCGTTACCCCATGTAATTAATAGCACAAAACATTCCGCGCCTATCCAGCGTCGCGAGGAAGTTATCCCCTTTTCCGTAGTACCCTGGTAGACCCCGTTGTGGACGCCGGTGCCGACTTGGGCGCCGCCGGCTTCCTGGCTGTTGCGGCGCCAACACCTTTCCTGATTGTGCCCATGACCGTTCTCTTTGGGGGGGCTGCCGCCGTCGTCTTCTTGACGACTGTTCCCGTGCTGCCCTCACTCGAATCGCTGACGCGCTTGCCCGTCCGCGTCCCAGGTCGCGATGGAGCCTTGGATGCTGTGGTAGTGTTGGCTCGCCGCGTTCGTGTGGGAGGCACCGTTCCCGTTGCTGGAGCAGGAGCTGATGCGTTCGAGCTGGCCGTAGAGGCAGTCAACGCTCGCGGTGGGGCTCCACGGCCGGTCTTCTTTGCCTTCTCAACCATGCTTGTTAGAGCTGAACGGGCACTCGTATGCTGCTTCACGGGTGATGGCATGGGGCGGGCAATCTGAGATGATTTCGAAGGCGACGACGGACGCTCGCGGACTAGCGATCGGGTATTGGATGAAGTTGGTGACAAGACCTGGGACGAACTCAGGGTCGCTGGGGCGGCACGATGCTTCTTCTTAGGATTGAGGATCTGATCGTTCTCCTTATCTCCACCTGCCATGGCATCGCTGATATGCATCATTAGTATACGGTAATACTGTTTTAGTCAAGATGGACGCACCTCAATCGCTTGGCAGGACGTGCTGGAGGTGCCAGCTTGAATGGGCTCGTTCGTGGAGGGAAGTCTTTTTCAGGCACCGGCGGCGGCCGCGAAGCTGCTTCCAAGCGCCTTTGCTGCTCATTCGCCCTGTCTACCAAGTCGGCCATGGTCATCTTGAGTAAAGATCTGGGGACACGGTTGACGCGCATCTGGATACGCGATCGAAGGGTTTGAGCCTGCTGATTGTATTGTGCGCGCAGTCGTCTGGCGCGATCAGTAACTACGACAATGTTAGAAAACGCGTCTTCAATAACAACTAACCAGAAACCTACTCTCCAACTGCAGATTATCGATAATTGCCTGTTTTTGCTCCAGGGTTATTCCTACCCTTTGCCTCTTGCCAGGACTACTGCTCAGCATGGGAGGCGTGCCAGCCTTGGTGGGAACAACCTGTCTTTGAGACATCGTAGGCTTCAGCTCGTTTTCGTCTGATACTCTTGTCTTTTATCGGGTGGAAGCGTAGTCTCCGTTGGATTTTGTAAAGTCGTCGTGAACGATGGTGTTTGGCGCCGGAGCAACGTGCCTAGTCGCGACGGGACGGGGCGTGGACAATGTCGATGGTAAGGATAATTGGGCGGAGGCTCTCCTGTGAGTGGCTACTTCTTCACAAAGTAAACAAACCTGACAACCGGCAGGAGCATTTACATAAGCCAGCATGGATCAATGAGCACTCCCGGTTCAGGCAGCTGGCCCCGCCCGGAGTCCGGTACAGGGGCATTTGGTCCTGAATTGATGCTTGCCCTGTGATTTTGGAATGCACGGTGCTAAAGCCATTTGCTTCTCTGTTGCCTTAATTCCTTGAGTTCTAGATTATTGGACTCTAACTTGTACTCTTATTGAGTTTTATAGACCAGTGATCTTTTTTTCTTTTCTTCCTTATGTTTTTTTTTTCTCTTTCTTTAGCCGGAATTTCAGTTAAAAAGTACCCTTGCACCCTACTTATAAGTCGCTTTGGAAGGTGTCTCAGATACTTGTCTGATGCCATTTCACACAGGCTTAACTGCCAATTTGGGACCATTTGTCAGTGAACCCTCCTCCAAGTCTTGCTACATGCAGGGCCTGCCAGGCCACCACACCTTCTAGGTAACGCTACATGTACGCAACCAGCGTCACCAGGCTGAACCGCCTTACGACAGGAGCTCTCCCGCCCTACACCAAGCTTCCCTCAGCCATCCGAAGCTCGTCCATTCAACACCACATCCACAACGACCTTCTCTACGTCAACTCGACAATTCTAACCTCATCAGCTTCAGAAATTACGTTAGACACCCGAAATTAGTCTTCAATCAATCGCCGGCGCCCTGCCTAATCTGTCAAGATGGTCCTCGAAGCGGTGATGGTCGTTGTCGACAACAGCGAAAGCAGTCGCAATGGTGACTACCAGCCTACAAGATACGATGCCCAAGCCGACGCTGTCAACGTTATCTTCCAAACCATTACCAACGGCAACCCCGAGTCGTCTGTTGGCTTGATGAGTATGGGAGGCAAGGGTCCCGAGGTGTTGGTCACCCTCACGACAGATCAGGGCAAGATCCTCGACGGTCTGCACCGCACGAAGACTAAGATCAAGGGAACATCACACCTGGCCACGGGAATTCAAGTCGCTGGCGTAAGTGCGCGTGATTTTCACCGTGATCTCTGATCCCTCCGCCTAGACCTTTCGCTAATGTGCCACTCAGCTTGCCCTCAAGCACCGCCAGAACAAGTCCCAACGGCAACGGATAATCGTCTTCATCTGCTCACCCGTCGAGGAGGAAGAGAAGAAGCTGGTCCAACTGGCCAAGAAGATGAAGAAGGGAAACGTGTCGGTCGACTTCGTGCTGTTCGGCGACCTGGATGACGACGATACGCAGAAGAAGCTGCAAGCGTTCAACGAGAGCGTTAAGGGTGGCGAGGGCTCCCACCTCGTCGTCATCCCCCCGAGCAGCAAACTGCTTAGCGACCAACTCATCTCAAGCCCTATCTTACTGGGTGACTCTGCGGGTGGAAGCAGCGGCGGCGGCGGTGGCGGCGGTGCTGAGAGTGGCGGCGGTAACTTCGGCGAGTTCGACTTCGATCCGGCTATGGACCCGGAGCTTGCTCTCGCGCTGCGCATGAGTATGGAGGATGAAAAGGCGCGGCAGGAGAAGAAGGCGCGCGAAGAGGCTGAGTCCGGGCAGAAGGAGTCGCTTGAGGACATCAAGGAGGAGGGCGAGAATGCGCCCCTCCTCAAGAAAGAGGGCGGCGAGTCGAGCAAGAAGAACGACAAGAAAGACGATGACACGATGGATACCTCGTAAATTTTGGGGCCCATTTTCCGTCTCATTCGTTTTGCTTGACCACTACCTCGAGCATGTAAAATAGAATATTGGCTTGGTCCTAGAGGCACATGCTGCTCAATAGAAGGTCCTGGTACTCCTACAAACGCCGTCACAATGAATGTTGCCCAACCCAAACGAAACCAGACTCCGTTGAATACTCTCCCTCACGTCCATCCGTGGCAAGTCCCTCAGAAGCTATCGATTGTTGATCTCACGGATGTACGACAGCAGCTTCCGCTCAAACATCTCGCACCGAATGGGCATCTCGAGCTGGTAGAAAGGATTCTTCATGACGTAGTCGCTATAGAGGTCGTATATCCTCCGCAGAGTCACGTCGATATTGGTCTGGGTCGTGTCCGTGAAGAGCAGAAACTTGGTGCCTGTCATGGTGTTGAAGCACTGCAGCCGGAAGTTCTCTGTTTCCATTACCTCCAGTCCCGTCGGCGGCTCCGGGCGGCTCGGAATGCCTCCGTTTGCCACGGCGTTAGCTGCTGCGGCTGCGGCTGCGGCATCCTGTTGGCTCATCAGGGGGTGAAGGCGGGCGGTGATGGCATGGATACTGGAAATGTGAGCTCTTCTCGACTTGCATTGGAGGGTGGAAACATGACACGGTTGCTTACCCATGAAATGTGCCTGCTAAAACAAGGTAGTCATTTGTGCTCAGCTGATTGAGGCCGCCCTCGTGGAATGTGCGGTTGTAGATCAAGCCTCCGGCTTTGTTGATGACGATGAGCGCAAAGACGGTCCTGCATTCGAAGTTGATGAGTGCGACTGGTTCAGCTTCATACTTGAGATTAAAGAACGTACATGGCTTCAAATCAGTTCGTCTTATGTCTGATGACTCTGAAAGGGATATATATGGTGCCGAACTTTGGTTGCTCTCATCGATGTTTGAATCTCTCACTCATACACTTGATATCAATCCTCCAACTGGCCTCAGGTTCGGCTGGGATAGGTGGTTGAGCTGCGCCGTGCTGTGCTCCTCTCTCCCCCGTGCACCTGAGTCGCTAAATCCACGCCATGAACATCCCTGGGTCGACGCCCCTTCCGGTGCCTGCGCTAGCACCGAGGACAGTGGGACACCTCTTTTTCCCGCCCGACAGAAGCAGCTGTGAGCAAGCATCAGGCAGGCAGGGTGGAACATTGGCACTGGTAGCATTCCCAGACAACCACCTCTGCCATTGGAAATTCTCAGCCTCATTCGCAACCCACCTTCGTCCTTGTCGCTGTAGCTTCCACACCTTCCAACGGTAGCTCCCAAGCCCACCCAATTCCACCTCCAGCCCGGCGCACCAACGCCCGTTACCATCCGTAGTCTCTTCCGACCGGTGTAATCTACTAGCCCATCGCCCTTCCCGATCGATAAGCCAACCAAGTCGTAACAGCACCATGTCGCATCACGCTCCTACCTCGCGCCCGAAGCCCCCGCCGCCAGGCAGCGAGGAGGCCTCTACCATTCTCAATCTCGGCGAATTCCAACACGTCGATACTCTCACCCTCTCCGAAGCCTCTCTCGTCATCAACGCGCTCGTCACCAAGAGGAAGATGGACCGGAAAAACATCAACGAGACAGAGTGAGAAGAACGCACCTTCCAACCTCATTGTCACGCGACACTCTCGTAGCGGGAACCAAGGTTGCTGACATCTCGCCTTCGCAGGATGTTGACGCAGACTCTGAACTATCTTGATGCCTTCTCCCGCTTCCGTCAGAAGGAGAACGTTGAGGCTGTCGAGCGACTGCTCAGCGCTCACAAGCAGCTTGCCAAGTTTGAGCGCGCGCAAATAGGTACGCAGTACATTGCATCACGTAGCTCACGGGAGCGGGCCCAGACAAACACGATGTTAATTACATTCCCGTAGGTTCCTTGTGCTGCGAAACAGCTGAGGAAGCAAAGACCTTGATCCCGTCACTTCAGGATAAGATTAGCGACGACGACCTTCAAATACTTCTCGACGAGATCAGCAAACTCCAGAGCAGATGACAAGCCTGAACGTTCATTCACCACACAGCGAATCGGCGCGAGCAGAGAGAATCCAGACAAGCCTACATGTTGATACGTTAACTCGCCCTTATATGGCCAACGATACGCCTCAGTGGAGCGGATAAAGAGAAATCAATATTGATTGTTTGGGAAAGAGAAAAAAAAAGGATAAAAAAAAGGGACGGTCACGGAAACGCTTCTGCGTAAGAAGACTATGCTGCATGCTTGGCGTAAACAGGAGGGGAACAGATTGTTTTTTTAAAGTATGTGTTGAATACCAAAATACCCATTGAATTCGGCAGGTCAAGGCCACGCATGCTTTGCCCAACTCAAAACCACGCTGCATTGACTACCCTAGACGTCACCCGACTGCTGTAGTGTCGAATTTCTTTATTCATTCTGCGGAGTAGGGACGATTATTAGCAGGTCTAGCTATGGTGACCCTATGAGGCTCGATCTCCAACTCGATTCGAAGTGATCCATCCCGAATGTGTGAATTTACTCTGACAAGAACCAGTAAGATCAAACATACCAAGTACTTGTAAAGCAACCCTGGGTATCGTGAACGCCTGCCAAAATCCGAATACAGCCATCCTTTGATTAACTCTCAAGCGGTACCAATCGTCGTCCCTCAAGCAGCCGGATCCCACCTGGTCCAGTAGGTCACGTACTTGTTCTTCAAACGCTCGTCGTCGGTGGCGTTCATTGTTCCGGTGAGATAGTTGGGCGTGGTCTCTGCAACAGGGTACAACGAGTAGCCGTTCGGGCGGTACGGCTTGTACATTTGCTCGCCGCTACGACTGCTGTGGATTTCAACAACTTTAGGCAGTCCGGGAGATGCCAATTCCGCAACGGCCGCTTGCTGTGGAGGGCCTTGAAGCTCGGGGGTGGCAGTGCCCATGCGGGATATGAAATCGGTGTTGGCTATTGCCGCGCAAGAGGTGAGTTCGGGACTGGCCATGGTGGATCTAGCGATCACAGCTGATGGTGGTGGCAGCATCACAGATTCTCTGGTGTTATGGCCGATGGGATGGTTCATCATTCTGCTGCTGGAGCTCATATCACTGACCCGATTGAAGCGGATTTGGGGCTCTTCATATCGACCTGTGAGTAGTTAGCTTCTTTGCAGCAATACAGTACGAATTAATCCAAGCTTACCATCAATGGTAGAAAATATGTTGTCTGGTGAACATGGATTGGCTCTCACGGGAAGATGGCCCTTATCTTCCTCCATACCACACTTGCTTCCGCTTCTGCTGATGGAGCTGACAGCGTCCCCAGATAATCTGAGCTTTCTTCTCTGCTTACCGCACAGGAAGTAGCTAGCGATGGCAGCTACGATCAGTACTAGAACAGCAGCAATTATGGCACCCTTCGCACCACCCGAAAGCTCTTCATCGTCGGACTTGGGCTCTGGCGCGGGGGTCGAGGTGTTGAGGGCTGGAGTTTCGATAGGGGTGGAAATCAGAGAAGAGGAGACAGAAACGATAGTAGAGGTAGGTCGAGCATTCGGATCAGTGTACCAAGCTCCTCCTCCGGTCTCTGTGGGTATAGGGACGGTGGTGGTTGCGCCTCGCGACGTAGTCGATGCCTGAGCCTTGTTGACTGTGGTGGAAGACATTTCCACCGACGATATTGAGGCAATTGCAGAGGCCAGAACCGGCGCGGCAACAGATGCTATGGTCGTTCTCGATTGAGGCATACTTGAGCTGTCAGAAACAACAATATAACCGCGAGGGCAGCCGTTGCTCTTGCAGGCGTCAACGAAGCAACACCCGCGATAGCCGAGGCAGTCATAGAATCCGGCTTTGGGCGGGCAGTCCTCTTCATTGATCCTCGCGATGATGGAAATGCGCATGGTGGCGATTGGAGGTTTTATTATTGTAACCGGGTGGGTATGGTTACAGGCAATTGGGAATAGACGCGGGAGCCTGGTGGAAAAGCTTTCGTATCACCATCCGAGCTGAACGGTGACAGTGAAGGAAAGGGGCAAAAGAGCGAGAAGTGGGATTTTAGAAAGACACGGATTTCCCGGCGTGATCCGGTGAAATAAAGCTCGCTGAGCGATGGGTTGGTAATGTTCGAGTAACGTTGAAGGAAAGGGAAGGTGCTGTCAGGTGGTGGTTGACGATATATCACCTAGGAAGGAAGGAAGGCATGGCGATGGGATTTGCTACCCGTCTCATTTCGTACCTGCCCTGCCAACATGTAACGTGCCTACGTCTCTTGGAGGTTACCCGATGAGTCTCAACACTTTCCCCTGCAGAAAAGAGAGGATTGAAACTGGACTGATGAATACATTCGCCAAGGGCATACACACAACATATATACATACATACTGTCGCCATTTTGCACTCGCAGACAAATCCAGAGCGGACTTTCGCCCCAGTCGAAAAGAAGGACTGTGTTCTTTGAGCGCCATTTTGGACTATAAAGGGGCAACCTACTCCTCTACGGGGACAACGGCGTGGTGTTTGCTCCCGGTCGAATGCTCTAAGGACAAGGCAAGTCGTGTAATCTTCCCCCTCACGAGGCAAGGGCTTAAGTAATGACGACGGAAACGGACGGTATCACGAGCCTAATGCAGCACACCTGTTGCAACTGCTACGGTGTCACGAATTCAGGTAGTTGTGAATAGCTCTCTTCCCGTTGGGTAAGCCACCTCGACTGGGTTCCCTCTAAGACGGTTGCGAAGGTTCACGACAATAAATGGCTTCACCTATCACTTTCAATAAACCACCAACTCCATCTATTGATGCTCCAGCTAAACCCATTGCACTCCATCGACACACATGTTGGTGGTACTGCCACGCGTGTGTGGGTATTTGAAAATATTAGGAAGAACTTTTTGCTCGCCAATCCGGTACGTTTTACATCGTCTACAATTTCTCCAGCAGAAGCTTGCTGCCAAGGTTGCCAACGGCCTTGTCCGACTTCGCCCCACCCTTCTTGCCCTTTTTCGCACCCGTTTTCTCGCTCTTCTCGCTCTCCTTCTGTGCCTTAGCCTCCCGATCCGCCTTCTGCTCGGCCGTCTCCTCGCTCGCGGCCTTCTCGAGAATCTTCTTCTGCTTCTTGAGCGTCTTCTTCAGCTCGGACACATGGCTGAAGTCACCGGCCTCTAGCATGTTGAGCACGACAAACGAACTAGGCCCCGTAGCCCAGTCGAGGATGTATTCCTTGATCACCGGATACAAAATATCAGCAAACTTCAATGGCGGGTCAACAGGTTCGATCTTGCCAGTCCCTTTGTTGAACTTGCCGCCTGCGATGAGTGTCTTGATCAACCGGCCCCCAAATGGTGTCCGGGAGACGTGGACTTGAGGGGCGATGCCTTCCACCTCCATGGGTTCCGCGCTCGGGTCACCCTCGGCGACAGCTGCCACGGCTTTGAGAGCTTCCGTCTTGTCGCCCTCGGCTGAAAGGAGGACGTCAGCAACCAACTGGCATCCAAAGGGGTCTGCCACCAAGGCTGGCGCAGCAGCAACGACCGCCTCCAAGAGTGCCGGTGATATGACGGTCACCAACTCCTTTCTCCGCACCTCGGCGTCCTTCTTACTGGTTGTCTGGCGAATCTCATGGACTTCACTGAGAATGGCAAGATCATCGCTCATGTTCGCAGGGAAGAGTGCTCTCGACTGACCCTCCAAGAGGTACAGAAGGGTAGTCCTCGCAAAAGGATTCGTCGTGGACACGACAATGTTCTCTGTCGTCTTCTCCTTGTCGTCACCACCAATCAGCTCGGGGAAGATGGCCTTCGAGGTCATCTTTGTGTCGTCAACCACATCGAAGGCGGTCAGAATAATGATATGGGCGAAGGGGTCACCCGACATCAAGACGAAGTTATCCTTGTAAGCCTTGAGCAAATTCCTCCGGTCCTTGGATGAACCATGTGCCAAAAGCAAGGCCACCAACCGAGATCCGGAACGAGTAAAAGCCATGTTCTTCAGCAAGTCACCCTCCTCGTCGTCCTTAATCATCTCGATGAACATGTTGAAGTCCTCGGTGCCGGGCTTGATGTTCAGGAAGTATTGCAGCATGGCGTCATGCAACATGGTGAAGCCAGTCATCTTCTTCTGGACGAGCGAGTTGATCATATCGTGAAGGCTCTTCAGGATGGGCCCCTTCTTGCTCGGGTTCTGCTCGAGAATCTCGGCCAGGTTGGAAGTTGGCTTCTCATCCTTGCTGCGCTCCAGGAGAGCAAACTCGGGGCCGTACCATTCTCTCAGCAGTATGGCCTTCTGCTCCTTTGTGGCAATTTGTCGGTAGATGTCGTCCAAGATCCACGAGGCCTCGGGGTGGTTGATCAGCTTCCGCACCTTGCCGTAAAACTCCGGGATAATCAGGTCCTTGATCTCCGTATCCGCTTGCACCACCATCTTAGCGATGAGGAACTTGGCATATCGACTCTCGGCAAGCTGGGTGTATGTTCCCTGCAATTCCCGGGTGATTTGTTTCCTTTGTGCGGCCGTGGCATACTTGAGCGCAGTCTGAACGGCGCGCGTGGCGTCGTGCTTGAGGACGAAGTCCTTGACCCGGCCGGTAATGATGGTGAAAAGCTCGTCAACCAGCTGCTTTCTCTCCTCTGACGGCACGTGGGACTTCCTCCGCAGTCTCTCCCAAATCTTCTTGGTTCTTTGCAATTCGTCGGCGAGGGGCTTCGCGGCCTTGCGTTCCAGGGCCAGCTTCTTCTGAATGGCGTGGGACTCTTTCGAGTTTTGACCTAGACATAAGTCAGCATGTAATTGCAAGCTTGCAGCGGTGCATCTCTAGATCCTTACCTCTCTCGAAAGACTTGTTCTTGTCAGCGCCATTGGCGCCATCTTTTTTGCCCTTGGCCTGCGCCTGCTGCGCCCTATCACGGGGGTTCAACTGAACACCGCCGTCGTCAGAGTCCGAAGAGTCGTCGACATCCTCGTCGCTCTCCGGGCTCTCGACAGGCTCGGCCTTCTTCTTGCTCGAGTCGAACTTAGCCTTCTTCGATTTTCCGTCGAAAGATGCCTTTCCAGCCGGGGCGCTCTTTCTCTTGACACCGTTGGAAGCCATTGTAAGTGAGGGCTGCTGAATGGTTGTGTTGTGAACAGCCGCAGATCGTCTCGGTGTGCAAAGAGAGCGCTGAGACGGAAGGCTGGCGGGTGGGAACTTACAGCGGTCGCAAAGTGCTTGGTAAATTCTGAAATTTTTATTTAAATTGCCGGGCGGTCAGAACAACGCTAAGCCAGATCAAATTCACAACCCCACCATGGTGCATGTACGTACCTCGTGCTATCGAAGGCATCTTTCAACCACCGGCTACACCTACATCGACAGACTTAATAGCACACAGCACCAGCACGTCTTGTTACAAAACCGCCAAACAGATTTCGAAAGCCAAAACAAAACTTCAGTTATGGGGCGCGAAGAACAGGTCGAGGAGCGTGAGGTGCTCGAATCCATCTTCCCGGAGGAAATCACAGGTACGATTACCCCACCATGGGCATGCCATGTTACCTCCAGCTGCGCCACTCACCATATACCACAGACATTTCAGATACTGAGTTCAGAATATCAATCGCCCTCGATGTCCCGGGAGAAGAAGATGACCCGCCCACGATGCACCTCCAAGTCCGCTACCCAGACGCCTACCCCGACGAGCCTCCCTTCCTCGACTTGCAATCCACGCCCAACGCCGCCCCGTACGAGTGGTTCAGCGTTGCGGACGACAAGGAGCAGCTGCTCAAGGCTCTCGACGAGACAATCCAAGAAAACCTTGGAATGGCCATGATTTTCTCACTCGTCACAACCCTTAAGGACGCGGCAGAGGCGCTCGTCGAGGAGCGCAAGCAGGCGAAGGCCCAGGCGCACGAGGAGGCCCTACTCGCCGCTGAGCGCGAAGAGAACAAGAAGTTCCACGGCACGCCCGTGACACCCGAGACTTTCTTGAAGTGGCGTGCCGATTTCCTCAAGGAGATGGAGGAGCTGAAACAGAAGGAGGAGGAAGAGCGTCTCGCGGAGCTGAAGAAGGCGAAGATCAAGGAGCCCGTTAAGTTGTCTGGGAAGCAGCTCTGGGAGCGTGGTCTGGTTGGCAAGGTGGTTGAAGAAGACGAAGAGGATGGCGGTTTGACGGAGGGTGTTGACAAACTCAAGGTCGAGGCGGCGTAGGGGGCCTTGCCTACGAAGGCGTGAGAGTGCATTATTACACAGGCGTTTTGGGTGTATAGTGAGGGATCTAAAATAAAAAAGGAATGATTTTGGTTCTAGTATAAACCTCATATATATATATGCCTTCATGAATGAACTCTTCATAAAGAAATGAGGATGTCGTGACTTTTGAACATTTTTTTCCCCAGTGCCAAACTCCATACTCCATGTTTTGGTTTATCAGCCAAACCTTCAGGCGAGATGTTGCTTCTATTGGCAACCCACCCAACCCTTGCCCCCCTCCGAGCCATGCCATGTACCCGGTCACTCCTCCATCGCTTCGTCGCCGTCGCTGCCAGCATCTTCCCAGCCATCATCATCATCCTCACCCTCAGCCGGCGGGTCGCCAAGCTCCTTGTTGATGGCGGCAAACAGCTCCTTGGCATGCTCACCTAGCCGCTCGTCCTCATACTCCTGAGCCACATAGAGGCTCAAGCAGCGCATCAACCAACGCCTCGACGTATCCCACGTGGTTTTCCAGTCCTCCTCGTCCTCGCTCTTCTCCCCCTTTGCCTTCGCCTTCTCACCGTCGATGAAAAGCGCCCACCCGCCAAGATACCACGCCTCCACGCTCTGGTCGTCGTCGCCCACGAGCCTCTCCAGCACCTCGATAGCCTCCTTCTCCATCTCCACCTCGAGCAGCAACCGCACCAGGCTGATCCTCGTCGGGAAATCAGGCACGTTGGGGTCCAGCGGAGGCAGGCTCACCCATAACTCCAAGCTCCTCGCCAGCGCCGCTTTCGCCTCGTCCGTTTTTTCCTGCGATATCCGCACGTTCGCCACCGTCTGCCACGTCTCCGCCGAGTCGGGCGCGACAAGTCCGGCCTCGGTAATAAGTGCCTCGCACCGCTGCTCCGCATCCGCCTCCCACGACAGGTCCGTCATGTACACCTCCGCCACTGCGCAAAGTGTGCCGCCCAGCTTCCTCTTCCTCTCCTCCAGCGCGGCCTCCTGCTCGGCGTTCCTCTTGGGCAGGTCAATGAGCGCCTGGATCTGGCCCCTGAGAGACTGCGCGCCCTTTTCGAACCAGTCAACGCTGTCCCGGCCGCCTTCCTCGCTCAGCTGCGCCAGCCACAGGAACTTCTCCGGCCCGCCGCCTATACGCTCGTCGAGCGAGCCGTCTTGATCGAGCTCGACGGCCCGCAGGAAGTAGGCCCTCGCGTCGTCGACCTCGCCCATCTCGACGCTGATCTGACCCAGGAGATTCGCTGTTGCCAGCTCGTAGTCGCCCCCCTTGCCCGTGCTGTCGAGGGCCTTTTTCGCGGCCGAAACGGCGTTTTCCAGGTCGCCCTCTTGCAGTTTTGTGGCGGCCTCGACAAGGAGGAGGGCCGGGTTGCCGGGCTTCGTCTCCGTCCTCTTTTTTGACTTTTTGTTGGGGCGGGTGGGTGCCATGTTGTATGTATTATTTGATTGTGCGGGTATAAGGGGGGTGTTCTTGTCTGAGTGAAGAGGAAGATTTTTGACATTTAAGTGAAGCAGTGAGCAATGAGAATGAGAGGTGAGTTGCGCGGGCTGGTGCTGGCCGTGGTGGGTTCGAACTGGGCCGGCCCAAGAAAAAAATCTTATCGCACCACGCTGTGCCGTCTTATCGATAAGCTCGATGATATCAATGGTGGGGTTGCTATACCGAACCGTCTAGCACTCACCGATCCTCACCTCCGTAGGTTCGCCGTCACTCAACCTCATGAGCGTAAGTCTCCATAAAGAGGAGGCGTGGATTACAGGCTGAACCTGGTCCCCCCCCCCCCCACATACACAAGAATCAACAAGGCCTACTAGGCATTCCGTGTGTCTGCATTCCAGCCAGTCCGGTCTTCCCGAATATTAGCAAATGACCCGACAGTCCCGGACAGGACAGACCCAAAACACACCATGAACGCTGTCATTCACATGTATGTAGTTCAGTAAGAGACGATGAAAAGGAGTACATAGTGTGTTGGAACCTTCTTCATTAAAGTATTGGATTGAGACTAAGCAACCTTGGCAAGGCAGTGTCGAAACTAGATACAATTCTTCGCCGTCCCCTATCGGAAAGTGCTGCCCATAAACAGTAAGAAACCCTCATGAACAATTACAGGCCGCCCATCAGATACCAGCCTGGTCCGTTTTAATACGCCATCGCTAATAAGCACCCCAGTTTGAACACGATAACCAAACTCCGTTTCCAACCCATGTTCCGTGTGCTCGGTGCCCAAGGGACTCGAGTGTTCCGCTATTATGGATATATACATCGTATACACGAAAATTGAGAGGCTCCTGCCTCGAGGAGACAGGTAGTTGAAATAAGAAAACACGCATGAATGAGAGAGAGATCATATCTCGCTCAGTAAGCCCTGCCTCCTGCCGAGGAACTCCTGCTCGAATGCCCTCGTTCGTCAACAAGCTCAGCAGAAGACCCTAGCAGGTCCACCTGTTGGTTAGAACCAGGGTCAACTCGGCTGATACTGTGTTGCGCGACAGTGCCATAGCTAGTCGGCCGCTCAGTACTTGGCGTCCTGCGAATATTGAACTCTTCCAAAGATGAACCGTTGGAAGAAAGTCGCTTTTGATGTGATTCTGATCGCTCGAAGGGAAGTCGACCTGGGTTAGGAGATGAAGCGAGACTGCCCGAGACGGGAGGGTTTCCTAATATTTCACCGCTTGAAGGGCCCATGGGTGACGTGGGCGGTATCAAGTTGAACGAAGGGGTCGGCGAATGCCCACGTGCCATACCCGAATCTCGCTTGGAACTCTTTCGGGGAATCTCGGGGATGTCGGACTCCATGGAGTGGCGCCTATGTTTTTGTGAGGCTGTCCGGGTTGCTTTGGAAGGAACTCGACTTGGCAGCCTGAAGCTGCCTGAACTCTCAATTCCTGGCAAAATCGGCGGTGCATCAGACACTTTTGGAATGCCGATTTCCTCAATTTCCGAGCCAGACGACACTACCGACACCCCATCGTCGTTAAGCAAGTTCTCTGTGGTTTCTGAGTTGTCAGGGTTCTTCCTTGGGGTTTTGTTCTTCGGTTCATCGTCATCGGACTCTATAGGCCCGTTTCTCAAGACACCCATTGCCACCGGAATTCCTTCCGGTGGGGGCTCCGCGTCGTATTCCGCATCAGCAGCCGCACGCATGGCTGGCGGCATCCGTGAGCTTCGCACCACCTCAAATCCCTTGCCCTTCTCCTTAGTCTTCCCACCAAATAAGTTGTGGAACCACCCTGCCGCCGTGGCCATAGGCTTAGTTGGGTCAGCAGGACCAGTCCTCAATTTGCGGCCAATGCCCTCCGAGTTCAAAGCCGGTCCCCGGACGCCATAGTAGAAGTCTACCTCTCTAGTTGAGTAGTCTGCTCTCGGGGTTAGGTTAATGGCCTGTGGGGCTGGCGTCGGACCCCTCGACAACTGCGCTTCAAGGTCTGCCGCAACGTCTCCCAGGTGCGTGCCCGCCTGGCTGTAACGACGTGAGTCAGCAACCGAAACGCGGTGCTGTAGAGACGTAGATGAACCATTAAGGGTTTCGCCCCGGCGCCGAGGGGGTCGATAGTATGGATCAGCAGATTCGACGGTGACGGCAGCGGGAGGCCGGGTTGCGGCAGCGGGCGACGGTAAGAATGAGAAAGTGCTTACTTCACCCGGAGTAGTTGGGGTGAAGGTGCTGCCGCTGTCGAAGTTGCGACCTTGTCCAGTGTATGGGTCAATACTGTCGAGGGCGGAGGAGCTTCGCTGTTGGCTTCGAAGGAGGAATCCACTGCCTGCCGACTCGCTCCGTAATCTGCCACCGCGCATTACATAACCCGTCTTTGATGTCTCGTCTACATCGAGCATGCCCGTGGTTGACAGCTGGCTTGCTCGAGAGGGTCCATTTTCTCTACGAGAAGTGCGACGCTGCAACTGGCGCATGCCGAATATCTTTGACAGACCGCCACGAGTAAGACCCCGAGTATCGTCGCCCCCAGCGCCAAGAAGCCGTGCAGTAACTTCGATGATAGTCTGCAGGGCGTTCAAGAAAAATCCGAGAACCAAGACGCAGGCATGGATGAGCAATATGGTGTAGCCGATCCACCCTTTGGGGCCTTCTGTAACACCCATTTGCGGCACGAATGCAACCATGAGCATTACGGTGGTGAATCGTAACACCGAGAAGAGTGTGTGATAGGCGTTCATTGATGTCGGAGACTGGAAAGGTCGAAAGGCGTGTAGGGTCAAAACGTGAATGACTTCGCAGATGGCGAGGAGAACAATCTGCGCAATCCCAACCGGCTGTACAGCACCAATCGCAATGCCACGAATGAAGGTCAAGGTGACCGGAATCAGAGCGAAGGCTGCCGCTTCGTCTGAGTATGTGTTGTAGAGGGGCCCATAAAGCAGCACAGTCGGCAGGTCGTCGAAGAGAACAGCTCTCGGCCTGGTCCTGAAAATCAAGTACAGGAGCCATGCGGCAAAGCATATCAAGATGATGAGAGTGACGACAGCCAGAGCCACTGCGAAGGCGCGGGACTGACTGGCAACGACGAGCTGGAACGTCGACAATGCCACAATAGGCAGCAGGAAATAGTTGAACACAACCCGTACCACATTACCCACAGAGAAGGGGATGTTCTTGGCGCGGAGGTCCTCTTCAGGGGTATCGCTGAGAAAACGAAGTATCCAACGAAGAAAGAAACCGAGCTGGACGAGAACGAAGATAGCAGCAACGATGACGCAGATCCATATCATGGTTCCAGCCCAGATGTCCTCGACATCTGTCATGCCTACCAAATGTGCGTATCGGTGCAGTCCGTAGGAGCCGTTCGTTACGTAGATGCCGTCTTGAATCGATTGCCAGCCCGGTGACTTGCTCACGAAGCTCTCATTGAACATCAACGCGGACCAACCAACCTGGCTCACAACTGGCTGGTAAAAGCCAGGGTAATTTAGGGTCAGCCCACCAGTGAGTGCAACAAACTGTATATACTGAAGGCAGTCTCCAAATCCCGGTGTCACTAAGCGTAGCAAATCGGCATCCCGTCCATAATTCGTCGTCCAGTGGAAGATGTCTGTCGACCCCCATGGGCTGAATACGGAGGCGAACATGGTTGCGAATCCGACGAACAGGAGCACGACAAGTGGCAGATAACACAGTAGCGTAGCGAGACTACCGAGATCGGGGGTTACTGTGGCAGAGGCACAGCCAACGTGCCTGGCTGTGCCATCGCCGTAGAGAATGAGCAGCGTCGCAGCTAACGAAGAGAAGGCATACGACGAATTCATGTCAACCGTCAGGTTTATCGAAGGCAGGTTGCCATACGGGTTTTCACTGGAGGCGGATTAGCTAGGACGGAATCGGGCATTGCGGGGAGCCTTACATGGCGGTCGAGTTGAAGACCGGGCTAAGAGGGCATGAGCCATTGACTAGGCTGTAATTACAAAAACTTGAGAAATTGCCGAAAGGCTCGTAGGTCAAAACGTTGACCTTGCTGGAGAGTGTTGTGACCTTGAAGTCCGGATTCGTAAAATCGAGCAATTTGCCATCGGTCAGCTCGGGGTTGTCCCAATAAGATTCGTTCGTAGCAGCAGGCAGCTCTACAGTTTTGTAGGAGCCTGACACATTTCCCCAGACAATGATTTGAAGATTGTGTCCTGGGTCGTCGGTATCAAAACGAGCGTCGACGTATAGAGGGTTCCATTGTAGCGGTAATGGATCGTAGTTCCTGTAGCTGTCGGGCAGGCAGTTGTCGAAAGGGATCAGGACGGCGGCGGCGGGCCGTATTAGTAGACATGCAAGGATAACAAGAACCGGGCCAAGAAGATGGGAGGAAAACAGGCGAGATGGTGACGGCAGTGACCGTATTCGAAAGCTACGGCCACAAGGCATGTCGAGCGAGCGTGAAGGATATGGGGGTCCTTGAACGAGCGAGCGAGCAGTCGGCCTTGACAGCAAGTGAGAAGACTTCATGGATTGAAATGGCAGCGGAGATGCGCGTTTTCCATGTCCAGTGCGAATATTGGCCGCATGTCGTGGAACACCTTCGAGATAGGGCAGGTCTTGCAAAGGAGCAGAAGGAGGCATTCGCATGTTTCGGAGCAGCGTATCCGTTGGCGTGTAGTCGGCGAGGTACTGCAGGCGCTTGAAATGCAGGGGAGGGTGGACGACAGAGGCGCGAAGAGAAAAGGAAGAGAAACACGGCAATCGTAGGCTAGAATCTCGGCATCTTGGGGGCCCTGCAGCAGTCGCCTCGTCTCGTGTGCTTGTCGCCGTCGTTATCGTCGTCGTCGTCGTCGTCTCCTCTTCGGTTTGGTTCGGTTCGGTCGCCCAGCGTCGTGGTCTTGATCAATGCCGATGGCTCCTGTTTTTTTTGTTCTTTGTCTTCGTAGGTTTGTATTGTCTGGCCCGTGGCCGTCGGCTGGTTGGTTCGATGGGATGGCAGTGGGATGGCGTGTGCTAAGAAAGGAGGAAATTTGAAGAGGGGAGAGGGAGGAATGTTGGATGGGTGTGTGCGTGCGTGTGTGTGTGTGTGTCTGACTGAGCGGCGTGTGTGTGTATGGTGGTGCATGCGCGCCAGGTGCAGACAGGAAGAACGGGATGTTGTTGCGCGGGAGAGGACTTCAGCGCATGTAGGGATACATGGTATGGTACCTTTGGTTGCTTGACCTTATTGCGGCGGCACCTTAGCTTTGCTTTGAGGGCCCCTGTCCATGCGCCTGTCCAGGTAGGTGCGGATCGGTTGCCCAGCGCAGCAACAGAGCCACCTTACTCTGCCACTTTGGAACCCTGGGAACCTCTCGACGTCTCCATCCGTACTACGTACAGGTCGCGACACGGAAAGTTAAGCACACGCTCCAGCAGACCCCAGTGGCTGAGCATCCTTCATGTCGAGAAGTCCATGCCCCTTGCCCCTTGCCCCATGCCGTGCCGTCCCATGTGCACGACAGAATACGATACACTACGCCCAGGACCCCCCCCTCTCGGGTGCAGTCAGTTCTTGAGAACCGATCAGTGCGTTCGTTGGCTGGTTACGTTTTTGGGGGTAGGCCAGTACGAATTACCATTCGGTGGTACGGCAACTTGCGAGCCAAGGCGAGGCAAAGCAATGCACGTTAACGGTAGGAGAAACGCAAGTATGGATACCCGGAGCAGAGGTACCGTTGCAAATGCACCTAGGTCCTCCCTCAGGAAGGCTGCCGGTTTTCTAGGTTCCGTTTCTTTCCCTCCCCCATTAATCCATCCCCCAAAAAAGCCATAGGCCCAGGAAACCCAAGGGCCCAAGGGGCCCCCGGGCGTGTTCAACGTTGCCGGTTGGCTGCCCGTTAGCCCTCCCCAGTCAGACCTGCAGTCTCCACTCAGTAAGGCGCAGCCGAGCCCCGTCGTTGCCCGCCTGGCCCAGTTCAATTCAGGTCAAGTCAGCTAAGGTGGGTGTGGATGGGTGGGTGACAGCAACCGGAGAGGGGGAAAAAAGGAAAGCGAAAAAGTCACCTCGCTTTGCCCAGGTGCAGAGCTCCCGCTCTTCATTCCGTCTCTTCGCCTGTCGCCCGTCACTTGGCCTGACCAAGGCCTATCTGCATAACATCTAGGGCGATGGACCCTTTCCCCCCCCCCTCCCCTCCTCATCCCATCGTCCAGAGAAAGCACAAAGTACCTACTCCGTAGAATGGCTTTAGTATTAGCACACCCAGGAACCTCACTAAATCAAAGGGAACCCCAACGATGGATGGTAGGGGGGGAGGTCTCTCAAAGGCTCTCAAAGGCTGTGCTTGCCTAGCGCCCGGCCTGAAACCCGAGGCTGGCACACTATGACGTCTGGGTGATATTCCCACTAAGATAACCTCGATCCAGCGCTATCAGTTGGTTCTAGACTTTGTCTCTGGCCAAGATGCTGCCTAATGCCATCCGCCGCCGTCTCGCCTTTCACCGGCGACGTCTCATATGGATTACACGCCAGCCAGCGTCAAATAACTTTGCAAGGCACCATCTCACACAGATCAATCGGCACAAAGTCCAGTTGCTGACGAGAAGCCCGCCTAGTCGCGTGACGTCCTAGACATACATGCCACACTAAACATCACCACACCCACGAGTATACTATACCCCTTTGATTACTGCCTGCCTGCGCCAGAAAAGCGCTGCCATCGTTTGCGGTGTGTGGGATGTCGAATTCCACCATTCAATGGCCACAATCCCCCTATCAAAAAAGAATTCCAAGGCCACCATCGCCAATCTGCCAGAACCGGAACCAGCGCCAAAAGCGTTAGCAGATACCCGTCGGTCTGCCCTGGTTGTCTCTCCCTGTCTCTGGGACGAACCCTATGTCGAAATGGCAATGTAGGTTGTATACCAATGCTTGACCTGACAGAAGTCCCCCCGCCTTTCAATCCGGCTACCGACCGGCATTTCGCATCCCCGATGATGAATTTGGACGGAGATGAAGACGGGCGCGCATTGGCCAGCCTACCGGGGTTGTCGACTTGGACAAAGAAAGTGGCAGTACACAACTATGACTTCAGACGAAACCCTGGGCCACGATCGACATAATACCCGAGAATTCTCCTTGTCGAGGCCTGCAAATCCAAGCGCCGTCACCAATACCATTTGCGATAACAACTGCCACAAGAAAAAAGCAGAAACAGTAAAACCAACGCATCAAGATCCCCCTTGTCTCCAGGATATCCCACTATCCCACTTCCAAGGCATCGCGCAACCAGGTTGCGCCCAGGGCAGGGCGATCCGTCCAATCCGCAACAACATCTGTGACGCCCCGGACCAAAAAAGAATACCTGCACCACACCTATTGCCAGGAGGACGTGTCGATTCTGAACCGAGCCACAAAACCCGAGCAGCCAGCAAGGAAACAATGCCAACAAGGATCAGCGTTTCAATTGTGATTGACGGCTTCTCCATGTATAACTTGATATATTATACCCCCATCGTTCAACTGGGTGCTTCCTTCGTACCACACAAACTTGGACTGCAGAGTACACCACAGTTGATTAGTCTACGTCTACCTTATTGCAGCATAATCCGCTTTCCGGCAACATGCTATCTTACATAAGTTACGGAGCTGATGTAACAAGCAAAAAGGGCCCGTCAAGGGGATTTGGCCCCGTGAAATATTCTGTTATCAACCCTGGCAGTCACCGTCATCATCCAGCAACTGCTCACATCTGCCTGTTGACTAAACCAATCACACCGCGCCCCGTCCACAGAGAACAGAATGAGGATCGCATTCCTTCACGCCCTGATACGAACTGCACAAGCCAATGCCCCTATCCCCTGCGCTCACTCACTGGTTCTGCTATTTTCAGCATCGGCTGGAATTGAGGAAACAGCCGAGAGAGGTCCTTCACGCGTATAAACTGTGTGCAGATATGCTATGCTGCTAGCTGCTTATGCAGCCACTCACGCGGAACCAGTACACCCTTAGAACCGCCCGACCGGCGCTCTGCAGTCTCCACATCTCCGTCGTTGTTCGCCGTCCCGATGGAAACACCACTCCCATATCGCGATTTTGTATAACCTCAATGACAGCCGGCTCAGTCACTCGACAACCCGTCTCCATCTATATAAATTGCCTCGTTTGCTTGGTTCAAGCTCGCCACCTATAGGCCGAAGTGCCGGATACCACGGACACCGAGTTTCCGCGATGCCATCGGTATACGTATTATTCGTTTTTACTCTACTCTACAGGACACGAAGCAGTATGGTCCCAAGGCAATCCCGATCCCTAGAGGTGCTTACCAGGTATACTCGCAGTATAAGTGCATCGGGGGGCTTCAATTGACTTCCGCGCCTCATCCGAGCCGCATCACATTTCCCTTCCATGCTCGCCTGTCGGCCGCTGAGATACGTACTGTAAGAGTAGGGAAGACTTAAGAACCAGCGAGGACGCTACGCAGCAAATAACCATACTAACCCCGTGCGAAATGATATTCACCATGTCGTCCTTTTTACTTTGACAGTTGTCTACCACTGTCCCGCTACAGGACTGTCAGCACAGCGCAGCCCTACCCTCCAGGAAAAGTGAGACTAGCAGCCGCCAGAGAGTCAAAGTCGTGGGGCACTGCTGCCGGCTCCCCTCACTCGCACCGTTATGACAAGCCACACTACGTCCCGAGTCAATTACGTGCACTTGTCCTGCGTAAAACGCACCGAGGCGGATATTGGGGGCCCGGCGTACTGCACAAAGTTCGGCTACTGCGGCCCTTGCGGAAATGTAGGCTAGCCAGCTTGAAAATACGATGTGCCCTCCCAACTTTCCCCCCCACCCGTTGCCGTGCTAATCATGCCGTGTCACGGAGTGCCGCCATCCCACCCGGCACACCCTTTCCACAGAAGCCCCTCCTATTCTGCGACTATAAGCCATAGGCCTCCTACCATATCTCCCCTCCGGAGTGATGAAAACAATATGACAACACAGAGACTGTGTACGCGTGTGTGATACGGTAACGGGTGTTGTCACTGCAACTACTCTCCCCCTCAGCCAATGGCCTAGCCCACACCCAATATGCGTAGTTGAGCTGTGGCAGTCGTCCCTCTAAGAATAGAAACTCGGGAATGGCCTCCAGACTCGTCTGGAGGCCCAGCTTCTGACACTGTGGGGAAGGCTTCGTTGTATAATCGTATCCGGGATGGGCGGCCAAAACGAGGCCCTCCAAGCTTCCCAGGCATATTCGTGGACGGGCGACATACCTCTGACCAAACGCGCCCCCTGCCCCAACTTCGTTCACCGTGTTCCATTTCATTCCGTGAACTGCCAATAAATATCCCAGCCTTGCAGGAGCCCCCATCGCGGAGCATCACCCAGCGACGGCAACAACATCCAGGCCCGAGTGTCATGGGAGTTTGACGAGTGATGGGGACTGTCGCCTAAGACATGCAGCAGGTCTCCGATGCGTGGTTTTGTACCGGGTAGTGGCTGAGGGCAGACATAGCGGACAGGCCAACTAGGTTGGCCGGTGGAAATGAGGCATTGAAGACGCACAGGATATCAGGTCGTGAAGAGACCCTAGATCAAGAAGGACCATGAAACACAAGAGCCCCACGAACATATTGCACGTTAGGCAACCATCAGGGTCTGGATTAAGCGATCGGCATGATTTCCTATCGTCATCTCTTCTGGTTTTTTGTTGGTTCCATGCAATATATAGCAATTTTCGTCTCAAACATCAATACAATTTAACCTTCCATCGCCAGGTTCGGTTTCGCGCCGTTTTCATCCCATGTTTCATTCCCTATCTCTCTCAAGCAATGTACCAATGTTGATCTCAAGTTCCAACTCGACGCCATACTCCTCGTACACCCAGATCTCTATAATCTCTTGAAGCTTGTTGCTGACATCGTCCATCTCGGCTGGCTGGAGGGAGAATGCCGTTTCTTGGACGCCTGTAAGGACATATAGATCGTGATCGGATGCTTTAATGGTCTGCTCCCGTATCTCAGTAAGATCAGGTGTAAGTGACTGCATATGCCTGTAGGAATCCGAGAAAGGCTTCTCAAATGGTAGCAGCTCCGACCTCGTCCGCCTATGTGGTTTATTTTTTGACCTTGACACGGGCGTCAGTCTTGTTCTCAGGTAACTTTGCGACGATATCTCAGACAGAGCTGTAGTTGGTTGTCTAGATAGTGATCTGCCGCGTTCTTCAGACAGCTCCTCATTTTTTTTACAGTCAGTGGTCTCAACCCTTGGGCGGAGAGCGTCCAGTCTTTCAAGGGCCATCTTCATCTCTCCCTCCGTTGGGCCGGGACTGGCACGATGGCGTGAGCGTCTTGTTTCTGCCATAGCAGTGATGCTATTCAAATTACCACCATGCTTGAGCTCCATCGTTGGGTAACAGTCATCCGGTATGTTGTCGGGCCTAAGAGGCTCCTGGGCAATTCCCACGCCGAAATTAATATTTCTTTGTCTCAGCTTATTTGCCAAAGGGTATAACATCGGTGCTGCTTCTTCAGTATCGCGAACCGGTACTCTCTGTTTTTTTTTACTTTGCCCGACACGTATGAGCATCCGAGACGGCTTGTGCAATGGGCTGGAGGAAGGTGGGGGCGTGTCAAAGACACTCTCCTGGCCACAGTTGGGAAAAGGGTGCGGTGTTTGGGCGTATGCGCGTTGGCGAATGCCTGGGCCTCTTTCGGGTCCAATTTCTAGGTTATCATAGCTGTGTCTCACTCCGAATGACTGGAATTGCTCCCCATCTCTGATAATTCTTCGCCGGTCTTGGTGTCTCAGAGCCTGGAAATCACCAGGTATGGCGGCTGGGCGTTGCAGTATCGGTGGCTCGATGTGGTCCACCTCGTATGAATTCTCCCTTTGTGCTGCAGTTACCCGAAGGCGTCCAAACTGCTGGCACGGACGGCGTGGGTCTTCGGTACTCTGTTCTGCCACATTTCTACAGACTTCCTGCTGGAGCCCTTCGATATGAGGGGCATGGGGTGGCTCGTGGGAGTCTGTGTCACTCACGCTGTTGTTACGTTGGATGGCTTGACTCTGAGAAGCGGGATTATCGTCATGATGCGTACTATATCTTTCGGTCGCTTTCTTGGCGAGGGACCATGGGTTTGGCTCTTCACGTTGTGTCTGCTTAATTCGCTGTGATTTGAGATACTCAACTATATCCGTCTGCGGGGGGCCGAGAAGGACTGTCTGTGTATTGCCCTCTGGGCTTGCAGTCCCACCCCTTGCCATATACACTTCCCAGACAGTTCGAAGAAGAGACTGGGTTGACTCCGGCTCGCATGAAAGTTTAGTGGTAACCGGCAATGATGTCTGTTGGTCAAACGCGGGACTCTTCTGGAGTTTCCCTGGTTTGTCTTCGATGATGATGGAGTGGCTCTCTTCCTGCACTGTACTGATGACATCTGAATGGTCATTGTGG
The DNA here is from genome assembly GCF_051148585.1 of Colletotrichum jinshuiense. Taxonomy (NCBI): domain Eukaryota; kingdom Fungi; phylum Ascomycota; class Sordariomycetes; order Glomerellales; family Glomerellaceae; genus Colletotrichum; species Colletotrichum jinshuiense. Next base: position 2,583,612 of record NC_139313.1, read on the forward strand.
CGTGGTCTACCCGGAGAGCCTTCAGGGTGGTTTCCGGAGTTGAGTGAAGATAGACAGGTGAGCGCCTCATCCGCAATTTGTGAACCGGCCAACAGCAGGCCTCGGAGCTTTTCGCCGACCTGCTCTCCATCGTCCCTTAGAAGGAGATCCGGACTCTCATGTCTGCCTTGTAAATGTTCCATTGACCCTTTTTTTTCGGGTATTCCAGAATCAATTCCGGTTGATACGTATAGTTCTTTGCACATTTTCTCGAATAAGGTCAAAACCTTTGGCTCGTTGGCGAAGATAACCTCGTCCTTGGTCGTCGTCACATTTGGGTCGTAGCTTCCAAGGATGCATTCAATATTGAGTCTTATGAATGGATTGGAAATTACCTGTGATTGGGCTTCGACGTCCATGCAGCTGCGTAGATGATTTTTGTAAATTCCTATTAGTTTCTTCATAGTTCCTCTCATGGTGGACATTGGTCTTGAGTCGACTGAGATGAAATAGCCTTTGCCAGATACCTTCCTGGGATCGGCATCAGCTCTCGGAAGAAACCCATCGAGTCGTATGATCGATACCGGCGTATCTGGTCGCTTCGGCGTTAGGTCTAGAGCGTCATAATTGGTCTCGCTGTATGTCTTCTAAACACATTGCGAAACCAGCTCAGATCCAAATACTTGGAGAGCTGCCTCCTTGACATCAGCTCCCTTGCCGGGGGCATACGACCAGTACAGCTTGTCGTTATTGAGGACTTTCAGTGATATCCTAACATGCGGTCTAGTGAGTGCGCATGTGTAAAGCAACTCCTTAATATGTCCGTATGATTTCTTACTCTCCTTGATGGCTTGCTGTCTGCGAACCGGTAGGGTTGCAAACATGTCTGAGACGTCCATCGTCGTTCCCACAGAACCCGGCACCGGCTTCTTGTCTAATACACCCCCGCATTTTGGATCCAGCGTGAGCAAGGTTGCAACTTTATCTTGATCCGTCTTCGTCGTAATGCGGAGTTTCGAGACTATGTTCACGCTCGCCAGGGCCTCGCCGCGGAAGCCAAGCGTCTGGCGCCCCTTATATTGGAGCTCCTCGAAGGACCGGAGTTTGCTGGTATGAGCCCGTCGCCCGAGGGCATCGTAGTCCTGGGCGTTAATGCCATGGCCATTGTCTCGAACCTGGATCTTGTCTACAGTGTTGGCCGAGATGCTGATCTCAATGATGGAGGCGTTGGCATCGATGGCGTTGTCAATGAGCTCCTTGATGACAGATACGGGAGATACAATGAGAATGGCGGAACCTAGCTGGCGGATTGTTGATTGAGATAGTTGAGATATGGACATGGTGTACTAAATGATGGAGTCAACGTAGACGAAGAGGGGCATGTGTGCAACAGAGCAGAACCTAGAGGGGTGGGCTAGGGTGATTGGGAACGAGGAACTGGTATGATAATGTGTCTTTATTGATAATTTTCTTTAAAGAGTCCAAGTTGGGAGTGTTGGGACAGAAGAAAAGGGTTCCTTTCTTGGGGCCGAGAGTTAGCGAGAGAAACATAACCAGAGGAAAGAGACATGTAAGTCAATTCCTTCCCCACAGACGGAGTAGCGCTGCCACCAGCTGTTCCCAGCCGGCGGAGGAAGATCGGGAACAAGCTTCTCCCAGCTGATGGCCGCCCTTTCCTACAGGGTTTACAGCAAGATCCAAAGGACGGTGAGCCCCGCATCTGCTCTCCCAGGCACGCAAGACCTCAAACCCATGCCCCGCATCACAAGGTCCTCGTTCCTGAGCCAGCCCGCCCTGCCAATCCGACAAATGTGGTGCTGAGCGAGCGATTCATAAGCCAAACAGCTCCAGCTCCCACACTACCTACCCATCGCAAAAACACCCCGCCAAAGCTCATTTCCACCTCTCTTTCTCAAGCCTCGAGATCGAAAGACAGATCCAGCTACCCTACTCTAGATACCCCTCTTCACCTCCAAAATGTCCGGCATCAAGGGACCGACCCCGCAGGAGCACGATGGCACCGGCCTGCGCATCGGTATCGTCCACGCCCGCTGGAACGCGACCATCATCGAGCCCCTCGTCAAGGGCGCCAAGGACAAGCTCCTCGCCTGCGGCGTCAAGGAGTCCAACATTGTCATCCAGTCCGTCCCGGGATCCTGGGAGCTCCCCATCGCCGTACAGAGGTAAGATGAACTAACTGGGCGAGAAAGCTTGCTTTACCCCTCCATCGAGAGAGACAGCCGCCTGTGCTTTGCGCCGGCTTTCCCACCGTCTCCAAGCAGGCGGGCAAACAAGCAGGAGCTAACAATGCCCTCAACCACCAGACTCTACCAAGCCTCCCAAGTCCAATCCGCACAATCCGGCACTGGCACCTCCGCCGGTGACCTCCTCGGCTCGTCGACCACGGACCTGACCTCTCTCCCTACCGAATCCAACGGCCAACCGTTTGACGCAATCATCGCTGTTGGTGTCCTCATCAAGGGCGAGACCATGCACTTCGAGTACATCGCTGACTCCGTCTCCCACGGTCTCATGCGCGTCCAGCTCGACACGGGTGTCCCCGTCGTTTTCGGTGTCTTGACCGTCCTCAATGACGAGCAGGCCCAGGCTCGCGCAGGTATTACTTCGGGAGGGCACAACCACGGTGAGGACTGGGGTCTTGCCGCTGTCGAGCTGGGCGTCAAGCGCAAGGCATGGGCTGTGGGCAAGATCGAGTAAATTTTACCGTCTTTTTGCCAGGAGGAAGGGGAAAACCTTTAAACATTGGGAAAATCAAGACTCAAAAAAAGAAAGAAAGAAATAAAACATGCCACCACTGACCGGTCTATTTATCATGGATAAAGGGGTTGGTCGGCCCATTGAGAATCCATCTTGCAAAGATTACCTGACTTTGTGCTGGTGACAGACAACTCAATGGACACGCCTCGGAACACGGGGAATAAGTAGCAAGAAATTTCGCCCGTAACTTCATGTTTTCTCCAACATTAGTAGATTATTGCACCAAGAGCCGTCTAACGTGACTTTGTAATCAACCAAGCCATTCCATCTTGCTCTTTCAGTCCCGCAGCGACGCCCAATAAACGATGTTTCCTAGAATATACACAGGGCGTGGTGTTTCAATGAGGCCAACACCAACCCAAAGCGAAAAAAACCCAAACACGCCCGAATGAGTTGCGTGGTGCGTTTGTGATTTTTGTATGTCCAGTCTTTTTTCCATGTTCCGGTTTCCCCCTCTACACCCCTTTTCCCAACATGGCGTCATGTGTTCATCTTTACGAAATTAGTGCGCCAATCTCGCTGCCAATGCTCTTCTTCGTCCTCCACATGCCCCTCTTCTTCTCCTTCTTGGCCCTCATCGCTGCCCATCCCTCCTCGTCGTCGTCATCCGAGTTGTTGCCGGATTTGTTAAGCGCCTTGTTATCCTGGTGTTGCATGACCTTGGGTGGCTGGTCCCATCCCATGGCCCCCGACATGACCGACATGCGCCGGCCGGAATCCAAAGGTTGAGGAGCTTGCGTCACGGGCCTGTAGCGCCCTGGTAAGCCCACGTTGCTGCGTTCCGAAGGTGCGATCGAGGGGGCATACCCGCCGCCTGGCGCGTGGATGCTGGGGGCGAACCCGCCGCCACCGCCCATACCTCCGTGGATAGATGGGGTATATCCTCCTCCAGGTTGGATCCATGAGGATGAGCTAGGCTGCACCATGCTCATAGTTCTTGTTCGGGGGTCGAGCCGGGGAGGCTCCAACATCGAGTCTCCAAAGAATGACTGTCTCTGGGCGTCGTGGATGGAAGGAGTGCCAACATGGCTCATGGGTCGTGCCATGCCGTTTATGTTCTGGTTTGGCGTCGCCATCATCTGCATAAACTGCATCTGCATTTGCATGAACTGCTGCATCTGTTGGGTCATATGAATTTGGGCCTGGTCTCCGGGTGTAAGCATCATCTGAGGCATTGGAGGCATTTGAGGCATCTGCTGCATCTGTTGCATCTGCTGCATCTGTTGCATCTGCTGCATTTGTTGCATCTGCTGCATCTGAGACATGCCTCCCATACCATTGCCCATGGCGTTCATTCCGTTCATGTTGCTATACATCATCTGAGGGGGAACTCCGGCGATAGGGTCGACTGGAGCACCCGTGAAGGGGTTGACGTTTTGTGCCTCTATGTTGGGGCTGCCTCTGCGCATGGCTCGGGATCGTTCCTCACTGGCAATCACGCCAACCAGACCGCCCATGGGCACTGATGGCGGCTGAGCGCCTGGCGCAGGGGAACCTCCGCCGAAAGTCAAGGACTCTCGGGGAGGGGCGTTGATGAGCCCGGCACCGAGGAACGGATCCTGCGGCAGCTTTCTCGCAAACGCAGGGAGGTGCCCGCCGCTGGTTCCTCTCGGTCCTGTACCCTCGCCCATGCTTGATCCGGGTCTGGGGGGCTGGGCAGACTGCGACTGAACGGACGACCGCAAGTCAGGGTTTGATGCCATGTTCATGAGTCGGACGGGCGGCTTGTTCCTGTTCGGGAAGCCGTGTGCGGCCAGGATAGCGAGCGGAACTTCTTCATCCTCTTCTCCTTCGGAACCCTCTGACCTGCCGGTTAGCGGGCCAGCAGGCACGGCTAGGTTGGGCAGGTTGGGTGTGCTGAGTGATACAGACAGGGTTGGCCGGGAAGCCTGACCGGAGGGACCGGACATTGGCGACTCGCCCGTCACCTTCATCATTTGCTGGCGATAGACGGCCATGTGTGCCTCTTGCTTCCTTCTCTGCTTGGCAGCCTGCTTCGCTTTCTCAATGTCATCCTCATCGTCATCATATTGGTCCTCATCATCATCTCGGCTGTCGTTAGATGCCTTTGCCGTCTCGCTAGCACTGTCCCGGCGCTCTTTGTCCCGGCGGTACTTCTCGAACTCGGCGGGAGTCATGACTTTGTTTCGAGGGGGACTTGGGTTGTTGTTGCTGGATGTGTAGCGATGTGTGGGCGGCTTCGGTGGTTGTGCTCTACTGTTGTCGAACATGTTTTCTTCCTCCTTATTGTCCGTCGCGTCCCAAGCCGTCGAGAATGTGTCCTCATTTCTGCGAAACCTCCCGGGTGGAGACGGATTGTTAGGCTGGCTGGGACCACCAAGAAATCGATTGGCCACCATTGAGTCTTTCAAAAGATTGGCGTCCTCGTCTTCGATAATGTCTGATGGCACATTGTTGCGGAAGGCTAGCGGCGAACCATGCCGAGGGACTGGCGGGGGTACGGATGTGCGGTCAGTGGCGGTAGGGGAGTTGGAACCGGAATGTAGCAGGTTGTCGTTTGAGTGCTGGCTGCTCCACGAATAGGGCGAAGACTCAACCTTTGTGGACTTGTCGATCTTGATGGGGGATGGTTGGGGTTGGTTGACTCGGTTGGTGGTGAGGGAGCGTGGTCCCAAGTTGGACATGTCGTTACCGGGAAGCGTCATTTGGCTGGCTCTTTTGTCAAATCCGGACCCTTTGAACATATTACCAAAATCACTACCAAAGTTGAGGGCGAAATTCTCCTCGCCGAGGTTTGGTGGCGTAGCCGTGCTGTCCGTGGATTCTGTCAACCCTCTCGGCCTCCGGCTGTGGTCGTACTCCAAGGCCTTAGGCGGCAAGGGCGGCGGAGGTAGGGGATGATCGTCGGCGGATGGAACGGAAGCCTGGTTCTTCTTCTGACCGCCAAAGGAAAAGGTCCTGCCGGCTTTGCTGAGGAATCCACCGGAGCTGTGCTTGGGAGCTGGCACGTCGGTGTGTGATTTCTTAATTGGAGTTTTCCATTCTTCCTGAGCCCCTTGGTGGCCGAGGTCAGCCGAAGACGGTGTGGTCGAGACGTTGCTGTGGCGCGAAGAAGTATCTGTCGAGGTTGTTTTGGTGGTATTAGATGACCCACTTCCCCTTAAGCTGAGTCAGTCAACGTTAGACCCAACCCTTGCCGTGGCCCTGAAATGAATTGCTGACAGGGGGGAGGTAGAGACAAAGAGAAAGAGGACCACCGCCAGCCGGGCCAGCAGTTCACCGCCGAGTCCGAGACATGCCGCTGTGGAATGCATACCAACTTTTTCTTCTTCTTGCTTTCTCTCTCGGCCGCGTATCCAACTTCCTTCTCCCCCCGCGGACGAGAATGTGTTTTGAAATGGAAATGATTCAAGGAAAACGATTGGATGCACATACCGGTTGTTCTTCGTGTCTGCAAACATGTTGTTATCCTCGAGAGACAGGTCCGGGTAATTGTGCTTGGGGGGGATCGCGGTCGTCGCCGCCTTGAGCAGCCTATGCCCCCCGTCAAACGACTTTTGCCCTCCAATCTCGGTCCTTTCAAGGACGCGGAAGGACAGCGGACGCTCCCCCGATGTCGCTGCCGGCTCGTCCTGGAACTCCTCCGAGTTGAGGGTCGATCGCCGCCTGCCGAAGGATACCGAGAATCTAGGCATATGGAGTGACGGCAAATTGATGTTCCCCGGCGGGATCTGATCGGTGTGCGTTTACAAGCAATAAATCGAGGGCGGATGTCGAGAGGAATCGGCCCTGGGGGATTGTCCTTCGCCTCGGGTCGGGGACCGCAAAAAATTACGATACGAGGCGGGTCAGCCGATGTGGGATGACGACAGGTAGCTGAGACTCGGAAAGGCTTTTGTTTGTGGCTCGTGTCAGTGGGCGAAGCGGAGCGTGATACAAGAGCGTGGTAAGCGAGGCGATACTGCGTAGGGAGAGAACCCAGAGTGTCAGCCGTGACTGTGAACTGTGGTGTGCCTACTGGCTGCGTGAGGTATCGTGAAAGTTTATGCGAATGGGCCAAATGTGGCCGGCCGTGGACCCAGGAACCAGGCAATGAGGGTATTGCGGCAAGGTAGCCCGCCAGCAGCCTTAGCGATGGACCAGGCCTAGCGATCAATGGTTCCCCGCGCGCCGTGATGTCGCGAATGAAAAGGGGGGAAACGCAGCCATGAATAGGCTTGGGCTGAGGGATGAGAGATGACTAGAGGAATGGCTCGATGACTTACCGAAGGGGGTTTCCAGCAAGACAAGACGAGGTGACAGTCGAAGGACGAGATGAATATTAGTCTATAGAACGTGTGCGGCGGCGTGCATCCGAAGGCCGTATGATCTCATTCAAACTTTTTATCCATACGCAAAAAGATGCAGAAAGCTGGACCCAGGCTATACAAGGCCAGTGAAGACGATGATCATGGGCAAGCAGACGGGCAGTCGAGGCGGGCAGGGCAGACCGGGGGGATGTAGGATGAAAATTGGGGTATTAGGATATGACGATCGAATAAATGAACAAGAAATAATATCGAGTCGCGGGACGGATGAGCACGACACGAGAGGATATGCAGCAAATGATGACAGCAACAGCGAGGGTCGGGAGGTTGGAGCGAATGAGTGGGAATGTGGAAAGGAGGAGGCGATCTGATCAGTAAGTAGGTAGACAAGACAAGGCGAGGAACGGCTAAGGCAGGCCAGGTAAGGCCGAGCAGGGGATGCCAAAGTTAACGTGAACAAGAAAAAAGGCGGCTGCTACCTCTCTCAGTGCCTAGTCTCCTGCTGCTCGTCTGCTTCTCTGATTTCTCGACGCACTTCCCTGGCCCCAACACCTAGTTGCAGGGCCTATTTTTATTAGATGAGTGGAGAGACCAAGCAATAGTTGCTGGGAAGAGTGGGCTTGACGCAGAGCTTCACGCAAAAGTCAAGCCAGTCCATCACCATTCCGTCCAGTCCACAACCTGGGCGAGCTGGCCCGCTGACAACATGCCTGCCCTGCCTCTCTTTCTGTGCCTCTTTGGTCTACCCTTTCTTGGTTCGCCCTGCTAAAATTCTTTGGGCCCAGGGGTTCAGGTCAGGGATCCAGGGGCGTGTGTGTGTGGCGTGTGGAGAGAAGAGGAGGGGAGCGACGCAAGGCGGCATGGCATGACATGGGAATGGGAATGGGAATGGGATGGCCGGGAGACCGCCAGTACCGCCGCACTGCAGCTCGTCGATGCAATGGTTCGCCGGCATGCCATGCTGAAGTCTGATCCAGACGCACGCCGTGCCGACGCGAAAGACCGGACGGGAGAACGGGAGATGATGGGGCGCCTCGTCCATCGACGCTGACAAGTGTCCATATAGCCCAGCGGTGGGTTGCTTTTGTGCTTTGCGCCGTCTTCCCTCTCCATTCGAGGCAGTGTGGTTCCTCGGGACCGAGGGAGGGGGGGTTGTTAATGTCTCCGTTGTGCCTGAAAAACTCGTGTGTTGGGGTGACATTTCGGGTGATGAACCCTTTGAAGGAGACTCCCATTGGGCCTAGTGTCGTTAAGTGGCGCTGGTACTATCTTCCATTTCCCACCCCCTTCAGCAGCAACACTCACAGCGACTCGTCTCTTTGTTCATGCGGAGTAGCGTAGTGGTATGGACTACTCGCATGTCGCACTGCGTCGTCCGCCGCCAAGGTTCCCGTTACCGATGCGGTACCCCTCTTCATCGACTGCACCCGCCATCTCATTGCAGTTGCAGGGGCGCCCGGCCCAGCCTCTCGCATGCAGGCAGGCTTTGTTCCTCGGGCTGGATGCCTCGACATCGGCTGAAATGCGCCGCTCGAAGTTTTCGGGGAAACACCAGCAGAGCTTTGGCGCGTCATGCGAACGAACGGTACCAATTGATCAGCACAGAACGTGTTGCCCCAGATGACCAGGCGGATTTAAGTTTGGGAAGGAAGCAGGTCCAGCGGACGGACGAATGTAAGCTGGTAAGTAACAGGAACTGGCTTAGGGCCAAAGATCCCAGTTGACTATTGGAGAAAGCCTAGACGTTATTCTTCCGGGAGCACCGGTACCGAGGATGAGCAGCCTTCAAGTGTTAAATTGGACATCGGAGCGGCCGCGGTCGAAATTGACGACGTGTGAAGGTCAATACTCGTTGGCTAGGCTAATGAGAACAACGGTAGCCGGTAGCGACAACGTCCATTGGGCTCATGCCGTGTCTTACGCTTTCTTTTGTACCGACAGGATTGGGCTCCGCGAGGTGGCTGTAGAGCCGGGGTAATGGATAGCTGGTTATGTGCTAATGCGGAGAACTTCAGATCTCAGATCGCGGTCACTTGGAAGGACTGTTGCCGATACTCGTCCTGTAAGAAACCGTCATTGTTTTGAGGTTCACAACCCGAACGTCGGAGGTTTGCATTGCTCGAGGCGACACTTGGGCCTTGGCTGGATTCCATCAGTCGGGCCATCGCCTACGCCAGCCTGCCAAGAGCGCAAACCAGAGGTAACTCTGCCGCTGGGAGAGAAGAGACCGGAAAATTGAGGTACAAGGCCCTCGCTTCTCAGGCCATGACGGCATGATGGAATGATTAGACGTGATTAGACTTGAGCTCGGTCGTTCAGTTCCCACGAAGGCTCGGAGTTGGGGAGTATGGGATCGATAGCACGTCCAAATAACCCGGCTCGAAGCGGACACACGGGCTGTTCCCCTGTCGCCGGGACGATGTTGATAATAGCGTGTGGTTATTAGCAAGGCCGAGCCACATGTCTGCCCCATGTCCCCGAAGCGTCTGACTTCGGGTTTGGCGCGTCGACCTAAGATGCACAGGCCGAGGAGAAAGTAGGGCCAGCCGGGGACGGACGCATCGGAGACGAGCTATGAACGGAGCGGACCAGTTGCTTTTCTGATGTTCTTGACCGCATCTATGATGATCTCTATCGCAGCGCATGGCAAGCGGCTGCACAAGACGGGAGGGGGTCACAGGCCGGGCGGCGGTTGACGCAAGAGTGGAGATGGGACGCCGTTCCATCGGCAGCCACAGACTGCGACTGCATCTTCAAAGCGACTGAGAAGACGCAATGAGGCCGTGTGGGTGACGAGACGGATGCCGATTCGCTGTCCTGGGGAATCGAAGCACTGTTATATGAGAGGGGGGGTGGGCGGAAAAGAAAACATCCCAGTCGGTATAGAATAAATAAATAACAAAAATACAAAGAGGCCGGAGGAGGCTCAGTTGGCGGGCTGGATGGCTGGTAAGGTACCCTGGAATTTCCCATCTTTTCGTGCTGCTCGCATATGACAATTGCCCGTCGCAATCACGCAAAAGATGGCAAGGGACGCATCGGGGGTTTCCCCCCCCGGACTAGATCTTCCCGGTATCAAACTGTCTTCACAACAGCCCCGATGACTGTATGCTCCCGACACAATCATTCCATTTGGGGCTCTCTCTAGCAATGCAAGCTGGGGGGTGTGGATGTACTGCTCTAGCCCACATTCTAATGGGGGCAATGAGATGGGAATGAGGGAAAAATGCAGGAAACAAACCCCCAAGGACTTTAGCGCGGCGCTACTCTCCTTCATAGCCCCCAGAAAGTCTCCCCGAACTTCGAAGGCAATCCTGGAAGCTTGAATAGTGGTGCCCATGGGGCTCTCTGAAAGTGAACTGGCCGGCGCTTCACATGCCATGCCCGCCCACAGCTGTGGCCGATTGACTGTTCACTGGCGGTGGGTGTTGCAAGTGACTGAGCGCCCAACCTCAGGCTACATTCTCTCTATGCATAGCAAAGCATAGCATAGCATGGTGTAATGTAGTGTGGTGTGGTATAATGTAGTGTACATGCTTAGTTAATTCGCACCTGCTCTTCTTCGTTTAATTCGCCTTGGCAGGGGAGGTGCCTTGTTTTGTTATAACCCATCACAAGGCAGGGCCAAACGCAGAAAATGTGTGAAAAGGAACGTCCCGGTTCATCTCCCTTTCCGTCTGCAATCTTCCTGGAAGTACCTTGCCCACCTTTGGGTACATGGCACAGCTGGCTGATTAGGGTATTCAACCTGGAACGAACCAACACACGGCTCTCCACCTTGATTCCAGGGAAAACGACTGTCAATCACTTGTCCGTTTCTATTTTCCGCACGCATGCCTCGTATCGCTCATCTGCACCTCACATTCGCTCGATCCTCGCGGAAAACCTGCAAGAACCAAGGAGATTGGCGCCGCCCTCTAGTCTGACAGGCAGGAAGCCAAGCCCGACGCGTCAACGAACCCGCCGGCCTCCCAATCCTGCGCTGTCTCGGTGCAGCAGACTGCCCACAAAAAGTGATGTAGGTAAACAGACGAGTCTCCGGCGAGGGCCTGTCAAGGCCACAAAACGAAAAGCGGCTTGGCCTGACTGAACCAACCGACGTGACTTTCTATGGGCACTTGACAAGCACGGATGGACACGCAGCCCACTTGGATACAGCACGTTGCACCCATCCATTCGTATGGGCGACAAGGAAGGGCGAGAGCGAAGACAAGGACCACCGATATGTCGGCTGTCGCGCTGCTACTGAGACTGAAGAAGTTGAGTTTGGCGCAGCCGAGCTTTGGCATGGCTACTGTTACTATTGTAATGCCATGGTTAGTAAAAGGAGCAAACCTGAATGACAGTGACACCATGACACCCTCGTCAATAACCGACAGACACAGAGCTCCATAATTCCTTTTGCTGCGCTGCATCCAAATACAGGGCAGCTTGGGGCCCAAATAGGAAGAATTCATGTCGCCTTGGGTACCCGTGTTGGTTTGGACCTTCTTGGTCGCATCGGCTGGCTTACCGCCGCCACTGGCCCCTCCCCAGCGTTGGCCCCGTTGTGGTTCAGGACAATTGCTCCCTGCAAAATGGACGGTCAAGCGGCGTCTTTGTTGCCCTCGGCCGTTGAGGGACTGGGCCTCTAGGCACTCGCGTTGGACTTTGGCGCACGAAAGGCGCCTCTGCTGGCAGGGGTCGGAGATCACAGATCTAACGACGGTCACCGGTGCGCGCGCATGGTTGGTGGATGGCCTTTTGGATGGACGGAAACCCCTGGCGATGCGATGGGCGACGCATGCTGTGCCTAAACCTGTGGCCAAGGTGTGGCCCCCTTGCCAAAGCGAACCTGGCCCAACGCTGGCGTGACAAGACAGTCAGGTCAGCCAGCCCATGGGCAGCCAAACCATCCAAAGCTTGCGAGAGAAAATCCGTTCTGGACACCCGCTGCTACCCACTTGGTGAAGCAAATTTGGTGCGGTATTCGGCAGATGGTGAAAGGTCTGCATGCCTGACAGGATTGCGAAAGGAGCGCCTAGAGAGGTGGACTCTGAAATGGGACATCCTCGTCTTCGGACTTCAGTCATCATGGTTGAAGTTTTCCAACCCAGTCCCAGCCCACGAACTCATGGACCTCGTATACGGAGTAATTATGGCCTGCCCGATTACCACGGGAGTGGGGACACTGATTTCTCCTAGGCAATCTGGAGCTCATAGTGCTTAGGCTGCTAGACTCGGGCTTTGGAGCTGGGGCTTTTGGGCTCTAGACTTCGGTCTTTATGGCAATGCGGACCCGTCCGTTGTTAGCGTTATGGGCCTCATACGGGAGGGATACCCCATCGGCCTTTTCTGCTTTTCTTACCGATTGTCTTCGTCTCTGCTACTCGCTAGTCAGTCATTGACATTGACAGCCGTTACCAAATAGCTGGGATGTTCGGTATTCCTCAAATTACCATTTGTATTTATAAAACGCTTGATGATATCTCAAGTTTTCAATATGTTTAACAAAGACGGCAATCGCCTCAACCCCATCCAGAGAGCCTCGTCCGATGATGCTTGCACTTTGCCATATGTCAGGTTAAAAGCTTCCCCATCCATCCACTTATCTACTGCGATACGCCGCTTTCTTTCCTTCACTAACAACGTCGGATAGCATCAACTTCTCTACCGAGAGTCGGCTCAACCTGTCACATGACAATACTTAATATCTCATTAGCGAAGTTTCGTCTGCTTTGGTGAATATCGGAGCCGATTCTGTCCCCCTCCTCGCCCAAATCCAGGTCGTCCCCCTGTCGAACTTGCGGTGCCCTGCGGCTTGTGACCCAACGGGAATGGCTGGATGGGCTGTAGTCCATTGAGCAATGGCCTGCCAGTTGCAAACAACCCCCTGCCCTTTGCTTGACATCCTTCGGTTAGAATACTTCTAGTGATTTCATGTGACAACGCATGAGAGTATATCACAGAACCATGAACTACCCCAAGATGGCGAGACCTAATAAGAGAACGGTAGCCTCTTGTTTCACTTGACCTCTTACGAGACCGAGTTCGCTGCCAAACACGGCTCGCTCAAGCCTGCACCTCATGCTCAATTCTCAATCGTTCCCCGAGGGTTTTCACCCCCCTACTTTCATCCTACACCACGTTGTAGACGCTAAGGCCTCGCCGCGGTGCTCTACTCCAGAACGATGGTAACCTCTAGGCAACCATGGACACGGTCGCAGGTAACACGGTATCTCGCGGCCAGGTCAAGGTCATACCGCGAATCAGAAGGATTAAGGTTTTCAGGCGTGCAGACCAAAAGAGCATCATTACTATGTACTTCACCATCGCGGCCGGAGTCGAGGGGGCGGCGCCCGCCACGATGCAGGTCTGACTGAGCTTGCCCTTGAGGACAGGCCGGACCTCGTTGTGCTGGGTATATGGATGCACGTCTTCTGCGAGCCCGTTCTTACGGTGACTGAATGAGGCTGGTGGGCATTCTCATCAACCTCCGCTGAGGTTACCGTGCATGCTGCCTTCCGCTTGATTCCCATGATAGGGTAATTAGGGGGAGGGGGGGTTAGCACTGCCTGTGACGACCATTCGTCGATAATTTGATGACTACACTATTAATGGGGCCTTAGGAAACGGGGACGGAGCAACCGTCGTCGGCAGGGCGTACGAGGCCTTTCAGGCCCGAGAACTGGCGAACAACCGTACTGGTAGCACTTTACATTGACACGCCGCCAAAGCTAAGAAAGACCAACAAGTTCTCGTCCAAGAGATACAGATCCGCGCGCCGGTGACAAGCAAGAACAGCTGCAATGACAATGGTAATGATAAGTGACGAGGGATTTTGGTGCCAAATGCTTCAACAGGGTCACTGACTGTAACAATGCCTATGCTGTGCAGTGCATGTTGCCGATAAAAACAAATAAAGATCGGACTTGATCGGTTCGAATTCCGCCTCGCATGTGTTGAGCAGCAACCTATGCCGATGTGTGGCCACCGTGCAACCCAAGTACAAATCCTTCGCGGGAGCGGGAGCCGAAGCCGTGCTGAGGGCAAAAGTCGGGCGGACGAATCGCCAAAACCTGCTGCGAATGAGATGCGGCTCTGCTCTGTTCTGCAGGTCCGAAGCAGGGGGGCCACACAAATTCTAGAGACGAGGAAAAGGAGCCAATAGCAACTGCAGATCAAGAGGATCGAGTAGTCGGAGTTGAACGGGGGTGTTTTCAACTCTTGGATACTCAATACAGCTGTTGTCTTTCTCTCTTTACAACATAAAGACTCACTTCCGGGTTACCATCCTGTCACAACTCCGAGTGCGGAAATGCCAAGCCTGGCGTGGTGCGGCGCCAAAATAGAATCAGAATACAACGCTACTATGTTATGCCGAAATTGAGACGAGACGGAGGATTCCATCATTTGAGACTATGCAAGTCCCTGATTGTCCCTTTCGTCCATTTAGCCGATGTGTTGCGCCTCGAACAAGTCTCGGAGAACGGAGAAGGGAAGGAAAAGAGGAGTAAGGGCAAACGTATGTCGTTTGATCTCATCTTGGCTCGAGTAGAGCTTCCCTTTTTGACTTTTTTTCTGTTAGTCTTTTTTTGTGAGCTCTTTCAAGCTCTGTGCGCTCTTCGCATGCAAACAAACCTAGCTAGTCAGTCGCTCTTTGCCCATTCAGGCAGAGCCGCTGCGTGCGAGTCAACTGTAGCCGGGGGCCGTTCAGGGCCAAGTGCGCAGGAGGTGCGCAGGAGGTTATGCGATGAAGTCATAACCCCGGCGCCTGGAAGGTCAAACCTAGCAAAGTCGACTGCATACCTTGTAAACCCACGGCCACCAGGGGACGCTCAGCGCTTGTGCAGCTCTAGCTACGGCCCATCCACTCAGGGAGGTAGAACGGGGCACACTGGCTCATCAGTGGACATTGCGGAGGCCGACACCGGCTCAAAAGGCAACTTGGCGCGAGGTGCCCCGTTCCAGCTGAAGCTCCAATTGCCCCTCAACGGGCATGGGGGAGGGGGCCCTGGAGACGGTACCTAGACTTTTCTTTTTGGGTGGTATTTTTGCTCCCTCTCTCTCTCTCTCTCTCTCGCTGGGTGTCCCGGGTTAGGAAACTGCTCAACTTAACTGAAATGCTGCTACGCATGTGTGCAGTTAGTTGCCTCCGGGTATTTGGGGGAGTGCCAATCCGCACCTAGCTGCAGCTGCAAATCCATGGCGCACCCATAGCTTAAAACACAAGTTGCCACTCCTCCGATACAACATTGGTCGGGTCTGCCAACGCCCGTGGCATCGCACTCCCCAAGCGTCCATCCCCGTCGAATCACAGTCCTGGGAAGCTCTACGCGAGGCGAGCTCTCAGTCCCTGTGGCCCCCCTCTTCCGCGCCTTACCTCTCGGCTCTCGTCTCCTCGGACCCTCAGGGTCCATTATCACTGGGCTGGCTGCTGCGTAGTGAGCTCTCTCCGGCGCGCCGACAACGAGATTATCAATCTCATCTATTATCTTGGCTTCTCCCTCGCGTCGTGTTGGCCAATACCTCTCTTTTCCTCTTCTTTTCCAATTTTCCCTCCCCAATATCTTACCCACCATCCACCTATTCTTGGCCCGGCCTCCCTATTCCACTCTCGTCATTTGTTCCGGTCAAGATGAGCTCGCCTCAGGAACCTAACCGGTCGAGCAGTCCTCGGGTAGGCTCATTCAAACGTCCCTCGGTGCTCAGCGCCGACCATGATCCGAACCCCTTGGCCACGAGAGGCAATGGCGCCCTGGTCACGCTCATCGGGAATCGCTCCAATGCCACGCTGAGGGAGTCTATGAAGAGCCCGGCCTACCACCAGTTGGGTCACGAGGATGACGATCACGAAAGCACGTCGCTGCTGGGCTTCTTGCACAGGGACTCGGACGACGACCACCACAGATCAGCAGCCGAGGAGCGCCGACTGAGTGAACTCATCTTCGGCCCTCAGATGAGGAGCATGCGTCTCATCGGAAACAGCAACCCGCGCTATCAATGGGAGCGCTACTGGAAGACCGAGGCCGAGCTTGAGGCCATGCCAAAGCATATGTGAGTTGTGCGACGGATCGTGCTGCGATGGCGCCCAATCCACTCCGCCAACCTTTGGCATTCCTGGATGGCCTTAGATGCTGACGTGGATTGCAATTCAAAGCCGCCAATACTACGAGAGAAACAATGACTTGATTCGCATGTATCTGTACATCGACCAGCTCTTGGATTCGTCTGTGCCTCACGACCTGCTCAACGAATACCACCAAGCGCTCGACGCCTCGGCCTACCGCCCGGTCGACGTCCCTCAAACCATTACTGAGGAGTCGTCAACGCCTACTTCACCACCGGCGCGCGGCCTCGCCTACGGCACTGCTTCAGCCCAAAACAGCAGCACGGAGCAGAGCAGTTCGGCAAACAGCATACAACAAAAGCCAAAACGCAACCCCAAGGACATTTTTCGGCCCACCGAGGCGACCCCACTTCTCGACACCTTTGACGAGGAGGAAGGTTTACCCGACCTCCCCAAACCCGAGATCCCTTGGCTCGAGGATAGCGACCTCGACAGCAGCGACCCCATCGTCACCCTTGCAATCTGGGTCAATTTCGTCGCCAACGCCGTCCTACTGCTCGGAAAGATACTTGTCGTCATTTCCGTCCCGTCCGTTTCCGTGCTCGCCAGTTTGGTCGACGCCGTACTCGATTTCCTTAGCACGGCAATCGTGTGGACGACGACGAGACTGATCGCTGCCAGCCAGAATGACCAACATTCCTATCCCGTTGGGAGACGGCGGTGAGCCTCAACCCTCCTCTTTTCTTTGTCTTGGCGATATATTCCGGGTCGCGTGCTGACACGCCACAGTCTCGAGCCTCTTGGCGTGCTGGTATTCTCCATCGTCATGGTTACGTCGTTCTGTCAGGTCGCTCTCGAGGCAATCCAGCGTCTCTGGTCTCCTGACCATGAAATTGTCCAGCTGTATGTTGCACCCGCTGCCACCGTTGCTTGTTTCACACCGCTGACTATCCGGGGATGGTAATAGAGGCGTTCCTGCAATTGCCATTATGGTAGGCACTGTGGTCATCAAGGGTCTATGCTGGCTCTGGTGTCGTCTCATCAGAAATTCGAGTGTTCGAGCCTTGTGAGTTCTTTTGCCCTATCGCAATGCCTTCACGTTGTCACTTCCTAATCGATACATGACGGAACATGTGAGTTTGTTAACGAGATATTTTCTATAGGGCTGACGACGCCATGACCGATGTCATTTTCAATACCGGTTCCATCCTGTTCCCCATCGTCGGTTACTTCGCCAGGATATGGTGGCTCGACGCCCTCGGCGGCCTGCTCCTGTCCGTTGTGGTCATCCTCAACTGGAGTCAAACCTCGATGCACCACGTCCGAAACCTGACGGGCTTCTCGGCGACTTCGGATGAGAGAAACCTCCGTGCGTATTCTTCCCTTATTTTCTATTCTTTTCTTCGGTTCCCCATTCCCTGGGAACCTTTACCCCTACCGTTTCGTTTCCCCACAGTTTCTATAATTGGACTTCTTTTTTCATCCAACCCCCATGTCATATCCTTATTTCCTTTCACGCGTCGCCCCATGCTTCTCTGCTTCTCTGCACCTCTTTTTGCAACGGAGCATTTGACCTCATTCATGCGTTAATCTAATGTGATATTCGTGGGCCATGTCGCTAACGTAGGAATGGAACAACAGTGCTCTACCTCACCATGCGCTTCGCCACATCTATTAGGCAGATCCAGAACCTGCGGGCCTACCATGCGGGCGACAAGCTCTTCGTCGAGGTCGACATAGTCCTCTCGGCCAACATGCCACTAAAGGATAGCCACGACCTCAGTGAGGTCCTGACGTACTTCCTAGAGTCGGTGCCCATCGTCGACCGCGCCTTTGTGCACGTCGACTACGCGACTTACAACGTCGACACGCATATTGCCCAATAAAGGGCAGTGGCGCACCTTCACTACAAGCATATAATCACAACTATTGGTAATCGGCAGTTGATACGCAAATGTAGTTAACACCCTCCCCCTGCTCGGTTTGTACGGGAGGGCTGTTTGTAGATCATACGGAGGCGGGAAAGAGTGGGGGATGGCGAACGGCATGTTGGTTAAAAGGTAAAACACCATAGAAAGAAAAGGCAGCATTTTTGGGTGGGTGGGTTCTTGCATTCTCCGGCGACGGAGTCCAAACCAATGTTTTATTTTTATTTTCCTCCCTTCAAAGGGTATATGGGTTAGATGGCTGGCTTGCATTGTTTCTGGTCTTGTTTGACAAGGTTAGACCGACAGGGGTGTGTGTGTGTGTGTGTGTGTGTTTGTGTATTTGTTTGTTGTTTCGAGGATGGGGGGAGGGTGACCCCAGAGTTTCAAACAGGCGTGAATCATCAGCAAGGAAACGGGAGTTGGCGCAAGCGCAACACCACCCCCTAAAAAAATACCCAGGTGTTTGTATTATTATACTATTATGTCTAGGAGGCATGCAAGGTCTTGTACTGTTTCCAGTGCGGCAGCAGCACGATTGTACAACAGCGAAAAGGGTCTGAACGACGGAGTCGATAAAACGAAGTGAGCGGCAGCGGAAGATCAACAAGAGCAAACAAATGAGCACAATCTCCCATTCTCAAAAACAGTCTCCTCCGGTCATCCTACCTAGTACGGGATGCCGTTGGTCAGTAGCTGGAACTGGTCATACACACCCGTCGAGTAACTGTTGGCGCTCCTGCGGATCAGATCCTTGACAAAGTCGGCCGCTTCCCGCTCGCTTCGCTCCAGCACAAAGCGCTCTTTGAAGTGCTGCACACTCTCAGGCTTGAAGCATGGCAGACCAGAATCCATCATCAGGAGCACAATTTGGCTGAGCTTTTCGCAGTGTTGCCGCGATGCCAGGAATGCCTTGACACAGAGCTCCTCGAACCACTTGAAAGCCTGGTGATGCGGGCTGCCGCCCATGACTGCCAGCATCTCCGTCGTCAGCTTGAACGGTGCGCGCTCGAACTTGATGCCGCCGGGCGCGATATCAAAACAGAAACCGAAATCAATGTGCAGGATGTGGCCCGCGTCATCAATCATGATGTTTCCGTTGTGTCTGTCCTTAAATTGCAGGAGGAACGAGATAATGGAGTAGGCAGCCATGCTCTTGACGAAGTTACTGCGCGCCTGCTGGAAGCGAAGCGAGTCCTCGTTGCCGTATTTGGAAATGAAGTAGTCGTAAAGACCGTTGACAGCCTCGCGGCCAAGCATGTCTCGAGAGACCGAGTTGGGCAACACGTCGATGACACCGCACCCAGGTGCTGTGGCCGTGACGCGGTACGGGTAGACGTACACATCCAGGCCGACGTTGTTGAAGATGCCTCGGAAAGCCGCAATCATCTGCAGAGCAAGCACGTCCTGTCTGCAGTCATCGCCGACCTTGAAAATAGCCGACTGCCATACTTCGATAGTGTTTTCTGGCAGAGGAGGGGCATCCTTCTTGTGCGCCTCTTCCAGCATGTCATTGACTTCTTCCAGGTTGCCCTTGGACTTCTTGATGCGGAACGTTGCGAGGTAGGGTGCCTTGGCGTGACTTTGAAGAGGTTTGCCGGACTTACGGTCGATACCAATAACGACACCATCGGGATTACTTGGCAGGTAAACACCAATCTCAACCTTGATCTTGCGAAGTTCTTCCTCGATCTTTTGCGCCTTCTCCGGCTTGGGTCGACCGACGTATGGCTTCAACTTGCCTGAAATGCCAGTGACCTCGTCAAAGAAGGCAAACTCACGCTCGTAAAACGTCCTATCTACCTCAGAGAAGCTTGCAACCATTTTCTCCATGACTTTGTCAAGCGTGGGTTTGATGACGTCAGGCTGTCATGATGTTAGCGCTGCGTCCGGCCATCCGACCTTGTGGAACTTACAATGGTGGCGTCATCGTCCTTGTAGGCATTGGCCTTCATATTCCAGATGATCTGATGTGCGAACAGCTGCGAGAACTGAGCAGTCTCCAAGATGTACCGTTCTACGTAACCCAATGCATCGTATCGCAGCGTTTGTACGATTTGAGGGACGTAGAAGAAGGTAACGTCGCTGGAGTGGCTCTCCAACGCTCTCATTGCGTACTGGATCAAGAACGGATGATTTCGATAGGCGGGCAGGAAGTATGTGGTTGCTGAAATGGGGTTCACAGGCGACCAGAACAACAAGTACTACAACAGTTAATATGAGGCAAATGAAGCAGTGACGTGTAACTCACCTTCAATTGAAAGCTAACGTCGTTAGGCAAAGAGCCGCCCAAAAGAATAGGAAGGCCTTCTGGTTCGGAGATGGCCTTTTGAGGGAAGTTGATCAAAAGCCATCTCACCTCGCGTTGAATACGAGGATACGGGAATCGCGTGACGAGCTCAATGGCGATGGACGGGTCTTGAGCCCATGCGACCCTAATGAGAGGTGCAAGAGAAGCCTGCATTTGTTAGTGGTAAACAATCGATGAAAACCTGGAAATACACACCTCAATTGAAGCCTTGGTAGATTGCCCATGTGTCTTGCTGGGCTCCCCGAGTGGGTGTACCCACACGGACAAGCGTGTCTGTTCACTTTCCAAGAGCAGAATAAGCAGATGCTCCTTCGCTTGCAGGGACTTGACGGTGTCTGGACCGTGTGCCCCAATGAACGCGACATTCTTCAATGCCGTCATGATGTCAGTCAATAGACGAAGTTCCGTCTTGAGTTGCAGAATATTGCTTCCAAAGGACCAGCTTGGCGCGAATTGGAACCAACTGAGTGCGGCCGACAAAATCTTCTCCTTGAGACGCCATTGTGCGATGGCGCCTATGGTGGTGCAGACATGCAGCACCTTCAGCCCGAAGAGAACAATTTGAAATCGCAGTTCTCGTGCCATCGGGTGTGGCGTCGATGACCGTACAGCATCTAGGGTGACATCGAGGACGCGCAGGAAGATCCGCTGAACATCCGGGCTGCCCAATCGAGTGGCATTGAAGTGACTTGCGAAGAATTGTAGCAGTCGCATGTGCGGCGCCAGAAGATTGTGCACCTGTTGCTTGCGCTTGGCTAGGGCATCAAGGTCACTTGGCGCGAACTCTTCCTTGAGGAAGAAGGGATCGGGGTGTCTGCGCATTTGTTAGTTTGATGATGATATCATCCAAGGCTCAACTTACGACATGGAATGACTGAATAAACCGAGGCCTTTATGAATGGTCGCCTCCCACTCTTGGGCGATCTCAGTAAAAAGCCTTGGCTCTAGGCGCGGGTTCTCGTTCATTACGCCCAGCCATAAGGAAACACCGAGTTTAATGGACTGCTTCGTAAACATGGCGAATGGGATGCTGACAAGATAGTGTGCAACGGCGGACTCATCGCGGTCGCTGCGGCATAGCAGGGCTGCAGCCCGACGTAGAATGTCGCGAGCCTCGTTGAGGGCGGTCATCTTTTTGCTCTTGATCCGCGCTTCAACGTGAGCCAGAGCGGTAGCCGCGTTGGAACTGTCGCTGGTGGTCGAGACAGATGACTGCAAGAAAGACGCTCTGCGGTTCAATTGCATGAAGTTTACCAGCTCGTTGCCACGTTCGGGCAAGATTTCGCCGTAGCGGTACTCTTGACGAGTTGTATACTGGGCAACAAAGTCGGAACCGGTGTTGATGTTGCAGTCTCCAACTCGGTCAAGGGACTGCAATCTTTGATCGGTGGAGGGCATGAGGGATCCAAGTTCTATGGCAAAAGATCGACCCAAGGAGATGTGTCCGTACGCTCCTTCGTCGTCGAACTCGGACAGGTATGTTTGAAGGAGCCCCTTGATGTCCAGTGGGGCTAGGCTGATCACGCTAGATACCCATTGCTTTGCTCTGTGGTTGAGGACCTCCAAGGTGTGACGACGGAAGTTATAGTCATATGAGAGTTCAACAGAGACATCACCTAGGCTGGAGGTGAACTTTGATCGCGGTGCATAGAGGTCCGTCTCTGCTTCTAAGCAACTTGACCACATCAGAGAGAGAAGTTCCAACAGGGCAAAGAGCGAGGAACGGTGGCACAAAGCCGAGGGAACTTGGCTGATGATGCGGTCAGCACACGCGAAGGCAGCTTGCTGGACACGCTCGATTCGGTGACAGCAGCCACAGAAGATGGCGACGAGCTGGCTGGCAGCATACTGAGCGGAAAAGGTGGCATCATTCCCGCCAAGCGTCTTGCGCAAGTACTTGTCAATTACTGCAGCGGCAATACCCTCCATGGTGCTGCTGACTTCCCCTCTACGCATACTGGGCTCCAAGAAGTATGACAGTGCTTTTGTGCAATCGCCTGCGTCGGCTCGGAGACTTTCAACAAGGTACGCGGAGTGGAGGAAGATTACCTTGCGATAGCTCAAGCCCTTGATCTCCGCGGCCTTGTTGGGTATCAGCTCGGCGAGATGTTTCTTCTGCATCGACTCTCTGTCGGAGCTCATACCACGACGTAGAACCGTGTTGAGCTCAATATCACTCTCAATTTGTTCTCCTCGCTGTTCGGCGACCAGAGGAGGTGAATGGACGGCCATGATCCGAAGCTCGTCGAGGTATCTCTTGCCCATATCAGTTTGAGTGGTGAAGCCATGGACAACTATGTTGAACCATGCGTCTCTGATCATAGAATGTGACTCGTCGTCGGTCACAGAGTTGAATGCCAGGTCGTTGGTAGACATGAAGACAGCCAGGGGGTGTAGTAACTCAGCAATCTCGCGGGCGGCCAGCTGCACATCTGCCTCCTTGGTGTGGTTCGATTGATGTACATCACCCATGGAGATGATGCTCTCCAGTAAATGCTCCCAGTATATATCATAAAGGGGCGAGCCGCGGTTGATGTTTGCCGAGATGTACGTTCGCGCCTTCATAACCTGCTCAATGTTAGCTACAATGACTTGAGGCAGTCCGCGACGATGAGCTTACAGCAACTAGAAGGAAGTCCTTTTGACTAACGACACCAAGGTGACAAATTCTGGAGAAGACCTTTAACAGTGATCGAAATTCAAGAGGTCCGCCCTTTAAAGCAAGAGCCGCAGCGCCGCTTATGATTTGAGCATCGACACTGTTGTTGACCTTGTCGATCTTCTGCAGCAACATAGACTGCGCGAGGGCAGTGATTTTCTCATCATTACAAGCAGTTGCAATACCACAGATTGCCTGAACAACGTTGCCATACACCATTGCGGTCTCTTCCTCGCCAGTAATTGCCAAGGAGATGCTGCTGCCAGTCGAGTGGCGATTAGGATACAGAGTATGGGCCCCGTCCACACCGAGGTCGCCGTTGGTGCCGTTGGTCATGGATCTGTCAGAACCGGGACTGAGGACGTTACCAAGAGTGTATAGTGTGGTAATCACAGCGTCGTGCGAAAGCAGCCGCAGAACAAACGCGAGACTCTTAGATGCAACCGCAACAGTGCGAGGGTTGGGCGCGCTCTGGACGATGAAACGAGGAAGGAGACGGCTCGCAGTAGCAGCATAGCCTGGAGAGATCTTGCAAACCAGCGCAATCGACCTAAGGACGGTGGCCGCCAGATTCTCATCTGCCATCTGGAGGGGGTCTGCAAGGGCCTCTTCCAGCCAAGTGATCAATATATCGATGTCTGCCACGTCCTCATTTATGAGCGAGCAGTTGAGGTAGCTGACAAGGGCAGCCGACTTGACGGCAAAGGCAAGTCTCTGTTGCCACGAAGATCCGAGCTTGAGGTAATCGGCTCCTGCCTCAATATAGTTCATCTGGTCAACGGCAACCGTGGCATAAATGTCGAGTGATCGTGAGTCAGCATCGGAGCTGCGCGGTGAGCCTGGCCGATACGCCCCGTCACCTGACATGAGCAAGTCGAGAATATGAGTCCCGCGCAAGAGAGACGCCTCGGTAACCAACAGCGACGTGCCGGCGACCAGAAGCCACATGTAGCTTCTCTGCAGAAGAATAGCTCCTAGAGGCCGTCCAGCAGCAGAGTAATGGCGCAAATATCTCTTCCATTCTCTGGCGTGACGATCCGAGGACTGCGAGTTCCTGATAGTAGAGAAAGCCGTCTCCACAGCAATCAAGAAAGGCTCCGAGAGAATATCTCTGAATCGTTGTATCAAGGCTAGTCTGCCCCCAGCCCTCCAAAAGTCCGCCTGCGCCGACGCCGCGTCCAGGAAACCAAGAAGCGAGACAGCGATGGTTGCTGTTCTGATGGCATCTTCAAGGTTCGGGTCGTCATCGTCGGCTTGGGGAGGAACGGTATGATCCGCCGCATGGTTGCAAGCGTTGACAAAAGCCCATACATTGTCCGAGACCACCTCGTGTAAGTCGTCGTAGTGAGACCCGAGGGACAGCAACGCGGCTGTGACGTGGAACGCCAGCGCCTCAGTCGGCGAGGGTTCGACCTTTCTGAAGAAGGGCGACGGGACAAACACCTGAATATGCGCCTCGAGAATGTAGGGTATCAGCTGATGGGCGAGTTTCTGAGCACTCTGGCTCGTCTGGATGGCCGGGGCGGCTTTGCATAGAGACACTAGAACCTCGAATTCGCGGATTGTCTACGGGTTAGGAAGTGTGTTAGCTACGACTGATAGGAGTCGAACAAGAATTTTGCTTCTAAAACAATAGAACAGTACCATGGGATATCTCCCGAGAGACGAAGACGCCTGCTGGGTCGAATAGCCATTGACGCCCTTCCCGGCAGCGTGGGTAGCCTTGCAGAGTCGGTCAAGGTCGGAGCGATCGAACGATGTATGCGAGCTGGCAGCTGAGAGCGACGCGATCTTCTCCAGCGCCCGCTGCCGAATGTCGCGGGCCATCTCAGAAGTTCAAGGGGCACCAAGCCCGGCAACGAAAGGATTCGGGTCGAAGATCCGGCGTGGTTTGGTAATATTTATTTATGGGAGCATTTCGCGGTGGGAATGTTGCGTATAACTGCAAACTATGTGTTGGCAGCTGCACAGTGACGATGCCCCTTCCCCCATAAACCCCCCAAATTTCCCGTCCATCTGAAAGGAAGAACATCCCTGCACACATCTTCCATCCCTTACCTTTACCGTCTTAGTCATCACAGGAGCTAGCTACCCCTGTCACCATCCCACCTGGCAAGGCTGCCAGCTTGACGCGTGCTCCAGCTCTCAACCTCACCGGTCGCAGCCTTGATCCCCATCACAGTAACGACGTCCCGTCTTCCAACCCCACCACAAACGAACCATCGGCATCACGAGAACCTTTTGACGAGTAGCATATTTTACGAATATTCACGACCAATCCCTTTCTTTTTCAGAATACCGCAGCCATGGCCATGTTCAGCCAAAATCCCCTGATGAACGGGCCCAGCTACTCCTTCTCCGAGGCCCCCAAGAAGGCCAACGGCGAGTTCAGAGAGCACCGCTTCAACCCGTATGAAGCCTCCCTCTCTCTCTTTTAAGTGACTATAAGCTAATTTGATATATTTTCCAGCTACACCGACAATGGTGGCTCGACCTTGGCCATCGCTGGCGCCGACTTCGCTATCATGGCTGGCGACACCCGTAGCACCTCGGGATACAGCATCAACTCCAGATACACCCCCAAGGTCTTCAAGATCGGCGGTACAACCTCAACACAAGAAGACGCTACTATCCTCCTTTCTGTGGTTGGCTTCGCCGCCGACGGTGAGGCACTCAAGGACCGCCTCGACACCATCTGCAAGATTTACCGCTACCGTCATGGCAAGCCCATGAGCGTTACAGCTTGCGCGAAGCGCCTCTCCACGATCCTCTACCAGAAGCGCTTCTTCCCCTACTATGTGTACGCCATTCTAGGCGGTCTGGATGAGGAGGGCACGGGCGCCGTCTTCTCCTATGATCCCGTCGGAAGCTACGAGAGGGAGCAAAGCCGTGCTGGCGGTGCCGCCGCCAGTTTGATTACGCCGTTTCTCGACAACCAGGTCAACTTCAAGAACCAATACGTGCCCGGTAGCGGCGTGGGACACGACCTGCAAGAACGTCCCCGTGTTCCTTTGGAGCGCAAGGAGGCTGAAATCTTGGTCAAGGATGCGTTTGACGGAGCTGTCGAGAGACACATTGAAGTCGGTGACCATCTACAGATGATGATCATCACCAAGAACGGTATCGAGGAAGTCCTCCTGCCCTTGAAGAAGGATTAATGTCGTCTGGGTGGTCTCACGGTTGGAGGCATTGTACAATACAAGGCATGCAGCAATTTCAACGACGCACCTGTCCAGTTGACCCATTAGTCTTGGTCCAAATTTCCTGTTTGGTTTTCGCCCATGCAGCAGGTAGTGAGCTCTATCTGTGATTTAATAAGGCAGCCCCGAAAATTCACTAGCGACAAGGTTATCAGGAGTGACATCGGATCGGTAAGATTCGATGCAGACACACATGTGGAAAATGCCGTGCACATGTGGAAAATGCCGTGCACATAGGGTGACTCCCTTCACAGGACACAGCAGCACATGCAACAGGTTCATATTTAACATCCATTTCAGGCCGCTTGGACACCTCGGCGTCGGCAGAACTTTGAAGTGCCCGGGGACAGAACCTGTAAGTTCGGGAGCGAGTTCATCAAATCTGCCATTACACGAGCTATCCATGAACCATACTCCCAGCCCCATCCATTCCGAGCAACTCAGTCACTCCGACGGATGACCACCTGCCAGCTTTATGGGCGCAGGTCCATACTAGATCCGGCAGGCAAAACCGGGCAGTCTAACATCTAGTGCTTCCTTTGTGAAGGTGTACCGAGGCGAAGATTTTGGCGGAAGGGAACTTCCAACGATAGATAGATAGTATGTAGCCGCAGCTTTGTTAGTGGAGGAGGCCATGTCGGGCTCGGGGCTTAAAATATCCATAGACCACCAATGCCAGAAAAGGCCCATTACTGCAATGCAATGGCCTAGCTGAATCATCATATCGAACCCACGCAAGTAAGATATCTAGAGGGAACGAAAGAACCCCCAAACCATGCCGAGGAGTGTGCTGGGAGCTGAGGGCAACGAGCGGTAGGCCTCGGATCAATAGCGGAGCTTCCATTCGTCGAGGAACATGATCTCAAATTTCAATGGTATCTTGAACATGGAAATTCCGTGCTGACCCGAAGATTGCCATTGGTGCCGCAACATGGGCATTGAGGAAACCACACGAGTACTCGCAATGGCACAATAGCTATTCTTCATTGCCACAATTGCACGACCCAAATTATTGGCTTCGAGCTGACCCGGCATTCATGGCATCGGGCAGCTAACGTCCAGTAGCTAACTTTAAACTAGCATAAGCGCGTTCCCATGGTTAGCAATTATGTGGCGGGCCAGTGACGTTCGAGATATGATCGTCGTTTGAAGCTTGGTCTGGAACCCCACGAAGCCACAAGACGGCCGAGGATCTCGACAACAACTGAAACAGGTGGTGTGTTCGCCACCGGTGGCGTACTCCGGACGCAATCCGGACGCTACGACGGGGCAGCCGAAAGTTTGACAAGCCTGAAGAGCTGAACACCCCCGCTACAACGGCAAGCAGGCATTAAAACATATTTCAAGATGCTGACTCTTGTCGAGGCAAATTTGACAATGGACCAGGCTGCTTAGGTATCACCCTGGCGAATAACCCTGTCACACCAAGCCGGTGCACCTTACCACCAGCACATGCCCGTTGCGAGGAGGAACTTGTTTCGCTGTTCGCCGATAGATCAGGGACTGTAGCTTTAGTACAATCGATTACGTCGGGGTCTACGTATGCTCCGGTTTCGAGCTTAGAGAGTTTATAAAATAAATAAAGATAAAAGTATCGTAAAGGCTGATTGAAAATCACTGCCAGACTTGCATAGGATTTGCGAGGAATTGTCTTGCTTTTGGGTAGAGTGTGGCTGAAGGCATATATTATTCGGCTCATGAGACTAAGAATGTTACGTAGAGCGACAATATTGACGAGCGGGCATCTGAAGGTTTTGTGCTGGGTATTGGTTCGGTCGCTGTCTGTGACTACATAAGACGACGACACAAGGATGCGGCGAGTAGCTGAATAACTGGCGGCGTTGTGGTGCCGGTCAAGCTTCGACGAGATTCAACATTGTGCAGCATTGCAAAGGATTCCTTGGAACGATTCTGGCATGCTGCCACCGTGATGCACTTCTGGGAGCAGATGGAATGAATGGTCAGGCACGGAACTATGCTGTTCTCAGCTAGTATTGGCTGCAGTCATCCTTTGCAGCACGTTGCAACATCCCAGTATTAAGTCATGGTTGAAGCTGTACGTTTCATTGCACTAGGTAGAATGTGGTCCTAGATGCGAACAAGCAAATGCGTTGATAACGAGAAAAGCTCAGGTTGCTAGCGTTACCGGTATCTCCTTTCGAATCACAAGTCGGCTCGATGTCACTTGTGCTTGTCGGCCACAGGAGTTACCCAGCTTGGAAAGCGCATGATAAACCGACTAAGCGTTGTAGATGGTACGGAGGGGGCTAAGGGGCTGACTTACAATCCTTCCCGAGAAGACTTTCTGGGGCAGAATTGTCGAACGATGGCTGGAGACGTTGTGCATGGCGTATTCCGCTGCAATTCAGCTCCGGGTTCAATCAGATGATGTAACTAACACTGGGTAACATGGATGATGAAGGGGATGCGGAATGCAGTGGCTTCTGCTAGTGTTTCGGTCGATTGCCATCCCTCTCTTGCCTACGCTGGCGCAGACCAGACTGCATTAGTTCGGTAGGATATGGTTGGTCTATGCTACTTAACAAACCAGTAAAGGAACAAGCTGTCACGGTTGTCAAGGCAGCTACAGTTATTAGCAGGAGTGCCGCCACGTCGTCATGAGGAGACCCATATTGCGGGTTAAGATCATGTCGACAGGCGCCAGTCTGTATGCCGAACGAAGGCCATGTGCAGGAAGTCCTCGTTTTTGTCGGCCAAATGATTCCTGAGCCCAACGCACCCCGTTGCGGCGGTGGACCCTTCTGCACCAGCATATCATTGTTGACCTAGGTAAATAAATAGCGTTGTCCTTGTATGCCCGCCCTGCCAGTGGTATCCGAAATATCCATCTTGGCAGGCTTGCATATCTGGTCCTGAGCGGCGTTGCCTTGACGGGTGGACGGGTCTGACCATGATCTCACCCCGGATCATGATGTGGAAGTAGTGACGACTATGGGAGGATGCGTGCCACATGCGCCGAAGATCTCAGTGCAGATGGAGTTAAAGATCGGCGTCGGTCAGGCTGGAGACTGTTGGTGGGTTGTGGCGATAAACCCGCCCAACAAGCTGCAATTTTCGGCCGCGCGTTTTTCTGGAGCCAAACATTAGTTCGGGGTTTCGTGACCAGCCTGCCCCCATGAATGAAGTTTTCCAGCTTTCGGCACATTGCTGCCCGCGCTTCCAGCAAGCCCTTGGGGCTACATTGTCGTACTAGTTAGTCGTTGACGGGAATTTGATCAAAACTACTACAGGTGCAGAAGGTGTGGGTGCCGTATCCATACTTGGCCCGGAGAAAAAGATCCGGCCGCCGCATTGTCTGCGATGCCCGGTTTGGGGGGCCAAGACGACCGGTTGGGCCCAGCGGTCGAACTGGACGGGTAAGGGTCCAGAGTACCACCACTTCAGGTACAGGGTCCGGCTGGTGTTTGCAGCACCATTTGGGCAAAGAGGCGCAACAGGACTGAACAATGGCTACCGAGAAGACGCGCCTTTTGCAGGCTTGAGACAAACCCCTTTGCCACAAGCATTCGAGAGGGTTGGTGGAAAAGAAAGGCCATGGCTGGCCGAGAATCGCCAATTGGCTGCGATGCAGGATCAGGCCTCATGGTTGAGGATGGGGGCTTCCGACGGCAGGGACAGGGGATGCATTGCAAGTGGATGCCGAAAAAAATCGAAAAGTTTGGAGAATCCCATGTTGGAAACGTCGTCAAAATGGGTGCAGCTAGGTTACAGCAGTGCAGGTAATTACATGTACCATAGGTTGTTGTTGCAAGAGATTTCGGGTATGGGGATGGGCCAGGGGGTGACGACGGCTAAGGTACGTTGCCGGTACGCTTTACGGTACGTACATTACGCACCAGGTAGGTATGTCTACGCATCCAAGGCACTTTGGTACATCCAGCCTTCGGCACAGCGCCAGTGCCAGTGTAAGTCAACCGCACAAGGGTGAGCCAAGGCCGAGACGAAACAGGGCAGGGCAGGGCCAAGGCAAGACAAGGCAGAAGAAGGGCCGGCCCCCAACTAGGGCAACGGGAGACTATCACGCAGCGGTTTTGGTCGTTGATCCCCATAGCTGTTGCTTGGCGAGTCCAAGGAAGGGGGGAGGGGAGTGGGCAAGAAATCCACCATCTCATAGACCGACCTGGATAGCTCCGAGTTACCCAAGTCGCAATGCAAAGAGGCTCCCAACAGCCATTGAAACGACCACTACACGCCTTAACTTCGCCGTCACAGGCCGTGTCCAATTTTACCCTACAGAGGAGTCTGTATCCGCAGCGCCCTTGCCCGGTGTTCGCGCGTACCTACCTTGAACCATGGGGCGGTGTGGGGTCGCAGCCAGACCGATTTCCCACTACCTTACGTGATTACCACCTTCCTTACCTTAGGGGAAGACACCATTGGGATAGATGCGCAAGTGGTGCCCGCACGTCCACTTCGCACCCATGATCCAAGGCAGGAAGGACGTGGGTCGCGATTCAACTGCGTCCACTGGTCGGCGGGGGAATCACCGCGTAGCACCACATTTCTTCCCTCCTCCTCTTCGTTCTTCCCCGTCCCCGAGTCACTCACGTCGCCCACTCCCCGACACCTCACCAACGTACAATCTAACACGGCCTACAACAGACTCTTGCAGATTCTGTCGGCACGTTAATTACTCGGTTGCGGGGCTCGTCTCCATGTGTTCTGTTCTCTTCTTCGCTCACAATCGTTCCACAACCCATAACCCCTTTCTGCCTGGTTACTTACTTTCGCGGCTTGACTGCCTCCGAGACACCTTCGTGTCGAGAACGCGGACTTGGTACTCGGCCGACTCGCCGTCTCAATACCGCCCGCTGTCAAAACGGGAGAAACACACATTAGGGCGGCCTCGGAATGGTCTGTTCACTAGTGGGCTGAGGGCCGCTGAGAGGCCAGGCCTCTTGTGCCCAGAGATTTTCCAGATGTGACAGATGGGCTATGGGTTAGGGGAGAAAGGCCTAGACCACCGGCCTCCCCGCACAACACCTCCCTCGCAAACCTGCGTCTGTATGGCCACCTACTATGTACTACAATGCAAAATGAGCCTCCATTTCATTCCGAGCGCAGCATGGTATGGTGCATGACCGCGACCTTGGTCTGTTCATCCGTCCATTGGAGGCGAATGCCGAACCAGCCAACGCACCTTGACGCACAACGGGAAGGTTTACGAGACGCCTCGAGCCCCCCGGCTCTGCAACCAATTCGGATCAAAGACGACACTTGATCCATCTCAGGCTTGCTTCCTTCCAAGCTGGTCTGATGGTATGCTTCCAGTCCGGGGGTCGCCCGACCAGCATGCCTCAACACGTCATGACTTCAAGGGGACCGGCAGAGAGCGCAACAAGCGATCGTGAGTTACGCAGTGGCAGGCGCCCGTGTGGCCATCCAAGGCCCTGTTCCAAATCTCCATGACGAAGAGGTGACAGCGGCGGAAACAAAAGAGAGACATGGGAACTTTTCTACATGCCTCATGCGGTGTAGCGAGAGTCGCAAGGGTGCAAGCCTCGTGTGCCCATGGTGGGCATATGGGTACAGGGTACACTCACTTCACAATTGAGCGCTCTCTGAGACACTCCATCATTCCATCCATTGGTTTTCGAAGCGCGCAGCCGCCCCCGGATTCTGAGTTCTACGCACAGTATCCGTCCCAAGCTAGGTCTGGTCAACGCGACTTAAGGCCAGGCCAGGTTGAGCTGCGGATTGCTGAGGCCTAAGTGGCACTTGGGCCAGGGAATGGCGAGTAGAGGTATTCGTGCCACCATCCACAAGTCAATGTATGCCTTTGCCCCCCAATAGCGCTGTGCCTCAAGATCCCGCCTTGCAGCTATGCAGCAATATCCGAGGAGCCCAGTAGGGAAAGCAGACGATTCGTTACAAGGCATCAGGGTCTACGGGACCCTGCTCCATATGCAAGGGTTGGTTATCTATTGATAGCACCGCTCCGTTGCTCGTCTACTGGCAAAGTCTTTTAGGGTTCAAGGCTGACGATCTCTCGACTGATGGGAACACAACAGGATTAACGATAGCAGCAGCAAGAAATGGCAAATTTGTATTCATGGAGAAACTGGAACAGGGTGCTTTGGCCGTACGCGGAATGTACCTCGGGATGTACCTCGAGTGTATGTACCGAACGGAAGTTTGGTTGATTGGGGAAGGCCCAAGACCGATGTGGCTGGGCAGCCGGGCTAGACACGGGACTAACATCACAGAGTGAGATGGAACGAGCGGGTAAGCCAGCAGCCTCCATGTCTCTCTCTTTCTGGACCTTCTCTTTTCCTGTTTGCCTGTCTCTCCTAGAGGGTCTAAACGGTACATTGCAGTATTTGCACACAAATCGTATCTTGACACTGGGAAATGGCCCGGCGGGTCGAGTGGCAAACCGCCCACCCCCCCAAGACTGGGTCGCTCCATCAAGACCCTCCACTCGCTCTGCTCTGTTGGTCTGCTCTCTGCTCCTCATTGCATGTCCGTCGGCCCTCTTCCGTGTGCTCTGTGTGGCGCCGCGCCAGGCCAGAGTCCCTGACTTGTAGATTCTCGCAGTTTTTCACTTCATCTCCGTACAACTAACTCTATGCCTCTGTACTCAAGGTATCTTCCCCATCGATCTATTCATCCCTGTAAATCCAAAGTGCCTTGCCTACTCTAGTTCATGGCCCGGCCAAGTGGGAGGACCACCGGACCACATCCGTGTCCCTTGCACATTTGAGAGCGGCAGCCAAGAACCGAAGAAAAAAAATCCCATCTTTCTTCATCCAATTCGCTGCTCATCATGCCAGAACGGGCACCTCGCCATGCACATCAGTTCGTTCCCACTCCAAGGATGTGCCCTTGTCTGCAGCTTCCAATCCGCCTCTTCTACCATCACACCTCCCATTCCTCCCTGAACCCCGTCTCATCTGGACTGGACGACTGGGCTGGCCACAGGAGCCGAGCCCCAAACTCGCCATGGACCTCTCCAAATGCATGAGTTGGGTGTCTGTGCTTGCTTCTCACACTTACAGCTCACTCCGTCTAAACCCACCCCTCCTCGAACGCCACTTAATCCACCGCCTGGCCCGGCCGTTCCCATCTCACCTTGCCAGTCACCCGTCTCGTCTCGTCTCGTCTTTTCTCTTTCAACAGTCCGGTGTAGGACGGTATTGCTATCTCGGCATCTTCTGGTAATCTAGGGCAACATACGACAGCTACGGATACATAGCGGCGAAGTAACTGTTGCCTACATCCCCGGAACCGTACTCAACTCGCCCAGTTTCCAGTCCCCCAAACTCGCCTCCGGCTCCTCTTCCTTGACAGCTACTCCGAAATCGAAGCAAGGTTGTTTTGTGCTATCTTCATATGCCTTCTAGCATCCCACAAGTCGCCAGGAGTTTCTCTCGAACCATCCAAGACTCGGTTGCCGCTTGCCCCTAGCCCCGATATTGTTCAGCAGACGACTGGGGCTCCCGGGACCTCCACACCCTACATTTTGCAACATACCCGACCCTTGGGTTTTTGGCCACCATCCTGTCGGTAACTCACCATCTTCCCCCGTTGTCGTTTTTGTGGCCTTCTCTTCGTTAGTCAAGTCTCATAATGGCTCTTGCCCTTCCCCATCCATAAATACCATTGGATGGTTGAAGATGAAGCAAGCCTTCGCGTCGCCTCCGTCACTCAACTACTACTGCGGCTTCCTAGCTGTCACAGGGACCCTTCGTTAATACTCACTTACGCTGACTTGTCGATCAATTGACAGTCTCATCACGCAGTTTGCTGTCGTTGGCCTGGCTTTCTTTGCCTCTTGGCCATAGCTGCGTTGAACGCCGTCATCCGCGCGCCACAACTCAGTCAAATCCAATCATCTGTTCTCAGAATCCCTTGTCCCCTGGCTCGCATTCATTCTCACTGCATCGCAAAGTCTTGGATCTTCGAGTGCTCTTCGGCAGTCTAGAGCAGTAACCCCTGCCTCGGAGGCCCCAAGTTCAGGTAAGAGATTGCCCTCGTTAGTGGCAACCGCACCACCCTGAAGCCGCACCACCTCTCCACACGATATGCATGCCTGGAGTTCCCTAGTATGGCCCCTCACATCTTCATTTCTTCGTCCCGTCCTCTTCGGCACCTCCCCCTTTACCCCGGTACCAAAGGCTACGCTGTACCCCCTGCTTCGGACTCTTCTCTGCATCCGTATTGGACGCCCAGACGAGCTGATCGTCTACCAGGAATTTCACTGAGCCACACATCTCTCTGTCCAGAACAGGGTTTGCTGCCACATATACCCTGGGACACTCGGAGGCGTGACTTTCCAGACAGAGAACCCCCCCTCCCTTTTCCTTCAAAGGCTGTGCAAACTAGCCACACTGCCCACAACGTGGGCATTCGCTCATCTACCGCAAATAGCTCAATCTCTCTGTGGCGCCTAGAATCACATTCCCGCCCCCTTCTACCCGTCATTCTTTTACCGGGCTCGCTCCGCCAGAGCTGTCAACCTAGAACCCCAGAGACCTAGACTAGTGCTTCGCGGAAGGTACCAACAACTAGAAAGACCTGATTGTGGCGCCGTTGGTCCCCGGCCACGGGTTTTTGGGATATTTTGCTAACTCAGACCTGACAGTTTGTGGGTGGTATAAACTCCGAATACCAGGTTGCGCAACCACATTACAAATGGGAGATGTTCAACCCCCTTCCAGCGTCAACGAGTACCCTACTACCGTGGACTCTCACCAAGGCCTGAACGTTGTAGGTGTTTCGCCTGTTTACCTTGACGAGAAAACAAGCATGGACGCTCAAGGTGTCTCATATCCGCAGCATCACCAGCCATACGGACCCCCGCACCATGCCTTCTCGTCTCAACTCGACATGGCACAGCAGCCCGCAACTGGCCGCCCCGGGGCCTTCAACATGAACGGCATGGCGAACGCGCTGCCGCAGACCGCAGTAAGGCAAGGCCACTATGCGTCTGGTGGTCAACCGCAACACCAGCAACACCAGCGATACAGTCCAGCAACGTCCTCGCCATCCATGATGCCCCAGATGCCTCAGATGCCCCCCCAATACCCCGGCCAGGCACCGATGCCCATGAGCAACCATCATTACTACATGCCGCAGCACCCACAGATGCAGCATTATTATGCCAGCCAGCTTTCTCCGACCCAGCAACACGCTCGCCCGAACATGGGGTTCTACCCGAATCAGATGGTCATGGGCCATCCGCAAAACAGCCATATACCGCAGGGGTACTACTATTCCCCGGCTGGCAATTATGCTCAGAGTCAAGGCCTCCCGAACCAAATGATGTCGGCGCAGTATATGACAGCGAATGCGACACACAGCGACCCTAGAGTTATGCCGCAAGTTCCGAACGGGATGGACCATCTTGGCGCACACGGAGTTACAAACAACAAATCTAGCGGTTAGTCTTTATGTTGTCGGACGCTAGGCGACGAAAACAAAGAAAGAAAAGCTCGTACTGACGGGACTATAGAGGTGGGAGAAGGCGGATCTGGTGTTGTGCGAGGTCCACCGCGGAAGCCACGGCAAAGTGGTAAGCTACATTCGGACTATACTTTCGAAACAAGCCATTGACAAACCTCAGGCCATGCGATCTGGATTGGAAACCTCCCTCCCCAGACAGACTTGATGAGTCTGGTCCACCACGTGTGCAAAGAGGCAAACGGCCTCGAATCCCTGTTCCTGATTTCGAAGAGCAACTGCGCATTCGCAAACTTCAAAGACGAGAATACATGTGTCACAGCCCAGCAGAAACTGCACGACTCGAAGTTCCAGTCCGTCCGCCTGGTCAGTCGCCTGCGCAAGAGCACTGTTGAAGGCGCGACAGGAGTGACAGCACCCACTGGCCCGGCAGCATCATCTGGTTCGCAGACTCCTCATGACGCTGCTGCGCAGCCTAGCACTACCGATAACGCGCTCGAGGCTGCGGTACCGGAGTCAGACGAGACCAATGCAGTGACACCCGTGGACGTAATACCTCAGAAGGATAAATTCTTCGTCTTGAAGAGTTTGACTGTGGAGGATCTGGAACTCAGTGTCAGAACAGGCATCTGGGCGACTCAGTCGCACAACGAAGACACCTTGAATGCCGCCTTTAATGTAGGTCCTACCACCAGTTCCCGGTCGTGAGCTATGACTGATTATCCTTGGACAGGCCGTCGACAACGTCTATCTCGTCTTCTCTGCGAATAAATCGGGCGAATACTTCGGCTATGCGAGAATGACGTCGCAAATCAACGAAGATCCAGCGGCCGCGATACAGTTTGCTCCGAAAGCCCAATCTGCGAGCGACGTCGATTTACCGAAGGCAATCCCCACCGAGCCTACGGAGTACGCACCCAAGGGGAGGATCATCGACGATTCGGCCAGAGGGACCATTTTCTGGGAAGCAGAGCGCGATGATGCCGATAGCGGAGATGAGGAGGAGGAGCAGGATTTGGAGCAAAGCGACGCCAGTAGCAGGAAGAGTGGTAACCAAGAAGCCGATGGTGCTGCCAAGGCTTGGGGCAAGCCCTTCAAGCTTGAATGGCTGTCGACCGCACGGCTGCCGTTTTACCGGACTAGGGGCCTCCGAAATCCATGGAACTCGAACCGGGAAGTCAAGATCGCGAGAGACGGCACCGAACTCGAGCCATCTGTTGGTAGGAGGTTGATCGGGCTCTTCAATAGGGTACAGAGTCCCGGCCCCGGAGCTGTTCCGGCTGCTATGCGACCCGGAATGGCGATGATTGCAGGGTATCCGCCTATGAGACCGCAGTATTAGCAATGAGACCTTTTGTTCCGAGCCCATCGAGAACGCTGCCTATCCCGACGCAACTTTCCCCTCTTCTAGTTACTAGGTCATTCGGATTCGGGCACTATTGTTATTGAAGGGTTGGCCATGTTGCTGAGACGACGGGCGCATTCAGGTCATGCTAATACTAGTGTTGGGTATTTGGTAATGGTTCCTCCTGTACCTAATCTGACTGTTTAATTACACGAACGACTACTGTGTACACTACGCATGCCTGGAGCCGAGGATAGGATGTCTGGATGATTCGGCAACCACCAGATGTAGGTGATACAAGCGGACCGGTCGATGAAGCAGGCACTCTGATACTTCCAGGATCTCCCTCCGGCATTCGCCGTGCATCTTTGGTCTGATGATACGGAAATGATTTTAGAGACCGAGTTGGGCAACGAAGTTACGCTGCGTTGGAGTCTAAGACATGTCGTCGATCAACTGTGGCACCTTGGAAGTGGCGACATCCACAGTGTGGCTTGACCCCGGAAGGGATGAACCTGGACGAGCGTCGGGATCAAAACTCGAAGTGCGACTCCAAACCTTAATTGGCTGTATCCTTGAAGTATTTTGATGTTTCGCTACCGTCCAACAGTACCATCT
This sequence comes from Colletotrichum jinshuiense, assembly GCF_051148585.1. Taxonomy (NCBI): domain Eukaryota; kingdom Fungi; phylum Ascomycota; class Sordariomycetes; order Glomerellales; family Glomerellaceae; genus Colletotrichum; species Colletotrichum jinshuiense. Next base: position 2,621,167 of record NC_139313.1, read on the forward strand.
GTACTTCCCGGGGAGGTTATGGGATCAATCGCTACGTGCGACTAAATATTTATTAATTGACTTTAGCTCGAAAGCAGTTCTCGCCGGGAGTGAAGTTGAACTCGTGGGGGTACTGGTATGTCGGTATATCGGCATGTCGTGATGGACCACTGGCAGTCTTCTCGCCAAAGATGCTGGACTTGTTATCGAGCTGCGGTGGGCTTTAAAACATCTCATTTCCCCTTTGAGATTCGTCGGACTTCGTCAGAGTAGTAGCGACAAAGATGATTACCGAAAGCCTTTTTATTGTATTGTTAGACAAGCCTATATGCTGGGAGTCACTGTAATTACGTTGTCTACGTTACCGCAAGTGGCCATTTTCACACCTTGCAAATGCATCATGTGTCTGTCCCCAATGAAAGACATCATGGTATAACCTACCAAACCCCAGCTAATACTCGGAAAATAACGACGAGAATGGAAGAAGGCCGCGCCCTCTGGAGGACAGGGTCCTAGGGACGGAGACAACGAGGGGGCGGGGGGGCGGCACGGCAGCTGAAATGGAAGAGTCTGGACCGAGCCATGGACATGAACACCCAGGGGCTCGACACGGACCATGCGTCCGTCGTCGAGGGTAGGAGCTCAATTGGCTGGGCGGCGAAATTGCGTCGTGCATGATGGCAAGACCCATGTAGAGCGAAGAAAGTCTAAAAATTAAGCGAGGACATGGAGAGCGACATACGAAGTACCTCCCCCAGGCCTTGCCAGTTACAACGGATCAGTTGAAAGGCTTTGCTGCGTTTGGAGGGACATGGAGATGCTTGATGGCAGCAATAGGCATGCCGCGGGAATATAGGAGAAAATTTCCAGGTTGTTGAAAAAAGTTACGAATCACGATTTGAATTGAATTTGGTGAATTTGCTAGGCAATCTGCTGCTGCTGGTTGGGAACAAGTGCGTGGAAGGTGCTGGAACCTTCCATTGGATTCTGTAAGCCGAAGCTGCTGGAAGCATCGCGATGCCATCACCGGATGCTTACAGCACATATTCCTCCGGAAACATGGTCCGCAACATTCGCGCCCCTTCCGTTGGCTCCGAGATGATTCTATGCTAGGTTCGCAACGGTGTGTATAATCAATCGGCGATGATTCCGGAACTTGGGGGAAGGTGCGGCGATGCCTGCCTCGAGTGTATAAATCGACCGTCTTGATCCTCTTACACTCAGTCCGAATTTCCTCATCAGACCAACAAGATTCACAACAAGCAAACAACACTTCAACACACCCTCCAAATACGGCAAACAGTTCTTGCGATTTACAACTCAAACATATCATTACCACTTCTCACACATCACTCACATTCCAAGTAACACCATCAAAATGGCATTCTTCCCTCGCAACTTCTACAACTCCGACGCCTCCTTCACCCCCCTCTTCCGCCTCCTTGAGGACTTCGACAACTACTCTCGCCAGGGCAGCCAGACTGGCACCAGCACCCGTGGAAGCGCCCACCGCAACCATGTCCCGACCTTCCAGCCCAAGTTCGACGTCCGCGAAGTCGAGGATGCCTACGAGTTGCATGGCGAACTCCCCGGGATGGACAAGAACGATGTCTCCATTGAGTTTACCGACCCTCACACCCTCCACATTCGCGGCCGCGTCGAGCGCTCCTACACTGCCGGCACGCCCCCCGCGGGTCTTCTCGAAAACTCCAGCAGCGCCACGGAGGTGAGCGACGCCATCACTGACGGCAGTGAGCGCCCTCGTTCGGCGCACCAGGCTACCGTCGAAGATGAGAAGGACAACGACAATGACAACGACAACGACTCATCCGCCCAACCCACCCCGGCGACGACCGTTGCCGAGGTGTGCAGGACTGGCAGCAACAGCAACAAGAAGGAGCCGGTCGACAACGCCAAGTACTGGGTCTCTGAGCGCAGCATTGGCGAGTTTAGCCGGGTCTTCAACTTCCCCGGTCAGATTCAACAGGACACTGTCTCCGCCGGCTTCAAGGACGGTATCCTTTCAATCCGGGTTCCCAAGGCCCCCAAGCACGAGGCTCGCCGCATCCAGATCAACTAGACGCAAAAACTTACAAATACAACAACAACATGACCACTGTACCAACAACGACAGCAAAGATGAACCAATGGGGATTGGGGTTTCTGGAGGTGGATTTGCATTGATGATTTGGACGATTGAACGGGTGTTTGGGTTTTCCGCACTGCATTAAAGAATTAATAATAGCTTCAAGAGCTTGGGTTGTAAACAGCATTTCCTAAATAAGAATCCATTTAAAAACAGATGGCACTCTCGTACCATAACCGCATGAAATATCGAACAGAATAGTGACACTAAATTGACGGCATAACATGAACTTAATTCAGGAGAGATACCTAGATTTATCTGCAACAGCCGTCTGCACATTGTATTGCACCGACTTGATTCGTGAATCGTTTCGTGACAGTTAGTGAATTAGACTGGTGATGTTGGGCGGCAGTTCATAATGAACCTTAGTGGGACGCTAAGTCTAGGCACCCGGCGGGGCCGACTGGCCTTTTAATTGAATCATGTGACTTGGCGTATTTTCTGCTCTGTCATCGCCACTTCCCTGACGCGTCTTAAAGTCCGCGCTCCCCTCCCCTCATCAACAATTCACCGGTCGCACGAATAATTCCGGCTCACAATTTGCAGCTTTTCTGTGCGTGTATATTGGAGCCCGAGTCTATATTTTCATATTCACAAGTCCAATGGCCGATGTCGAGGGCTACGAGGAGAGCCACAATGGCGACGAGGGCGGCATGACTGGGCCTGGCGCGCCCACGCCACTCTCCGCACTCGAGGTAAATTTACCGTCAAATCTCCCACATTACTTACGCCCAGGATGCTGAAAATTTGTCGCGGACAGGGAGTCGCTGGCTTGACTAAGCGTGACATTCAAATGGTTGTCGATGGCGGGTTCAATACAGTGGAATCTGTCGCGTACACCCCCCGCCGGATGCTCGAACAGATCAAGGGCATCTCGGAGCAGAAAGCCACCAAGATTCTTGCTGAAGGTAAGTCTGTTTACCAGGACTTTTGATGTAACTGCTGTCTGACCGAATACGAAGCCTCAAAACTTGTGCCCATGGGCTTCACGACCGCTACCGAGATGCATCAACGACGAAGCGAGCTCATCTCAATCACGACAGGCTCGAAGCAGCTGGATACCCTTCTCGCCGGTGGCATCGAGACCGGATCGGTGACTGAGTTGTTCGGAGAGTTCCGCACGGGCAAGAGTCAGATCTGCCACACACTTGCTGTCACTTGCCAGCTGCCCTTCGACATGGGCGGCGGCGAGGGCAAATGTCTGTACATTGACACCGAGGGTACCTTTCGACCCGTCCGGCTGCTTGCCGTTGCCAACAGATACGGCCTTTCCGGAGAAGAGGTTCTCGACAATGTGGCCTACGCACGCGCTTACAACTCTGACCATCAACTTCAGCTTCTCCAGCAGGCTGGCGCTATGATGTGCGAGACGCGGTTCTCGCTCCTCATCGTCGACAGTGCAACGGCTCTCTACAGAACCGACTTTTTGGGTCGAGGTGAACTGTCATCCAGACAAACCCATCTTGCCAAGTTTATGCGCACACTTCAGCGTCTTGCCGATGAATTTGGCATTGCTGTTGTTATCACAAACCAGGTCGTTGCGCAGGTTGACGGCGGGCCCAGTGCCATGTTCAACCCTGACCCGAAGAAGCCAATCGGTGGTAACATCATTGCCCATGCCAGTACAACAAGAATTAGCTTGAGAAAGGGCCGAGGCGAGACCCGTGTTGCCAAGATCTACGACAGCCCCTGTCTGCCGGAGAGTGACTGTCTATTCGCGATCAATGAGGATGGCATCGGAGACCCAAGTCCCAAGGACCTAGAGAAGGACTAACTAGGCGATCCTGGTAGACAAACCGGGATGAGAAGAGCGGTAATGGTTTTATGCGCATATGAGTGAGCTTCGATATTACCCGGCTGGGACAGTAATGGCATGCATTGGTGCTGGCGTTGGACGGCAAATTCTTACACGGGAGTTGTGGTTGTTCTGCGGCGATTTACCCAGCAGACTAGATACTGAGAAAAGCACTTGCTAGAAAACATAATGAGATTTAAAAAAAAAATACTTGATGAGTACCTAATACTATCCATCAAGATGTGGCGTCTTCGATTCCAGATGAGTGATGTTCATCCTGGCAGCAACTTCCGTCAACTCGATTCGTCAGTTGAGACTGCGGGAAGTATGTACCGTGCGATATACAATGCACCGTCTAACGACACTGTACCAAGCTGGTTACTGTTTTGGGATTAGCCCCACCAGCGCGCGTTGGAGTCTTCAAACTGGAAATTCCATCAACTCAATCGCGACGAACTTTTGCTGTCGCAGACTGCTTCATGCGCCGAGCCCGACCCGCGATTTCTGCGGCCTCTTCCCCTTTTTTCGACGGCGTTAGAGGTCTTTACAGGTTAGGGGCGCAATAATGGATTCCGCAGACACTCAGTACCTCTACCGAGAGACTCGTCTCAATCTCGAACCCTCCTCCGCCTCGTTCATTGTCAACATCCGCGTTCCTTCGCTCACATCAAACGGGAGGGGTGTGACTCGCAAGCTCGCAAACGGCGAAAACAATGTTAGCGAAGACGAAATCGCATTCCGACTGAAGAACCTGGCGCCTGCCTCGTCTGTCTACCACCGAAAATGGCACGATGCACCGCGCAGTTTCTTGTGGAGGCTGCTAGAGGACGGCCTAGTCCTGAGCCTCCGCGTGGTCGATACCTGCAGACAGGAGAAAGCAGTCGATGCGCCGCTGGTACTTAACTTCAGATTCTCCGTGCCGATTCAGCCATCATGCATCGCCTTCGCCGACCCCCGGGAACATGATGCGCTCTCCATGTTCGTGCTCGACGAGTCCAACTTCCTATACTCCTTCACTCTGCGACCCGACTTCTTCAGGAAGCGCTCCGCAATCGAGGCCGGACCAGGCGATGCCTGCAAGGTGTACCAGCCGAAGGTGTTTGGGTTCAAGCACCCGCATCGTATGGTTGCTGCGAGCACTGACCAGGTTGTTATTTCACTACACGATGGTGGGCTGGTGAGATTGGACCGGAATAAGACTCAGGATTGTGTGTTTTCGTCGGTCAAGTCATAACTGAACTACAAGCTGACAGGTTATAGCAACGAGCAACCCCTGGAAGGAGACGATCTATAACGCTCAGGGCTGGGCGCAGGGAATCCGCAGCTATCTCCCTTTCAAACAGAATCACTCAATCCGATACCGCAACATCCACATGGATGCCAGCGCAGCGACATCGATACAAGTGACGGACCTTGGCTTGGAAGATGCAGCATTTCTCTTCACCGTCTGCCTTGACCACCGTATGCGCATCTGGAACCTACGCACCGGTCAGATCTTGTTCACCGGAGACATTTTGAATTCCGACCGAAACCCCCAGGAGATCGGCAAGTGGCAGATCGAGCCTACCCAAGCAAATTTGTTGCACCTTGTTGGCGACGGCACGGGCAACAGAATGTGTGCCACATATTCGCCTATTGGGGCTGGAGAGTTCAAGTTCTGGAACATCAAAGCTCGTGATAGCGACACTGTCTACGTTGAAGACGCTTTCCCCGAAACTCATCTGGTGCCCTCTTCGCCATCCTTGTCGGATGTATGGACCTTGGCGGATTTTGTTCTTTCAAGCATTTCCGATGGCGGTATCCAGCTGTGGACATTGTGGAAGAACAATATGACGTTCAGGGTGCAGGAACTTGATCTCAATAAGGATAATATAGCCGAGTCGTGGGAGAACGAGTGGACATCGGTTCATATCGAGACCACCTACCCAACGGCACAATTGTCTGGACCATCTGACCCGACAGACACGACCGAGAAGTGGTTGGAGCTTATTCTTGCTCCTGGCCGCTTCACAAAGGCGACCCTGGAGACTGCCTTGTCCATATATGAAAAGGGGCTCTACTCCCAAAAGGACGGTAGCAGTAGTTCAAGGGGCCAGAGGGGCTTGGCTGAGTCTATCTGCTCTGTCCTTGCTTCGACAGCATCCTTGGATCGCAACTCGGCCGGCGGCATGGACTACGAGCAATTCCGCTCCAGCAGCGAAGTCCAATGGCGGAGGTTTTACCGCCTTCTTATTGAGTTGGACAAGCAGCGTGGCGAAGCTGTTGCCTTAGTCCTGGACGCAGACTCGGACATGACTTGGGTGGTGTGCGCGGATTCTGTGTCTGCCATCAGAGAGTGCAGCTCGCTAGAACGGTTGTACTACAATCTGTCGCGGCCGGATGAGGGCACAGAGAAGGTGGCGAATCTTGTGTCCACGGGGGTTGGCTTTCTTGATGCAATCTCCGACAGCATACAGCAGGTTTGCAACGCTGCCCTGCGACCCGAAATATTCGAGGAGACACCTCGAACGGATTACGAACGAATCCAGTACATGTTCGACACCACAAGTTTGTGGCGTAGTGTGAGCGATGAAGACTGCGCCCAAGTCATCGAAAGCCTCGGACAGAATTACGGCAGCATCACAATGGACCTATACGAGAGTCTTTCCGGTTTGATCGCCGCCACCGACGACTCGGGTAGCCGCAAAACCCGGCAGCCTTTAACAGATTTTGGCAGGAAGCTGATTGTCAAGGCTGTTCAGGAGACAATCGAACTGCAATGGAAGGTTGTCTTCAGCCAGGTCTTACTGCTGGTTCATATGGAGTTCGACTGGGAGCAAGAAGAGGACATGCTCTCCAAGCGACTCGACGTTGGCACTGTGTTCCGCCAATTTCTCGAGTCACTCCGCAGATTAGAGCTTCTTCGGTGGCTCTCCAAGACCGAGATTACCGTTCCTCTCGGCAGCAAGCACGAGCGTAACGGTTCCTTCTCTGGCTCACCAAGCGCCTTGAAGCGCACTGGAGATGAAACCCAGACAGTTACTGCGTTGGAGGGCAACGTGGGCCATCTGCTTGGTTTTGTCGACAGTAGAAACGAGCCTCTGGCATCGAGTATCACGGACATTGTTACAGATCTCTGCGCCTCCAATAGTGACATCGAAGTGTCGCCCACCCTTATTCAGTGCTCTCTCATCAGGAGGGAACGAGCCGATCTCGCTTTGGAGCTCACCCCCTACTGCAGCCAGACGCCGTTCGCCATTTACATTCAGGGTCGTGTCTCCCTTGCGTTGAAGGACTTTGCCTCAGCTGCCATCCACTTTCGCAAGGCAGCAATTGGCATGAGTACGTTGGCACTTCATACTATCTAGAACCTCGCTAACACGAACAACAGGTGTGAAAGATGTAGATGTCGATCGGCACAGCAGTGGTCTTCTCGATGATACCGAGTGGAACCTGCTCAACAAGGGACCGGCTCGGTATCACTGTCACATTGTGGCGCTCTTCGAGAAGGCCAAGGCATACTCGTACGTACTAGAGTTCGCTGGCCTGGCCATTCAGTACTCGCACGCCAGCCCCGAAGCTGCACTAGTCAGGAGCGAGATGCTCAGCCGCCAGTTCAACGCCGCCACAGTGCTCTCACGCTTCGATGTTGCGCATGCAAGCCTTTTGTCCATGAAGGACAAGGCGATGCAGCACTCCTCCCTCCGCAAGCTGGTCGACAAGATGTGCGAATCTTACCACAACAGCGAACTCATGTCGCTTCCGTTCCCGGGCCTGCAAGACTCGATCGACGAAATCCTGGCCCAAAGATGCAAGACGACAATGGATGTCCTCAGCGGCACTCCATACCACCAAATCCTCTATTCCTGGAGGATTAAACATAACGATTACCGCGGCGCCGCTACGGTGCTGCTCGACCGCATCCATAAGCTGCAGCACGCTGGCGAAGGCGACAAGCTCATTGGCGAGGATATTCTCGATACAGCGGTGACGAAACAGTATTTGCTATTGATCAACGCGCTCAGCTGCGTCGATACGAAGCAGGCGTGGATCTTTTCGGAGGAGCTGCCACCTCCCAACTCGAGGGAGTTGGCCTTCCAGGGCAAGCGCAAGGTTGTTACACTGCAGGACCTGCGAAAGCAGTACCAGGAGGAGCTGGACAGAATCGCTGCCATCCAGAACAACCAGTTCGGATTCGAGACAGATGACGCGATGGACATTTTGTAAATGGCTGAATGACAGGAGACGGATTACAAGAACGGAGCTGCAGGGAGAAGAGCATGTACAAGTAATCACAAAACAGTCCCGGACACAAAGAATGACCCTGGACAACAGATACCTTACGAATTGCATGGATTGGGCTTTGGCTTTGTATATGGTAGAATTGATGGAAGAAGAAAAATTTCATTGTTTTCGTATCAGCGCAGCAGACCCAGCTTTCTGTACCCCAAACGCCGTGACCTATGCTAAAACTGCGTGACGACGGAATAAAACTATCATGACAGCTACAACCCACCGACAAATTACTTGAGCTCAATCCCGTTCACTGCCAGGTGACTTTACGCCTGCAGGGAGTGCGCCATAAGCTTGGGGTTCTCGGGGGCGGCGGCCATGATCATATTGGGACCACTGGCCGCATCCGGGGTTTGACGGTAGAGGATGATTTCCGATTGTTTGAAATACCGTCGTGCGTCTGGTGTACCCTGTTAGCCCACCTTGGATCAACCGAAACAAAGCACGCATAGGTTTCTTTACCTTCGTCAATAAGTACGAGACTGAGATAGTATCGGGTAGAGAATTTCTTGTTCACGTCCCGGAATGTGGGAGTCAGGTCGAAGCCGCCAAGGAAGAGTCGGATGGGTATAGTTTCTCCCCTCGAAGGCGAGCCGTCCATGATCTGTCAAACATTTGTTAGCCAAACACTCGGCACTGCAACAAAACTACAACTCACCTCAAACCGCACCAGCGTCTCGCTCTCATTATACTGGTTCGGTGCCGCGCCCGTTGTCTCTCTCCGGATGATGGATAACTCCATATGTTTGATCTTGAGTCGGACCAATAAGAAATATATACGGCCGACAATGACATCCTTGAGATGATATTTGGATTTGGAGTACTCGAACTCGATGTGCAGGCAGTCCTCGATGCCGACGTCCATCTTGATGGACGAGTTCATCTCAGGGGGTATGCGGTACGAGTAGACCCAGATGTCCTTCTCGCGGATAACGTCGGCCATACGGCGTGAGACAGTGACGCGCACAAAGTAGCGCAGCTTGACATTGATTCCATTGTACGACTCATACTGCTTCTCGACGTTTTTGAAGTTGAAGTCGAAGGTCTGCGGGTGCTGTAGCTCGCCCGGAGCCGCGAGCTCCTGAACGAGGGAGAGGAATTCGTAATGGTTTCCGCGGTCGAAGAACATTTCTAGAGAGAAAGGATCAGCGCGGGAAGCCACTATGCGGAACGGCGCACGAAGTAGTATAAGAACCTACCTATCGTTCCGATGAACTGCACCTTGATGCCGGTGTGCTCTAGCCGCTTGCCGTCCTTGGGTCTAATGGTTACCGCGCCCTTGACGGACTCGCCGTCCATATACAGCGGCGCTTTTTCGCGCCGGTTCTTGTCGAGCTTGACATCCACCATGGACCGGTCATCGGCGTCCTCCAGCACGATGTCGATGTCGACGGGGGTCGAGAAGAAGTACGACATGTTGGCCTATGTGGGAATTCCCGGGTCTGACGCAATCGCTCCGTATTGATGCTCGAGTTGTAAAGAATGTATGCTTGCTTCAATTGCTTGAGTTCGGTCGCATGTACACGCTTGCTGTAGGAAATTAAACCGATTGATATCGGGCGCGGTTGGAGAGCTTCGAGGCTGACGTACGTTCATTCGGCTTGCGCTGCTGCTATTGCGCCGGCCAGCCATCGGTCGAGGCGGGCGGGAGTTGGAGCTGTCGGGGATGGCTCCTCCCATTGGCCGAATGTTACACGTGACTGTGCCAGGCAGTAAGATTGAGAAGCTGCGGCTGGTATGCCGAGTGTGGCTGAAGCTCAGCGGCATTGCCCCGCTCCGAGAGACGGTCTCGGGTCCCAGCCCCGCCAATTCACTGGCGCCTCTTTTCCAGGGCGGGCTTAAGGTAATCCGGGCACGGACCACAAAATCTCACGTGCACATGAGCCCTAGAACTTTTGCTACCCACACCAAAAATTCCATGTCAATTTTCGCGAAACGGCTTCAATTGAGATTTTGAAAAGTCGACCCTCAACGCCCAACGAACAGACCAGTCGCCCAGTAGATCGCCCAGTCGACAACCTCCTCCCCCCGACGTCAAGATGAGATACATTCACTCCCAGGAGAGCCTTGTCGTCCCCCAGGATGGTACGTGAAGAACCGTTGTCGGCGTCGACATCGACGCAGCGATACAAGCACAAACCGAACCCCCCGGCCATCACGATGCGGCCCTGCGAGCTCCGCCGGATTCTGAACTTTGGGATACTATATCACTCTGTCGCCATTTTGCCTCGGTCTCGCCTCCTCTGCCTTGCGTCGGCAACCATCTTGCCCCTAGCATGAGGTTGTGAACATGGCGGAGGGACATGGGGAGCCGCGGTGAAAGAGCAACATGGGTTTTTGGGTTGAAAAGTTTAAGACTGTGGATGAGCTCGAAAGGAGCAGTAGTGGCAGGCAATCGAATGCATGCTGACTTGGATTCTCCAACAGTCAAGGTTCACATCAAGTCCCGCGTCGTCTCCGTCGAGGGCCCCCGTGGTAAGTGAACACCCCTTGGTCATCATTCCAGTCCTAGATTGAGGCCGGCGCGCTGTTACTCTCCGTAAGGCGCATTGCGCCTCATGGTGGGATACAGACCCTTGGAGGTAAATGGCTGACCTTGTCAACAGGCAAGCTGGTGAAGGACCTCAGCCACTTGGCTGTCAACTTCTCCCAGCCCACGAAGGGCACCATCAACATTGAGATCCACCACGGCTCAAGAAAGAACGTTGCCACCCTCCGTACCGTCCGCACCCTCATCAACAACCTGATCATCGGTGTCACCAAGGGCTTCAAGTACAAGATGCGCTACGTCTACGCCCATTTCCCCATCAACGTCAACTTGGACAAGAACGAGGATGGTGTCTTCGAGGTTGAGATCCGGTATGTCAAGTCGAGCTGCATGGTAATAGCGAAGGATAATACTGACCCAGCATAGCAACTTCATTGGCGAGAAGCTCGTCCGCCGCGTCATCATGCGCCCCGGCGTTGAGGTCGAGATCTCCAAGAACCAGAAGGATGAGCTTGTCCTCTTCGGCAACTCCCTTGAGGCTGTCTCCCAGTCTGCTGCCGACATCCAGCAGATCTGCAAGGTCCGCAACAAGGATATCCGTAAGTTCTTGGACGGCATGTACGTTTCCGAGAAGGGCAACGTTGTCGACGACTCTCAGTAAGCGTATCCTGAAGAAGGATGACGAACTGGGGGGGAGCGAAGTAAAAGTCAAATGGTCATGTTTTGGAAGGCTTTGCAAAAAACTGGGTTCTGGGTCCTTACACAGGCGTGGCCGGGGTTCAATTTTGCATCGTGTAGCGCAGGGCTACCAACAAAGAATCATCACTTCAAAAAGTCAACAATACGTTACCAGCTCCCTGCTCTGAGCGTTCACCTCGACATTTTACGTTATCTACTATTTGCATGAAAATCCTTCATGGTGAAATGATACCCACACAAAAAGTCTTTCAAAACCTTGTTCTCCATGTCGTGTGTATCGTGTTAAACAGGTCTCGCTATTTGTTTTCCTATATACCAACCTGACTGAGACGGTAAAGTCCAACCGCAAGCCGTGCATGGAACTCGAGTTGTACCATGCATAAAGGTCAAACGCGAGGTTTTTCGCAAGTGCCGAGTGTTCATCTCAACTCGGCTTCTACACAGGCACCAGTAACATTTCCCCAGGACCTTGGACAAACAACACGGAGCCCGAATTGGCGACTAGGGAAGAGAATACCGTATCGTTGATTAAGAAGGCTCGGGAAACAACAAATTTTGAGCTCGCCACCAAATTCGTCTATAACATCAAAATCGTTCTAACATCGTACATGCCATGCTGTGCGGGGGTGGTGTTATGTAATAGGAGGCACGCCAAGAGAAAGTAGGAAACGCTTAATGTCCCAAGAGACTCCCCTCCTGCCTTTCGTTATCATCTCCAACCCTATCGTTGCCACCCAATTTTCATCTCTCGTGCGTAATCGTCCAGTTCCTTTCATCCACCATCATCGCCAAATCTCTCGTCTCCTTGCACCATGCTGTTTTCATCTTCCAAATTCTTGCATTCAGCAAGTCGGAAAGAAATGTTGTGACTTATCCTCCGTAACGCCGGTAAAAGAAAAGAGACGACAATACCAATTTATATACGTTCGAAGCATGTTCGGGGCCTCAGGAACCTTGTAGAAAAGGTAGCCGAGGGCTTATTATGCAATTCATCGAGGCCAGGAAGACCTTGGGATGCTACCTCCGTGAGGGGCGCGTCGTGCGTGTGCCGCGCGTTTGGCCAGTTCGGTGAGTTCTTCCCCCTGAGCTAGAGCTGCCTAGGTAGGACGTCAGATCCGATCGAGTCCGAGAATCCCATGAAGACTCACTGGGACTTGTCCCCGTGTACGAATAGTACGAATCCGTGTAAGTTGACCGCGGCTTACGTGCCGGTTTGTCCTTCTTCAAGTTCAAGAGTGCCACCAAAGTTGCCGCGGCGGCGCCCAAGCCCAACCACTTGGCGCCCTCCTTCTTTTCTTCCTTGCGGCTGGCAGCTGGGGCAGGGCGGCCGCCGCCGCCAAACCAACCGCCATGCGAGGGGCGATGGGAATGAGCCGAGGGCATGCGGCTACCGTGGCGCGAGTATCTCTCCTCAACCACCTCAACTCGCTCGCGGCTGCGCTCCTTCTTCTTCTTGCCACCAAAGATGAGGCCCCAAAGGCCACGGGCGATGCAGCAGAAGCAGAGTAGCATGAGAAGACCGAGACCAGCAAGCGTGCCGATAACGATGCCTGCGATGGCTCCGCCGCTCAAACCTCCGCCGGTGCCTTCATCGGGGACGGGCACGACACCGCCGGTTCCTGTTGATGTTGCTGATGCGAACGTGCCCGTAGCTCTCGTACTAGTGATTCGGTAGGGAGCGGAGTACTGTGTTGTGATCGTAACGCCTCCAGAGGTGATTGTGGTAAGGCCTCCGCCTTCTCGCGGGGCACACTGCCCAGAGTAGGCACAGTACTGGTAGGTAGCACAGCAAATCTTGCCGCACGACTCCTCTCCTGCCTTCGTTGGGGTACAGATGTCGCCAACGCCTCCGGCCTCTTTTGTTGTTGCTGGCCAATCTGTTGTGACTGTGCTGGTGAAGGTATTCGTCTCAGTCCAGGTTGTGGTGAATATACCATAGCCCCCACCTCCGTTTATGGTGCTGCAGCCGGCAATGTTGTTGACAGTGTAACACTGTTCGCCAGAGCCACAGCAATACTGCAGGTCTACTCCGCAACGCTGGACACAATCGCGGCGCATAAATTTGTCGCCGACATCATAAAAGAGGTTGTTGGCAACATTTTGCATGGGGTAAGGGTAGGCAGAAATCGGACTGGGAGCGGACACCAAGAGTAGGAGGCCGGCGACCAGAGAGGCCGCATCGGAGTGCTTGCGGCGTGTCATTTTGACGGAAGGCGCTGCGTGGTGTCGTCGGAAGCCAGGAATGTGAGGGGCCGAAAAGGCGGCAGGGTGAGATTGCAAGTGAGCGTTCGCCCACACTCGGTGGTCGGTGTCAGCTCAAGGGTGTTGTCGCGAAGCTGGTATCGTCTCGCAGCCTCAGAGTCACCCCAAAGAGTACGTAAGTGACAGGAATGCTGCAGCGGAACAATGAGGTATTAATGGTCGGCGAGAAGAGGAAGGGGAGGTGTTGGAATGGGCGAAGAAGGTGAGTGAGCTGGCCGACCTAGCCTGTTAGTGTGCTGTCGTATCGGCAGGGACTGAATCGTTGGAATGTTCTTGGGTTAGATGGGGAAAAGAACCAAGAAATCGGGAGAAGAATGAAACCTGCAGGTCAATGTGATTTAAGAGAGAGAGGTGCGGACGGACTAGAGCGTCGTATTACTTGTTTTGGGCAGAGCCTTTTTTCCCCCTTCGCAGGCCGATTCCCAACCTCCTCTCCTGGTCCGAGTCCAACCTCTTGATTTTGGTGCTGCTGTCACCACACCCACACTGACACCCACAATACTGCCCTCAAATAATGCAAACTTCTGCAGGGATCTAGCTTCACCGATTAATAGCTGGCCAATCTCTTTCAAGGGGACTCTGGATTTTTCTCTTGATTGATCTTTTCTGTCACTGCTGCTGCTTTTTCTGTTCTCGTTCCTGAAGATCGGGCGCCGAGAGGTGGTTCTTACACCAGAGACACCGCAACAGAATGGGTTTTGAGTGGCCCAGTGCGGGGGAGATGCCTGTATGAGCTGGCAGAAACGGGTCGCTAGCGCTTTTCTGACTGGCCCGGCCCAGAGCGCCTGTCTTGCCCTGTTTACCGGCAGGGGTCCGTCCGCCCGTCCACTGGACGACAATCGATAGGCGGACGATAGCCTGTTCCGGTTTCCCTGATGGTTGCCATGCTCTTGTTGTTCTTGTTCGTTACACCGAGGGGCTTCCTTGTGTGAACGGCCAGTAGATAGAATCAGGCGGCCAGTGCTTGGAGGTATGCCCTGGTGATTTGCAAGTCTTCGGTGGCGCTGATGAACCACCCATCGCTAGCTGGCTCAATGAGAGCAGTCGCAATTCATTCCGCCTTATTGTATTAATTAGCCTGGAACACCTCCACACCAAGGCAAGACCGCTACAATCTTTGACGCATATAGGGCAGACTGGCAGCGCAATGACAGCTGTTGTGCCGGAGCTTCTTATGCCGCGAAGGGATCTCGGCAGGTGTCAGTCCGTGGGTTCCGCGTCTTTGAGCAAGGCGATAGAATGCATCTACCTGACCCATCACGAATTGAAGGTGAGCCCCTCTTGACTAAAAGAAGAATCCCCAGGAGATTCAAGAGCATTTGGCCGGAAGTGCCTTGCATGCTGTAGGCCAGTTTTGAACATGTGTAAACAATCTGGGTAAAGAACAGCAGCCAGCTTCCGCCCGATCTGGCGAATCCATCATCGACGACAGCTGCCCCTGAAGAAATTTGGGTGGTTGGGCGCCGGGGGCAAATGGGGTTGCTATGCTATTTGGAGTATCGGGGGTTGGTAAGACAATGAATGGGGAGCCAAGCTTCGTGGAAATAAGTGATCGAAATGCACCGCCGCAACGGCACAATTAGCTTGTACAAGCCAGGCTTGTTTCATTGGCCATGTAGAAGCTGTGGTGGAGCACTTAAAGCTCTCGCCTGTGGCTGACGTAGAACTGGACCTCGGGCCAATCAGCTGCGGTAGACCTGACGCTGTGACTTGGAGCAGGGAAGTGACCCAAAAACTGGGTATAGGCGCGGCTGCGGCTGCGGTTTAGGTGCGTTACGTTCATCAGACAGCTCCTACCAGCGACGACCTGCGACCCTCAGCACGCCGAATCCATCCATCCCGTCCATTCCCAACACCCTCGGCGACGCAGGCACATCTCTATCTCAAGCCGCCCGGGTAGCTACCTCCCCCGACTTGCCGCTATGTCGCTCGATCCTCCCACCTACCTTGCCTCGCTGCAGAGCAACATCCGTCAGCGGCCAATTCCATGGGATGGAGCCGTTAGAGCAGGCACCATCACCGAGGACCACTTGGCTCGCATCCGCGCTGTCGACAAGGCGAAGAAGCCCGAGGCACGAAAGGAAATCGTAGAAGGAGACCTCGATGGCTATCGCTCCCTCTTTGTTGGCGAACCGGGAAACCCCTCTGTACTCGAGTCAGCGGGGAAGCAGGCCAATGTCGTCCAGTATATCCTCGTCCTCTTGGCGGACCTTTTGCCCAGTATGTCGTACACCGTTCTCCTAGCCAGCATTGTGTTCTTCGAAACAACTCTTTCGATCCTATGCTTTCGTATTGTGTTTTGCAGATTGATATTCCTCAGCACCGAAAACCAGCCCTTCGTTTCGAGATAGCCGCTAACGCAGTCATCTCCTTCCACTAGGTGTACCATCACTCTCCAAAGCACTGTTCAAGAACACCGATCCTTATAAACACTTCCTACCTTTGCTCGCCCATTCGAACAACACTGAGGATCCGATTCCGTTGCTTACCTCGACTGCTTTGACAAAACTCATGTCACTCTCAGGAGACGAATCACAGGCGACTCGAAACGCTATTCCCGTCTTGCTCACATACCTATCTGGTCTCGCCAAGAGCTCCGATGCTGGTCTCCAAGACATTGCGGTTCAGGAGTACTCCTCTATTCTATATGGACATGCGTCCAGGCAGCAATTCTGGAACCAAAGGAGCGAGACGATTTCGCCTCTAATTGAAATCCTCAGAACAGCAGCTGGTATTGGGAGCAATGGAAGCTCCTCGGCAAGCATTTGGAGCGGTACCGCCCCCACAAGAGCCGCTGGGTTTGAGGGTTCGCTTGGCGGTGGTATTGGTCTGCAGCTGCTTTACCATGTTCTGCTGGTCGTTTGGCAAATGAGCTTTGAGGCTGAAGATATTGGCGACGATTTGAACGAGTATGCCACCCTTTGTCAGTTTTCGTTTCACAAGCTAAACTTCACAGCGAGTACGATATTGTTCTGTTGTACACCCAACTTCTGCGTCTTTCTCCGAAAGAGAAGACGACTAGACTGGTTGTATCGACGCTTTTCAATCTGCTCGATAAGAACCAGAAATCACTCCTCCCCACGGCGGTACTCGCGCGGCTGCCGGCGCTCCTTGAGAACTTGAGCGGCCGCCATCTCACCGATCCCGACCTGCTGGAAGACTCACAGAATCTGAAGGAGCTCCTCGAGGAGTACACCAAGACAAAGACGACCTTTGACGAATACGTGGCTGAGGTCGAATCCGGCCACCTCCGATGGTCGCCGCCTCACAGAAGCCAGGTCTTTTGGGCTGAGAATGCGCGCAAGATTTTGGAACACGAAAACGGGGAAATTCCGCGTAAACTTGCCGAGATTATGAGAAAGCCGTGGGACAGCGACAAGGCTGTCCTAGCCATTGCTTGTAATGACGTCGGAGCACTGGTCAAGGAGGTGCCAGAGAAGAGATATCAGCTGGAAAAGCTCGGACTGAAGACCAGAGTCATGGAGCTAATGGGAGAACCCGACGAGAACGTTCGATGGGAAAGTTTGAAGGCACTGGGCGGGTGGTTGAAGTATAGCTTTGATAGCTAGGCTTGTTTGCAGGACGGTTAGTTAGGTCTGTTGGGTTGAGGTTCTGTGTATGTATAAACGGGGGACAGCATTATCCAGGCAGCTTAGAGTGGATCAGGAGTCGTTCCCGCATGTTGCTTAGTTGGCCGACTCTCTGGGCCGAAATTGTGATGTACTTATTCCGATTGTTTTCGAGCACACCCCGAGGCCATCATTCTGGCAGAGAGTTGTGACGACAAATCAAGGCTCTACTTATCTGACCGGCATCATTGCCTGCTTTCCTGTTTCCTGACAGCGTGGCGTGCGGATACGCCTGAGGAGCAAATCCTCCGCGGCAGATAATCACCCGAGGCCCATCATGACATTCTGTTAACGTCAGGGGTCAGCCCCATACCTGACTGTAGCCAGCCCAATAGGAAGGGTGGGGCTATTCTCAGGTAGGGAGGTACACCACTCTCCTGTACTCCGGACCTTAATATACGGGCGGTACGTGCTTGGCGGGTCGAGCCACCCCACGTCGGACGTCAACCCCTCAGTGACTAAGTGATTCTAGATTCTAGAATGTGGGAAGATCCCAACAGAAACTCCACCCCAAGAAGCTCTCGTGGTTCAGGGTCCATAGCTTACCACAGCTTCCGGTCGCATGTCCGATCGTGTCCCTCCAACCCTTTTCCAAACGCCGAAGAGCCTTCCCGTCCCACGAACAAAATCACACACACCCGCACACACACACACATACACACACACATCTGTTTTCTCAACACAAATTAGTTTCTTTCGCGTTCGGCAAAATGGCACCCAAGGCATTCATAGCACCCTCGATTCTGGCAGCCGACTTCGGCCACTTTGGCCATGCATGCTCGCGCACCATTGAGCAAGGAGCCGATTGGCTTCACGTCGATATTATGTAGGACCACCCCGCAGGGAGAAAAATCAGCACGCTACATCGTGCGACTGCTCTTCTGAGAAGCCATTCGCGAGAAAATGTATTCACGCATTCGAGAACACACAAAGCTAATCGGTATGATCTCAGGGACGGACACTTCGTGCCCAACATCACATGGGGACCCGGCGTCGTCGCCAAAATTCGAGGCCATGTCGAGCAGCCCAAGGAGAACTGGGGCAAGGGCACATTCGACTGTCATATGATGGTTGCGGAGGTAATGACATCCATTGTTCCCCGCCACGTTCGCAACCGGTTGTCAAAGCTGCAACTGCGATGCCGTGCAAGATAAAACAAGCCGACTGACATATCCGTTGATTTAGCCCAAGAAATGGGTCAAGGACATGAAGAAAGCCGGCGCAGACCTTTACTGCTTCCACTACGAGGCCGCCTTCTCTTCCGACTCCGACAACCCAGAGGTTCAATCGGACAAAAAGACGAACCCGCGCGCGTTGACCCGCTTCATTCACGAGCAAGGGCTGCTGGCCGGCATTGCTCTCAAGCCCGCGACGTCAGTTGACGTGGTGTGGGAGCTCCTCGAGAGCGAAGATCCGTTGGAGCGGCCAGACGTGAGTTCTCCCACTTTTTTGTTTCGTTTTTTCTTTGAACCAAGACCTCCCGTGGTAGAACACGGAGTCTCTAAGGACGAGCATAATGCTGACATCCGTCGTCACAGATGGTCCTTGTTATGACGGTCGAGCCCGGTTTCGGCGGACAAAAATTCATGGCCTCTGAGCTGCCCAAGGTCCAGGCCCTACGCGAGAAGTATCCCGAGCTCAACATCGAGGTTGACGGTGGACTGAGCGGGGCGACCGTTGGCCAGGCCGCAGATGCAGGCGCCAACGTTATCGTAGCCGGAAGCGCAGTTTTTGGGGCCCAGGACCCTGCAGAGGTCATTGCATTGCTTAAGGAAGCTGTGGAGAAGAGAACTGGCAAACTCTGAAGAAAGCTTCAGCAGATCTTTATGACCATGTTTTACGACTTTTACTTTGTTTTTCAAAAGCTATGGAAGCCATGATTTATGTTCAGCGTCTATAGATACGAGACAGACAGCAGCTTTCCAGTAGCACCCTGGAAGTCGTTGTTCTTTCTAATCCTAATTCAACACCTCTACACGATTTGCTTCTTTTGCGACAATGCCATATCCAAGGCCGCAACGAAGCCTGTAATTTCATCAACTGGAGCTGGTTAGCGTCTAGTGAAATTACAAGAAGTGCTCTGAACTTACAGCTGTTGTAATGTACCATGCTGACCCTCACGATTCCGTCGGCAGGGTCAAGACCCAAGGTCTCTTTCACCAATCGGTACGAGTAAAAGTGCCCCCATCGGAATCCAAAGTTGGACTCTTTCTCTACGGCGGTCACTAGCTCTTTCGCTCCCCATCCCTTGACTCTGAAACTGATGGTCGGAACACGGCACTCCGTGCCAGCATCCGTCTCGCCGTATACCGTCACGTCGCCGCGCCCGTTGAGGTACTCAAGAAGCGTTGACTGTAGCAGTCTCTCTTGCTCTATCTTTCCCTTCCATTTCTCGGAGTCGGGAGTGCCGAGGTACTCCAAAACCCGCGGGATGGCCGAGACGAGCTCGTAGCTGCCTCCTGCGAGGCCAAGCTTCCCCTCGAGTGACTCGTGCGGGTTGAAGAAGTGACCTAGCGATCGCATGTGCCCATCCTGCACGCCACGGCTCGCGTAGAGCATGGCTGTGTGCGGGCCGTAGACTTTATACCACGAAAAGGCATAAAAGTCGACGCCGAGGGCCTTGACATCTACAGGCCGGTGCGGCGCGTAGGCCACACCGTCAACGCACACCAAACCCTGAGGTGTCTCCTTGTGGACGACAGTGGCAATACTGGCGACGTCGTGGATTGTGCCGAGAATGTTGCTTGCGTGTGTAAGGGTCACGAGGCGAGTTTTTTCTGAGAGTAAGGGTCTGAGGTTATCGACGGTGAGTTTGGGGTTTGTTGCGTCGGTGGATTTCCACCACTTTAGCTCGAGGTCCTGGCGGGCGGCGAGATCGACCCAGGAGGCGATGTTAGCTTCATGGTCGACAGACGAGACAATAATCTCGTCGCCTTTGTTGAAGGATAGGGTGTGGGAGATGTTGCGGAAAAGCTGGGTTGTTGATGCGCCGAACACTGGGTCGATGTCAGGATATATTTCTCAGGTCGGGACCGAAACGTTCAAGGGTCGTTACCAATCTCATCGGGGGATGCATTGATGTACTTGGCCCCGGCCTCGTAGCCTTTGCTGTACGATAGAGTTGCGCGCTGGCCGACCTCGTAAGACGCTCCCAGCTGGACGTTTGTCTGTGAGAGATATGATCGGATTCTGATTCTTGTTAGCGGGTTACTCGGGAAACGTACAAGCAGTCTCAGCTTTACGTATCAATGACGGTTTCCAGAGTCTGGCTTCCACCTGCATTATCGAAAAATACTTGGTCCTGTGCCAAAGCAGGGAATTTGGCTCTCACAGCGGCGATGTCGAGTTTAGATGACATGACGAAGCTGATAAAGTTGAGAATGCTGACAACTAGACTTCCGGCTTTGCAGTTTTGAGAGATGAGGAGATTTGGTCGTGGGAGGTAAGGAAGAGTACTACTACTCTGGCTATATTAACGCGAGAAGCTAGGTAGGCTAGTCGATGAGGGGAGATGTCACGATCGTGGCCTTGGTGTTGGAGCGGGGAGAGCTGTGATTGAGCTACGCGAATCAAATGGGTTAAACTGCGAGCAGCCCAATTGAGAATGACTGGTTATAAGCGTCTGCTAGAGCCCGCAATTGACGCCAACTATCGTGGATGCATGACGTTTGGTGCTGCGAGTGACACTCTCCAGCGGCGGGGAGGGGTTGTGGGGCGCGGGGTCGGCGGTTGGCAACGGCTCGCCGAAGCTCCGGTCTTGGGAGGGTGCCGCGGCAACACCGGGGCAAGCGCGGCCAAACCACCCTGCTTCCACTGATTCATCCGGTCACCCTGTTAGAGTATCCTTCAACCAAACGTTTACTGAGAGCTTGCAGTCTTCATCAAGCCAATCGGGTATAGTTTCAGTCAGGCACTGCTTCTACCAAAGTGCTCATGCAAGTTCAAGCGCCGGGACCGAATATTGCATGACATAAATGTATCTGCACGACGACATTGGCCGCTCGCTGGTAAGGCTGGCGGTTCGCAAATGCTTCGTCGTCGAGCGAAGTGTCCGGCGCTTCATCTGTCATGCACGTCCCTGAAGGAGTATGAACTGCAACGTACCTCCCTCAAGTCTGCAGCCCCTGGACTACTAGTTAGGCTGGCTGGATCTCACGTTGCCAGGAGGGGGGAAGGAAGGGGGGAAATGAAGGAAGAATATGGGCCAAGCGGTGTAAATGACGTTCCATGCTGAACGTGGAGGCGCAACGGCGCTTTGCAGCGCCCAACGGCGGGCGGCGGTTGGGGCCTCATGGGACGATTTGGCGCGAAAACAGCTGCTAAGGAAAAAATTTATGTGGGACCTCAGCCCACGTCCGATCTGATCAGCGATGTTGTTCTAATATGAATTTGGAGGCTGCCAATATTTTATTTTCCTGACGCACCGAAAAGATTCTCTCCAAACCGACCTGGCAAGAGACCAATTGATCGCCCAAGATGAAGCGCAAGGCCGACTCACGGGTTGACGACAAGAAGCCGTCCAAGAAGAAGTCCAAGACCAGTTAGCCAAACACCGCCATTCTCTGTCTCCCATCCCACTAACACCGAACCCTACAACAGCGCTCTCGGCCGACGTTGCGAAGTCGAGGTTCCGCGAGGGTCTCTTCGACAAGAAGGTCCACGAGTCCTACACCACCGAGTACGCCAATTCGAGCCCCTACAAGCACTCCGTCATCAATGGTTTAGTCAACGACAAACTCCTGCGCTCCGTCCGCGATGAGATCCGCGACAACGTCTCCTTCACCCCCAAGGAGACGGACATCTACAAGATCCATCAGTCGGGCGACCTCGCCAACCTTGACGGTCTCGACGATGAAGCGCTGGCAAAGCTCCCCTCGCTACTCTCCCTCCGAGATGCAATCTATTCCGAGACCTTCCGCAACTATGTTTCCCATATTACCGGCTGCGGCCCCTTGAGCGGCCGCAAGACCGACATGGCCATCAACGTCTATACCCCCGGCTGCTATCTTCTCTGCCACGACGACGTCATTGGCAGCCGCAAGGTCAGTTACATTCTGTATTTGACCGACCCAGACAAGCCCTGGAAGGCCGAATGGGGCGGCGCCCTTCGCCTGTTTCCTGTGCTCGAACGCAAGGGCAAGGACGGTGAGGTTGCCAAGACGCCCGCCCCGGACCACACGAAGGTCATCCCACCTGCCTGGAACCAGTTGTCCTTCTTCGCTGTCCAGCCGGGTGAGTCCTTCCACGATGTGGAGGAGGTCTATCATGCCGAGTCCAAGGCCCAGCTCGAGGAAGACGGCGGCCGCATCCGCATGGCGATCTCAGGCTGGTTCCACATCCCCCAAATCGGCGAGGACGGCTACATCAAGGGCGCAGAAGAGAAGCAGGTCAAAAACTCAGGCCTGATGCAGCTGCAGGGCAACCCGGACCAGCACGACACCCCGCGCTCCAAGCCTGCCAAGGTCGACAATCCCAAATCGAGCCTTGAGGGCTTTGACGAGGCCGGACTTGAGTTCCTGCTCAAGTACATCGCCCCAACATATCTCACCCCGGATACGCTGGAGCAGATCTCGGAGCACTTTGATGAGAACTCGAGCATCACCCTCCCCAATATTCTCTCCAGAAAGTTCTCTGCTCGTCTGAAAGAATACATTGAGTCACAGGAGAAGGAATCGCTGCCAGAAGAGAGCACGGCGATCGAAAAGAAGACCGCGTGGCGTGTTGCCCGGCCCCCACACAAGCACCGGTTCCTCTACCAGCATCCTGCGGGCGCCGATGAGCTGCGTAGTTCGCAGGAGGAAAACCCCCTGACGGAGCTCCTCGACCACCTTCTTCCCTCGCGCCAATTCCGGGAGTGGCTCCAGGTTGCCACTGGCACTGTCATCGAGAGCCATGAGTTCCTGGCCCGTCGCTTCCGTCACGGCCAGGACTACACTCTCGCTACAGGTCATGAGGGCAAGCCCCGTCTAGAGTTCAACCTGGGCATTACACCGACCAAGGGTTGGGGTGACGAAGACGAGGGAGATGAGAAGCCAGAAGAGGAGGAAGATGAGGAAGAGAGCAAAAAGGCCAATGGCAAATCTAAGAAGCGCAACAAGGGCAAGGGCAAAGCCAAGGCTAAGCCCGAACCCGAGCCCGAGCCGGAAGAGGAGACCGAGGTTGGCGGGCATGAAGTTTACATGGCCGGCGACGACGAGGACGAAGATGAGGACGCGGCCATCTACAAGTCGAGCGGCGATGACGACAACATCCTCTTCTTCCAGGCTGCCGCGTGGAATAAGCTTACGCTCGTGCTGCGCGACAGTGGTACGCTGCGTTTTGTCAAGTATGTCGGCCGCGCCGCCAAGGGCGACCGATGGGACGTCTCTGGCGCGCTCAACATCGACGAGGAGGCTTTGCCCGCAGAGGGCGATGCCGCCGACGAGGATACCGAAGAGGAGTGGAACGGCTTTTCCGACTCCCCGGAAACCAGCGACAGCGACTAGATGTACTGTAAAACTCGAGGTTTTTGTTTTCTACGATAGTTTTGCAAGGATCACACGTAACGCGCCACGCCATACGTTCGATTTGGGATATTCGGCAGACAAAAAGTAATGAATGACAATGATTCTCGCTCCATCATGGACTATGTGCCAGGTTTTTTTATATAGAAAATTGGATGAAGAATAAATAAAGTAATATGATTGAAAATGCTTCGGCAAGCCCAATCTATGGGCGACTCGGTCGACAAAACTATATAACTTCGCTACCCTTGCCAGTGTGCCTCTAAACGCCTCTGCCTCTTCATCTAGTCATGCAAAAATAAGCAGCCAGGAGGCATGCCAGCCTCTGACTATGCGGCTATAATCCGACAAATGCAACCCAACAATTCTCACGCCCTCTAACTCGTGCTACATCTAAAATTTCTTCAACTTCTTCTGAGGCACCGTCTTGACGAACGCGTGCTTGAGGAAATGCAGCCAAACCTTGTTGTGCTTCTTCTTCTTCTTCTTCTTGCCCTTCTTGCCCTTCTTATTCTTCTTCTTCTCTATTTCCATATCCTCGTCTTCGCCTGCGTCATCAGAGTCAAACTCTTCGTCATCTTCCACGAAATCCTCTAGCTCTGCGTCGGCGTTCTTTTCGAACTCTTCAACAAGGGCCTTGCCCTTGCCGTTTTCTTTAGCAATGCGGTTCGCCAGATTGACGTAACTCCGCACGGTCAGGTCCGACAGTTTGTAGATGTTGTCGGTGAAGGTGCTGTACTCAACCTCGAACTTGAAGGGGTGCGGCTTCGGCTTCTTGGACTTGGGATCCTTGTCTTTGTGGATGCCGTCACGCCACCTGTTCCCGGATGCGTCCTTGTTCTCGTGCGTCATGTCATTGTTGAGGTAGGTCAGGTTCGCAAAGTACTGGGTGTATCCAAGGAAGGTTAGGGGCTGAGGCGCATAAGCCGGGCCAGGGCCGGAGCCTGCAGGTGGTGGTTGCGGCACGATCAAGTGAGGGTCCTTGGGAGTGGTGGGCTTCTTCCCCTTCTTCCCCTTCTTGCCCTTCTTCTTTTTCTTGGCAGCATCGATGTCTCGCTTCAAGTCTTCATGGATGGGTTCGTCGTCGGTTGGGAGTTGCAGGGATGGCAACGCATTGGTGAATGAGTCCGTCCAGACTGCCGCGTCCTCGAGACCGGAAATGTTATACTCAACAATGCGAAGAGTAGGAAAGTAGTTGGGCACGATGCTAGGACCGACTAGAGAGAGGTGGTATCTCTCTGCATACTTGCCGCCCAAGTCCTTTGATGGCTTCTTCTTCTTGTTTTTGTTCCCCTTCGATTCCGACTTCACAGAGCCGTCGACTTCTAGGGTCTTGACGTCGATGGTCGGAAGCTTGGCCCAGCCTTCTCGCAACTCCTGGAGGTAGTCTTGTGCCGATTGAATCTCGAGCTCATCCTCAAAGGCCTCACGTTCGACCTCGTCATCGATCGCATATCCGCTCAGGATGTTGATGTCGATCTCCTTAGTGTCGTGCATGATGAAGTGGTCGATATTCATGTGGCCATAGAGAGACCCCACGACTACGTCGCGGTACTGCTGCATCCAGAGGTTGTACTTTTGCCAGCAGGTCTCGTCCCAGTTCTTCTTGCTATCGGTACGGGCAGGCGGTACGTGGCCCATGAGGATGGCCTTCATGCCACGCTCACGGAGGAACTCTAGCTGCACGCGGAGCCATTCCATCTGTTTGAATCCCGGCTCCGACGGCTGCTGGCAGTCGTCGACGCCGGCATTGCGGTCAAAGAAGTACAGCGTGTTCAAACTGAAGACGGCCAACTTCTTGGGAATGACCTCTACATAGAACCAGCCGCCATACTCGAAGGAATGGCGTTGCTCTTCCGGGATGAAGCGTTTCCAGATATCGGCATAGTACCCCAGCCATTTGTTGGGCCCTGGCAGAAGAATATTATGCGGCAGGATGTCATTGTTCCCAAACGTAGGAATAACAGGGACGGCCATTCGAGAGGCATCTTTCGGATCACCAAATGTTTCAGCAAACTTGTCGGCGATCCACCGATTTGTACCAAGCACCTGGCCTGGGCTACGAGGAATGCTCTCATCGCTGTCGTGGCGCGCAGAATCGCCGGTCCAGATGACGAAATCGATATCGTCTGCTATATTCGCGGCGATCCAGTCGAACGTCGCATTTACAAGGGAGGAGGGCGTATCGCAGTCAGACGTTTCTGCGCCGTAGTAGCCGGCGGGTCCATCACCTCCATGGCAGGCGATGCCTTCTTCGGTAGAGGAGTGAGTTTTATAGAATTGGTCAGGATGGAAATCTACAGGCAACGAAACCAACCATTAGCTGACATGATCCAAGTCTTCAATGCTCTGCGAGCTGGCAGGGCGGTGACCTAGTGCCCCCGAACGTCTCAACCGCAGCCGTGGTGGTCGTGCCGTCGGTTGAGTGCACTCGGGAAGCATTGACGTACCAGTAATGTGTAGAAATTTGCCATGTAAACGGCGAGGCTCGTCCTGGGCGTATGCGACCTCAGAGGCAATAACCTTTTGTTGCCCGCTGGCGACAGGTGTTGCGGTGACGCCATGCAGGAACTGCTGGAGCACGGCGAGCTGCAGAGGCAGCAAGCCCACTATTGCGGGTAAAGACCGCATTGCTGGGAGCTGAAGACGCGGTACCTGGTGAGATGTCCTATGGCTTGACGCAGGCACGACAGCCGGTGAGGATGATGCGGTTGAAAGAAATGACCGTCGCGTGTTGGTAGTTGGAAGCGAAGAACGACGGGGGGGACGCTTCCAGGTTATTAAGTCATGATTTTCGCTCCCCGAGTTTCCTTTCCCCGTAGAAAATAAATGGAAGCGTGAGCGCGGTCTAGAAATGAACAGGGACTGACTTGGTTTCTGGGCGTGGCCGTGACTTGACTTTCAGGGCTCCAGGGCTGGACGAGGCGGTAACAGGGACCAGGGAGCTGAGGTGCTGGGACGGGCGTCTGGGAGGGAGAGGGAAATGGGGGCCCACGTCACAATTAGTGTGCAGCCCTTGAGGTAGAACCCGGCTGCCTATGCTGCGAAGGGAATAGTGGTGGGTGACCCTAAGAAAACCAGTTGAACTTGAGGGGTGATCCTCCCGCCGTCCGCTGCTGGGCTTTTAACTTAACGGCCGAAATGGGAAGTGATGATGTCTGGTGGCGTGCAGTCATCCAGTGTTGCCGCTGACCGACTTGACTGGGAGGATGAAGGGTGTCAGCAAACGGCGAGAAGGAAGCATCACAGGTGCTTTTCTGAATCCAGGAGCGGCACGGGTGTCGTCGCATGCCTTTTTA
Organism: Colletotrichum jinshuiense; assembly: GCF_051148585.1. Classification (NCBI taxonomy): domain Eukaryota; kingdom Fungi; phylum Ascomycota; class Sordariomycetes; order Glomerellales; family Glomerellaceae; genus Colletotrichum; species Colletotrichum jinshuiense. The sequence goes on from NC_139313.1 coordinate 2,648,239, forward strand.
TTAATGTGCCTGCCTGTCCGTCCCTTTCGACCCGCCATTTCGTTGCCCTCCTGCGTCTTGTGCCAGTCGCTGGAAACATCGCAGAATAGACCATCAAGGTCCATGGATGGTCAGGACTGAAACCCTCACTGGACATTCACCCACTCCCCCTCCTCTCCAACCCCTCTCCCCCCTCTCCCCCTACCCATCTTAACCGCATCTCCAACGTCAATCCACTGACACGATGCCAGCCCACAAGGCTGAAAGCTTCGTCCGGCAGCCAATCGAGCTGCAGCACTCCAACACGTGTATTCGTTCCACGACACCCATTGCCCTGCTATGCTATGAACTGCCCGCCTGTTGGGCGAGACAGCAGTAAACCACAAGTCTTCCTTCCAACGAACCAGGCGGAGTCCCGATGGTGTCGAAGCTTCTGACCGGCCCTCGTGGCCTACTTGTCCCCCATCCACGCGTGAGAGGTTGCGAGACTGAGAGTGTGACCCTTGACCTGCACAAAAAGTCCGCAGACGCCGCATCCTGGGGTGGGCTGGCTGGCGCGAGTCAATCGGCACTTACCCAAGACCGTCGCTTGATCTGCCCGCTCCCATCGTGGGGCCGCGTGATGCCCCGATATACTACATATCCATGGATAGATTTGTTCAGTGTTTACGAATTATCCCCCTCCAAAGTGCCAAGACGTTCATTTCCTTATGCTGCGCGTCCAAGGAGGTCTTGTCAAATTTCAACATTATGGTGAAATCGGCTCCTGTCCATTCATTAACTGACAGGACTGACGTCATGCCATGTGCACCCATCCATTCTACTCTTGTGCCTACGCTCGCCGACCCCTTCTTGGAATGCAATGGCAGGAAAACTGAGGAACTATTAAGTGAGGTGAAGTCGGAATTCATCACATCCAATCACGTAGGTTCGCCTTGCCCGAACTTGCAGAATCTCTCTTATTGCGGTATGTGTCTGCTCACCCAGTGTTGGTCAGTTGACTGACTGTCCAACGCGATCCTTTACATAGTAGGGGTCCTGTCAGTGCAGCACACCAGTCCGAACAACGCCGAACTCGAGCCGAAATAGAATAATGCATCGCATGACCCCGGTTAGCTTGGTAAACCCCGATCTGCCATCAAACGCCAACCGCCTGCCGTCTCCCAGCTCGCGTGCAAGCCGAGTTCAGATAGTCAACATGCAACGGTCGGGGAAGTGTACCCGGGAGGAGACTTTGTTCAAGCACATCGAAAGTAACTCGGGTTGAATGCTGAATGCCTTCGACATAACAGAAGGGTACCCCCACATCAGCCAATGCGGTTCGCAAATAGGTACCTACCTACCTACCTAGGCCGGATCCGCTCTAGCGCACTGGCTCCATCCGCCAAACGCCAAAAGATTTCTGCGCTCCTTTGGTCTTTCCATTTTTTTCTCTTCTTCACATTCAAACGCAACACGAACCTGTCGATAAAGCTGCTGCCAGTCAACCTCTGCTATGTTTGCTGCACTCCAGGTTATCGTTGCCAGATCATACAGCCGCTCGTTTGAGGGTCGTCATCGCTTTTCGCTTCCGTGATGGCTTCCCATGAAGTAGTGGCCACATGTCTCAAACCGCACACGCATCGTCTTGAAACTCTTGCCATTGCGCTAGATCTCATTAGATGCTGGCCTGGGTTTTTTGTTTTCTGCGTGAGATACGCGTTCGCAGATGGAGCATTGTTATGGCTCGGATAGTTATGCCCGATACAAGCGAGAGACGAGAACTGCTGGAGCATCTTGTTGAAGGTCTTTAATTAATACAGCTTGCGTACCAATTACGCTGGCGGGGGGGTCGGTCCCTTGAAATATTTGCTAGGGACGAATGGCATTTTGGCCACTGTCACCGCCCTCTTCTTTCCTCGCACTACGACATCCAGCTCGGTGCCCGACTTATGCAGTCCCTCCTTGATATATCCCATGGCAATGTTCTTGCCCAAAGTCGGGCTAGGAGAACCACTGGTGATGACACCAACCTTTTCGCCGTCCTTGGTAAAGACCTCGGCGCCCTCGCGGGCAGGTGCGCCGGCTACGACGAAGCCCACACGACGTCTCTCTATGCCGGCGCCGCCCTTGCTCTTGGGCACGATCTGCTTGTTGATGACCTCGGCACCATGGAAGCCGCCCTTTGCCCTCCGCTCCTTGGGGATAACCCAAGAGAGGCTGCCCTCCACCGGCGTCGTCGTGTCATCAATGTCGTGGCCGTACAAGCACATACCAGCTTCCAGGCGCAGACTGTCTCGCGCTCCGAGGCCTGCGAGCTGAAGTCTCTCGGGACCGGCGACCTCAAGCAGGGTTCGAGCTAGCGGGTCTGCCTCGCCATTGGTAGACTTGAAGGAGATCTCGAAGCCGTCTTCACCAGTGTAGCCTCCTCGGCTGATCATGGCCTTCTCTGGCGTCGACTTCCACTCGCCGTTAACCTGGTATCTGAGTCGGGCAAAGGCGCTGTTACCGAAGTATAGCTTGGTCAAGTCCACACCATCGGCAGGGTCGACAAGCTCCTGGAGGATCTCTGCGCTTTGAGGGCCCTGCAGGGCAATCAGTCCGTAGCCCTCCAACACCTCCCACCAAAAGTCGCTGCCCTCCGGCTTCTGAAGATCGGCTGTCTGCTCGGTGAGATACTCGAAAATCTTATCCCGTGTGCCTGCGTTGGAGACGACGGCGTACTCATTCTCACCGAGGCGGGTGATCATGGTGTCGTCGACGATGCCTCCCGTCTTGGGCCACAGGAATGTGCTGAGCTTGCTCGTGTTGATCTCCATGTCCGCGACACTCGACGGCGTGACCGTCTCCAGGAACGCTGCGGCCCTAGGGCCGGTGAAGCGGTGCTGGACCATGTGACTGACGTCAAAGAGCGAGGCGTGGTTGCGCGTGAAGTGGTGGGACTCGGCGAGGCTCAAACCGGAGTACTGCACGGGCATGTGGTGACCGCCGAAGATGACCATCTTGCCGCCGTGGGCGATGTGGAAATCGTACAGCGGCGTCTTGTCCTGTTTGGAAAATCCGGCTAGCTTCTCCTTCCAGTTCTTGCGGGCCTCGGCTGAATAGAAGCGATGGTGTTGGCGTGCTGGGGCCGCCGCTGTCGGAGCCGGGCCGGTAGTGGAGGTCAGTCTGCCGGTGGCGGCGGCGGCAGCGAGGGGCCGGCCCTGGGAGGAGGGCGAGGCGAAAAGAGGCCGCGCCGTTCTTGCAACTGCAACCAATCGTGATCGGGTCATTTTGACGGACAATTGAGTGTTTGGTGATGGTTGACGTGAGAGTTCCCGGGGAAGAGAAGGGCGCGGGGCGAGGGAGCTTCAATTGAGTTCCCTTGTTCGATAACGATCAGTAGCGATAAGAGTGTGGACCCGACTCAAGCCGAGCTTCCAGCTATGTGATTGGTAAGTTTGAGGTCATGTTTCGGTCCACGATCCGAGTCCTCGGACTGACACCCGGCGAAGGTGTCTCGTCTCAACGCCGGGCTCAACTGTCGGAACTCTTTCCATAACCCTGACGGGCGCATAGCCGTGGAGACTGATTTTGTGAGTTTGCAAGTGAAGTCTCTATATTAAGCACTCCCAAGCGCGGCTAACAGATGTATGCATACGTGATCAGTGGTTACATGGTCGAGGAAAGCAATATAAGTAGTATCCCCGAAGAAAGCTGTTTTGTTTCGTCAATGTGCCAATGCGATCCTAGCCCATGGGGCGAATAGGCTTGCCATGAGCCATCTGAAACCAGATGTTGTTGGGCCTGAACGGCGGGCTCGTGGGTATTTGCTGCTGAAGAGGGCGAGACTGAGTCGCTTTGACTGCTGACTGCTTACATGAACTAACCGAGACTCGGGGAGTTGGCAAGACTACTTATCTTGAGCAACTACGTCTATGACCAGATTCGGCGGCGCTAACAACACCATTTGAGTGATGGAGACGCGTGAAGAGTGGGACTTGGAGCTGAGCTTGCGAAAATGTGCGACACCAAAAAAGCTGGGCCGCTGAATAGTTCGGTACGGTCCATAATTCATCATCGACGAATCTCGATCGGAAAGAAGGGATGTCTCAACAAAAGCCATGCCAGCTGCACAAGATCGACATTCATGTTACTCTACATGCCACAGAGCATCAGACCAACATCAGGATACGGAGCAGGAGGCTTGCCGCATCTTTCCATAGTGTATTACACGGCTCGTCAGACCCAGGTGCACCGGGCCCTAACATCCTTGATTATTCAAATTTCAAGCCATCATCAACAATTGCCCGCAGTGTCGCCAGAAGTCGACACACGATAGGTCGTGATGGACGATGGTCTACACAGATAGCGAGTGGCCGAGCAAAGTCTCGCCTGCAAAAGCCACACGGTGCGCCACGTCAGGCTTACAGGGAGCACTGTGGGCATTGCGTGGGCACTCGCCACAGCGCCTGGACCTGTCAGATGTCGTCTTCACCGAAACGTCGCATTGGGTTTTCGATCGCGCGGCACAAGGCTCGATGGCCACGCCCACACATGGTTGAAGAATCGCATGGCCGGACAAGGGCGAAGGGCCACACAGGCACACAGCTCCGATCCATCTCCAGTCACTCCAAGAGTCCCAAGACCCTAGAGGAGAGGCTAAAGCACCGTGGCGCCCTCGGCAAGCAACCCCCCGCAAAAGCTCCCGCCAGGATGCATCCCCTGCTTCTACCCGCCACTCATAGAACCCATCTGCTTCAGCAAATTACAGCTTGCCATACAGCGTAACCTCCATATGGCAGACTGCAATCGGTGGCTGCGCGCCTCGCACAAGTGCTCTCTATCGTCTGTAAAAGAAGTGCTAGCACTCCTGTGTGGACAAGGCTGCGCTGCTAGCGCTCCAACTTGGGGCGTGTCCCCGTTGATTGCCCGCCCCATCCATCCTTGTGCTGGACGACTTTAGCCTCCGGCCAGCCAATCGCCGCCCGCCAGCACCGTCCGCTGTCGCGCTCCCTTTTTCGTCTCTGGTTCCTTTCGCTCCGTCCGCTCCATATCAAATTTCACGTTGGGCTCATTTCGATTGCGGGTGCTGGACGGCATCGTGATCTTTTTTGCTTGACTTTTTTTTTTCCTCCTCTCCTCCCGTCCCGCCCCTCCGCTACATTGAGGGCCTGCATTGGATTCAGTCTAGCCCCATCCCAGCCGACGCGGATACGGTTGCCTCATGCCATCCTAATCTCCGTTCTATTTACACCTAAACGGTCTACTAGCAGGGCGCTCCGTCTCTGTCGCCTCCCATTGCTGCTGCATGTTGCTGTCCCTCTTTCGGACGAGTATCCACTGGCAGCTGCAGTGTTGAGCGACAGACCGAGGCGGGACGGCTGCCCACGCCCGTATCGGGAACCCATCACCTCACAAGGGACCCCCCCAAAGCCGACATACAACCAGGCACAATGTCCACCGAGCCGTCCCCTCGTGCTGTGCGATTCTCCAACGGAGACGACGAACTGCGCCCAGAAACGACCATGCCCCAGCGCCCCCTCCCCCTCGCTCTCGACTCAGACAACTCTGCCTCGTCTGCTGATTCTCATCCCGACGACCCGCACGCCCTCGAGCGCCAGGATGAACTCGGTTCCCTCGCCAGATACTCCGAGGGCCACGTCGCCGGCTCCATGTCGAATCTCGTCCAAGCTGCCGTAGCCAACGGCACGACGCGCAGTCTACGAAGCAACGCCAGCGACAGTGATGGAGCCTACGCAAATGGCGCCGCCGCCGCCGCCAAATCCCAAAGACCTAGCGCTCCTGCGAGAACCCCCTCCAACACGTACGCCCCGGCCGCCCATCGCAGGCCGCAACCCGCCCCCTCCTTTGTCGAGTCGGTTCGAGCATCGTCTAGAGGCCGCCCTCGCCCAAGCGAGAGGTTTCGCCAGCAGGAAAGAGCATACGTTCAGAGGTTGCGACAGGACCACAATGACGGGTATCCGTTTGACGGATACGCGAACGGCATGAGCCAAGGCGCAGATTCCGACTCGGAGGGGGAGACGCCCTCGTCCGAGGGTCCCTTCGACGACAGATACGACCAGGAGACGATTATGTTCTACGGCAACGAAGACTTCCAACCGACCGATGAGGATTTGAAGGACCCAACAAACCGAGAGAGGTTGGAATGGCACGGCATGCTGGAGGCTGTCCTGACTGGAGACGTCGTCAAGCAAGAAAAGAAGCGATTGATCGGATCCAACGAACAAGCAGTCGGGAAGAGTGGGCAAAAGGCAGAACTTTGGCTAGGTATACGCTCAAAAGTATGCGGGAGACATCTCCCCGTGCAAAGACGAATGGTCGAGGAGGCCCGCGCGACTTTAGACCGTATCATTGACGAGATTATCAACTTCTCCGTCAAGGGTGAGAGCGAGGCTGGCAAACCACCATACGAACAGGTGAAGGACGTGGTGAAGAAGCTTGACAAGGCTGAGGGACTATATCCTTCGTGGACGTCACTGGCAGCTGAGCACCCGTCGGCCAACTCCCCGCTCTTCCAGGAGGCATCGGAGTCTATCATTGCTTGGTACAACACTAACGAGCTGATCAATACCGAGCTTGCCATTCTCAAGAAATGGGTAGGCAATGAAGAGTTGGACTTTACGCGAACGCGGCAACGCTCGCCCGTAGGTAACGGCATCAGCGACGAGTCGTCGTTCCTCGACCGGCTGATGAAGGAAGACGGCCTGAGGTCCCTTTACGATGAGGAGTTTGATGATGAGAAGAACAAAGATGCGCACAAAGGCATGTTGCCGGGTATCTCAACCGTCATCAATAAGTCCAAGGAGACGCTCATTCGCAACTTCGCGGCCTTCCAGAAACGGCATCTCCCGCCCTATATCGAAGAGCTGCTCACGCTGATCAGTTTTCCCTCCCGATTGATTGAGGAGATTATCAAAGTGCGACTCGCCTACGCTAAGAAGGTCAAGGAGTCTGCGCAGCAAAATCCCATGATGCAGGACCAGATGATCAACCAGTTCCAGCTGCTCCTCAAACTGGCTATCCGCATCAAGCTGGAATGCCTTACTGTCACACAACCGGAACCTGGCTGGGAGCTACCACCCTGCATCGACGAGTCATTTGACCAGGTCGTGCTGGATGCTCTCAAATACTATTTCAAAATGCTCAACTGGAAGCTCAGTGGCAACAAGAATACATTCAAGGAAGCCGAATTGCTATTTGCGGAGTGGGACTTTGCCAACGAGATCGGCAGTCATCTACTGGGTGGAGACGTTGAGGTTGCTGAGCAGTTCAGCTCGCTAACCTTCAAAGCCATCAACCGTCTCAGTGTTACGTTCGAGAAGGAGCTCCAGGTGAAGCCGAAGGAGAGCACCGCCGAGATGAGCAAAAGATACAAGCAATGCCTAGATTCAGTGCGAGTAAGGCAGCGTATGCTACAGCGATTCTCCAGGATGTTGAGCGAAAACTACGAAAACGCGTCCGACTTCAGCATATCATTTGCGCCCGATAAACTGCAGGAGTTCTACGACAGACTAATCGTGTCAGGTCATTTTCAGGTGTTCACGGATCTCTACGAACAGGAAGGCATCTTCATCATGGCTTCGCCTTCTCTAGTGGAAAGACACGACGCGATCCAGTCCATCCTGGGCCTCAGCTCGCCGGAACAGTTTGCCGAGGACCCCAGCGACCCATACCTCTTGATCCTGCGGCCCGAGAGCAACCCGCACTGGTTTGGCGATATCGTGTCGCTTTCAGTACGGGAACGGAACATTGATCTGAAGAAGGGTCACATGAGGTTGGTCGCTACTGGTGCCCAGGCACGGCTCGTCAATGCCAGGAAGGCCTTCATCGATGCTGTCGACATGCATGTCGACCTGGTGGTTGAACAGCGATCGAACCTGCACAAAGTCAACACGCGTCTAATGGAGATCAGGCGTGTTGCCTACAAACTGTCCAATAACTTCATGGACAGCGTTGAAATTATCCGCAAACAGACCGAAGGCAGAGACGTCCAAGAACTTATTCAGACCTGCTTCGTCTTCGCGACGGAATTCGGTCAGCGGTCGCTTCTCGTCATGGACAGCAACCGAAAACAAATGAACAACCTCAAGTTGACCAAGCTTGCGTTGGACTGGGTTAGCTTCATCTGCGACGATTGTGTCGCATCGGATCGAAAGACGTTCCGATGGGCAGTCCTGGCTCTGGAGTTTGCCATGGGGATGACCAGGGGAAGGCATATTCTGGCTTTGGGCGAAGAGGAGTATGCCAGGCTCCGGGCCAAGGTAGCCGGCTGCATGGCTCTTCTCATCTCGCACTTCGACATCATGGGGGCGAGATCTAACTTAGCCGCCCAGGCAGAGAAGGAGCGCATCGAGGCTTTGGTGGGCCAGTTTAAGCGTCTTGATAAAAACAGGATGCTTGACGATCACGAGGCCTCAAAATACATTACAGAACAGCGGTTGGAGGAGCTTGACAAGGTCGACGAGATCAGGAAGGCGAAGGAGGCAGAGAGGCAGGCGCTCGGCCGCGTGCTCGAGGGAAATAACGAGGTTGACCGCTCTCTGGCCTACCTTTCGTCCTCGGCCACCAACATCACAATGCGCTGGCAACAAGGTCATTTTGTTGGTGGCGGCACCTTTGGCAATGTCTATGCTGCTATGAACCTCGATTCTGGCCACCTGATGGCTGTGAAGGAGATTCGTCTACAAGACCCAAAGCTGATCCCGACTATTGCCGAGCAGATCAAGGACGAGATGGGCGTGTTGGAAGTGCTCGATCATCCCAACGTCGTGTCGTACTACGGTATTGAAGTCCACCGCGATAGAGTCTACATCTTTATGGAGTTCTGTCAGGGTGGCTCTCTGGCGAACCTACTGGAGCACGGCCGCATCGAAGACGAACAGGTTATCATGGTTTACGCGTTGCAACTGCTCGAGGGTCTCGCATACCTTCACGAGAGTCGCATTGCCCACCGCGATATTAAACCTGAGAGTGAGTGCTACTTCAGGACGATGAGTGATTCCCATGCTAACGGATTCTTTCTTAGATATTCTCCTTGACCACAATGGCATCATCAAATACGTCGATTTTGGAGCTGCCAAGGTCATCGCCAGGCAAGGCAAGACGCTCGTCCAGGACATCACCGCCACCAAACCCAATAAGTCGATGACGGGAACGCCGATGTATATGTCACCTGAGGTGATCAAGGGAGAGAACCCCGGCAGGGCCGGATCGGTCGACATTTGGTCGCTGGGTTGTGTTATCCTCGAGATGGCTACAGGCCGCCGCCCTTGGGCCAACCTTGACAACGAATGGGCCATCATGTATAACATTGCCCAAGGCAACCCGCCCCAGATGCCATCCACCGATCAGCTCAGTCTCTCAGGTATCGACTTTTTAAAGAGATGCTTCACCAGAGACCCAAAGCAACGAGCGTCTGCTGTTGAGCTCCTGCAACACGAATGGATCATGACAATTCGCAGCCAGGTCGTGGAGCCACCTACGCCCAGTGATGCTAGCAGCTCAGCTCAGTCAACGCCCAGCACCAGGAGCACCAACGACGGTTTCTACTAGGCACAGAAACCGCCGCATAGTGTTGGCCTGTTCAGCTCCATCGATGCCCAGGTTCAGGAGCCACACCGAGCACCACATAGTTCCGGTCTCCCGACCGTCAAGGTAACAACTACGGATGACTCGGCATGAGCATCAAATGCCTCGATACTTTTATTCTTCTATAGCAACATACGGTCATTTTATCGCACACCGGGAAGCCCCCAGAAATTGCATCAGCGAAGCGTTCGGAGTCATTTCCTCGAGGGTTTATGTGCTTTTTCTGGTTGGGGTTTAAAGGAAGTCAATCGCTGCAGGGCAAGGGTTTCTTTACATGACAAACACGAACATAAATGGGAAACAAGGAACTCGGGAATATGGGAGGTTGATCACGAGTATGGCTAGGAAGACGTCACATCATTTAATACAAATAATACCCAGAAGGCCAACCAGCCAGCCGTCTATATATCATACAACCAGTACATATCATTGTTTTCCCCTCCGCTCGCTCAGCTGTGTCAGACCACGGCGGCCTCAGTGATGGCAAACTCATCCCCGTCCGAATCCAACACGGCCAGTGCGTCCATCGGCATCGTTACCATGGGCGAGGTGTGGCCGAAATCGACGTTCATCAGGATCGGAAACGTCCTGTCCGCCAGCCGTCCCCTGCAGAGCAGACCCCGAAAGACGGCCGCATACTCGGCCCTCTCCCGCTCCGAGTTGTACCCGTACGGCCTTCCAATGACCAGCCCGGCAAGCTCGTCAAAGACGCCGTGTGCCGCCAGATCCGCGACCGCCTGCCGCACCTTTCCGAGCAGGTTCCCCCTTGAGAGGTCACCCTCCGCCATGGACGACTCCAAAAACAGGATCCTGCCTTTCCAGTCGGGCGATATGCGGGGGGTGCCCTGGATGCGGGCCACTACGGTGAGGCAGCCGCCGAAGAGGCGCCCCTCGCCGCGGCCTTGACGCAGCCAGGTCCAAGGCGGGGAAGGGAGGAGGTCCCGCGGGGTTGTTGAGTCTGGGGACGTGAAGAAGTAGGGCGCGAGCAGAGGCGCGTAGAAGTCTGAGCGGGGGACCGGGCCGAGGGGTCTGTCTGGGTGAGAGAGGGCTGCGAGGAGGTGCGTGAGTTGGAAGTCTTGGAGGTAACCGTCGTCTTGTGGTTTGTTTTTTTGAGCGTGGTCACGGGACGAGAAGGAGGAGATGGATGATTGTGTGGAAGTCACGGCCTCGCCCAGCTCCGAGACGGCGCCGGGGCCGTAAAAGGTCCTCAGGCCGGTGAGGGCACGGAGGGACCAGTGGAGCACGGTGATATCGGAGTAACCAACCACGATCTTGGGGTTCTCGCGCACCAGCCTGTGGAGGTCTTCGTCTTCTACGAGGTAGGGGATGAGTTCCGTCATGGTAGCCCCGCCGATGGTGCAGAGGATCAGGTCGGTGGCGGTGTCGGCGAAGGCGGCGCGGAGCTCAGAGAGGCGGTTCCGGATGGATGCCGCGACGGGATCGCCGCCTGTTTCGACGAGGTCTGCGGATTCGCCATCGCTGGAGAAGTGGGTTGTCACGGTGTAGCCAAGCGATGCCAGAAGGGCTTGCGAACGGGCGAGTGCATATGGGGCCTGAGTGTTTATGCGGCTGGAGGGGGAGATGAGGGCCACTTTTGCCGCGGGAGGGAGGGCCTTTGGGAGGATTGGGGGTGGATAGGGCATCTTTGGTGCTGGAGTTTTGCCGATGAGGCGAGGATCTGGTGAGCTCTACAGGTGAGAATCGGTGAGCGGTGTAAAGTGAGGTTATTGGCCTTGCAGGCCCGGTGTAGCTGCGGGTGCACGGGCGAAAGGTAATTTATACTTGCTCCGACCGAGAGGGAAGAGGTCGAGACTCACGCGGCAATGGCAAGTCTCAGCAATTTGCTTCCGGAGTATTTGTCACTTCTAGTACATCACCTCACTAACCGTGGTTGTGGCTTGACCGACGTCACGCCAAAAGTTCCAAATGGGAGTGGATGACTCTTTCACCGTATGTACGCAAGGGGAATCATGGAATCAGGCCTGCATGTCACACAATGAGAGTGAGTGTTATACCTGGCCCGGAGACCACTTTGATTATCCAGGCCCTGAAATGGAGACCCCCGCATCGGCGCCGGCCCTGAGTACCGGAAGCTTGGCTTTTCGGGGTATGGCGCACGACGCAAGTGCGGCCGAGGGCCCGGAAGCGAGATGCGTGATATTCAAGTCTATATATCGCCATTCACTCTATCCACCCTAGAAGGAAAGTGTCTGCCGTAATTAAAACGTACCCAAGTCCAGCAAAAACGAAATATCCGTGTCACGCTGGGCATTGTTACTGATTAACACTACATTGTCGAAGGGTAGATGTAGAGTATGTAAAACATACAAAAACATACAACACCAGGTATTCGCTGGTCGTCACCGACCCAACTACTAATCCGGCCCTCACTGGCTTATCTATGGGAGAGCGGACGGGATCCCGAGTTCTCCAGTGGGTATGGTCGTATGTGCTAGCTGGAAGAAGTTTGGCACTTCATATAGGATTGGCCTTCTCTGCCTCCTTCAGACCTGGCAGACGCAAACACCAAAGTGGGCTCGCAATACGGCATACATACCACCCTCATGGCCCAAATGGGCAACCCGAAACCTCACCACTCCGCTCAGGGTCGTTTTTTGTTCCTCAAGCGGCCGATTGCCCAGATTTAATTTACCGACCCCCCGCCCATTGTCGGTTGCGCGCTCGTCGGGCCCCTTTAGCAACATGCGGCTCATTATACGATTCTACGCTCGAGCCGTACCACAGGCTGAGCATAAATAGTTCACGAATTTGAGACAACGGTTTATAATTGTGCCTGGAGAAAAGATCAAACATATGCGACTCGAAGATGCTAGGAAGAAAGGGATTTGAGTTGGCCATCTAGGAGAGGAAGCTGCAGCAGCCAGCAGTCAGGCTCAAGAACCCAAAGCAAAGGTGCCCCTGGCCTGGGTGCCCCACGTGGCAGGTGGGCACACAGACCCAAGGAGTAGTCCGTGAAGCTGATCACTCCCTTCCCATGTCACCCTGATGCGATCCGTGCACTGCGGCCTGTGCAAAGTTGACCTGATTGTACAAACACAACACACCCGTCCACCCACTCCCGTCTGCTGGTAAAATGGCGCAGTCAATTATACAAATCAATGAGAAATGCAGTTTTAATTAAGAATACTGATCAAAGAACCTAGACATCCTTAGTATGGTTAGGATTATGTGGAGTTAAGCGTCGGTATTGAAGATATAATTTAGGGTTGGATTTTAGTATCTCAGGGTAAGTCGTGATGGGTGATTTACGAGCAGCCGAGAAAAATGCGTAAGCGGCAGCGGACGAGATTTAATTGGCTTGTCATACAACCTGCACAGGCCACAATGCACGGATCGCATCAGGTTGACAGGGGGGCCGGTTAGGATCAGTCTGCGACTACTCGGGCCTTGAGCCTCCACAACATTTGATATTTGCATGGTTCTATATTGGTATTAGAATAATATTACTCCGTAAACACGCAACGCTGGACATCTACAATATATCTACACGAGCGTGACCCCCGTCAGGCACCTTCGGCGCCACCATGGGTCCACTGTGCATCCGCACGCACCCGTAACAACGAATCCCACATTCCTTCGCACCTATTCCAGCGTCGTTGTCACGAATGGCACCGACCGCTTGTTGTACCCCGTGTTCTTGTCCACGCCGACCTTGACGGTGGCATTTGCCAGAGGCGCCTTGATGTCATTGCAGAGCCCATCGGCCTGCTCCTTGGGCAAAAACACTCGAGGCAGCCCCCCGGCGGGCATTTGCGCCCAGAGGCGTCCGTGGGAGGCCACCTGGAAGGACTCGCAGTTCAACACGTCGACCACGTCGGAGCCGATGGCGTAGCCGTGGACGTTGCGGGCAATGGAGAAGATAACGTCGTTGGTGGCGCCGACGCCGCCGTTGGTGTACATGGAGAACAGCTGGCCCTTGCGGAAGGCAATGACGCGGCTGCTGTCCTTGCTGCTGTAGGAGAACACCGCCTGCGTACGGTCCGTAGTCAGGAAGTTGGCGTTGGACTCAGCGGCGTGCACCCGCACCTTGTTCGTCTGCTGAATCCAGCCGTACAGCTCCGAGTGGATGTCGTAGCCGCCCAGCCAGAGGGCCTCGCGGTTGTTGGGCGTGGCGCCGCCGCCGTAGTGCTGCTCCTGGCCGTAGTAGACGATGGGGATGCCGTCCCGGAGCATGGTGAAGGCGTACAGGTTCTTGGCCAGTGCAATGTCATTATTCCGGTATGGGAAGCGAACCTGGTCGTGGTTTTCGGCGAAGGAGCCAAAAAGCGACGGGTCGATGCTGGCCAGAGTCGCCATCTGGTTGGTACCCTCGTACAGTTCGGTCAGGTCCGTTTCCACGGCTTGGAACGCCTTTGCGAGCCAGTGGTAGCTGCTGTAGTCCATGAAGCCGCCCATAACCTGCTGGTAGGGGGCCAGAACATCCAGGTCTGTGTGGCTGATCTCGCCCAGAAGGAAGACACCGGCGGCGTCTCCGAAGCCGCCATCGGTCCAGAAGTCAAGCTCGATCTCGAGGGCAGTGTCGACACGGAGGCCATCGATTGAGTACTTGGCGACCAGGTCCTTGATCCAGGAGGCATATACTTGGCGGACGTAGTCATCTTCGGTCCGCAGGTCGGGCAGACCTTCGAGCCAGCAGAGCTGTTCGGACTTGAGGTTGTTCCATTGGATGGTGCATTCGTCGTGGTAGTACTCGGCCTTGTTGAAGGGAACGTACTTGGTGTAGTTGCCGGGGTCGTCGTTGAGGCCCGAGTGGTTGGGGGCGATGTCGACCATCAGGTACATGCCGCGGGCGTGGAGTGCGTCGGCGAGCTCCTTCAGGTCGGCCTCGGTGCCGAAGTGCGGGTTGATTGAGTAGATGTCCTGGGTCCAGAAGCCGTGGTAGCCCTCTCCGTACCCGTTGATGTTTCCTTCAACATTTTTGACGATGGGCGAGATCCAGATGGCGGTGGCGCCCAGGTTCTGGATGTAGTCCAGCTTGTTGGTGATGCCCTTCCAGGTGCCGCCGCAATACAGGCCCGGGGCCGTGTCGCATAATGGGGCCGAGCCATCAGCCGTGGCAAAGCGGTCAGTAAGGACCTGGTAGATGCTCTGGTTTCTCCATCCAGCGGCGTCCAAGGCTGATGCGCCCTGAAGAGCCCCGACGGCCAGCAAGGAGAGGGATGATGCGAGGAAGCGCATGGTTGGCGGATTAAGATATTATGGCACAGCTGTGTAGCCAAAATGAAGGAACAGAAAAAAGGGCAAAGAACGCAACGAGGCAAAGAGAGTCGGTTGGTGAATGATTAGAATATTATGCCTAGTATGGATTAAATGAACGACAATGGCGCAAGGCAGAACGAGTGATTACCTCCGATTCGACTACGGCACCTGCAGAGGAAAGACTGAGGGCAAGTGCAAAGACGGCGGCAGGACAGCGCCGTTATATATTTGCGCCGACGAGGACCACGATTACCATATTCCTGGCTTTGGCTGCGCTGCTGAATCCCTTGCCGGTAACCTCTTCAACCCGCCCCTGGCATCCGTAGGCTGTGCTACCGGCAAAGCACGAACAACTTGCCAGATCGAGCGGTCCTAGCCGATCTAGGTCAGCTCGGGTTGTCCCATTTGAACCAGATCCCGGCGTCGGTCTCCATCCGAGGATCCACTATCGTGCCCCATACGGATCCATAATATCCGTTCGGATACTGCGCAACTCAATAGAGTACACAAAAGGAAAATTAGGCGAGAGGGAATTCAAGAATAGGAGAGAAGGGGAAACTTCAACCTGGCTTGGCTTATCTATGTGAGAGCCGACGGAATCCCGTCTTCTCCGGTGGGTATGGTTGTCTGTGCTGACTCAAGGGAGACGGCACGCGGAAACGCCATCGTGTGCCGCATTACCTAGTTTCCAAAGATGTCCAGTGCATGCTTGATAAACCAACTCATCTCCTGCTTCCGCCAGTCATCCGCTTCAACGACAGTGCCGTTGATACCAAAGACCACATTTCTACCGACTCCAGCATCGCCCTCCGTCTCGTAAACGGGCCACTCTTTTGATCCCGAGGCGCCGTTAGGGTCGAGCTCCACAAAGAAGTTAATCCAGGCGGAGGAAATAGTCTTTGCGAGAGCGACGGCTTTTTCCGAGTAAGCTGCGTCGCCGCCGAAGGGGTTCGTGGTGTAGCCAAGGCCATTGAGGTTGTTGAATACGAAGGCGACCTGGTGGGTGTTAGTCTCGTATCCCATCGAGGGGAGAACAATCGAAGGGAAGGCGTGAGAGCGCAAGAAAGAACCTACTTCTGCAAAGTGAGTCGCGCCGATGAAGTTTGGCGTCTCGTTCGTGGTTACGTCGAAGCGGTAGGCGTACGACGGCACGCCGTGCTCAGACCAGGCGGTGTTGGCCCTCCTTCGTAGAAACTGGAAGAGCCTGCCAATGTCAGTGACATACAAGAGGAGGCGCGCGGGGCTTGAACGTACATGTCTCCAACGAACGCCCCCGTGCGACGTTGCTGCAGGCCTCGAGCAACAGCAATCTCTTCCCCGGGCTGGATGATGTGAGGCCATGTCTCCAGGCTGGGGATGCCCACAGACTGGTCGTTGGGATAAAGCGTCATAGCCTCGTCCACCAGCTCCTCGACAGACTTTCCCGTCGTCTTCTTGGCCTGGGCGGGGATGGCGTTACGGATGGCCCATCGCATATCCTCATCCGTGTTAACTGGCCCACCATTCGGGCCCCTGCCCTGTCCAAAGGCAGACCCTTCATCTGAATTCGCGCCGATGAGGATGGGCACCTTCAAAAAATCACCACGAGCGAGCTGGTTAGTTGCGAAATCCGCAAGGAAGTCACCGTCTTTGACGGGGATGAAGGTGAACGGGGCTTGCGTCTTGTTGAGTACCGCGCTGAACTCCTCCAAAGGTGCGGTGCGCAGACAGTCTATCGACTCTGGGGTGCCGACGGTCGAAGCGCAGGATGTGATGTTGCCGACAAATTGGTCATAGTACGACTGATAGGCTGTGGAGTTAAACCCGCCCACGAGCCGGGGGATGACGCCGCCAAAGCCGGATTGGGCGGCAGCTGCTCTGAAGAGGCCGTCGTCACGTCCTGTTGGGTGTAAGCCAGCTGTTCTCTAATAGAAGGTGGTAGTGAGAGCACACCATTGTAGGCCAACACCTGCGCAGAAACGCTCTCGGCACCAGAGCTCTCGCCAAAGATGGCGACCTTGTTCGGCGCGCCGCCAAAACTCGCAATGTTCTCGTTGACCCACCGCAGAGCCAACCGCTGGTCTCTGAAGCCTAGGTTGGCGGCGCCAGCATTGAAAGCCTCTTTCCCGCCAGGAAATCCGAAAACAGAGAGGCGGTAGTTAAGACTGACTCCGATGATTGGGGTCCCCAGCTCAACGCTGTTCTGAACGATGAAGGACATGTTGTAGCGCTTGTCCGCGGACCCGCCCATGTACTTGGCGGTGTCAGTTGCTGCGCTTACAAAACCAAGAAAGCAGACAACATACCAGACCGCCTCCGTGAATCCAAACGGCTACGGGTAACTGGGCGTCGGGGGGCACGCCAGCGGGACGGACAACATTGAGATAGAGACAATCCTCAGACCACTCGTAGCCGTCCATATCGGAGCCGTAACCAACGCAATGCTTCGGGTACTGCGTGGCGGGGCGGGTGTCATTCCATGTCGAGTCTAAACCTTCAGCAACGCGGAAACGCTCAGGGGCCTGTCATGTTTAGAGCGTGGTCTTTGGGCTGATAAGTACAGGCACGCACCTTGGCATACGGTATCCCGAGAAAGAAGTCCTGGCTATACTTTGCGCTGTGTAACCCTGTATAGGAGCCGTTCTTGACATTGACGACGGGAACTTCGTTTCTACAGCGGTTGGGAGCAGACCACGCTGGTGCGAAGAGGTAAAGGCAAGTCGCCAGCAGGTAAACAACGAAGGCCATGTTCAAAGCCGTAGAAAAGGACCACCTGAGGCAAACGTATCGATCGTGTTTGCGCTGACGCGTAGAAACAGGATGCGACTGGCCGACTGGGCCGTTGCCGGCCTTTTTATACCACGAAGTTTTCATCATGACACCGGTCCTATCACTTGGCAGCCCACATTAGCAAAGACCAGTAAACTCATTGAACCGGGCGTAGGGCCGTAGTAAACTAGGATCTATCGGGCCGACATTACACGACGAAGGGGGTAGAACAAGGAGCCGAAAGGAAGAGCTGAAAAAGCTGCCGGCTATTCTACTTTGTCCCAAGCCACCAAGACGCAAGTAGTACTTCACTCCGAGTACCTGGACCAGGGGTTTAGAGGGCGGAAGTCATAATCCACAAAGGAGACAAGCCCGGGAGACGAATGGATAGAAAGGCAGAGACAAACAGGTCCATTGGGCCGCGATTGGCCCATCGCCAAGGAGTTATTGCTTCCTCTGGGGTCACAGGGGGCCGTCGCGGGGTAGCGGTAGATGTCGGCTACCATGAACGGTACTGCGTATTGCGGGTTGGTGGAGGTTGATGCGGGGAAACCTGGGGGAACGTGCGAATGGAGAGAAGTTCGGAACCGTACCTTGATCACCTTACACCCTAACTGCCTTGGTCGGCCTCTTGGCTCCAGAAGCCAGGGTGCTGAATGAGGAGACGTCGTTCTGGCGTGTCAGTGGAATGTGTCGATGGAATGTGCCGATGTATTCCTTCAGGCGTGGCGCTCGGGTAGAGTGAAATCAACCCTGTACGGTGTTCGACGGGTGCGCTCGCGTGCCAGACAAAGGGACGGGCATTCCTCGGCCGGAGAGTCATGAACCATGTGGCAGTTCCAAAGAGGTGAAGAATGCAATGCCGTGTTCCCGCAAGGAAAGGCGCCGCTGATGGATCAACTGTCTTCCCCACACGAGCTCAATTGCGACCTCCAAAAGCGCCAATGTTATTGACGAATCGAATTCCACCAGTGGGGCAAACAGTCTATCCATTCCAACTCTGTTGCAACCTCACCCACTATTGATAGCCACCCGGACGACACGCTGTGAGAAATGATGATGATGATGATGAGGGGCTCCCGCATCAGTCAGTCCGTCAGTCGGCGGGGCCGGCATGCCTTTGTGGTCTGTGGTAAGCAGAGGGATGAAGATGTAACCCACCGAGAAGGATTTGTTGATCTAAACAAGAAGAGTGTTTTCAAATCAGCCAAAGGTTCACTTGGGCGGGAACGGCCGCCCGGCGTTTTACCTCTCCCAATTACCTTTGCTACTCCGTCTGGCGTATACGGCGGCTTACGGATCGAATCAAAATGTGACCCTCCTCCGGAACACCCACTCTTGGTAAAGCCCCTCCCTCCCATGACGACTTTGAGACGGAAGGAAAATGATCCCGAGGGTGGGGGTGGGGGCAGGGCCTTGAAAGCCATTGATGCAAAAGTGCCAGTACCAAATAGTCGGTGTGTGACAAGACAGACAGACTGGTTAGTGCAAAATGATTCCATCATCGAAAGCCATCCGCACCGACCGAGTAATCCATTTTGCGGGTTCAGAAACATGGCCAGGTCATTTCAACAGAAATTTGGAGGACTGTAAGGTAGTATGACGATTCTTTTTATTGTTGACTTCTCCTGTTTTGGCGTCTTCCCCACGACTCTTTCTCCAAAGAACAGAGTTCCATTCCGTTCCTCCTGTTCCCTTCACGCCTCGAATCGATTGTGTCTACCTGTGCTATCCCGGACTTGAACAACCTATACATACTCCACCCCCATGGCCCCAAGGCCAAATATGGTCCGACCCGCGATGAACTGAGATCCGTAACCCCCCCGTTGTCCTGTTCTTCCATTGGGTATCCAGGCCCTTCCCCTCCCTCCTCTCCAGCCACAAACAGCGCCGCCGCCAGCAGGACATTAGCCGTGTGTATATCATTACATTAGGTAAGAGATTGTTTCTTTGGTGTATGCAGTAGGTATCATAGAAAGGAAATCGTTGCTGAAGTGATAAGGAAAGTGACCGCGTAGTCCGGTGGCGCGCCATTGATATCGCAGTCGCTGTAGGTACAAAGTAAAAGCGCAGCAAGGGTGGGTGACCTTTGATGTTGTACAGTACCCAGCTAACTATCGCTGGGTAGTCGGGAACGGACGAGTGGCTGGCTGGTAAAAGATTTGCACTCCCCAGCGGCGCCTGCTCGTCCATGCAAACGCGACGCCCAAGTCAAGTCCGACCAAGAGACAAAGGGCGGCTTATTCCCCATGGAAATCCTGCGCAGTCATGTTGGTGAATTGGAATTGTCTCGATCGCGACTGCTCGGGAGATGGCTTAGCCGAGACAGCAGAGGCGTCCGACCAGTTGTACTCAGTGTTGCCACCGCCGTATGACGAATAAAAAGCTGGTCCCATATTGCTGGGTGGGAACGAGGGTGTCACCGGCTGGCTGGCGCAGCTGTGTGCAACGTAGCTGGGGATGTTTGTCGACATGGCCGGGAACTCCTGGTCAAACCCGCCAAAGCTGGGAGTGGGAAGAGGGTCGTCAGGCACGTTAAAGTCAAAAGTAGGGAACAGCGCGTTCGGCATGCTCGTCATAATCCCGGGGGTGTCAGGCGGCGTCCTCATGGTCGGATCCATGGCGTATTGCGGTACGGTCAGGTTGGTTTGCAGGCTGTAGCTCTTGTCCTCGTCAGATGACATGGACGAGACAGTCGCTTCACGCATGGCTTGTTGGGTAGGAACAATCGGCGTGTTGGGGGTCGGCGGCGCTGCCGAGCTTCGTGATATTGGGGACCTTGCAGCCATCTGCAAAAGCAGGTTCTCTTGGTTGCGGTCAAAGTACAGTGGTGATCGTGGACCTGCGCTGGACGTCTTTTGGATTCCTCTAGGGAAGTTGCCGGTTGCGGATGCAACGCGGCGCATTGGACTCGGCGCCTCGATCCGCCTGGGCATCTCAATGCCGGTTTTTGGGCCAGAGTAGTTGTACGACTGGCTTCGCATGCAGCTGACCAGTTGCGCGGGCCGCTTTGAGTTTCTTCTGCTGGCAATATCAATGGCCGAGGACGACTTGAACCGAAAGTCGGGAGTAGCGATCTCTGGTGGCGAATGGGCCATGGACTTAGGGGAAAGTTCATCAAACTTGTCGAGATCCTCGCCTTGCATTTGCTCCTCCTTGATGTTGATTTGAACTGGGTCACTCAGGTTGCTGGGCAGTACGTGCGGCATGGATGCAAGTGCATTCTCCACGACACTAGCACTTGATAGCTGGTGGTATGATGGGAAGGATGAATCGCTCATTGACTCGGGGAAGTGCGACATGAACTGATTGGGTATTGTGAGGGTCAGGTGGCCCGGTACTTGGTGAGCAGTCTCTGAAGCCATGGAAGACGAGAAGTCGCACGAAGATTGATCCGAGAAGAATTGGTCCGCGGCCAAGGCGTAGCTGATGTCGATGTCATGGTGCTGGAAACCGGAAGAATCTGGCGAGGCGTATTCAGAACCCGACTCCTCAACGACGGCTTTAGGTTTTTCTGCCGAATGCTCCGGGGACTCGGTGCCTTCCGCAGGCGAGCTCTCGCGGACGGAAGGCGTTTCGGTTGATACGTGGGCGAGCGGGAAGGGAGCCGTGGACGGGCGTAGGTCGTCGTCATCGTGGTCATTGAAGTACTCCTTGACCGTCTCGGAACTCGTCGTAGTCTCGGCGGCTTGCTCCGACTTGCGGCGAGCTTCGTTTTCCTGTGCCCTCTTCTCCTGTTTCGCCTTTGCTCGCCGGTTTTGGAACCAGTTCTATGGCCAGTCAGTGCATGTCCAAGACGGGACCAAAAGGGTAATATGTACATTGATCCTCGCGATGTCTACTCTCATCTCCTCCGCAAGCTGCTTCTTCAGGCTGCTGTTGGGCTTGTTGTTTCTCTGGAATTCCCTCTCAAGCTTATCGACCTCGTCCTTGGCAAGTCTCGGCTTTGACTCAGTAGCCTTCCCGCCAGAGGCCGGGAACATGCCCCGGCTCATCATGGCAGCATGTTGGCGGTACATTTCGAGGGTGTAGTCATTCTGGTACGTATTTCCGGGGAACGGAGTGCTGAAAGCAGCATAATCATACGTTGTCTGGTAGTTCGGGTAGAACGCCATGGCTGATGATGTAGGTGATGGGGTTGCTCGAGCTCGGTTGTAAGCCGTTCACCGCGGGAGGGGGGCTCGATGTTTGACACGGCTGCGATGCAAACGAGAGTGTGTAGAGCGAGTGTGGGATGAGCGCAGCAAGGAGCAAAGGCATGCGTATAATATCTGTGTGAGTGATAACGAGGGGCGCAGACTCAAGTCTATAGCGTGGTTGGTCTGAGCAGTGGAGTGAAGGAGTGACTGAGGTTAGAAGGCCGTATGCCTGATATTAAGAGAGGTGCGAAGAGAGAACGTGGGTGTGATGGAGGCGCGGGAATCGGAACAGCAGATCGAGGGGAGCTTGCCCGCTTTAAGACGGAATGGGGAGGACAAGCGGGATGAGGAAGGGTCAGGCAGGGCCGCGACGAGGTGAGACAGCAAGGTCTGCCAAAGTCTTCCCAAAACTTGAGGGCGAGATAATCGATCCGTCTAGGCAAGGGCCTGGAGGAGCACAGACGAGGCTTGACGAGAGGAAGGGCACAAAAAACAATGACAGGAGGAGGAGGAGGAGTGAGAAGAACAAGTGACAAGAGGGGAGGGGGGTGAGAAGTGGGAGATGTATTCATTTGTCTTGTCGACCCATCACCACTGAGTGCTGAGCGTGTGCAAGCCGACGTGGGTGTAAGTCGCGCGGTAGGTAGGCGCTGGGGTGGCGGCAGGACATGGGAGAACGAAGAAGGGGGCCCTCTGGTCGTCCGCCGGGTACCCCCCTAGCAGCGAGGAGATCATACGCGGGTGGAGGCATCGGGAGACCAAGGGAGCAAGGGGGGCCACTTCTGTCGACTCTTGGGCCTTCACTTGAGAGGGAAGAGAAAGGGGAGGCCCGGGAGGGTCCTGAGGGACCAGGGCAGGCAAGGCAAGCCAGCGAAGCCAAGGTAAGCAAAGCAGTGGAGTGCAGGAGAGGACGGGGCCCGAGCAGCGGGGGAGCTGTTGTCTAGAGCGTGCTAACTGTGCCGACTGTGCAGACTGTGCAGAGCTAGGATGAGGTGCGCAGGGAAGGCGATGTGGTGAACTGGGGGGGGGCCAAGCAGGCTGTGAGAGTTTGAGAGAGTGAGTCGGTCAGCGCGTGGACGAGTGAGTGGTGGGAATAGCCGGCGTCTCGACAGCGTCAGTGTCAGCAAAGGGGGGACAACAAGAGCTCGAGTGGCTTTGGCCGACTTGTGCATTGAGCTGGACGCTTCCGACCCCGACTCTGGCTCCAAAAGCAGGTCTGGACGTGGGTGCGAGGACCAAGAGACAAGAGCGAGGTGGGAGGATGGTTACACCCACCTGAGCGAACCTGGATGAGAGTGAACCCTTCACATCCACACGGGCATCCACACGTCCCATTCGCATCCCATCCCATCTCACCCCACACCCCCTGGGCCCTGATCCTGGCATTGAGCCCGGCCCTGGACCCGGTCCCAATCCCGACCCCTGGTCCATGGAGCGTCTTTCGCGTCCCTGGGTTTGGACGGCGCCCCCATGTCGGCTGGTGCCACACTAAAAACCTTGGACTCATATCCCCTGCTCTGGGCTGAGGATGGGCCAGCAAGCGTGGACGAGACGTCTCCCAATGATGGGCGATGGGAGAAGCACAGGGGCAAGTGCCGTCCGTGACCGACGGACCAACTGACAGATGAACGGAGGCCAGACACGATGACAGGGCGGTGACGAAGAGCCAAAGGGACGAGTGCAAGACATTACAGAATGACAAGTCAATGCGGCGCCTGACGGCCCAAGGGCAGCAGGACGGACCGGCGCAGAAAGGAGATGAGCAGGGCATGGCCAAAGATGATGTGAGCGGTCGGGCAGGGCAAAGATGCTATGCGTGGCCAACGTCCCGTCGGCGTTGAACGGGCAGGGCAGGCAAGCGACGAGCCTGTCCGAAAGGGACAGGATGTGACTTGGCTTGACTCGACTCTGCACGAAGGGGGCAACGGGCAAAGACGATGGGCTCGACTGAGGCAGCGAAGGGCATGTCAAGCGGTACAGTGGTGACGATGGCAATGGCATCATCTGATTCGGAGAGACGAGGGCAGCTGAAGTCTGTGCTGCTTCGGGGCCACAGTGTGTACGCGCATGTGCGTGTGCGTGTGCGTCCCGTCGGTTGTCTGTGGCGGGCGAAAGAACGAGGCCGGGCCAGAGGGGGCCTCGGGAAGGGAAAATTGGGATGAGGGTTTGCTTCGACGGACGCACAGGCAGGCATGGCATGGCATGGCATGGCATACAAGGTGTCTAGAGCTAGCTACAGGAGATGCCGGCGTGGCGTGTAATTTGCCGCGTTGAATCCGTACCTGGGCCCGCATAGCAACCTGAACAGACGGACGCTACAATAGCATCGCGGTGGCCGTAGAAAAACATTTGCCGAAGGTCGGAGAGCAGAGCAGAGCTGAGCTGAGCATGAGCTGAGCAGAGTGAACAGACTCGGAGAGGGGCACAATGAAATGTTTGGCGAGGGACGGGCGGCTTGCCTGATTGCCGCTGGGCGAATTGACAAGTCCAGTCCGGTGCTCGTTCTAGTCCTAGTGCCCACTAGGTGGGTGGCTCGCAAGATGAGTGATGGCGCAAGGCTAGAAGGAAGCAAAAAGGCGGAAGTCGCCTGTGTGCTGCTCCGGCGGCAAGCCACCTCTCTTTCTCTGGCTGCAATGTAGCTGTCAGTTGCAGACTGGTTATGTTATGTGCTGCTCGCTCTGCTCTGCAATGGATGGTGGAGGCCATCAACAGACGGTGGCGCCTCGAGTACCGTACCGGCACTATGGGCAGTAGCCAAAGAGAGTAGAGAGGCGCCCCCCGGGAAGAGATAAGGCCCGCCACGGTGAGGCTGTGAAGCCCTTCAGGCACGGGCGAGAGACAGAGGGCAAGACAAGGAAGGGTAGAGTAACACAAAAGCAAGCCCCTCCAGACCCAGACCCAAGCCCAGGCAGGTACACACGTGTTGGTCAGGTCGGGTCGGAAGTGCTAGGTAGGCATACTGCGGATACATGCCATGGGCTCTACCTCAAGTAAGGTGTGGTGTGCATTCGAGGAGGGGGGCCAGGAAGGACATGTGGGGACGCACTCCACTGAGTGGCCAGCGTCTTCCCCCACCTTTGGCCCCTTCGTCGCTGCACCTCACTCTGCCTGTCCTTGCGCCCAACTCCACCGACAGGCCTGACAGTGTGAAATTAATCGACACAACCCACCGCCCACACGGGCCATGTCCTTGGGGGCACCTGTCCTATCCCATGGCGCGGACTGGCCGGCCAAAGGACAGTGCTGCGGACAGTGCGGCCGGCGGTCGACTGGTGCCTGTGAGCGTCGTGTAGCGAGCTACCTGCACGTGTACCAGACCCGTCAAGGCTTGAAGAGGGGGTGAGTGAGTGAGGCCTACTCGTGTGGGTGAGTGTGCGAAGGAGTGCACACTGCACAGGACATGACACCGGGAGACCGGTGGACCACCTTCCTTACTCCGTACCTTGGGGTCAGTCGACCAAGCCAAGTAAGCAGGCAAGCAGGCAAGCATATACAGACAAGACTCGAAGGTGCTCGCGCGGTGCTCTGTGCTCTGCCTGGGCAAACCCGCCGCAAAGGAGGACATTCCCTGGAGCGGGAACGGGAGCTGGAGCTGGAATCGTTGCCATCGTTGGCTACAAAAGTCAATGGGAAGTGAGGGAAGCTGCCGTCTGGTCTGCCTGCGGCCCCACTGAAGAAAGTGTGGCAGGTTTGGCCTACCTACCAGATATCAAGGTACACTATCCGTACCTACGAAAGGAAGGAACGGAATACCTTGATAAGCTACAACTCCCACGACTCGGGACGATACGAGCGCACGGGAAAGAGATGCAGAGACCACGGGCCAGAACCTAGGTACCTACCCTACCCTACCCCTTCCTCTAGTGTAGGTAGTGTAGTGTATTCCTCCGCCACCCGAGCATCTCGAACTGCACCTGCAACTGCGCCTGCACCTGCACCTCCACCTCGGCCTACACCTGCACGCGACTCTTCTTCTTCTCGGCCTTTCCCTCGCTACCTACATACTTACACTACTGTCAGGATCCCCTCTTCGATTGACAGACCGACGACAAAGTGTCCGTGGTCCGTAATGATTAAGCGCCCTACACACACTACGATCCATCCATCGCTCGGCCTCCTGCGCTCGGACCGTCACGTCACCGACATCGTCATCTCTGCAAAATGAACCACCCCAGATCGGCCTCCTTAGCCTTCGGGCAACATGAACTTGCTACCCTCAGCCTCTAGTAGCCTCCAGCAGCCTCGTCATTTGATCCTTGCTGCCCTGCCAGTCTGCATCGCCAGCTTTCTTCTTTTCTGCAAATCGCGGCTTTGCATCATCCAGCTCCATCCTTGGCTTGCCCACGGCCTGCGCTTGCTTTGCCCTGCACTGGCCGACTGGACAGCCCTGTTCGCCCTCTGTCTCGGAACACTGCAAATCCCCATCGGCCTTGGAGATGCTGCCCGCCAGCACCACCATTGCAGGTCTCAGTTGGTGAAAAGCCCCCGCCGCCATGCTCGACCTCGACGGGCTACCAACGATCGCCAGGTACCGTACGCGACAGAGCCATGTCACGACGCCGCATGCCCAGAGTGCGACTGTGACCTCAGTCCGCTCAGCCGTCGCTCTCCCTTTCCTTCCCGCCCGCGTTACGACAGCACCAGACTAAAACCACGACGCCGGAACACGCCAACACACCGGCCACAACACACCCTGTTCGTCCCAGCTGCTCATCCTATCCAACCCAAGCCGGGTACTGCTTATGCATATCCAACCCGGGGCGCCTTGCGGGTGCCGCATCTCCTCTCAGTCGCCATAAGGTAGCCATGCCATGCCTATCTCGTCTGCCCATGTTGCCACGCGACGAATGGAGCAACCTTTGCGACCAATTCCGGCTGCTGAGGCCCGCCGCCGCGCACACCGGCTGCTGCGACTGTCCGCCTTCTGCTGTTCGAAGCCCAGCCTGGATGAAAGGAGAGCAGAGTCAGCGACGAATTGGGACAAGCCGCCCAGACCCCTCTCTGCTCCGACCCTCTTCGCCCTCTGCCCCCGCTCAGATTTGCCAGAATAGGCCGCTGCCATTCGTTGGCACAAGCGGCCCCTGTCGGCCTGCTGTCGTTCGCCCCTGGAGCTCGGCCGCGCTAACGCAACTCAACGACGCCAAAAACGCGTCGATGTTTTCCCTCCTTGGGTTGTCAGGGACTCAGGGATTTTCACAACCCTCGCCTGCCGTGATCAACTGACGAGATGGTGGGGTGCCTTGCGGTCCCACGCCTTTCCGATTCTTCTCAGCGACTCCCAAAACGTAACGACGCGATGCGAGTGCCTCAAAAGGAAGCCAATGTCCAATGGCCAGTTAGGACAGCGGCTCGCAAGGCCCTGGCTGCAAAGATCACCATGGCATGTGTTGTCACGGGCTCGCTATCACCAAAGGGGCAACTTCATCATCCCTCTTCAGCTCGGTCCTTGACTGGCTTGCACTTGCCCGCGCGGCAGCTTGCCAACATGTGGCCCAAGACGCCCAGGAAGATGCTGGCCCCTTTACTCTACTTCACCTCCTTCACCGGCAGGGTACCCATTGTTAGTTACCAGGAGGATGGAGAACACCACTGGGCGGTTACCGTAGCCCCCTTCGGTACACTAACCTTTGGGGTTCCGGGAGAGGTACACTACGATAGGTACCAGCGTCTGTTCCCGCAGGCTAGCCCAAATGGCCCTACCCCCACCCGTTTTTGTCGCTGGTCTCGCTCGGCGCTGTGTTGGTTCGCCAACTGGTTGAACCTTGACAGTGACGAACCGCGAGCCCATGCCCAATTGGGCCGAAACCTTTATGAAAGCCAATTCAATCTCGACGCTGTCGAATTATAACCGGCCGTTGCTGTGGCCGTTGCCATTGCCGCTGCTGCTGCTGCTGCATGGCAAAAGAGACCCAATCCAGTAGTGATGTGGTTCTCCGTCGAGCCATATCAGCCATCATCAGCAGGCATGCAACCTGCCAGGCCTGCACAAAACCACACCCTTCGTCGGACCTCGCACTGTCAAACACCCGTGTCTGCCGTCCCTTTCTCCCAAGAGCAAGGGCGGGAAGGGTGTGTGGGTGTGCCACCCCCCCTCCAACCCTCCGAAAGTAGGGCCATGACGCTCCGCGGTCCGCATAGCTGGCATCCATGCTGCATGGGTCAAGGGAACGTCAGCTAAGAACATGAGCCCCCCTCCCCCCCTCGCGCTCCGCTCAACATGAACCTAACATCGTCATGTTGACTCTGTACAATAATGCTCGCAGAGTGTGGCTGGGACCCGAGGGTACCTGTGCCTCCAGACCTGCAGCGCTACGGATACAATTTCCTTCTTTCCGCGGTGCAGCACACAACGCACATTTGACGCTTGCCTTTGTGACCTCTTACTTCTGCCGGTTGGCTTGGGTATCCTCCAATGGTACGCAGCTTCAGCTCATCCTTCACAGCCCATCACAATGCAACCCAAAACCTCGCCAACGTGCAAAGTCCCAACATGGCCGACTTAATTGTTGATCTTCTCGGCCGTACGAAATGCAGGCAAGCGGCACAGTCGAATTGTGTACCGTCGCATATGGTTCGAAGAGAACCTCCACTTGGCCTGGCCGGTCTGACCAGGCTCCGGGAGGAACCAGTCTCTTGGAAACACAGAAACTCCTCCTGTACAGCACAAAGCTGCCGTCGATCATAAGTCAGCAAGAACCCTGACAGCACTCACTGTGAGATCAGAAGACCAGCAAACCCGGAGCGCCAGATAACGGCTTCCATTCCGCATCCAAGCTTAGCGTCATTACGCCACGGGAAGTTTTCTCTCGACATCTCCGCGTCTCGGGCTTCTGAAGCTAGCCGGGTTTCATTGCTGAACGAAAAGCCAAGGTCCCTTGACAGAGTATGGCTCGGTTGGTTTCTTTGATCAGGTGTTGGGAACGTATCCATCCCGCCCTGCGATCCTTTCTCCAGATTACTCGAAAGCTTTGAGTGGGCCTGGTTCCGAGCCGTCACCGCCGCAGGGTTGCACGACATGGGCATGGGGAAATGCTGCTATTTCTGGAGCCTTTGCTGGTTTGCACAACTTGCAGGGTGTCACCATCCGACATGCACCACAAACAGCGCAGAGAAATACAGAGATGCCAGCCGCCATGGGTCTGATAGCAAGTGTATCCATAGTCAACGGCATTCTTCGATGCACCACCCACTGACGACACCCAAGTGGCGGGCGATGTATTCTGCAGTCCGCGGGTGCCTTCCGCGTTGTCCTGCTATCTCTGGTCATTTGACTATCCTGCTTGCCGCATGCTAGACGTACTCTCGTCATTCTCATGAAACAAATATCAGTTTTCTATATCAGAAGTGCCCAACATCAAGTGGCAAAGCAAGCCTCAAGCTGCAAAGTCGCTCCTATTAAACACCAGTTTTATGGAATATTGCCACGGGAAACTCAGGATACCAGCGATGGGCAATTGACCTGGCCGCTGTGAATGTAATGTTAGAGTACAGCAAGCTTGCCGGACGAACGCAATCTGGCGTAACATCGCGCTTCCCAAGCATCTGTCCGAGAAGCGGCTGATCCCAGAAGATGGCTGAAGCTCAGACTCGCGTATGGTTACTTTCCATGGCGTTACAGTGCTAATTCAAGCAAGGCGCGCAGACCAGGTCGCTCTAGGCTTGCTTGTGTGATTTTCTTAAGATGTGTAGTATAGGACACCCTTGCTTGGAAACAATCGACCTTGTTGCAATATCTAAAGTACACGCAGATCAGATGGTAAAGCAGTTTGGCACAATAGAGAAGGGGCGCTGATCGTTAGCCAAGCAAATAACATTGTCGTCATCGCGTACATCGTCAAGCAAAGATTGGACTCCTGCCCGCCTGCCCGCTTTCCACGCGATCCAGCTTGACAAGTTGGGCTTGTTCTCCCTGCGGGGTCTTTGCCGTGGCCGCCTGAGCGTCTAGCGATCACTCGGATATCTCGAGTAACGGATTGGCTGCTACTATCTCGCTCGACACAGACTGCCATTTTCAGGGAGGGACATTCCCGGGCGACAAGAAGCCTCGGTCCCTTCGGCCTTGTTTGCGGCAACAATCACTTTACACTGCGCAGGCGGGCTAGGCTCACAGATGTCATGGTCTAGACCATGATGTCGACGTTTTCGGGGCCTAGGTCACATAGACACGTCCGAAAGGCACGCTGCTCTACAACGCAATGCAGTCTTGCCAGGCATCTAGGTCACGACCGACGTGTGGTGTGGGGGCGTTCCCGGACCATTGCTCTTCCGTGGGACGTTGTAACCTCAACCACCGACGCCGCCCGTCCCTTCACCGTAGATCCCACAACCAAGGAAATCGTGAGCCGTCCTGACGTCTAGCGAACTAGTACTGTGCAGTGGGTTTCAGTGCATCGCTTGATGCGATTGGCGGCAGTGTGGACAGGGCAAAGGCAGACTGCAGCCACGAACGACAGACAAACTTTGACCCTCCCATGATGGGGGATCGATTTGGTTCGCATGTCAGCTCTAGTTGTGTTATCTACCAAACGTAGTCTCTAGAAGACACTTGGTGCTATTGTGAGGCTTCGATCAGTAAAAGCGATAATTTTCCTTTACGCTATATTCTCGAGCTTCCTGCACGATCCAACCGGTCCAGCTGTTTTCAACACACCAAGCAAAAACAATGAAGTAGCGGCACCAAACGGCTTCAAGCGCTACCTCCAGCCTCGAACGTTTGAGAAAGAAAAAAGAAAAAAAGAAACCCCCCCCCCCCCCCCCCCACACTCGACCAAATGAGACCCTGTCTCAGTCGTCCCATAAGCTTGGCACCACCAACAGGAACGATTGGACGATCTACGACTGCCAATATGAGTCTTTGGTGCGATCAAGTTTTCATCTCATATTGTACTATGTCTGAGCGGGCAGCTTTAGGACGACTTTCGACTCCGCCCACTAGGCCCGTCCAGAGACCATCAAACCGTCCAAAGTCTGTGTTAGCAGATTTTGATCTCGCATGGTGTATTTAGGTCTCCCCTCTAGGCTTTGAAGACGGGGACAATAAAGGTTGGAACGGAATGCCAAGAAACATTGCAGAGCTTCTGGGACGAAACGGCGAACAGATTGCGCAAGAAGACGATTGGCTGGTTTTCTGGCTCTCCCACACACGACGGGCCAGCAGCTTGTTCCAAACGTTGCCCTTCGGTACCACAATAACTGTGCCGCGACCCTCTTCCTTCTTCCTCCTGGTCAACCACATCAAAGCACCCTGCGGGCTGGATCTTGCTGCGCCTCCAAAGGTCATCGATATCATCTGCGCATCAGACACCTACCCGTCGTTCCACCCCAACGGATTCAAAGAGCCCGCCCCCGGAGATGACTTTCAGCATGGGCTATTTCTGTGCCATGTGGGCTAGGAGGGTCCCGAGTGCAACCATCACTATTTCCCTACGAGAGAGGCCGAATCCAAGAATGAAGATGAACCGAGTGCTCCATCTGGCCGCCGAACATCCCTGTTTATTCGACTCTCGGATATTCGGTTGTCCGGCGCCGCGTCAATCCATGGTCGTGGAGATACGCATCTGCCGTACATTTAAGCCATGGTAGGTAGCGGACGGCGTTCTGGATCGCGGGCAGCAGAACAACTGCCCAGTATTAGCGTCAAAGACACCGGTAGTCAGCACCGGTTTTTCCGGTGCGGCGCGGCGCCAGTAAACCACTGGTAACATCCACCGTTGCGCGGTTGCCATTGCCCAAGAACTAACATGGCGAGCGTCAAATGACTTGTTCAGGAGTCATGGCCGTGCATAGCCAAATTTACACATGGGGGATGAGGGCTCGGAGTGTCAAAGGAATACTTGTTGCCAAAAGGAAATGTGACGAGCCATGCTCTCACTTGCTGTCATATTGCCGCCGAATTCAGTACGTGCAAGTCTCACGGCTACCAGCAGTTCATCAAAGCGCAATGGGGATATACGAGGCAGAGTGGCTTGGTTCCTGAATACATGGGCCATAGCATCCAGATCTAGGGAGGAAGCAGCGGCAAACGGGAGATTATGATCAAAATCGGGTCCGGGCGGCCACGTGCGGTGCCGACAGTGACGAACTGACGAGATGGACGAGGTGCCGGCCTTGCCCCTGCATCGTGGAGAGAGCAGCTCGCTTCTGATGGTAGGGGGTTCCGTTGCAGTAATTTTTTTAATTTTTTTTTACCTTTCTCCCTTTCCCACGCGCACAAGCCACTGTCCACGCCTTTCTCATTAAACTTGGCCTAGGGTCTTGTCACGTAGTACGTACTGAGGTAGGGACCGTGGAAAACGCGTGCAACACCTGCGTTGAACCGGGCTGGCGCGCGTGTCAGTTTCCACCCAACTGCTCCATTTCTGCGACGGCACAATTTCATTCTCGCTCGCTAACACAGCACAGCCTCGCGACGTGCATGGTTGACTCGAGTCAGAACATCGGATCCGCTACCGAAGCCCGACACGATGCCAGTTCATGAAGGGGAGATCGGGTGTGGGTTACGGATACAGCCGGACAACACGTTAAGTTTTGAAGCTGGGACTCATGGGGTGAAGCGCGAAGCAGAGGCCGCCGTCGCCTTGCTCCTGGCGACGGCGGTACATCTGACGGGCACCTTGTTTTCCCGTCCGACCCGACGGCTTGGCTCCGAAGCTCAAAGCCATCACTAGCTTGCACTACCTGTGACCCCTCCCCCATTCAAAACTGACTGATACCTCGAATTTCATCCGCGGAAGGCGAGGCTTCACGGCTTGGTGATTCAATTTCCTCTTTGTGACAGCTAGTCGTTTGGCAGGCGACGCTTGTCGACCAAGAATTGCCCACTCGGAACACGCAGTCACAGTCCCTGATACTGTGCCGGGTCTGCATGGCCGCCTCAAACACCGTCTACAGCTCACAGGCAGAGCGGGCCACAGGTACCTGCGGCATTCAATGACGGCTGGAAAGTTGAGACTTAGCCAAGGCCCATGGCCCGCCGATCAGCCCCTCCTGCCGCATGGATTTTGGAGGCTGACTTTCTCGCAGATAAAGCCCGTGTTGGTTTAGGTCCTTGGACGGTTCCTGCATATGTACATGCAAAAGTTGGCGTATGCCGTGGCGCATGTCGGAATAGCGTCCTCGGACGCCTGCTGCAACTAGAGGTGCTGCAGCAAACAACCCGTCTCGGGCATTGCATAGCGTCAATTCCGTTGTCACCACTGATCCAACCCGCGTAATGCTCGTGTCTCGGCATCATCCGCAGATCGTCTAGATTCGACCGTACCTGCAGCTACCAGTGTCGCTTGCCTGACTGCCATAAAGTTGTTGAAGATGGCAACCTGCCTGTATCAGGGAGGAATATTTCCGCTGCCGCCGAATCATCGCCAATTATAAATGCCCGGGAACCAGACCGATGCTGTGTTACTCGGCATGTTACACATGTCGCCGGCTTGAGCGACAACACAGGGTTGAAAGGCATGAAGATCATCGAGCCTGCTGCAGGCTACTGGTTTCTGATTTGACTTGCCTCACGACATCGTAAAGTGTGCTTGAATGGTTACGACCTGCAGGCAACCGGACCGTCAGCACGAGCCCCGAGCTGACAGGTGATGAATGTGCTTAAGGGACCTTGCAGATACGGCTTACGACGGCGCCGCAAACTGATCTCTGGCCTTGTGCCGACAGCAGCAATCTTGCCGTTATGCAAAGTTACGCCACAACCACGGTCTCGGGACCGCTCAGCTCTGCACACAAGTTAGATAGGAGGTAACCGAAAGTCTTCGGCAGGTTTGCCAGGCTTTCATGCACAATTCTTTTGCGAGCCGACTGCGGTTTTACAGCTTTGCTTTTGGCTAGTCTAGAAGTGGTGCACCGGCCGGACTGAAACCTTTGAACGTTGCTTTTCCAGACGCAACTCGGGAACGAGGGCAGTCGCTGTGATTGTTGAACAAGGACGAGAATCAGCCTTGGTAGGCGGGATGTTTGTTTTCGGCCCCGTTTGTTGATATCCCTTAGTCTGACTAACGAGCTGCACAATGTAAGCCGACGGCATCTCTGCATTGTGATGAGCAATGGTTGCAAGACGGCGAGCAGATACATGGCCGGGGCTCCCATGACTCGGCCGAAGGGGGATATTCCTGGACATCTGAGGTCACACATGTTTGGTCAAACACGACATACGGCGGCGTACGATGTCTTCTAGCTGGAGACATAGTCTTGGGCCTACTCGGCTCGCCCCTTCCAGCAGTCGCATGAATAGTACTTCGTCACACTGCTGCCCGCATGGAAGGTGGCAGCCTATACCTGAGATATATTATGATTGATGAGGATCTTCGGCAGAGGCTCGACACCCATGCTATACCATTGTCCATTCGAAACCCGAACGCTCCCTCCATAAGCCAGTGAGACCAGAGCCATGGGCTATGTCTCTTCAATCACCTGTGGCCTGAACAGTCGTGTCTGATGGACCTGCTCCGATTCCTTATGCACGCCCAACGAAAATAAAGGCACAGCAAGCGGTGGCTCTGTGATAGTAGAGTCTGAGGATAAAGTCTATTTTGGTCTATCGATTTATTAGCAAAGCCTCCATTCCTCAAGCCGTCGGCTTCGAAACGAGGGCGTTGGAGAACTCTAGAGTGACGACACCCCCTTTGCTATCAACGACCTTGACTGAATCCAAGTCTTGGACGATCCAGTCAGGCTCGGCGCTCGCGACCTGCTCAACGGTGTGGCTTGTTACCAAGCCTAACACCTTGCATCCGGCCGCCTTGCCAGCCCTGATGCCAGCCGGACTGTCCTCGAGAACAAGGATCTGTTTCGATGCGTCTTGCACACCAATCTTTTCACGGCCCATCAAGTAGCAGGTCGGGTCCGGCTTCCCTTCCTCGACGGATTCGGCAGTCACCAGGTGCTCAGGTTGAGGCAGTTTCAAGACCTCGAGCCATCCACCGACGAGGGGCTCGGTCCCTGAAGTGACAATGGCCCAGGGAGCCTTCTCCTTGATCAGGGCCTCAAGCAGTGCCCTTGCCCCAGGGATCTCGATAGCGTCCTTGCCATACAGTTTCGGCAGGCGTCCCTCCATCTCACGAACATCTATGATGAAATTAGTCCCCTGAACCCCTTGCTTGCCCCATGAATGGTACGTTATTGGGGGGCGGTGGGTGAGTTGAAGCAAGGGACAATGGGAAACACATCCGAGTACTCACACTCCCAGTTTGCTTTTTGAGGGGCCAGAATCTTCAAGATGTCGATACTCCGGCGGCCGTGAGAAGTCTCAAGGATAACCTCGGGTGCAACTCCTATTTCATTGCCAACCCTGCAAGGGAGACCGTTATTAGTGGGGTGGAGGAGATGGCAGAGGCCTCATGCAAGGGATGGGGGACGTGGTGGTGACGATGATGACCTACGTGTGCCAGTGTTTCACGACTGCCTCTGTCGAGTCGATGATGGTGCCGTCCATGTCAAAGAGGAAGCCATCGAATGTGATGCGTTGTGGAGGGGCCGTGTACGACATGATGGGCCTGCCAGAGTCAGCAGTTGTTGGCCACAGATGGAACGCAGACATATATACCTGGTGGTGGTGATATATACTGAAGCGTATGGTGCCTCTAGCTGTACTCAGTCCGAGTGAAAGCGCATGGGAGGTCACAAATGAGTTTTCTGGCCGAGACTACGGTTGAAGTAGATCTTATTCAAGAAGATGAGACGGCTCTCGTGCTGAGTCGGCGACGACGACTTTGGTAGTCCGCCACGACGTAACCCGCTCTTCCACCTTTCAGCGGACCAAACGCCGCCACGCGCACTTATTGAGGCATCTCCTACGCACCCACGGTCCACTGGTTCTAGCACGCCTCCCCTCGACGACTTGTCGCAGTGGAGGAGGGGGCCCCCCGGCGGGGCTTCCAATTCAGGACTAGCCTCAGGCGGTGAGTGCTCGTGGTGGGGTGTCTTGGTGATAACGAGCGGTGTGGAGAGGCAGAAACCGACCACCCACTAAATTTTTGAAAGTTGCACGGCAAGACCGCTGCGCAGGAAATTTTACGGCGTGTCGAGGTAGCAGGAAAGCAACCCCCCAACTACAACTTGCCAAACCACCCCAGGCCAAATTAGTCAAGATGGCCGGCTCAATCAACAAGCCCAAGAGTATGTTGCATTATTTCTTCGGGTTCAAACATTGTCTAACCAGCTGCAGAGCCAAAGTCCAAGAGGACGACCGTCCGTCTCCGCCACAAGATCGAAAAGGCTTCGGCGGCCAAGCAGAGGAAAGAGAGAAAGCTCGCCAAGAAGAACCCAGAATGGCGCACCAAGCTCAAGAAGGATCCGGGCATCCCCAACCTGTTCCCCTACAAGGAGAGGATTCTTGAGGAGATTGAGGAGAAGAAGCTGCGGAAGCAGGAGGAGGCGCTGAAGCGTCGTGAGATGGCCAAGGCCGCCAAGACGGGCGCTGTTGTGGAGGGCGAGGATGAGATGGCCGACGTCAACGACATTATTGAGGACGGCGACGACGACATGATGGTCGAGGACGACGATGATGTCGACGAGTCGAACCCCATGGCCGCCCTGCTGGCGAGCGCAAGGGCCGCAGCTGAGAGCTATGAGAAGGACCTGCGCGACGACGACGAGATGGATGATGACGATGACGACTCGGACGACTCGGACGCACCCGCAGATATCGTCGTCGGCAACGCCACCTCCCGCAAGGCCTACGACAAGGTTTTCAAGCAGGTTGTCGAGCAGGCCGATGTCATCCTCTACGTCCTCGATGCCCGCGACCCGGAGTCCACTCGCTCCCGCGATGTCGAGCGCAGCGTCATGGCTGCGGCCAGCGGTGGCAAGCGTCTCATCCTCATCGTCAACAAAATCGATCTCATTCCGCCCAAGGTCCTCAAGGACTGGCTCATCCACCTCCGCCGCTACTTCCCGACCATGCCCCTGCGCGCGTCCAACGCTGCGCCCAACGCCCACACCTTCAACCACAAGGAGCTGACGGTGCAAAAGACGTCTGCCGATCTCTTCCGCGCGCTCAAGTCGTACGCCGCGAGCAAACAGCTCAAGCGCGCCGTGTCTGTGGGTGTCATCGGCTACCCCAATGTCGGCAAGTCTTCCGTCATCAACGCCCTCCTGGGCCGTCTGAGCGGCGGTCGCGGAGCCTCCAAGGCGTGCCCTGCCGGTGCCGAAGCTGGCGTCACAACGAGCATTCGTGCCGTCAAGATCGACAGCAAGCTCACCCTTCTCGACTCTCCCGGTATTGTCTTCCCTTCCGCCTCCAACACTTCGACTTCTGGATTGGTGTCCCTCAAGAACGCGACTGAGGCGCACGCACATCTCGTGCTCCTTAACGCCGTGCCGCCCAAGAATATTGAGGACCCCGTCCCTGCCGTCACGCTCCTCTTGCGCCGGCTGTCCGCTACGCCCGAGCTCCTCCAAAAGCTGACGGACGTGTACGATCTGCCCGCCTTGCTACCCAGCCGCCTCGACGGTGACATAACGACGGATTTCCTGGTTCAGGTGGCGCGGAAGCGTGGCCGTCTGGGCCGCGGAGGTGTACCGAACGTCAACGCTGCTGCCATGACTGTTGTTACCGATTGGCGTGACGGTCGCATTCAGGGCTGGGTTGAGGCGCCTGTTTTGGCTGTGCAGAGTGATGCCAAGGACGCCGCCGCTCCTACCCCTGCCGTCGGCGTTGACGCTGTGGCTGCGGACCAGAAGTCGATTGTGACGGAGTGGGCCAAGGAGTTCAAGCTTGAGGGCCTGTGGGGGGATGACGGTGCGGCTGGCGGTGATGAGGCGATGGAGCAGTAGAGTTGCTTTGGCACTGTAATGAGTTGGAGGGGCATGATATCAGAAGGGTAGAGATGTTGTGGTTTCTTCAGGCCTGGCTGGCTGTTTTACATTTTCTCCGGCGTTTGGGGCGGTTAAGGGAAAAATAAAAAGGGGGTGTGACGATTTAGCCCGTTGTCCTCGTTCATATATGCATACACACCTTTACCAACTGCCCTTGCTTTGGGCTGTATGAAACAAAGTGACCAGTGTTTGTGTTAGGCGTCGTGATGATTTTATGCAACTTCAAGCCCTTGGGGAGCAGTAAACCCGCGCACACAACCAATCCTTGCAAGCGCCACAGAGTGAGTGATGACATGCCATCCGGCCGGGGCCTCAGTCACGACGAATGGCCTGGCAGGCAAATACCCTTGAGGGAAAATGTAGTGATATATACCCGCGTGAAAGCGTGATGTACGGCCGCGATCCAATCACCAAAGAGACCCTGACATCCTCGATTGC
Organism: Colletotrichum jinshuiense; assembly: GCF_051148585.1. Lineage (NCBI taxonomy): Eukaryota > Fungi > Ascomycota > Sordariomycetes > Glomerellales > Glomerellaceae > Colletotrichum > Colletotrichum jinshuiense. Next base: position 2,686,152 of record NC_139313.1, read on the forward strand.
CTCAGGTTCTCGTAGATGTCCACGCGCGGATCGACACAAGTCAATGAATGTCACCAGGATACCAATCAACAAAGAAACAGTCCAACAATCACTTGATGGGCTCGAATACGTGACCATCCCAAATGCCAAGATCACGGGGCGAGTTGGTTTCGCTCGTGGAGTCTAACAACGTGCCATAGGCGCCACTGAAGATGCTCACCCAGTAGTCATCGGCGTACACAACATTGACACAACCAGTCGACTCCGGTAATCAAATTAGATAAGCCACTAGAAATCAGAAAGCTCAACCTTCGTACGCGCCATCTTTTCCTGTACGATGAGTTCGTGGAGTAGAGGCAAAAACCGGACACGGATGATCTGGGGTAGCTGCTTGACGCGGGGCCGCCAGCTCACGAACTGTCCATAGCCCTAAGCGGGCAGTAGTGGATTTTACAAACTGGCATATCTATGGCGAAGTCCTTGGGTCGTCGCTGTCATCGCCTGGGACATCTTTCGGACTGGAAGCCGTGATTCGTTCTGATTTGTCAATGGGTGAGGTCTTGGGTCGAATCCAACTGCGCCCTAGATTCGCAGCTACAGCAGCGACTATTTCGGGAAGCGCAAACCTCGGACTTGCCTCGGCCGCTTGCCAGCAACAGACTACGCAGTAGATGCTATATCCTCAGGGGCATACGAAAATCGAATTATGGGATTAGGAGCAAAAATCCACTCTATCGGGGATCGAAAACCAAGAGGTCATCTCGCCTACCTAGACACACTATGGTGCTGCCGATTCATACCAACAGAAGAGCACACGGAGGCTTTACTGCGTTTTGGCTGTACAGGGTGGCATAGTCCACTCCAGTCTAGCCTCTTTCACGTGAGCAATGCCAAGGTCTAGAGTTTGCAATCAATGTCTTTCTGACCCTCCCAGGTCAGTGTTTTTCAGAGGGTTATTTCCCGCCCCTATTTTGTACTGGTCGTTGCTGGCCGTCAAGATATCGTCAGACGAGCTCGTTGTGGCTTCGATAAGGCGGCACCTCTCAAGAGGGACGTCGTCTAGATTGTTTCCCATCCTCCGCCTCCTGATTTTCTTTGCATCCCCTCTCTGTTTTCATATCTATTGCATTTGCTTTGATCTTTCCACTCATGCCGCTTCAAAAAATTGGAGGGTTTGTTTCTTCGCCGTCTTACTGGAACTCGACTTGTGTGCTTAGGTACCAAAGGCCATGTCGCATCATTTGTTTCTTTGCTGCCCGTTGTTGTTAAAGGAGCAGGTTTATTGTACTATCTTCACATCAACTGTCAGCTATTGGTAGGAGTGTCATGGCTCATGTTGTGGTGAGCGAGGTCGCGGAAACTCCCATGCCCGTTCGCCAAACCAGGTCATTCGAAGTATGAAAAGCCTTGCAAAGTAAACTCGGAAAACTTGCAGAGTGATGGTCCATATGAGACCCATCATCCATATTTGTCCAATGCACCTTTCAACATTCGCTGCAGGTATCAGAGTATATGGAGACCGATAACGTGTTCGGATTTGCGGCGTGCTGCAATGCAACCCACCCACACTTTTGTACAAATTCGAGAGGAAGAAGCACTAGTGCCATCTCCCCCTCTCTCTATTTGAACGAGATTCCATGCGAAATTCTTAAGAATGACTTCTTCCTTGCACAAGATTGAGGTTGGACACGGCGGTGACGTTTTCTTTGGTCTCCAGGCACTGAGTTCTGATACCGACCAGACGACGGTGACGTCTGTGGCATTGAGCTGAAGTAGCCATCCGGATTTCGCGGGGGTTCTGAATAACTAATTTGGCCAAAAGTTTCATAGTTGAACTATTTGAACGATTGGTTCAGTCACTGAACAACGACGGACAAACGCACAATGGCCTTGCTTGAGAACAGCAGCAGTAGTGGAAGACAAGCGACAAAGACTGCAAAGACATGTTAGCTTCTAGAGCAATCTCCAAACGCAATATCGAATAAAAATTGCTAGTTATTTACATATCGCTGTATCGCGCCTAGATAGCTAGTTGGCCTGGGTGGGAAGAGCAAGCGGACGAGTGCCACGTTAGACCGGGACGGCGCCAGACGGGCCGCTTCTGCAGCCGTTGATATCACTTGAAAGCGTGACGAGCAACAAGTATGATGTGTCTGAGGACTAGAAAAGGAGCGGGTACATATGTACTGTCCAGCAAGTTACTGTGTGGTTGCCCGAAAGCTGCAACTAAGATTTCCGGGTTTTGTACGCAATGGCTCGTTGCTATAACTAAGTAGTTGAATGGCATACAAGGCTTGAACACAGGCTGCTGCAGCACATTTTATTATTGTATTGAGTTGGAAGAATCGTGTTCTGCATGTGAACAAGGACACATTTCATGGCACAGTAGTCCGCCTATATTGACATACCAACCCAACCCAACCCAACCCCCCCTTTCAATACTTGAGGGGTCATCCAATTTGCAAGCCGGAATTATCTGAGACATAGGCTCAAACCAAACGACTGAAAGAGACTCTCTGGATCCCTTGGTCTCATGTTTTGTGTTGTTGTTACTATTCTGGTGGGAGATGGTTCCAAGGAGGCAGCCGAGAGCGCTTTGTCATCTTCCATACAATGTAGTCGTTGCCCTACTTGACAGATTTTGATAAGAACACCCCATCAATCAGGTATTATAGGGCAAAGAAATTTCTTCAGCATCCGCAGATAACCAAAGATGCTGTTGCGAGGTGAAGGTGGAGCATTGATGTCAAGGTTTCGCCCTTGGGCTGCGAGCTGTGGCAGACCAGGCCCCGTCTTGACACACCTTGCCAGCGCGTGTAAACTTCTCATACTAAATGCGCAACACTTTCTACAGTTTCTCTGACTAACGTCACAATTTAAACGGCCGAGACCCCCTCAAAACCTTCTATAGTAGGATACAAGCCGAGCACACGTGCTCAACATGGCAACAGAAGAGACAGCGAACCTGAAGCAACCTGCCGATAGAGGTTCTCACAATCATGAGGCCTAGTACAGCATAATGTTCGGATATGATACAAACTACGAGCCTGCAACACATAAAACGAGAAATCCGTGATCGTCAATTTCTTTGTACGCTGCCGTTGAAATACCAACCATTACACACCAATCGAAGTATGATGGGCAAGTCAGCACACTTGCGGATATAATGCGCCGGGAAGAAAGGGGCAGGTTAAAAGATGCTGCCAGCAGTTATGTAATTTGAATGTTTGACAGTCCTGGACCATGATTGCTTGATGCTGCCAGGACAGAACGTGTTTCCGAAGAGCATTGTAAGTTTCTGCATATTGCGCATCATCTTGCGACATCGAAAGAGGCAGCCAAATGAGAGTAGAACCGAAAAACTCTCTAAGAGGAGATGCCGACCTCCAAACACAAGTGGGCGATTCAAACGCCTGCGAAGGTGAGGCACTCGGCACGCATGTGCCGTTGGAATGTTGGAATATGAAGGATTTGAAAAATATGGTTAGTTGACCTACCTAGGTAGTCTTGTGCAAAGCATACAACAGGATAGAGGGCATAAAAGTTATGCGGACTCGGTGTGGAAAGATACGTACCTTCCTCGACCCCCCGCCCCCTCCCTGCCTGAGTGTGGCCAGGCGCACCAAAGCCCCGCCAACCGCTTTCTGCCCTGCAGATGGAGCGCAGAGAATCGGCGTCAACCACCACCCAACGAGAGAAGACATTTATTACTGGCCCGGTACTTCAACGTCCACATCGAATCGGCCGCCGTACAATCGCGAAATTCCCACGAGAAATACACCTCAGACGATCGGACGTGGGCCATGATCTGAGGGCTCGTTACGCACGAGTCGCATCTTCCTTACCATGATGGACGACTTCGTCAGCGAGTCGGATAGTGACTACACGAGCTATTGGCGAGACTGGGTGAGTAGCAGAGCCTGCCGGAGCGGTCAGCCAGTCATTTCTGCGTCCGAACTGGCATACTGTATCTCGACAGGCAGATGTGCTGCGGGTGGATGCGACGCGCTCGCGCGCGCGTTTGACCGAGACTTGCCCGTTGCAGCGGGCTGCCCACGACCACTGCTGCGATACTAGAAGGGATGGAATATCCGCTAACACTGGTCTTACGCAGTTCATCTCCTCCCGAGGCAACGAGTACTTCTGCGAGATCGACGAAGACTACCTCACCGACCGCTTTAACCTGACCGGGTTGAACACGGAAGTACAATATTACCAATATGCGCTAGACCTCATCACCGACGTCTTCGATCTGGATTGCGATGATGAGATGAGAGAGACGATCGAGAAGTCTGCCCGGCATCTTTATGGCCTTGTACATGCCCGGTTCATTGTCACGACAAGGGGTCTTGCCAAGATGGTACGCTACGCACCATCTCACCCGTATTCTCCAGGACTCTGGTCAAGAGGGCAAACTTTCAATGTCAACAGACACGGCTAACACACCTCCAGCTCGAAAAGTACAAAAAGGCCGACTTTGGCAAATGCCCTCGTGTCATGTGCCACTCGCACCCGCTCCTTCCCATGGGCCTCGCCGACATCCCTAACATGAAGCCCGTCAAGCTCTACTGCGCCCGCTGCGAGGACATCTACAACCCCAAGTCGTCGCGCCACGCCGCCATCGATGGCGCCTACTTCGGAACCTCGTTCCACAACATCATTTTCCAGGCTTACCCGGCCCTCATCCCCACCAAGAGTGCCGAGCGCTACGTCCCGCGTGTCTACGGCTTTAAGGTCCACGCCTCGGCCGCCCTGATCCGGTGGCAGCACCAGAAGAAGGATGCCATGCGCCGCCGCCTGCGGAAGATGGAGATCGACAGCGGCTTCCGGGACGAGGACGTTCTGGACGAGGAGGACGAGGAGGATGTCGAGTTTGAGGGCATTGATAACCGCGTGGCAGGGGCCGATGAGGGCGTCGCCATGGCATAAAAAGACATGGACCTTCCCCGGCGGACTGCACTACACAGCTAGTCAGCCAGACACGTTGATATCGGGTTTGGGGGGCACTTGCTGAAAGACCGTCATCTGCCAATAGCGCGCTACTTCTCCCTGCTTTTCCTAGTTTTATCTCTTTGTTTTGGTAGACTTGGCTCCCGGAATAATGATATGATGGCTTTCATGATCACCGTTTCGTGCCATTTTCTTTTTCTCAAGATGAGACCCATGCACCTTGTTTGGACGGTTATCAACAATGTTCCGTGGTCATATGGCGGTTTGTTCAAGATAATTGGCATCGTGGCTACCCAGTGATACCACTCAGCATTGTTTTACGTCCGCCAATGGCCAGGATACATCATTGCGCATATCACATGATGAAGAACACACCATAGTGTAGGTGTCATCATAAGCCGTAGCCAAGAGTCTATTCCGTAAGGTCATATCTGTATGCCATACCTGGCCCCAAAAGAAACATTCCCCAAGGCCGCCGATCCTTTTGTGGCGGGTGGTATACCGTAAAACTCCTATCATGCCCGACATACCCAATGTAAAAATGCAACGGGTGCCAACCTAACGCACCATAACCATTACGAGGTCATCAAAAGCGGTTTTCAGCCTCTGGTCCGTCATGAGAACTCGGTTTGCTAATGAACTGAGTCGAGGATGCTTGGCCAGCCACAGGCCTCGCCTCGTATGCCTCCTCCTCGTCTCCAGGCCGGATGAAGTCACCCTTCTCAGTCGCATAACTATATGACCCAACACCGGACCACCAAGCCTTATCGTGGCTTCGAGGGCCCCAAGCCCAACCAGCACCTTGTCGAATAGGAAGATGGTAATAGCGGAAAGCAAAGATAGAGGTGAAGATGCCAATCATATATCCGAAAAGGATATCAAAACCATGATGACGGAAGTCAAACCAGCGAGAACCGGCAATGAAGACAGACCCAAACCAAGGGAGGACTACAATGGTCAAGAGGTAAATGGGGGGGGCAGCGGCTTGCCGACGCACAGCAGTCACCATCTTGTTGTGCTCAGCCAGGTTTCTGGCAGCACCAGAGGAGTCGGGATTGAGAGAACCGCCCTCGCCCGATCGAACCTCCTCATAGTCAGGACGGGACTTTTGCAGACGCGAGGGGAAAGCCGAGTGAGACGAAGCGTCGTGGTTGGAGGCCACGAACGGCATGGTGACGGCAAACTTGCTGGCGAGGAAGAGAGATAAGTAGATCAGCCCGGCGGCGGAGGCGCTGGAGTGGCCTGATGGGTAGCTGCGAAAGCCATCGTCAAGGGTGTGCGCGTCGGTGTTGGTGCAGATAGCAGCGGAAACGAGCTGGCCAAAGCCCGTCTGGCCCGTCAAACCAGTAATGTTGGGAAATGTGCCGCCAACGATATAGTTTTGGATATTTTCAAGATCGGGTTGGCAGCGCGAGAGAAGATCGGGTCGAGGCTTTCCAAACATGTTTTTCATGCCGTTCGTGATGAAAAATGCGCCGACGTGGGCGAGAGCGAGACCGAGCCAGCCAACATGCAACTCCCAGAGCTTCCGCTTCCAGATGAGCGACTTCGGAGTCCCCTTGGGAACGGTATTTCCGGGGACGAGAACAAGGCACACCGCAGCGATGATGAAGACGGGTAGGACGACTGCGACAATACCGGCGAGCCACATGGGGACTGTTTCATGTTCGGTGAAGGGGAAACTGCGAGAATGAAGGTCAGCAATAGGCGGGACGGTGAGGACGGAGGGTTGTCCTACGAAATATTGGGATCAAGAACGGAAAAAGGTCGCTTGTTCGGCTCGACGAATCCCAATACGGTGGCAATGCCGCCAACGGCGGCGAGGACGAACCAGTCAGCGACGTATGAACCGATGAGGGAGGGAGTCCAGTGACCGCGGCGCGAACGCATCGTGCGCCTAGCATACGGCGCTGGTGATTCGGGCATCTTGTAGTACGAGGGCCTCGATGAGGGCGACAGGTTGGCGAGAGGAATGGATGGGGACATGAGGGGAAAGGTAAAGGAAGGAAAGGGAAGGCAAGGAGAAGTAGGAGGTCATCCGTGGGAGGGTGGCTCCAAGCTACTTCAGGTGAACGAACGGGAGTAGGGGAAGGAGAAAGAGAGTTTTAGCGTTATGGGGGTGGGAATGGGGAAGGGGATCCGCACAGGTTGATGAAGGTAGGTATAGGGCGGCGCGGATGCGGTAGTGGCCGGCCGGGGGCTGAGGCAAGGTACGTGGCTAGGGTCGGGTCGGCAGGTATCTCGAGTAATGTGGAAAAGGTGAAGTTTCAAGCCCAAGTGAGTGGAGGTTGAAATGGAGGAAAAGAAAGGGTTGACTGCGAGGCAAGGTGATCAATTGCAGATGGAGGCCGTGGAGGTGCCCAGGAAACGCCAGTAACACACACACCTAATACAAGGAGCGGCGGCGGCTTGTTTGACGTGTGGATGTTGTTGCGTACGTGGATGGAACCTGATGTCGTACCAAGCATACAGCGGGTGGGTTATGCGTAAGTAAAGCTTGCCAATGGAACTTGCCCAGAGGCTCAGACAGCCGTCTAGGGAGGAATAAGGCCGGTGAAAGACACAAGGAACGTATCTGAGTTGGAACGAGGAAGAACAGAGGCGAGGGAGAGGTTGGTAGGCATTGGAAGGATACTTCGTAGCCAACAGGAGAGTAGGGGGTGACGAATGTAGTAAGCAGTCGCGTGGCAGTGCCGGCGACTACGGCAGCGGCTACTCAGAGCGAGGAGCTGGGTTGCGAGGGGAACAAGGCTCATCCTCACGCATCCTCATCAGCACAGTAGCAAGACAAGTGGCAGCCCATCTTTAGAAAAAGCTACAAGGTGCTGGCTTTGGGCGAGTACGGCGTGGCAAAGCGCAGAATATCAAATTGCCTTTTTTGGGCCACGGTCGGGCTCGTTCATCCGTACAATCGTGGAGGCGGCAGAAGTAAAAAATAAAAATAAAAGGGACGGAGGAGGTCCGACCCCTGACATATGACATAGAGACACTGCATAAAAATAAAAAGGGTCCAACAACCACGCCGGGAGAGGAAGGGGAATCCCCCAAGTGTTTGGAGAGGCGCCTGAGGGAGCCCGTTTCGTGCAACTGCGGCTGACTGCACATACCTAGTAAGAGGAAGAGGAAGGTGGAGGGGCAAGGGAGATGGGAGTATGGCAGGGGATGTCGGGAACTCTGGAAACCGGGTACGTACCTCGATGGATTTGAGGTTTGCTCCTTCCAGCGTTGCCGGTGGCTGACATGTTGCCGCAGTCCCGTAAAAACAGCCTCGAGGGATCCTCTCGTTGGTCGGCTCAGCGTGGCTTGGGTCTTGGCTATGGAGTTGGAGCAGCAGCGATCTTGTCACTCCTGACTTTGCCAAGAGCCTTGTCAGCTTCATTTACATCGCCCTGCTTGATACCGTTGCACACACTTTGCACACATTGCACAGGTGTTAATTAACTGGCGAGTGCTACTTTGCAAACCAAGGCCCCAAGATTGCGCAATGAAACGCTGTTGATTGATGCGTAGTCTAGTGTAATGTGCAGTGCAGATCCAACTTTGTATCACTTTAACGCTAATCACAGCACCACCTCCCAACCCTGCGCAACCGGTGATTTGTATTGAGAGCCTGCTGCTACATGCAACCGGGCTAAAAACCTGAGGGCTGAACTTTGGCAGTAGAAGCGCCTCACACGCCGGAGAAGGATTCCCAGCTTGCCACTAGTTCGTGGCTGGCTCATGTGCTTCTGCTTGCAAGCCAGTGTCTTCACCTTGCGCCCCCCCATTCACCAAGTCAACGTCCTATAAATGCATTCTTCTCTTGTCACCACTCACCCTACCGGTAGTTCCGACTTGGACCATACTGCGGCCCGTATTCATCGGCAGTACGGCACCGCATGGCCTCGCCAATGGTGCAAACGCGTGGCCACTGTATGTATACATGGCGAAGCTGCGCCGTCCGAGCCGAGGCATTTGGCGCATTCCATTATCCATGCCGTCTCTTTCCTACTTCTGAACACCTGCGAAAACGAGCGGGGACTTTCGTCTGATGAGAAGGCTGATCGTGGCCGTCAGAGAGAACAACTACACACACCGCGAATAAAGTACCCGGCACTACCATGCCAGCTGTGCAAACCTTATGCTTTTGCAGCATTGGGATACAGCCCGGAGTAAACCTGTTGCAGGCTGCCCGCCCACCTATCACCCAACTCGATACGACCAAAAAAATGAGCGGTTCGCAGTTAAGCAGCACCCCGATGTGACAGCTTTCTCAGGCACCGATGCAGTGGAAGGTGCAATTGTCCAATCCCAATGGCATGCTCCACTTAATTGCCATGGCGATGCGAAACACGGTGGTCCCATGTCCTTTTATTCTCCGTCCCTTCAATACGAAATACTCTAATAAGCCGTTAATGTAAGTAAGTGGAAAGAAACCGCGAAGGCGACGGTCATGACGAGTCACTGAGTCTTTCCCTTTGTTCACGTCCTTTGGGTCCCACACCCCTTCTCTTGCCTGATTGCCCTTCAAAGCCTTAAGGTCGTCGTTTGTACCATCACCAGGCGTCGAGACCCCCAATTTAACCCCCTGTCCCTCACCGTCGCTGTGTAGTGTAGGTGCTTTGCTGATTTGCAGATCCCGGCCTGATGTCTAACGCCGCTCGCCTCGCGAAAGGAAGATCCCTGAAGGCGGCAATCAGTTGTTCCAACTCTCCGTCGGGGATAGGGTCACATCCGCAGTTTAAAATTTATATATATATATATATAAAAAAGGGGGGGGGAGGATTCTTCGGTCTCCTTAGGTGCATTAACATTTCGCGTTTTACTACAAACCTAGTGGTGCTCAACTGCTGAACCTTGGCAACGTAGGTACCTAGTGTACTGCTGCCCGCATCTACCCGGCGCCAGGAGCGCCTGATGGCCAAGATACCGGGCCAGGGTTACGTTGCCATCTTAATGCCACGACCGCCGAACCGAGTGCGGGCAATTCACTGCTCCCCGACATATGCGGCCCCGCACCGCCCGCGAATCGGACAGGTTGCGCCCTGTGGTTCTTGGGCTCCGGTCTCCCGTGCTAGTTCCAGCGTCCCGAAGGTGAGCACGCACTGACCGAAGCCTTGGCTGTTGGTATCCGACATGCTTGGTCTTGATCCCGCGGCGTCGTGGCCATTTAAGATTTCGCCGCCCCGACGCGGTTGCTTTGCATTTGCTGCGAGCTCGAGTTAGCTCCCTAACGACCATCGCTCCGGTGTTACAGAAAAGGCACCGTTTAACAAGAACAAAGTCCAAGAGTTTAGCCCGCCTGTTGGTCGATGTCCGTGGTTTAGCATCCTTCTCCGCAATGCCCATCCTCGTAAGCTATAACTGTCGGTTCAATCTGTTTGACAGTAAGTCAAGACCTGTAAGACCACAGTAAGTCAAGACCTGTGGTCTTGACTTACTATCCTTATCGGAAGGTCTTGCTTTGAATCTTCCTCACCACTGTATACTAGCATATTTTCACATGTGTCCTAGATGCTCTACTCTTTCAAATACGATGCTTAGCACCCTTCCGCCCATACACACTGGCACATCAGCATTGTTTCCGAACTGAAGTACTTGGACCTTCACACACGGCCCCCCTGGGGAGCACCCGCTACCCAGATCCCACATCGTGATAGCAATCGATTTGTCGTCTGAGCCCAGCTTATTCTCGCCCATCCACCCTTCTGTAGATCCCAGCCCAATTTTCTTGCAACGGCGCCAGGCACCAGAGCCACCCACATCCTTGAGAAACGCCTCCATCGTACACAGCATAGGTGGTGGTTCAACTTTAGAATTGGCCTAGCATTGAACTGTATCTTAAACATGGACCCTTCTTAATCGCACTATGACGAAGATATCGTCTCTCGAGCCTCTCAAAGGTTCTCGCGGCTCGCCGGTGTGTTGATCCATATCTATCCTCGTTTTGGGGGAGCCTTGATCTTTTAAGACGCCTCCCACCGCCGCGTATATTGGTTAGATACTCCTGGCGTCTTCAAATTGTGGTATTCACTCATTCCCGTTTCTTGGCTATTGTCCATTTGTTAGTGAGACCAGTATGTCTGCGGTAGGGTTTTTCGTGCTTGTCCTGGCTTTGCCGTTCGGGGTAGTGGCCTCGCCCTCTCTTCTCTTACGAGATATATCCCCGGATAACACCTGCGGCACGACTGGGAATGGGGGCAGCCCTTCTGCGTACACCTGTCCAACTGACTTGGCGTGCTGCTCAGTGTATGGCTGGTGCGGGTCTACCGACGCGTATTGCCTAACGTCCAACGGGTGCCAGACCCAGTTTGGTACTTGTAAGCAGGATGGTAGTCCGCCAGCAGGTGGCGGTGGTGTGGACTCCTCAGCCACTGGTCTCTGCGGCCCAGACAACGGAAATGCTGTTTGTGCCTCAAACGAATGCTGCTCTGGTGCTGGGTTAGTCAATATCGTGCGTTTCTTAACGTGTCTCCACTAACAATGAACCAGATACTGCGGGACAACTCCAGGTGAGACGAAGATACTGACACATCAACCCGGAGTAACAACATAACATATTTTAGACCATTGCAGGGCTCCGGACTGCCTTTTCCAATTCGGGCCGGCATGCGATGCTAACAAGATCCCGCTGGGTCTCAACACATCCAGCATTGCTCGAACACAGTTGGGCCAGGTCGCGTATGGCGGTCCAGGCGTATACAGCTGCGTGAACCCTGGCGATGTTGCTCTGACATATGACGACGGCCCAGCCGCGTACACCAATGACTTACTGGATCTCCTGAAGAGGTACAATGCTTCAGCAACCTTTATGATCACGGGCATCAATAACGCAAAGGGCGAAATTGACAATGTTACTTTGCCCTGGGTCAGCACCATCAAGTAAGTCGCCTCGATTCCCTTCTCGTTCCAAAATCCGGGCTCACTTTCATCTCTAGGCGGATGTATGCCGACGGCCATCAGATTGCCAGCCATACTTGGTCGCATGCTGACCTGGTGAGTCTCCTTGTCTTGTCCCTACTCCGATATACTAACGTGATGCTCTAGTGCCAAATTACCTCGGCCCAGCGAAAAGATGAGATGTACAAACTGGAAATGGTCCGCAATATCATTTGTCTCACTGCTTTTTCTCGGGACTGATTGTTTCCAAGGCCCTCCGTAACATCATCGGTGTCTTCCCTACCTACATGAGGTCAGCCCCCTTCCTCCAGAGAGCCTGCCAACTCGACTAACTTCACTCACCTCTAGACCACCCTACTCCTCCTGCACGTCAGAGTGCGGCTGCGAAGACGACATGGCCGCCCTCGGCTACTCCGTCATCTACTTCGACCTCGACACGGCTGACTACCTCCACGACAGCCCCACGGAGATCCAACAGTCAAAAGACATTGTCAACCAGGCCATCGCCGCTAAGCCTGCCGCCGACGACAACTTCCTCGTCATCGGCCACGATATCCACGAGCAGACCGTCTATAACCTGACAGAGTACATGCTCCAGAAGTTCCAGGGGAAGAAGATGGTTACCATTGGCGAGTGCCTTGGCGACCCCAAAGAGAACTGGTACCGCGCCGACGCTCGCACCACCGTGGGTTAAGCGGTCTATTGCTGCTGTACGCTGGGAGATGTGACTGTTTGAAAGAGCCGCATTGTTGTATGGTGGAAGTGAGATTCCGAGCATATTATCAGGCCGAATTGTATATTCTTGCTATGCAGTGTATCTTACATCATTGGAAAATATTTGTCAAATTTACAACACATTATACTGCCTGGCGAGTACATTGGTCCCTGAAATTGAAACGTGCCCGATACCACGGCGTCATCTATGCAGCAGATGCTGCTGCGTCGCCCGAGTGGTCGGGCGTAGACCGACAGCAAAACCCTACGTATGCCATCAATCAAGGATGGAAGAAGAAGTAACGAGTCATTGAGACGCGTTTGTGTGCGTGCAACCGTGTGCCGCGAGACCTACCAGGATGCGGGTTATGCAGGATGGGCAGCGTTGCCGGGCTGCAGAGAAAAAAAGAAGATCGAATCAAAACAATTGCAACGCAGCACGCAAATTTGGGGTTGCAAACAAAACAAAGCCTGCGCGCGAAGACTGATGACAGGGTGAACAGGGCCAAGAAGCTCAAATCCAACCTAGAGCAGCAGGAGCCTGGCCGTGTAACTGTCTGTCCGCACGCTGGATATGTTATGACCAAAACCCATCGCGTAGTTTGAACAGAAAAACGCAATGCAATGTATTTATCCTTCCCTGAATCAAGCATTCTCCGAACAGATGTATGTACAATTTTTTTGCACGATTGCCATCGCCTACAACCCAACCCTCCATGTGTGTTTGTGTGCATACCATTTCCCAGAGGACCGATCCTCCAACGTCCATCACGCAAACACTCCCCAAATTAGAGAGACGAATTAGACGATGAGACACCGTACCTGTAGGCTAGCCATGCCTGAACACGCAAAACTAATGGATCCCATATCTTGCCAGTCCAGTGAAAGACAGGGAGGGTTAACGAACTCCAGCCAAACCGTCCGCTTTCGTGATATCCTTGACCTCTGACTCCATGCGCCATTCATGAGACGAGAGCAACGAAGTCCCATGCACTGGAAATATATAACCGACAAAAATGAGCAGCAAAATACAGCTGCTAGTATCTGACAACAGAGTCTGGATAATATAATCCAGACCAAAAAAAAAGTAACAAGACCAATCATCCTTTCTCCCCAAACCCACACGGGGTGAGCTTGGGACCCGGTGAAGCGCGACGGTAGGATAGTTTCTGCACGACTAGGGTGCGATTCGTCGATCTATGCATTCGTAACAGTGGCCGTAAACGCTGATGCTCATCCAACTACTCTGGTCCAGGATATCCTGTGAATCCAGAGCTTGTTCCAAGACACGCAGACTGCGTGTGTCACTAGTAGTTGTCGTCATCTTCGGGATAGTTCTCTTCGTCCTGGGCAGAAATTTGGTCCAGGGAGAGATGGGGATCGACGATGCCGAAGTGGACAGCGCTCTTCTTCGCCCATTGACGTGTAAGGATGGAGGCTTTAAGTTGTTAGCTCGGTTATGGACACAGTGATACGGAACATAGCTACCTTTAAGGAACTTCTTGCTGGCGTACTTCTTGAAGAAGGCTTCGTGGACGACCGGGCGAGCAAGGTAGTCAACCATAAGACGGACGACCGGTTCTATCTCCTCTTCGTTGTAACCGGCGTAGAAGGCGATGGTAGCATCCTGTTATACGGTTAGCCACAACAGGGTTCAATTCATTGAATCATGCAAAACATACCCAATCACCGCGGTCGAGGATTAGGCGGGCCAGGTACATAGCACCGGCCGCAACGTGGCTCGGGCGGTAGGCCATAAAGCGATGGTCCAGGAGGCTGATCTCCATGAGGTACTTGCCGATGGTACGGCATTGGATGTCGTAGTTGTCGGCTTTGCTGATGCGACGGAGGAAATTCATGGGGTTCGGGTAGCTGAGATCGTAGTTCAAGGCTCCAAGGACAAAGCGCTCTGCGCTAAGAATCTCGGCCTCACTGAATCCGTCATCGGCAACGTGACGGAAGTTGGCGACGTGAGGCGACAAAACCTCCTCGTACTTGGAAGCAATGAACATGGCGGTGATGCCGACAAGCTGCAGGCGGTCGAGCTGCACGACCTTCTCGGAAAGGAAGCGGTCGATGATGTTGATGGCCAAGAAGAGAGTCTCAGGAAGGAGGTGGAAGCGAGTGTGCACCTCAATCAACCAGTCGACCAGAATACCACGCGTCTTCCACTCTAAGTCGTCTTGGTGTTCCATATAGTTGGGGTTGGGAATGGAGTTGCACTCCAGATCCCGGAGGTATTCAAAGATTTCGTTGGCATACTCGGCCACCATCAAAGGGTCGTCTAGGTCTTCGTCATCCAGGTTCTTGACATTATCTGGGTAAATGGTCTTTTGCGACTTTGGGGCGATTTCGGGCTCAGACTCAACAGGAGTCTTGACGGGCGCGTCCTCCGTGTCAACAGTCTTGGATCGACGCTTCTCGGGCTGGGTGGTGTGAGGCTTCTTGCGCAGGGGCTCGCCCTCCTCGCTAATGGCCTCCTCCTTGACGGTGGTCGCGGGTACAGTTGGTGCCACCTTCCTCTTCTGCACTGGGCCAAAGACGCCAGAACCTGAGCCGGCTCGCTTCACGTCGGTCTTCTTGTTTTCTTTGGGCGCTAAGGCAGATCTGGTCGTGGTGCTAGACTTCTTCGTGACGCCGGTGGGCTGAGCAGCCTTGGAGATGAGGCCGACCTTGCCGGCTGCCTTCTTTCCCTCGCCGGCGTCTGCATTGTTGGCTTTGCTGATATCGCTAAGGACGTTGCGCTTCTGCTGGCCTGCCGGATTCGCGTTCACAGCGGACTTCTTCGTGGCGAGGGGTTTTCCTGGAACAGCGAGCTTGTCCACGCTCAGTGCGGCTGCCTTGGCACGCGTCATGCGCGTTGACACACTGTTCTCGTCGTTCTCGTTTGACACGAGGCGCTGCGCACGCGTTGGACGGGTTACCTGCAAGTAGTTGTGAGTTATATATCGACGCGATAGGAGCCGACCATAGTATGAGAGGGCACCATAACCAGGCAATACTCACAGGCATCTTGTTAAGTGATTATGTGAAGATGGTGTATCTGCAATGTAGAAATCTAAGAGGAGATGGTCAGCATCAGACGCGTCGACAAGCGAGGGCCGCCGCTGAGGTCAAGTCGCAGGCAGAGACAAGGTAATGAAAGAAACGAGCGCCACCAAGGGTCTGGCTGGCCGGTTGCTTGGGAGGAGAGAGATTGGAACCGGAACAAAGTCGAGACATGCGTACCTTGAGGAATGATGATGACGGGCGACTCGAACGCGGGCAAAGGGTTTTGCTCTGGTTCGACGCCAAACACGGTTGGGCTCTGATGGAGGGAGAATTAGTCGCGTCGCCGAGGCCAATTGGCAAAGATACAGTTGGTAGGGCGGAGTGGTAGGGTGTCTTGGAGGGGGAGGGAGGGAATTAAGAGGTTGAACTCGGGAAAAAGAGGTTGTTTATGTGGGAAGAGGAGTTGCAAAGACAATGTGTGATGTGTTTTGCTGAGGTAGTGGGAACAGAGGACGTGATGTGGTATGTAGTGGGTATGGGAACCGGGGCCCCAGGGTACGTACCTCAAATCGCGGCTCGCGCTGGCCCTGGTCTGGTCACCACAGTAGCGTACCTGAAGCGGAGCGGGTGCAGGTCGTGTGTACTGGTGCAGCGCGCGAACGACGGACAGGGAGTGGCTTCTTGACTCTCGCTAAAGGAAAGTCGCGCGTCTTTGTCGTGACGGATGACGGATGACGGAAGGTCTAGTCGCGACTTGGTTTGGGGGGTTTCGCGCACACGAAAGTGAAAGAGATTGCGATTCTTTGTGTGTAAGAGGTAGGAGAAGGGAGGAAAGTGTATGCTTTGGACAGGAGCCTGGCGTGTAGGAGTGAACTGGAATATCCAGATGCTAGAGTGATGTGATGGGATGCACGTATATCTGAGAGTGACACAGAGCCTGACAGTGCAAAGGTAATGAGCAGTCGCGCTCTCTCGCACACACTCAGAATGAGATATAGGTTGAAGGTAGCGCAAGGGATGAGAGGTGCCTTGGGCGGTGACTGGCGAATGTGTTGGAGAATGAGAAAAAGGAGTCCTTGGATGAAAGGGAAATGGTTGACTGGCACTATTGTGACAATATATGTGTGTTGTCTGTTGTGGCTTCGTCAAGGTGAAGCTCTCCAAGGCAGCTGGATGTCAAGGTACAGTCGGAGATAATCGTAGCTTATGAGGAAGGGGAGACGGTTGTGCCAAGCGAGAGCAGGTACGCGATTGTCCGGGCTGCACGCGAGAAGGTCTGATGGGGGCCACTGTGAAAAAGCGGAAAATGGGGACTGAGCCCGGTCACAATAGCAATCAACAGCAGCAACCGCGGGGCAACCGACACATCATTGGCCACTTTCCCAACCACGTCCCGTCACGCTCCCAGATGCGGTCGAGGCGGGTCGTGTCGAGGCGACTGAGGCTCAACTGTCACGCACTGCCACAGGACCCATTTATGTGTATGTGGCTGAAGCTCGCGAGATACGTACCGCTCCTGTTCAGCCATCGGCGTCGGCAGAATAATTATTTCCCAAGCTCGAAATCTGCACTGAGCTAATCCCATCCGACCCTGGGTTCGAAGCCATTCCCGCCCACGACGTCGGCACCACTTTCGACGACCACACGGTAATTGGGGCCAGTCTTATGTACTATTGAGCTCAATTGGCGCATAGAAATCGCCTCGTCGTCCCTCCCGGTACCGTCACCCCAATCGCCGAGTCTGCCTCTTTCCTACCACGCCATGTCGCGCTGACTGGTCTCCTGAAATCAAGCATCATTCCGAGCAGGGAGAGCAGACACTCCGAATCTCGAAACTAGACCATCACCGATATGCCGCAGCCGCGAATGCTAATGTCGGCCCAGAAGAGCTGCTCTAGCCTTCTGGGCTCGACCGCCCTTCGCGGGCTGCTTATCAGACAATATGCCACTGCCACTAGAAAGTTTGCCGAAACGCCTGCCTCGGAAAAGTCAATGTCATCCGCCAGCGACTTCGCTGCGCCTGCGTCCGCCTCCGAGAAGTCCAACAATGACTCCGTCATCATGCGCACGTACAAGCCGCGAACCCCCGGTGTGCGCCATCTTAAACGCCCCATCAACGACCATCTTTGGAAGGGCCGCCCCTTTCTGCCATTGACCTTCCCCAAGAAGGGTCACGGCAAGGGAGGCCGTAACGTCTCGGGAAGGATTACCGTCAGACATCGAGGAGGTGGTGCCAAGAGAAGGATACGAACCGTGGACTTTGACCGCTGGCAGGCCGGCCCGCACCTCGTCGACCGTATTGAGTACGACCCAGGCCGCAGCGCGCACATTGCGTTGCTCACGAACAAGTCGACCGGACGCAAGAGCTACATTGTCGCCGCCGAGGGCATGCGTGCTGGTGATGTCGTTCACAGTTACCGTTCCGGTATCCCCAAGGATCTGCTTGACAGCATGGGCGGTGTTGTCGATCCTGGTATTTTGGCCGCCAAGACTGCGTGGAGAGGCAACTGCTTGCCCATGCACATGATCCCCATCGGCACCGTTGTGTTCAACGTCGGCTCGAGGGCCAAGGGTGGCGCCGTTTTCTGCCGTAGCGCCGGCACGTACGCGATTGTGGTTTCCAAGGAGGAAGAGACAAAGGACGACGGAACCAAGGTCATGACGGGCAAGTACGTCAATGTCCGTCTTCAGAGCGGTGAAATCCGCAGAGTGAGCAAAGATGCCTGCGCAACAATTGGGGTTGCAAGCAACCCGCACCACCAATACAGACAGTTGGGTAAGGCCGGAAGAAGCCGTTGGCTGAACATCCGCCCGACGGTTCGTGGTGTTGCCATGAACTCCGGTATGTATTGCTTTCGTAATGTTGCAAATTACAATGTGCTGACGAAAACCTTGCAGTTGACCACCCTCACGGTGGTGGCCGCGGAAAGTCCAAGGGTAACCGCCACCCAACAAGTCCTTGGGGAACACCGGTAAGTCATTCCTCAGCACCTTGTCAACACGGGACTTTGCTAAGCCTAACGTTCTTCAGGCCAAGGGAGGTTTCAAGACTCGCCGCAAGCACAACTTCAACAAGTGGGTTGTTGAGCCGAGGGTACGCAACATGGGCAGGAGGAGAGACAAGAACAAATCCTCTTAAGCGGCTGGCGCATGCCAACTGTAGACCAGGGAGAAACACGGACATCCACGTCGAGCTGGGCGAGAAGCTTGATGCCCCTTGTTGTAAATGTATGCCATAGTATTTGTATCATAGAGCTGTTCGCGCTGCGCTGCTGACCGCTGGGGCACTACGCCAATATGCTGCGACTGCACTGTGACACCATTCTGCTCTCATCCCCGGCTATTGGTAGGTGTGCCAGCTACATACCGCCATCCTGAACGGCCATGTTCTTCTGTGCGCGAGTTTTCCGCATTCAGTCACTTGCCTCGGCCCCGTCGCCACCGGTGTCCGGATGCTCCGTACGCTGACCTTCTCGCCCGGTTCCATCCCCGCCCCTATCCGCATCCTCCTCGCGCTTCCGTTGTCCCCAGGCTGCCCGACCCCCTCCAACCGCTTCCTTGTACGCTTTCTTTGCAGCCTCGAGCTCCTCTTTGGCCTTCTTCCGGGCCTCTTGGAATTCCCTTGTCTCGTTCTCCGCGTCCCGCCTTACCTTGTTGCGTTCGGCCGTCATGGAAACTAGGCGGTTCCAAGTCGGGGGCGGCGAAAGGCCGTTTCCGCCGACCATGACCCAGAACCTTTTCGGGACGGGGTCGTTCCCCGGAGACGGCATCTTTGGGCATTCCTATGTGTCGTTGCTCGGCTGATGATTCCCAATTCCCAGAATGTTTCGGGCGGATGCTAGGCCGAGGGATGGATCGTTGTGAGCCAGGTGGTCTCATGCGTTGCCTGGTTGTCTGGGTTGAGGTAGAGGGGCGAGTATCACCACCCACCTCGGGCCTTTTTTCAATAATTTAATTTATCTTTCAATTTTTAGTGGCGATGGGAAGCAATCAAAATGGTAAACATCTCGGGTTGGCTGGACTGCGCAGACATTATGTTAGAGGGCTGGAACGAGTTCTTTTGCCCTCGGACAATTCGACGGACATGATTAGCTGACAGTCACCGCTTGCTTCGATTCGGATTCAGTACGATTGAGCATTTTCTTGTCTGGTATCACGAGAGTCGAATCACAGTCACTGCCGCCGGCTCATGCGCCATAGTAGAAGATGCACCGAAAAACAGAACCAATTCACCAGATTGACACTCTTGCATCTCATCGAGTAACATATTTAAGTGTCTTTATTCCTGTGAAAATTTTTTTTTTCCAAAAAATCTGCCCAGCTTCTTGTGGCTGCATTCTGTTCCAATCGCACCTTGGCGAATTGCAACGGTAGTGGCGTTGTCTTGAATAGGCAGGACCGTGAGTGATTCTCTTATAGGCCCTTTCATAGGCACCCGAATCTTGCCCCGTCAACATTCCGACGGAAGCAGCCGTCTTTTAAATTTGAACCTGAACTCCTTGGGCGCCGCTTATGGACTGTGCCAAGCATCCCCATCCGAATAGAACCCCCAGTCTAACCCATATCCAAACCTGCACCTGCGGGCCTGTAGGCCCGTGACGATGATGCCTTGTCGTTTCCCATTCATCTCCGTTCGTAAACCCATTGCAGAGGCGTCGCCTCCTATGGCGATCCCATGCGCTCCTCGACGCTGCCCCAGTAGACGACGGGACGCGGTTCAAGGATGCTGAGCTCGCTGCCGAAGCTTTTGCGCTCCTCCTCAAGGTCGAGCATCGACGGCTGGCGGAAGATGATGCTGTTGATGGTGCTGACAGGAGACGACGAGGCGGTAGCGTAGGAGCCTCTGTCGCTGCTGGCGCGGGAGGAGGCGGAGGATGAGCGGCGGAAGGTAGTGCGCAGTGTACTCGGGGAGAAGCGCTCAGTGATGGACTGGAAGCGTGAGGACTGCATGGTGGGCAATTTGATACTATTCTCGCGTTGCTGGGCGTTTTTTTGGTGTCTGTATTGTTGCAAGGAGAGACGAGTCTCTTGATGTAGCCGGACGGTATAAAAGGCAGAGTGTTGCCCAACGGGAAAGCGCCTGGAGATGTGCTTGCGAGTGTACGGTTGTATGGGTAGGGAGGCGCAGCCTGCGTTGTGAAAAGGGAAAAGAAGAAGAAAAATAGGTGGATGAAGGAATGTCAAGAATCGAATGCCTAGAGCCGGGACAGCTGGTTCCACGAAGAGAGCATGGGATAAAATGAAGACAAGTCAACTATCAAGAAGGGTCAAGTCGCGTCCAACGGAACAGTTTTGGTTGAATAAGGAAAAGAGGCGAGTCGAGGGTGGGGTTGTGTAGTGTAGGAGGGTGAAGGCGGGAATAGTTGGATTATATGAAGCAAGGGCGAACGCTTGAGGGAGAGCGAGAAACGAACGATGGCGAGTAGTGATAGTAGTAGCAGCAGCAGGACAGCAGTAGCCAGCAATGACGAGCAATAGCAAACCCCTGTCAGGGAATAAATCGCAGACGAAGCGAAGTGGCAGAGAGGGAACAAGGGTATCGGGGTCAGGAGGAGGAGGAGGAGGAGAGGAGGAGTGGGAGGAAAGGCAGGGCAGGGGAGGGTATGTATGGAGAAGCGGGTTCGGGTCAGGGGTGTGACGCAGACGGCATCAATGCGAGAGGGCCCCCTCAGGATGCTGCCTCTTTTGGCAAACACCGGAGATGGTCTGACAGAGACGCCGCCACGGCCGAGGCAGAGGCAGCGGCAGATGGCAACCAAACCCGGCAAGGGTGGGTGGATGGCGTGTTGTTCAGACGACGCAGCTGTCCGGGCCGGGTCTGTCTCTTGGGCTGAGGTGCGGAGTGGGATACGATTCCCATGTAGGCGTAAGTAGAGGTGTCGAGAGGGTCTGGTTGGCACTCGGCAAATAGGGGCGGGGGGAGGGGCATTCAAAAGGACGAAAAGGGAATGGCGAGAGGAAAGAGACATGTAGGATACATGGACCAAGAGACATGTAGTTGCGCGAGACTATGAGACAAGATATGGGACAAGGTCGACGAGGAGACCCAGCGAGAGGAGGCAACCCGGCCATTCCTTGGCTCTCTTGCTTGTCTGCAACTTTACCGCATTCTCCCTGCGTCGTCCATGACGGACAAGACGTCCTTTCCTTTTCCCTATCAAACATGCGTGTGCCGGTCGGGGGCCGTTGACAAGGCGAAGGGAGAAGCATTCCAACTCCGGGTGGGCAAGATGGACGGGGTGGGACGGGACGGGATGGGACGGGATGAGATGGTTGAGAGCGAATGCCTCGGCGACCAAGAGGGGAGGGAGGTAGGTAGGTAGGTAGGTATGCATTCAGGCCCCCGTAATCTGCAGAGCAGAGCAAGCAGTGCAGGCAACGAAGCGACGGTGTAAGAGGTAACAAGCGTCCAGGAGTCCGGTGCAGGGCAGTCTGAGGTCTGTAGCAGCTTCGAGCTCCGTCCGTCCCAACTGGCTGCATTGTGTGATCGTCGTTGGGGGTTGCGCGCTACACCAGGACAAGGGGCCCAAGGGGGTGGGGCCGGAAGTGCTCTCTCCTCTGGAAGCGATGCTCTTTGGATGTACATGGTGTATTCTTGTTCCGTATACTACCTACCTACATTACGCTACGAATACCTTGTTCCTTATTATTATACGACAGAGCTTGTCTTGTCTCGCCTTGGTTGGCCACTGTCAAAACAACAAAAGCATTCCGACGCATACTACGTCAACTTCGCCATGTGATGGGCATGTAGGATGCACTGCCGTAAAGTCAGTCGGGTGCTTTCTATCCCGAGGTATCTTTCAAGGCAGGTATCTTGGCCAAGCCATCCCCGAGGTGAGGTGAGTTGATATGCACCACCTAGTGCTATACTACTTACTGCTGCTACATACTACCTTGACTGCTTGTAAGAAACCAAGGAAGGCTCAAGGACGCCGATAAGATTTTGTCGACAGGGTGCCCAGGGCTGCTACCGCCACCACAGACGGGCCACAGGCGTCTTGGCGATGCAGGACAAAAGAACGCACGGCTGTTTCAAGCGCACCCGCCAACGAAATTGCCGATGTCATGCTTCATGGCTGATGCTGCTGGGGGGGGGGGGGGGGGGGGTCCACTATGTACTGTATTTGGCTGGTTATCGCTATGCAGTGGCTACCGAGAGTCTCTTCCCACCTCATTCGCTTTGGTGGATGGTAATCAGTGCTGCATCAAGTTGGAAGAATCTCGTTGCGTTTGAGTTGACGACGCTGCCACGTACTGCCCTGTCCTGCCTCAGCTGCGCAGCATACGTACATCACTATGCAGTAGCCACCGCCCCTGGCCAAAATAAAAATAAAAATAAATATTCATAACGAAAGGGAGAAAGGGAGGTGGGGGTGGCCAATGGGATACGGGTGCTTGTGGTGGTGATTAATGGTGTAATTATATAGTGTATGTACGGAAAGTTGGTGAAGGCATAATTAACGTGCCCGGCGCAGCCAACCAGCCCACAGCGCGGCGTTCGTGCCAATTGTTCGCAGCACCACCCACCGTCATGTGGGAACCGAATCGAATTCTTCTGGAACCTCCGCGTGGCCACGCCCAACTGGGAGCTGCCCTGGAGGACGTCCGTTACCAGAAATATGGGCCGTCATCTACGAGAAACAGTGGCCAATCGGCTACGGATGCCAGTATACCATACCATGTATAGTGTAGTACGTAGGTAGGGAGCAGTACTTTACCATCTATGAATAACCCATTGTGCCTTGAAGTCATAAATGAAAGAGGTCAAGGGCGCAAGATCGAATGGCCGACGCCCCATCAATTCGCCAACTGAGAATAAATCAGTCACCATGGCCCGTTAAGAACCCGGCCAACATGTCGAAAAGGAGGGCGTGGTCCTTTACCCACCTCGACACGATTGCTGGTCACCATTTCCGAATCACAAACACCGTCACAAGCATCAACCCCCCCCCCCCCCCCCCCCCCAAGTCAAGGGTGACCTTTTCCCTCCCCCGAGGGGCATCGTCGTCGGTCTCGTCGACAAAGTAGGAAGACTGCCCTGAAGCAGCAGGGGAGAAGGAGCTTCCACACCAAGACAGACAGATGCGAGGCCCCCCCTCCAATTCCACTGCTCCTCGCCCTATGTGCTTCCTCCGCCTTTTCCCTGGGTCTTGTCTGCTATAGTATATAGCATATAGTTGGTTAGCTATCGTCCGTCTCCTCGCCGTTCGTCACCCTGGCTGAGGGTTAGCTTGGAATGGACAAAGAAACGGGGGGGGGAAGGGGGACAAAAAGAGGGGGTGGCGGGCACGTTGAAACATTCGTGAGCGTGAAACGAGGATAAGCCGGGCGATGACGAGACGCGGATAAGACGGGGACCAGACCAGGGCCAAAGCAGAACGAGACGAGACGGTGTCAAGAATACGAGAACCAGTTGCCATTGGGCTATATTTTTTTTGTAAACCCCCGAAATCTACCGGAGAGAGGGGGGGGGGGGGGGTGACGACCCCGACTCTGTGGTATCCTATCCCGCTCCAAACTACCTCGCTGATATTCTCTTCGATCACCACGAGATGAGGCAAGGGAGGCAAAGTGAATGAATGAGCCGAGCGAGTGAAAATGGTGGGCTGCGAGGCTAGACGCGGAACAAGGCGCCGCTTTGCACCCTCAAGTCAATCGGAATTCCAGCCCAACTCCCGACCATTCGCGCAATCCCGCGCCAAAAAACAATTTAGCCAGGCCTGCTCAATGTGAAATACTTGCCAGTGTGAATACAATAGGGGGGAAAAAGCGAAGATGGCAACTACATTTGTGTACGCATCTCCAAACTTTGAAACCATACACCCTTACCTCACAGTATATCTTGGCACTCCTTCCAATGTCCATATCGAGATAGCATCTGTTCTTTCTAGTTCCGATACTCGAGTTTGCTCTCCTAGATGCTTGCCAAGAAACCACTGTCGTGTAAGAACTATAGACAGATGTCAGAGCGCCAGCACATCGATCCGAGGGTTGGTGCAGAAACTATGGAATGTCATTGCTCTGCTACGCCGATTACGTGAACTTGTATTTTGGCTTGACTCTGGTCGTCTTGGATTGGCAATAAAAAAATTGAAAAAAAAATTGAAAGAAAAAAAAAAACTCGTCGCTCTTGGACTCCCGGCAAAAGAGAGTTTCACCCGTGCCTCTTCTTCGTCTCCTTTTGTTTATCAGATGAACGAGAAACTGTCTCCACTTCTCAAGCATGACCGTGGCATCTGAGCGGTACTCGGCCTGGTCGTAGTCTGCGAACAGCCGGTCTATTGCAGATTGATCGCTCAACCCATCCACCGTAAGGCATTCAACGAGATGTTCCCGCTGGGCATCCAAGCCTACTTTCCGTTAGACGAAATATCATCGGTATTATTAGTTCTACTCTACAATGTAGCTCTTGATAATGCAATTCGTAGCCTTGAACCACGCGCTTTCTATCGTTCGTCCAAGGAAATCATCATGTTCATGCCTGTCATGGTTTAGAAGACGCCCATGTGCCACACCCGGATTCTATGGTACTTCCTCTCAAACCTAAAACGCCGTCGCTTGTAGAATGATATTCATCACACATCGTCTCTCGATGCGTTTATCTACTCCAATCAGATTTTCGAACCGATTTACGCACTGTTGCAGTCCGTCTAATGCTCTCAAGCCAGATGGAGTCGTCGAGCATGTTGTTGACTTGCGCGGGACTAACGGGGCTCTGGACAGGGCTGACTGCACTTCCACGACGGCTGCTCTGAGCTGATGACTGCCCGCCCTCCTGTAGCTCAAAACTGAACGCCGAGTGTGTAGATTGGTGGCCCGGCGTTGTCGGGCCGGACCTCGGGAAACTCAGCGGATGTTGATAGTCTGCATCATGGGATGACATATCCGTCGACCCTGATGCCGACCAGCTCTTGTGGGCATCGTCCACCGTCAGCAATGCCGACCTCGTCTGCCCAGTCCCTGCCACTGGCGAAGACTTGCGCTGAGGTTCGTCGTCATCTACGAGGATGTGAGGAATGTCGAGCTGGGGAATGGCCGTCATCCTGGCAGATTTCCTCATGTCAATGTGCTTCTTGAATTTGCGCGTCCAATACCTAAAACAAAATCCTGTCAGCGGCTTGGTTCGGGCACCAATGAATATTGGAGGAACTCACAAAGTATCGAAGAAGCCAAGGACGACCCTCCGGCGTACTTCCTCCTCCACTCTCTGCAGTCTGGCTCGTCTCCGTAAGAACTCTTCCAGCCTGCGAGCCGTTAGCATAATATTTCGTCTAGTGTAACATGGTGTCCTACTTTAAGCTCTTGCTGTCATTGATAATGTTGTAGTGAGCCAGGATCATGAGAACAGATGTAAAGGAGATGCCCTTGTCAGGGTCCGCAGATACCATTACTTCTTCAAAGAAAATGTTAAATCGGCGACGGCGTTCCCGAACCTTGAAAACATCAATCTGGGCCAGTCGTCTGTTCAGTCGCTGGATATCGATGCCTGCACTATAGTTACTTGCCGAAGCAATTGACATGTGGCGCGCCCCAGATGTCGCAGCATCGTTGCGGACATCTTCCAATATTTGTCTGACCGAGTCATCGGCGTCATAGATGCGCATTTCGAATACTCCAGAGAGCTCTCCTAAAAGACGCGGGAAGGCCTCTTTGCTGATGAACCCGGTTCCGGCAGGGTCAACGCTACGCCACGCTTCCTTGAAGCGCCGAATCTCATCACGGTCCACAGCAGCCAGTCCACTGGACCGTTGGTAGACATAACTGAAACTCTCATAGATGAGAGACACGAAGAGGTTGACAAAGATGTACATGCTCAAGATGTTCCATGCCACAAACAAGAACCGAGCCCAGGGTTTGCTGCCACAGTCGCTGCCAAAGAAGTCAGGGTTGTCCACGCAAAGGGGAGGCTCAATGGTGGCGTAGTCTTCCATGACCTGGTTCCAGCCTTCGCCACAACTCATTCGGAACAGGAGAATCAGTGCGTTGGGTACGCTTCGGAAGTTGATGTTGGCCTCTTCGTTCTCACCGAAGCGAGTGAGACTGAAAGCTTGCGTGAGAGCGATGGCAAATACTAGGAAGAAAACGAGCCAGGTGGCGAGCAAGTTACCGATCGTTGTCAGACTGGCGGCGGCTGTCTTGAACAACTGATCTAGAGCATCATTCCGAGGAATGAGCAGCAAAAGAATGGCAACAAGGAAGAACTTGTGAAGCTGTACATATGTATCGCTGTTTCTGCTGATAATGAGCACGGACGTAGAGACGAACGCGCCGGTGACAACCACCAGCGAGTATAGGTCCCATGAGCTCCTTCGGAAACGAGCCCAGCCAAGACCAACGATGCGGATAGCAATGTTGGCCATATAGACGAGAGTAAATGCGAGGAACATGCCGTCTCGGGAGTCTGTCCACCATCTGGGCTCGCCGTGGTACTCGAGCAGAAGAAGCAATAGATGGCAGATCAAGACGTAGGTAACGGCTGTATACCATTTGCCTCTTTTCTCGATGGCGCGCTTGTGGCACCATTTCTTCCAAGTTTTCTCTGACTCGTTGTAGGAACTTTTGGATGGGGATATTTGACGCAAAAGTTTCCGTAACTCAAGCCAAGAGCGTTGCTCGGCTGTTAAGAAGGCGACGCCAGTCTGCTCGGTGTAGTTGCGCATGAAAACCGAGATGAACAACGTGAGAACGAAGACAGTGGCTAACAGATTGAAGACGACAAAAAACATGGCGTTGCCCTGACGATTGAGGTCTTTTGGCTGGTTCCCACGTCCTGTGACTGCCTGTGCGGCGAACATGACGTCCGTCCAGCCTTCCTGGCTGACGATTTGGAATAGAATAAAGAGGGAGGATGCGAAGTCGTCAAAGCTGAAGTACGCGTTGGACGGGACGCGAGGGGACAACATCGGCCAATCGTCATTGAAAGGTGTGTTGTTGAACTCGCCGAAACAGTCCGAGAGGAGCAT
Source organism: Colletotrichum jinshuiense (assembly GCF_051148585.1). Lineage (NCBI taxonomy): Eukaryota > Fungi > Ascomycota > Sordariomycetes > Glomerellales > Glomerellaceae > Colletotrichum > Colletotrichum jinshuiense. Next base: position 2,713,631 of record NC_139313.1, read on the forward strand.
GATCGAGTCATCTCCGTCGTTGCAAGATACCATTTGGCCGTTGAACAGGTTCAACCCATAGATGGCAAAGGGAATCAACAGCGATATGGATACAAAGGCAGCCTGTTTAACAATTAGAGGCGAATACGGGCCCGAAAAATAGCGAATAAAACTTACACTGAGTATCTTCCAGCCACCCACAATGATGAGCGAGTGGAAAGTGTCCCTGGCGCTGTCGCTAACATTCAGTAGACGCAAAGCACGAAGCGCCTTGAAAGCACCGATAGCTCTAGAGACAGCACCGTCATTGGCGAGTAGTGTACCGACGTTGATCAGCAAGGTGATAAGCACTACTCCATCAATGAAGCCCCAAGAGCTGCGGTAGTAGGCATTGGGGGTGAAGAAGAACCCGTCGGCAACAACCTTGATGACGGCCTCAACCGAGAAAACCATGGCAAATGCCAAATCTGTCCAGACATACCAGAATGTGATGCTGAACTCTGGGTGTTCCGCTTGGTATTGTTTCTGGTAAAGCGGTGTTGTGACGCAGGCAATGACCACCATTGCTACAATACATGCGTAGATGAACGCCGAGGAGGCGTACCACGCGATCTTGTTCGGCTCAACGCCTTCAAAACGCTCGTTTCCTCTGCCAGGACCTACGATTCTCTGGCAAAACCGCCGGAGAGGGTTGTTAGGCGTGAAGATGAATAGGGAGTTGTTGTAATTCGGATGCCTGGCAAGATAGTCGCGTTGAGCCTTTTTACGGGCAGAAGTGGCAGAAACTGCTTGCCGCGCCATCTGTCGCGGGTCAAGAGTGTCGTTGGGACCATCGAAGCGCAGATTCGAATAAAACGGGTTTGGGTCCTTGCTGCTAAACATCGACTTTATCTTCCCCCATATTGAGGACAAGGTGCCAGGCTGGACCACGCCGACAGCATGTGTATGTGCCCTTGTGGGTGACTGTTCTTCGTTTGGACTCTCTTGCGGCAGATCTGCGGCATCGTCAAGGAACTCGTGCACAACGGCATCTTTTAGAAGCATTTCCATCATAGCTGGCCCGTAGTCCAGAGGATCCTTCCTCCGCCTCGCCTTGCCAAAAGTGAAGATGTTCGACAAGGTAAGACTGCTCGATGACTTCCCTAATTCTTTCCTTTGGAGAAAAGCTTTGACCTGTTCGAGGCGCTTTTCATCTTCGGATACATCAAAATTCTCCTGGATAACAGCAATGAACATGTTGACGAGAATCAAGAACGACAAGATGAACCAGCCAACCAGGAATACTGCGCCAATCCACCCCGTGTCGTGTTCGTTCATGTAAGAAGTGACGTTGTACAGCATCGAGGTCCAGTTCTCGCTCGACAGGATTTGGTACATGCCGAGAAAAGAGTTGTATACTGTGAAGAAAGAAATCTCGTTGAGGTCGCCATCGTCGCTGTACTTCGGTATCTCGCCCCTGAAGAGCTGAGCCGCCAAAATGGCCATGAGGAATGTGATTAAAAAGACGAAAAGCATCAGGTTTGCAATACCATTCGAGTTTCCTAGGACCATGACGATGAGCTTCCGAGTCATCGGTACAGCCAGGACAAGCCGGTAAACTCGCAGAATCTGAAAAACGGTCAACCAAGCGTACGTCTCCCCTGAGTTGCGAATTGGCGGGATCAGAATGACGGTCGTGATGATGGCAAGACCCAGATCGATGGTATTGCGTCGGCTCTTGTGAAAAGAGCGCCAGTCTGCGGCAAATCTCAGAGCAATCTCAAGGTCTAGCAGGATGGTGACAGCAACTTCGACCGAGTCGATGAAACGAGCGCGACTGTCTGACATCCTGGCACTCCGGAAGCATTGTGCCATTAGACCAAAAGCAATAACGGCGATCCAGATCAAGGATATCTTGTCATAGATTTGCCGCAAAGCAGATACTTTTTGAGGGGGCTCGTCTACAGGCTCTTGCACCAACGGTTGCTCGTCGGTCGTAAACGCACTCGCCCTGCTCTCCTCGCGGATGACTTGGAAAGAGGATGTGATGACAGCAATGAGTAAGTTGACCAGCCATAACATAAGAATCATGATACCGGCCCCGAAAAAGAGGGCCGCGGGCAGGTAGTCGGAGTTGGTCGTGTAGTACATGATGTCGGAGAACGTATTAGAACTGATGATAACAAACACCATTTCCAAAGACTGGGCAATGTTATCGAAGCTGACTGTGCCGTTATACGGGTTACTTTGTTGAAGGCATATGGAGCCACGAGGACAAAGGAAGCCTTTGCCCGCCTTGCTACCGTTCCTGAAACTGTCAAAGACGCGGTCATCCTCTGGGAGAACCCACGGCATAGTTTCTCCTGTGACATTGTTGAGGAAACCACCGCAGAATTGCATGTCGTTGGTGAAGGACTTCTCTTTATTAGTTGGGTCTGTCGGGTCAAGCCATACACACTGCCGGCTGAGACTGGCTTTGAAACTTTGCACTCCTATGATGGCAAACAAAATCCAGAAAAAGGCGATCAGAAACGCCACCCGTACGAGCAGCGGAGCTGCTTTCTTGAGACTTCTGAGGATGATCTAGACGTTGTTAAAAGCTATCTCGTAAAACATGAAACATAAATACTCACAGCCGTGCCGTTGGTCAAGGCGAGCAATCTCAGAATGCGCAGACAAGCGATCATGCGAAAGACGTATAGATGTTTCTCGCTCTCGAGCCCCGTCATTCTGAGTGTGAAGGAGATCCAGTAAGCGATGACAGCGAGGAAGTCTAGTCGATTGAAAGAGTGGCGCAGGAATGCCCGTCGAGCAAGCTGGAACCTCTGCTGCTCCTCGACAGTTTGAGGCAGCGCCTGGCCTTGCATGATGGTGAAGGATCGCTGAAAGGCAGATGGGCCGAGATGGATCTGCCGCGGAGCCTTCACAGACTTTTGTCGTTGGGGTTGGAATATATTCTTATACTGGTCAACAACGGCCGCCCGTACTCCCCGTTGACGATCGATGGTGCTGTACTCTGAGGCATTCAGGAGAAACCCGGATACCAAGATGCGGGCGATCAACTCTAGGGTAAATATGATGAACAACACTAACATGGCCCAGTCGATCCATGTAACTCCCCAGGTATCAGGACGCGGGTGGGTAAAGACGTCAGGGGCTGATTCTATGGACAGCAGAATAGCTTGCAGGATGATGAGGATAAGGATAAAGGGCTCAGTAAAAGGATGAACCAGGAGATCGCAGAGCTTCGTTCGGATCGGGTGGTCCGGAGGGAAGATGCCTAACGACTTCCCTTTCAGCGGATTCATCATTGGCACTCTTGGTTGTAAAGGAGGCGCGGGATCCGCGAAAACGTTTTCCGCTTCGGGAGCCTTCTCTGGTACCTGGAAGACATCGGAGTGATATGAGGTGTCCGTAAACATCTGAGCAGAGTTGTGTAGCTGCTGGCGACGGTCAGGCGCTGGCGAGGGAGAGCGGTCCCGTTGTGTCCTTTGGTCCACGAGCTCGCCCTCGCCGCTGATGTTGACAACACGCTGAGACATGGCCCGCATAATGGAGCCTGCTCTATAGAGTGCACCGGTTGAGGGCGAGCGTGACCGTCGTTGCTCTCCCCCGGGGCTTAGCGTGTTCCCATAGCTTGGGCGACGGCTGCCGCCCATGCCGCCAGGTTCCAAGCCATAACCGAGCGACCTCGCGTCCCGCGTCCTTGAAGGAGTGTTGTCAATGTCGGACACAGTCTGGAAACTATCTCTCGGCTGTGCGTCCCCTGTATTCGCGCTGAGAGATCCAGAGATGGGCTGAGCCCTAGAGGTAAGAGGCACCCTATCCTCGTAGTAGTCGGGGTTTGTGGCTTCATCGAAGTAGGGCGAAGGCCGGTCAAGCGAGTCAAGAGACGGCGAGTTCAGTCGCGGCAGCGGCGGAGGCTGATTAATATCGGGCGGCAGAGCGAACTGTAGTGCTGAAGGATCGATGGGGGAATCAGGCCCAAAAGAGCTGCTCGACTGCGCATAGGGCTGCTCCCAGTATGTCGAAAGACCGAGTCCATTGGCAGACATGTGTGGTGCTGCCGTTGATGGCTGGCCTTGACGACCGCGTTGGGAATCACCTTGGGGGTCTGCCTGCAGACGCTCCCTGTCGGAACCCGAATACTCGTCCGGCCGTGAGCTCATCTCGAAGGACTGGGGTGTGTTATTCTGCATTAGGGTTGAAGATTTGGAGCAGCTTCTCAACCGCTACTCTGATTTTGATATACACGGGTGGTTCAACGAATGGCCAGGGCTGTTGCACGTGAGCAGGAGCCTAGTTATCTCTAAGCCGGTCGAGGAACAGCGGAGACTGCAGATCGCATGGTTTATTGTAGGGGATCGATTGCGCACATGTCGAGGCACAATGTCGTGTCGAGTACAGCAGGTTCGGGGTTCGGATCGTGGTGCTAGGGGGGGTGGTCGAGACAGTTTGTTTGGCGTAGGAGGCCAGGCGGGTGGGAATTCCCCTCGTATGCGAATGAAGTGTTGAATCTTGCGTAAACAGGTCGAGGTGGTTTGGATGTCGCCTCACGATGCCACCTCTTTGGGTATGGTAGTCCAGTTGTTGTGTTTCTGGCGCGAGCGGGGCAATGTGTTTGCGATTCCGTCTTGGTCGGTCCGGGGCCGTTGTTTGAAGGATGGACGTAGAAGGAGCATCGATGCTGGCGACGGAGTGTTCGTATTGATGTCGAGCTGAGGGAGGGAGGCTGACAACCCATGGCTAGTACGGATAGTGCCTATCAGAATATGCACTGTAAGGGAACTTGACGACTATGGGCCCTGCCAGCCGAAGAGGATCTATTTTCGGTGTCCAAGGCGAGTGGAGTGGCAGAGCAGCGCTAACGTCAACACCGTATCAGCAGCCTGTCCGAGGTGCATAGCGAAGATCTCGCAGGGCGGTGCCGCGGTTCCCGACAACATGGGCAGTGTCAGGGGCTAGGGAAGTATAGGGACAGTGTGCGCACAAGGCGCGTTTCACTGTCTCCACCGAGTCTTGAAACTGCCAGGTTCAGCGGCCTGCCCCCTGTCTAGGCAGCCTGCCGGGTGGGTGTCCTGTAGAAAAATATACCCCTGGTCTCCCTCTGGGCTGAGACAGCGGACGGCGGGCAGCCTATGGAAGAACGGCACACGCATGAACGGCATGCCACAGCCTCGTAAGCCACAAAACTACGGAGCCCATTGAACATAATTAGTAAAGCTGGCAGGCGCCGTCCACTACCGCCAGGCACGCAGGTCGACAGGCAGACAGGCAGCCTACCTACCTAGTCAATGGCCCGTGCCAATTCATAAGATGCTTTGTTCTGGCGATATTTATCCAAACCCATGCAAAGGCCTCCACATTCTCGAAACTCGGGCGCGATCTTCTGGAATATCTCTTCGTTGGCTTCCGCATCCTATATACACTGTGAGAAGAAACCAGACCACTCTTGAAGCTCCGTTTTGGCTACAGAGACGAAGAGAAGAGGGGCATGAATTTCACACGTGCTGTGTGCTATACAGATACTGCCTACCCCAGGGCACCGTAAATTCAATGGCTATAACATTCTAGGGACTGTAATTTGCTGGGGTAGGGGGAGAGGGCATGCCCTCCGTTGACCGTATCCCGTCCCGCCGTGTTCAGTCACTTCCAGCTCCGGCGTCCCCCGTACCTGCCGGGCTCTAGTCTTATGTAATCGATCGGTTTTGGAACTTTTAGCGCGGCGCGCAGAGCACAGACCCGCACTGGATGCCACTCGCCATACAGACGCCCACACGCCGCGGCCCAAACGCGTCCTTGCGAGATCGACTTGCACTTGCAGCCAAAGATAATTTGATTACATCCTCTACGTACCCTTTCCTACACCACGACTACGACATCCTCCCGCGCTTCTACCACAACTTGCACCAAACTTCCGCGGCGCCTCACCAACGCGCCTTATTTATATTTGTTTTCCAGACTACTTCTTCTCTAAGCCTCCCTCGATTCTAGCAACCACCCGAGCCCTTGCCACTCGAACCAATACGCACAGTTCGACCAGAATCTTGCCTTGATTGGCTGACGACCGGCCACTCCCTTCGACCCTTTCTTACCTCTCTGGAGTTTCTTTACAGCCTCAACGGCGCTTTTCTGCGCGACAACATCGTGTAAATGACGCGATTGTCCAAAACAAATCTCGCGAGATCCAACACCTTCTCCGCCAACGAGATCTGAACTGGCGATCCTCCCCTTCCATTCTTTCCAACGTCGACTCGCTTGTAACTTCCTCGGCGCCCGACGCAGATTACCATGGTGTCGCCACACAAACGAGCATTCCAGGAGACTGATGATGGCCCCTTTCAAGAGCCGTCCTTACTCCATCGCATTCGAAACCAGTGGCAGTTCGCCAACCTGTGTCAATGGATTTATCTTTTTGGCAAGGTGGTCAAGATTGATGACAATCTAGATACAGAAGTGAGCCGCTACCCTTGGTCGCTTCGTGACCGCCGCAATGTACTAACTTGTCTTTTTCTAGGACATCGAAGCCGAGTGCCTGAAACCAAACGCTCCCGTTCTCGGTGATATAGGATTGGCTTTGCTCAAGTTCATCTCGTCCCATCGCGGTTTAACGTATGTCGCCCCATCTTTCAGTACATCTACACTCATCATTCCTCCGAATGCTAAATTACTGCAGGCACGAGCTATTTGACGAATACACCCGGCGACAGTACCTGTCAAGGGCTCCCGAGAAGAACCCATTCGGCTCAAACGAGGTTGCAACTAAGTTTGCTGATTTCGATGTCTTGATCAAGGTATCTCACGTTGACTCTGCGGACTGCCTGCGTCACTGACATCACCGCAGATACAAATCCTGCAGCAACTTACACAATGGGTTATGGTCCGCCCGGAACGTGTCAGGGATAAGATGGAGGAGCAAAAGGATGTCGACCAAGCCGGTTGGGTGAGTGCCTAGGGAGTAATTTGGTGTGGGTTGATGATGCTAACACTCGCGGACAGAGGATAGAACCCATCGGCTGGGACAAGGACGACCGTACCTATTTCGTGCTCGACGACAACAGAGTATACCGCATGACGGACCCTCCTCCGAAACCAACAACTCCCAAAAAGAAGTCAAAAACTGCCAAGTACGGTTCTCGTTCCAACAAGAGACGACGCGTGTCTGGAGCAAACGGCTCAGATGGCACAGACCAGTCAATAAATGAGTCCGCCGATGCCTCCGCCTCTACGCCAGATGACGATGGTCTTGGTGGCATAAAATGGGAATGCCTCGCCGTGAGCCTGGAGGAGGTACAGGGGCTCATCGCCTCGTTCCACAGAACCAAGGATGACAACGAAAAGATCCTTCGAGATCAGCTTCAGGATCATCTACTTCCTATTCTGGAAAAACAAGAGGATTCAAGGAGGCGCAAAGAGCAGCAGCGGGAGAAGGAACTCCTGAACCTGGCAAAAATGGCAACCGCGAAGCGCTCTAGCCGGATTGCGAACAAGGCCGAACAGCAAAAGCAAGAGGAAAAGACAAAGGAAGAGGATCGGATCGTTCATGCTCAAAGGGCTGCTGCAAGAAAGGAGGAGCAACAACGACTCAAACTTGAAAAAGAGCGGGATTCTAGACTTCTGTCCCGAGAGAAGCGACTCAAGGAACGGGAAGCCCGCCGATTACAACACGAACGCGAGCTCTCTCAACTTTCAGAAGATAATCGCAGTGGCTCGGGTCGCATATCAGAACGACGGCTGCAAGCTGAGATCGAGAGAAACAAACGGGCACTTGAGGAGCTTGATGATGAAGAGGACGACTGGATTTTCGACTGCATCTGCGGCGTCTATGGCCAGGTTGATGATGGCACCCATAGTGTGGCGTGTGAGAAATGCAACGTCTGGCAGCACAGCAAGTGTCTCGGGATAAGCGAGACTGAAGCTGAGAAGGCGGAGTTTCATTTTATCTGTCAGCCGTGTAAGGGGCGTCAGGCTGACGCGACGGCAAAACCCAAGACGACCATCAAGCTGAAGGTGAATCGTACAGCCGATACATCATCCTCGCCCACAAACCAACCAGCCGAGAAAAACAGTTCTCGACCGTCCTCTTCAGGCCTGCTGGTTGAGACTCCCTCGATAATGCCAGCGACAGGTCAGGTGCTCGTTAGTAACAATCAACACGTTACGGCCGATGTCGCCTTACCAACAGGACAACGCGGCTCTACTCGTCAGGCGGAGGCTTCAGTACGCAGCCCAAAGACACTAACTGAGACTCATACCGACACCACTTCTGTGGCTGGTCACTCAGGGCTATTGGGCCGTGCCAACGGGACACATTCAGCCAAGGAGAGTAGCCCTGGCCCAACAACACCGAAGGGTCAGAACGATGAAGCTGACGCCAGGTCTCGTTACCTTTCCAACGGTAAGCCGTTCGCAAATAGCAACGACACACTGCCCGCAAGTCCCACACGTGCAAGGGCGACGCCTGGCCCCTGGGACACCACATCACCTAGACCAGGAAATTCAAGTTTGATGGCCACGCCCATCATCAGTCGCGAACATGGCATCCCTGGTTCAGCACATTCGTCTTTCACGTTGCCCGCTCCTGAGGGGGGTTTATCTCCAACGAAGCATTCTCCCCCTGCACCACGTCCGCAGCCCCCAAGCGTCAAGACTCCTGCTCTTCCTGCTGTCTTGCCGCCTGTAGCAACACTTTCACCATCACCACGCCAGCAAATTCTCACACCTCCCATCAAGCTTGCGGAGCCAATTCGGCGGCCACAGCCATCGGGGGTAAACCCTGGTGCCATCTAAAGCGAGACAAGGAAATGACATAGAAGTTTAAGGATTGCTAAACAACAATAGAGCGACCGGCCGGTCTTCAATGAGAAATATACTGGCAAATACTTCTGGGCTAGGCATTGGTCAAAAGTGGCCTTGATAGCAACTTACGCCCAAGGTACCCGGATTTGTATTGATAATTGTATGACGAACGACATTTTGGACCAGTAATGACTAGAAGGGTTCCAGGCACACTGGCCTTTAGAGATCTCGATTTGGAGTCCTTACCTGAGTGAAGTGCCGATGGGTAGACATGTTCTCGAGAGCCAAATCTCTTGGTGATCTCGTTTTGTGTCCTTGTGAAATCGGTGATGCCTGAACAATCATTCGATCCGACCATATATACAGTCTGTTTGTATGGTTGGTACGTCCCAAGCCTGCCGCGGTATGTCTCAGTGGGCATCCGAACCTCTCTGAGAACAAATCCGGCGCCGCCCAAACCAACTGTGTGGTATGTCGAAACTCACCTGTGGCCTCATGCCGACACCGTGGATAGAAAGAATGGGAGGGGTACGAGTCAACTTTCTGGCTGCCGTGTTGCAAACCAATGGCCATGGCACCAAGGCAGATTGATGTGAGAGGTTCTGACGGCATCGGCTGCGGCGGTTCACTTATACTTCGCACGGGACGACGATGTGAAGGGACCAGGCTGGGACGGCTTGGCTTGCCAAGTTTTTGGGTCTCAGCTCGAACTGGCATAGATAGCTTATCCCCATGATGCTCGAGGGTGGTCTCGAACGCATGAATTACAGAGCATTATCGACATGGCGGTGGCGAGGTAGGTTGCCATCGGCGCAGCGCCGGGAGACGCCTCGGAAGGGGTGTAACCTGCCGCTCCCCCCAGGGTGGGCTACATACGGCCGCGGCCGTCCGTTCTCATGGGGTGAGACACAATCATCAAGTTGGATCTCACAGCGGCGGTGGATTCGGCCTCTGGGGCGCGGCCAGAAGGCCAGCCTAGAGCGAAACACTTGGGAGAGACATCTGCTAAACTATATATCAAGGACAAGAGCCAGTCTGTCCGGACCTGAAGTAAACGCTGACACTGACAAGGTCGGGTGGGAACGGTAGAGGCGACGGCGGCCAGTACCCGGACAAATTCCGCTGGTCAGTCAGAGTATCAAATCTCAGTTGAAAGGCTGAGTGGGCGGCCGTTATGCATGGCTGCTGCAGAGACATGCGCCTTGCACGGAAGGACGGCATATGGTGAAAGGGCAATTGCAGGTATGTCGTGGCAGACCAGCTGCTCCAATGGAACAGGATTGAGTAAGATCTGTTAGATTCCCGTGTTCGAGCCTTCTCATGTGCCTTGGAGCCTGAGGCTTTAAAGCCAGGAAATCATCACCTCGTCGTCTCTGTTCCTGCGTGTGGAGAGGAAGAGGCGAGACAGGAGGGGCGCCGTCGAGAGTCAGGGCCAGAGCTAAGTGGCCGATTAGCGCACAGCCTAGTTGGGCATATACTAGTGTCAGAGTCCAGAGCGAGCTAGGAAGCACAGACGAAGACATGGCGTAAAGTAGCTTGCAGAAGCAAGACGCAAGCGCACCACGCCAAGCGAGTAAGTGGCTCGGTAAATATGCGGACGTCATGGTTTGCGGATCATCGTGAGAGTTCGGGTGGCGTTTACAAGCACAACTAAAGGTTGAAAAAGATGGAGAGCTGATCCAGAGCTAGAGAAAAACGAACCATAGACTGGGTGGGCTGCATTGGACCGAACTGGACCAGGACCGGATGCCAGTTCTCTCTACCGCACACTGCAGCAGCAGCGGAAGACGATGGCGGGCTATCCGCATGGGCCCAGGCCTCGTCTTTCGGATCTGCTTTTCCTCCGTCTCGGCTTGACAGTTGAGGTTTGGCATCTTTTGAATACTCAGTCATCATCTCTATCCCTGAGTCTATGCTAGATACTATGGCCGTAGAGGGGAAACACAACAACAATCAGAATAAGTTAGGCGAGAGCATTAGGAGTGCTGTGGGGTAGTATGGAGGTAGTGGACAATCCGGGAAGACGGCAAACCCCAAACACCGAGATGGCGATTCGCTGCTCTTTCCTATTCATGTAGAGTTGAATGGAAAACATAGAAAAACGTGCTACACAGTTGTAGAGGCCAAGCCAGAGGTAAAAGCAGCGTTTGGAGGTGGAAGGTGTGTTGGGCGAGTAATTTGATTCCAACCGAACATCGTGCGAGGCATGTCATATTTGTGGTGCGATCAATTGCTTGCAGCATTGCCTTGGGCAAGATGCCCAAGGTGAGGCTGTCGAGGTGAGCAGAGAGGGAGAGAGGCCGAGCATATTTGAATGTGAACGAAATGAGACGGGACGGGGCGGGATGGGACGAGATGGGATGAGAAGGGATGGCACCACTGTGTCAAGACAAGGTCAAAGGATGAGAGATGTGCGAAATTCGAAATGCGCTACAGTCTGTTTCTGGACAAGACCAATCGGAAAGGACGCCACCAACGATTCCGGCAGCCAACGAGCAAACAAACATTCCAGCTCCCTTCGAAGGGGAGGGTCCAGCGCCCCTAGTTCTCTCATCCTTTTCGTCTTCTTCCTCCCCCTGCTCATCTTTATCTTGTATAACAGTCCCGGCCCGAAATATCACTTTTGCTCTCCGGATCACTCACGGCATAACATGGCCCCTTGCTGCAGTTTTAACCCCCTCGATTCTAGCCCTCTGTGGCCTTCCTCTCTCCATGGGTGGTTCATGGAGAAAACAAACATACAAGAGTGTAGGGAGACAACGCACAGATAGGTAAAGACGCATGCGTGCTTCCGCCACGGTGAGGGTGGGCTGAAAAGCGAGACGGAGACTAGACATTGTCAGAGGCTCAATGGGCATGAATTTATAAGAGACACACGGACAGGGGGTAGGAAGAGGAAAGACAACATTTAACCTGGGCTGGTTTGCTCTCACCCAAGCTCACCAGCAGTTGGGAAAGGGACACTGCCTATACGGCTACCAGCGTGAACCAGTGGGGGGGGAGATAGGATGATGTGAACTTGGTTGGAGACAGCCTCCGCCCGTGATGCAGCGATGCAGTCAGTAGAGGCGACGCAGCACCCATGCATATTCTCCTCTTCTGGACATCAACCCGGTTCCAACATCAATGGAAGCAGAAACAGCACATCAATGACATTGCGGCAGCAAGCATCGTCACATGCCCCCCTGGCCTGGTGGCATTTACCTTGCTCAAATCCCCTGCTGGTCGTTGGCAAGCAACGCCATGTACCTCTCCCTGACCGTCTGTACCGCCCGCCCCGCCCCCCTTCTCGACCCAACACTCACATTCTCCCTGTGTATGTATTCATATATTATGTGTGCATGTATGTGTCCCGCCCTCTTGAATGTCAGCCAGTTTCGTATACAAATTACAGGGCCAGACATTGCAGGATATAACATGGCATTGGCGACCTGGCACAGCGTGTGGCCATGGCAGCAGATGTTTCTGCGGCGGCGGCAGCGTATCTCGCTCGTTTTAGCCGAAGACGGTCAAACGGACAGCAGGGCAACGGATGAATCGCCAGAAATGTCAGAGGCTTGCTAAAGCTGGAGTATGGCCGCCCGGCGCCGCTTTCAAACCCACGTCCGAATGCGGCAATCAGCTAGATGCTCTTTCGGACGCAGAGAAGCCAACGACGGCATAGAAGGGAGACTAGAGCAAAAGAAGCAGACAGCCACTTGAGAGATGCATATGCGTATCATGTACACATAAAACCACACAGCCCGGCCGAACGCTTTTCTTTCATTCCTATCCCCCCAGGTTCAATGAATGAATCCCTTCCCGTCGACAAAGACGGCCCCTCTCTCCTTGGCTTACCCTCTGGCTCTGGATTCCTTTTACCACGCTCGGGACATCATATTCACCCCAGCTTCGGAATCAGACTTGGATTCCCACCTGCCACTTTCTCGTACTTCCCACTCCCATCTCTCTGCAACACCACTGCCCTCCCACCCGGCGCGTGTAGGCCCAAGGTGCTCACCTAAAGGAGGGATAGGAAACCCAAGAAAGAAACCGGCAAAGGGACGGGGTGGCAACGCAGTATTGCCATCTTGGAGTCGAGTGAGGGAGGACCAGAGGAGAATCATCACGACAGAGAGAGAAAGGAACGAATAACTACTTGAACGACGACGACAAGCAGGAGAAAGGCGGCAGTTTCGCCAAACCCCAGGATTCCACTGCCTCCTCCCTGTCATAAAGGAAAAGAGGCTATTCATAGAGCTTTCAGTGCTCGGCCATCACCTTACCATCGCCCCTTGGCAAAACTGCCCGGCCCTCCAAGCTGAACATTGTCCTTTCATCTCATATCCCAGGGGAACAGTCACGGATCACTGTTGATCCCTGCTCCTCGGCTGCTTGCAAGTTCTTTTGCTCCCCGGCACTTCCTGGTCCTTGCAGCACCACCACGACGCGCTCACTACATACATACCCGCAGCTGCAGCTACGACTGCAACAGGCACACAGGACAGGCTCTTGATGCTCCTGGGTAGCCAGAAAAAGAGCCGAACAAGAACAAGCTGTTTCTCTGGTCACCGGGACTACTTCTCGTCCTTACACCACTCTCTCATGCGCACACCACCCTCTAACCACTCCACCACCGACATCTCGACATCTACTGAATGTAGATAATCTGCAGCTGCTGCAGCCTCTTTCATATTCTTTGCCACCCCACACCTGCTGCTTGTTTTCTTCCCAAAGCATACACCCTTCCGGCAGTCTCTGTCTGTTGCCATACAGCCATCACCTGGCCCGGATCCAGTCTTGTGCTGCCATCAACAAAAGTCACTGGCCCATCATCCAACGACTACTTTATTCTTCCACAAGTACCGAGACAGCCGCCAGGAAAGAAAAGAAGAGGAGGAATAAGCGGGAAGTCCAACAAATTTCAATAACGGAGATCTAGCAGTACCAAGCCTCTTGGACTGCTTCTGCTTCGCCCCCTCGCCATCATCGCTCCTCTTGGTTGTACTGGCTGGCCGTTGGTAATCAAGCACTTCAGACACCACCTGGTTGCCTTGAGTTCTTTGGAATGGAAAACAACGGTCCTCCGTCTCCAGCTCCTTCAAACGATGATATCTATCCGAACGGACTGCATCACTTGATACGCCCGAACGGAGCCACTTCTTACCCCAGAGAGAATTTGCACCCTCGTGATATGGGGGGCCTACAGACTCCTTCCCGATACGGCACACCTGGTCCTCAACAAGACATGCCTTACGATCATCATTCTCCATATTCACACCGCGCAAACGATAGTCAAATGGTGAGGAATAGCGCTGCTGCATTGCTTCCTTGTGCATGAGAGCTTCAGCTGACAATCTCATAGTCATATCACCATGGCTATGACACAAGCGCCGGCTCCATCTATGGGCCAATGTCTGGAGAACTGAGCCATCAGGTAAGCAACCTCATGGCAGCCAAGATAATAGATATGGCCACTCACAGTTTCCTACAGCCATACAGTACCCCCGACACATCACCGCCGACGCCTTCTCGGGCGTCGGATGTGTTGACCACCCGCAGCGGACTTAACATCCATAAGGGATCATCGACCATCAAACCGCTCGCAGCTCGGGCAACCCGGGTTGAAAAGTCGACTCCCAAAAAGAAGAAGGAGCGCGCCAAGTCTTCCAAAAAAATAGATGGCTTGACAAAACCGCTGAGCGAGCTGGCGAGGGATCAACCTCACATTCCAGTGGCAGATATCGGGGCTTACGTCCAACGGTCTGCGGAGGTACGGATGAAGGAGGTTGAGGAAAGCAAGACCCCTGGCAGAATCAAGCGGCCGATGAACGCATTCATGTTGTACCGTAAGGCATACCAGAACCTTGCCAAGAATCTGTGCACGCAGAATAACCACCAAGTGGTGTCGCAGGTTTGTGGCAGTGGCTGGCCTTTGGAACCTGAACATGTTCGTGATCAGTTCAACGATTGGGCTAAAGAGGAGCGAGCAAACCATCAGAAGGCTCACCCGGGCTACAAGTTCACACCGTCAAAGCCTAGGCCCAAGGCAAGAGACGACGAGGATCTGTCTGACCAAGGCGATTTGGATGACTTGGATTGGGGCGCAAGCCGAGCAAGCTCAAGAAACGGCCAACTCAAGAAGATCGGTCATGGTAGAAACGATGCGCCAGCATCCATCTTCCACAACTACCCTCCGCTCTCGACAAGTCCAATGGGTCTCGGTGTACAGACGCAGTCCATGTACCACTATAGCAACCCAGGAAAGCCTTTACCGGCGCCATACAGCCAGACAGGCCTTGGAGGGCAATATTATCAACAGAGCGTCCACCAGCGCCAGGATGCAACTGGCTTCGTCGAAGATGTGCTCATCAGAAAAACGCCATCACCAGCTATGGGTTATGTAGCACCGTCAATGGACAGTCGGTTTGACGGGATGGGTCAGTACGGGCCTATGTCGCACCATGACGGCCTGGAACCTATGATTGATCCGGGTTTGATGGGACATGGGGGCCATCCATACGGGGACCCGTACGGAGACCCTATGCTGGAGCCGAGATGGACGAATCCCCTCGGGTTCGGAGATGGAAGACAGGACCTGCTCGATGGCCTGTCTGGATATGACGAGAATCTAATGCACGACCCTCAACTTCAAATCTTGAGAGGGCAAGAGAGCAGCTGGAGGGTAGAAGAACTTGAGGGCAGTCACTTCAACAACTGGATAGACCCAGAGTGAACAAGAGGAAATGATACGGTTGGATTCGCAACCTTTGTTCAACGAAGGATGGAGAAGGGCCCTGGGAGTATTGGATATCGTGGACCGCCGGCGGAATTCTTTTTGTATTGAGACCAGAGATAAGGGTATTATCGGGAATGAATTGTGGATGGAGAAGCAGAAATGTGACCTATTATGCCACGGGGCGGAACCCAAGAGCAAAAGCATCTTCATAGAATCAACTTTACCTACATAACATAACTCAGCATGGCTTGAATATATTTGCCCATTGCATTTGATAGCAGGCGGAATACCGTGGTCGCGATGGCAGTACAGTATGGAGACCGACCTTTGAATTAACTTGGACCAGGGCTGAGTTGCATAACAGAGGGTTCGTCTTCGGTAGGGGTGGTGGATTGCAAATATGAATGCCGTCAATGTTCAGAGGGGACAGAGGCGGCTGTGGTGTCGTTTGCGACGGGTCCATTTTGAAGAAGGCAGACGTCAGAGGGTCTTTCGCGTAATTTCATCAATATTCCCCTTTGGATGCAGGGAAGACACTACGGATAGGTAGGTAGGTAGACATACTCCGTACTCGGTGGGTACTTAGTTAAGAGGCGTACGCAATCTTCCTGTCGGTGACATCGTTTAGATGAATAGACCGTTTAAGACGCAACAGGTTACGTGCCTCGAAGTGTGTTCAGGCACGACACAGCGAGCGCGACCGCTGAGGTAATTGGTGCCGTTGACGTGGAGTTCGCCCTGGTGTCCATACAACAAACCTCCCCCACTAAGAAACCACATAGCTCTTGAGCCTTCTCGCGGTATATTGTTTTACCTGGCCCACCCATCTCAGATACCTCCCCAAGCATTGTACGTCGGTACAGCCAGCAATATCAAAACTGGCTGTCAGTCTCGTGCACGCCAATCTAGGACCTATTTTTCGCTTACCATCAAACACAACACACCATGACCTGGATCTCGCGCTCCATCACGGCCATTGGCCTCTTGCTACTCGGTCACGCGTAAGTCCAGCCTTTCCACACAATCACGACCTTTCTAACTTCTGGTCTTGAATCTTCTAGGTGTTACTCGGCGCAAGAGCACTCTGCATTGCAGTCCTTCAGGGCCGCGTCGCCATTAGCGACATCCACGCCTCCAGCCACTACCTCGCTACCGGCAGACATCACCATTGAGACGGCCGTGGCAACGGTTATCATTATCCTTGGTCTGGTGCTGGGAGCCCCGAATCTCCGACCGATCCAGTGGCGCGTGTGGGCTGGCAAGATTGAGAGAGAGGGCGAGACGGGATTCATGACGGGCAGCGGGGAGGTTGAGAAAGACTACATTGGCAACCCATTCCGCATTCTTGAGAGCCGGCCGGGCTTTGCCGATGTTCGAAAACAGAGGCGCGACTTTACCAACTGGGTCAAGAGCGGTGAGAAGACTGAAGCTGCGGCCACCTCGGGATGAGTTGAAGACGGCGGCCGGATGTGAATGACGACCAATATGCCATAGCCCCTCCAATATACTACCACTTTCTTTCCTCCATCTAAAATTAAGCATCGGAGACAGCTCTGTCGCAAGAAGCACCCGTGACAGAGCTGAGAAAACTCATCCATAGCCACTTAGGCTGTGACTGCGATTTCCACGCTTCCTAAGGGGTTTGTGGAGTCCAGGTGGCTAGAAAGGCTATCGATTTGCTAGTAAGTCTCTTTTAATTCCAGGGCTTATCCCCTGAACCGAGTTGAGTTGTACACATCACTTCCACGGTTCTTGAGTGCCATAGTAAGGTACAGTGAAAGCAAGTTTACTGGTGACTTTTATGGTGACGGGAAGAAGAGAGGTTATGACTACCGTGCTTAGTCGTCGTGCTTTTCTTATCCGGCTTTGTAGCTAACTTACTCAAAGGCAGGAGCCTTTGGGGGGGGGGGGGGGGGGGGTAAAAATTTATCGAATGCAGTGGCAGGAACCCTCTTGCACCAACTTTTACCTATCCGAGGGGTTTCGACCGCTTATTGTCCACCTTGTTCACCTTGTCTTGGTCAATCCTTCCCGCCTCGAGTGGCCAACTATCACTTCTTAGCTTCGGCTTGGTGTCATCGCTCGTTGCCCAGCTGTGTACCAATCTACCTACAGTTCGATATGTCAGGAAAAGGTAGACCCAACGTCACTCCCCGTCGAGGTCGACCCCCATCCACTGGAAGTTCTAGAAACGGCTTGAGAGCACCATATCGTCCTAGCCCAGGAGGTCACTTGGTGCGCGGAACTCGACGCGTTTTCAGCCTTGCTGGCCCAACCTCAATTTTGCCCATCTACTCAGCTGCCCATGATGCCAATGAACGATTAGATACGACGCAAATGAACCGGTTCCATGGAGCACAACGCGCTCCCGATCAGCAATATACACTAAACGCAGGGAGTCGGCCAACACTGACTGCCAGCAGCTACTCTTTGCCATCCACCCTGGCCCAAAATCCATCTGTGAGTGTTTCCCCTTCAACCCTGTCGAAGGAAACTCAAAGGCAACCGTTTCTCGTTGGAGAAGCCACACCCGAAGTAGGACAGAAAAGTGAGGTCATCATGGCTGTCGCTGTCAACGAGAATGGCGCTCTCGGCTGTGCCTACTACAGTGCGGATAAGAATAGCATCTGTCTGCTGCAAGATATACCGTGTACCGAGCCGCTACACCTTGTCGAGACTCTTATGCTTCAATGCCAACCCACGACGATCTTGTTGTCTCTGAAGATACCAGATGTAATACTCAACTTCTTCGAGCAGCGTAAGAGCACTGTGTACAAAGGTGACCTGCCCTCTTAATAAAGCTAAAGATTACTGGCTGATAGTGTTCTCAGGTTTTGAACAAGAACACTATCATTTACGATTGCTTGGATCAAACGACTTCAGTCACGCACACTCCCTGGAAAAGCTAGCCAGCCTGCCATCGATGCATTCAGAACACACTTTCGTGATAACGACATGCACACATTCCCCGAACGGCGTACAAATGCCTCAAGAAACATGCCAAAACGTCAGGTTGATGCGTCTGGGGTCTCTGGTAGACCTTGACAGCGTTTTGTCGGTAGGCCGGCATGCATAGGGGTTGGTTCCAAGTGTGACTATCTAACACATATTAGATTGGCTGTGCTGGCGCTGTTTTGTGTGAAATCATGCGTCTGCACGGTACGGAGAAAATGCCAGGCAGTCTAGAAAGATACTTCGTCGCCTCGCTTCAGATGTTCACCATGGCCGACTACATGCTCGTCAACACCGACACCCTTTCTTCCCTACAGATTTTCCAATCACAGTTGCATCCCAACGACTTAATATCGGGTACAGGTAGATCAGATTCTGGGTCGAAAGAGAGTTTATCCCTCTACGGCATCTTTTATTCTCTTGCCGGTACTCCTCAAGGAAAAGCAAAACTTAGACAGATGTTCCTATGTCCACTAATCAATATCAACATTATTCGAGAAAGACACAAGACTATCGCAATATTCCTGCAGGTGGCCAACGAAGATGCCTTCAACAGTGTGTCGCGAGTTCTAAGGGGAGTCAAAGATATCAAAAAGGCGTTGAACCAGTTGCAGAAGGGCGCTGAAACACCCACCAGCAGCGCGTCAGTCGAACGCGGCGTTTGGTGGACGTTGACTCGATTCTCCCTTCATGTACTGCAGCTCAAAGAAGTGGTACTTCAGTTGCGAGGTGCGAATGATCTTACTGTTGTTCGACAGGTAAATCGCAATGCCGCTCAAAGTCATGGTGGCTTCTGCTGACATGCTTCAAAGATCGTCCATGGTATTCCTGCGTCTACAATCAAGGCCGTTGGAGAGTCGATTAGTGCGACCGTCGATTTCGAAGAAACCAAAGCAAGCTCCCGTATTGCAGTGAGGTGGAACGTTAACCCGGAGCTTGATAGGCTCAAACATATGTACCACGGACTGGACTCCCTCCTTAGTCGTGTTAGCATTTCATTGTCTCGTGAGCTGCCAGAGTGGGCTCGGAAGTACGTTACCGGCTGCGTGTTCTGGCCTCAACTGGGCTTCCTTACCGTCGTGGCTCGTCTCCCCGGGGCTGACAAGGTAGCTTACGAGGGAGAGGGGGTACACAGCGATCGATGGGAACAAATATTTGCTGCCAACGGCAACATGTACTACAAGAACAGTCGCATGTTGGAGCTGGATGCTCAATTGGGCGACACTTACAGCGAAATTGTCGGTTCGTGGATTGCTCATTGGCACGGAGTAGGCTTTGTGCTGAATTTCCCCAGATCTAGAGGTTGAGATTTTACACGGTCTAGCTTCTCGAGTTCTCGCCCACAAGTCTACGCTTGAATTCGCGTCCGAAGCATGCGGCGAACTTGATTGCTTGGTAGCTATGGCCAGAGGTGCGAAAAGATATGGTTGGACGGCCCCAGAGATGACATCCGACAACGTTGTCTCCATCTGTGGAGGACGCCACCCACTTCAAGAATTAGCTGTGCCGTCGTTCATCGCCAACGACTGCCATCTTCACGGCGGACATGGTGATGAGTTGGACCAACCGGCAGAATCACCAGGGAACGAGAATGATAAACCCAACACGCTTATCGTCACAGGCCCCAATCATTCTGGGAAAAGTGTATATATCAAGCAAGTCGCGCTGATTGTCTATCTCGCCCACATAGGCAGCTTTGTTCCCGCTGGCAGTGCCACTATCGGCATCACTGACCAGATACTTACTCGCATCTCGACGCGAGAGAGCGTATCTCAGACAGAGAGCGCATTTGGCAATGACCTAAGACAGGTGGCAGGCATACTTAAATGTGTAACCCGCCGAAGTCTTGTTGCGGTGGATGAATTCGGCAAAGGTACAGCAGCCGATGATGGGTCTGGACTCATGACTGCCCTTGTTGACCATTTTACCATTCTTGGTTCGCAGACTCCAAAGGTTCTTATAACAACGCACTGCCACGAGTTGTTTGAAGGCGGCTACTTCCGAGACCGGCCTGGTTTGAAATTGACACATATGGATGTTTGCCTTGATCTTCAAGCAGCGCGAATGGAGGATCAGGTCGTGTTTTTATACAGGCTACTCCCAGGAAGAAGCACTTCTAGCTTTGGGAGTAGGTGTGCAGCACTGAACGGTGTCGACAGCGCAGTAGTGGAACGAGCTGAGGCAATTGTTTTGCTCTTGGCCCGGAAAGAGGATCTTGGGGCTGCATGCGCCAACCTGGATGCCGGAGAAGAGGCACTACTCAAAGAAGTCGAGAAAGTTGCCAGGGGATTTCTCCAGCTTCCTTTGGAGGGTCCTCCGTCAGGTCATCCGCTCCGGGAGTCAGTAGCAAGGGACGATCGAAGCGGGTCTGTTCGGAACATGCTGCGGGAGCTATTATCGCCGGGAGCCATTGAGTAAATCGGCGTAAGGAAAAAGGCATTGGTGCACGGAATAGCCTTACACCCTTGACCCACTGTTGTTTGCCTTGCAGGCATATAGCAAGGGCTGCGGGAGTGGAGAATGACTTCACGATTAATATAAACGGGTCTGGGGGGTAGCAGCGGGTTAATGGCTGGTGACAGGAGTTCAAGAGCAAGAGTAGTGATTGCCAACGGTGTTGGGGATATTATTCGAAGTGGCCCTAGAGTGTATGTACCTATGTATTGAGCCCATATATTGCTTGATTGCTCATGATCGGTCATTGGTCATACGTCAAATGTATACTCGCATCGCCCTAAGTTGAAGTTCCTGAGGTGGAGAGTACTTTCTATTGTAAGCGGCTGGCGGCTGGCTCTACCCCTCCCCCCCCCCCCCCCCCCCCGGTTCCAACCGCCATAGTACGGATACCTGCCATTTGGATAGGCGCCAACAGCTGTATCCGCTGCGCACCAACAGGAGGTAACCTCCCAGCGTCTGGGATGGCGCAGCGGGCTGAGTTGTATGGCTGAGCATGCCACCTTGCAAGGCCTCCTGCCTCCGCTGCTGCACCAGAGAGACAGGGATGATGAGAGGGGACACAGCCGCGCCGGAGGACGCCTCTCACCAGAACTTACCACGTAAAAACTGTCTATGTCCCCTTTCTCCGTTTCTGAAACTATACATCTCTTCTGTCATCCAGATTGCCCATGTTGTTACCAAACACCGTTGGTCTGCGGGACAAGTTCCTGAACCTCGACGACGAGGCTACATACGCCTATATCAAGGCCGAGGCTGCCAGCGACAAGGCGCGAAACTTTGTCGTCGAATTTAGTCTCAACGAGGCCAGGATCGCCTTTGATCTAGACTCGGATGACCTCGAGGTCATTATCAGTCAGAAGGTCCCCGATGGCATGGTACGCTGGATTAACATTTGGTCTCCGAATACGCAACGTCCAGCAGTAGAGCGCATTGGCAATCACTATGGATTCTCTCAGAGGCTGCAGGCTCTCATGACGTCTCCAGCCCCGTTCTCCCCTCAAAGCCTCAGGCCAAAGCTAGTTCCGAACCAAAGCGACGTTGAACTGGGCTTTATAAGCGACAAGTCTACGGCACATTCGCAAACACATACACCTACTCAGGTATCCGAGGATCTTGCAATATATCAACTGGTCAAGGAGACCGTCAACTACACGTCTATTGACCAGGGAAAGCAATGTATACATTCAACCATGCTGCTTTGAAAATGCATCATAGCAGAGGGCTAACGCATTGAAGTCCTTTGTATCGGAGCCAACTGGTTGCATCGTCGGCCTGTGTTGGGCAACACAGAAGCAAACCCAAGCCTGCTGCCGCCCAGGCACTGGTCATGGCTTACGCTCTGTTCTGACTGTACGTCATGGCTATTTCTTCAATGACAAAATATTCATTTGGATAATACTATAAGCTAATGGTCTTCCAGCCGTCGTTGTGTCGTTCCACGAGACGCCGTTGTCGGAGCATCCCGACGACGAAGATTGGACCAAGGAGGAACTACGGAACATGCGTTCTAATACCATAAGTGTTCTGTGCCAACTATCCAAGCACGGCGTGGAAGACTTCAAAAACAGACTCATCTCATTAAAGCCGGTTAGACAGGCGTTGCCAGACACAGAGTCCGAAGGCGACATTGCTTGTGAGGGATCGAGCAACCTGTTTTATTACTTATTCGAGGATTATTCCTCGGCCCTACCCGTATTGAAAACGTCTAGCATCGAACTTCATAGACTGGTAAGTCAGAAGGCAGGACTGGCAAGATGTCTGGAATCGCCCGCTGACAATCTCTCTTGCTGTTCAACAGAGCGAGCAAATTTTTACAAGCA
Organism: Colletotrichum jinshuiense; assembly: GCF_051148585.1. Taxonomy (NCBI): domain Eukaryota; kingdom Fungi; phylum Ascomycota; class Sordariomycetes; order Glomerellales; family Glomerellaceae; genus Colletotrichum; species Colletotrichum jinshuiense. Next base: position 2,736,335 of record NC_139313.1, read on the forward strand.
ATGTAAGCGAGAACCCGGGAAAATGCGCTATGTGCTATGCCATTTCTATGGCGAGAGTGAGAGGCTGATAATTTGGCAGAGTCGTAGGAGCAAGGTCAAAACTGGCGAGGTCATCCGATCCTTGCACACTCTGAGAAAGGAGCTACGCCAACTGCACCACCTGTTTGAGAGCTACAAAAGTCTTATTAGGCGTATTTGCTGGCCCCAATCCGTAAATGCACACCGTGAAGGACAATTCGGCATACTGGAGCTGTCGGGGAGCATTTCCGGCGAAGTAAAGATATCTTCATCGGCCAGAAGTCGCTTCGAGCGGCTTGGGGACAGACTGCAGTTGTTAATGTTGAACACGATTCAAGAGTACCTGGACGAGCAGAACGCTCTTTCGGGCACGGTACGTTGTCGAAACAAGACTACGTCAGGGGCAGATGCCTTGATCGTTATTTACTAACGACTGGTGTTACCACAGTATTTCAACCTTACGGCCCAGAAAGACTCACAAGCGACAGCCCGTCTAAGCAGAAGCGCCACCGTCCTTGCCAAACTGAGTGTCTTCTTCCTCCCCATCACCTTCATGACCAGTTACTTCTCCGTTGAAATCCCCGGTCTGGTGGAGTATTACACGCCCAAGATGTACTGGATTTGCTTTGCCATCATTGCTGGTCTTTCCTTCATTAGTCTGTTCTTCTTTAGTCGTATGCTGGAGTTCATCAGTGACGTCCTCGAAGGTTGGGCCGATTCTGGGTCGCGAAAATTTCGCAGTCTTTTTGGCCATCTCCTTGGCCTCCGTGTACAGGATGACAGGGATGAGCATTGATGTATCTTGCGCTGGTGGATCTCGTGGCAGCTCGATTGACCTCTTGCACCGGCACCTTGAGACCTGTCCACCCTGTGTGATAAATGAAATTTGGTCGGAATAGAGAGGTCATGTAACTGTAACCACGTATCACGGTCGGCTGTACAGCCTTCCTGATATTTAATCCCTTGTGCAGATTTTTATCAAGCCTACAGTTCACCGCATGGCGCCAAAGACAACAGCTCCCACTCCAGCGGCAATACCTGCCATGCAAGCCGCTGTTGGACGAGCTGCGGCGTTGATCACCACACCGTTAACCGTAGTTGACTGCGCACACTGGTCGTTCTCCAATCCGTAGCAGGCGCGAGAGCTGAGGCTGGAGCAGATGGGTGTAGCTGAGGTTCCGACGTCCGGCCGGGTAGCGGCAACTGTGGTTCCGCCTCCGCCGGGGACGACCACGGTGACGCCAAAGCCTGCGTCCCCTTGCAGCTGAGTGACACAGCTCTGGTAGTTTCGAGAACACTGCCTAACAGCCGAGGAGCATTCGCCGCGGTCGAGAGACGTCGCAATATACGGGAACGGAAAGTATTCATTTGGCACGTATGAGACGGCCGTGGGAGCGCTGGGCACCGTCGTCGGGGCTGTTCCGGTGCAGACAGCTCTACATAGGGTGTTAGTTAGACCTTTCTCATCATATGACACAATTAACTCTTTAGGACATGGAATTCATTCATACCCTGACGGGCAGCATGCTGGCCGATTGCTGTCGTCCAGCTCGCAGGTCTGCCCCGTTGCGCAACAAATGCCCTCAAAATTTGTGCCCAATGAATCCGAGCAGAGAGTGGTACCGGCCGGGCAATCTTGACGTCTGAACAACTGTAATGGCAATCCGCCTGCTTGATAAGCCGCGGTCGGGATCGTGGCCGTTGTCCGAGTTGGGGTCGGCTCCGCCGCTATGTTCAACCTGTTTGTCGCAAGCAGCAGTGCCAGGCGTGTCGTCCACCTTGCTAGACCCATGGTTTCAGGCGTCCAAGTGTGTCTGTTCAAGCAAATAGGGGTTGCTTCGCGAATGTGCCTCTCTTTCCCTCCCCTTCGTACACTCGGGGTAAATCAGTGTCGAGTCAACGGTTGTTAGTTGCACGGAATGGTTCAGTGCCTCTCGTGTATCCACAAAACCGCTGGACTGACTGATGGCTCCGAAACAAACCAAGTGGGCGGCCCAAGCAGATCAGCTGTCAAGGTTGAACGAGGATTGGAAAAAAAGAAGGGGAAAAGAATGAGGGGGCACGGAGCTAAGGCAGTGATATTTTATTTTGCTCCCAACCCAACAGCTTCTATACAACGCAAAGTCCGGGTTGTCAACCTGCTTGCTGCTAGCCACGTCTGTGGTCATCACCCCATCACCCTCATCCTTGATTCATGGATCGGTACCCATACATAGAGCATGTACGAGAAAGTAAGGCAATGTAAGACAGCCAACCCCGCGCACGCCTTTTTGGTGGGTTACATGCATGCGAGCCCTCGGATTAGACAGGCCACGATGGACGAGGTGGCTGGGCTGGGCTGGGCAGCTGCCCCTGCCCACTGCAATCGCATGATGTCATTGGGCGACAAACAGTTGACACAGCAACCCCCACCTCACCGCCGGGCTCGGGCCAGAAGCATCGGTGCGTTCATCAATGCCCCCGGACATGCGCTAGAATCTGCCTGAGTCGATGAAGCGCTTGCATGCCGCCGGGTCCCGCACTCGTTGTCCCTTGTCCGCGCGCCTCGTCAATTTCTCTCTGGGCTTCCCGGGCGAGGGAGCCGAGGTCACCCCAGACCTCCTCGGTGTAGCTCGTGAGTACGTCGCTCCAGCTGTCCATCCACATAGCTCTGGCTTGCAGCGGATCGGCGACGCCAAAGTGCTGCTGAAGTTCGGTGATGTTTTCTCCTAAAAGGAAGTCGGGCTGGAAGTCCAGAAGACGAGGCCAGTTGGAAGCTGTTTTCTCACTACTGCCGAAGAGTGCCTTTCGTAACGACGACTCTTCCTTCAGGGATAAAAATGTCTGGAGGCTATCGCCGTTGGCGTCGTAATCATCCAGTTTTTCTGGAACATCCAGCAAATCGATGACTTGTTGGCCGTCCCTGGCTTCTTGCTCTTTAACGTCGGACCAGATGCCGAAAGGATGGGAAACGTGTGAAGTATTTGCCGGTCCTATAGCCCCCGGTATCTGCAGCTGAACCGAGCCTTCAAGTCCTATCTGGGCATCCATAAAACCATCGTATTGCTGATCGCCAACCGTGGTTGAGTGTCGTGATGGAGCAAATGCCGTCCCAGTAATGGGCCTCGGACTGTTTTGACCATGATAGGTAGCTGTCTGTCTCTGGTATACGGGATCCGATGCATTGCTGGAGCTGGCCCCGGATTGCGCCTTTGTAGGTGCTCCGCTGTGGATGTTCCGAATGTCAGGAAGGCCTGTTAGGGCGGCACGAGAAAGGGCGGCTGTTGATGTTGCGAGACGGGTGGTGAATGTCTCGTCGGATGGCGCATCTCCGTTCTTTTGCTGTTGTGGAGCCTGGCTGTTGCTAGCCCCTGTAGGCATAGCAGCGGTAGCTTCTTTCCCCTTGCCTTTGGAGCTTGAGGCGGCATCGTAAATGTTCTTTTGGTCCATTGTATGAGTGACCAGAAGCATTAAAATCTGTATACTGGCGTCTGCAAATGTTACCTTGTGTAAAGAGAAAGTTGAAAAGATGCCGCGGCAACCAGCCGGGAAAGGTATGGTCTGGAACAATATCGGGAAACCGAGGCTCTTGCCCGTGGCTTTACATACTCAGCGGTGGGCGGGCAGTACCCGACCGGCCCGGACAGAAGTCTCAGTAGGAAGGTACTCCATTTGGCTGGGCGACTGAAGGCTAGGCATACCATACCAGGTTCCTTCGATGACTGATGATGAGGAGTATTTTCTTCAGACTAACGGTCCCATGTTCGTAGAGCACTTGGGCAGTCCTACAATCTACAGTATCCATCTCGATGCAAGATGAAGTGCCAGTTCCATGCATCCTCACGTCAGAGGAATTAATCTTGAATAAGTGGTCCATTAGTCAACATCGCAACCCGGCAACATGCCAGAGTGGTTAATGGGTGAGACTTGAATTGACTATTATCAATCTCCATCTCATGACTTCGGTCGCGTAGGTTCGAACCCTGCTGTTGTCGTTATTTTTTCGTTTTTCATTTTTTCAAAGAACCAGGGAGTGCATCTATTCCTTCTTGCGTACTCAGCGTTTACCTGAGATTGATGAGACTGTTTTGGTGTTGATTCACTTGAAGTTACCATCACCTTGTGCTTCGATGGTGTGTGTATGGGCTGTAATGAGGGGAGAAGCTAGGTCAGCTAAGCTTCAAAAAAGGTTGTGGATGCGATCAGAACCTCTGCCACCCCTCGTCGTGCCTGGGCCGCAGACTGGACGGTTCCGGAATCCACGCCGTCCAGGGTAATTACCCCACCCGCACTCCCAGCTCTATCTCTCCCTCTCCCTCCCTCTCCCTTCCCCCCTCTCGCTCTCCCACCCCTCTTAGCTATGCCTAACCTCCAGGTGAGCAAGGTGAATGACTGAGGTGACCAGGTGGGACCGAGATGTGGCTTATATAAGAAAGACCCCACATACCCACTCAGCTTCCACTCGAGATTGCTTCCAGTGGAAGTTTGTCCTGCCTTACATAGTACTACCCGCCTGTACAAGGCTGCCACCCAGGGCATTGGGTACATCGATGTGTTACCTGAAGGGCCGCACCGGGCTGCCCAGGGGTGAGGAGGTGCTCAATACAGGGCAGCTGCACAAAGGACCTGACTTACCTAAGGACCCCTAGCTACCTCATCTGCCTGTCCCGCACATGAGGTACCGGACGCCTCTCACCCAATTTGCCTTGAACTTGTGGCTGGCTCCCTTACACTGTCCCGGTCCCATTCCCATCCCGCTCCCAGTCCAAATCCCAATCCCAGTGCAACAGGGCAGTCGGGGCACAATAGACGCAAGACTTCCTAGCGTCACCTCTTCTATCCATCCATCACCACACCACTCGCACTCTCTCTCTCTCTCACACACACCCCCCCAACCTCAACCTTGCGCATTCCTGCACCCTGTCTGTCTGCCCGCTACCCGCGCCGCGATACCCCCCCAAAATACCGTGCAACACCAGACCTCACCAGATTCTCGCCTGTCGCTGCATCCAACGAAATACTCGGCTTTTGCAATCACCGACGCATTTACCATACGCATACGCATACCACGCATACACCTCCTCACTTTAAGGCACTCGAGCCGCGGCCTCCCTCTCAACTACAACCCGCAGGACCTGCCCCAAGGGAACAGAAACCCTCGGCTGTCTGCCGCCGCAATTGCCCCTCGCTCTCCTCGATATTGCCTGCGTGTTTTTACGTCGACTGCGCACACCATTACAGTCATTCTCACCACCACACCCTCGAACTGCGACTCTCGTGTGGCCTATCCCAGCCCTACCCGCCTCCTTCCAGTGCTGAAAGAAAGCTTCCTTTCCGCCGCACGACTAGAGCTCGCCTCTCGTCTTCGACGTGCCCCTCCACCTGCCTTCTTCCACCTCCCATCTCAACATCTACAAGACCATTTCTTAGCCTTTCCAGAGCTGGCCAGCAATCATGGTGGACAGTGACGCAAACTCCCCCACGTGGAAGTTCACCCAGTACGTGTCCGGCTGACCGCCTGCCTGCTGCATATCCTCTCTTCATCTTCTACTGCATTGCCCCGCCCTTGCTTGACTATGTGCTCACGCGACGGAACAGATGCTTTGGGGACAAGGGCGATGTGGAGGACATCACCGAAGGTGAGTAACCCGTAACCCGTAACTTCCCCATCCACCGCTGTGTTGGGACAACACTGGTAGCATTGCACCGCTGCATTTCCCTTTCAAACTGCGCGCCGTATATCTAACTTTTCCTCTCGTCAGCTGATATCATCTCGACGGTCGAGTTCGATCACACGGGCAATTACTTGGCGACTGGAGACAAAGGTGGCCGAGTTGTGCTCTTTGAGCGGAACGAGACGGTGAGTTGAGTCCCGCACGTCGACTAAAGACTGCCCCTTACTGTTCAGCTCTTGCTGACCCGCCGACCAGAAAAAGACATGCGAGTACAAGTTCCACACGGAATTCCAATCCCACGAACCCGAGTTCGATTACCTCAAATCTTTGGAAATCGAGGAGAAGATCAACAAGATCAAGTGGTGCCGCCGGCAGAATGCATCCCACTATCTACTCTCAACAAATGACAAGACAATCAAGCTGTGGAAGGTCTTCGAGAAGTCGCTCAAGGTTGTTGCAGAGAACAACCTGTCTGATGACCTGACTCCCGCAAACCTTGCCGGCGGTGGCGGTGCTCCAAGGCAGTCGCCCGCGCATCGCTTCAAAAACTCTGAGGACCTCATTATGCCCCGCCTTACCCATCACGACACCGTCGTCGCCGCCGTACCGCGTCGGACGTATGCGAATGCCCACGCCTACCACATCAACAGCATATCCGTCAATAGCGATGGAGAAACATTTATCAGCAGCGACGACCTTCGTATCAACCTGTGGAACCTGAACATTCAGGACCAAAGCTTTAACATTGTCGACATAAAGCCCGCTAACATGGAGGAGCTGACCGAGGTTATTACCGCCGCCGAATTCCATCCCATGAGCTGCAATTGGTTCATGTACGCAAGCTCCAAAGGCACCATCAAGCTTGCTGACATGCGCGAGAGCGCTCTGTGCGACAGGCACGCCAAACGTTTGTACTGCTTTCCCCCCCTTGTTCACTCTCAGCTTACGTATCTTGCCCTCTTTTAGTCTTCGAACAAGAAGAAGACCCGTCTTCAAGGTCATTCTTCTCCGAAATCATCTCGTCAATTTCAGACGTCCGGTTCTCTCATGACGGCCGCTACATTCTGTCTCGTGACTACTTGACGGTCAAGATCTGGGATATAAACATGGAGCGCCAGCCTGTCAAGACCATCCCCATTCACGAACACCTGCGTCCTCGCCTCTGCGACACGTACGAGAATGATAGCATCTTTGACAAGTTCGAGGTTGTCTTCTCAGGAGATGCCAAGAATGTCATGACTGGCAGCTACAACAATAACTTCATGATCTATCCGTCGGATCCGGACAAGGAAGTTGAGGTGGTGCTGCAGGCTGATAAGTCCGCTTTCAAGGCCAAGAAGGTCGGCGTGCCGACGCCCATCAACTCATCTACCAGCCCAACTGCAACCAATGGTGGCAAGAAAGGAGGTTCCCGTGCTGGTAGCCCTGCTGCTGGAGCTGGTGGTCAGGGCCAAAGAATGCGCAAGGAAACCGATGCTGATCAGATCGATTTCAACAAGAAGATTTTGCACATGAGCTGGCATCCATTTGAGGATAGCATTGCGATCGCGGCGACGAACAACGTAAGAGAATTCTGTCTACCTTCCATCCTTTCCCCTGCGCAAACGGCGAGGCACATAAAGCTAACCCTTTCGTTTCTCATCACAGTTATTTGTCTTTTCTGCACTATAGAGGCGACAAAGGACCAGGGCATTTGAGGGCCGAGCTTAGTGAGGACGCTCATAGGCGGCATATAGCGCAGGGCAGCTTGCCAATGTGGATTGATGGCGACGGGGGTTCTTCGACAGAGTCATTTTGGTCGACATGACCTATCGTCTACAATTTGCGTTGCGGCTGTAGTCGGTTCATACTACCGCCATCACTGCCAAACTATGGAACTGGGAGGCCGATACGAGCAGCAGAGGGGAAACCTGCTGGGTACTATGGACCATCAAAAAGTGCTTGGGGAGACCGGAGATGAGGAAGCTGGGTGGAAGACATGAGAGAAGCACTAATGATAGATGGTCCCGCCAACCATGTCACGGTGGGCGATGCCTCCCTGATTTCTACAGCATAATTGAGGGCAACAAGATTCTCACATTTGCTTGATCTATGTGCATCGCAGTTGTTCTAATTGAGAGGCCTGGGATGGTTCAGTACTACCTTGGTTGTGTGCATACTCGGTCGTGGATAGCACGACGCTATGCCTGAGCTTACCATGTGTATTCGGAGCTTGGGTAAGGTACTTAATTGTGCCTTTAAATAAATCTGCACTGGGGGTTTGAAGTGTGGGGCGCTAGGATAAGGTAGGTACGAGGAACCAGGCTACTTGCGCTTATCTACCTGCTTACCCGTCGCTCAAAGTACGATCTGTCCTCCAACGTCCCGGTATATACTTCTAAAGCCAGTTTGCATGCCATTAAAATAGAAGGTGCAACAGGAATATTACCCACAAATAAGAGTTGGACTACGAGCTTTGCCCAAGAATCGCCCGAAGATTTAGAATCGCTCTTCACCTGTATGCCTGGCTGCTCATTGACTCCCGAGTGTGTTGGTGACATGAATCCGAACACATAGTGCACTTCTGACAACGGCAACTTTCCCTTGACCAACAAGCCAATGCGAAGTACCGCAGCTTAAGGAGCCTTGACCCGAAACAAGATCCAGACTTGCTCCTTCGGGTGTCAAGTGGAGTCCAGGCACGGCCTGCTTGGCTCAATTGTTCCACTGCCATTGGCTGCCCTTGTCTTGCTCTCCCGGACACGCTGCTGCACGCTTACATTTACACTTCGACCCAAACCTTCCAAACTATCCGTTCCAGGCTCTGACAACCTCGATGACCTCCCCGGCGACCACTCGAAGACGCGGCCAGCCGAAAGGCATCTCATCGCTCCCCCCGGAGAAGATGGATTCCGTTGCCAGAGGCCACGATGACAAGACCCTGACCGAAGAGGCCAACGGATTGGCCATGAATGGACACACCTTGACCGAGAAACCCATCCAAACCGCAGGTCGTATTGTCGCTGGCATATTTTCCCAATGGATCGCCGTCGGCGTCATGCTCTGTCTCATTTTTGGTGGATGCTGCTCGAATGTTGGTCAACTTGAATATTCCTATAGGCATAGACGTTGAATGCGCTGACTCCTCCTTACCTAGGTATACGCTTTGGAAGCCATTATCAAGTGAGCAACTACCCTCGTGCTTTCCCACCTCCGGATCGCTTCAATTGCTAACCATGCGTTCCATCTCCAGGGTCGAACCCGCGAGCGGTATGTTTGTCTCACCCGGCGATTTACGATACCATTCTCATAAACTTGCTTGCAGGAACCCTCTTGACATTTGTCCAATTCCTCTTCGTGGCTGTCACCGGATATCTGTCTCAATTTGACCGATCGAGGCCTCCTTTCTTCTTGCGAGAAAATAAGGTTCCTCTGCGCCGCTGGTTAATCAATATTGTGTTGTTTTTCAGCATCAATGTGCTGAACAACCACGCCTTCAGCTACGACATATCTGTGCCCGTTCACATTATTCTCCGCTCTGGGGGAAGCATCACCACCATGATTGCCGGATCTCTCTATGGGAAGAAGTACTCGCGCATACAGATCGTGGCTGTCATTCTTCTTACCCTTGGCGTAATCACCGCGGCTTGGTCGGACGCTCAATCCAAGGTAAGTGTCCGTACCCGCGACTAAGTAGGGGTTTTGCTCACGCAACCAACAACAGAATACTGCAACGAAAGCCGATCATAGTGAAAGGCCTGCCTTTGGAACTGGTCTCATAATTCTCTTTGTGGCTCAGGTCCTCTCCGCCATCATGGGACTCTATACGGAAGAGACATACAAGAAGTATGGGCCTCACTGGAGAGAGAACCTGTTCTACTCGCACCTGTTGTCTCTTCCACTCTTCCTCCCGTTCGCGCCGTCTCTGATCCGCCAGTTCCGACGACTGGCAGACAGTCCACCCTTATCGCTGTCAACTTTGGCACCGCTCCCCGGTCTCGGGATGGGCGAAGATGTTGGAGGCGGGTTGACCAAGCTTCACATTCCGAGCCAGCTTGCTTATCTTGCGACCAATGTCCTCACCCAGTACGCATGCATTCGGGGCGTCAACTTACTCGCTGCGATCTCTTCGGCATTGACTGTCACCATCGTATTGAACATTCGCAAGCTGGTCAGTCTACTCTTGAGCATCTGGCTCTTTGGGAACCGCCTAGCCGTAGGAACACTGATTGGGGCAGTCATCGTTTTTGGAGCTGGAGGCTTGTACTCGCTGGATTCCAGAGCCAAGACCTCTAGAGTGCATAAGGGAGGCAGTACGAAATAGAGCCGTGAGTTAGAAGGGCAGCTCGGTAACCAATAGAACGGTTGATCTATCTTGCATTCCAACTCGCGAGATCAGTCAATCTAAAGACTTCTTAAAACATGAGTCTTGGTTGAGTCACAGAATTGACTTTCATTGGTTAATGCCTGATGCTTTGATAACATACAGGGGGCGCTATGTCTACTCAACCGAGGCATAGTGCGCGCACTGACAGATTGGAAGTGCGTGAGGTGCACCCGTCTACCTCAAGGCGATCAGAATACCTACCTCACGGTCGAGATTGCATCACATCTTGCCTACCCGGACCCCGCCGTGGCGGAGGTCGGAGTCAACCGCTGCCCCGCCTCTGTTATCCAATGAATATCCGACAGGGCGTCTCGGCGTATGCAATTAGACGGTATTGCGATAGGCTAACGATTCTGACCTTACAATTCTGTCGTCACTCGAGATGTGTGATTCTTTTTCCCCTCTTCTTCTTGGGGGAAGAGCTCTCTGCAACACTTTGCGGCTGGGTCTGAAAGCTTCTCAATATGGCTGGTATGTACCCTTTGAAGACTCTTCCCCCTTCCAGAGAGAATTGACATTTTCCACGCTGGTAAGTTGCTCTCTTCCCAATTTGATGGTCGGTTAAACCTTTCCTCGTTCAGCTTTAGCTGACAAGACGCCCTGGCTAGACACAAAAGCTATCAAGACCCAACTTCCGCCTCGACCTCCCCCAAACGAGGCACCACTTTCTCTCTCCATGACGTGGACACCGATTCCGATGCCGAATTAGGTGCGCAGGACTCCCGAGGTGACACAGTCTCCGAGGGGTCAGGAGAGCAAACCAAGAATGACGATGCACCGCCGCCAGGCGCAGATGCATTGCTATCTCACAGCAATAACCATGACGAAGTTGGCCTGCAAGATGGCATGCTTCCTCGTGATCTTCCCATGCGAACCGCCTTCTACGACCCTGTCGCGGAACGCCAGATGAGCCAGACGGATGCCAAACTTTTTTATCAGAGGAGCCAAATCGGCCAGCTAAAGACGGGGAGTGGTGTATGGTCTCATGGCAATTCAACGCCCCACGGCAGCCCTGTCATTGTCGGTTCTGAGCCTCGTGACATCCCTGCCGGCCCCCGAGGCGTCGACCACTCGATAGATTCGTCCCCTTTGGTCAAAGAGAGGGCACATTTTAGGGTGAACGCCCCGGCTCGCGAGGACGTGATGCTACCGGAACCAACACAGCTGTTTGGCCAGCCGGTTGGTTTGGAGAACTGCTTGCCTCCTCGTAGTTATCCTTTCCAAGAAGGTGGCCAGGGGCTCGCGAACCATGATGCTGCGGATGTGAGCCTAGGACACAACCTTGACTCGAATGTCGGCATCATCCCCAACCATACCGCCGCCCTTGGTGTCGCTGCCTTCTCGGACACAGATCCGCACATTACGGCTGAACTCAGTGCCATATCCGAGAATATTCAGAGCATCATGGACCTCCGAAAAAGGTATATAGGGCTTTCCCTCCAGGGACCCGATGACAATCCAAAGGATAATCAGTCCTGGTCGATATACCCTCCCCCGCCCCAGCCAGCCTGGGGGGCCGAGCACGCACGCACAGTGGCTTCTACAGATCACATCACTAGTGCTAGCAACAGTTTGAACGGTAGCATGACCCTGCCACCAGCTTCTACTGCACCGGGAGATCACGCGGGCCGCCATGGATCTGACTTTGAGACGAAACGAGCACCCAAGAAGCGGAAGCCCGGCCAGGACATTGGGGAGGACTTTGACATGGACGACCTGCTTCCACTTCCCTCGGCCGACAAGATGACGTTCAGATTAGATGACAGTGGTGTTTACCAAGTTTTTAACGACGAACAGGCCGAGGCCGATGGAAACCCTCTCGTCCGTGTTCCCACTCTCCGAGAGTTCTACATGGACTTGGATCAGATCCTCAGCATTTCCTCGGACGGTCCTAGCAAGAGTTTCGCCTTCCGCCGGCTTCAATACCTCGAGGCGAAGTTCAATCTTTATGCCCTTCTAAACGAGTATCAGGAGACTGCGGACAGCAAAAAGGTCCCTCACAGGGACTTTTACAATGTGCGCAAGGTCGACACCCACGTCCACCACTCTGCCTGCATGAACCAGAAGCACCTTCTGCGTTTCATCAAAAGTAAGATGAAGAAGTGCCCGGATGAGGTAGTACTTTACCGCGACGGTAGGCACCTCACTCTGGCAGAGGTTTTCCAGAGTATCAACCTTACTGCGTACGACCTTTCCATCGATACTCTAGATATGCATGTAAGTATTCGTTCTGATGCCAAGGCGCCTCTGGGAAGTCATGAACGCCATCACTGACACCTCTCGAAAGGCGCACACAGACTCCTTCCATAGGTTTGACAAGTTTAATCTAAAGTACAATCCAATCGGCGAGTCTCGGCTCCGGACAATCTTCCTAAAGACGGACAACTTCATTAATGGACGCTACTTGGCTGAAATTACCAAAGAGGTCATTGCTGATCTCGAGTCGAGCAAGTATCAGATGGTGGAATGGCGGATTTCCATATATGGCAAATCTCTCGACGAGTGGGACAAGCTCGCTGCTTGGGTCGTGGACAACAAGCTCTTCTCCCACAACGTACGATGGCTCATTCAGATACCGCGCTTGTACGACGTGTACAAGGCGAGCGGCCTCATGGACACGTTTGAGCAGGTTGTGAAGAACGTTTTCGAGCCACTGTTTGAAGTGTCACGAGACCCGTCGAGCCACCCGAAGCTGCACATCTTTCTGCAGAGGGTCATTGGCTTCGACAGCGTTGATGATGAGAGCAAGGTCGAGCGGCGTTTATTCAAGAAGTTTCCAGTGCCCAAGGTGTGGGACTCGAAACAGAACCCTCCATACAGCTACTGGCTCTACTACCTCTTCTCCAATATGTCGTCGCTCAACGCGCTGCGACGCCGTCGCGGGTTCAACACGTTTGTGCTGCGACCGCACTGTGGTGAAGCTGGTGACAGCGAACATCTCGCTGTCGCGCTTCTCTGCTGTCACAGCATCAGCCACGGCCTCCTGCTGCGCAAGGTCCCGCTCCTGCAGTACATCTTCTACCTCGAGCAGATTGGCATTGCCATGTCGCCTCTTAGCAACAACGCTTTATTCCTTGCTTATGAGAGAAATCCGTTTTACCAATACTTTCGAAGGGGGTTGAACGTTTCTCTCTCCACGGATGATCCGCTACAGTTCGCCTTCACCAAGGAACCCCTCATGGAAGAGTATGCCGTGGCGGCTCAAATCTATAAATTGAGTCCGGTAGACATGTGTGAACTTGCAAAGAATTCGGTCAAGCAGAGCGGCTTCGAGAGCGCGATCAAAGAACAATGGTTAGGCCCCAATTTCAAACTTCCGGGCAAGGCGGGCAACGCGATGGTCAAGACAAATGTGCCAGACCGACGAGAGGAATTCAGACATCTAACTCTGGGGGAGGAGCGCGATATGTAAGTTCGACGGCAGACGTATGCCATCCGATCTGGCTAGTATGCTAACCCAAACGGCAGGCTCCAAAAATACATAGCTTATGGCACCAAGGGGCCTTTGGAGTCGGCTGTAACCGCTGATCAACAGAGTGTAGCTCAGGGTATCATTGGTGGGCAGCAGCCAGCGGTACCACGCGACCACGGCAGCATGGGGACGGAGGGTGCTGCCGGTACCAGCGGATAGGATAAGAGGCTTGGATCGGATGCGTCCAGCAGTGCGGAGATCTAGCAGAATTATGCAGCTGCATATCCGACCAGCCTTGTATCATCTGGAAAAGTTCGCGGTCGACTGATGCTGGAGAGGCCTGCACAGGCCAGGTCAAGCTCTTGGGCTGCGTTGCAGAGTCTCCAGTCGAGGACAGGCGAGCAGCGGTCGGTGGCAGAGTGAAATTGGGTCGTCGGGCTGGACAGAGCTCGAGGTTGGGTTCAATGGCAGACAACGAGGGTTCAGGAATAGGGTCAGGGACGACAAGGAAAACAGGTATCAGGGGTACGGTATCAGATTATCTGGATGGTAGTAGAGTAGCATGAAGAGCTACCCATTTGTGTTTCGATGAATGCAATCCGGTGCTTAGAGAGTCTTGGATGAATTGGCTGCTATTACTGAGGCTCGCCAGCGTCAGTAGCCAAGGCGCGTGCGTGATGATACTGCAAGGCATTGTACTTCGAGATGTCTGTATCTATGCACTCTGTGGTGAAGCAGCTGGTTACAAGGGCGGAAAGGTTAGTACATCTACGCTTGAGGACACAGACGTTTCGTCATATCTTTGTATGTCTCCTCCTCATTTCTGTGCCTTGCGTCAGCCGGTCGACAGTACCTCGCGGTACGTACTGTATTTGACCCACTCTGGAAGACCTCCCGACCTACCGTACCTTAGGTTGCTTCCTACCTATGCATGTATCCGTACTGTGAGTTCTTCAGGTACTGTGACCGTGACGGGCGCCCCGCCGTCCATCATCCCTCAATCTTGAGCATCAGCCCAGCCCAGCCCAGCCCAGCCCCACCGAGTGACCCAACCACAACCAGCCTCCCCAGTTAAGCCCTCTCCACTGGCACTGGCACTGGCACTGGCAGTATGGTCCGCGACTGCCTGTCTCAATCCCCATCCCGGCCCAGCCAGCACTACATTGCCACATCCTGTTGTTTCCCACCACTTTGCCTGACCTCCTTCTACCGAAACCTACCTCGCCGTGGCTTTGTCTGCTTTACTTCACCAACCTACGCCCAAGCTGCCCTGCCATACATAGCCGCCCGAAGCCTGTAACAGGAACCACCAATTCTCGACGCCGCAGCCTCTGCCCAGCGCCGGCATCCTCCACGAGATTGATGGGCTCATGCGAAAGCGACACCGGATACCCGCTGTGTAGCTGCTACCACCTCTCATGACGTGTAAGCTACCTTGCTTTCTCCGTATCCGATCCATTCCTCCACTTTATCGCACTGCGCTTCATCCCGCCCCCGTCCACCACCTTGCTCTCTGCATTGGCATTCTCTACTCTCTGCTGCTCTACGCCGCCCTCTGAACACCCCCCCCCCATTGCAACTCGTCGACGTCGGACGCGGGAGATCCAAGGCAACTGGCATTACATCGACTCGACTTCGCACTCCACTGTGCCTGAATCCTTTTTCTTCTCCCCCGCCAGTCTTCAATTCCTATCCTGGACGGATACCAGCCATCTTTCGGGAACCGAAATTGACCTGGTTACTCTCTACTTTTAGGAGACACCTCGACAACCAACTACCCGATTCCATCGAGTTTTGCTCATTCTCCCGTCTCCGGGGCCGCCGGCAGCGAGCAGCAAGCCTAGCCAAAGGGATTGTGCCGCTCTTGCTGGCGATCAACTACCTTGCGTAAATACGAGTCTATCATATGACCCGCGACTTGTCCTCTCCCATCAACGCCCACCCGATCACTCACATTACACACAAAGTGCCTGGTTTCCGGAAAGTCTATCAACATGGGGTTCCTAGGAGTATACAAGGCCGTCTATGATTATGTGCCCCAAGCCGAGGGTGAACTCGCTATCAGCGATGGAGATGTCCTCTACGTACTCCAAAAGAACGCCGATGAAGACTGGTGGAAAGCGAAGAAGAAGGCCAGCGCCGATGATGAGGAGGAGCCCGAGGGCCTCATCCCAAATAACTATGTCGAAGAGGTAGGCGCATTCGCTACTATCTGCATTTCCCATGTCACGGCACATCACTAATTCAACCCAGGCACAACCCGTCGCAAAAGCCCGCGCGTTGTACGAATACACTCGACAGACCGACGAGGAACTCTCCTTTCCCGAAGATTCTGTCCTCGACGTATACGACACTTCGGACCCGGATTGGATTTTGGTTGGTCTGGATGGCGATTTTGGCTTCGTTCCTGCCAATTACATTGAGGTGGCTGAATCCGAAGAGCCCGATTCTCAGTCTTCGCCCCCTCCGGCACTACCGTCGCGCTCCATTTCCGCCGCCACCGATGCAGATAGCTACTCCGAACGACCAGAATCCATCTACTCACCGGCTAACTCCCAAGCCAACAACCCTGCCGCGGCCCTCGCAGGCGTGATGGCAGGTCGTTCTGCCCCTCTTCCTCGTGCCGCTACTCCCCCTCTCTCACCGCAATCCCATGCTTCAGAGCCATCCGATGACGAGCCGGTGAGGAGCCCGGTTCTACCCGCAAGACCGATTTCTCAGGCAGCCCCGTCGCGCATCCAATCTCAGAGGTCAATAGATACTCATATGTATGATAACTCCCCGGAGATCGAGGAACCCCCTTACCGTGCTCCCGGCGGGTTCCACATGTACAACATCAACGAAATGGTCTCTGTCATGGGTAAGCGCAAGAAGATGCCCACTACTTTAGGTATCAACTTAGCAACTGGAACGATCTTGATTGCTCCCGAACGTGCTCAGGATGGCCCATCCCAAGAGTGGACAGCGGATAGGATGACGCACTATTCCCGCGAGGGTAAGCACGTCTTTCTAGAGCTCGTGAGGCCGAGCAAGAGTGTGGATTTCCATGCCGGTGCCAAGGATACGGCTGAGGAGATCGTGAGCGCTTTGGGTGAACTAGCTGGAGCTGTTAAGGCTGAAGGGCTGCGAGAAGTCATCATGGCCGGCTCTGGAAAGACACAGAAGAAAGGTCAAGTTTTGTACGACTTTATGGCCCAGGGTGACGATGAAGTGACTGTCGCTGTTGGCGACGATGTCCTTATCATTGACGATACTAAGAGTGAAGAATGGTGGCAAGTGCGTCGCGTCAAGAACGGAAAGGAGGGCGTTGTCCCAAGCAGCTATATCGAGATAACAGGCTCCATCACTCAGCCCTCCAGCAATACCGGGCTGAACGCGGCGAAGTCAACTGTGGAACAGAATCGTCTAGAGGAGATCAGATTGACAAAGGAGGCTGTCAAGGTCGCTCAGAGAGACAGCTCACAGCAGGTAGGGCCGGGCATGCCTCTACCAAAGCGAGGCAGCAGTCTTGTGGCAAGTGAAAATGGTAATAACTATGGGCAGCGGAGCAAACGCGAAAACGGACGGTCCGAAGGCGGCAGCCAGAGCCGGTCTGGAAAATCCAGTAAGCACAACCGTTGCCTATCAGAATCAATGTGTTTCTTTGCTAATTCCATTTCTCTAGAACCAGATCCCGCCAAGGTGCGAACATGGACTGACCGGTCGAAATCCTTCAGTGTTGAGGCGCAGTTCCTGGGGCTCAAGGACGGCAAAATCAACTTGCACAAGATGAATGGTGTCAAGATCGCTGTACCCGTTGCTAAGATGTCGGTTGAGGATCTTGAGTATGTGGAACGCGCCACCGGTATATCCTTGGACGAAGACAAACCTCTTTCCAACGTTAAGAGGGCCAGGGCGTCCAAGGCAGGGGCAGCCAGAGACTCGGCTCCCGTCGGCATCGGCGCCTCGGTCGGACAATCACAGAAACCCGAGTACGACTGGTTTCAGTTCTTCCTCTCCTGCGATGTTGCTGTCGGCCTGTGTGAGCGATACGCTCAAGCTTTCTCCAAGGACTCGATGGATGAAAGCGTCCTTCCTGATGTCGACGCCTCGGTGCTTCGTAACCTAGGACTTCGCGAAGGAGACATACTAAAGGTTATGCGGACGCTGGACCAGAAGTTTGGTCGAGTCAAGAACGGTGCTGACAAGGCAAATGGAGACGGGGACGGCGGATCTTCCGGTGGTCTCTTCTCTGGCCCCGGCGGTGCCCTGCGGAACAACACGAGAAAGGGCAGGCCCGCACCAGCGGTTCAGACAAGTGATGTCGTGGACCCCAAGGCGTTTGCCCCAAGAGGAGCGAACGAAGATGCGCAGTCAAGCTCGCCTACATCCGCTTCCACGACCCCCGCAGCAGCCAAGGCAACCAGTGGCTTTGATGACGATGCCTGGGATGTGAAACCCGCAAAGCAACAACAGGAGCTGCCGCGTCCAGCGGCCGCACCGGTGCAATCCCCTGCCCAGGCTTCGGAACAGCCGGCTCCAGTCCAGCAGGTACCGGTCCTCACCGGCTCGATGCAGGATCTGTCACTCTTGACAAGGCCCTTGGAACCACAGCGGACAGCTCAGCCGACAACGCCGAGCACAACTGTCAGCCAACCGCCGGCACCAACGCAGACTTCTCAGCCTACAGGAGCTACCCCGTCGTTCTTCGAAACAATTCGGCCGAACCCTACGGCGATGCAAACACCACAGCCAACAATGCAACGGCAAAGACCTGCTCCGCCGCCCACTACGTCAAGTCCGGGCTCACTGATGCCTCCACCACCGGCGAGGCCGCTGTCGGCGCCTCAATCAGCCCAGCCAAGTGCTTTCGCTCCCCCACCTTTGCTCCCTCAAATGACGGGCGTCTCTCACCAAACATTTCAGACTCAGGTCGCGCCACCAGGCCAGAGCCTAAATGACATGAATCAAGCACGCCTGCAGCAACAGTTCGTCTTGCAGCAGCAGCAACTGCAGCAGCAAATGAACCCTTACCCCGTTCCTCAGCAGCAACCCGTTCCTGGGGTTATGGGCTTCAACTCTGGCATGCAGCAAACTGGTGGACAGTTCATGCAGCCAATGATGACAGGGATGCCGACTCAGAGCCCTTTCGCAGATCCTCAGCGACAGAGTCAGTTCTCTACTATGCAGTCACAGCCAACAGGCTTCGCAGGTCAGTTTGGTCCGCCACAGAGTTTCAACCCGCAACAGACGGGCAGCATCAATTCGTTTTTGCCTCCTGCCATGGAGCCGCAAAGAACAGGCATGCCAGGCTTTCAGCCGCAACAAACTGGTATGGGAGGCTTCAACACCATGGGTGGCGCCGGCACACTGCAGGCTCCAGCCCAGCCTCTGCAACCGCAAAAGACAGGCCCTCCCCCGCCAGTTCGATTCGGAATTTCGGGAGATGCGAAGTTGATGCCGCAGCCAACAGGGCGGCGAGCCAATCTCGCTCAAGCAAGTAAGTCGCGCAGGCCCCTTGTAGGTTCCTGTGACTCAGCTAATTCTAATATCAAGCTCCCAACAACCCGTTCGGTTTCTAATTGTACATGCATTCACGTACCTGATGGCCAATATGTTCCGGGTCTGAGCGAGCGAATCTTTTGGCTGTGTTTTTTTTTATACTTTCTGGACACACCCTGCATAGCATAGGTGCACTGCCGATATGCTCACCGCCGCCATACCAGTCTACACGCATAGATGTACTTAATACTATTTCCTTGACCTTGCAGTATTATGCCTTTTTTCTTGCTGTCAGAGATAAGGTTACCAAGCGAGCTCGCAGAACTCTTCATGTCTGCTGCTCCGAAGGCGGACATGTTCATCCCCCCCTTTTCAGCGAAGCCAAACAGTAGCACAGGTTCTGCATGAATGATGTGGCGTGGTGACAGCTCACCATAGTAGACCCCAAACAGTTGGAGCTTGTACATTGAGAGCAGCCCGGTATCGCGAATATAAAGACGTGCAAGCCTTCCAATTGTATAAAACTCCAGGGCTTAGACTGCCCGAATGCTATAATGCAATATCATACCGTTGATGTTGATACATTTCCCAACCGGGACGTTATTACCCATCTATAACTACCTAAATAGCGGGAAACCATCCACAGCCGAGGCCCCCGCCCTCGTCATTTTTTGGAACTGCCCCGACGAAAATTGGTTGAATCTCCGTGTTCTTCTATGCCTTGCGTCGGCGAACAGGAGTCTGACCGGAATGCGAGTTGACCTTTGCAGAAGAGGGCTCGATGTGACCTGCCTTGTCTGCCGGCTTGGCTGGTTGGAATCTCTTGCGAACAGCACGAATCATCATGATGAACCAATAAAAGTTGAGTCCATTGAGGGTTAGGTTGCTCATGAGATACGTCACAGCTAGCCATGTTGGGACCGTCGATGTCGCCGTCGCAAACTGCATCACGCCTGTCGGAGCAAGAATTGTGCCTGTTTCGGGGGATATTTCTTCTAGGAGGGTAGGGTGAGCGTTGATGGCAGCGTAAATGTCCGTAAAAACTTTGATCGATTGGTAGGTTCCGTACACCAGACGACAAGAGAAGAAGGTAAAGAGGAGCATCAAGCCGTTGTACAGTTGAGCGCGGGACCCGGTCATGCCAAGCTTGTCAAAGAACCAGTGGATGTTGAGGAAGGGAGTCGACAGCTCCCAGAGAATGAAGATGCAACCGTAGTAGTTGAGAAAGGGTCGCTGGTTGAATCAGATATTAGAGAAAAAGGACGACAACCGTGTGATCACGATAGGCAGACTCACGAATCCAAGAGCGTACACAAACAGGGCACTAATGGCGTGGGCTAAGGTGCCAATACCGAACACGTCCATATTGCAGCTCGTCACAACAAGATCCCAGAGGAAGTAACCGGCGGCAAGAGCCTGGATCATACCGGCGGCACCAGTGTATCCCCACATGCGACCTTGCCAGTCCATCTGGTTGCGCTCATTATCAACAACCATGACCCAGAGGGCCAGACCGTTGATGAGGACGCTCTGGACAAGAGACACGACATGAGCGTCCCAGTTGATCCTTCTCCTCCTGGGCAAATCGAGGTATTTTCGACCCACGACCAGTCGAGACAACAACGGAGATATCGGATAGTAGATAATCGAGTATAGAATGGCGGCGGCAAGGACCTCGTGGACGTGCAACGGTAACGAGGGGAGGGAGAAATAATCAGCCAAGGGCTGTGTTGCCTTAACAAGCCATGGCAATGGCTCGATGAAGAAGGGGTCTTTCATTTTCTGAAGGGGTTCGCCTTCCTGTAAGCGTTGCAAAGCTTGAGAGTCGTTGGGTCGATTATCTTGCTCAAGAATCGACAGCTCGATGGCGCGCGACCAGCTTTTCTCGCGCCCGGCTTCTTTTCAAAGGGCGTCGAGTGGACCGCTTTATCAATAAGTCAGTCCGTCAGTCCGTCAGATGTTGGAGGCGGGTAAGGCTGGAGACAAGGAAGTGACCTGAGGTCTCGTGCAGGAGGTTTGGTGGGCGTAGGCGTGGATGGCTGCGAGGAACTGGAGGATTGTTGGGGAAAGCTAAGCTTGATAGAGGAGGGACCCTTGGGGGAAGTCACCATGGGTAATTGGTGAAGTGGTACGTACCTACTTATGTACTGGGAAGGCATCCAGCGGTTCCGCGGTGGGTGTCTTAGCATGTACCATTGGCTGCATCAGCTGAACAAGGAAACGGACCTCGACGTGTTCGTCGGTGGGCAGTCATCACATCCGCGTGGGGCGCTGGAACAAAATCAGTAATCCCGTGGTATCATCACACGCTTTTGAGGTATTTTGAGGTAAAGGGTTGAAGGCAGTTAGGCACAGGCTATGTTGCGTTTGTAAAGTGGGGGGGAGGTAGACAGGACCCAAGTCAAAGCCTAAGTTTCCTAATGTGCCCTTTTCCATGCAGCGCTGAGGAGTCTCCGAATCAACAGGACATTTTCCATACAGGGCTTTGCCTCCACCTGTCCCGCAAGCATGACGCCGGAATGCACCTGTACCATTCACAAGGTACTCAGGGCACCCTGGGCACGTATCTCTTGGTAGTGCTTACTTCAGCAGGTCATTCACCTCGTTATATGCAATGATTTTGTCACATAAAATGTTTAAATACATGCTGCTCGCTGGCCTTTCCGAGTTCGAGTGAGACACAAGCAAGCTCCAGTGGTGGAGCTACCGCTCACTTGACGGCCTTACATTCACTGACAACGTCGTCCAAACCTCCGTCACAACCTCCAAATGAGAAAAGTAGGGCCTGTACACGAGTGTAATCATGGCCGACCTTCTTCTCGATCTGCTCGATACCCAACAGACTTCGGGGGTTGATGCCAACCCGACACCAAGGTCTACCAAGCTGGCATATCTGACCCATCTCGCTGACCAGAGCCCGGCAACTCTGGCCTCAACGGAGCCTCAATCCCTGGCCCAGTCCTCACAATCGCTTCTACTCTCACTTCAAGGTGTTTCGAAACGATCTCATAAGTCTGTCATCGACTCGGCCTCACATCATGCCAGTCTGGTCCGCGCCTTGCCCACATTAGTCACCGATACGACAGATCTACGGAACGCAATCCCCAAGCTCGATGTTGAAGCTTTGCGCTTTTCCACCACCTACAGCAAGTCCGGAGACAACGAGGACTTGGCCGAAAGAAAACGCGCCCTGCTGTTGCTTCGCAACGTCGAGCGCCTTGTTGACGTTCTGGAACTTCCCACTCTCCTCTCCTCAGCCATCAACACTGTCCCCGCCAACTACGGCTCAGCTCTTGACCTCAATGCTCATATTCGGAGACTCCACGGCTTGTATCCAGACTCGCCGCTGGTTGATCTGGTTTCCCGCCAAGCCGATGAAGCAATCATCAAAATGACAGCTGACCTCATTGCGGCGCTCAAGTCTCCCGGGCTTAAGCTGGCTGCATCCCTACGCACCGTCAGTTGGCTCAGGAGGGTGCTTCCAGACCTATCCTCGATGAGTTCTGCAAGTCGCGATTCTCAAGAACACACGTTATCTCTGCTGTTCCTCTGCTGTCGCGTAGCTACCTTGGATGCTACCCTTGGGGCTCTGCAACCGCTCCGCGAGCTGGCTGACGAAGAGAGACAGAGACACCAAGGCACCGGCAATCAGTCATGGTCGGGTGGTCAGCAGACGGAAAAGTATCTTAAGCGCTATGTCGAAATATTTCGCGAGCAAAGCTTCGGGGTAGTTTCCATGTTTAGGAGCATTTTTCCCAGTACCGGGCACCAGTCTAACAGATCAAACAATGGTGCCGAGGACCCTTTCCAGCCTCTGACGTCAACGCTATCGACATTTCCGCTTCATCTCGTCGAGTTGCTTCTCGAGACCTTGGCGGAATATCTTCCCATCGTTAAAGACCAAGCCGCACGAGACAGCATTCTTACACAAGTGCTGTACTGCTCCGGAAGCTTGGGTAGACTTGGGGGTGATTTTGGCATGTTATTGGCCGGATTCGAGGATGAAGACGACGGAGTGACGAGACAATCCGAATGGGTTGACATAGTCAAACGACACCGGCTGCTGTCAGGACGTCTTGAGTCAGTCATCGGCGACCACAAGGGAATTGGGACTAGGGATGGATGAGAAACGGGGTAGACTTTAGGCGTCGATGTTAATTTTGTGGTGTTGTTGATGACCGTCATCCCAAAGAGACGTAAATACACGAACTGGGGATGAAAGGATATCTCGAGGCATGAAGAGCCACGCCGCCTTTTCTACCATGTGGGCATTCCGGTGGGACATTCCAACCTGATCCAACTACGTGCGCAGGGTAGCCGGATGGATGGCCATCCTCTCAGCAACGCCTTGCCTAGTGCTCAATGTATTCATCCTGCAGACAAATAATGTCGGGCAGCAATGGGTCTGAGTTTGTGTTGAAGATAACGGCGGACTCGTTCCTTGCTCTCGGGTCGTCCGGAGGTGGACAACAAATACATGGTCCGGAAAGACCAGGCCCGTTCAGTGATTAAGAGCATAATATACCAGTATCCATTATTTGGAATCGTGTTGTGAGCATATGGAAACCCCACTATATGCAAATACCCGATCGTTTGCCAAGCGCCTCCTGAAGGAGCTAGTGAAAGAGCATCTACCTAGTCGTCAGTTGCCAAATAAAAGCCATCATGATTTCATGACGGACACACATGTATCATCCGCTAGTTCATCCTGCACACGCATCGGGTCTCAATGATTTGAAATGATGGCCCCAAAGCTTCATAACTATTCTCATATGTAACCCTACTTATTGACCGCGCACCCATATTTTCAGTTCCGCCCGGCGCAACCTCTGCACACGGCAGCTTTGCCACATTCCGATGTCTCAACAGACGACTTCAGGCCGTTCCAAGTCATGTAAGTGACCAAGGCGGGTACGCATTGCGTTGTTCGCGCATTGTCGGGTTCCAGTGTCGTCGCTGTTCATGAGGATGGCTCTGCCTCTTTACTTTGTTCGTCACGTTGGTCTATGGCTAGAGGTGTTGCTGGTGCTGACCCGGTCATCTCATCCCCCAGCTCGACATTTCTTCGCCGGATTGGGTTCCGGTATCGCCTCGGCGGTACTCCTGCAACCGCTGGACTTGCTGAAAACCCGTGTGCAGCAGTCTGGTCATCGGTCTCTGACATCGTATCTCAAAGACGTCGCCGCTTCCCCCAACAAGATCCAGACCCTCTGGCGCGGCACGGTCCCGTCAGCCCTCAGGACTGGCTTCGGCTCTGCCCTCTACTTCACGTCCCTCAACTCCATCCGCGAACATGTCGCCCAATCGCACCTGCTGGGCCAAGCGACCAACCGAGCAGCTCACTCATCATCACTGCCAACGCTCACTCCATCGGCCAACCTTGCGGCCGGTGCCGTTGCCAGGACGTTTGCCGGCTTCGTTTTGATGCCGTTAACCGTCATTAAAGTTCGATATGAATCGAACCTGTATTCTTACCAATCCCTCCTCAGTGCGTCAACCGATATTTACAGAACAAATGGCCTGCGAGGTTTCTTTTCAGGCTTCGGGGCCACAGCCGTCCGCGATGCACCGTACGCAGGCATGTATGTTTTGTTTTACGAGCTGCTTAAGAAGCGGCTGAGTGGGATGTCCTCCCAGAATGGGGGTCAGAGCCCGAACCACCCAACCGCTATCAAAACATCGCGCGCAACTTTGGTCAACTTCAGCTCCGCTATCATGGCCGGTGCTGCTTGTTCCGTCATTTCCAACCCCTTCGACGCCGTCAAAACAAGGATCCAACTGCAACCGTCTGTCTACCGCAACATGTATCATGCTTGCCACAAAATGATTACGGAAGAGGGGGTTCGATCACTCATGGACGGTGTGGCACTTCGCATGAGCAGGAAGGCGATGAGTTCAGCTTTGGCCTGGACTGTGTATGAAGAGTTGATTAGAAGAGCAGAGCGCACTTGGTCCCCCAGCTTGATGGCGACCAGAGCGGAGCCATAGCGTCTTCGCAAACCAACATAAATCTCACCTCAATCCGCTTGAAATAAACAACGTGCCGCAGTAACACCTCCTCCTGGTATACTCCAATGACACCGAGCAACGCTAAATGGATGCCCAACATTCTATCTACTCCATCACCTGTTCGAAGTGTAGCCAATACTTCCAAACCACTTGACGGCAACATTTGAGCTGCACTTTTGTGCTATGTATGCTGTGGCCATGTGGCCATGTGGCCAACACATTTAGGGATAGTTTTTGAACCCCATGCTCTCGTATCAAGCCGGTTTTGCTCCCGCAAGATACATAAGGAGGGCTGGCGATTTGCTCCTCTTGCGGTCGTCCTTCTTTCTGACCCACTCAAACTCCGGTTCGTGGCGGCGCGACTTCTTGTCCTCGATCTCTAACACCAGTTTAGATGAACGCTTCTCGCGAAGCGCCCTGGTGTGTCTCCAAAGTGTGTCCTGTTCCCATTCTGGGACCCATCGTCTTATGAGCACATATTCAGGATCCTAGGCCAAGTTAGCAGGTATAATTCGGGGCACTTGTAGGGTGATTTCACATACTGCGTCCAACTCCCACTCGACATGGTACGTTCTCAGTGTCTCAACAGACAGATGCTTTCGGGACATGCGTGTGTAGGTTGGGCGATGGCCAGCCACGAGGGTGTTTTCGGTGGGGATGGGCTTGGGCTTGGGCGGCTCGGGTATTTTCTCCTTCTTGAGAATGGCAGCAATGGCTTTCTCGTCGAGGCCCGACTTGATAAGGTCCTCCTGGAGGCGCCTTTGATACTCCTTCTCACGTTCCTCCTTCTCCTTTTTTTCTTTGGCCAGGCGGTCGAGTTCCTTCTGGCGCTCCTCCTGGAGCCTCCTCTGGAACTCCTTTTCGCGCTGTTCCTTCTCCTTCTTTTCCTGGGCAAGCCGTTCCTGCTCTTTCCGCTTGTATCGCTCCACTGCATCAGCAGCTTCCTTTTCTCGCTTCTTGGTCTGTTCCGCCAGTCGCATTTCCTCCTGGTACTTTTCTAATTCGATTTGTGACTTGAAACGTTTTTCCTCGGCAGCGCGAGCTTCGCGACCTCGAATATCGTCCAGATCACGCTTGGCGCGCTGGAGCTCGGCTTCCTCCCGGTATTCCTTTTGAACCCGACGTTCTTCCTTCTCACGAGCTTGGTTGAGCCTAAGCTCTGCGAGCTCTTGACGAGCCCGTTCTGCCTCATACTCCTCTCGGGTCATGTATGATGATGACGGCGAGCGAGAGTGAGAGGAATGGCCCCGAGAACGAGATCGGTGGCGAGATCGGTAGACCTGCATGTGGCGGTCATCTTCTTCATCTGACGAGTGGTCATTGTAGATGCGGTTGTTGATAATGACAGGAGTCGGAACAGAGGCCGGGGCTGGGGCCGGGACCGGAGCAGAACCGCTTGGGGGAGTGGAGCGGCGTTCACGAGAACGTTCCCTTGATCGAGTGCGGGTAGTTATGACAGTGCGCTCGGGAGCGAGGAAGCTGGGTTGTTGGGCTGATGAAGGGTAGTAGTTCCGAGGTCTTGGAATCGCCTCAACATAGTTTACCGGCAAAGGCGACGGTGCTCGACGCCTTGAGACGCGGATATCGAGGTCATCCGAGTCCGAGTAGTAACCACTCATTGCAAGGCAGCGGAAAAGACGGTATATGTGTATGGCTGTGGATCGGTGACAGTCGGAGGCTGCAAGCGTAGTCGCAAGGACTAGGAGTAAGAAGTTGGGTACCTAGCAGGTAAGGTGGGGGAGGAGAGGAAGAAAGAAGCCGCGACGGTAAGAAGAGGAGGGGGGACAAGATAAGATATGTTGGGGGCGGAGGGTGAGATTTGGTGGCCCCTTTATGTTTCCCTGGCTTAGGGCATGGGGCCGGGGGCCGATGAGATCCCGCGTGGGTGCGACATGCTGGTCGGCTTACACAGTCGAAAGAAGTGTGGTTGGGTTGGTTGATTTGGCATTGCTTGCGTGGGTAGTGTGAGAGAGAGAGAGAGAGAGAGACCAGGGGGAGGCAACCGAAGGAGGGGAGGGAGACCCAGTGGCTGTGCTGAGAGGCGTGGAAGGCGGGAAAGGCGGGGTTGTCTGGTTGGGTTAGGTAGATGGGAAGGAAAATGATTAGGAGAAGCGCCTAAGGAGGGGTGGAACGGTATCGGTGAAGTTTGTAGTCGAGTGAGGTCTAACCCGACGTTGCCTACTTTGCCATCTACCTACCTACTTGCCTACCTACTTGGAGGCAAAGGCGTAAGCTGGTGACAAACGGTAGGAAACTATCACCATCGGTCTACAGAACTTCAGGGCTCTTACCGCCCACCCCATCCAGAAACCGCCTCTCCTCTCTAGCCAGCGCCTAAGAGAGAGCGGGGCTGACCGGCCATTCGTCGGTTCTGCAGTCTGAAAAAGTCAAGAACGACCTGGAAAGGTGCCATTGGTGCCCTTGCCAAGGTTGCCTGAAGACTGACTGCTGCTGCTTCATTAGCACGCTATCCTCCTCGCGCTTTCCTCACCAACCCCTCCATCCCTCCACCTACTAACTATTTATGTATTAGCGTCCTGCCGTAGGGCTGCACGGCTGCTGACAGAGTGGGACCAAATGTCAAGGGTGAGGTGTGCCGAAGGCCAAGGTGTACAGCTTGCCATGGTTTTAGCGCGAAAGAATACCTGGGAAAACTATGATATTCCAAGAGCACAGGTTTCTTTCGTCACCCGCTGCACGGATGGCTTGAGCTCCTTGGGAGTCGGGAGCCTCTGCCCTATTGGTGTGTTGTTGGCGTATGATGTTACTGAACAGCGTCGATGGAGTTGGATCACGCTGCAACTGTGAAATTGGAACCAACATCGCTGAAAGGGGTCCTGCCAGGCAGCCATTTTAGACTCAGCGACTCTAACGACTGAGGCAAGATACTCCGGGACCTTTACAGATCCCTATTCGTCTGCCAACTGTGGTGCCCTGGTTACGGCTGCCTGCGTGACCTTGTTTGTAGGTACTCGCCAATGTCAGCCCGGCTCGCGTACCCACGAGAAGGATTTATTAGCTTGGAACGGCTGAAAACCAGCCCCAGCCACCTCACGCTGTTTCCGACAGCCACCCACAGTGGCCCAATGTCAGCACAGCCTAAAGGTACGTCCAGTTGCGTGATTATTCATACCGTCGGCCTCAGCTTTGCTCCTCTTGGAAACCCACCCATATTGTAGCAGCTTTGCGAGATATCCCACGAGGTCGCCCAAATATCGCACTGTCGCCGCCGCTATTGAACTTGCCCAGCCCAACCTGGATGATAACCCGTTCAGTCCCTGCCAATGTTACGTATAGACAGGCCCGTTACTAGAGATTGATATCGAGTCCGAGTGCAGGCAGGCCGGCGGTGTCGGAATAATGTACTACCGGCTGTCTTATGGCTCCTCCCTCGCCTTGCCATGCCTCAGGATTTGGTTGCTGAGCCACAGCCACTCACTCAGACCCCGGACACGTCTTGCGTGTAGTGTACGCAGGCAAGGCAGGCAGAATGGTCGTGCTGTTTTAAGTTGGATCAACACTATATTCCGAGGGAGGCTCTGGTTCACTCATGCCGTCCATCTGTTGGTCGGGCCGGCTCGTCCTGTCGATTTAACCCTCATCCGAACCCCCAAGCCGAAGTACACTCCAGACGTGTTACACCCTTTCCATCGGGAAAACCGTCAGGAAACGCTGATTCAAAATTCCCACCTACTTCTGATCTAGTGGCGGCATTTGTTCGAATCGGAAAAGCCTGCTGACATGTCTAATCATGTACCCTTGTCATGTATGGCATGGCACACAATCCTCCCTATCCCCTCCTCGTGATGAAACCTTGCGGCCACGTCTTCGTGTCCTTCCATTCCATCACATCACATCTCCCTCATCGGTATCTTCACGATTGCGTCTTGAGCATCTGGTCGATGTGCTGCCGACTATTCTTGTACGTTGTCTCCAAATAATGCAGCCTTTGGCTCAATTTCTCAACGTCGCCCTCCTTCTCCTTGATCTGGCCCTCCAATTTTTCTGTCAGCTGCGGCGTAGGCAACGAGACAAACCTTTACCGCCCCCAAGGCCGAGAGTCAGCGACATCATTCCCGCATTCATTCATCTTTCCTCTTGCTCCCTATCATCCGTCGAGGGCAAGGGTTGGCTGCGGCAGGCAGGAATATATCAATCAAGAGTGAGGGGGTTAACATACATTTTCCCAACGCCCTCATAGACGTTCGAGTCGGCTGAGAGAGTTGATACTTCATCCAATGTCAGGCGAACCATGCGCATTTCTCGTTGTTTTGCTGTCATTTGTGTGCGAGCCTGGCCGATCTGCTGCTGAGCCACAATGGCCTGGCTTTCGATCTCGCGGATCAACTAAATCGATGTGAACATCAGTGAAGTGAATTAGAAGCAAGCTAGCGGCTTATATCCGCAAAGTCGTCCTACCTTTTCGAGCGCTTGGTTCGAGATAGACATTGTGACAAATTTTGGCGTTGTGGCTGTGTGATGGAGCCAGATAAGCCTGATTGTAGTCCTGATGTTCTTTTTGGTTCGGCTGAGTAAGGACGAGTGAGCGTCGTGCAGTGAAGTATCAACGCGATCTCGGTGTGGTGTCTGTCTTAGGTAAGATAATACCTCTTAAGTGGGCATTCCGGCTCGGATGACTTTACAGAACGTCCAATATTTTGTGAGGTGGCAGATTGACGCGAAGTGGGTGGTGGGTTAAATTAGGTTGAATTGGGCATACGCACTGCTTAAATGCAACCTCTGTTGAATGATGTAGCTACCGGGTATATTTTGGGTCGGGACTCGTTATGCGATATGCCCAACCCCAATTCAATGCCATATAATGTTTTTGTGCATACTAACTTGGTCGAGGGGTACATATATATATATTTACAACATGCGACAGGTATAAACTCAGTGATACATCCAACTGCCTCCCTGCAGCCATTGCTGCGTAAGATTGCAATCCACCAAGTCCGAGCTGTTAAGGGCTGGCTAGTGTGACACTCAGAGAGACACCACATTGATATATACTCAATCAGAATGACAAATGTGTCTGCAACCTCATTCGAACGAGATGTGTACCAATGTAAAGGGTCTCATTGGTCACCAGAACGCTGCCATAATAGCAACCAGTTATCATTCTGCCTTCCCAGCCCTTACCACGCGAGGGATCGATGACAGTGACCTGGGCCAGATGAGTTTGTATTCATCCTCGCGGCCCTCGAGACATCTACGAAGCCATATGCCCCATGTAATATAGTAATACGCTGATTAACGATTAGCTCAATCCATTCAACCTCCAGTCTTTGCCTCTCGCTGTTAAACTCGGATTTCACGCGTTTCATACCTCCTATGAGTTGTGTCAGTTATTACTCCTGTGAAGAACCCCTACACGGCCAGAAAGGATGGGCACTTACCAAGACCTGTCAATAGATGCCACCAGGCGTGGCCCTCGAGCAGTGCGCCCCAGGGCAAGCCGACCTGCCGTCGCCATCGCCGAATCTGGTTGCAGAATGCGTTGTCCAAGTTCCATATGAGATAGCCCATGAGAAACACACCGAGGCCTGCTCGTCTGCATCAGTAAGCCGGGGGCGTATGGCTAGGAAGATTCTCCACAGACCGGTGGCGACCATTATCCACATGGTCTTGATGATCCCTTGAGCTTTGGCACCACTCCTCTTGGTGATAACCGGCCGCAATTGTGTCTCCATGACATATAAGCTACGTAAGACGACCTGCATAGCGTAAGCTGCCATAGTCCGTTGGAGAATACACTGGTTCAAAAGGCCATATTGTTACCGTTGCTGTCAGTGCCGCATAGCAGCTTTGGTGAAAGACGGGATCTTTGGTGATATGGTAATATGCCTGGGTTGTTTAGAATCAGCTTATGGCAACCTTGGCATGGGTACCGTTTGTCGGAATTAGAAACAAGGCACATACTGTAATAAAGCCAGCCAGAAGGACGAGACCGCTACCTAGAAATCCCGCAAACCTCATCGACTTGGAAAATGAGAAGGTAGCAAAAACCATAAGGCACGTAGTGTAGATCATGGAGAGTTCATCAACCAACTGCATAGGATCTAAATAGAGCACGTGTCAGCAGGGCAGCGAGTGGCAAAACAGAGCATCATATAGCAGCCGTATATTAGTGAGGGCATACATTTCAATGTGGTGTGAAATGCCGTAGAGCCAAGACCGACAAGAATATAGCCCAGATAGGCAGTGAGAAATATGCGCGGGTGTCCCTGGGAGACGCAGTTGTGCACACCCTTCAAACCGAGCCACAGAAACAGTAGATTCGTCAAAGTCTTGTAAGAGCTTACAATTAGCAATGTCGTAGGTCTAAGAAACAGACCGTGTTTGGCGGCAGCTTACATTGCAAACTTCGGCGCAGTAGAAGGACACTACATAGTCCTTGAGAGATATGAGTAGAAGTTAGAACAACGTCATAGGGCCATGGGATCTGTCAGTACGGAAATTCTGTCTCACCTCCTCGCAAAAGTTCAATGTTGACGTCTTTTCCCCCCAATAGCCGTTTGCGATGTCATCGTTATATGCTACGCGCAAGGCTTGGAATAACGGAGACGATGCCATAGCCGACTAACAAGATTGACCAGTACAATCCAGATCAGGATTGGACAAGAGGTCAAGCGAGCCTTAGGAAGGCTTCGGGGGTTAGGCACACGGGGAAAGGGGGTTTGGATGAGTTTTGGAGTGCCTTTGAGATATCAGGAGGGGTTTTGCGATGTCCTATGTGTAGGCTCTGAGCTCCGGGGACAATGAGGGAATTAGTTTGAGAAGGAAGTTGAAAATGAAGGGATGACAGAGGGTTAGAATGTGCCGGGCAATCCGGGAGGGAGTTCGAATAATACTGGAGTTGCCCAGGGTGGGTTCGTTGCAGACTACGGTAGTGTCCGGCAGTAGGGAGCGTATCGCATGTCGAAGTGCCTGCAAGTCGGGCGAGGCGAGGAAAGTAATTGGCTTAACTAGCAGCAGACAACAAGTAACGTGGCTACAACATTTGCTTAACAAAGGACTGAGCGAGAGAGAATAGCCAGTCCACTAAGGCTCGGCACAGCAATCCGAGCCGTGTCCGCTGTTGTGGGGGTTTTCCACGTTGCAAACACGACTCGGGCAAGCTCAGGGCCAGTGGTTCCAAGGTAGAGATGACGTATCCTTCAACGTATCTCCATCACTACAAGTAAGGGGATAAGTGAGCAAGTACCTGCTCACGTAAGTTTTCCGAGACACAGTACTTTGACTCGCTGGATGCTTCAGTCGTTTGAGTCAAGGGCAGCGACCAGTATGCACCTAGACTCGTCGGATCCTGCCTAGGTAATCAACACAGTGTGTTCGCGCAACCAGTCATTTTCCAAACGACACTGAAAGTCATGAGTTATGATGTTTCTTTTTAAACTGGATTCTAGGTATGCACGTAATATAATCTGTGTTTATTCGCATGCCTTGCTACCCTAGGCGGCCCGGCTCCCCAAACCATGGCGCAACAGGGGTCCCATGCACCACGCTAAGGTGACCGAGATGCCACCTCGACAGGCCTCGAGGTACGAAGATACCCCAGCATCCGTACAAAAGTGCACAGCGCAGGGTATCTGTGCCTCAAGGTTGCTAGCGACAAGAGCCGGTGAGGTACCTAGACGTAGGGTACATTAGCGAAGGTACCTCCTCGTAATATTCAATTGCATCGCACGCATCCCAGCCCGACGTTGCGTCGGTTCCCTTACGTGCCACGTTCCTTCAACTTGGAGAGCGCAGCCTCTACGCACCCAACACCAGCATAGGCATTGGGACACCGTTTAGACTTTCCTGCTCTTTTCCCTTGCTGTCAGGTCACAACTGGCCCATTGGCATCTACCCCCCTTGCCATCGCGAAGCCTTCCCATCGTACCTACGCGCCCACTCGCCGACCCTAAAGCAACCTTGTTGCTACTGCCGGTTTGCTGCCAGGTCAGCCAACCACACGATCCAAATCCCACCGGCCAAATCTGAGACCGTACTCGAAATGTTCATGGCCGGTGAATCCCGCCACAGCCACGAGGCATAACCAGCCATTTCTACCTTACTAGGAACCTAGACAGTACTACAACCGACATAATGGCAGCTCCCGCAAAGTCGACCCGCTGGGGCTCCTTCCTTCAGCAGGCCGTCGCTGGTGTAGAAGCTCGTCTTGACAACATTCTGGCTGAAGGAGAGAACGGCCTAGACCAACCCCAAGCTTCCCAATCATCCACAGCTCCTATCAAGGACCAGCAAATTGGTGAGTGGCCCTCGTCTTTAGAAGTCCTCATTGCCTAGTCTGGCATGGCCGATTAGAGTACTGATTCTTTCTCAACGACCAGGTGCGCCGCGATCCTCCACTAGTAGTCGTACCAATGATCGCCTACAGGAGCGTCTCGCCAAGGCCATGGCCTCGAAGAACAATCAATCATCCGACGCCCGCAGCACAACCTCAGATTCTCATAGTGCCCGGCCGAGCGCCGACGGCGGTCGTCCCGGCGTTGGTACGCCGCAGAAGGAGCATATATCTTCCCCAAGCCTGGCCTTTAGCTCGGCTTCCACACCAGCTACAAACGAGGCAGCCTCCGACAATATTAAAGAAGACAAAGGCCCAGATATGCAGATGTCGCCTCGAGGCTCCCAAGATAGCCAGCGGCCCCGAACCACGATCCAAGATGAAAAAAAGATGGGGCCTCAGAAACCCGATGTAACCAATACACTTGATCCAACGCTTGGATCTTGTCCATCAGAACTGAAGACAACAACTCATCATTCAACCAACAACGGTCTTGAATGTAAGCGATGTACTGCCCTCAAGGCCCAGGCCGAGGCACTAGAAGTCAGAATGGAGCAGATGGCGAAGGAGCAACAGGAGGAAATACATCGCTATGTTGAGCAATTCGAGGCTCTACAGGCGAAGTTACAATTCTTGGCACGGGATGCTACCGAAACCGCCCGAAAGTCCGCCGCCGCAGCACCGACGGGAAGCCATGAGCGGAAACTCGCCGAAAGGGATGAAAAGATTGCATCTCTTATGGAAGAAGGTCGTAACTTGGCTGCCACGGAGCAAAAGCACAGGACCATCATCAGAAAGCTGAGGTCACAGGTCGCAGGTGACGAGAAGACGCTCGAAGAGCTACGCACTCGCCACGACAAGGTGACGGCGGATATGGAAGCATTACGCACCCGGGCTAGTCGCGTGGAGGAGCTCGAACATTTAAACCAGGACTTACAAATCAAATCAAACGGAATGCAAGATAATCTAAGTGCGTTGCGCGCCGAGGTATCAGCAAACAAGTCCACAACTCAGAGGCTGCGGGATGACCTTCGGAAGGCTTCAGATCAGGCCAATTCTGCCGTTACGAAGGCAAACGAGGAAGCGCTCATGACAGAGAGACGTCGCGTAAAGGAGCTTGAAGATGAAGTTGCCGCTTTGCAGGTGGAGAAGAGCTTGGTAGCAGAAAGGGCAAAGGCCAGCACTGTCGAGGCAGAGGAGAAGGCAGTACGGGCGGCTGAGCGCACCCGTGTCAGGGAACTTGAGATACAGACAGAACTCCAGGCGATGGAGGGTAAGCTGGAAGCGATGCGTGCGCTAGCTGAGGAGGCGTCTTCCGGCGCCGTAGGCGATTCCCAAGCCAAGCTACTGCGTCAAGTGGAAACATTACAAACCCAGCATGCAATTGCTGCGGAGAACTGGCAAGGAATCGAGGCTAGTTTGGTTGCTCGAGTAGGCAATCTAGAACGTGAGAGGGATGATGCTCTACGACGAGAGTCAGAGATGAGGAAAAAAGCCAGAGAAACTGTAAGGCTCAATTTTCAACATTTGAAAGATTGTCCGTGGCTTTTGCCAATTTCATTCATTCTGACCGTAACTAGGCGACCCGATGCAAACGGCAAGACGAAGAGCTTCAAGAGTTGACTGCCAAGTTCCCAAATTACCAGCGGGACATTGAGGCATATCAAGAACAGATTGAGGCGCTTCAAGAGCGGGCAGATAATGCCGAGGTAGCCCTGTCACAGGCCAAGTCCGACCTAGAAAAGCAGCAAACGGTATGGAAAGCGGATAAGACAGAATTCGACCGTCGACCTTGGTTGGAAGACCACTTGACTGGCACCGTGTCAAGAATACAAAGCCGCCCCGACTCGCCCCTGTTGTCCGTACCCACGCGCACACTTAGTAACGACCTACTTCTCCTACAAGGTGCGCCTGGTAAGAACCGCAAAATTTCGATTCCGACTAGTGGAACAGATGGGTTCCCGGAAGGCTCGTCGCCGGTACGGAGATTATCAAGCCAACCTCCTACCAGGCCATCAATGCTGCCGGGTGGTTCCAGTCTTCCTATGGCATCCTCTATTACTTCCTTCGAGCTGCCCCCAGACTCGCTTCCTACACCCACCTCGCACGTAAGTGAAAAATATGACATGTTCGATGGCGTGGAGACTGCCTCATCTCCTCGACTGATGATGCAGGATATGGTGTCTGTGTCGACGGTTGCCGCGGGGCCTTCGGTCCAACTAGTGGAAAGGATGAGTGCTGCTATTCGTCGGTTGGAAGCGGAGAAGGTCACGTCGCGTGAGGAATTGACAAGAATATCGGGGCAAAGAGACGAAGCAAGAGCCGAAATCGTTGCGTTGATGAAAGATTTGGAATCAGGCAAGAATGCCTCAAAGCGGGTGGCCGAGTTGGAGGCTCAAGTTGAGGATTTAAATTCAAGATACCAGACGACACTAGAATTACTCGGGGAGAAGAGCGAGTTAGTAGAGGAGCTGCGCGCTGACGTTCAGGATGTAAAGGCTATGTATCGCGACCTGGTTGAGCGCACAGTCAGGTAATAATAGTATAGGAGACTTAAGAACCCATAGCACGGAATGTCACCCCCGTGTACTATGTGGAAGCATGCGTCTGCTACGAAATGGAGTATAGAATAGTCCAGGGAGAGTAATTCCAACGCTGCGACTTGTAGCTTGCCTGATTCAAAGATCTATGCCCTCCCCCTCAGCGGCCCGCTCAATGTACCGACGGACCTACACGATTTGTAAGCAATACCGCTCTTGGTGCGAACTAGGAGCGCTGCGAATTGGCATACCTCTTTGTCCGGAGCCAAGCTCAAGGCCAGGTAGCCATCGTTGTCCTTCTTGTCGAACTCAGCACCAGCTTTGAGCAAGGCCACTGCTGTATCACCTAACGCAATATGTCAGCCGAAGTTACAAGTGATGCCTATATTTTGCATGGCACATACCATGGCCTTCAGCTGCAGCATGATGCAGAGCGGTGTAGCCTGAGGTATCGGTGGCATTGAGAGGGCTCTTGTGCTTGATCAGAAGCGCCACCATAGGGACCGAGCCTATGGCTGCAGCTCGATGAATGGGATACTGACCACGTCTATCACGAACCCTGGTGGATGCAGGGGGGTCGTGGCTGAGGAGCGTCTTTGCGACGTCCAAGTTGTTCTTGGAAGCAACGAAATGTAGGACACTCTAGACCAGGTGGTTTAACATCACGTAACGTGCATTGGAGGGGGCTGCCCGCCGGTATTTGCTCACCTGTCCGTTATGATCTGCAACATGCAAGTGTTAAGGAATGCGATGACACAGCTTGGGCAATACAGGATGTGATTATCTTACTCTTCAGATTAACATCAGCCCCTTTCTGAAGGAGGAGATTCACGAGATCCTCGCCATCTTTAAGGCTGGCAGCAATCATCAGTGGAGTCCAGCCGCTGCCGTCCTGTGTGCACCGACATTTAGGGTTAGTCTTCAGCCCAACCTTTCTGAGAAGATGGACATTTCGACTTGAAAAGGGCAATACTCGGAAGGAAAGCTGACCTACTTGAACATCGGGGTCGAAGCTATTATGCTGTGCAAGAAGAACCACAATGTCGACGGAGTTTGACGATACGGCCCAGTGAATAGGAAGCCTGCCATCCTCGTCTATACGGGTGGCGAGTTTGGGCTCTGTCTGAAGGACGCCATCAGCACCGTCCTGGATGGTAGGGTTCAGTGTAGGTATTTGCACAAGAAATACCTTGAGAAGGGTCTCTGCGACTGAGACTGCACAGCCGGTCAGTTAGGCTAGACACTTGGAGAAGCGCAGCATAGAGAGATGCACGATGACTTACCTCTACCCTCCCGGGCGGCAGAGTGAAGGAGGAATTGATCGTGAGGCTCGTTCATTTTGTGTTCCTCTGGCCCTTCCTTGGGTTCCAGTAGAAGATGTTGGTGCTTAAATGGAGATGGTTGTATTAAATCCGCGGGTGTGAAGCAGAAGTAGAAGATATGCAAAGGCGGTGCTGGGAATCCGTGGTAAATTCGACTCAACGTTAGCTGAAGCACCATCCGGGTGAGATCAAGAGTTATAGTGAAAATGGGGAAGGGGTCGACAAGCTAGTTGAACTACCCGAGTTTGGGACAAAAAGGAATGCAATTACTTACCAAGGAAGACTTTGAGATATGTTGTACCACACATGCATCAGCCAGGTTAAAAAGACTGGAATATATCAAACCGATTCTCTCTATTTGTATGATGTAAATAGTCCATTGCAGGGGGTACCTGCTGTAGTTGGTGTCACCCTCGCGGTAGTATCCGCCCATCGGTAGGTGCCCGGGCAGCTGGAGCTCTCTGCTCAAGTAGTCGTACACACTGTGTACATGATGGCACCGAAGTAACTTTCGTTCTTCGGTGGTCCCCCGACATCTGTCGTACGTCCGTGCTCCCAGCAACAAAGGAAATGCAACTCGGCCGAAACGCGTTCTTCCACACGCCAAGGTTTTGCACGCGAGGCTATTTCCCACGCAGGAAACCAAGCTCAGCCTGCCGATTTTTCACATACTCTAACAGCCTCGTTGACGAACGAAGACAGCAATCTCGACGCGACACGATATTGAGCGACTTCTGTTCAGCTCAAATACTCTGTCGAATTTACTCTACTGAGTTATCCTCCCAATGGAAGTCGCCATGTCCAATTCGACCGAGCCATCGTCGGGCACTTCCCTCCTGGGGGCACTCCTCGATGACAATCAAAAAACAGCCAAATCCATTTATTCAGATTCGCCCAACATGCATACGAGAAAGCGACAGAGGGCCGAGCTTGGCGACTTGGCGGTAGAAAACCCCATTGATAGGGCAGCCGCCGACCGCCGCTTCAGACTCGAGTACATCGACATTCAACAACTCCCACCAGCCCTCGCCGCCAAACAGCCAACTCTCGCCAAATCCCGGAGAATTAAGGCACAATCCAACACGGAACAGGCTCTTGTGAAGCAGCGGCCTGCTCAAAGACTTCTCGAAGGTTCTAGCGGCTCTGGTGCCGTCGTTGCACAGAGTGGAAAGTCAGCTGCGATCGAGAACGCCTCCCTACACCAAACCTCCCAGTCAACAAGCCTAATCCAGGCAGGCGTATCAACATCACACATTGCCAGACCTGAGTGGCACCCTCCATGGAAGCTAATGAGGGTTATATCGGGCCACCTGGGATGGGTACGGAGCTTGGCTGTTGAGCCTGGAAATAAGTGGTTTGCTAGTGGTGCTGGCGACAGAACTATCAAGATTTGGGATCTTGCCACTGGCTCCCTACGCCTTACCCTGACTGGCCATATATCGACGGTTCGTGGTCTTGCCGTCAGCCCCCGCCACCCGTACCTGTTCTCGTGCGGCGAAGACAAGATGGTCAAGTGTTGGGATCTTGAGACAAACAAGGTTATCCGCCATTACCACGGACATCTGAGTGGTGTCTACACCCTCTCCCTTCATCCGACACTAGATGTGCTGGTCACGGGCGGCCGGGACGGTGTTGCCCGGGTTTGGGATATGCGAACAAGAAGCAACATCCATGTCTTGTCCGGTCATACGGGGACCGTGTCAGACGTCAAATGTCAGGAGGCAGATCCCCAGGTCATTACTGGCTCACTAGACGCAACAGTTAGACTATGGGACTTGGCTGCTGGAAAGACGATGGGAGTCTTGACGCACCACAAAAAGGGTGTCCGAGCTTTGGCTACGCATCCTCACGAGTTCACGTTTGCAACGGGCAGTACGGGCAGCATCAAGCAATGGAAATGTCCGGAGGGTGCTTTTATGCAAAATTTCGAGGGTCACAATGCTATTATTAACACCCTCAGCGTCAATCAGGAGAATGTGCTCTTCTCGGGTGGCGACAATGGCTCTATGAGTTTTTGGGACTGGAAGACGGGTCATCGCTTCCAAGCCCTCGACACTACGGCACAGCCAGGATCCTTGGATGCCGAGGCTGGCATCATGAGCTCGACCTTTGACCGTTCCGGGCTACGGTTGATCTGCGGAGAGGCCGACAAGACAATTAAAATATGGAAGCAGGATGAGAAGGCGACGCCTGAAACGCACCCAGTTGTTTGGCAGCCGACGCTGGCACGGCGCAAATACTAGTGGCTAGTGTACACCGATGCAGAATGGCTTAGATGGAAACAAGGCAGACACTGCCATACTAATAGATACCCGACTACTGAGTTTCCCTGCCATCCGCATGGTGTGGTATGGCTACCTAGAAAAACAGACCCAAAGCCTTAACCTCACCATCATCTCTAAATGCCATCCTGATTTCCTCATCTCCCACGGCAAGACGAACCTTGCTTGGTCGCTCAGCCCTATGTGCTTCCAATACGATAATGCCTGCACCTACTAGTTCTATTGCCGCTCGACGAAGCGCTAGAACCTCAGTCACTCGAGTACTCTCCTTGCCCTGACCGACATCTCCTAAGGTGCCGCTTATCAGGGCTGAGATAATGCCCAAGTCCAGACCTCCCGCGTCAAGTTTCAAGATGCGATGTAGTTCGGTCATGATATCCCCGAATGTTGTCTCGATGGTGCCGTTTCTCTGGATTCGGACTAACAGGGCGCTCAGAAATAGCTTAGGCCCGAATGCCAGAGATCGCAAGTATTGTTGTGTCGGGTTAGTAGTTGCCTCGTTGATGGCTCGCTTGATCGTTGCTATTGTAACCTTGACTGGCTGACCAAATGTCTTACCATTTCTCGCCATAGGCCGTTGTCCTTTCTGGTCTGTTTCTGCCAAAACATTACGACTATCGGCCTCAGCCAGTTCCACCGCTCGTCTGCATATATCCAGGGCTCTTCTGGCATCACCACTGACGGCCGCCACCTTTCGGCTAGCGAATTGGATGGCATCTGATTCGACGACATTTCCTGGAACACCCTCTAGTCTAGACTGTATGATCTTCATAAGTTGTTCATGGTTGTAACCTGGGAACGTGATTCTTGTCAAGCCTAGATAGCCCGTTAGCTTGGCCAGCGCAAGACCCCACTGTAGACCTTATAGACTTACCAATACGGCTGCTAATTTTGTTACTGAGAGTCCTCTCTGGAAGGTCCATGGTATTCGCAACTGCTAGGACGATAAGTCGACTATGCCTTAGGCCCGGCCAATTAAAGAAGTTGTACATGACGCTTTGGTTTTTCGTCACTAGCTGGTCCAACTCGTCCATCAAAACAACACATGGCGTCCGGCGAGGACTGGGGTTGTTGAACTCTCTCTCCAGAAGGTCGATGGCTTGTGTGGGACTAACGCGTTCACCCTTGAGTGCCTCCCATAGAAGACTGTATGACTGGTGAGGGTCCGTTATCTTCATGCCATTGATCTCCACGAAGATGAAATCATCCAGTTCGTCGGCCCTCACACAGTCCTCCAGACGAGATATTACTTCCCTCACGGTCGCAGTCTTACCAGTACCAGGTGTGCCAGCAATGTAAATACAGCTTCCCGTACCGTCCGCAATCGCTGTTTCCAGGTGCGAATACACTAAAGCAAACTCACTCTCCCTGCAGGGCAAGGTTGTTGGCACAGACGCAACATGGAGTTGGGACCGGGCTAGTTGAAAAGGCGACGACTGCAGGCGAGTTGGGGACAGTTTTCTTGTCCCCAAAGGCGTGAATTCCAAGGTTTTTTTCAACAAGATCCTGCAAAGGAAATAAGCAACAGAACCACAAGCATGGCAGGTAGGTGAAAGATACACACCGTTTCCGAGACGACGGTGTAGTTACTGTCCGATTACTTCCACCAGGTGTAGAAACTCCGTTTTTGGTTGTCCGTTTTGGCGTCACTGCAGTAGTGGTGCTGTCGGGCATCTTATAAGACTGCTCTGGCGTTGATTCTCTCGCGGTTTGACGCCTCCTTGTCGACTTGGTGTGCAATTTAACAAATTCGATAAGCTCGTAAACGCCCTTTTCGCTGGCGTGGTAGACATCCTCCCATACAATTTCATCTGTATAGGTAGCCGTTCTTGTGTTGCAACCACGGCGGCATATGAATATCTTGCCGTAGTCAGGTGAGGATCTTGGGACCTTTCCTAGTGGGTATCTTCGAGAAAATTCATGGTGAGACAAGACGATAGCCTTGCCATTGATGGCAGCCAACGGGTTGATGTCCCACGAGGGGGATATGTACAATTCATTCTATAGAGAGTAAGTGTCAGCCTGAGCGTGCGCTGGGAATCCAATCTTCGTGTTAGACAACGTACAGGCAAGAAATCAGACCGCTTTCTCTCCTTGTTGCGGATCTCTTTCTCTGTTGAGAACCACATGAAATTGGCAGCCTTTTCCCCGTCCTCATCCTCTACGAACTCGCAAATAACCCCAACCCATGCTTCATTTGAGCCTTCCGCCTTCAAGAGAACACAGTCACCGATGTGACACTGAAAACTGCCCATCCGAGCCCCCGTTATCTGCTCTTCGCCGCTTGTTCTCTTCCGCTTTCGAGGGGTTTCGATTTCGCTAACGGCAGAGCTCAAAGTTTCAGAAGCTTCTGGTTCGCATATCCAGTCCCATGGCAAATCCTCGACACCAAGCTCATCGTCTGAGTCGTCCCTTGCGACGCCTGTGGATTTATTGGGCTGCCGCCCGCGGTTTCCGGTTGACGAAGGTGGAAAGGGAGGCATTTATACTTCTAAATAGTGCTAAAGACTTGAAATGTTAACTTAGGGTATGAGAACATAACAGTACTTCGCTTCGGGCATTCGTTCTATGTTATGTTGAAGACAATTGTGCTAGGGAAGTGGGACTAAGATTGTGGCCCGGAAGCAGACTTTCATACAACTATACGCGTTCCACGTAACTCCGAAAATACGCGTGAGGAACGGGTAGTCACGTGATATTCGTTAAGGAGATAACTGTATTAGCAGAATGCTAACCTAAAAGAAATTTAGTTATATAAAGTTTTTATTTCAAAGTAATAATAATTTAAAAGCACTATTTAGTAATAATTAATAGTAATTAAATTATATTAGAAATTTATGTAATATTTAACTTAATAAATATAGCTTTATTATAAATTTCTATATAATATACTTTCTAGTGTTTAGTATTTTAGGAGTTTATATAATATATATATTATAAACTATATAAAACTATCTATAAGTATATAATTAAGTATTAATGTTTATTAATAATTTTTTAGTATTATAATAATAAAATTAATAAACTTACTATAAATATAGCTTTAAAGATATATTAATAATACTTATTATATAGCTTAATTTTTATTTTTTAATATATATATCTATACTATTTAATAAAAAGTATATTTAATATTAAATAAATAATAATAAATAATAAATTTATAAAAGCAACTATTTAATATTATAAATTAAATTTTTTATAAATCTAAATACTTAATATATATAAAGTTAGCTATCTTTATAGCTACTTTATTAGTTAGTTTTAGATATATTTTACTAGTTAATCTAAAAGATATTTCTTTAGCTAACTTTAGTTTAATTTTAAAATATATATACTAATATATATAATTTTAACTTTAAGGTATTATTTATATTTACTTACTATTTCTAGCTTATTAATATTTAAATATATATTAGATATTTAAAATACTATATATTAAGTTAGTTTATACTGTTACTTTTTTAAAAATAGTTTTAATTATAAAGATAAAAACATTTATTTATAGAATTAAAGAGTATTTATATAAAAAGCTTTTACTATTTATAGTGTTTTTATATTATTTCTTTATTATTAATATACTAAATAACTATTAAGATAAAAAGTTAAATTAAGTACTATTAAATATAACTATAATAGATAAAACTATTATTAGTAAATAATTATAAGTATAATTTAATAAAACTCTATATTATGATTTTATAATATATATATTAAATTATAAAAAGTATAAAACTATATAACATTAATTATAGTTATAAATAAATTTAAATACAAAATTACCTATTTAAAGATATTAACTAGAACGTTTATAATAAATTGAATTATAATAGTATAGCTATGTAATTAGTATAAGTTATAGAGTATAATCCTTATAGTCTTTATTACGTAGTATTAATAGTAGTATAAGTTAAATTACTTATATTAATAAATTTATTACTTTATTACTATAGTAGCTTACTAGCAGCCTAGTATTATATAAATATAGTTAAAATATATAATATAATAGTATAAATTTATAAATAACTACTATTAAATAAAATATTACTACTTTTATATAGATTTTAAATTATTATATAAGATTTATACTTTAGTTTTTATTTAGTATATTAATTTAATAGAGGTTTTATATAATAAAATAATTAAAACGGTTATATAAATAAAGATTATATATACTACTTATAAGAGTTTATTTATATATTTAATATAGCTTTTTCTTTACTATTATAAATATATAAGTATATAAATTATTTTTAATAAACTAGCTTTCTATTTTTTAACCTTAAAGTTATAATGTTTTACTTAGACTTTATATTATATAACTTTAATGCTATTAAATTTAAAGCTAAATTATTAAAGTATTTAAAATAGAAAAATACTAAATATAATAAATATTTATAAAGCTTAGTTTTATATAGAATAAGATTTATTTAATATATATAGTAAGTTGTTTACTATAGTAAGTTATCTACTTTTCTTTAATTTTATATTTTTTATCTTTATAATAATAGTTCTATATATATAACTATAATCTCTTCTTTAAATAAAAGGTATATTATTTTTATATTTAAAGCTACTAAAAAAGACTAAAAATATTTATATAAAAAGCAGACTCTATATATTATATCTTTAATATACCACTTTATAACTAATATATTAAGTAAATACTATAAAGTAAAATATATTTTAAATTTATAAAAATAAGTTTAATATAAGAGATTATAAGTTTTAAAGAAATTACCTACTTAACTAATTAAACCGTTCTACTTAAACTTAATAATATATAAAATATAGCTAATTACCTCTTTAATAAACTTAATATAATATATATTAAACTATAAATATTACTTTTGCATATATAATACTACTATACTTTAAATGTTTTTATAATATAGACTTAATTTTAAAAGAGGTTTAAATAAAGACTTTATATTTATATAAGTTTAATTTATATAATTATAAAAATGTAATTATAAAATATAAATATAAACTTATAATATCTATAATTATAATAAAACTAGATTTTTATTAAAATACTATTATATAAAAGGTTATTATAACCTTTAACTACTATATAAGA
This sequence comes from Colletotrichum jinshuiense, assembly GCF_051148585.1. NCBI lineage: Eukaryota > Fungi > Ascomycota > Sordariomycetes > Glomerellales > Glomerellaceae > Colletotrichum > Colletotrichum jinshuiense. The sequence goes on from NC_139313.1 coordinate 2,780,792, forward strand.
TTTAATATAAAGTAGTTTAGTATTTATAAATAGGTTTATATTATTTAAAGTATATTTATAAAGCTAGATGTTATCTCTATATATTATAATAAATAGTAAATACTATCTCTCTTTTTAGTATCTAAATAGCTAGTTCTCTACTAAATAGTATATATATTAAAAACAATAGATAAAATATAATTAAATTTAATCTAAATTAGTTAAATAATTTTAATAAGTATATAAATATAAAAACTATAAGTATATTAGTATTAATTAGTAAATCCTTAGTAAAAGATTAGCTATTTATACTTACAAAAGAAAAATATATACCTATAAAGATTATAATATTTTAAGCTTTAGTTTTATAATATAGTAATACCTAACTATCTATATTTATTATTTTTATTTAATTTAAGCCTCCAGTTAAATCTTTATAATAAAGTCTTTTATAAATAGCACTCTTTAGCTTTTAATTTTTAATAACTAGAATAGCTATATATCTACTAACTATAATAGTTATTATAAAAAGTAAAATAATATTACTCTTTATATATCTCTATTAGAATAACACTTAGTATAACTAAATAATAGTAAAGTAATTAAAGGTAATTAGAGATAAATATTTAGAAATTAACTTAGTATTTATTAAATCTTTAGCTATTAAACTTAAAGTATATATAATAATATACTTAGATTCCTCTATATAGTAAACCTAGCTTAAATATTATAATAGATTAAACACTATTTTAGTATAGTACTTATAATATATATATACTAAAGTATACTTAACAGCCTCTCTATTTATTATATAAGCTTTAGTCTTTTAACATCCAAAATAATTTAATCTACTAAAGACTTTATATAGTAAGGAAATTTAAAAGATAGTAAAATATAGATTATATATTTTTCTAAATATAACTTTTATTATTATTAAAGATAGCTTTTTATTTACTTTATTTAAAGAAAGATTAATTAATATTAAAGTACTTTATTAGTACTGTTATATAAAGTAATTAACTTATAAGCTAAATATATTAGTAATAGACTTTATATAGTAAATAAAACAGTAAGTAAATACTATAAAGTAAAAAAAAGACTAACTATATTTTAAAGAGTTATTTAATATAGCTAAATTAAAGGTAATTGAATAGAAGAGAAATGTATTAATATAAAAGAGAAATATATAGTTTAAAGAAGTATTTATATAGAGGTAAAAAAATTAAATATATAGTAATATAGAAATTATAAAAAGATTTAATATAATATATAAACTTATTAAGTAGTTTAAAAGACCTTTAAAAAAGGAAGTAATAAGTAGTTTTATTTAATTTTATATAATATAGCTTAATTAACTTAAGAGAATAATAAAAATATTTAAATAAAATAATTAATTATAATAGATAACTAAATATAATATATATAAATATTTAAAGTAATATCTTAATATTATTATAAAAAAACTAGTTTTTTAAAGAAAAAATATTAATAAACTAAAGAAATCTAGACTTAATATAGTAAATAAGCATTTAAATATAAATTAAATATAAAACAAAGTAACTAATTTTAAAAATGTATATTTATATATAAAATAAATAAACAAAACTTAATAAAATATTATAAATAAATTTTAAACAAATATAAATATAAATATTAATATAAATATAAATATAAATATAAATATAAATATAAATATAAATATAAATATAAATATAAATATAAATATAAATATAAATATAAATATAAATATAAATATAAATATAAATATAAATATAAATATAAATATAAATATAAATATAAATATAAATATAAATATAAATATAAATATAAATATAAATATAAATATAAATATAAATATAAATATAAATATAAATATAAATATAAATATAAATATAAATATAAATATAAATATAAATATAAATATAAATATAAATATAAATATAAATAAATATTTTATAAAGTATTACTAAATAAAAGACTATTAATAGCTATTATATAAAATGTTATTATATATACATATAATTTATAAACACTTTATTATTTTAAAATATTATATTAAATAGACTTTAGTATATATATATATATACTATAGGTATTATAATATAATAGTATTTAATTAGTTATAATATCTAAGCTAGGTTTACTATATAAAGGAATCTAACTACATTATTATATATAGTTTAAGTCTAATAGCTAAAGATTAACTAAACACTAGGTTAATCTCTAAATACCTATCTCTAATTACCTCTAATTACCTTACTATTATATAGTTATACTAAGTATTATTTTAACACTAGTAATCTTTTCTTTATAGCTATACAACCCCCTTTTTAATACCCTTACTCTTGCCTACTTATTATATAACAAGTAGGTAATTCAACTTATAGGTTTCTTTCTATTTCAGCTAGATAGGCAGCCTTATAGGTTTAAAATTCTATAGTTTCTTTCCTTTTACTTACTTCTTTTATAATAGTAAATTACTAGTTCCTTTCTAGTAAATTTCAGCTATATAATTACATCCCTTTTTCATCTATATATAAACTTCCATCTTTTTCCTACTTTTTATAGGCTTTTTTTTATTATTAATTCTCTTTTTTTCTTATATATATCTAAGTATACCTTTATATACTTATAACTTTTTATTACTTATTTATATATTACTTTTACCCTTTTTAGTTTTATACTTACTAACTTATTAACAGCTTTTTATATAATCTTTATTATAGCTATAACCCTTATTAATATTAAGAACTATATTAGCCCTTTTAGCTAGATTATAATCTAAGGTTAAGGTGATGTTTACTAGATCTACCTTCCTATTAGTAATAAGAACTAGTATATATTTATAATAGCTTTTACTATTAGTATATATTAATTTCCCTTTGTTATATAAGTCTTTTTAGTAATATTTATTAAATAAGAAAAAAAGATATATTATTACTATTTTATTATATAATATTAATATCTATATTAATAATAGTAATAGCGTTTAAAAGTTTATTACTAAGCTTATCTATTAGAAGGAATATTTCCGTTTTATTCTAGTTTAGTTATATAGCTTTTATATTACTACTTATCTTTATAAGTATACTTATAATACTCTTTACTAATTTTATACCTGCTATTATATTAATAACTTTTAGAATAATACCTATATTAAATATATCTATATATTATATAATGCTTAGTATAAGTATTATAATACTAGTAGCGATATTAGTAGTAAGACTATATTGAAATCTAGCTTCTTTAGTAATAATAGCTTTAGTAGTAGTAGTTCTACCCCTTATATAGCTTAAAGTTATAGTTATAGTAAATATAGTAGGTATAATAGATATAATAGATATAGTTATAAATACTATAGTATACTTTCTATTAGTAGCTAGAATATCTTAATAATTAAGGGTTGATTTCTTAAGGTTATATTATATAATAGAGGTGTTTAATTTAGTTTATCTTAAAATATAGTTATATAAAGGTAGTCTTAGTAATTTATAGTATTTAAAATACAGTTATATAAAGGTAAACTTAGTAATTTTAATATAATTAATTACTTTCTTTTGTATTTACTTTTGATTATTTATATATATCTCTATTTTAATCTTTAGTATATTTATTAAGATTAATTATTTTAATATAAAGTTTACTAATTTCTTAGTAAAGACGTCTATTAAGTTGTTTTTACTATCGATTTATCTAACCTTTAAGATCTCTTTCTTTTTATATAATTTATATAGAGATATAGTATTAATTATAAGTTTTTTTTATCTATTATTTCTAATTTTATAAGGTATTTATATAGTAATCTTAAATCTAAATAGATAGCTATAAGTTTTTTTTAAAGTAAAAGTATTTAAAGTATATAGTTAAGCATTATACTATAGGGAATACTACTATTAAACTTTATAGTTATATTATATAACTTGCTTACTAACATGCTTCTAGTAACTCTTTTTTACTTTATTAAACTTTAGTAGATAATATTACTTTAGATCTTAAAGTTAGTAGTTATATAAGCTATCTCTATAGTAAGTATAATTATAAATCCTAGTTAAGATAAAAGGTTGTTATTATTTATAAATAATCTATTAGTAAAGATATATAGCTTTATATAAGTTAAATCTAATAAGATGTATATTAACCCTTTTTTTATTTTATTAATTTACTATTTTAGTTATATATTTAATACCTTAATATCTTTTTATTTTATTTTTTAACTTATATAGCGATAAATAGATTATAAAATACCTCTAGTTAATAAATAGATATTAAATATATATTTTATATATATTAGGTAATATACTATTATTATATTTCTTATATATTAAGATTAATTATATAAAAGCTGTTAATTTATTCCTTTTAATACAATGTAATATTTTCTTTAAGGTTTTAATCCTCCCTTTATTAAAGTTAATATCTTATTTTTAGTTTAAAACTATCTTTAGCTTTATATAAAAGTCTTTATTAACAAGCTTTTTTTATTTAAGAATTATATAGTAATAAAGCTAAATATATTATTTATCTATATAGCTATAATTTTAAAGTCTTTAGTCTACTTATAAAATAAAATAAGCATAAGTTATATATTAAGGTTGTTATCGTAAGGGATTCTAGATAATAGTTATAATAGGTCTTAAACTAATATAACCTTAACTTAGCTAATTTATATAGTAGTTATATAATATATAAGAGTGCTTGTAAGGTATTAATTTTAAAGGTTTATAAGTAGTTATATAATAATAGTTTTTACTAATAGGTTATATAATTAGATATACGTTTAGGTAATATCTTTAAGTTCCCTTTTTATTAAGAAGTCTTATATAAGCGTTAAGCCTAATATTAGGATTAGTCTCTAGCTTATCTATTATATAGTTGATGTTTATATTAAGATGCTTTTCTTTTTTTATCTTTATATTCTTATATTATTAGTCTAGACTTCTTAATTAGCTTAGTTATCTTATTTTTAATCTCTTATACTATATAGGTTATATGAATCTATTAGTTATTATACTTCTTTAGGTTATATTATAAAAATATAAAGACTTTTTACTTAACTAAAGTATTAATCTCTAATATATTTAATTCTTTATATAATCTACCTAGTATTATAATAATATTATCTAAATAGAGTTTAATTATTAGGTTGTAATTATTTTATTTCTTTTATATTATAACTATTATATAGACTGTTTTCTTAATCTTTTTTTTCTTTTTTCAGTTAGTTAATTAGAATATAAACCTTTTATCTCTTTAGTTTTTCCTTTTTTTTAATTAGTTAATTAAAACTTAAGATTTTTAAGCGACTTTTAAATCTAATAAAATAATCTCTTTTACATAACAGTATAGCTTAATATATATTATATAAAACTAAATAATATTATTTATTATATTAGTTATAATTATATAACTATTAATACTTTAGGTCTTATATAAATCTATTTATTTTTTATTTTCTCTTTAGATTAATATTTTACTATAAAGTAGTAATAAAAAGACTTTATTAATATTTAGGCTATTTTATATATCAATTATATAGTTAATTTCTAGTTTTATATAAATATTCTTTAATATCTTTATAGGCTTCTAAATAGCTTCTACTTATTATATAACCTCTAGTAATAATAGTAAATCCTTATTAATCTTTTAATATACTTTAAATACTAGTAGTATTAATATAATACTATATAGCCTAGCTTTATTATTTAAAGCTTTAATTACTATCTAGAAAGTAATCTTTTTATTTGTATTATACTTAATCTTAATATAAATAATATTATATATTTATCTAAATAGGCTATATAAACTTTTAATTTTTTCTACTACTTAATAAACTTTTATTAATATCTTTTTATATAAGATTCTTATAATCTTAACTTTACTTTTAAACTTTATTAATATAAAATTAATTTTTAAGTTATATATAATATAATCTAGTAAGCTTATATATATATAAATCTAATATTAATATAAAGCGTTTTAGGTATATTATATAAATAGTAATTTTAAAAAGGTTGCCTATTAAAAGCTTATTTTTATATTAATAATATATAAGATATTTTTATTCTTTAGTTATGTAACGTCTATAATAATCTTATAATTAAAATAGCTTTTATCTTTTAGTAAAAATATAAAATATTAAAAGGCTTAGTTATATAATTAGTAGTAATAATAGAATTTCTAGATATTCTTTAAACCCTTTTTATTTATATCTTAATAGCTAGTATTCTTAAGTAATTAATATAAACGTTTTATATAGGCATCTTAAGTAGTAGTATGATTTTTTAAGTTGGCTTTTTATAAAGAATATCTCTACTTTTATATAACTAATATTAAAGAATTCTTTTTTTAAATAACTAGAATTATCTTTTAATTCTTTTATATAATAATACTAAATATATTATTAAAATATACTTCTAACTTATTTATATTATATAGTAAGAATAAAAACGAAGTTAATATATTTAAGATATATTATATAACTTATTTAACTAGATTATTTATTTTAGTAATTCTAATAAATAAAATATATTTATAAGCTTTAAATTATATATATTAACCTTAATATTTAATATACTTTTATATTAAGATTCTTATATAAGTAGGCTACTACTTATAGTTTACTAACTATAAAAAACTTAGTTATATTAGTATCTTATAGATTAAATTAGTAGATTATTTTATAAAGGTTTTATAATATAAATTAGCTTGCCTTTTTTATCTTAAGTATTAAGAAAATATCTTTCTTTATTATATAGTAAAAAAATAATACTATTATTAAGAAGTTAGATATTAATTTATCTCTTATATCTTTTCTTTTCTTATATAAGTCTTATAATAGGTTATCCCTTTTAAAGTCTAATAAGTATAATATATAATTATTATATAAGGTTAGTTAATTTAGTATTTTATAAACTTAAAAGTATTAATTTATTATATTTTTTTTTCTACTTTAAGGTGATTTAGTAAGTAATATCCTTCTTTTTTATAGGTAAAGTATCTTTTATTTAATATATTTAGGCGGTTAAATTATAGGTTTAATTAACTTTACTAATATATTAATATTAGTTAATATAATATTAAGTATTTCAAAAAACCTTTTTATTTATTATATACTTATTTATAATAGTCTTTATAGTTTAAATTATTTTACTAGTTTATAAAGTTAATATTATATAATAAAAAGATTATTTTATTTATTACTACCTAAAGAAATACTTTTAAATTAAAGAATAATACTTTATATATTACTTTTTATTATATTAAAGTAGATTTTAGTTTTAAGATTTTATATTATACTTTTATAAATATTATATAAAGTAGTAATTCTCTTTAATATTCTTTTTTATAAGCTTATTATATAAGCTGTAGTTTATTAAGTAGACTCTTTAATACTTTAACTATTAGTTTATTTAGGTTTTTCCTTTTTACTTGAATAAATATTAAAGTTATTTAGTCTACTTAATATTAATTATAGTTAATATTAATATTAAACTATATAATCTAGTATACTATATATCTTATTCTACCTCTTATTAGGTCTAATATAATATAAATAGAAGTCTTTTATATAATTAGCTAAGATATCTAGAAATATTATATAGTATTATTTCTTTATAATTTAACGTTGTTAATAAATACTAATAAAGATTTATACTTTATTATAGAAAATATTATATAGTTTCTTAATATAATTTCTATCTTTTTTTATTTCTTTTAAAAGGTGGATATTATCTATAAATTATATAGTCTATTATATATAATTTATCTTAATTAGAGGTTATATATATTATCTCTTTAATATATTATTATTATTTACTATTATTATTAAGGTAGCTATAAAAAGTTTTTAACTTCTTATATAAATCTTACTCCTAATAATATATTTTAAATAGGAAATTAGGCTTATTAGATCGGTTTAGTTATTATTATATAAGGTAGTTCTATTAATTACTAATTATATAACTACTTAATTATAGTCTTAATAGGAGATAACATCTTTTAAATAGTAGTAAGTAGCTATTATTATTATATCTTTTTACTACTTCTAATTATACCTTTAAGATATATATTATCTTATATAGCCTTTCTAATAGTTTGTATATATCTAGAATATAGATATTTTTATATTTAAAACTTATATAAACTTTTTTATAAGTATATAATTTATTTAATAAAACTAATATATTATCTACCTTTAAAAGTTGTTAAGTAGGCTACTTTTTAAGCTACTATTTATAAAGTTAAGCTAGATAATATCTATTATTATATATATAAAGAATATATTAAGTTTTATATCTAATAGTTTTTTTAGTAATATTAATTTATATATCTTATAGTATTAAGTTAATTAGTTCCTTTTATTATATAATTAGAACTTTACTTTTAAAGGTTATCTCTTTATCCTTTTAATTAAGGTTAAAGGTCTAAAACTTGTATTAATAATACTATTAATTAGCTATTATATCGTCTTATATAATATATAGCTTATATAGATATATAGTAGTATATATAATCTTCTTTAGTTATTATATATATTAACCTCTTATCTAGTTCTTACTTACAAGGCGATAGTAGGGGTTTTACTTATATAAGAAATAAAGAAATTATTATCTTAAGGTTTAACTACCTAGTTCTAACTTACCGGTTGATAGTAGTTAATCTAAAAAGAAAGTATAAAAAGTCTATACGGCTTAATCTATAGACTTAAGTCTTATCTTTTTACTTTTAATAATCTATAATCGCCTAAAACAACTACTAATTAGTATTAAATAGCCTTTAGTATATATATATATACTATAGGTGTTGTAATATAATAGTATTTAATTAGTTGTAATATCTAAGCTAGGTTTACTATATAGGGAAATCTAACTACGTTGTTATATATAGTTTAAGTCTACTAGCTATAGATTAACTAAATACTAGGTTAATTTCTAAATACCTATCTCTAATTACTCCTAATTACCTTACTGTTATATAGTTATACTAAGTGTTATTTTAATATATTAAATGTTTTAAATAGTAAAATTATATATAATATATATAACAAATATAAACTAAACTATTAATATAATAGTAATAACTATATAATTTAAAAAACCTAGTATTAATATAATTAATAGTTTAGTTTTATTTTCTTAGTATTTTTAATACTATTAAGTTCTATACAACTTTATAACATTAAAATAGTATTATTTAAAAGGTTTAAAAATAAAAATAAAAATAAAAACAGTATATTAATATAATATATATCTACTTAATATAAAAACTTAATACGTTATATATAATAAAATATAAACTTTACTTTAAAATATAATATTTAAATATAATAAATAATATATAAACTACTATTCTTATATATATAAATTACTATTTTAATATATAAAAAGTACTAAATATATTAAAATAAACTAAAGTTTATTATAATATAATTACTTACTAAGTTATTTAGATATATAGGTTGTTATTTATTAATATTTATTTTATCTTTCTAGTTTTAGTATATATATATTTATTAATAATAATAGTATTAAATAAGGTAGCTTAATTAATTTTAGCTGTTAAAGCTTTTAAAAAAGACTTTAAACTTAATATTAAAGCTATAGCTATAATTTACTTAATACTTTATAATACTTTAACATCTAGTTAAATAGTATATATTAAGTTTAAAATTATTTAAATCTTTAGAGCTATTTTAAACTTTACTATATATTTTATATATATTAATATAATTTATTATTACTATAATATATTTTTAATATTAATTATATAAAGGTGTTTAAATATAAAGGTCAATAGTAAAAAGATAACTTTTAATAGATTACTAAAAGAAAAAAGATAAATATAATTTTTATTCTTAGTTTTTATTTAAAATAAAATTTAAAAAAAGTTAAAATATAAAAACTATAAAGAGTATTTATATTTAATATGTAAATTCTAGAGTTTTATAAACTTTTAATATATATTAAACTACTATTACTAAAGAAAGAAAGATTACTTTAATTATATATAGAAAAATTAAATCAACTAGTAATAAAATTAAAACTAGTATTATAGACTTTTATAATGTTTAAAATGTTAATTTTTTAAATATAAATATAATACTTAAATATAAAAATCTTCTTTACTATTACTATAGATATATAAATAATTCTTTAATTTTATTTAAGATAAGTCTAATATATAATAGATATAGTATACTAAGTAATAAAAATCTTTATTTCTAAAAAATAGTAATTCTAAAGTATAAAATAATTTATTAAATTTACTAAGTAAAGTTTTTAATATATTAAATAAAAACATTAAAAAGTTAGAAAAAACTTTTAAGTTTTATTAATCTTGAATAGTATAAAGTTAACTTAGTAAAAAAGTATTTAATATATAGTAAAGTTAAAAACTTAAAATAAAACAATAATATTAAAAAGTAGATACCTTATCTATTATATTTTATTAAATACTCTTTTTATATAATAATTAAAGTTAAAAATATAACTCTATATATTTAAGATTATATAGGTGTACTTACTTTTATAGTTACTATTAATATATTAATCTTAATAGGAATCGTTTCTCTCTATTTAATAGCTTTTATTTTATTATTATTATTATTAAAACTAAAGTAAGAATAAATATACTTTTAGGTAATAAATAAAAATATATTACTTAACTATTATATTATATATAGTTTATATTAACTAAATATAGTTAGTTACTTTTATATATATTTATTTTATAAAAATTAAAATAAAACTTATACTTTAATTTATTTATATTTACTAGTTAGAAAATATTTTTAAAATATTTACTATTTAAATAATAAATTTAATTAGTTAAGCCTAAAAATAATTAAACTATTTTTTACTATATTAAAAGAAACTATATTATACCTATTTTAATTACTCTATATAAACATTATTATAAGTAAAAATAAACTTAAAAGCTAAGTATATTTATTAAAACTATAGAAAACTAATAAAACTACTAGTATATATTTTATATATTTATTAATATTATATATAGTATAGGGTTATAGTATATTATTCTACTCTAGTTAACTATCTACTTAAGCAGCTAGCTAGCTTATATAAAGTTAGTAGTTAGTTTATATAAAACCGGTATATATAAGCCAGCTTTATATAGTCTATATAATCTAAATAAATTAAACTACTTTTAACTTGAAATTGCTTTTACTAAAGAAATTCTGCTTTATAATAGTTATAAGCCTAATTTCAGCTTATTTATAGGTAATAATACCCCCTCTACTATAAAGCAGTATGATACCTAGTGCTGCTACCTTTCTTATACTCTTTATTTTAAATAATCTTTATATATAAAGAGCTAATTTAATACATTATCCTATATAAGTATTAATTTACTAACTATAATAAGGTTATAAAGACCCCTTTTAAAATATAAAGATTAACAGCTGTAATATAATATATTAATATTCACTATATAGAAATAGAAAGTTTAAAAAATATTTATTTAAAAGGTATTTATATCCTTTCAGGATTTATAGAGAGTATCTATATAAAAGCGTATATTTATAATAGAATTTAAAGCTAGAAAGAGATTACCTTATATAACTTTAAGTGTGCTAATCCTTTACTTTATCTACTACTATAATTAAACTTATAAAATAGAAACCTCTTTAAAACTAGTAGCTTTTACTATATAAAGTAAAGATATTAAAGATGTATTTATTTTATATATTTAATAGTTATAATATAATAAAATTAAACTCTATAAACGTTAATAAGCTTATAATTTTATCTTATTCTAAATTCTACTAGTAGTCTTATTAAATATTATAGAACTAGTTTATTTAAAGCTCTTTAATAATTCTAGATATCTAAATATTTAAAGAACTAAATAAAATTTATACTAACTAGTAATATATTAAATAAACTTATAAGAGAAAGATGTAATAAAGCTGTTTTAAACGGTTTATTTAGTATTAAAATAATATAACCCCTTTCTATCAGCTAAATCTTATAGTATTACTAAAGTATATAGAATACTTACTATTAAGACCTTTTTCTATATAGTAAAACTATAACTTACTTTATTATAGATACTAGTTAAACTTAATAATATTACTAAAAAGAAATATTTTGGAGGTTTAATATTAATTTTAAATTAGTATAAAGACCTAATTAACAACATATTATATAGAAACCTACTAAAGTTATATAAAGCAACTAGAGTATATATAACACTTAGTAGTTACTTTAGATTAAAAACTACTAACTATAATATATACCTATATAAACGCTTCAACTATAATTAAAAGCTGGTTAACTATAGATTTATAGAATTTACTTTTTATAGTAAATTAAAGGTATATAGAAGTAAACTTTCTAATAAAGGCTATAACGATATTAATAAATAAATATATATCACTCTATATAGAGATAAAGAAGAAGAATTAAATAAAGAAGAAGAAAGATAATAAGGTAATTAATATAAAATTTCTATTAAATAAAAATAGTTATAGTTATAATAGATTTATTTCTACTTTATAACAACTTACCTTCTTTCTTGAATTTATCTTTTAGTATATTTACATCTTTAGTATTTAGCCTTTACCCTTTAAGTAATAATATAGTGCTAGATAACTATAAAGAAGCTTATATTATAAATAATAAGGCCTTCTTTAAGCTAGGTTTATTTAAACTTTACATAGATAATATCAAAATTAAGTTAAATATAACATTATATATAATAGAAAGATATTAAATATTAGTTATAAACCACGTTATAGATAAAATTAATAGTCTATTAACTATTAACTTTATATTAAAAAAAGTTACTTTTATATTCAGATTTTATATTGATATAGTATTAAAAGGCTTTTTATATAAACTAGAGATTTAGTATATTAAGCTTAGCTATATGCTTTTATTTAAATATATAAAAAGACTTAAATAGTAAAGTAACTAGCTAAAACGATAAACTTAATTTTATTTAAATATACACCTATTTAATTATATTTAGATTCTATAAATATAGTTAATAAACTACCTAGTAAGCTAGTTATACTTATAGCTACTATAGTTTTTATAACTATCTTTAACCTATTTTAATATATACTAAAAGATTAAAAAATAAAAGATAATTTAATACCTTAAAATAAGACGTTTTAAATTTAAAGCTTTTATATATCTTTTATATTATACTTAAAGAGTAAAAATTAACGAATTATGTTGTATTTAGCATAAATATAATTTAATAGTATATCTAAATAAAGTATTATTATAGTATATATTAAAACAGTAGTTAATAACGCTATATTATAGAATCTTATTAAATCTTTTAAATTTTTGAAATATCTATAATAGATTATACTAACTACTAATTATATAAAATAAATAAACCAGCTAAATCTTTAAAACATATTTACTTACTAGAATAAATAATAAAGTATTCTCTCTAACTAGACGCTTTAAAGTATAAGTTAGATAATAATATAATATAAAGTCTATAAGATTTAATAAAACAATAAGACTATAATAATTAATAATAAAGGCAGTACTAAGTATATAGGCTAAAAGATTATTATAGAGGTAGTAAATATGCTTTTATTATCTAGTTTACTAAAAGATCTCTAGCTTAGAGTAGTATTTATAGAACTCTATATATATATATATATATAATATAAACTTATTACAACATAATAAGTAGATTATATTAATTAAAATTAAAAATATATAGTTTAAATAGTACTTTTACCAGTTAGCATATATAGCAACTTTTATTGAAAATTTATATCTATTAAAGCCAGATATATATATATATATATATATCTGTTAAGTCTACTTGTTAATAAATTAAAGATTTACCTTATATATAACACTAATAAAGCATTAAAACTAAGTAAAGCTATATAGGTTATAAATATTATTAAAGATAATACGTATATATAGAATCTATTTCTAGATATATTTAAATTAATTAATATAATATATATAACTTAAGTAATAATATTAACTCTATATTAAATATAAACATCTACTAGTAATAAATAGAAAAGACAACTTGCAATGTTAAGCTTATTAATAATAGTAATACTATATAAAGGTAGTAATAGGTTTTAACTTTTATATTAATATTAACTCTAAAGGAATTATACCTTTTAGCTTTATTAATTAAAAGCAACCTTCTAAATAAAGCATTAACTATACTAGTAGATAGATAGTAAGACTTTATATATAAAAAGATATTAAGAGCTATAATAATATACTAGCTATAGGCTGCTTTAAATTAAAGGCTAGAGATATAATATATATATAGATTAAACTAGTTAATAATATAAGTTACTTTTAATAACTTAATCTAGCTAGGCTGGCTTTAATATTAAATTTATATAGCTATCTAATATAAATATAAAACTAGTACTATAATTAAAGTTAATTATATAGTATATATACTTAAACTACAGCTAACTAACTATAAAAACAAGCTAATAGATTAAATAACTATTTAAATAATATAAGAGATAGTTATATATACAACCTCTAGATATAAAAGAGAAAGTAGTAACTTTAAAGCTATAAGGGAATCCTTAATATAGACCTTCTTTTTATCTCTTTGTAAAGGATAACTATAATAATAAAACAACTTATTTAATACCTTTCTATCTAATTAATAGACGGCAACTAATAAAGCCTTATATAGATATACTATACTCTATATAGTGTTTTATAATACTCTATATAAACTAGTAAACTAATAGTTATTTTACTTATAACTAAATAGATAATTTTATTAAGATAATCTTATAAAGGCGTTTTAATTTTAAAAAGAACTTAATAAATTACTTTTAAACCTCTAAAAGATATTCTACTATATAGCTATATAAAAGATTAATAAACTTAAAAGACTTAATATTTAGATAATTATTAATTAATCTAATATTTTAAGCATAAACCCTCTTCTATTAAAGTAGATATTTTTATATAGATAGAATTAAAATAGATATTTTTATATAGTATAAAGTAAACATCTATATTTAAAGAGATTTTTAACTAGAAAATCCTTTTAAAAAGATATATATAGTAATGTTTACTATAGATATATTCTATATAGTAATAGTAGTTACTATTTAACTTAACTTTAAAATTAAACAACTTTATAATATAAACATATCCTTTAATATAAAATAAAATCTACCTAGTAAACTAGTAATCTATAAACTATAAAATAGATACTATTAAATAAGGACCTTTATATCTTTATTTTAACATACTAAATAATATTTATTCTCTTTTATATTAATAATGTTCTTATAATATACTATAGGTTAAATATAATAAAGGGCTAAAAACTTATAAGTAGGCTAAAGAAATATATAAAATAAAGAATAAAAGTAATACTAAATAGTATTTAGAAATAAAAATTATTTAAAACTATATAGTAGACAAGATATACCTTTATTAAAACTATTATATTAAATATATAGTAGTAAAACTTAACTTTAATAATAGAATCTAACTAGTAGTACCTCTTTTATTTACTATATTTATATATATACTATAACGATTAGTAAATAATCTACTTTATAGTAAAACAAAGCAAAATAAATTACTAAATAACTTTAATCTATTAATATCTAGAATATATAATTATACTAAAAGTATATAGTAGATAGCTTTAATATAATATATATACTAATAAATAAAATATTAACTAATAAGATTATTAAAAACTTACTTTATATAAAGTTTAAATACTTTAAAGCTCTATTTAGCTTATAAGATATATATAGTAAAGCAGTTTAAAAGAATGTATAAAATAAAAGAATAAAAGAAATAATAAATAAAAGCTTTAAAGTTGTTATAATTAAAATATAGCCTACTAATTATAAAGCTTAATATTACTTCTACTAAAAGTTAAAATAGTAATTTATAGATAAATAAAAACTAAAAACTATTTATTTTTATTATAAGTAAAAAAGACAACTATTTATATTTAATAAAGTTACTTAATATAGTATAATGATTTAAAAGATTAATAAACTACTAATAAAGTTGTTAATATATCTATATATTTACTTAGTAGTAAAACTAAAGATTATACTAATAGATAAATTAGAAGATACTAACAGCTAATAGGTTTTAGCTATATTAATGCTGATAATATTTTTCTCTTTAGCTTCTTGATTTTATATCTCATTACCTTCCTTTTTATTAAAAGGTAGCATAATCTAAAGAAAGATCTAAAGATCCCTTTTTATTTTTAATAGTTACTATAAACCTATTAATAAAATTATATATATAGTAAACTATATACAACTTATAGTATAAAGTACCTTTTTATTTAAAACTATTTAAAATATAAAGGCTAAAGTAATAATTAGACCTACTAAAGAATAGTAGATTATATAACTTAAAATATAGTAGTAGTATTTATAAAAGGCTTTAAAAGACTACTCTATTTAAACGCTTTAATTCTTTAGCGTTTTATAAAAGAGATCTTTATCTTCTTCTCTTTTACTTTTATTACTCTTAAAGAAGAAAAGTGATAGGCATAGGGCTGGCCAGCTAGAAGGACCAGCCACACCGTAACGTAGGACAAGCATGCGCCACCCAATGGCGCATAACCGGCCAACCCCATAGCCATCTCATTAGCCATCTAATTAGCCAACCTTAAGGCCATGCTATTAGCTAATCCTATAGCCATCTACCTGGCCAACCACTTACCTATCTCAGTATATAAGGCTGCCTTAAGCAGTCTTAAGAGAAGGGCATCTTCATTAATATATATAATTCCACCCCTAAGATCACTGTTTTACAGTCGTCTGCCGTCCCGGCTTATCAAAAAGTAAAGCCTGCTTATTATAGAGAGCCTCTACTATATTATATAGAGGTAGTAAAGAGAATACTATTAACCTATTTTCTATATAATATAAAGTTAGCTAACAACCTAACTAAAGAGATTTAAAATTGAAAAAATACTAAGTAATAAAGAGTTTAAAGGCTTGTTCTCTTTTAAAAGCTTTTGTTTTTTATAAAACGCTATATAGTAAATAGATTAACTAAAATATATATATAATTATTAAAGAGTAATAATACTTATAAGTCTCTTTTTTTAAAGACTTTTAACCTTTAGTAGACTTATTAGGAGACTTATCTCCTTTAGTTTTAAAAGACTAAACATACTATAGATATAGCATTTAGTATATATACTATTAGGCTGTTTAGGCCGCTACTTAAACAACTTTAAATATTATTAGTTAAAGTAATATATAATTAGTTTATTATAGTTAAAGAAGATAAAAAGAAGTAATTAGTAAGAAGTAAAATATTTATTTTTCTATATAATACAAGCTAGCGTTTTTATAATAAGTCAACTAATATTATAATCTCTCTAAGTAATATACCTGTTAATATAGTATAATAATAGTATAAATATATATCTACTTTATTTACTTATAATTTAGAACTTTATATATAAATTAACCTTTCTGTTATTAATATTTTATACTAGATGCAGCTATATTTAATATATAGCTGCATCTAGAAGGGTGTATTATAATATAATGTAAAATTATAGTGTATTATTCTACTTAAGTAGACTATTTATCGAGACAGCCGGCCGGCCTATATAAAGTTAGTAGTCGCTCTATATAAAGCTAGTATATTTACAGTGGGGGGTTAAAAGTCTAAATACACATCATAGTGCGCCACGTTAAATCCCCTATGGCTTCAATTAGATACACACGTATATCTCTACACCCTAGGTACTAATATATAGTTTTTTATACATAATAGTGAATTTAACTATTATATATATAGGTTTATATACTTAGGTTTATTTTTTTAATTGATTTTATAGTAATATCCATCTTTAAAGTAGGTCTTCTATATAAGAAAGAAAATCTCAACCTAAAAACAGTACTAGTAGTACTATATTTTGCGCTAAACCCTACTATATAAACTAGTAAGACTCTACTGCTTTATAATTACTATATAGATAAACCTGTTATATAAAATAAAAAAGTAGATACTAAAAGCTTATTAAAAATAGTTAAAGTATTTAATTAAATTTTAATTTTAATTTTATATAATGTTCTTAAGGTTTTATTCTAGTAGGGGAAAACATAAGCTGTAGTAGGCTGTAGTAGTGTACTATAGGGTGATTCCAGACTTTTAACCCCCTACTATAAGCTAGCTTTATACAGCCTATCTAGTTTAAATAAATTAAGCTACTTTTAACTCTAAATTGTTTCTACTAAGAGAACTCTACTTTATAACGTTTATTAATATAAAGCTTAAAATATAATTATAAAACATTTTAGCTTACTTATAAATATTAAGAAAAGCCTAAAGATAACAGTAAAAGCGTTTATATTAATAATGTAAATTTATAATATAGTTAATAAATATAGATAGAAAATTAATAAGTTTATAAACTAAGTATTAATAAATTAGAAACTAATATTAATTTTACTCTAAATACTATATATTAGCTAATATACTAATATATAATATATTACCTTATTATTATTTTATAAATAAATAAATAACTTATTTAGAAAATTATATCTAGATTTTCTTAAGATATTTCTTTAAAATAGAGTAATTAATATATAGATATATATAATTACTAAATAGAATAACTTTTATCTAAATATAACTTCTATATAATATAGCTAAATTAGCTATAAGTATTATTCTATATATTTAACTTAATAAAGGTAGTAAAGCTAGCTAGCTATATTATATTTTATTTTAACTATTATATTTAAATGATTTTCTAACTAAAGGTTATAAAGATTAAATATAGTTTATTTATCTATATAGTCTCTATAAAATTTAAATAAACAGCTTTTAAAGTCTACTATAAAGTTAATATTTACAACTATCAGATAATATTTAGTAGGTTAACTCTTTATAGCTATAAGAAGTAGGCTTTAACTTTTATACCTATAAGGAGCTAATTAATTACTATTTATTATTAGAATACAAAGTACCTATATTACTTTATAACTAGTTACTTTTAATTAACATAATTATTTAAAGTATTTATTTCTTTTATTAAATAGTAATTTTTATTTATAATACTATTATTAAATATTTAGTTTTAATAAACATCTATTTATATAATATCTTGTTATCTTCTTTCTATTTAAAGCATTAACTTAGGTTTTTATTTATTACTATTATAATGTTAAAGCCTAGTGTTATAAGGTGAAATCTAGGTAGGTTTATGTATTATTATATTAACGTATTTATAAAGACTTAAAGGTAAAAAAGGTAAAATTCTTTATAGTTATACTAGGCTGGCTAAGGATCGCTTTTTTAGCTGTAGTAGATAGTCTCTAGTTATATACCCTGCTATAGAATCTTAAAGTTAGCTTCATCTAGTAGATCTCTCTATATATTATACTAGCGCTATAATATTAGTTTAAATTTAACTTATGTAGATAACTTATACTATAGTATAGCTAGATAGCAATAATATAGTATAACAACTATAGTGTAATAGAGAGGATTATAGTAGCTTAAAGTAGTTAAATGCTAATATAGGTTATATAATATAGGCTTATAGCGCCTTACCTACTAAGCCTTATCAGCCAACCTAGTCCTATAGATAGATTTCTTTCTTCTTTACCTTAAAGTTTTTATAATTAAATAATATTACTATATATCAGCTAGTATATAATTCGCTATTATAATACTTACTTATTATATAAATCTAGTTATTATTAATTTATTTTAGCTTTTAAAGAGCTAACCTTACTTACAGCTAGATGCTATCTATTTAACTACTATATAAAGTATTAACTTATCTATCTATTTACTTATTATTAAATATAACTAGCTATATTAGGATAAGTTATACTTTATATTTTTAAAGGCTAGTTATAAAAAGATTTTATAAATTAAAATTAAAATTTAATAATATAAAGTTTTTAAAAAATATATTTTATAAACGCTATTAAAAGTAGACTATAAACTTATTAAAACTTATTAAATTTAATATTTTTAAGTAGATTCTATTATAATAATAAGAAATAATAAGTTTAACTAATACTATATAGTAATTTTTTTTAAAAGGTTATAAAAATAGTCTTCTTTTAAAAGGTATTACTTTTAATATAAGGTAGTATTACTTTATAATTATTTTAAAACTCTTATAAAAAGTATTATTTAAAGTTTACTAAAGCATTTTAATATATATATATATATATATATATACTTAAAGCTTTAAAAGATATTACTATAAAAGTCTATATAAGTATAGTATTTAATTTTAGTTATCTTTATAACTCTATTATTTAAGCTTAATATAATAGTAAACTTAATATATATTAAAGATTAAGAAAGTAGAAATTTATTTTAAAACTAATAAGTAGACTAAAACAATAGCAACTATATTTATAGTATAATTTATTAAAGAAATTTATATTAAAGAAAGTAGTTTTCTTTTTAAAAAAGTAAATTTATAATTATTTTATACTATAATAGCTAGTATATTTATATTTTATTTAGTAGTAGTTAATTTTCTAGCTCTTTATAGGTAGTCTAGAATAGTTTACTCTTTATAAAAGCAAACTATAGTATATATTATATTATAATATAATATCTCTAGCTTATACTAGATCTTAATAGTTTAATCTAATTTAAAATAGTTAATAATATAAAGTAGGTACTAGTTTAAAACTTACTTTAACTATTATTATTATATATATATAAGTAAAGCTAATATAATAGATAAGTATAATACTAATAAAAGCTTTAGATACTACTTTAATAGTAATAGCTTTATTAGACCTACTACTAAGGTTGTTAAACCTTATAATATAAGTTATACTAAAGGTATAACTAATATATTAAAGAGTACTTTTATCTAAAGTAATTTAAACCCTTAAGAAAAAGCTCTATATAAATAGGTATATATAAAAGCTTAATTTCTATAAGCCTACCTATTAACCTATTCTTTATTATGTAAAAAACTAATAATCTTAGTCTTTTAAATGTTATTAAGAAGTACTCCCTTTAACCTATAGGATCTACTACAGCCTAAAGATTACTATACTTTATATATTGCCTATTAAGATCTACTATAAACAGGTCTAGTTACTAAATATCTCAGCCTTTAGGCTGTTAATAGGGAGATATTATTTCTTAAGCTTTTAAATAATCTAAAGCTTAGTATAGCTATCTTTAGCTTTAAACTCCTAGCTAAGTGTTATAGTAGGCTGATAGTAACCTACTATAGCAATAGATTAAAACATTCGTTAGTATAAGCAAGTATACTTACGCTGCTGTTAACACTGCTTAAATAACAATTATAAAGACTACAACTTACGACTTACACGAATTATACGGCTATACCGTTACACTAAGATAGATAAAAAGCTATTTAGATATATATATATATAGAATTAGCTAATAAAATAGTTAAATAATTAGCTTATAAGATGGCTATAAAGTTAGCTAATTAGATACTATTAGTAGTATATATTTATTTTATACTATAGTGTAGTTAGCATTTTTAGATAGCTAGATTTATACCTACTAGATGTTTAAATAAATAAAAAGATATTATCTATAATATCTTAAGGGTATAACTTTAAGCGTCTAAATTAGTTATAAATAAGATTTAAACTTACTATAAAACACTAAATTAGTAAAACAATTAAGCTTGTTTTATAATTTATTAGTAATTATCTTTATAATAATATATTTAAGCCTTTTATAGCTTAAATATATACTTATATTCTTTTTAGTTTTATAACGTTATATATAGCTTTAACTCTATTGCTATTACTAGGGTAGTCTTTTCAATAGTAGTGTAATAAGTTAATAGGTAAAAAAGAAATATAATACTAGATAATAGGTATATTATAGAATAAAGACTAGTTTTTAGTTTATTTAGAACTAAACAGTATAGCCTTCTTTAGTTTTATACTATATTACTTTATACCTCTAAAGTATATACTCTCTCGAGGTGTTAACAGCTATATAACACTAGTAAGTAATAATAATTCGCTATAGTCTTACTAGTGTTTTATTACAATAGATAGATTACTTGTTAGTAGTTAATTATCTTTAGTAGCTAGAAAATAAAGCTATAGGGTTGCTAATAGTATTTAATTTAAGTAAATTGTTAACTCTTTTATAAGGCTTTAGTAAGCTTTACTATTTATATAAATATTAATATAAAGTTAAATTATATAGTCACTACTGTTTATAAGTATTAGTTATAACTATAACATAATTATTATATATAATTAATATAAGTATTAAATATAAGCATTATATAAATAACTAAAAGCTTATTATAAATAAGTATATACATAAATAGTCTTAAAATATAAAATCTATAACTTTATTTAATATAACCAGTATAATATAATCTATTTAACACTATAAAAAGGCTATATAAACATTGTTTTAGCTGTTAATTATAGAGTAGATTAATAGAATGTATTAGAGTTAAAGAATATACAACTTAGGTTTTACTAGTAAACTTTAGGATATATAGCATACTAAAGCAGTTTTTCAATAAAATGTCTTTAAATAGTATGTTAAGTAGCTTAAAAATAAAATGTTAAATTAATATTAAGGTTTATTTCTAGCCTTTAAATAGTATAACATTATATCTAACTACTTAGACTAGCTATTAGCTATAACTTTAATGTTATATAACTATATTACTATTTGATTAGATTATTATTTCTAAAGAGATAAGTATACCATTAAAAAACTTATTAATATTACTAAAAATAAATATTTTAAACTTAAAGTATATTACTAGTAAATATAAGTTTAAGCTTTAAATTAGTCTATTAAAAAGATACTTTATTATAAATTAAATCAACTTTTTCTTTATTTATACTTTATTAGTTAAAGGGAGGGTTTTAATCTTTAAATTAAACGTAAGAAACAAATAAAACTTAAAACATTTTATTTTAAATAACTAAATTAGCTATGCTATACTTAACTTTAAATATAAAATCTATACTAAATAAAAGTAATAAAATATATAACTTAAAATACTTTCTTAATAATATACTTACTACTTAATAGAATTTATATTAAACTAACCTTTAAAGTAGGCTTTTAAAGTAATGTTTATAAAGTACTTCTAAATGCTTTATAATTAGATAATTATAAAATATATCTTTATTCTTATTATTTATAGATTTATTACTTTAAAAATAAAACTAGAGCCTATATAGATATATCTTTATATCTATATAGTAGTAAAAGTAAGTTATATTTATTTAATAAATATATAAACAGCTATAATAATAAGTTTATAATGCCTATTAATAATAGATAGAAAATTTAAGGTTTTTATTAAGCTACTTTCCTTTTTTTAAATAGAGTATTATAAATCTTAATAAATTTAATACCTATTAGTAATTAATATTTTCTATACTATCTATTAGTATAATATTTACTTTACTACTATATATATAAACATTACTAACGTTATTAATAGGCTGTTAATCTTCTACTATTTTACTTTAGTTAAAATTATATAAACCCTTAGTTTACTGTTTCTTTTATATTATTATACAAATCTTTTTAAACTACTATATTATATATATACTTACAATGATCTACTATATACTATAAGTTAAGATATATATTATTATTACTAGTATAGTAAAGCTATATACTAGTATGTTTATTTTTAACTATATAATAAACTCTTAAGTATTAATTCTAATAAATTATTTAAGAGTCTTTAAAGTTTAATATTATATTTTAAGTATATATTTAGAATATATTATCTTATTATACTTATATAATACTTATAAGCTTTAGTTTTATTATAACAATAAGCTAATAAAAACACTATAATACCTAGTTATTACGGCTTTAATATATAGAAGTAAACAAACTATTTATAACACTAGTATAGCTACTAAAGCTTTAATAAATAATATTTTATAACTTTATAGTATACTATAGCTACTATACTATAATAAAATAGGTTTATAGTTAATTATATTATAATATTTTATTACATAGCTTTAAACTAAGTTACTTTAATTTATAATACTATAAAATACTTTATAATAATCTTTATATATCTTTATTAGTATATAATAGATTACTTTAATAGTAATTTTATATAAATAATATTATATTAGACTAGCATAAGTATATAAAACTAGATTTAAATTTCTTTTATTACTATTTACTATACTACCTATATTTAAAAACATTTTTAACTTCTAAATTTTAATAAATATCTTAAACTACTACTAATATTTTATTTTCTTTTACGTTTTTACATATTTAATTTAATTTATATTATAAAGGCTCTTTTTAGAAACAATTAACTAATATTAATTAATTTGTTAGTAAATAGAATATACTTAGATTTTCTTTAATAGTTATATTTTTAAATAGTTAAATATATTAATTTACTTTATAATATTTAGTTTTAATAGTGTTTCTAGTTTAAAATATATATATTATAAATAATTATATTATAAATCTTATTAAAATATAGTTTACTAAATATGTTTTAGTTAATATATAAAATATTTTTATAGTATTAATTATGTAACTTTCAAGTTAAGTTAAATAATACACCCTAGTATATTATAAGACATCCTTATAAAGTAATAATTATATTTCTTTTTCTAAAGTTATTAGCTAGATCTTGTTAACATGTTTTTTACTTTATATTATTTAAACTATAGAGTTTAAATATATTTATATAATAAAATATATTACATTATATTAAAAACACTTTTTACTAAAATAATACAATATACTATACATAGTAATATTTATTAATATAAAGCTTTATAAGTTACTTTATATATATATTTAAAATCAATATCTATAAGTATTTCTATATACTATAACCTTAACAGTGTAAGACTTTTATTAAAAGCTATAGTATATTTAAGTACTATATTTTAAAATAGCTATATAAAAAACTTATTAATACCTTCTTTATATTAAAAGAATCTAATGCTAGCTTCTAAATTATTTTATCATCTATACAGCTAGTTATATCTATATTATATTAAAATGAAAGCAGTATATAAAAAACCCTAAAGAAGATATATAAATTAATGTATTACTATATAATCTTAGTTGTTACAACCTTTATATATAAAGTCTTAATAGCTTTATCTCTTAATGTCTTAATAGAGGGTTTTCTCTTTAAATAATAGTATATTTAATGTTTCTCTAATAGTTAGAGGTCTATAATAGTTATGAAGACTCTAAGTAAGTTTCTTTAGCTATTTATAAGTCGAAGTATAATTAAATACGCTTTATACTAGCGCCTAATTTACTAAGTAAGTCTTTCCTAATATAAATAGTATATCTTTTTTATAGCTAGGCTATTTACTAAGCTATAAACTGTAATTGCTAGTATATATATATCTAAATAGCCTTTGAAATATTCCTTTTCTATAAGCATTATATAATACTTTCTAAAAAAAACTTCTTTCAATATATTATACTATAAATTTATACTAGCAACTTAAAAGAACTATATTATAGTATTGTAGTTAAAACAATTAATATAGAAAGTATTAATAATAATAACCCTATAGGAAAAACTTCTCTATAGAGTTAGTAAGTATACTGAGTCTATATTAGGTTGACTTAATACTATCTTTAATATACTTTCTAAACACTTAATTATCTTTATTATAGTGTTATTTAGTAGCTATAGTATATTATAGTGTTTTAATATAGTGTAGTAGACTATAGTGGATTATGTTTAGAAGACTAAAGGAATAGGTTTTACTAATATAGTGTTGTAGTTGATATTAGGATTAATAATTATATATATTATAAGCTATTAAATTGAACTTAGGCTTTAAAAATATAGTAAATTATTATTATATATTTAATGTGGTTGTTATCTTAGTAGTATAACTATAATAGAACATTAAGAGTTATATAGATTTACATTATAAGCTAATTATATAAAAATATAGAAGTTTAATATTAAGTATACTTTATATTATATTATTTTTTAAATCTAACTATCTATTAATATAACTTAGTAACTATTACTAATAAGATTCTATAGCTCTCTTATAAAATAAATATAAAGTAGTTATATTTATAATAGAAACTACTATTAAATACCCTTTAAAATGTTTAGTTAACCTATTAATTTATTTCTTTATATTTATACTATAGTAAAAAAGTAATAAAATTTATAATATCTATATTTAGTATTAATAATATTTATATATTAATATATATAATAAGTATATAGGCTAAATAAGTAAGTAAGCTATAAAATCGTTTTAAGATAAAAAAGACAACTATAAATTAATACTAACAATAGTAATTTAATTAAAACTACTAAGAATCCTCTTCTCTAGATATTTACTTATTAAACTAATATATTTAAGTATTATATCCTCTATTTCTATAGATAGTATATTACTATTAATCTATTTCTAGCTTTAGTTTATAACTACTACTTTAATATATTTCCTTATAAACCTATACTTACGTCTTTATCTATAATTTAATATCTCTTATATTAGCTATAGTAAAGCAGCCTTTTTATTTAAACCCTTTTTTATAGCTTTCTAGTAACATCTAAACATATTATTTTCCTTATAAAAGATCTAGTTTTTAGATCTTAAAAAAGTAATCGAATATATAAACCTATATATTTATTTAAATAGATACTTTACAGCTTTAATAATTAACGTTAAAAGGCTATTTTATTAATATAAGATTTAATTTTTAATAAGTTTTAATTATAAAGATGTTTTAATTAAGTTGTTTAATATTTAAGAAATCTATAGTAGTAGTATTATAAAGATTAATCCTAAAGGCGTTAAGGTGTATAATTTAATATCTAGCTTAAATAAAATGCTTTTTATATTAAAAGAAATAAATCTTAACCTTTTAAAACTACTTTAGATATTTTTACACATAATAATATATATAAATGCTTTATAAAATAAAAAAAAGAAATCTTCTTTTATAATATAAATATTACTTTATTATATTTTATCTTTAATTTATTAACTATATATTAACTTAAAAGGCTTAAAACACCTTATATTTAAATACTAAAGGAGATAAAAAGAATAAACTAGTATATAAAAATAATTATAATATTTTCTTAATAAGATATTTTAAATTATATAAAATAGTTACTTCTATATATATTAATAATAAAAAGGTAATATATACCTTTTAAAAGTAGTTTTATATAATAATTAAAGTATTTACTTAATTTAAGCCTTTTTTATTTATTATATATTTATCTTTAGATATTATAATAACCTAATTATTTAAGAAATCTAATTTAATATATTAAGTTAAAAGATAATATTAGCTTATAATAGAAATATATAATAGAATATTATAGCTTAATAAAATAATAATTTAAATAACTAGAACCTATTTATAATTATTAGGTTATATTATTTTTATATTTAATTACCTTTTAGTATTTATTATAAGTATTTTAGATATAATCTAGCTTATTTTAAAGCTAGTCTTGTTAAAATTATAGATGTTAGATTTCTAGATATTATATTTTATAATTATATTTTTATAAATATAAACTAGATGTAAATATTATTTAGATCTTTATATTAAGCTTTTTTATAGTTATATTTATAAAAGAAATATACCTATAGTTATAATTATTATTTAATAAAGTTTAAAGCCTATTGCTTTCTAACTAAAGATATATTATAGCTAGAAAGTAGTTAATTAGCTGTTTCTTTTAAACTACTTAGCTAGAAAGAAAATAATTAGGTAGCTAGATTAATAATCTAATTAACTAAAGTAATCTCTTCTAGTAGCGTTAAATTCTATAACCCTAGTATAAAATTATATTATAATAGTATACTATTAAGTTGACGTGTTAATATAATATAACTAACTTAGTATATTTTTACTACTACCTAGATATTAAGTTTTAGATCTTTTTTATAAGCTTAAATAGCTAGCTGTAATTAAGGTATATTACTAGTTGATTATATCTTTCTCTATAAAGGAATAGATAAATAAGTTTAGACGGTTAGATTAAAACGGTTTTATAGCCTACTTGCTTATCTAGCCTATTTACTTATTATATACGTTATATATTATTAGTATTATAAAATATTATAAAGAGTATTAATATTATATTTTATTCTCTATAACTATCTTAAAGGGTTTTAGTTAAAACTATTAAAGTGTTTAGTTTATAGTATATATATATTTAACTATTTATAATATATATAAGGTTGCTATTTATATATATAAGTCTTTTCTAGCTTTTATAGGGTTTTTAATTATTTATTTAGTTATATATTTAGTAATTAATTTAATAAATTAACATTTAGAAAGAAACTATTTAAAAGGTGTCTTATATATAATAAAGATCTTATACTAGATATAAACTAATATTAGTAAAGCTTCTATAAAGCTAGAGTATATATAAAATAGAAAAGAATAGTTTAACTAAACTGTCACGACGGCGAATTCTATACTGGTTGACACACAGCTGTATTGCCTAATTGCGAAAACTTCAAGGTGAAGAAGAGAGAAATCTATCTACAAGGCTGGGCTGGCTGGCAAGGCTTTAGTGGCGAGGCGCCACAGGCCCACATCACGTGACCCCCGGGTCCACCAGCCATATTCAGCCACTGTGGCCCACTTGTACGCCACAACCTCATGCCGCGCTGTGGCTGCCACGCCGCGCCGTGACAAAACTATATTAAATATAGTTCTCAAAGCTTTATATTTATAGTAAAGTCTTTTTAATATTTACTAATATAAAAGATATAGTCTTTTAATAACTTTAATATAACTAAAATATTATTCTATAAGATACTAGTTTTTAAAATATAAGAGTTTTAAACTAGCTAGATAAATTATTTAATATTATATAATAATACTTAAAAACTAGATTCTAAGGTCTATATATAGTGTTATATAGCTTTAAATTGTTTTAAAATAGTTAGTAAAAGAATTCTATATTTTTGTATATTTCTTTATATTTATTACTACTCTATTTTATAAATAATTCTAATTATTATCTATTATATCTATTATTAATAGGTTATTAAACTTTATAGTTTAGTTAATTAGCTTAATAATAATATAATATAAAGGAAATTAATATATAGGCGTTACATTTATATAGTCGTTATAGTTTAGCTTCTTAATTTACTAAAAAATTAGATATATCTCTACTAAGGCAGTAAAGACATCTATAGTAATATTTCCTTTTCTGTTTTATTCTTTAACTACTTCTAAGTAATTCTCTTTTAAGATTTATAAAAGCATTAATTATAGCCTCTTTATATCCATTTATAAATATTATATAAAGTGGCTATACTATATATTTATACTATAGACTATTTCTTGTTTAACTAATATTACTAAATAGACCTATTATCTTTATTATTAAATAGTACTTTTTATTTACATAATTATCTTTAAATACTAGACTATAATAGCTATCTACTTATATTTTTAGTTATAGTCATTTCTCTACAAAAAGTATTAAAGTAGCTTTTTATTTATTATTAAAATAAAGTTAAAACTTAGCTTTAATTTAAACTAAACTATCTTTTATATTAGCCTTACTACTATTAACTTATTCTAACTTTCTATAAAGCAGCCTTATTTACAACCAGCTAAGGCTTAACTAGTATATACTTTACTATTTCAACTAGCTAGCTAGCTTTTTTAAAGTATAGCTAGCTATAATACAATAGGCTGTATTATGATTTTTAGCCTGCTATAAAGAGAAGTTGTAATCTTGAGGTTAAAGATGTAATAATATAAAATATTAAGTTTAACTAAAAGAGAATAGTTATTATTAAACTCTTTAAAGGGGGCTAGAAATAGCCTTTTAATAAAAGGTATTACCTTTTATACTAACTAGTATTACTTTCTAATTAATAATAAATATATTAATAAAAGCATTATCTAGAGTTTATTAAGATATTTTAAGCTGCTATTTATATACTTTTAGTCTATAAGTATTTTATCCTCTCTATAGATCTATATAAAGTATAGCGTTTAATTACTAATTATATTCTATATAATATTAATAAGTTAATATAGATAACTAAAACTATTAAAAAGGTAATCTTTAATATTATTATTATTTAACCTTATATTAAAATTAATATTAAGGCCTAGGTTTATTTATTTAAAGTTTTCTAGCAGCCTAGTAACTACCAGGTTAAATATATTAAGAAAACAATATATATAATAAGTAAACGTAAAACTCTTGTATTTTAATTATATAGTATAATATAACACACTATTTAAAAGAAATATAAATACTAAAGTTTTAATACTTTTAAATAAAATAATGTATCTATTATATTCTTAAAGGGTATATATATTATATAGAGGTATTTAAAAACTAGTTATTAGTTATTAAACTCTTTATAGAATTTAGTTTAAACCTTTTTAAAAGTATATTTAGTTTTAGTAAATATAATCATATTCTATATAGTTAAAACCCTATAATAGATATAAAAAATTACTTTATCTATTTAAGTATTAATATATATTTAGTCTTTATTACTAAGTTTAACTATTAGTTATATTACTTAGTTAACATCTTTTTTATTAAACTTACTATTATTACTATTATAGCTGTAGTCTTTATTACATTAGTAAAGGGTTTATTTAATTATTATAAAAATATTCTTTATTTTAATATAACGTCTTTATATTTTTATAATTAGAAATTAGTCTCTAGAAATAATATTATTTATTAAATATATTATTTCTAAAGATCTTTACCTAATATTAAATATTAAATAAATTAACTTTTTTATTTTATAAATATATTATATTAATATAGACTATTTATTTAGATATTTAGTAGCTGGTTTTTAAATATATAGAAACTTTATAAAAAGAAAACTACTATATTCTATAGTATACTAGCTTAGTTATCTTTTTATAGTAAGTTTTTATAATTAAAACTTAAGATTTAAACCTTTAATAAAAATAAAAATATAAATATAGTCTTTATAGTATTCATTATATTTTTATATATATTGTCTTTTTTAAGTTACTAATCTAGTTTAATTATTTATATTTCTTATAAAGTAAATCTTTGCTTTTTTCTTTTTTTTAAAACAACTATTAGAAAAAACATTTTTTTAAAAGTTTTATTAAATATATAAAAAGCAATTTGATTTATAAATATAGTTGGTATTTAAATATAGTAGCTTTTAGTTTTTATATAAGATTTAATAATATTATAATAGTTATAATTTTTAAAAAAGCAAATATTTTTATTATAGAGTATTATTTAATTTTACTATAAGCTAAAATAGAATAACTACAAACTACTAGTAAGAGAGAAAAATATTATAAAGATTCAGCTAGATGCTTAACTTAAATTAAGTAAAAAGGATAAAAAATAAATAGTTAAGTTTTAATATATTATAAAACTAAATCTTAAATATTATAACCCCTATAGCTATAGATTTCCCCTTTTTATATATAAAAGCTAATTTATTCCTAAAGATTTACTAATTAGTATTAATATACCTAAAGTTTCTCTAATTATTATTCTCCTCTTTAGCTTTAGTCTTTAAAGCTATATATAACTTGATTTATTAGCTTACTAAGCCTATATATAGGTTCTACTAGTAATAACCTTTATATTTATTATATCCTATATTACTACTAATTTACTACTTTAGTTATAGGTTTTTATAGTTTCTTTATTATTATTTCCCCTTTTTAATTTATATTTAGTTTTATTTTTATTTTATTTATATAATAAGTATAATTTCTATAGCCTTTATATATTTTAACTTACTATAATTATAATAATAATATTATTCTTTTTATAATAGGTTTAGCTATAGGCTTAAATTAGGTAAAAAGGATAGGTGTAGTTAGTTAGATATAGCGGCTATATTATAAAATAAAGCTTAAAGATTATAAATCTTATAGCTGTAGATCTTCTTTTTCTAGATATAAATAGCTAACCTATTACTAAAGATTTGCTAATAGATATTAATACTTTTATATTTCTTATAATTATTCCCCTCCCCTTTAGCTTTAGTCTTTAAGGCTATATATAACATATTTAATCTATTTATTAAGCTTATATATAGGATCCTATAAATAACAACCTTTATATTAGTCGTCTTTATAATTCTTTATATTACTATTATTAGTCTATTGCTATAGTAATAGGTCGTTATAGTTTCTTTAATATTACTTTCTTTTTTCCCTTTATTACCGTTAGGTTTTTATTTATATAACAGGTAGAACTCTTATAGTCTTCATATATTTTAGCCTACTATAGTTGTAATAATATTATTATTCTCTTTATTCCTTTTTACTAATAGTTTTATACCTACCTAGTAGTAAATATATATATATATATAATATTATTATTATTTACTTTTTCTTTAGTAATAACTTTATACTTACCTAGTAGTAAATATATAGTAAATACTTTAACTACCTTCTCCTAGCTGGTTTCCTAGTTAATATATTAATTTGTTAGGTATATATTTTCTTTTCTACTTCTAACTAGCTATTACTTTTATATCTTTTTTATTATTACTATGCAAGTTTATTTTAATTTTTCTAACCTTTTATAATCTCTTACTAACTTTGTTTTATTCTTTTTAAATTATTTAGTTTTACTTTTTACTTTTACCTACCTTTTCTAAGTTTTTATTGAATTTTTTTTATTCCTTTTATTACTACTTTTTTTTACTACCTACTTATTATAATATCTACTATTGTTTATATTACTAATATATATTTAAAGTATAGATATTATAAAAAGAATAGCTTTATTAGCCTTACTAGTAAGTATCTAGTTTATATTTATTATTTTAGTAATTTTTATCTAGATATTAAGAATATATATTATATTACTAGGAGTTATAGTATATATTATTTATAATAGTTATAAGCTTTATAAAAAGAAATAATTTATTATGAGTTTGTTTTCCTTTTTATAACCTTTAACTATTTATACTAACTACTAGTTTTAATATATCTATTATATTATTAAGTTAGCTTATATAAGGTAGACTTATATAGCTAATTATATTTATAACCCTTTAGTAACTATAAAAGGTAAAAATAGTAATACTCTTCTCCTTTAAAAGTTAGGTTTTTTATAAGAGTATTTTACTATTTAGATCCTTTAAAATATAAGTCTTCTCTATTATACTTTTTAGAATACTTTACTACTATTATCTATAAGATAATATCTTTATTAAATATAATAATATTCTTTACTAACTAGATGCTATCTAGCCTATATATCTTTATAATAATAGTCCTATTATTAATCTTATAAAACCTATTAATATATTTAATAATTATTATAATACTTATATTAAGTTTTTTACTTAAGAAGGTAATATAATGTAGTTTTTATACCTCTTATTACCTTACTATTACTTACTTACTAACTATATTAATAACCTTATATAAAACTATATAATTATAATTATTAGTAGCTATCCTATTAGCTGTAATAGTAATACTAAAATACCTATTAAATATAAAGGTCTTAAGTATATTTATACTAACAACACTATTACCAGGATTTTACTAAGGTATTACTATTATAAGTCTCCTATTAGTCTTTAGTCTTTTATTATTATCTTTAATAGTAACTTTAGTAATAAAGACCTTCTTATTAATTACAGCTTTAACCTAGCTTTTTCAAAAGAAATTAGGTTTTATAAGTTAGTAGAAATAGAAAAAGAGTTTATCTCTTATAACCCTTTATTAGTTGCTTATATAAACGCCCTTCTTGCTTACTACTTACTTACCTTTTACTTTATAGCTACTACCTTTATTATTTTTATAATAACTTTTACTTTAGCTATATCTTTATTTACAGCCTACTACTTTAATATATTACTAAGTATTTAGTAATAAAATATTCTTTAGTCTATATACTTTAGTATCCTTCTATTAGTAGCCTTTATAGTTCCTAAAG
Source organism: Colletotrichum jinshuiense (assembly GCF_051148585.1). Taxonomy (NCBI): domain Eukaryota; kingdom Fungi; phylum Ascomycota; class Sordariomycetes; order Glomerellales; family Glomerellaceae; genus Colletotrichum; species Colletotrichum jinshuiense. The sequence goes on from NC_139313.1 coordinate 2,814,692, forward strand.
ACGTTATTATTAATATTATTTTTATTAATAGCTAAAAGAAGTAATAATCCAGCTATCTTTTATATTTATAAAACATTAACCTACCTTCTTCTAGTATACTTATAAATAAAAATATAACCTTTTATTAATAAATCTATAATCTTTAGGTAAAAAATAGTATTTCTTTAGTTTAATTAAGTTGTATATATATATTTATAAACTATTATTAACTTATTACTATAATAGCTTTAACTACTTTTTATTTATTCTACTAATAACTTTAAAATATTTATTTTTAATAGTTAGATTTTTACTTTTAACGCCTTTTTAATCTTTAAACTTTAGTGTTATTTTACTATTTAAAGCTACTATTAATATATTTCTTTTTTATCTAGTATTATCACCCTTTTAGTAACTATTTATATTTAATTAAAGGAAATATTATATAATAGACTTTAAGCTATTATAAACTAATATTTACATGCTTTACTATATTAATTATAGTAGTTAGTAATAATTCTATTAATATATTTATATTTAATACTATTTTTAGTATAGTTTTAATAGTTATTAAGTTATTAGCTAGTGTTTCTATCTTTATAAAGATTACTTTACTTCTTTTATCTCTATAAAGTAAAGTTGCTTTACTATTTATAGTTAATTAACTACTAGTTATACTTTTATTACTTATATAGCTTTTATTAAGCTTATTGAAAAAACTTATTTTAAAGTTATTATAAAGCCTATTTTTAAATCTATTAAAAAGTTGTTTTAGAAACTTTTATTATAAAACCTACTTCTACTTATAGTTGTTATAAGTATTATAATAGTTACTTATACTATATAGCCTCTTCTACTATAAGAAAGATAAAAAAGATAAATTAATATAAATTAAGTTTTAATTAGGTTTAACATTATTTTTTCTTCTAAATAATATTATTTTTAATATATATTTCTTATATAGTATTTAACACTTTAAAGCTTCCTCTATATATTTTAAAGGTAGATTAATAGCCTTTAATTATTATTTTATTATTTAATCTAGCTATTTAATAAATTATTTAACATCTTCTTTAATACTTTTTTAATAGTAATTTCTCTTATTTTTTACTTCTTTAGTTTTTTTTTTTAGTTTTAAAGCTTTACTATTAATTTAATATCTATTTAGCTTCTATATTATAGCTTTATTAAAGTAACTAGAAGTATTTTATATACGCTTTTATAAAGTTAAAGTAAGTATATTTAATATATTTAAAAACTAATATATATAGATATAGCTACTTTAATAAACTATAACATTATTTACTTTTTAATTTATTTCAAGTGCTTTAATTATAATTCTATAATATATATTTAGTAGTATTTTTATAGGTTATATTTAGTATTATAATATTAAATTTTTAACTCTACTACTTTATATTAAAATGCTTTTATATATTAATATACTTTAATAATTCTTTATTTATACTTTTTAATCTTTATAACTATAACTTTATTTCTTTTTAGTAGATACTCTATATACTTTAAGTTGTATTTATATAATACTATTATTAGAAATAATGTAATTATATTATAATAGTTTTTATTAAATATAAAGTCTACTTTTAAAACCTATAATATTAAATAATATAGAAAATATTTAGTATATAATTATAAATATTATTTTAAAATTAAGTAAGTGCTTATTAATTATTTATTTACTTAAAGATAAAATATAATAAATAATTAGTATTAAACTATCTTTTTTTATAAACTCTTTTTTAAAAACAACTAGTTTAAAGCTTATCTTTATAATTTATAACTTCTTTTTAAGTTTAAAAATAGTAATCTTATTAATTAAAATGTTTTAATCTTTTTTATAATAGAGATAAACATTTTAAACTTTATTTTTTTATATATAGTAACTAGAAGTATATTATATTTAAAACTATTATTACAAAGGCTTATTAGGTATCTAATAAAAATATATATTAATATTTAAAATAATAGTTTTAAATAACCCTTCTTTATAATTAACTAAATTATCTTTATAATATCTATATAGTTTAACTTTAAGTTGTTAAAGTATTACTAGATAATCTCTATTTTAAATAACTCTACTTATAGAATAATAAATCTCTCCTTGAAAAATAGAGTTTCTTTTTTATTAAATATATTACTTTATTTTTACTAGTAGTATTATAAACCCTTAATATATAAATATAGTAGGATTTATTTTTTATTTATAGTCTTTAAAATAAAACTATTAATATATAAAAGGCACTATAATAGTGCCTTTTATCTTTTATAACTCTCTATAGAAAGGTTTCTAAGATATACTGCTTTAGGTTTATAGCTATAGCTTCCTTTAAGTTTTTTAAACCTTTATGTCACGAGGCGAAATCTAGGCAGGTTGACACACACCAGGTGTATTAACCTATTTATAAAGACTTGAAGGTGAAGAAGGAAAGATTCTCTACAGCGGAGCTAAGCTGGCTAGTTGTCCCTTTGTGGGCTGCAGCAAACGGTCTCCAGTCACGTGCCCCGTTATGTGATCACAAGTCTGCCTCGTCTAGCGGGCCTCCTCGCGCGTTCCACCAGCGCCGGACATTTAAATAATAATTAATAAGTGTTTTTATTTTATTTTTAGCTTTCTGTCTTTTAGTAGTTATAGGAATAATTTTTATATTACTATTAATATATTTTAAAGAATATTACTAATTAAGCTTTTAAAGTTCTACCGGTTTAAAGCTAGAGTTCCTTAGTTACTATATAGCTTCTTTATATATAACACTTAATTCCCTTTAAACTCTACTATATATTGTTTTATCTTCTCTAGCAACTTACTAAAAGAGTATAATGTTTTATTTAATATAAATAAAATATCATTATATAATTAATCTTTTTCTATATAATATAATCTTTTAAATAGACTATCTACGAAATTTATAATATTAAATAATATTAAGTATAAAAGTTATATATTAATAATTTACATTTTTAATTAATTTATTTACAAACGTGTTTTATTATATTAATAATATATTTAATAGTTTAATCTCTTTATAATAGCTAATAACTTTTACTATTTAATTACTTAATAGTATTTTATATTTATAAACTTTTATAACTAGTATATAATATATATAGTAAATATATATAATAGATAAGCAAGTAGGCTTTAAAACCAGCTTAATACAACTATTTAAATACAACTATTTACTCTTTTATAAAGAAAAATATAATTAACTAGTTATAAAGCTTTATTACAGCTAGCTGTTGAAGCTAATAAAAAAGACTTAAAACTTAGCATCTAGATAGTAGTAGAAACATGTTAAGTTAGTTATATTATACTAGTATATCAACTTAATAGTATATTATTATAATCTAGTTTTATACTAAAGTTATAGGATTTAATACTACTAGAAGAGATTACTCTAGTTAATTATATTAATAACCTAAATACCTAGTTGTTTTCTCTATAGCTAAATAGTATAAAGGAAATAGCTAATTATCTACTTACTAACTATAGTATATTTCTAACTAGAAGGTATTAAGCTTTAAACTTTATTAAATAATAACTATAACTTTAAATATTTTTTATAAGTATAACTATAAGAGAGCTTAATATAAAGGTCTATATACTATTTAAAAATAGTATATATTTATAAGGAATATAATTATAAAGTTTAATATTTAGAAAAGTAATACTTATAACTTAATAAAATTATATTTATAAATAGCTAGATTAGGCCTATAGCCTAGTATCGTGTCTGTAGAACTGTTGTTTGTAAAGATTTTCATATTAACTTGCCACCATGTCGGCTAACAGCCATTTAGCTATATAACTCGCCAGCTTATACCTTAGTTATCAAGTATACCTTCATTACAGACTATCTACTTTCGAGATGAATCCAGCCGTTTAGAATAAACCTCCTGCTAATCTGATTCTACTACTGTAATTCTCTCCTGGTTAGCAAAAGACCTTAATGATTTACACGATTTAGCGCAACCTACCCTTATAAGAGAACTAACTTCATGGCATCTATCCCCTTAATAGCCTAGGCGGCAGCGTCTATAACGTCCTTAAAGTACTTAAAGACACTAGCTTTATTAAAGCTATCAAGATTATTACGTATATCTATAAGCTTAGAAATATAGGCTGTAATTATCTTTCCTGTTTTCCTATTGTTATCTTTAGCTAGGAGTTTAAGGCTGAAGATAGCTACGTTAAGCTTTAGATTATTTAAAAGCTTAAGAAATAACGTCTCCTTATTAACAGCCTAAAGGCTGAGATGTTTAGTAATTACGCCTGTTTATAGTAAATCTCTACAGGCAGTATATAAGGCGTAGTAATCCTTAGGCTGCAGTAGACCCTATAGGTTGGGGGGAGTACTTCTTAATGACATCATAAAGAATAAGATCGTCGGTTTTTTAGATAATAAAGAATAAGTTAGCAGGCAGGCCTGTAGGAATCAGGCTCTTATATATACCTGTTTACGTTAAGCTTTTCCTTAAGGTTTTAGATTACCTTAGATAAAAGCACTCTCTAGTATGTTAGTTATGCCTTTAGCGTAACTTACGCTATAAGGTTTAACGACCTTAGTAGTAGGTTTAATAAAGCTATTACTAGGTGGCGTCTAAGGCTCTTATTACTCTCTAGGTAATAGTTAAAGTAAGGTCTAAACCGGCAGCTATTTCGTACTATTAACTGTTTTCAACTAAATTAAACTATTAAGATTTAGTATAAGCTAGAGATACTATATTATAGAGTAATACTGTTACAGTTAGATATCTAACAGTAGGGTTTATATTAACAGGCGTTAAGGTTAATACTAAGAATAGTAGTCGTACGTACTATAAGTCGTTAGGCTAGATCTAGGCTTTAGAAGGTATAGTAATTAATTATATAATCAACAAGGTTGTAGTACTAGTAATATTACTAATAAAGGATATTAAGAGTTATATAAGAATAAATTACAAGTTGATTACTAAAGAGCTATAGAAGTCTAATTTCAGGCCATCCTGAGTTTATCCTATATATAAGTTCTAATTACCCTTAGCGTAATCTAGTAATCGTTACTATAGGTATTCTATAATTACTTATAGATCTACTTTATAAGTACTTATACATGTTAAGCTATAATTACTTATAGATTCTCTACTTAACTAATTATTATCTTTATCTTATCTCTATATAACTTATACTATAGTTCTTCTATATCTAAGTAAGACCTGCTTACTCTTTATGCTTATATCCTGCTTAGCCGCTAGTTCCCTAGTAGGGTGTACCCTAGTCGGTTATATTTATTTCTAACAGGTTGTAATATTAGGTTTCTCTTTAAAAGGTCTAATCCCTTAGACTAATATAAGTAGGTTGCATCCTTTTAGGTTTAAAGGGTTGCTAAATTTCACTATTATCTTTAATTATACTGCTAATAACATGTTAGAAGAGTTTATAATTCCGTCTTCTAATACTAGTGCTGTTTATCTTTATTATCTTTATTATTCCTTACGGATTACTAAGGAAGGTATTAACGTTATACCTTATACTTATTATTACTTAAAGGGATATTATTATAAGATATTACCTAGGTTTTTAATTTATAGTAAGTGCGTTTATTTTAAGAAGACTATAAAGGTCTATAATACGTCAGAAGATGTAATTTACACCTATAGGTTTTTCTTAAAGTCTTTTTGTTTTCTTTACTAATTTTTCCTTATAGTTAAGCGTTTACTAGTAGAGTTATATCATCTTAATACTAAAGAGGAAGCTACTAAGGAAGTATTTTATAAAAGAATAGAAGCTCTATAGAAAGTACAGGCTGATGTAAATAAAGTACTTATAAAGTTAGAGTATATATATAAAGAGAAATAAATAGTTTTTAAGAAGGGTTAGGGGGTGTCTAATATAGTAGGTAAGGATCCTATAGTAGAATCCTTTAAGTCTCCTTTAGCTTAGGAGGTATAGTCTATAGGCGCCTTTAATATAATTAATTAAGGTGCTATAGGTTTAGATAGTAAGCTGGCTGATTTTAACTTTAGTACTCTTAGAGTGCCTGCTAGGAGTATTAGAGGTTTTTAATTAGTTTCTAGAAATTATCTTTATACCTATAGCCTTTCTATTTAATTAGGTATTATTCTTTATTATTTTTTATATAGTAGTTAATAATTTATTTAACTTTATATTTTAGTTTATTTAGTTTTATAATAATATAATCTTCTATATAAGATCCTTATAGTACTAGTTTAAGGAGTAAGATGTAAAAAACGGGGTAGTATTTTATTATATCTAGAAGTTTAAGCTTATAGTTAACTAGTAAGACTTTTTTAAGAATTTTAAAAGGTTTAAGTTTTTTATAGTCTAACTTGTTGCTTAGTTGTTTTATTTTAATATTTCGTTATATAAGATATACACTATCCCCCTCTTTAAAGGTTAGTCCTTTAATCCTTAAGGTGTTAGTATATTTTTTTATTTATTATCTAATAAATTCTAGATCTTACTTAACCTTATTCTAGATCTTATAGATCTTAGTAATATCTACTACAACCTTTAGGGCTTATAGTCCTACTTATAGTTTACTATATGTAGTAGGTTAGTAGCTGTAGTTAAGGTAGAAAGGTAAGTTAAGTATGCTTTCTCTTATAGTACTATTATATATAAATTATACTAGTAGTAATAATAATACCTAGTTGTTTTAATTATAGTTTATATAACATCTTAGGTATTATTCTAGTATCTAGTTTATTTATTCTATTTACCTATTAGTTTGTAGGTAGAAAGAGGTTAATAGTTTGTAATCTACTCTAAGCTGTAAAATTAAGGATTTCTAGAATTTAGATATAAAGAGTTTATCCCTATCTAATATAATTTCTTTTAGTAATCTATAGTTGCTAATAATGTATTTTAAGAAGGTGTAGGTAAGTTCTTCTACTATACTTACTTTAAGGTATAAGATAAAGTAGGCATACTTAGTAAGTCTATCTACTATAACTAGTATACTATTATACTATACTTTACTAAGTAGTTCTTATAACTTAGGTAACTTAATAATAAAGTCTAGTAAGATTAAGTACTATACTTTAAGTAGTACTAGTAATAGTTATAGTTCTCTATAGGGTTTATAAAGGCTATTCTTACTCTTCTTGTAGAGTTTATAGTCTTTAATAGCTGTTAATACTTCTGCTTTTATAACGTACTTATTATAGTATTACTAGATGTATTTAAATGTCTTAGTAACTTCTTAGTGGCTATATACTAGTATACTATAAATCTTTATAATTACTTTACTTATTATTCTGCTAGTTAAGCTGGTATTAATATAAGTACTAATTATTAGAAGCTTTTATACTAGTATAAGGTCTCCTTATTAATCCTGTTTAAGGATTACTAATATCTCTTCTAGTACTAGTGTTTTATAGTCTAGTCTTTAACTTAAGGCGTCTACTTACCTGTTTTCTATTCCCTTAATGTAGATAATTCTAAAATTAAATTTAAATAAGAATTCTAACTATCTAATCTATTATTTATTAAGGACTTTTAATATAGTAAAGTAAGCTAGGTTCTTATAGTTTATATAAACCTTAACTTTATATTTTATTCTAGATAATTATAGTTTCTATTTTTTAAATACTTTAATAATTACTATAAGTTCTTTATTATAGATTTAGTAATTTAGCTTAGGTCTACTAAGTTTTCTAGAGAAGAAGGCGTAGGGATGTAGTCTTCCTTCTTTATTATACTGCCTAAGTTGTCTACTAATAGTATAGTTTAAGGCGTCAGTTTTAAGTTTAAAAGGTTTAGTAGGGTTTAAAATAACTAAAACTAGTTTTAATAATACTTATTACTTAATTTCTTAAAATACTTTTTCTTACTCTTCTATTTATTAGAAAGGGGTATCTTTTCTAGTAAGTTTAATAAGTAGGTTGATTTTACTAGAGTATCTTTTAAGGAATTATTAGTAAAAGTTAATAAATCTAAAGAATACTTAGATGTCTTTAACTGTTTTTAGTTACAGTTAGTCCTTAACTATAGTAACTTTTCCTTCTTCTATATAGATTTCGCCTAGAGTAATAGTAAATTCTAAGAAGTTAACTTTCTTACTATAGAATTCTATTTTTTTAAGTTCTACTAGGAGTTTAATATCCTATAGCTTTTATAATACCTTATATACGTATTCCTTATAGAGTTTTAAAGTAGGTAAGAAGATAAGGATGTCATCTAGATAGACGACTATAAAGATATTTAGAAATTCTTTTAGGATGTAGTTAATTATAGTTTAAAAAGAGGCAGGTGCGTTTATAAGTCTAAAGGGTATTATAAGGTATTTAAAATATCCTTTCTTTATATAGAATACTGTTTTCTATTCTTTACCTTCTTTAATCTTAATAAGGTTATAGGCTCCTTTTAGGTTAAAGGCTGTAAACTATTTAGCGTTATACAGCTAGTCTCTAAGTTTTAAGATTAGGGGTAATAGGTAGTAGTTTTTTATAGTAATTTCGTTAAGTTGTTAGTAGTTAATATAAAGTTGTAATTTCCTATTCTTCTTTAGTATAAACAGGATGGGGTATCCTGCTGGTAATATTAAGGGTCTAATATAGCCTTTTTTTAGGTTTTCTTTAAGGTACTTATTAAGTACCTCTCGCTTAGTTTCGTTAAGTTTGTATATTTTATAAAACTTTAGGTGTATCCCTTCTTTAAGGGGTATTTTATAGTTATAGGAACTGTATTCTAGTAATCCTGTTTCTAGTTCTCTAGCAAACAGTTTGTAATACTTATAGTACTCTTTTAGGATAGCTAAAAGTAGATTAGTTGTCGTTTTAATTTCTACTACTACTAACGTCCTAACTAGATCTTCTACCCTTCTAATATATATAATATATCTCTATTTAGGAGTTACTAAAGGCTTATTTAAGAACTAGCTTTTATAATACTGCTTAGTAATTAAGTCTCCTTATTAAAGTTAGCTTATTCTTTAATCTATCTATAGGTTATACTTTTATAACTATAGCATCCCTAAAATAACGTTTATATATTCTATTATTATAATATTAAAACTAAGTTGTTTATATTAGCTATAGGTAACTAAAGGGAGTTATACTATCTCTAAATTAATAGTGCCTCTATTATATTTAACTATTATTCCTTTAATATTATATAACGTATATATATATTATTTCTTGTTTTATAGTATGTTTAATTAGTTTACTATTTCTAGTAATATAAAGTTTCCTTATATACTGCTGTTAATTACTACAGCTACCTTTTATCTGTTAATAAGGATTTTAATCCTTAAGTGTTTATTATTTCTACTTGTAGTAGTATATAGGGACTTAGTTGTTATAGTTAGCTGTAGTCCCTTTATAGGCAACGTCTTAAGTTTTTTACTAATCTTTTAGCGTCTATTATAGCTTATACCTTAAGTTATAGAGGGCTAGGTCGGCCTTCTTTTACTTCTTCTATATATCTCCAGGCGGCTGCCTTAAGAATATAGTAGATCTTATACTAGTCCTTTTTATAGTTTTTCTAATACAGGTTACTACTATTAATACAGCGTATAGGGTATTTAGGTAAAGGGGTAAAGGTTGTAAGTCCTCCTTTTATTCTTATAAGTGTCTATTTAGGTAGCTGTTAGTTTAAGTAGATTTCTTCTCTAAGATAGACTTTAAATCGATAGGGAAAGAATTAATAATTATGTTTCTCTAACAGGTGGAGGGGGTATTCGTCCTGTATACATTCTACCTAAAATATAGTGTAGTAATATTAGTATCCTAGCTGTAGGTGTTTATAGTTGCCTTTAGTAAGGTGTCTACTAGGAAATACTCTTTAACCTGTTAGTAGAATTCTATAAAATTAGACTTCTTGCTTATCGTTATAAGGGTTAATATCCTTTTTAGTAATCTTAATAGGTACGTCGTACTTATCTTCTTCTTTATCTTTTGTTTCTAAGTATTTATTACTTAGGGGTTTATATTTATTAGTATATTTAATAATTTCTTGTTGTAGTTTAAGTTGTAAGGTTTCTAAATATATACCTGTATGTTGCTAGTCCTAAAGCATTTCGTCTAGTTGCTTTATAGCTTTTCTAGTAAATCTAGAGCCTATTATAAGGGTTTTAGTTAGTTGTTCTTTATTAGAAGTAGTATTCTTCTAAATCTATAAACGTAAATTACTTACTTCCTTTAGGGTAAAAGTGTTTAAGCTTAGTATAAGTTGTCTATTAAAAATAGCTATTACTATAATTCCTTTAATTTAAGCTTCTTCTTTCTTACTGGGTTTCTATAGGAAGTTTTAGGATTTAATAGCCTCTTCTTGTACAGCCTTTTAGAGGTTGTTTGTAAGTTGTAACTGTTTTAAGGGGTTTCCCTAGGCTAAGATTCTAGCTTGTAGTTAGCTTTTAATAGCTTTTAAGGTGTCTGTTATATATAGCTTATTTAGCTGTATAACAGCTTGTTTTTTTATAATAACTAGCTTTATAATAAGCTTTTAATTTTCTTCTTTAAGTTGTTAAATAAGTTTTTAGTTTTTATTTAGTTTTTATTTAAGGGAGCAGCTTCTAATAGCTAGGATTTTACTTATTAGTTTTAGGTACCAGCCTAATTATTTCTTACTGTCTTAATAGGTAGTATAGTCGTTATTAAAATAGGCTGTCTAGAAGAGTTGTTTATAAGGTGTTTCTTTTTAGGTAACTACTGCTTTATAGGTAGGTTTAGTAGCATCTATAGTAGTAACGTTTAGTCCTCTAGTAGTAACGTTAGTATACTTAGTTTTTTTAGATATAAGTTAAAAGGCTAGTCGTTTAGGTTGTTTGTATTCTTATACTATATACCCTATCTAGTTGTAATTATAGTACTTAGTGTTCTTTATATCCCTAAGGGGCTGTTTATTATTATAAATACCTACACTTAGGTCTATTAGTCTGCTGTAGTACCTATAAGTAGTACTTTATTATAGTTAGTTAGAGTTCTAGAATCCTTTCCTCCTGTTTTAGTTATTATTCCTATAGTTAAAGGGTGTATATTTTTTAGATGAATTAGCAGGAGGCCTCCTGTTTTCCCTTTACTCTTTATAGTATTTATACAGCTAGTTATTAATCTTAATAGTAAGTTTAACGTATTCTAGAAAGTTATTAGGTCTATTAAGTTTAATAATTTCGTCTTTAACGTCATCCTTAAGGTTCTAGTAGAATATAAAGATCTTAAATTCATCCGTTAAGTTAAGTTAGATGCTAAGTTGTTAGAATTTAGTAGTATAGTATATAGCTGATTTAGTTTATTTAAAGCTAGTAAGGTCTTATTTAGCTTGCTGTTTTTTATCTAGGTTTTAGAATAAGGACCTTAAGGCATCTTTAAAGCCTTAAAAGCTTTCAAACATGCTTTAGGTCTTACTAGAATAGTATTCTAGCTGTTCCGTATTAAGGAATTCTTTCTAGAAAGGTTTAAACCACTATAGGGCTTATCCTTTAAGGAAGGTAGTAGTATAGATTATACACTTAGTTCTATTATAAAAGTTCCCTTTATAGAAGCTTTAGTAGTTTTTAACCTAAATTAGGAATCCCTTTAGGGTTCCTATAGTTCCGTTATAGGTAATAGGTAAGTTCAGCTTAAGTTTCTTACATCCGTCTGTAGGGGTAGTAATAATATTAGCTGCAGCCCTAAGGGTTTAAACCTCCTACTAGAGTGCTTCAGCTTAGTTGGCTTTAGCCTTAAGTAGCTCTATATATTATATAAGTTTGTTAATAAGGCTTTAGGTAGTAGCTAGATTATTATCGTTACGTTCCAGCTTAGTATGGATTTATTTATAGACTTTACTAGTAATAGTTACTTCTCTATTAGTATCCGGTTTAAGTTCTAATAGGAGATAGTCTTCTATAGTTTAATCCTTAGTAAGTTCTTTAGCCAGGCTTTTAGGTCTAACTAATACGTTAGAAGAGCTAGAGGTAGGTAACTTAGCTAAGGTGTAGGAAGATATACTTATTGTGTTTTACTATTTGTTAGTATTAAGGTTAACTTACTAAACAGGAGCAATTAAAGTGTTATAGTTAGATATCTAACAGTAGGGTTTATATTAACAGGCGTTAAGGTTAATACTAAGAATAGTAGTTATACGTATTATAAGTCGTTAAGCTAGATCTAGGCTTTAGAAGGTATAATAATTAATTATATAATTAATAAGGTTGTAGTACTAGTAATATTACTAATAAAGGATATTAAGAGTTATATAAAAATAAATTACAAGTTGATTACTAAAGAGCTATAGAAGTTTAATCTTAAGCCATCCTAAGTTCATCCTATATATAAGTCTTAATTACCCTTAACGTAATCTAGTAATCGTTACTATAGGTATTCTGTAATTACTTATAGATCCACTTTATAAGCGCTTATACATACTAAGCTATAATTGCTTATAGATTCTCTACTTAACTAATTATTATCCTTATCTTATCTCTACGTAACTTGTACTATAGTTCTTCTGTATCCAAGTGAGACCTACTTACTCTTCGTGCTTATATCCTGCTTAGCCGCTAGTTCCCCAGTAGGGTGTACTCTAGTCGGTTATATTTATTTCTAATAGGTTGTAATAAATACGTACTATAGTTTGCTTCTATAGAGGGTAAACTATACTAGACTGCTTATAGGGGGCTAGAATATTAACTACTACTAAATAAATAGCTAGATTATATATAATATAATTATAATAAATACTAGAAGGTAATTATATATAAAAATAGTATACTTTAATAATTATAAGTAGGTTATAATTATTTAAACTATTAGTTTATTAAGCTTTATATAGTACTTATTATATATTATTATTATAGACTTATATTAACTTTTAGTTTAATATATTAAATTAAATTAGTTTTATAATTAAGTTATTATAATATTTAAAAACTAGTAGGTAATAAATAAAAAAGATTTAAATAAAATAAATACTTTAATTATAATATAAAACTACTTTTATAAAGTATATATTACCTTTCTATTATTAATAAATATAAAAGCTATTATATTATATAAATTAAAATGTTTTATTAAAAACATAATATTATTATACGCTATATATTTTTTACTTATTTTTTTATTTACTTTAGTCTTTATATATAATATACTTTAGTTTCTTTTAAAATAAAAGACTATTAATATAATAATTATAAAATATATAAAAGTAGTATTTATATTATAAAGAAATATTTATTTTCTATATTTTATCAAGCCTTTATATAAAGAAATATTTAAAGAGGTTTTAAAGGGTTAAAATATTTTTTTAAAATATAAAAAGCGTTCTAATTAATTTAAATAGTAAGTTATATACTTAAATACCTTTTAAATTAATTTTAATAATACTTCTACTATAGATTTACTTAAATATTAAACAACTTTATTAAAGCATCCTTATAATTAAAACTTATTAAAAATTAAGTTTTATACTATTAAAATAAGGTTTTAAGTTTAATTATTAAAGCTGTAAAGCATATATTAAAAGTAGTATATAAGTTTATATATTAAATTACCTTTTTAAAGTCTAAAAACTAGATTCTTTATAAAAAGGTTAATATATTTAACTTATACTAGAAAGCTAATAAAATATACTCTAACTAAAAAGGCAGCGTTAATATAGCTAATATAGAGAATATTTAATTATAAATTATAATGTTAATATAAGTTTAAAATTAAATATATTAAAGCTGTAGTTATAAATAAAGATAGAAATAGGTTTATAGTAATATAGAATATAACACCTAAATTTATTAGTTTAATAAAAAAATAGAAAAAAGGGTATTAAATAGTTTAAATTAATTTACTATTATTATTATTAATCTATAGTTATCTTTATTATATAGCTTTAAATAAATAGCCTACTTATTTATTTAGTCTACTTATTTATATTATATACTAACTATAACTAGTCTTTATCTACTATTTATTATTTATTATAGTATTACTATTATTATCTTTATAAATATATTTATTTCTACTTTTATATTTTATAATAGATTTTAATAATTTAAAATAGTTATAAAATAAAATATATTTTTTAGCTTTTAAGTAGCTTTCTTTAGTTTCTCTATTTATATAAGCTCTATTTAAAAGAATATCTTTAATAGCTTTATAATTAATATTATAATCCTAAAATATTTTATAATAAACTTTAATAAAAGTTATAAAAGCCTAAAAATATTTTATATATTTACTAATAATAGTAGCCTTTATTTAGTAAGAGTATATACTTTAAAGCTATCTATATTTACCTCTTTTTAAGTAATTATACGTTTTAAAAATTTAACCTTTTATTAGTAGAACTAGTATTTTAATAGTTTAATATATAACTAAAACTTCTCTAGTTGTTATAAAACTTCTTTAAAGTCTTTTTATATATTAATATTCTATTTTAAAATATATTCTTTAATTGTTTTTATATATAATATTAAAATATTTTATTTATATATAGTATATATATTTTAAAAATATTCTAGTATATTTATTAATTTAAATACTATAAGTATATATTTATAGTAGCTTTATTTATTTAAAAGGCTACCTCTGTTAGTCTTTTAGCTTGATTTTAATTTGTAGTATATATCTTTAAGAATAATGTTTTAAAACTATTTTACTTTATTAGATTTATATAAAAGATTACTAAGAAAGAGTAAAAGATATTTATTTTTTCTATTACTTTATTAAAGCCTCTATAGTCTATATAAATATAAAGTATATAATTTTTAAAAAAGATTTAATATAATTAATACTTCTACTTTCTTTATTAAATAAATAATTTTATTATATACTTTAGTCTTTTTAATATAATAGTAAAACTCTCTTAGCTGTTATTTTCAATAAGTAAAAAAAACTATTTAGTAATTTTAATACTTAACATTAACTTAATAGTATATTTTACTCCTTTTAAAGGTTTCTTACTTTTTAGTTATTAAATACTTTCTATTTTATATATAATTAAAGATAAAGAGTTATAATTATCTCTTCTATATTATTTACCTCCTTTAGATTTATTAGTAATATTTATAGTATATATATTATTTCTCTATTTATAGTAATTTGTAATGTAAATACTATTAGTTGATAATTAAATAATAAATTTAGCTTTATATAGTTATATAATTATATATTAATAACAATAGGGTTTAACTTTATTAACTATTAAAATAATATTAACTATACTATTTCTAGTAGCTAAAATACTTTTATAAAGATCTATTAAATCTTTTATAACCTTTATAAAAGTCTAAAAAAATATTAACTAATTACTATATTTACTAATTTTTTATACTATCTAATATAGCTTTATAGTTAGAGTATAATTATACTAAATAGATAATCTTTAGTTTCTTTATTAGCCTACTATTAATAGTATTAATATATAAATAGGTGATTTAATAAACCTTAAAAGACTATAAACACTTTTTAGTAGTATTTCTAATTAATACTATTAATATTTATATTTTAATACTATTTAGTATATACTTTTTATCTATTTATTATCGAATAACGTAAGTTTAATTATATATTGTTTTATTTAAATATATAGATAATTATAAGAAGCTGTCTTTATTACTATAATAAAGGTATATAGCTTTTATATCTCTTTTTACTACAGTACTATACTATCTAATAGCGTTACTTTTTATATATATAGTATATACTCGATTTAGTAGTAGCTTTTAATAGTATGTTTTATAGATATTAAGATTTATATACTATTAATAAATAAGCACTACTAGATCTTTTTAATTAGAGTCTTTAGTAAAGCCCTTTTTATATATCCTTTATAAAACTTATCTTATTAAAAAGACTATTAATAATATCTATTCAACCTATTATTTAATTATACTATTTAGTTCTAGTTTATAGCCTACTTTAATAGCTATAATATAGTTATCTATTTAAATATTTATTAATTCTTTATTAATTCGCTTATAATTATATATAGATAGCTTGTTATATTCTCTATAGTTTACCTTTAGTATTATTCTATTAGGAAGTATATATAGCAGCTATTTTACCTATTAAATCTTTATACTTTTACGTTTAAAGCAGTATTAAAGTAGTTTATAGTATTTATATAACCTCTATATTTATATCTTCTAGCTCTTTACTTTATATATAATTGCTTTAATATTAACTACTTTTATCTTTATTCTATTTTATAATTAGTATTTCTTCTCTATAAGATTATAATCTACTTTAAAGTTATTATTTACTAGAGGCTACTAAAAGAGATATTACTAGCTAAATAAGTAGTAGCAGTATTATATTTATCTATAAGTATAGTTTCTATAGAATTCTATAATATAACTAGTTAGTATTTATAGTATTATATATTTATTTTACTAGTAGTTTAATATTAATTTTGATTTTAGAGATATTCTTCGCTTTTATATTAATTCTTTTATATAGGTAGAACTCTTAGAATTATAAAGGTCTAGATAAAGGCTTTAATAAAATAAAAAAGAATAGATATAGATAGCTAGGTGTTATTATGTTGTAAAACTAAAGCTTAAAAATTATAACCTTTATAGTTATAGATCTCCCTTTTTTAGATATAGGTAACCAACCTATTGCTAACGATTTACTAACTAGTACTAATATATTTAGATTTCTTATATATAGAGAGAGAGTTGATATTATAATGGTAAGATAATAAGCTTTAAATGTTATAACTAGTATGTTTATCTATCTTTTTTTATTTAAATAAAAATAACTAACTTTTTACTATAGATTTACAAAGTAATATAAAATGTCTATAATTGTTATAATTATGTTATCTCTCTTACACTTAGTATCTAAAGCTAAATATAAGTATTTTTTTAATTAATATATATATATAACGAAAGGGAGAGAGAGAGACTTGATATTTAATAACCTATATATCTATAGAAGCTAATATATAGGTTTTGTAAATTAATTTAATATTATTACTCTTAATTAGCGTTACTATCTTGCGTTTTAACTAGTAAGAAAAATTACTAGTATAATTAAATTATACTAAATGTTAATAAAGTGTTTAACCCTTTTTCTTAATAGAGAGTTTAATTAAATATAATATATAATAAGATATATCTATAATATCTTCTACAGCTAGAATAATAATATCTTATAGCATTAAGCTAAAAGAAGTACTTTTATAAATAACCCTCCTTTAAAACAATAATACTTAATAAATTATAATATTCTATTATTATCTAGCCTACTACTATTATCTCTCTCTTTAATAAGCAGCTATTTTAAAATTACCTATTTCTATAAGTTAATAATCTTTAAAGCTAATATAAATTTATTATTTAACCCCTAATAACATTAATAAAGAATATATATCCTCTTATATACTACTTACTATATTACTTTTATAGAGTTTAAACTTTTCCTTTAATGCTACTTTCTAGATCTAAAGGGTAAGACCTCTATCTAGTTTACTATAAGACAGGTTAATAGCGTTCTTAAGCTTGTTATACAGGTTATTAAAACCAATTAAAACCTAGTAGTTATATTTGCTTAATAATAAAGGTATATCTATTTATAGTAAAATAAATAAAGTCTTTAAATAAATTAACTGCTTTAGTTACCTCTTTGCTAAAACTCTCTTTAAAACTTAATATCTTTTAAATTATGCCTTTCTATTAAACTAAAAGCAATATGTTATCTTCTCCTTTTTTAAGTAAAATTTTTAACTTACTAATACTAAATTACTTAAACCTAACTTATTAAACTTTATCTAAATAACTTAATGGTTTTATAAAAGTTAGTTAGTTGAATATTATAAAATAGTATAAATATAAAGCTTAAAGTTAGTTTATATAATAAGTATTTAAATTTACTTAGGTTAATAGCTTGAAATAGATTAAATATATTATTATTTAATAGTATAATCTTAAAAGTATAGCTATAAATACTAGGTTATTATAGAAGCCTAAAGAAATATAAATAGCTATTATATTATTATATAAGGATTTAATATAGTTAGTATAAATATAGCTTTAGCTTTAAAGCATCTATATATTATTTTTATTATATATATATACTTAGCTAGTTAGAGATACTATTAAAAATATAACCTAGTAGTTTAAATTGTGAATTTATAATTTATAGATATTATTTAAAACTATTTTTAAATTAATTTTTATTTAATAAGATTTTTATAACGCTAAAGTTAAATTAATTATAAAAATTTAAATAAATATTTCCTAACTATAGTATAATTAAGGTATTTAATAGATATTGAATTCTTTATATTATTAAATAGATAGAAATTAAACTTAAATACTTTATTAGCTTTATATAAATCTTTTTACTATCTTTAAATATATAACTAGTTCTTTAAAGTAATTAACATTAATTATATATATAATATTAATTATTTTAAACTTTTATTATTTTAAGCTATTAAATAGATTTATTTACAGTCTATTTCTAATATAATATTTAGCTTTATTAATAATAAAAGATTATAAAGCGTTTAATTTCTTCTACTAAATATCTACTAATTATTTTTCAAACCCCTTTATTTATCAACCTACTATTATTAATAAGCTAGAACGGCAGTTAATTATAAAACAGTAATCCTAGAGGTGGAATTATGTATATTTATAAAGATGCCCTTCTCTTAAGCCAGCTTAAGGCAGCCTTGTATACTAAGATAGGTAAGTAGTTAGCTAGGTAGATAGCTATAGAATTAGCTAATAGCATAGCCTTAAGGTTGGGTAATAGGATGACTATAGGGTTGGCTGGTTATACGCTATTAGGTGGTGTATGCTTATCTTATATTATAGTATAGCTGGCCCTTCTAGCTAGCCAGCTTTATACCTATTAATTATTATTATAAACTATAATAAATAGATAAAACCTTAAGTAAATAAATAGAGTTTTAAAGTTTAATAATAGCTTTATATCTATTATATTAATTTTAATACTATACTTAAAGTATTAATAAAAAGATATTAAAGACTATAGCTATAATAGTATTACTAATAGATTTATTAAAAGGTATTTTTATTAAAAATATAACTATAGTTAAACATAATAATATAGACTAAATATATTTTTATACTTTAATTGATATAGTAGTTTATTATAGTTATTATAGAGGTTTAACTATATAAAAGACTATTGTTTTTATTAAAACTAAATATATATAAAACATTATTTAAACTAAACGCTATTAAGATTTTAATAATAAACATTTAGTTACTTAGTATCTCTATATAATATATATCTCTTTAAATTATAATAACTATTTAATTTTATTTAAAAGTATTAAACTTTTAATAGTTGTATTACTTTTAATATAAAGTTAAATAATAATATCATTAGAGGTTTTTTTTTTTAAAACGTTTTAGTTATTTATACTAACTTATTAATATTACATAGAATATAATTAGTAACTAAAAGCTATACTCTAAATAAGTCTATATAAAAAATAAAGTATTTATAAGCTAAAATTATATAAGTAGTAGCTTTAAATACTTTATTAAAATTAAAACCATACTCTCTTTAATATATTTAAGGTTAATTTAAAAAGCAATACTAGCTAGTATAAAAGATAATATTTTATATTATTATAAAATCTACTTAAAGTTAGCTAATTTAGTTACTTTTAGTAGCACCTTTAGAAGTTATCTACTTTTAGTTTATACTATTAGATCTTTAACTAAATGATTTTAACTTCTCTCTATAGTAGACTAAAGAATGTAATATAGGTTATTCCACTATAGCTAATTAAACTTTAAAAATGCTGGCAAGCTAGTTAAACTAATAGAGTCTATATAAGTAAATCTTTAGCTATTTATAAGTAAAGCGGCTTTATAAAAGTTAAAACAAGTTAACAGAAGTAAAGCTAATATAGAAGATAACTTAGTTAAGTTATACTTTAACTCTATCTTGATAATAATTAAAGATCTACTCTAATGCTTTTAGGAAAAAAAGAATTACTTTAAAATAGTTTAAGAACAAAATAGAAAAGAACATATATAGAAGTCTTTACTACTTTACTAGGAATATACCTATTTTTATAGCTAATTAAAAAGCTAAGGTATTATATCTATATAAGAGTAATACCTATATATTAATTTAAAACGCTTATATACTAAATTCTATTGCTATTATTTTTTTAGTTACTTTTATTACTATAAATCTACTGTTTAGTTATAAGTTTAAATAGTTTATTTTATTATTTTTAGTTTTCTAATACTATCTATTAGATTTATTCTTTTATAACGATATTATATTTATTTAACAGTAAATATATCGTAAAGTCTTAAAGTAATAAATAATAACTAATTATTAAGATAGTATTCTAATTACTAGCTTATTAACTATTATATAATATATAGTATAATTTATTATTTCCAAAATAGTAGTAAATAATTTACTATAATCTAACTCTATTTATAGATTTAACCTTACTTTATTAATTTAATATAATATTTACTATTTAATACTAGTATTTTAGACCTTTATAGTATTAATGTTATAAAGTGAATTTTAAATTTTTAGGCTGTATATTAAAGAATTATAAAAGTTTAAACCCCTTTTAATAACTTTATACTTAAGTAAGATACTATAGGCCTTTAACCTAGAATTATATCTATAAAACTGTAGTTTATAAAGACTTCCATTTTAATCTAGTACTATACTTACTAATAGCTATTTAGTTATACAACTTACTGGTTTATAACTTGGTTATTAAGTATACCTTTACTATATACTTTTAAAATAAACCTAGCTATTTAAAATAAACCGCCTACTAATTTAATTCTACTACTGTAATTCTCTTTTAGTTAGTAAAAGACCTTAATATATTATATAATTTAATACAACCTACTAATTTTTAACCTTATAAGAGAACTAACTTTATAGTATTTATCCCCTTAATAGTCTAAATAGCAGCATCTATAACATCCTTAAAGTACTTAAAGTCACTAGCTTTATTAAAGCTATTAAGAGTATTAGGCGTTTCTATAAGCCGAAAAATATAGACTGTAATTATCTACTCTGTTTTTCTATTATTATTTTTAGCTTTATGTTTAAAGCTGAAGACAGCTAGCTATATTAAGCTTTAGATTATTTTAAAGCTTAAGAAATAATATATCCTTATTAACAGCCTAAAGACTAAGATGTTTAGCAACTATATCTATATATAGTAGATCTCTATAGGTAGTATATAGGATATAGTTATATTTAGGTTGTAGTAAACTCTATAGGTTAAAAGGAGTACTTCTTAATAATACTATAAAGAATAAGATTATTAGTTTTTTTAGATAATAAAGAATAGGTTAGTAGGTAGGCCTATAGAAATTAGTCTTTTATATATATCTATTTATAAGGATTACAGGCAGTGTAGGGCGATCAGCCTAAGTGTAGTAATTAGCTGGCTCTACCTTATAGTAAGTATATAGTACAGCTTAACTACTAAGTAGTTAAACTAGTGGATCTTTTAGTCTGTTAGGTTAATTAGTATACTACCTGATTTTCTTATATTTCTATAAGTATTTAATTTGCTTTATACTATAAGAATATATTATAAAAACTACTTTAAGTTAAAGTACTTTTACTAGTTATATATAGAAATTAAATTAATAGAGACTTAATAATAAACTTAACTTTAACAACTTATAAGGCAAATTAGAGATAAATTATTCTAGAACTTTATTTTACATCTAACATTATAAAATATAGTAGTAATCTTTACTTTATATCCTTTATAGAGATATTAAAGTAAACTTTATAAACACTTACTATAATAATAGTTAAAAACTAGCTATAGGCGTTATAGAACTACTTATAATATAAGGCTTTAATATAGATAATTAGTATATCAATAAGTTAATCTATATACTATAACGAATAATAGAGTTATATATAGATTTTAACTCTATTTAAGCTTATAGAAATTAAAATTAAATAACTAATAACATATAAAGACTCTTATAGTACTTAGTTAAATATAGATAACATAACAACTATAAAGATAAGAAGAAATAGAGGTAATAAAAACCTATAAATATAAATTATTAAAGCCTTTAAAAAGAATAATTAGAGATGCATCTTTAAGAGCTATAGAAAGAACTAATATTATAACAAACATTTTTTATTAAGCTAAAACCAGTAGTTAAACGTGTTAAATATTTAATAAAATATAACTATTAAAGGAGAAAACTAATAAAGCTATTAAACCTATTATAAACTTTAAAAAGACGTATCTAAATTAAACGTTTTTAGTTTATTAAAATAGTAAATATATATACTATATGTAATTTATAGTTTTATAACTAAGTTTATTAATATTACAAGTTATATTTATAAACTTTTTAGTTTTTATATTTTTATTTTTAAGACTAGTTTTTATATTTTTATTTTTAAGACTAGTTTTTATATTTTTTATTTTTAAGACTAGTTTTTATATTTTTATTTTTATAACTAAATTTACTTTACTACTTATAACTAGTTACCTACTAGATATACTTCTATTCTAATTAAGTATTATATTAAGGCTTTAAAATATTACTTTATAAGTTATTATTAAAATATATACTTTAACTTATAGTGTTACAGCGCTAGTAAAACGAATAGAGATTTCTACTAAATAAAGCTAACTCTATAATACTATAATAGGTTATATAACTAGTGACTATTTGCTGTAGTATATAAAGAAATATCTAGCTAGCCTAGCTCTACTAAAGATAATTCCTCTTCTTTACTTTAAAGTCTTTATAAGTAGGTTAATATAGTAGTATATTAATCTATCTAGATGTACTTTAAAATAATAATAGCTATAGTCTTTATTTTAATAAAGTAATATATACTTACTATTTTACTTAGTTTATTTAAAACAATAAAAGTAATAACTTATTATAAATTAAATTCTATTTATTTTAGTTTTATTACTTTCTATATATAAATTGCTTTATAGCTATTATAGCTAAACTTATTCTTTTATTTTTTACTTTATCTCTTTATTAAGAATTATATTAAATTTTAAATTAATCTTTAATATATTCCTATTATTTTATAGATTTTAAGTATTTATAAACCTCTTGTCAAATAGTTACTAATACTTTATAGTTTTATTTTATTATTAATATATCTTTATTATATAGCATTTAAATATTTAATTCTTTTTATGTTTATTATAAACTAGTTATATATAAATAAATATTTATCTTTATTCTAACTAAATAAAAGTAATAATTTTAGTAAGTATAAGTAATAGTATATTTACTTGTATTTAATTGTTATTTTTAAAAATTTAAACTAATATAAAAGTAGTTTATAGTATTTATATATATTTTTTAATACTTATATTCTCTAAATATTTACTTATAAGTATGTACTATTTACTATGTTAACTTCTAATTTTACTTAATATTTTATAACTAAAGTATTTCTCTATAAAATATAATCTATTTTATAGTTTTATTTATATAAATATTAAAATTAATAATACTTACTAAATAAATTATAATAATACTATAGAATATTTATAGAAGTCTCTTTATTTTTAAAATATATTTATAATATTATATATTAATTTTAATATTAGTTAAACATTGCTTTTAATTATATAGGTATTTATTTATAAATCTTTCTTTTATATTAATAATTCTTTACTAGAGAAAGAAGCTTTACAGTTATAAAATATAACTTTGTATTTAATTTAAATAAAAAGAGTAGACATATAGAATTTAATATTATTATATTAAATCTTATAATTCTAATAAGTATCTATAGTCTCTATAAAGATATTTTAATATAAACACTATAATATATAAATAAAAATATGTTTTACTATATTAATAAATAAAACTTATTATAGACTAGTTAAACTATATATACTATTATATAACTTAAATACTTTTATTTTAAAAATATAAATATATATAGAGTTTTATACTTTATTACTTTAAAATTATAAATCTACTACTATATAGTAAATTACTAGGTATTAAGTTTACTAGAGATTCTATAAAAATACTTTTCTAAATAAATTCAATTTAATATCTATAGTTTAATAATATAAATTATAAAATTACTTATAAAATAAAGTATAATAAAATAAAGATAACTCTATATATAATTTAGCTAAAGTACGTTTAATATATAAGAGCTTTAAATTTAAGTTTAATATAAAAGAAGTAAATATTAAAATATAAAATTATTTAATAAAAGTTCTTTATTATTAAATTAAAAACTTTATAGTGTTTTTATTTTAATAAAGTTACTAAAAACTATACTATCTATCTATCTTATGTTGTTTTTATTCTCTTATTTTAATAGTAATTTTTTATATTTAATGTTATATTTATTTTTACAAATATAACTTTTATATATAAAGGTTTTTAAAAATAAAACTTATAAATATTTAAATATAATATAGTTTCTACTTTTAATAGCTAAAAACTAAACTCTACTAATTCTATAATAGATATTAACTATAGATTAAAAATATAATTTAATATATAGTTATATAAATACTAAGTATATTTTGGTTTTAATTATAACGTAGTTATATAGACTTAATATTTATAGTTTATAATAAAGAACTTTATATAGTATATAAATTAAAAATAGAAAAACTAGATAGATAACTAAATATTAATTTTAAGCCTCTATTAAAGTTAATAAAATAAAACTACTAAGTAGTAGTAAATATATAGTGTAAAACGCTATTATATATATAAAAGAGTATTTTTTATAACTTTAATTATCTAAACGTGTATAATTTAAATTAATAGAATTAAGAGTCTTTAAATATATATAATTTTTAAATATATTATTAACTATATTAATTTAAAAAATACAATATAGTCAAAATACTTATTTATTTTATAAATACTAAAATTTATATATTTATACTAATATTAAAGATATATATATATATCTCTTAGTAAAATGTTTATTAACTAGAAAGTTTTAAAAGAATACTAAATAAAATAGTATTTATAGATTTTAAATTTTAAAAAATACTTTAATTAAATAATATATATTATATAGAGGTAAAGTTACTACTAAAACTATTAGTATATTTATACTAAAATATAATAAATAACTATAGTAGTAAATTTATAAAATAACTAAAATTTTAAACTTTAAATCTATAGAATTATATATATTACTAATATATATATTTATTATTTAGAAAGCTAAAGAAACTAACTAAACTTTTACTTTAAATAAATATATACTAATAATAGTAGCTAGTTTTGTAGCTACCTTATTAGTTAACCTTTAATTTCTCTTAATATATTAATCCGCTTTAAGTTGTTTTAATTATAGATATATTTATAAATATAAATTATTTAAAGCTTAATACTACTATTTATATTTATCTTCTACTTTAACTAATTAATTACCTTATAATATATAGTATACTAATAACTTTAACTCTATAACTAAAATTTAAAGTATATATAATACTTTTATTATATAGAAAGTAATAATAGTAATAATATAACTTTTATTATATACTTTAGTATACCTTTTATATAAGAAAACCAGCTTACAATACCTTATTAAATATGTAATTTAGTATAAAGTTTTATATATAGATATTTTAATATTAATAAACTATTAATTACTTTATTTATAAGTATTTAACTAATACTATTAATCCTATGTTTCTAAAAGCTTTAATTTAGATAAGTTAAGATTATTAACACTGTTTTTAATAATAGAATTTAAAATCTTTTTCTAACCTAGATACTTATAAACTTATAATTAATATTATTAACTAGAAGTTTACAAGATGTATAGTATTAAACTCTAACTTGACACTATATATTATACTATATTTACTTACTATCTTTAAAATATAATAAGAAGTCTCTATAGAAATTATATATAAACTACTATATAAATAGAATAATATAAATACTATATATATTATATAGCCTTTAGTATAGTATTATACTTATAATACTATTATTTATAAAGAGTTCTCTTTAATATACTTTAATACCTTATTGTTATAATATTAAATTCTATGCTAGTTAATATATAGCTGTATTACCTAATTGTAAAAAATTTCAAGTGAAGAAGAGAGAAATCTATCTACAAGGCTAGACTAGCTGGTAAGGCTTTAGTAGTAAAGCGCTATATGCCTATATCACCTAACCTATCTAGATCTACAAGCTACTTTTAGCTACTATAGCTCACCTATACGCTACAACCCTATGCCGTGCTGTAGCTGCTATACTACACTATAACATTATTATAGTTATTTAGCTTTATACTTTTTATTTTATTTTAGTTATTAATTTTATTTTTTTAATAATTAGATACTATACTTAATAGTACTATTATAACATCTACTATATATTTTCTTTAATATATAATTGTAAATAATAAATTATATTATTTTAAAGTTATAAACTACTTAAAAAGTAAAATATTTATATTTAAAAGAAAGCTAACTTTATAAAACCCTTATATTAACTAAGCCTTACTAATATTACCTAATTATCGCTAGTAAAACTTTTTAAATATATTAATAAACAGTTTAATATTATTTATAGTTTTTATAGTAGTATTTAAAAGGCTAACGTTTTAATATATATCTTCTAAATAGCCTATATAGTAGTGTTTATACCGCTTTTCAAGTATTTAAAATAGCTAACTATATTAGACTAATTAAGGTTATTTATAATTAATAGTTAATACTAGAAATATAAGTATTATATTTTAGATTATATAAAAGCTTAAAAATTAATCTCTTTATAAACAGCCTAAAGGCTAAGATATTTATAAAGTATATCTATTTATATTAAATATCTATATATAGTATATAGAATATTATAATAATTAACCTATAAGATACTTTACTAGTTTAGAAGAAGATTTCTTAATAATCCTATAGATCTTATAGACTATTTAAATATTCTTATTAATAATATAAACAATATAAAGTAGATAAATAAAGAGTTACATAGAATTTAAGTTTTAAAATATATCTTCTTATATTAAGATTTTTATTTAATTTCTAAATTACTTTAAATATAAACACTCTATAATAAATAACATATATATTTTATATATAAAAATTATAAATAATATAAAGAAATTAACTTAAATATAGAGACTAGCTAGCTATAATACCTTACATTAAATATATAGTGTAGTTTAACTACTAAGTATTTTAATAATATTAAACTATTAAGCTGTAATATATACTAGATATACTATATTATAATTTAATATTTTAAAAACTAAGAAATTAAAATAGTTTAAAAGTAGATATTAATATTACGTTTATAATTATACTTTATACTATTATAAATTTAACTTTATAATGTTTATAAAAAGGTTGCTAGATAATATAATATAATAAATATAAGCTATACTTTTAAAAGTATTTAAAAATATTATAAATAGTATAAAAAGCTTATTTTAAATAAATAAGTAATATATATTACAACCTTTAATTATAATAGATTAGTATTAGTTAGAAATATATTTACTATTTTTAAAATATAATTAATATTTTTATAAAACTACTACTTTAATAGATATTAATTTTAATATTAGCTATAAGTTAAATAGTATTAATATATTTAGCTTAAAAGTATTATTTAAATTATAACTTTAAAGCTATATAATATAAATTAGCTTATTATATAGTATATTACTTTTTTTACTTAACTAGTAAATATAAAAATACTATCTTAAAATACTTTTTAAATATAATAGACTTATAGCTACTATAGATTTAAAATAAACGTTTAAAAATATTATTTATAAAAAACTTAATAAAGCTTTACAATTACTATATTTATCTAACTTAATTTTATTTCTAATATATTATTATTAATTTATCTACTTTTAGCTGCTAACTATATAGGGAGTTTACTTTCTATCTAGTAAAACTTTATAAGCCTATATAACGACTTATATTCCTATATAAGCTTATAAGATAAAAACCTAACTTCTTTAAATCTATCTCTAATTTATATATTTACCTAATATAGAAAACTAATTTATCTTTACCTAAAGAGATAAGATATCTATAGTATACTAATTATATCTCTAGAAAGACTCTTAAGGTTGTATAGGCTTCTTTATAGTCTTTTATTACTAGCCCGCCTTAGCTGCTGTTAATTAGGAGGAGGGCTCTTTCTACCTCCTACCTATTGCTAGCCTTAGACGTCTTCTTATAGCGAAATAAGTAGGGATCTACCTTTATATAACAGCGCTTTTACTACTACTTGCTATAGTAATAAAAACTCACTTTCTACTACCTAACCTTTAATTTCTTTCCTATTTAATTTAACTTAAAATTAAGTAAATAAAACACCATTTTAAAGCCTTTTAAATAAGGCCTTATAAGCCCTCTTGTAATCGCTAACTATATTAAGAATAATATATAAGAAATCTAAAAAGAAGTCTTTAGCTATACCTATAGTTAAGCTTAAAGACTCTCTAGACCTTAAGAGGGCTTCTTTTACTATATATCTCTACTATATCTACTAGATCCTTAAGAATAGCTTTAGATCTTATATTACCTATATTACTATATATAAGTCTAAGCTTTTATAAGCTCTTATAAGCTTTTATATTATAGCTAACTTTTCTAAATAGAGACTTTATTTATCTTTTATATTAAGCGTTATAACTACTATATCAGCTAGTTATATAATTATCTTTTAGTAAGTTCTCCTACTACCTTTTAAAGACTCTTAAGCCCTTTTAACCCCTTATAGATACTAGATTAATACTATACTACCGTCTTTTAGCTAATAATAAAAGTATATATAGTTTACTATAATATATAGCTTACTAAGTATATATAACTTACTCTATATATTATATATATTATTATAAAATAAAAATTAATATTACTATAATATTTAGCATAATTAAAGATAAAAATAAAAAAGTCTTAATAATAAAGCTAAACTAGCTAGCTATCTCTTTATAGGCTTTAGTAAATAACTTTTTATTATATAACCTAATATAAAATTTTAAATTACTATTATTTAATATTATATTATATATATTCTAATAGTATTATAGTATATTAATATATAAACTAAACTAAATAATATTATTACTAAATATAATTACTATTTTAATACTATATATATAAGTATCTAGAAATTAGAATATTAAACTTCTTTTTATTTTCTATATATTTACTTTTATTTGTTTTTAAAATACTTATAAAATTAAATAATATAGAAATAACGTTATTAATAATATATAATAACTAATATTTATTATATTTTATAACTATTAGTTATTTAAATAATATAATTTATAATATAAATCTTATAATATAAGTAAAGTCTTAATTATTAAATATATAAATAGTATTAACTATAATAATAATATATTAGCCTTTCTTAATAATTATATTTAATATATAATAAAAATATCTTTACTATATTAGCTTTAATAATATAAAGTTATATTTTATATACTATTATTTAACTTTTCTTAATACTTAAATTTTAATTTATATAGAGTTTTCTTTTGTTTATAATTATTTATACTATAGTTTAAACTTTATTTTCCTATTAAGTATAAGCTTTTTTTATATTTTTATATAATAATAGTAAAGTATAAATATATTAGCTCTCTTTAATATTATTAATAGTATAAATATAATAGTATAAAGAAAATATATTAAATAATAATATTTACTTTTTATATATATTATATATAAGTATTTTATTTAAATAACCTAATTTATTATTTTTATAGTTAAAATATTTAGTATATAATTTATAGTATAATATTTTTTTTATAATATAGTTTATATTATATTTAGTAGTAGTTAATATTCTAGCTCTTTATAAGTAGTTTAATATAGTTTACCCTTTATAAAAGTAAACTATAATATATATTACTTTATAATATAATATCTCTAGTTTATAATAAATCTTAATAGTTTAATTTAGTTAGAAATAGTTAATAATATAAAATAGCTACTACTTTAGACCTTACTTTAACTATTACTATATATATAAAAGTAAAGCTAAAATAGTAGATTAATATAATACTAATAAAAGCTTTAAACGCCACCCTAATAGTAATAGCTTTATTAAACCTACTATTAAGGTTGTTAAACCTTATAATATAAGTTATACTAAAGGTATAATTAATATATTAGAAAGTACTTTTATCTAAAGTAATCTAAAACCTTAAGAAAAAGCTTAATATAAATAGGTATATATAAAAGCCTAATTTCTATAAGCCTAATTTCTATAAGCCTACCTATCAACCTGTTTTTTATTATCTAAAAAACTAATAATCTTATTCTTTATAATATTATTAAGAAGTACTTTCTTTAACCTATAAGGTCTACTATAGCCTAAAGATTACTATATTTTATATACTATCTATAGAGATCTACTATAAATAAGTGTAGTTATTAAACATCTTAGCCTTTAGGCTATTAATAAAGAAATATTATTTCTTAAGCTTTTAAGTAATCTAAAGCTTAATATAGCTATCTTTAGCTTTAAACTCCTAGCTAAAGATAATAATAGGAAAATAAAGAAGATAATTACAGCTTATATTTCTAAGCTTATAGATATACTTAATAATCTTAATAGCTTTAATAAAGCTAGTGACTTTAAGTACTTTAAGGATGTTATAGATGCTGCCGCCTAGGCTATTAAGGAGATAGATGCTATAAAGTTAGTTTTCTTATAAGTCTGCTTAGAGAGTAGTAGGTTGCACTAAACTATACTGTAATACATTAAGGTCTTTTGCTAAGTAGGAGAGAAAGTAGTAGAATTAGATTAGCATGAGGTTAATTCTAAACGGCTGAATTTATCTCGAAAGTAGATAGTTGATAAAGGTGTACTTAATAACTAAGGTATAAGAGTTATATAGCTAAATAGCTGTTAGATGACATAGTGGCAAGTTAAGATGAAAATCTTTATAAACAACACTTCTATAGATATTATATCTAGGCTATAGGCCCTTTTATATTATATAATATTATACTTATTATATAATTATATAAGTTTAGTTTAAAAACGTTAATAAATAAATATAAATTATAGATAAAAACTAAGCTTTAATAAGAATAATATACATAATAGTATAGATATTTATTTATTCTATTAACGTACTGCTTTAAAATACAATATTATGTTGTTAATTCATAGCGTTGCTACTGTGTAAGCTGTATAAACAATGACAGAATCAATGGGTTGTAGTTGGAATGCGGCTCAAATGTATTGCCTCAGGCCGTCATGCCAATACCCACTATTCTGGCTTCATTCCTCGCTGCACGCGCACCTTAACATCATCTCTTGCATCACCACTATCCATGTGCCATTGATAGTTGTCACTTCGTCCTATGCCTACAATTCATCGCGGGCGACTCTGTACTACTTCCCACTGGAGCTTCAACCGATCTAAAACCACTTAGTCGACAGCGCATCCACACCATGTCGACCCGTCAAGCGGCATTGTGAGCTCCCGCATCCACCACCAACGATCGACCCCCGAAAGAGCCGTCGAGCTGACAATTGTCATGACAGGTCGCTTTATCGACGGTCGCTGAAGCTGGCCCTTGATTGGGCTGTTCACCGCCATCTCTGGAGAGGCCAAGCTCTGTATATCCGGTCATTGTTCGAGGCGAACAGAAATGTGACGGATTCCCGACAGAAAAGAGTGAGCCAAGCTCCCAAATACCCCTTTCGACTCTGTGCACAATTACAAACCAGATGGGGCAAACTGACAAACCATCAATCAACTAGGAGCTTTTGGTCCAGACAGAGAAGTTGTTGGCAAAGTGGAAACACCCAGAGCCCTACGTGCACCCAACAGCCCCTGGCGGTTCGTAATACCCATATCTAAAGTTTCCTACCAAAGTCGAGCGGTGTACTAACTTTTGGAAACACAGGTTCCAAGTACGAGCGCAACCTTCCGGCACCCATTCTCGACCGTGAGTTCTTCGACGCCAGGATCGCAACAGTATCTATACGCTAACACAGTAACCAGCGCCGCCTCCATTGAAGTTTTAAGCGAAGAAAGTTGGAAACGGGATGGCTTGGAGTGTAAATATCGATAGCGTTGTGCATGACAAGAAGCCGCTGCCATTACCTATGTTCTTTTAAGTTCGCGACCTGAAAGTGAGCCATGCTATCTGGGGAAATTTGGAATGGGCTTGGCGGACGAACTTCAAGAGGTCTGGTTAGCTCGATGTTTGGCATGTTATCATTGGCCTAACTGTACGCGAATCACACCTGATTCTGGAGGGCAGCCAGCCTTGATTCTCTATCTCGAATGTATTGATTCTGCTATGGAGATACATTGGTGTCAGTCACTAGATGTCCGCGAATGGAGCTAGTGGTGGCTAATTACGTCGAGTACAAACCATTTAACCAAATCACGCGAGGTAGACTCAGGCAGGCAATCAGATAGGAACCAGATGCCGGGACTATGAACCTTGTGAATGTGTTTGATGCACCACTCAACCGCAGTAGTAAAACTGCTGCGGAAAACGCAACCGTCATTGTCACATGCGAATTGTTTCCACGATCTGTACACTACATACTGCGTACGAGACGAAACCCATCAAATCCACACTAAATACTATTAACTGCGGACATGGATTCTTATTTCACAAATAGTACCAAATAAGGTCGAAGTAAAACAAAGTCAAAACGCTGTGGCATAATCGCGCAGAAATGATCTTCAAAAGGTATTCTCATTCGTAACCACAGCTTCCGCTGCCGTGGTATTATTGTACAACCCAAACGTGAAAATCAACCGTGAAACCTGAACCGTGACCCCGATGTCATGACAACCCAAAGCAGCCGACCAGCACGAAAGAAACCCAAACCCGAGACACCCATTTACAGCTCTTGGCTCAGGTTCTTGCCAGTCTTGCCAGTCTTCTTGGGCAACAGGTCTACAAGCCTAATTAGCACTACATTTTAATACAAACACAGTATGAAACTTACTCTGGTGAATGTTAGGCAGAACACCACCCTGGGCGATGGTGACGTGACCCAGAAGCTTGTTCAACTCCTCATCGTTGCGGATGGCGAGCTGGAGATGACGGGGGATGATACGGGTCTTCTTGTTGTCGCGAGCGGCGTTGCCAGCCAACTCAAGAATTTCAGCAGCCAGGTACTCGAGAACGGCGGCGAGATAGACAGGGGCACCAGCACCGACACGCTGGGCGTAGTTGCCCTTGCGCAGCAGACGGTGAACACGACCGACGGGGAAAGCGAGACCGGCCTTGGAGGAACGGCTGAGAAAACAGTCGAGTCAGCCAAGTTCGATCGAATGCACAAAGCGGGAAAACGCGATCACTGATGCGTGAGCGCAAAGAGGAGAAGCTTACGATTGCGCGTTCTTGGAACCGCTGGCCTTGCCGCCGGACTTGCCGCCTCCAGTCATTGTGAATGTGAGATTTTCGGTTGAAAAGGTGGGAAAGGTTGGTTAATGTGCGTGAGACGCGAGAAAAGCGACTGGGCTGGATGCTGGCTGTGGGTTGCGGATGGAAAGTGAGATGAAGATGGAAGAGAGTGAAGATGGTGGGGAGTCAAGAAGTTAAGTAGTTTTCGCGTCGGAGGAGCTCGATCACGGATCACCAGCGCGCGATTTAACGCTAAGCCGAAATCAGAAATTCCATGTTGTTGTGCATCTTTTCTGGGGCCCACGGCAGGAGGTACGTACCTTATCGCTCCCGCATGGTGGAGGAGCCTTGTGCCTGGAAGTGGTGCTGGGTGGCTAAAGGAAATAAAACCCCGGGGGTCCCGCCGTTGCCCTCCACCCCACGTCTAGGACACGTCCCTTCTCTGACTGCCTCTTTTATTTTATTCCAATCCTTTTCGAATAATCTAACTGGCCAGGAAAAGAAGGCACCTCGCCAGTGGTTCTGACGATGCCGTCTTCTCCCCCGCCTCTTTTCCTTTTCGCTTTTTGTTTCTCTTGCATCTTTGGAACAAACACAACACAAATCAGGCAACACAATCAGCTAAGTATTTTCGATATTGACACTGACGCGGTCCCTACCTCCTTTTTATTATTATTAGATTGTATTGACATCACCATTGCTTATGAATCGTCTTCATACGTCGACCTCTTGCTGCCAAACTATTCATTTCACCAGACTCCCCATCTCATTAGGCTATGTTGAAGTTAGGAGGCTTTCACGCCAGTGATTTCAAACCTTTTCCTCTTCCGGCTCACCCATCTGCGTCTATGATATCGACCGGCTGTGGTCTATCTACTGCATGGAGATTGACCTTGGAGGATCCGCCGAAAGGCTCTTACCCGGTCTAGAAGGCTCTCATGTACGTGATGCAGACACATTGAAATACGTGTAAGCGGACCCAGCTACCTGGGTCTTACATGGCCCATCTTACTGCTCCATCCTGTGTTGGATCCGGAAGAATCAGATACAGTTCGGTCAGAGGCCTCATAAAGCGACCCCTGCGTGACTGTGGTGGCAATGTGTCAATTGAATTCAGCCTTGCGGCGGCAGTGGAGTGGTTAGGAGAACCCACCAAATTGCCTTCCGCCGTGGTTTCGTCTCTGGACAGCGCGTCGCGATCTAGATTTCCGCTCTCTGCTCCACGTTCAATGCCGCACGTTGCCTTGGCCTGTATGTATCTGCTACTAGGGGTAGATCGCAGAGACTGAGCTACCCAGACATGTGGGTGGGAGCCGTGCGGGCCCAGTCTAACCCTGCCCAGTCCGGCGTCGCGTTGGACGCGTCGAGCATGGCAGAGGGGAGTAGAGCGGAAGCGGAAGAAGACCCGTTCTACTTCCCTGGCATGCAGTGGTTTATGATCGTCGTTTGCGCTCCATCTTTGCAGGAAGCAGTGCAATGCAGCAAACCGAAAGGTCGTTCAGCGTTGCAGGTCAAGCGCATACCAGACCTGGCTACAACAACCTCGCTGCCTTGCACTAGAACATTCGGGTTGACATTTATTGATAACTGCGACCACCCCTTCACTATGATGCACGGCGATAGGTCATAAAATGGTACATGGTGAAGGCTCGATAATCTGCCACATGATGCGAGACAACATGCTGGTAGCGATGGTCCTAATAAATTCAGAGTGCTTCCAACCAACCAGAACTCGTTGGATTGAGTTCGTTGCACCAAACGAAATGCACTGGTTTGCGGTACGAGAGTAAGTCAGAGGTAGAATGAGAGGCATGGGTGCTAGAGATGACGCGCTCGCGTCAGCTTCCACCTCCTTATCGCGTTATCTATGAGATACGTATCTAGTTGGTACACGGGGCTTCCATTTCCCTCCCCGGAAATTTCCTGATTGGGTCTGTCGATTGCAGTCTTTTTTTGGTCGTTGACCACTGCTCAGTGAGCAACTGGTGGGTTCTTTTGCAAGTAAAAAGCTGGTTGGCTCGCAATGCTGCACTGTCATTGGTGGTTGCTTCTGCTTCGTACTACGCGAGGAAAAAAAAATACTTGATGCACGTATTTTTTTCATAGCGCGAACGCGTGTATACCCCAGTCCGGCAGCCGCTCTTGTGGTCTCCACTTCACCGTTCTGAGCCTGAGCCTTGCTGTTTCCCTTTCTGCAAGGCAAGACCACCCCCCGGACCAGACTGCCCACTGCCCACTGCACCACTGACCACCCACCCCTCCCCAAAATCACTCTGGCCTCGCATCAAATCAGTAACGCCGCTAGTGCCCGTCGCGTCCAGCTACAAAAACCCAGCCCACCCCCCATTCTTCTTCTTGCAACAACAACTCTTCCACTTTCCATCCATCAGCTCAAGTCACGGTCGTCAAACTCATCTCAACCCAGCTCAACGCATACCCAATCTTCTACTTTCTCACCTTCAAACCAAACCGCAAAAATGCCCCCTAAGGCCGCCGACAAGAAGCCCGCCTCCAAGGCCCCCTCCACTGCCTCCAAGGCTCCCGAGAAGAAGGATGCCGGCAAGAAGACTGCCGCCACTGGCGACAAGAAGAAGCGCACCAAGACGCGCAAGGAGACCTACTCCTCTTACATTTACAAGGGTGAGTCTCACATGATTTCCTCCCAGTCTGGGTACAGCGCGTCGCGAACATTTATGGCGTCGCGTGTCCCCGGTCCCTGCATTCGCGAACAAGATTGCTAACCTTGCACGCTTAGTCCTGAAGCAGGTCCACCCCGACACTGGTATCTCCAACCGTGCCATGTCCATCCTCAACTCCTTCGTCAATGGTAAGCACCGGCACCCATAGCTTCAATATCGCGCTTTCTCTAACATGCCCACCAGATATCTTCGAGCGCGTCGCCTCTGAGGCCTCTAAGCTTGCTGCGTACAACAAGAAGTCCACCATCTCTTCCCGTGAGATCCAGACCTCGTATGTCAACCCGCTGATTCCACGCACATAATGTACACAACTGACACACAGCAGTGTTCGCCTTATCCTGCCCGGTGAATTGGCCAAGCACGCCGTTTCGGAAGGCACCAAGGCCGTCACCAAGTACTCTTCTTCCACGAAATAAGGGGTGCTTGTGCTGCTTTTCTTTTCGGGCATTGGATTTTACTTGGCATTTGGGTGTCATGATGAGACCTGCCAAGGTTACCAATATCCTTGGAGTCTCTTAATGCGTTACGGATGGTTTGCTTTTTTGGGGGCAATGTCTTCACGGTCAAACGGGGTTCGCGGGCTGTACAATACACCTTGAGAATAGGGTTTTCGGACGAATGAATTCGTGCACATGAACACAAACACTGGTTTCCACATCGTCTTGCGCGCTTGTTTTGAGATCCAGTATATACTCAATCTACAGGCGCATCCGGCTTCAGCACCTGACACCCCCATCTCCCCGCACACCAGGCGACATGCGGGCATGGGGCCTCGAGTGTTATCCAAGGCCTGCCTTGCTACGTTTAACGACATGGGCGACTGGTTGCAGTATGCCCTTGTTATTGAGTGCGCCAAGAGCGGTACCGCTGCTCCAGCCCATCTTCTCAAGCATTGTACGTCCCTTGTTATCCTGGCTTAGTTCTGGCGCGGAGCCACCAACAACCTCGCCATCTCGATAAAGAACACCCGCATGCCCGCCGCCACCCCCGCGGCGTATTGACTGCCGCTGGACTGCAGCCCGCAGCGCCGTGTCGTTACGAGGGAAGTATTTCCGCCCAACCCTGGCAATAGCCATGTCAAATGTTTCCTCTGCGAATTTAGTTGTTCGAAAGCTGCGATGAAGCATGGGTCGCCGTTGATCACCCGACCCCGTCGACTTCGATTTGATGTTGAACTTGCTGGCTAGCTCGTGAATAATTTTGCGGGCGTGATTATCCATGGGAGGTAACGTCAGACTACAAAATTGCGTCAGTTCATGGAAGCTAGCGAAAACGAATTGGGACCATATTTGGCATAACTCACCTGGGCTGCGAGCCCAGAAGGAACTTCTTCAGCTCTTCGGCGATCTGGTCCAGTCCCATGCCTTGTGGGTACTTGACTCTTAGATCTTCTGGGTTCGCGTGTTTCCCAAGCAGCCCTTGTTGTCGCAAAGCCTGTCGTTCTCTTTTCCTCTCGGCCTTCTTCAAACGGTCATTCTTCCATGCCGCCTGCATCCTGCCTTCCAGCTCCGAATCCGAAATATCAAATATGGGGGCTTTGCCTTTAGCCTTCTTGCGTTTCAGCACCGGGCGGTTCCAATCCATGAAGTCGAAGTCATCGATTTCGTTGGCAAATCGATCTGCCGCCGATGCAAAGACGTCATCCTCAATATCCTCTTGCTCACTTGTCTCTGATTGCAGTGAGGCATCTTCGGCAAGAGATTGCTCAAGGGAGCCTAGGTAAGAGGCATCCGTCTCGAGAACTCCTAAAAGTGCTTCATCAACCTGTGCCGCCTTGGTTCTCTTCGCGTGCTTGTGCGCGCTTTGCCGAGGCCCCTCATCATTGCCTTTGAACATGTCTTCCGTCTCAGCAATCGTGTCGTCGGGCCCACTCGTACTGCCCGTTGCAGACTTTGGCTCGTCTATGGCGGTGATAGTCTGGAACGACTCTTCAACACTCTCAGACTCACTGAGGGAGCCGCCAATATCCCGACGAGAATATGCCTGGGCAGGGATCAAACCTTCGTCATCGCCGTGTTCCCGCATATTAGCGATGTAGTCCGCGATCAAGTCGTCCTCTTCCTGGCGATTTTGGGGTTTGGTGTCTCGACGAGAATGCCGCTTCAAACCTGGGCCGCCGTTTCCAGAAGGACCCGCGAGACTCTTTCCCTTAAAACCAACCGTCTTCTCGACCATTTTAATTTCTGAATGAATCCCACCCAAATTGAAAGGCTTTGGTTTGTCGTGGTCTTTGGGGGGATTGTTACGACCTCTGAAAAGAATGATTTCCTCACTGGAATCGGATGCGACAGGTGATGGAGAGCGTGCGAAAGTTTGCGTTGAGAGTGTATCACGCCAATGCCTGTCTCCTATGACATCGAGGAAGAAAGGTAGCGTTGTGGGTGCCTCCTGCATTGGAGGAGTCTCGGCGCCTGTGAAATTGTCTTCTCTGTGAGAAGCCTTAACCTCCATGGCTTCATCTTCATATAGTGGAGCTTCAGTCACACTCAAAGCATTGTCGGCCGATGTAACACAATGTATGCACGCGTCATCGTACATGGAAGTGGTAGGCTCATCGATCAATCTGTCGTCGCCTTGGTTGTTCGAGGGTGTAGGAACGACATCAGGCACTGCTTCGGGCTGATTTCCCGACTCCTTATGCAAAATGCTTTCCAGTTGTTTGAGTGGCTCGGTGGATCCTGTACTCACGAAGCTGACAGGCCGATGGCGTAGTCTCGAATCACTACTCCAGGGCGACGAGCGGTGCGCTGTACTTCGAGCCTCATCCTGCAAAGTGAATCCTGTTAAGCATCCGGTTAATTGAAACTCTCGACTAGAGAAGAACCTTCCTGGGCCTGCGTTAACTGACCGGTTGATCCAGTGCCGACTGCAATACTGGGACCAGGTCGGTCTATACCACGGGTTGATCGCAGATGATGAACACTGCGCGATGGCGCTCGCGCACCACCTCTTTTCCCACCTCGTGGCATCCCCCACCCACGCAATGAATAGGGGGGAAAAGGGTGTTGTGGCGCTGCGTAGTGATTTCCGCCTTTTCAATAAAAAACAGTGTTGAGTCAGATCGTGGTGAAAATCCCAACTACCTCATGGTAAGGTAGTTAGTCTGGCTGGGATGTAGGGTAGAAACAGAAAAAATCAGATGCTTCCCCTCCGCAATAGATTCTACTGCAGGGCCAAGTAGCTCCAGGTAAGTACGGATACCGTAAGCTTTGTCACATTGTAATTGCATGTTCCACTCAATAGCAAGCGGGGCTTTTGACGCACCTCTTATCGATAAGAACACATTAATGGCCAGTTGGCTGAGCTGCAGTGGAGCGAAGTACCTGAGGTAGCATAGTAGTTGCCGATCAAAAGAGGACCTATGTCCTGGGGCTTCCCTAACAGACTAAAGCACTTCTATCAGCGTTGCAGTGTTAGGGGGGGCATAACATTTGGTCCGTGGCTGAGACTCGTCCTCATGGTCAACCTCGGTGACAACACTGAACCACGAGCCCCGCCATGCTTGGCCGATGCGTCACAGGGACAGCCCGCCTGTTATCGGTTACCAAAGGAACTTAGGCGTTTCCCCTTCACCTTAAGGTTCCCTCTTTCCTTACCTCAGCTTGCCTGCCTACCCC
The DNA here is from genome assembly GCF_051148585.1 of Colletotrichum jinshuiense. Taxonomy (NCBI): domain Eukaryota; kingdom Fungi; phylum Ascomycota; class Sordariomycetes; order Glomerellales; family Glomerellaceae; genus Colletotrichum; species Colletotrichum jinshuiense. The sequence continues at coordinate 2,854,297 of NC_139313.1, forward strand.
CGGCCTTCTCGTCACGTACCTTGATCCAACACCACGGCCCTTGTTGCTCTTTCTTGCAGCTAGCCATCTTGCATTCAAACGACTGCCTGCTTGTTACCACGCGGTTACAACGCGGTTACAACGCGACGCAATCTGGGCCCCTAATTTGACACCAGGACTGACTTTTCCTTCATCTTCTAGCTTGTAAAGGAGCCAACCATACTATTAAGGGCGCCACCAACGATTGTATCCTCGTCTTCTCCTCGCCCGCACCCACGCCTCCAGCAGTAACGGACTCGCAAACGCCGGACTGCCCATCTTCAGGACCTTGCATCTTGGCTCTACCTTGATGAAATCCGCTATGGCTGCGGTAGATATCGGTCGATACCGTCGCATCGTTCAGATGTTCTGGGACCCTGAACCCACCAACGACTACCAGATCGATCTTCCGGTTTGGTGCCTTGGGCGCTCGTACACACTCAACACCAAAACCGTCAAGGACAAAGACGAGCGGGGCCAAACTCCTCCTCCGACCGACACTGCAGAAGCAGAACCGAAAGTTGGCAAAACATCAACCGCGACCTCGGCCAAAGGCCCCGAAACCCCACCAGATTCCATATCAAGCAGCTTCTCATCTTCACTCGCCTACGATGACGATTATTCCGGTCAAGATGGAGGGTGGCCATCTGCTTTCCTGGACGACTTCGAATCCAAGTTCTGGATGACGTACCGGTCCGAATTTCAACCAATAGCGAAGTCTACGGACCCTAGAGCATCGTCGGCGTTGTCTTTCTCGATGCGCATTAAGAGCCAGTTGGTGGACCAAAATGGCTTTTCGTCTGACAGTGGTTGGGGTTGTATGATTCGATCAGGCCAGAGTCTATTGGCAAATGCGATGGCCGTCATTAATCTGGGGCGCGGTACGTCTCCCTGACCTTCCCACGGACTGTGGTGTAGGTGCCGTTTCTCTTCTTCAATGTTAAATGTTGTAATAGATTGGCGCCGAGGCGAAAGCCCAGAAGAAGAGCGGAAACTTTTATCCCTGTTTGCGGACGATCCGAGAGCCCCATATTCCATTCATGAGTTTGTCCAACATGGGGCTACCGCCTGCGGCAAATATCCTGGGGAGTGGTTTGGCCCTTCTGCAACTGCTCGATGTATCCAGTAAGCCTAAACACGCTCGGTTTGGTGTCGTTGGACCCGGCATGACTACTAACATGGAATCGCAGGGCTTTAGCCAACGCTCAAGAGCAGCAGCCCTTAAGAGTGTACTCCACCGGAGATGGTCCAGATGTCTACGAGGACAACTTCCTGAAGATCGCCAAACCCGATGGTTCTGAATTCCACCCGACTCTTATTTTGGTTAGTACTAGGTTAGGAATCGACAAGATTACCCCGGTCTATTGGGAGGCTCTCATAGCCGCTCTTCAAATGCCACAGTCAGTGGGCATCGCAGGGTAGGTATGTTCACTCGGGCTAGCATTCATTTGCTAATTTTTCATGTAGTGGCCGGCCTTCCTCTTCGCATTACTTCATAGGTGCGCAGGGGTCTTACCTATTCTACCTTGATCCGCACCATACCAGACCTGCGCTTTCCTTCCATGAGGATCTTTCTCGTTACACTGAAGCGGATGTTGAAACCGTGCATACCCGTCGTTTGCGCCGGCTACACGTAAGGGAAATGGACCCTAGCATGCTGATTGGTTTCTTGATCCGGGATGATGACGACTGGGCCGAATGGAGGCGGAATGTCAAGCATGTACAGGGAAAGGCTGTGATACATGTTGCTGAACATGATCCGGTGTCAAGAGGCGGCGGAGGCGAAAGAGACAGCGCCATCGATGAAGTTGAAACCCTCAGCGATGATGATGGCGATACCATACTAAACGCTTGACGCCTCCACTACATGATATCATGAAACTAATAGGCGCTGTGAAATGGGTTTGTTTCGGCGTTGGGAATGCAACGAGGCAAATCAATCAACGCGTAACTACTCCCTTTAGTGCAGTTGGGCATATGCTATCTATTGGGCCTGGAATTGGCACGGTCATGGGCGTACAGGATGATCAGTTCAAGATCAAGGCAAGGCAATAACTGGTGGGCGAATTCTTGAATATTTGTTTATCATTGTTTCGGGTGGTTCTGACTTTGCCCTGCGCTACTGGGACAACCGCAATAGGAAGAGGGGAGGGCATGGTCTTACAGATAAACAGTAATCTAGCGCTTCTTCTTTTTACCACCTCCAGCGGGGGTTGACGTAGGCGCTGCGTGATCAAGATCCCTGATATGCGTGAAGAGCTTCGTCTTGGAAGGAAACGATTCCTTGCAGACCCCACACGTGTGCTAGTGAACCTGTGTCAGTAACCATGTTTCAGAATGAATGAACCATGCAAGGACTTACTGTCCCGGAATGGGCCTCTTCGCCCGCCTGTCGTGCTGCTTTCTTTTCGCGCTTGGCCTTAGCCTTGCCCATTTTCTTGGGCTGCGGCCAGTGATCATTGTTGTCGTCTAGCGACAAACCTTTCAAGCTGGATGATGCCTTGTCAACATCGCCTTTTGGAGTATCCTCTTGGCTTGTTTCGACGATGAAAGTCTCATCAGCGAACAGTCTCTTCTCGATGTCGACGCGGGAGGCGTATTCATCGTCTCCCAAAGACTCAGACGAGGTATCAGAAAGGTTGGTTTCTTTAACATCAGGTACAGACTCCGTCATATCGCCAGTGTCTTCCTTGGTAACGTGTGGCTCGGCTGCTTGCTGAGTTTCCTCCACCAGCCCAGCATTTTCGGGTACAGCAGCAGTCTCATGAAGGCTTAAATGAATATCCTCATTCCTCATCTGGCGCCTTAATTGCTGGACGGCTTTGATGTGTTTCTTACTCCTCTCATGTGCTTCAAACGACTTCTCACTCTTGAAAGTCTTGTTGCACACGACACATTCGATCTCTTCAACCTCAGACTCCTCCTCCTCGCTTTCGGAAAAGTGCCCTCCAGGATCCCCGTCATCCCTTGCTTGAGCCCATTCGGGAACAAATGCCTCGGAAAGCCTCTCTTTGTTAGCAGCGCGAGAGCGTGCAGCTTGAGCAGCTGCGGCACTGCGCAGGGATTCCTGGCGCTCTGCAGCAGTTTGCGTGTTTGGCAGGTACCGAGGGTCGCGTTTGCGCACAAAGGTGACGAGGAACTTTACGGCGTCGTTGAAGTCCCTAATTGCCTCGTCGCGCACTTTTTTGTTTTCCTTCTCCATCAGGCGCCTCACACGACGGTCTGGCGCATCTGAAAGCCGGTATTTGTCCTTCCAGGCAAAGGTCTTGCGAGTTGAGAAGCTTGCCCAGGCGCTGTAGAAGGGTTTTGCAACGGCTTCATAGCTGTCCGTAGAGGAGCCAAATGTAGGGTGGTCTGGAATATCCCCCGGCGCATACTCGCCTGCGGCGATCTCTTCGTCCGAAAGATGGTCGAATGTCGCCTTCGCAATACCAAAGAAGCCCGATGGCTCATCTGTAAAAGGAACGGTGGGGTTGAAGCGACGAATCAAAGAGAAAATGTCTTCGGTGGATGTGAGTTTGATGTTGTTGTACTCAGGGCTACGGACGTCCGAATCGTCAGGATCGGCACCCCGCAGGATGGCTTCGCGATGTGAATCGTACCAGGCCCTCTCCTGGGGGTCGGACAACACTTCATATGCAGCCTGGACTTCGGCAAAGCGGCGAGTTGCATTCTGGATGTCGTTCAGATTTCTGTCTGGGTGAAGCTCAAGGGCGCGTCTTCTGTAGGCTTTCTTGATCCTGTAGATACAGAAGGGATTAGAGAATGGCGATTGATGTTGACGGCAGAATAATCACATACTCTTCATCAGTGGCATCGCGCTCGACGGCGAGAAGCTCGTAGTAACATGTCTTTGTTTGCTGGGAGGGGCCATCGCCCTGATCTCGACCAGAAGATTGCTGAGCACCCATGGCAAGTTACGGGCACTAGGGAGATCACAGAAGCTGTTCACTTCTCCACTTGCCGTGTGTGAAATAATCCGTTTACACAGCACGAGAGTTATTGCCAAATGTGCACACGGGGAGGAAATCGGGGGGCCAAGTCCACGATGCCTAGCTGAGTGCAGAGACGGCAAATGAGATCGACTCCGAGGCGAGACGAAAGTCCGCCGGCTCCAAACGAAGTTGCGATATCTTGGCAACCCACTGTGATAGGGTGGAAGGGAAGATATTGGTTGAAGCAGTATGGTGAGATATTGTGCGATGGGGAGATGGTGATGATCGACTGGAGCCGTCGAGGGAGATGGTGGAAGGTTGAAAGTCGGTACCTGTAACTACGATAGGGTCCTTGGAGATATATCTTGTGGAATGCTGCTTGTCGGTGGCTCCCTCAACTACGCCGGTGACTCAGAAGTTCGAGTCGGGTATCCGTTATGCGAGATAGTCCTTTGCAGAGCATAAACACCCAAAGTCGATCTCTTGCCGACGACGTCTCTTGTAGCTTTTTTTTTTGTCTTACGATAAAATAAAATAAAATAAAATAAAACCCATATGATTCAGTGCCCCTCCATTTGTCACAGCCCCGCGACCCCTCATTCCCCCTGGGCTAGATAAGATAAGTGACGGGGAACGAGTGAATCATGCCCACTAGGTACTACCACTCTTTCAGGCCCACCTAATGCAAGCTAGCTGAAGAAAGCTGATGATTTGCGCTCAACCTGTCTTCTAAGAAAGGATAGAGGGAGGTAGCTTAGACCTGCGGTTATAGGGATAACACCGCCGCAAGCAGTTTTCGGCCTGTCTGGAAAAGCTTTCGGCGAGTGTCAACACGCTGTTTGCTACTTGTGGAATGCCCATAGCGGTGATGCAGCGACGCTGCAAGTCCCGTAGACCCTAATTAACTGTTTGCTTTCCGGCCAGACGAACCCGGAGTCTTGGTCCGGTCAGTCCCTCACAAGACTTAACTGAAGTTGGGAATGCCCTCCTGTCACACAGCACCAATCTCGAAGCACCAAGATAGATGTTGGCGACTGGATTAATCGTGCGGGAAATATCCGTACCCGCGCAGAATTTGGAATTATGTCAGCTACGACAGGGCACGCTGTTAAACCTTGGCGTAAGTACCTGGTGCCATATCCGTGCCTTTGGAGATGAGATACTCTGCAAACCGGTAGCATCTTCGAGGCAGTTTACTATATGACTCAAATGTGACTCGAATATGCACCGAGCACTTCCCAAAGCAATATTGGGCTGGTAGGGCTGTATGCAGTTGCATGTAGTCAAGTTGCATAGGTCGTCGTCCCTGACTGCGGTACCGTTTCTTGGATTGATACGTATCCACGTCCCAAGAATCACAGAGGATGGAGCGCTGGGATTTTCCTCCGTTGGCCCGCCCTAGCCGACCCTATCCCATTGTACCCACAATGGACGAGGCGAGGTACATATATTACTCTCTACCAGTTAGATACTGTAGCACGATGTTGACATTATTGCCCGGCATAATTCGATGCATCATCGCCAACGAATGTGTCATTCTTACCTATGTATGCACGGGATTCTGTCCCTAGCTTTTTAGCGCGGCTTGGGCTCTGTCCAATGTGTAGTGTAAGTACGTCGAGGTAGGTAAATTGGCCTGGCTTGGTCTGGCCTGGACCGGACTACACTGTATTGGTCCCAACTCGGACGCGGCCTTTGCTGGTATGACTTGAAAGAATTGCAGTGGCTACTTACTTGTTTACCCGCGTGCCAGCCGAGTATCTTACCTACCTGCCTTGAGTAAGGTGCGGTCCGGTCCAGTCAGTGCCTAAGGATAGACAGGGAAACCGAAGGCAACGACGGGATGCACCTTCCGGCCATTGCTGTGCAGGTAGGTGGTGGTGCGTTCATGTACGTCCCTGTCCCTGCTTGTCCTTGCCCTTGTCCTCAGCAGCCCGGTCCAGTCCAGCCGCACCCATTGAAGAAAACAAATTTGGTTACGTACTGTATCCGTCCCGTGCCTGTATTTTTTTTTTATATAGTGCAACCTCGCTGCTTGCCCTCTGCCGTCTGTCCCTCTACATGTCCCCCCTTCGACGGCGTACCCTGAACCCTGGGCTATCCTTCTCCTCCTGTCTCGTCCACCCGGAAAGGAAGCCATGTCTTCCGTCTTCGCCAAGACACTCGTCCCAAAATCGTTACACTGGTGATCTGATGAGCCATGAAGTTTGCCCATGATTTCAAGGAGACGCTGAGGCGTGAAGGTAAGTCCTTTGCATAACCCACGGCCGATCAACAATGGCCGCATCATCCCATGTCCATTCCTTTCCTGCTCCTATCCCCTGCCCGTTCCTCTCATTTCGGACTCCATCCTTCGCGGGTTGAAGTTCAACATTGAGCATCACTGACTGCGAAATTGGCCTTTCAGACTTTCCGCCCCACTGGATCGATCTTGCCGTTCCATATGGTCAACTGAAAAAGGTCCTAAAGCGTGTCGCCCGCGAACTGAACGATTTGGGACTCGATCCCGAAACTTTGCGCCAACTTCTCGACCCGGCCGCTGATTCGCCACTGGCCGCCAAATACCGCCTCAATGGTAAACTATATGCCCCCTCCCGCACAACATCTTTGAGTCGGCGCCACCTTCATCAGGAGCAAACCACTGACACTCACTTTTTGTCATAATTTAGCTGCCGGGAACTCAAAATTGCTGAGACCCAAGTTGACCGTCTTGGTACACATGCGTGATGGTAACGCTGTAGATGCATCTTTGGCACCTGCATCCCGCGCTCTCATTGAACGCATTGCCGCTTTGCAGTCTCCCAACCCCGACCAACTCGTGTCAGCCGCATCTCTTAATGAGAAGACCTCCTCGCCTATTTCCTCTGCTGAGTCTCTTGCCGCCGCCGAGATTGAATTATCCGACACACAGCACCCTGACCAGGACCAATACCAGGGACGAGGTCAGGTGGTGCCAGAAGTGCATTATGAGCGCATTGAGGTTCCCCTCGTCTTTGATAGCGAGTTCTTTGACATCTTGCAGAGCGATGTCAACAATCTCGATGCGCTTCAAGCCAAGGAGGAAAGAGCCATGGTGGCAGAAATTGTCGCGTTGCGCCAGGATGTTTCCCATTTGACCAAACCCAGCCGCCTTTCAAAGAGTGACCTCGCAAGGTGGCGCGCTATTTTTGAGCTGTACCTTGATGCTCAGGTCTTCTTTTCCACCCACGAACAGGACCACGGGTCGCGCAACAGCCAGACTGCCGCAAAACAACTTCAGTGGTTCCAAGAAGAGATCACGAAACGCAACCTGGTCAAGTCTTTCAAGATTGCCGAGAGCCGCGAGGCCCTTGTCCGATTTCTTCGGTTAAACGCTGTTCTTTTGAAAAACTTGCAGTTTCAAGAAATCAACCAAGTCGCCATCTACAAGATTTTGAAGAGTGAGTCTCGCCCGTTCCTCTATCTCCGTCGCTGCAACAGTTTGTCGTATAATAGAGCTGACTATCATCAGAATTCGACAAGCGGACATGCCTGGGGGTTTCAAAATCTTTTCCAGTTCAGGTTCACTCTGACAAGCTGCTGGCCGGCTCTGTGGCCAAGGATATATGCGCTCAAATGTCCACCGACCTGGTATCTGTTGTACCCCAAATTAGTGACTACCTGTGTCCTATCTGCTTTGCTATCGCCTACCGGCCCGTCCGACTGGCCTGCCAGCATATCTTCTGCATACGATGCATCGTTAAGATCCAGCGTCGAAATGAGAAGCATTGCCCCTTGTGCAGGGCTGACACCGTTATGAAGGCCTCCGCAGGTGAGTAAAAATACTTTGCTCTGAAGCACACAAACGTTGGGTACCAAGAGTCTGGTTTTCTGACATATGATCACATGTAGACAATTTGGATATCCAGCTGGAGAGGTACATGCGCAAATACTTCCCCAAGGAGTCCAAGGAGAAGCAACGAGCCAACGAGATTGAAAGGGGTATTGAGGACTACGGTCCCGAGTATGTGCACTCCGAATGCTTGGTCATGTAACCGCATTGCAAGGAGGCGCTGTGATATTTTGTTTGTGCCTATAGATTCCCTAAAGATACCCTTGACAGTTGTAACACGAGCACCCGGTGATCATCACGAGACTCCAATCCCTTTCGTCGGTGAGCGTTATTTTGCTTTTGTTCAACAACTGCGTGATGTTTATCCAGTTTGCCGCCATTTCATCTGCCTGCCTATCTGGTGGGGTTGGTACAATATGTTTCACGACTTTTAGGTCTCACTTTGTTTCTCGGCCGCTTGAAGGGCATCCGTGAAAACTTTTCGCAACTCGTCCGTCTCTTCGAGGCCAACACTGACCCGAATGAGATCTGGATCGACACCCAGTCCGGCAGCCCAGTCAAGCTCCTGATAATGTGCTAGGAGCACGTAGGGCGATGTCAAAGTAAAGTTCGTACCCAAACTAGGGCCCTTGGCCGTGTTGATGGCGTCAAAGAAGGTGACAGCATGCACCTTCTCATGGAACGTAACAGAGAGAAGGCCGCCGTAGCCACCGCCAGGGAGTTTGCAGAGGTCGTAATTGGGCCTTGTCGGGTTAACCTTGGGGTAAAAGACACGTTTGACCAACGGGTGAGACGAGAGTATGTCGCAAATGGTCTCGGAGTTCGTGTTGATACGCTCGATGCGTGATGCAAAGTCGCGGCTGTTCCGCTCCATGAAGACAACGTCTTCGGGCCAGTACGTATCCTCCAGGTCCTCGGCCCAAGCACTCTTGAACGCTTGATAATACTTACCGCTGGGGTTCAGTATGGCGCTGCCGCCCATAACATTACAGTCTCCCGAGAAGATCTTGGTCAGACTGCTCACGACGATGTCGGCGTACTGCAACACATCAACATTGATGAAGCTCCCAATCGTCTCGTCAACGACGACACCAAAGTCGTACTTATCCGCCAGGCTGCGAATGCGCGCCAGGTTGGGACACGTCAGGAGAGGGTTACCAGGAAACTCGCAGAACAGACCCAAGAAGCGCTCGCCATTTTCCAGTCGCTTTTCAAGGTCGTCCAGGTCCTCCTCCGAGGCGTGACCGTAGAACAGACATCCAGGACCAAACTTTTGCAGGATTTTAAGCGTGTCGACGTAAGGGAAGCCAAAGTTGACAGATTTGAGGTCGCCTCGAGCGCGTAACATGGCCCGGTGCGCGTTGTAGATGGCGTTCATACCGCAAGGGAACAGATAGACGTCGCTCTCTTGCAGGTCTTTCTGGCCTCTCGAATTTTCCGCCATAGGAGGCAGGGAGCTGATGCTCGCCTCCATGTCGGCGGCCATGGCACCCGCAATCCTTCGCTTGATCGCTGACCTGGCACGTTCGACGAGAGAGAGGTCAAGGTTGCGGCCGAAGCGCTCTTCTAGGAAGCGCAAACTCTCCTGGGTCTCGAAGGCACTCTGAGGGTTCGCCTTGGCCGCGGGATGGTTGGCCGTCTTGGTATCATCGATGGAAGACGGGCGATGGTATCTCTTGGGACCCCTGCATGCCTTTCCTACGGGAGACTGAGGCCTCTCGACGGGAGCGAGGAGGCCCTCTCTCAACAAGCCGTGGCAGAATTCGGCCCGTCGGCTCGAGACCCCGTCTCCGGTGTGTTGCCAGTACTGCTTGGCGACGGGGAAGCACTCCGCAGCATATACAACGGCAGAGACAGTCGGCGACAGCGAGCGCAGGAGCGGCGAGACATCTTTGGAGGTGTCCAATCCAAAATCAACCACGCACGCATCAGAGGTGATGGAGGCATCTGCGTGTTTCTTTACAAATGCCAGACATCGCCTGGCAGAGCGAGGGGTAGGAAACAGCATAGTCTTCTGTCCTGGCCGAGCATATTGGGACGCCAAGTCCTCGGCAAGGGCTAGAATGCTCCTATGAATGAAGAACCTGCGCAGAATATGAGTACGCATATAGTGACAGTGTGAATTGGGCATGGCATCGGTAGAGTCATTTTGACAAGGACAACTCACCTGGGGTATCCGGTTGTCATCTTGTTCACGACCCATGATTCGCCTTCCTCGTAGCCCACATTCGCCTTCCATGTTGGCAGATGAACGCTCACTGCCTGCTCATATTGTTAGTCACGGCGTCATACATAAACCTTGATTAGGCTTGATTTATCCGAGGATACGATGCATACATGAGCAGTATCTGCCGGAATGGACTGTCCTAGTTCCAAAGTGGACATTTTACAGCAGTTTTTGTACGTCTACCTGGAGAGCAATGGCTTGTTAGAACGCGACGGTGCGCGGCAATGATTCAATATGTGGTTAAGTTGGTTGGCATCTCACCAAGGCAATCGAGTGGTTTTATCTCCTTGTTCGGGTTACCCGCAAATATTGACTGCCAATGTGAAATGAGTCAAGGTTGACGGACTGTGTCAAGCCAAGCAAGCGGGCGATGATGGAATGGGAAATGCCCCCACTTGGCACTAGCAGAATAACGGTGTAAAGGACGATTCGGTCAATGGATGGACTCAGCAGTAACCGTAATGGTGCAAACACAACCAGGGAACGTGATTTGAACGCCAAAAGATTCTTCGAATTGCGAATCAAGCCGACGCCGATGTGCCGGCACTTGACTCGAGATGGACGAATAGAAGTCCATGGAAAGCAATGAAGGGGCAACTTTTGGTGGGGCAGCCCAAAGCCTCGCACAGTCGAATGCTCGATTCGGCGCCAAGACCGTCTCAGGCCGTGACCTGCGGGGCGCCGACAATCGGAGGGTGCGGGGGCGACTGGTTGGTCGCGTCCGAACGCCGAGCACCAGAAATACTCCTCATGCAGCCTGTCGCTTTCCCCCTGTTAAGTCTCTCTCCACAAGGTAGCTAGCTAACTTACAGTGACTCAACACCTGCCTGCACTGGCTGGGTTTCGCATTCGGCGCAAACGACAGCTGGCTATTCACAGATGAAATGATCTTGTTGTTCCAGAGGTTGACCTGACTCACATGGGAACAATTCTTTTGATAGTTTGGTAGTCGGGATAGAGATTTGTCATCACGGCGTCAAGTCCTTGGTAAACTCAATGGTTGCCTCGTGACAGTTATCAACTTGGCGTGACAGTAACAAGGGACCAAAGAAAAGACTATGACAACTTCATGCTTGACAAGGGATTAAGACATGTTTCCAAAATCTAACCCTGGCCAGCAAGCAGTGTGATCAATCATCACCCAACATACTTTGCCAGGTTCACATCCTTCAATATCCTTAGGTCAAACTCGTCCACCCCCTGATCTTTTTCGTAAATAAACAATGTTGTATAATGCATCCGACGCCCCCTCCCTGTTTCTTCGGAACACTTCGAGTACCCTTGATATGCATTTATGCATGCGGAAAGAATGATGCAGCAACTTCGGTCCTCGTTCTGTGTGGCCGAGTCAAATGATGATTGCCTACCACTCGGCTGTCGAGCATCTGCGAGCATTCATGCTCATGAATTATATAGACATAGTCAGGCGAGCGCCGCCGTGCGGTGTCGGGCCGTTCCGTCGAGGAGCACTCCAATCACACATTCCGGGTTCCTTATTGATATTGGCGTCTGCTCGTCTTGCTGCCAATGCAGCTAATACTGTCACTCGGTGCCACACTGATAGCGTCATCTTCCCAGGCAGCATGACTGTTGCCAACACCACTTCTCGGTACTGAAACTTTGCGCGCCGACACATAGGTTGGCGCTCGCGTGGCAGGCGGGTATGCGAAAACGGGTTGTGAATTGGGTACTCGGACTGCCGTAGGAGCTCTGCTAGGAGCTTTAGTTGGTGCCTTGCTTGGTACATAAGTTGGCGTATGGGTTGGTGCATGGCTGGGAGCTCGGCTGGGCGCCGCTGTAGGAGCTCTGCTATGGGCAACAGTCGGGGCCCTACTCGGCGCCTTTGTAGGCGCGCGGCTCGGAACCATGCTCGGGGCTTGGGTTGGTACACGGCTCGGAACAATACTTGGGGCTTGGGTCGGCGCGCGGCTGGGTGCTCTGCTACGGATGGACAGTTCGGTCTCAACTGTAGGCGGTGGGGGGCGGATGGTCGACTGTGAATTTGCGCTCCGGGCTGAGACGTAAGTCCCAGTCTCATACCCGTCGTCATGCACAGCAGAGCGCGGCACCGCCGATCTACCAGCCATGCTGTGTCTAGAGCCTACGTTACTTTGGTGCTCATAGTCGGTGAGCATTAGAGGGGCAGTCCTTGGAACTGCCGCTTGGCTGCGAGAACGGACGCTACTGCCTCTTTCGAGCTGGTACTGCGAGGAGTGCCGACTGCGCCCATCATCGTACACGTCTTCAAGAGCACGACTGCGGGCGCCAACTTGGCTGTACTTGGCCATGTAATGAGGCGCGTGATTATCAGGGAGTGCCGGGTAGTGCTCGGGGTAACGGATCTTCTCGACAGTCCTCTCGACCTCAACGTAGCGTCCGGATCCGGCCTGCGGGTCCACATACTGATCGGGGAAGGTGGCACGGCGCTGGAAAGTCGGAGCGGGGCCGGTGTTGTCAAACTCCTGGCGTGGAGCTCGTGCACGTTCCTTTCGCATCATGCCGTACGTAATGGCGGCGCCGGCGGCAGCACCGACCGCTGCACCCAGCAGGCTGCCAACGACGGTGCTTGTAGCCAGGCCGTTCGACGCCGAGGCCGGGACTTCAGTCTTGGACGGTGACTCAATAACCGAGGTGGTGACGCTGCGACGAAGGACAGTATACGGTTCGTTGCCGGGGAAGTGGCCGGGGCGGGCGGTCATGGCGAGGGCAGAAGCGAAGGGTCCAGCGGCAGCGGAACCCGAAACAGATGGCGATGGCTCGGATGCTGCAACGTCGTAGTTCCAGTCCAAAATACGACTGACCTCCTCGTGTGTGGACTGTGTCTTTCGAACAGTAGAACCTGCGTAGGAAGAAGGGTAGCCGGGAGGGGGTTGATATACAACCTCCATGGTGTTACCGTCCAAGTCGGTCACGGTGGCCCGGTGGATATCGCCACCTTGAGTGATTGTGGTCGGTGGAGATTGTTGGCCGACTGGGGCGGAGGCCAGAGGATGGGGGCTAGGATTGGCCCGCAAAGCAAACGAATGGAAGTCGGTGACAGCAGTGGGGGACGGGGCAGAGAAGACAACGCGAGAAAGTTTCAGGGGCTGAAGAGAATTGCGGGCCTCGCGGATCTGGAAGATGGGGGTAGGCGGGGACGATGTGCCGTAAGTGATGGCGGTAGGGAGTCTGCCGGGGTTGGAGGTAGTGATGGTCGTTTTGGAGTCGGTGTCGGCGTTGGCGTTGGCGCCGGGGGGAGCGGTCAAGGCGTCCGCGGATATATAGTGGATGCCAAGGGGTTGGAGGATGGCCGAGTAGAAGGAGGCTGACGAGGGGAGGTTGGAGACGTCGAAGTAGGGAACCATTTGGGTTATTGGACGAGCCAAGCCAGACCAGGCAAGGCAAGACAAGGCGAGGAAGGCTAATAAGATGGAAAAGCGGCCGTTTTGGCGAGGGTGAAGCGAGGCAGTGAGGGAGGAGTGTGTGTAAGTACCACAGGAACAAGCGGAAGAAATGAGTACCTAGGAATAGTCTAAGGAGCTGAGGCAGAAAAAGAGGCGCAGATAACCGCGTCGAAGGTGTGGGAGGGATTGCAGGCTAGCGATTGAAATCCAGGCAGGGTAGGTTTAGGTAAGGCCAGGTAGGCAGTGATACGGGCTGGTGGCGCCTCTCGGTACCTTGCGCTCGCGCCCGATGACAGCTGAGGTCGAATAGTCTCGATAAAAGGAGGTTGCACTAAGCTAATGCGTGGTTGTGATCGATGAGCCCTTGAGAGTGGTAGTGTGGTGTGGTGTGGTGTGTGATGAGTGCAGGCAGTGTTTAGGAGAAGATTGATATTGATGGATGACAGTTGACGGTTTTAGTAGCGGGGTTGGCGGTGTCGACAATGCGAGATGCAGCGTTGTACTAGCGGTTGAAGATCCGAAATAGAGCTAAGACGGAACAAAGCACTCGATTCGGGGTTGGACTTTACCTAAGCTTGAGTTCCCAGATATTGTTGAATACCCAGTGAAGAAAGGTGTGCAATACACACATACATACACACACATACAACAGGCAATATGCCACAGCGAGCACCGATGCATGTTTTAAATATGCACCTTGGCTTGCCCAGGCACCTGGAAGAGCTGTGAAAGTACTTTGTTTTCTCGAACATCTTACTATAGTGTGTCGTGTCTATCATCATCATAACCGCCACCACCCACAAGGCATGCATGCGTGTTCTTGCCGCGGTGCCCAATCCCCCATTAAAAGTCAGTTGCTCAGCTCTAGTGCAGTTTAGTCTAGCCCAGTCTAGTTGGTTCCCATATGCAGCCAGTCTATTCCGAATAACCCAGCACGGCGTTGCATGCCACTGTTATGATGTGTGGGTGGTGCACTGCAACCAATGGCAGCGATAACCTGCCCCTTCTGCTGTGTAGGGCGAATACACAAGACGGAGCACAGAACCGCCTCGCACCGGGGGACGCAGCCGGAGGAGCCCACCTTGTTCTGTCTGCATCCATGATGCAGCTGCCCGCGCGGTGTAGACCACACAGCCAAGGTACAGATTCGACTGGACGACACGGGCATGGTGCTGGAACGCGACCAGGCAATAGAGCCGGCCATAGGTGAACGAAACTGGCAAAGTGGGCAGGTTGGGCAGGGCCGGCCCAGATTCGAACAGTTGAAAGTGCCTCGTGAGCCCATCCCCTAGGTGTTCCATCTCGTTAGGCATGCGTACCGGAGCTGAGGCACAGCCAAGAGGTGAACGCACCACACTAGTACTGGAGACAATTCGCCTGCAAGGCCTACCGCCGCATCTCACAATCGTGGGACGGGGGCATCGTGTCACGTTGTGTCTGGCTGTCATTCGGCTCCCAAGGCCCACCCGCCTTGCCCCTCCACTGGCTTCCCACAAGACTGGGCCTTGCAACTCGTTGTCTCAACGGCTCGGCACATCAAGGGAAAGAGAAGGAATTCGTGGCTCGTGTAGAATTCGGGGGCGGTAGAAGCGTCCAAAAAAGGCACTCCCGCACTTGCAGGTACCCAAGGAGCGTCGTCGCTGACATGTTCGAAAGACATGATCAAGCCGGGAAATGCCGCATCGGAGATCGAGGTATGTGGCCAAATAGGCTAGTCACAAATCACAACACAATGCCCAGGTGCTTAATGATGGTGGTTGTCACTGGGTCTAGGTGTGTGCGTGTGTCGCATGTTGAAAACAGACTTGGCGTAAACTGCAGCGGAAGTGGAAAAAGGCCTGGCTAGAAATGCCGCCCGTTGCGCCCAGAGACTTGACTGGCTGCTCGTTGGTTGAACGTGGCTAGTGCAGACGTGTCCCGCGGTCGAGACAGCAAACCAAATAGCTCTTTTCTAGGGTCCCATGCCCGTTCCTTGCCGAGTCTACCGCCATAGCTACTGATACTAGGTAGCTACGTACCCTACATAGTGCATGTAGACTCTACCCAGGCGTCTTGCCTTAGCTTAGGTAAGGCATCATCCGTCCGTACTGCTACCTTTCAACTCACCGCAACGTCCGTATCCTAATCACGTCGCAGCGTCATATTCTCTCACCTCAACCTATACTGCAGTCATAGGTGGTCCGCGCCGCTGACCCCATTTCCATATGCGGCCCCCCTCGCTTTCCTGCTTACCCGCGCCCAACCTCACAATATTCGGGGTTGTTATTGGCGGCGCTCCTCTGTGCTTACCTGGGTTGACCGCCATCGCTCAACTCACTCCATTACAAACAAGCCATCACGGGCACGCCCTAATGACCATGTCGTCGCTGCCCAGCTTCCAAAATAAGCTCCATCGTCCAACGTGAGTCGGGTACCTTGCCTCTACCAGCCACTCGGGTCAAACGCTTGCCTCACCTTAGCCCGCCTCCCCAGCGACCTTCATCTCGTGTTGATATTTCCGAAGCGTAGGGTTGTGGATGCCCTTGTACGTGCAGCAGTATGAGTCTACTAGGGGCCTGACGGCGGCCGGACGGCGGCCGGACGGACAAGCCCTATCTCGCTTCATTGCGTTCATACGTTCCCTAGGAAAGTGAGGCGGCCAAACGCGGCCCATTATCCCTCTAGGTGCCGCTATTCAGTCACTCTCCTTACCATTCTCCTCTCCGCTTGGGCATCAATGGCAGAGTCACCGACAACGCAACCATTGCATCATAGCACAGCACCACCCAACCACCGCTGCTTCACATTCTTGGTCTCATTAAACAAATGTTGTTTGGTGCGTGCCGTCTGTCGGTTTCCCCTTACTTCCTGTCCTTCTGATTACAAGAGAGCCGGGCCTCTAGCCCAACGTTCAGTTTACTCTTAAAGGTGCCAACATCAGTTACATACTACACACGTCAGATTCCTCTCAGTGCAGGTATCATTTGATTAACCGGGCAATGTTACTGTCTACAGCCATTGAAGGAGAAACCCCTCGGTAATATGTACACACTTCGCATTGCAAACTTCAGCCATCCGCCACGATTTCTTCCATGTTTACTCTCTTCTTTCACAGCATCCTTATATCCATGGCTGCACTGGTATCTCGGCAGGCTGCCGGGCCTTTAACTGACAGTCGGCATGATGCTTCTCTGCTGCAGCGCTTGCCGCGAGCAGCGAGGCTTTAGCCCGCCACCAGGGAAGACAGAGGCCAAACCACCGCCAGCCTCAGTACATGACCTTAGCCGTATGGCGAGGACAGAAAAGAAGAAACTGCGAGCCAGGTTGAAAATGACTCGCCCAGACGACGAAATCGTCTTGGACCCGTTGTTGAACGCCCCAGTTTTGGTTGTAAAAACAGCGACAGTGCAAAGCACAGGTAACCCAAGTTCCCGAGGCTACAGGCAAGCACCACGATGTTGTATCGCGATCTCACAAGCTAGCTCCTGACTTCCGATTCCATAATACAGGCGTGGCGTGTAGCTCCACGTGCCGGGGTGCCACCACTTGCGCTGGCTGTGCTGGCTTATCCCCTCTGCCGCTACCCCTCGGTGCCTGGGAGTATCAACAGATGTTCAGTAATTATATTTCAACTACTGGATATCCCAAGAGTCCTCGGCGGCATGGCAGAATTTACTGCACGCAACGCTGGCGGACAAACTGTAGTTGCTGATGGAAATCTTCTCGTCTACCAGACCGTCGGCAAATGTATCGGCGCCCTTGGCCATGGCACCAACGAAGACGCAAACGCTTTCTTTAGGGCCGAGGGTGTCGATGTAGTCCCTAACATGCACGAGGGGGGCCTCGAAGCTGAGTGTGACCTTGCGGCAGTTTGGCGGTAGGTGGTCAGTAATGGGGTTCTGAATTACGCGTAGAAGCTTCTCCTGCGAGTTGGTCGAGCGGATGGACAAGCGGTGCAGAAGTTGAACCATCAAACCGGCGAAACGCTTGAAGGTTCGAGGGATACGGACAGAGGGCGAAACCTCAATCAAGACACCCTTGGCAGTATGGATATATATCTGGAGTTTGCCAGCCTTGTTGATGGGAGAGTCGAGCAGGGTAAGGAGACACTGGTCAGTGAGGTCAGCATGTTGAATGCAGACAAGTCAAAGCGCGTTGAGGCGCTCGAAATGCAAAGCAGTGCACTGGTAGTATCCAACCTGGTGAGTGATATCTGGTCGAGCATCACTTATGTCGCGGTTCATTTTGCGCATGACTCCAATATGTTCGTCGCTGTTGAGCAGGGAGTACTTCTCCTCGCGCTGAACGCCATTGCGGCCGGCGCCGCCGTGAGAGGCCTTGTATGTCTCGAGACTGGCATTGGAAAGGACAACGATGAGTCGCTGAGAGTCCTTGTCGGTCGGGGGAATCGGCGTCTGCTGTTCAGCGACCAACTGGGGAAGAGCCGGGGGAGGGAGCGATTGAGTGCCTGGCAGGATGGTAGAGTCAGCAAGCGAGGAATTGCAGTTTCAACGACATGTAGTCTTGCCATTTGACAAATTATCTGCCATGTCTGTCACTTTTGCTACGCTTGCTATACCGTGAATATCCTAGGCAAGCAAGTGTACGGCCGCGTAGTGCTACTAGTTATAGTTGAGTGCTACTGCCCTCGAGGCGACGGCCGGGCGAAAGTCTCAATGTCACAAGGCCGAGCGGTGGGGGTTCGCAAAGTTGACAGTGGCAGACAATTATTGTCGGGACTTGGGGAGGGCCAAGATGCAAGGGAAGAAGAGAGAAGAAAGGTTAAGAGGGCATTGGAACTTACGAGGTCGCTTCACTCCAGCACGGGCCTCGGGAGAAGACATTTTGGGTAGGGCAATCGATTGGAACGAACGGGTGAAATTTTTTGGTGCAGGTTTTCGCGCAGCACAGAGCCAGGCGCGATGTCGCACAAGATTTGTGAGGCGAGATAGCGAAGGGAAAGAGCTGAGAAAGACAAAACCACAAAGGGCCGGGAGGGAGGAATGTGGCCTTAAATTTTTCACACTGGATGGGGTTGGAGAAGTGACCCAGGTCAAATAGAGGTTGTAGAAGAGAAGGAACGAGGGAGCCACGAGAGACACATACAAGAGGGAGGGATGGGACGTGGCCACCAATGGAATGAAGGGCGGGGTGAGGGAGCCGGAATCACGGTCGGACCTGCCACTGATGCAGGCAGGGCCCAGCGGGGCTTACCTCACTCTCAACTGTGGACCACCCAAAGTTCCCTTGCCTCTCGAGTTGGCGGCCGAAGTGTGGTTCCATTTTTCCCTTGTTCTTCTGTTTTCTTCCAAGATAGCCCAAGCATCCTTCCTTCCTCCTTCCTCCTTCCTTCCGGGTCATTAAAAGTACGATGTCATATTGGGTACCCGAGCATTATATGCACCGTATCATGCAATAGTCCTGCAAATTGTTACATTTTTCTTCACCTAAGCAACCAATCAACCGAACCACCGAGATTGCGCGTCTCTCGTCCGAGAACTTATGCGATCTCCGATAGCATGGGAACACTCCCGCAATTGCACTTTGGCAGGGTTTCGTCCCGTCCTCTTCCCAAACCAGACTTGTCTTGGTCCCATCAATAGCTCGGTGTGTGTTTTCGCCGCTGTCCATTCACCCAAGATATTCCGTTTATCTCATACGATGTCGCCGTGCCTATCACGCAACGGTACGTAGCCAACTGAGTTTGGTCCCGCTAAGCGCAAGCAAATAGCCCGCGCAAACTTCTGCCTTCTGGGCATAAGTTTTTGATTGGCTGATGTCTTGTTGGCTTCTCCCCTGTGGGACATACCCCCTGTCCATCCTCTACTTACCTCTGTCCGTCCATCATAGCCGTGACACAAATGACACTGTACCTCCAATGTCGCTATTGCCTCGTCACAGTTCCTTCCTTTCATCCTATGGCTTCAGACCATGCCGAGACATTGACCAACTGTCTGTTACATAAATGGCTGTGCGGATTGCGCGGAGTCTGAGCTCCCCGTTCGTTTATGTTCGTTTTGTTGGAATAATATGTATATTAAGGAAGTCCAATCAATACATCCGACGCGAAGGACTGGCTCATCCATGTCGCTGTTTCTACCTACCTTGGGCTGGTCTTCCATAGCCCCATCCTTGGACCCCCCTGACTGTCGTTGCTCTCCCTTCGTGACCATCCATGGGCCCCTTTATCCTACTTTCCGGATGGTACTGACCCAAAACGGAAGGTATTGTTTTATGGCCCAGAAGAATGGGCCATTGTCTGCGAACCCTGTCTGCAAGTTTAGGCCCCGCTATCCCTGTAAAGAGCCATAAACTGAAACTTTTCTCACGCTTGCCTGGGGCACTGCAGCGTACATCTGTTTGCCTCTACAAGCCATCTTGCCTTCAACACTTCCATACCGCTCGCAAATTGGCTCGGGTCCATATGACACATTTGCATTGTACTTGCCAATGTTAGTTAACACCTCAACTCTGGTCACTGACACAAATTTCGAAGCCTCCCGGTGTTTCCAAAGCTTTTGGTATCGAGGGCGCGTGTTCCAGACACATCCGATATTAATGGTTCAATTAATGGGTGTGTTTAATGGTATATATTTCGTGCTTGAGCCCACACTCTGTTTCTGTAGATGATTATGCCGATATAGCAATCTTGCCATGTAATCTTCCAAGAATTCTAGGAGTTTTGATCTTGTTAGCACTACTTTCTTCCTCTAACAATAGACCCAAGGCGAGAGGGAGTAGGAAGTCGTCTCACAGCTCGGTTTTCTTGTGCGCTCGAAAATTCACATTCTGGCCTGCCGCGGTGTGTTCTTCGTTTGTGACACATTGCGACCTCTCGGGACCTATTCCGATCCCTCGACAGTCTCACCCCTTCTGGCAGATCCGGAACGGTTGTCAGGAAGACTGTGTCAATAATTCAAATTGAACAAGGTGGACGTTGATTACAGCCGAGGGCATTACAAAACAATCAATCCTAGACTTTAGATAACCCAGAAGTTCGACTTCCCAAGATAGTTTAAACGCTATGCCGCCTAAGCAACTTACGAGCGTGTCGAAACTTCTTACTTATAATATCTTTTTTTGAAGATAGGGGGCCAGGTCGGGAAAATGGCCAAGGCCAAAGATAAGCTACACTAATTAAGGTTATCTTAGCGTTCCATCATTCCGTGCCGCCGGGTCCATTGTGGTGAGCAGACTGCCCACCTGGCTCGAGCTTGGAGCATCGGCAGAATAATAATCCGTCTACCCAATCAGTAGCGGAGGCTCCAACTTTGATTTTCTGAGCGACACTACCACGGGCCAGAGTAGTTCGCAGATTTACGATCACCGTGGACCCGATTCGACGGACAACGACATCAAACCCATTTTGATCATACGTCTATTCGACCTAAATTCTTCTACTTGAGCAGGCATCTCTGCTAGAAGTGCCGGCCAACCCGACCTACCTCTAGCTGCACCACGATAGTTTCTCGATTTATCAGGCATTATGTCGAGCCAGGTTACCGCAGCGGTGCGCCAAGTCTTCCGCGAGCTCAATGGCGTTGTGGTGAGCGCTGGTCTCATGCAGAAGACGGTAAAAGTGCGCGTCGGTGGACAGCAATGGAACCCGAAAGTCCAGAAGGTATGCTGGAGCCCATCTCGCACCCTTCACAAGTTAGCCATTACACCAGGACTGATCATTGCTTCCCTTCAGATGTTCACGAATCCCAAGAACTACCTTGTCCACGATCCGAACTCATCTCTCAGGACAGGCGATGTTGTCTCAATTGTGCCTGGATGGCGGACCTCCCGCCACAAGCGTCATGTTGTCAAAAGCATCATTGCGCCACACGGTACACCCATCTCAGAGAGGCCACCAATCCCTAGCGAGGAAGACAGAATCGCCGTCCAGGTCCAGAAGAGGGAAGCAAAAGATGTTAGACGGGCTGCTAGGAGACAGGAGGGTGCCTTAGACAAATTGAACGTTACCCCTGCGCATAGGGTTGACTAAGCTTGGTTTGTCATGACTTAAAACCAACCGACTTGTGTGCGTTAAACGGTGACGCCACACTGTATAACATGACGAGGAGACGTCTGCCGAGGATTTTTGTGGCCCTATCTTATTCAAGTACAGATGCTAGTGACTCCTGGCAGCCTGGGACGCGCGAGAACCAAACTTCCGAGGGTAGTTGTGTATATATATACCAGTGCTAGTGTGACAATCTCATACTTTTTGACCGAGCCGAAAAGGCTTCATATATACAACAAGCTTTCAAAACTCCATGTTCTACTTTGCCAGTAATCATGCGCTCTTGGAGGGTATCACGCTCACCCACGCTCTCGTGGCAGCCGTTAACTATATTACATAAACTCTCAAGCCACACACTGCCTCACATCACCCTCCTCGCTCACCAAATTCGCTAGCCCAATCTTCGTACTCTTTTAACCCTGCCCTACTAACACTAGGGCGTATAGTCATCAGGCTCGATTCGAAGTCCGACAAAGAAATTGGTCGGATCTCGTCCATAGTCATGCGCAAAAGAGCCTCGCCCAACGAACGAAGAGGACCCATAGCTGCATCTTTGGCCAACGCAGTGATATCGGAACCAGAGAAACCTGTATACATTTTAGATATATCCAACAGTCGACATCTCGCCGTACCCAGCTAATTTGGAGGATAAACTTACCATCCGTAAGAAGAACAAGTTTATCAATGTCCGAGTCAGATAGACTGTGCTTTTGCTGTCCGAGAAGTGTTCGAAGTTGCGTCGAGCGAGTCTCTGATTCGGGCAGCGGTATGTACTGGCGTCGTACGAACCTACGGCGTGCGGCTTCGTCAATAGCCCAGGGGAGGTTAGTTGCCGCTAAAACGAGAACTCGATTTGGATCTCCCCGATTCTTGTCCTTATCGTCAACTGCCCTGCCAGCCGCGGCCCGTTGTAGGTCACTCCACTGGATAAGGAACTCAGTTTTGATTCTCCTCGTTGCCTCGTGTTCTCCTGAACCGGACCTTTGCGACAGTAATGAGTCAATCTCGTCGACGAAGATGATACTCGGAGCCAGAGTTTTCGCCAGCGAAAAAAGCGCCCGCACAAGCTTCTCCGATTCACCAAGGTATTTGCTCGTCAAGCTGCTCGCCGATATGGAGAAGAATGTAGACTGGGACTCTGTTGCTACAGCTCGAGCCAGCATTGTTTTGCCCGTACCCGGTGGGCCAAAGAGTAGCATACCCCTCGCAGGCTCGCGAAGTCCCATGAACAAGTCGGGGCGTAAAAAGGGGTAGACTACGGCTTCCCGTAGAGCATTTTTGGCTATTTCCAGACCTGCAACGTCACTCCAATGAACCTCGTCTCCTTGAACGACAATCTCGTTGAGAATTTGCTTAGCCGCTGTCTCGTCCACGCCAGATGGCAGGTTTTTCATTATTCTCTTCTGCCTCGCTTTCCAGGCCGATTTAGCAGAAGAATCATCATTGTCGCCTTGCACAGATTCTTCTGACGAGAGCGCTTCAGCGTCGGCTATAACAGCGTCTTCTTTCCGCTTGGCCTTACGTCTCTTGTCCGACGTCCTAGGAGTTGATTTAGGGTCCTCTGAGCAACTTGATGACGAATTTTCCCTCGAACGCTGAACGACACGTCGTGACCTACCGGCCTTATCATGCTCAGAACCACCCATCATGTTGCCGCTGGTTCGATTGGGGGTGTCGCCAATAGGCTTCCTCCGTATTTTAGCTACGTCGGGTGTGCCCTTGCGACGTGCCCCTAAGTCATCGGCATCAGATGAAGCGGTCCGTTCATGTGGCGGTGCTCTGGGTCGCGGAACTGAGGATGACTGGTCTCGTGGTCGCCACGATCTTTCTTGCCTCGGTGTAGTATATTCGACCGGAGAACTGTCTTGGCCGGACATGGAATTCAGAGCGCTCGATGCCGCGCTCACGGATAAGGCAGATGGCCGCCTGTCCGAAAGATCATCAGAGCTTCTTGTACTCCCTGCGACGTCTGAGAAGGGAGATGGAATGTCACGAGGTGTGACAAGCCTTCTGGTATGAACGTCCCACTGTGTGCCTGACAGCTTGCGATGCTGCTCAGTGGGCGTACCAGGCATATTGGCGGATGATGAAGGCTCCGCTGCCATTGGGGATGCTCTGACCAGCCGTTCTCTGGAGCCAAGGGCACTCCAAGCCAGCGTGGCAGCCTTACTTGCTCCGGGTCCTTCACTCCTTGCTAGCTTGCGATTCGTTTTGGATGGCTTCTCTCCTGGCTTCCCGGATCGCAGCGTTGTCCGCATGGTATATTTTTCGGGACTCGGAGACCTCGTGGTATGGTCCATCTTGGCAGTCAGGCGTGGCGAGCCCGAAGACCCAACGAAAGGGGAACTGTTCGCAAGGCTTTGGCCACGACCCACTACTGCCTTCTCAGACGACGTCCTGTTGGGCAGGGAGGGTCTTCTGGGCAAGGCAGGTCGCGACAGTTCGGGATATCTTATGGCTGGAATTGTGCCTTGGCCGATCCAGCCTCGTTCTGGTGTGGTCATGTTTGATCGATCAGGAGAGGCTGATGAGTTTGGCGCGGACAAGTTCAAGTTTTGGGGAGTCAAGGCGTCATGTCGGGATATTCGTAACGCTTCAAGCAGGTCAATGCGCTCCTTGCATTGTATTTCGAGTTTGCGCAGGGAGTCTATTAAGGCTTCTTCCGTCTCGGTGCCCACTACGTAGTTGGGCAGCACCTTGGTGATGCGCTGGTCATTGAGCTGGTCCAGAGCATTCTTCCAGCACCGCATCGCTTCGCTTTCGTCACCCTACAAGATTGGCACAAGCGGATCAGCAAGCAAAGACTCTCGCGCAGTTCGAGCCAAGGAGTTGGGTACAGTACCTGGCTTTCATAGTACACAGCGGTGGAGCATTTTAAATAGCTGTCGTCATAAGTCTTCTGGAGGATGGCGAGGCCCCGGGATCGTGACATGGTACTGGTGGCCAGACCATAGTAAGTGTGACGGCGTGCGCAGATGAGCTCTGATGATGAGACAGCGCCGTATGTCGTATAAAGTTTCCAGAGCCAGTAAGGGCCGATGTGATGCAAGGTACACCAGGCTTGAGAAGCAAGGTAGTTGAACAGGCCCAGACGTGAGGTTAAGGTCGGGTAAGGTAGTCTTTGTTTTTCTCGAAGTGGAAAATGCGGGTGCAGGTGAATGATTGACGGGCTGATTGATCCATGGATGGAGGGGGGGATATACTAGCGTAAAGGGCCAAAGTGACGTCGGTGCAGTGGCTGAGTGGGGGAGCAACAGGACCACCCCACTGTGACTACCACGGTCGGCATCCACCTCACCTCAGTATATTGCCTATTCACGGGAGCAGCTCAAAGCAGATAAGCACGTTAGGTGCCATCCGATTTAAGCACCGAGGGAATGCTTTGAAAACCCAAATAAGACAATATATCACATCCTCTATTTCTTGCGTTTCGCAGCCTGTTCTGAGCATTGTGAATGGGGTGGCTGGTTATCATCTTTGTAACTGCATCTGCCATATCCATGCCGCCTTGTGCTTCATCAAGAGGCACTGTTGGGTGATTTCTTACACGTAAAACAACAGGATGTATTTTATGACAGAAGAACTCGAATCTCCCCAGTTGTCCTGGGAAACAGCGCACGGAGCGACTGGGATTGATCCGCATCGGCATTCGAGTCATTCTTTTTGGCAGCCACTTCATCTGCCAAGAGCAGCATTTGCTCGATGTGCTCGAATTCGTCACAGAACCTCCTAGCAGCCTTCTCCGTAAGTTCCCGCGCCAAATTGGAATCTTGCAAGTGCTTCACGTTGTCCATGGCGTCCATAAGAGCTGATGGTAGGAAGTCGTCAAGCGTCTGACTTGCACTGCTCAACGCCTCGGGCTGCATAGCTTCTTGCAATATCGTTTTGTTCACATCGCTGTCTTCTGTTGTGAGTTTGCTGAGTGCACCGAACATCCGTTCAAGTCCAGATCCTCGCTGGAAGAACTGATATTGTCCTTCCGTGAGCTTTTTACTCTCTTCGGTAACTCGCTCCCACAACCGCTGTGCTCTCCTC
Source organism: Colletotrichum jinshuiense (assembly GCF_051148585.1). NCBI lineage: Eukaryota > Fungi > Ascomycota > Sordariomycetes > Glomerellales > Glomerellaceae > Colletotrichum > Colletotrichum jinshuiense. The sequence goes on from NC_139313.1 coordinate 2,879,693, forward strand.
TGCGTGAACTCAAACGGATCCAGCGTGTGCTTGGCTGCAAGCAAGCAATTTATCAGAAATACGGCACCTGCCAGTGACCCTACACCTTTGGCCATGTTCTCACAGCCCGCTATAAACGGCTCAAATGCCTCTGCAAGGATCGGCTGGAAGTCACTCTCGCGGTCCGAGGACGTTGCCAGCGAGATCTCGTATGTTTTCATGACGGCGCTCAGCTGCTTGAGAGCTTCGAGCAAGAAGTCGGGAGGAACGAGGTCCGAAGGCGTCTGCTGAAATTCGCCTTGTAGCGTAGCAATGTGGTCCCTCATAAGTGATCGGAACTGCCTCAACGCCCCGGTTTCAAGTCCTGACATGAGATCCAAAAGCCCGCACTGGCTGCCTAGCAGCTTGGCAAAGGTGAACCGATAAAACCCAAGAATGTTTGCAAGCTTGTATGCGAGTATTGTATCCTCGTTGGACTGAATGACCTGCTCGACTCTTTGTCGTAGGATTCTCGTTGCCCCGGATACGTCTCGGTCCACAAGGTCGTTCAGTGCTTGGAGAGCGTCAAAACTGCCTGCCGCCTCGCCCTCGTGCTCTTCGAGAAGTTGCCATAGCTCATTAGCCCGGCCAGACCGGAGGCCCTTGGCAATCTCGTCGCCTTCAGATACGAAGAGTATCTCGAGAGCCTCTCTTTCACTCACAGTCGCCGAATGTGTCCAAGCGAGCATATCGCCCACATAACGAAGCGGGTCGTGAGCGGCCATCTCAATGGGTTTCACCGAGGGATCCTCTCTGCCCGAAGTCGTCGTGCCGGTCAAGGCAATATGGAACGCATCGGACAAAATACGCTCTCTAGCTTCGGCAAAGAAGTCTAGACAATTTTGGAATAGTGAGGGTCGTTCGGCCAGGACCCTAATTGCACGGCGGATGGATGAGTTCATCTGTGGGTTTTCGAGATTCAGCGTTTTGAATTCGCGCTGGACCCATTTATACAGCTTTTGAAAGGCAAGGTTGAGGTTCTTGGAGGTTTGTTCCATGAGTTCCAAGCCCAAGGTCTGCTTCTCGAATCCGAGCAAGATCTCACAATCTTTGCTCACACGCTTCGCCTTGTGAAGGGCAGCAAAGAATTGGTCGTCGACAGGCTCAGCAGTTGAAGTCAGAGAGGCAACTTCGTCGTCAGTGAGAACAAAGTGACTGCGTAGCGCCTTTAGCAGTTGCTGCTTGGAATCGACCTCGGCTCGTCGCTTCATCAACGACGAAGCCTCTTCCAATATTGGGCCCGTCTCCTGGTGCGCGGCCACGATGCGGCCTCTCACATCTTGGTAGTTGTTGTTTAATTTATCGAGAGTAGCTCCTATACGGCGCAGTTGCTGAGAGAGGATGTCAATACGCGACAATGGGCCGTGTCCTCCTGTCGGGCGCGTCGGCACTTACATCTGCTACTCGACCAAATTGAGAGACAATCTCTCCGTTGCTGTCAACCACCTCCTTTTGCAGATCCAACCGTAGCTGTCGGCGTGTCTCGGCAGTGTTTTTGAGACCACGGCCATCAAGAAGTTGCAATGCGTCTCTAAATTCCGAATCGGCATATGATGTTGAGAGGACGGTTGTCACTTTGGAGGATAGCGGGTTCAGACTTCTCGACGACGATGGCGTGGAAGGCGACGGAGGTGTGGTGATGCTTGAAATGGACACATCTCTGCTAGGCAATGCCCTCAGTGAAGAAGGTGCGTGAGTTGAGACCATGATGGGCAGAAACGAGTGAGTCAGCCGAGCCCACCAAGCCAGTCTCAAAAAGCCAGTCGACTTTAGAGTAAATGACAGCCTCAGTTGCAGTTATGAAGAGAATGGCATGCCGTGCTGAGATGGACCAGGATTGTTAGTGAAGATTGGCCACAGCCAACCCCTGCTGCCTCAATGAGATGGTCTCTGCAGTTGCAAGGTACGTACCTTGAGAGTCGTGGGTGCTAGTGTAAGGTAAGATGGGATGTGCATTGTATGGGGGCTTCCAGATGCACTTGTATATTTTACCCAATTATCGCCGGAGGGTACTTATTTTCAGAGAACAAGGGCGGATCAGTTAGTCGTACATAGTTCTAGAGAGGAAGGCGGCATGGAACAAATCCGGCAAAACTATTCCTCACCGCCTACCCCCCAAACGCCCACGTCATAGCCGTCAAGGTAACTCAGCTCAGACAGCGCCTGTGATGCCTATTCGCAGAAAGCCGAAGCGTCCACCTCCGCCATTTTCCTAAAGGTAACTTTATGCCACAGCTGCGGCTTCTTATCTAAGATACAGATACTTTACTCTCTATCCCCTGCCTAGTGAGGCATGTGCAGGGCCTTATCGAACAACCAAATGTTTCAGCACAACCCCCCCCAAATCGATTAAACCGTCACAACAAACCCCTTCTCATAATACTACGGGTCGTGTGACAGTCCTTGAAGCCCCGGCGTTGCCACCCATCTATTGTTCCAACTTCAGGAGCTGTATTTATTCTCAAGCCCCAGGGTTGAGCACGAGTGACTCCACACGAGCTTGTGAGTCTCAGTCTTCCCCAGAACACCCCAAAGCTTCCTGTCACCTGCAGCGTTGGAGCTGGCCACATGACTGCCGAACCACATGCCAAATGACAGCAACCCTCTCAGCACTGATCAACTTGGTCTTTCTTGCTCATCGGTCTTCAGGCTAACCTATCCTGCCCCAGGCATGTAATACCTAGCCGACTGATTTCTCGAATCTGATCTCCTGTACGTGCGCGAGTCGTTTCCCAGCTTCCTTCGAATATGCGCCGAACGACATGAACCACAAGCACACACCCGGACGATAGACTTCCCACCGCCTCGTTTTGGCCATGGCTTCCAACATCTTCTCCCGGCTCGCCCCGCCATCACGGGGCTCGAGGTCATTCTACGAGGATCTACGAAGTAGACGTGATGGCGATCTTGATATTGAAGAGCAAGCTGGCCTGAATGTCGACGAGGAGAATCTCAAAGAGCAGTTCCAAGATTATGATTTAGATCACATACAAGGCCTTGCGACCGAGGACAGCCGCGCGACTCTCGACAGCAACGCAAACCTCCTTAGAAGTCCGCTAGAGACAGCTGGGCGTGGGATGCAGCGCGGGGAAACCCGACGCGAGCCAGCTTCGCGATGGCTCGCCCAGGAAGACGACGGGGATAATGATGTTCCCGCATCTTTGCTGTTTGAGCCGCACGAGGCTGAGGCAGAGACAAAAGCAGCGGCGCACAGGAAACCAGTCGCTCCAACAAAGCAAAACGCCATTCCAGGCCCTTCAAACAGACGAACCCATGCTCAGTGGGAAACAACACAGGCACAGCAGAGGCTTCACCCAAAAGATAATGTCAACCCAACCAAGTCTCAACCAAAACGCCTGGTTAAGGGCATCGCGTCTGGCAACGAGAAGGAGAAGGCTCTTTGGAGATGGGTGAATGTCTCAAATCTGGACTTTTTTGTCCAGGATGTCTACTACTACTACCGGGGTAGCGGCTTTTGGTGCATTGTGTGCGCGCGGGCGCTACATCTGGTGTAAGTGGAATGCCCTGCGAGTTACCTACAGCGCAGCCGGATGACGCTAAACGATATATAGAGAATCTGCCTTCTTCGCTGTGTTCTTCACTTTCCTGACACAGTGTGTTGAATATACCAAGATCTCCAGCAGCCGTTCTTTAAGGGAGGTCACGATCCCCCAATGCACCAGAAAGATGTCTTTTCTGTGGAACCTCGGCTTATGGCTATACGTCTTTTACTTCATATGGAAGGCGGTCCAGTTTACCGTGGATCTCCGGCGACTAACACACATGCGTAACTTTTACATCTACCTGCTCGAGATACCCGAGGAAGACATGCAGACGGTTTCCTGGCAAGACATCGTTGCCCGAGTTATGGCATTGCGGGACGCGAATCCCAAGACTGCTCTCAACATCACACCATCGGCGCGACAATGGATGCGCAATCAATCCAAGGAGAGGCTCGATGCCGCAGACATCGCCAACCGTTTAATGCGCAGAGAGAATTACCTGATAGCCATGATGAACAAAGACGTCCTCGATCTTACACTTCCAATCCCGTTCTTGCGGAAACATCAATTCTTTTCCAGAAGTCTCGAGTGGAACCTACACTTTGGCATTCTAAGTTTCGTCTTTGACGCAAACAATCAGGTCAACCAAGAGTTTCTCAAAGCAGATCGTCGAGGACTGCTCAGCACAAAGTTGAAGTCACGGCTCATGTTTGCCGGGATCGTCAATCTCTTGATCGGGCCTTTTGTGGTTGCCTATCTCATTGTTGTTCACGCTTTCACATATTACAATGTAAGATCACCTTGCTTTCGTTGCGTTGCTTTCTATTGTGAGCGCTAATACAGCTGGCTGTAGGAGTATCAGAAAGACCCGTCAACCTTTAGTCACAGACGGTATACCCCTCTAGCGGAGTGGAAGTTTCGAGAATTTAACGAGGTTCCGCACCTCTTTCAAGAGCGAATCAACATGTCTTATCCGTTTGCTAGTCGTTACATTGACCAATTCCCGAAGAAAATGACGGAACAATTTGCTAGGACTGTTACCTTCATCGCAGGCGCCATCACTTCAGTCCTGGCTGTTGCTTCCTTCCTTGACCCTCAACTCTTTTTAGGCTTCGAGATTACAAAAGAACGAACCGCGCTGTTTTATATTGGCTTGTTTGCTGCGATCTGGGCCGCTGCCAGGGGTATGATATCGGAAGACACAACCGTATTTGATCCAGATTACGCCCTGCGCAATGTTGTTGAATACACGCGGTACATGCCAGATCACTGGAAAGATCGTCTCCACACAGCCGATGTCAAGCGGGAGTTTTCGGAGCTTTACAAGCTCAAGATGGTGATTCTAATCGAGGAGATAATCGGCATCCTCACTGCCTCCTTGGTGCTGATATATTCAGCACCTAAATGCAGTGACCAGATCATCGACTTTTTCAGAGAATTCACAATTCACGTAGACGGCGTTGGCTACACCTGCTCCTTCGCCGAGTTCGACTTCAAGAAGGGTGTGGGCAAGGCCAAGCAACAGACAGGCCCTGGCGATGTGCGAGAAGACTATTACTCTACGAAACACAACAAGATGGCGGCATCTTACTACGGCTTCTTGGACAACTATGTGATTAACCCAAAGACTGGCATTCCAGGCCACTTGCCTCCTGGAAGTCGACACGCCTTTCACCCACCCCCGGCGTTCCCTGGTCTGAATTCGCCCACGTTGGCGGCTGACATGCAGAGCTCCAGATTGGGTCGGCACGACCTTGCAAGAAGCCGGGCTCCTGGGGCCGGGATTGGACAACAAACCCGGACCCCTAGGTTTGGGCCCTCAATGACAGCCCCGTCGCCGATGGCATCGATGCTTCTTGACCCACATCACCAGCCAGCGGCGACAGGGTTCGGCGTCCGAAGCATGCATCGGAGCCGAGCGGCGCGGGGCGGATACCAGGGCGAGGGCATCATCGAAGAGTCAACGGAAGATGGCTTAGGCAGAGACGGTCGTGTACAATCACAGGGCCTATCCGATGACGAAGCATTCGAAGGCTCAGGCCCCTTGGGAGAATCGGTATGGGAGACTTCGCCCCCAAAAGGGTTGAGTCGCGAGAACAGCATAGCAGATACGGCAGAGCAGGACGCGGGAGTTCTTGGCCTGATTCACCAATTTCAGCAGGCCAATCGTAATAACCGGCAAAGCGGAGGAGCATTATGAGAGCTCGGAAAACAGGCAGCGAGAGACAATACAATCGTCCCCTATGTGCAATGAATTTTATGGCGTCTTGTAGCTTGAGCGCCCGGGACATGGGTATTAGTGATGGTCGGTTTAGAATCGTTAAGCACAAGCCGGTTTTCGAGATGCAAGACAGAAATAGACGATAATGCAATAAGCACTCTGACAACAGTTGGGGAAAAAAAATAGGTGGGTGTGACAACTCGAGTGAGGCAAAATCGCCCACGGCCGACAGCTTGGGCTATTGGCGACAGTCGACAGGGCCTGTGTTGGCTGTCGGTTTGTGAGAAGGAGGAAGTACCGGACCGAAGAGGGAGAGGTCGTATCTCCGAGGAACCGACATTTGGACTTGCGCGTCTCCGGGTGTCAACACACGAGAGTAACGTGGGATAGAGCGGACACAGAATAGGGGTTTGTCAGAGAAATGGGCCAAGAAACTTGCAATGCAATGGAAATTTCTCGTCTCGTTGGAAGAAGCCCACGTGGCAGGCAGTAAGGAGTGCCATGCCAGTTGGCAGTGAGTGTCTTTGAGTATCCGTTCCGAGATAGGAAGAGTTATAAATGTTGGGAGCATTAGTGGGTGGGGGATCGATTGATAAGATGAGATAAGTGAGAGTCGAGACCAAGGCTTCCATGAAAGCAGAGATTGACGAGTCCAAGTTTCCAACTATTCGTATATGACAATCGGTTGCGCAAGCAATTACTCTGTAGGCGAGATTTCCGTCTTTAAACCTTGTGTTCGGTTTTTTTTGGGGGGGAGGGGGCGCTTGGCTGCTGAATTATCTGCGTAGTAGTATTCGTATATAATGTACGTACCGAGGACAGAGTGCTTCCTAGTCATGTACTTTCAATACATTATCCAATTCATAGCTAGGGTAGCAACACCTTTGATTTTGATGGCAAGGGCCCATGAGATCGAATAGCCGAGGCCGGAGGGTCATCATTGAGAAGATGCAAACTTTGGCAGGCTGTTATTAATCTTAGATATGAAACCAGCAGACACCTCTAGGAGAAAGGCTTCTAGAAAAATGAGGGAACCATCCGCATCTACGGATCCCTTACTGTAGCGTGGTATTTACTCCTGTTGGAATATGCCGTACCCCGAGACTGTGGAGTATAGTGGAGGAGACACATATACATGCACTAGCAGACGCAGGATGTGCTGCTGCATCTCCGGCCTTAATGGAGTTGAAGTGCACAATTTGAGATTTGAGATTTCGAGTGGGTAGTCTTTATGGGGCACATATGGATCAAAGTGTCGAATCGTGGTTCTTATTGCACAGCTTCTGTTTCTTCGGGCCACGCGCCTTTGGTAAGGGGCCACCGAACCACTGAAAGCATGGGAGTGTTTGCCTGTCCGCTAAGCCTAGTTGGGATATGCGCCTCCAGCTTCGGCTTTTTGGACGCAGCGCAGTCGGACCTGGGGTCATCCCTTCAATCGCTATGCTGTCCTGGACTGGTTTTAAAGAGAGAGAGAGAGAGAGAGGTGAGTAGGTGAGTAGGTGAGTAGGTGAGTAGGTGGATGTGAGTGACTCCTCGATAAGTAACGTCAGCGTCATTGTTTGAATTTCTACACTGTCAGAAAGGGTAGCAGGTCGGCATGGCAGGATCGAATGAGCTGTTGCCGATATCACCGTAAGGTACCGAGATGGCAAACCATAGTAAGTACACTACGTAGATGAGACATCATACTAGAAGACACTCGACGAAGATAAGAGACACAGTGAACTATGAAGTGAAGTACCAAACAAAATAAACCTAAAATACAGCACTACGGGAGACGGGCATTAGCTAGGAAGATGAGCACGGCCTTTTCGTCTCCGAGGCCGCAGACGAACCCCGACACTGGATGGGCACTGACGCTGGCACTGGACCAAGTGGGATATGTTCAATTTTTTATATTAAAAATTCGGTATTCTTGACAAGAGAGTTAGCTAGTTAATAGTTTGACCACCCCCCAGGGTTTTATTTCTTCCTACCAAATCAATGAAACGGGCTATTTTACTCGGACAAGTATTCAGCTAGTTACCCTGTAGACCCTGCTTCAGCCAGAACTAGCTACCAGAGGCTATCAGAGGCTATCAGAAGTACTTAGTACAGCTGGATATCTGGGCACTGTCCACACCCACTTCAGCCACTCACCCACCGTATCCGAAGTACCGTGCTCGCAGCCAGCTGCGAGTGGAGGTAGGTACCTCACCTCCCATCCACCCACCTCACCTTACCTGACTCTGCTAGCTCCAGCTGGACTTTTTTTCACTTGGCCTGGCCTACCTTGCCTCTGCTACCTCAATCTCTCAACCTTTGCATCTATCACACAAACCGTGCATCACAGCTTCCACCCACGGCGCCGCTCACAGAAGGCTTGCTCCTTCGATATAGCTTTACCGCCTCTGCGATTGTTCTAGCGACGACTCTCCGCCCGCCCGGCCCCGTCAATACGGCTACCCCAGATTCACAGCAACCGCGCAAACCTTCGGGTCCCCAAAGGAACAGGAAGCCACCGAGGCAAACAACGACGCCATCTCCGCGTCGAGCTCAACAAGAGCTCTCTCCTGCCACACTTGTGGACACGTTCGCCGATTCGCTCGACCCTCCCCCCAGCTGTCAATCTGGCGGCTCTTCAGCCCAAGCCCTACGGCGAAGCATCTGCTGCGGCCGCAATGGCCCAGCCCAATGCAGAGCCCGTCGAGGAATATGAGTGCGTAATGCCCCCATCCTATACACTATGATTGGCCTTCATCTCTATCTCTCGATAAGAACGATATCGCTGACTCTGGGTTTATTTCCTGCTAGCTATGAATCGCTACCTCCTAACTTCTCCCTGGTGCAGAACATGGCAGCCGGGGCGTTTGCCGGCATAGCGGTACGCCATCCTGCCCCCTTCACAACCTGATCCGACCTGGGCCTGTCTGTCTGATATCCTAGGGAACACAAAACTGACCAACACCTGTATAGGAGCATACTGTCATGTATCCCATTGACGCTATCAAGGTACGATGCGAACCCCCTCCCGCAACTCGAATGCTCGACCTGACTTTGCTTCATCACTTGCTAATACCAACCTTATTTATAGACCCGGATGCAGGTCCTCAACCCCAATCCCTCGGCAGTCTACAAAGGCGTTATTCAGGGTACCTACCGCATAGCCAGTCGTGAAGGCTTTCTTAGCTTGTGGAGAGGCATGTCTAGCGTTGTTGCTGGCGCTGGTAAGGCGTCCCATATGAGCGAAAATACCATTCACTCGAGGGGTCCTTTCTGTTGCTGACAAGTCCAGGTCCTGCTCACGCCGTTTACTTTGCAACCTATGAGGCCGTCAAGCATGTTATGGGTGGCAACCAAGCTGGTGTCCACCATCCTCTAGCTGCGGGTGAGTCGATCTTCTCCGGAACCTTGCTGAAGAACGATATGGCTAACATTCTCTCCCCTCGCAAGCAACCAGCGGTGCCTGTGCCACAATTGCCAGCGATGCACTGATGAACCCCTTTGACGGTATGTGCTTCATCGACACTCCCGGCTTGACTCGAACTTGCTGGTAGCTGACCTCTAGTTAATTCTAGTCATAAAGCAGCGCATGCAAATCCAGGGCTCGGCTAAGGTTTACCGCACCATGACCGACTGCGCCAAGTATGTCTACAAAACTGAAGGATTGGCGGCTTTCTACGTTTCCTACCCGACTACTCTCTCCATGACGGTGCCCTTTACTGCCCTTCAATTCCTCGCTTACGAGTCCATATCGACGGCCATGAACCCGAGCAAGAATTACGATCCCACGACGCACTGTTTGGCCGGTGGCGTTGCCGGTGGATTTGCCGCTGCTCTGACCACCCCCATGGATGTCATCAAGACCATGCTTCAAACTCGAGGAACTGCCACTGACCCGGCGCTGAGAAATGTGAATGGGTTCATGGCTGGTTGCCGGTTATTGTATGAGCGCGAGGGCTTCCGTGGATTTTTCAAGGGCGTGCGTCCTCGCGTGGTGACTACAATGCCCAGCACGGCTATCTGCTGGTCCGCATATGAGGCTTGCAAGTAGGTTGCCCTCGATTCCCTTGTAGGAATGGCGTGACGCTGACATGATGATCTTGCAGGGCCTACTTCATCGCACGGAACGACAACCCGAACCCTTGAATCGCTACGCCGTTATGCATATAGAGAGGAACGTTCTTGGCGATTTGATCACCAGTTGAGCGGTCGTGTAAATTTTTAGAAGGCGGGATCAATGCCCCCGGGGAAGTCGGCCCCCGGACTGGGGTTTCAGTAACGGAGGGCACAAGGGGACGATACCATGCCCAGCAAGGGTTTCTATGCATATTCTGCTGGGTTGCGGCGTGAGGGTTTATGCTGGAGGTCTCGCGAGCCATTTGTATTTGGTACCGGAGAACCGGTGGTTTGGCAAAGTGCACTGTTTGAAAGGATATTCAACATGTTGGCGTCGGAAAATGACAGACTTGTCTGGAGTTGGCAGGCCCACGGATGGATTCACAGAAGCTAATCTGGAATACTGTCTCACTCTCCTCCAACCTCGCGACCCCCCTATGTGAAATCCGTGATGAACTAGGGGAATACGGGGTATTAAACATGGATGATGACAGTGCCAGACTTTGAAGGCCGGCGCCATACGGGAAGTGTGTGCGAAGGAACCAGGTAAACAGTGCGGACGACGGAGCACATCTTCCACATGGGTGGAGAGCCGTGATGTGCAACCACGACCTGCCTGGGACTGTTTAGCGTGACAATCAGGTCCGTCAGCTAGGCATTCCTCAATTGATGGCGGTGTTAGACCAAATGAGGTGAGGTGGTTCATCGCGTTAGATTGGGGGCCCTTTTCCATGACATGCTCTCGGTCGGGGGCAGCTCGGAAGTCAGGCTTCGGGCGTGTGCGGAGATGCGGGGATCCGGGGGCATCTTCACCTTCCGGAGACGATAACAGACAGGCTAGCGGTCGACCATCTAGGGCAAGGTGAATTTTTAATTTACTTATTTCAAGCATGAAGATCTGGCAGTGTCAGCAACTCAACGTCGTATCCTCAAATAGGGGATAGGGCAGGCAATGTATAAGAGAAATTGCCGCCATAGTTTGGTTCTTGTACAATGTCTAACTCACGCAACGAAGCAGCACGATTATTCTTCCAAGGATGGATACATTGTCACATGTCCGTGTTTCTTGTACATTGATAGGGTTAAGCAATCGCCACACAAAATTGGGGAGAATACGTGCGATTAGTGTGGTGCCCTCGGGGATGGAATCCATTTCTCCAGCCCCTACTACGAATGGCGATGATGTAACGCATGATGTTCGCCGTTGATGAACTGGACCCCATAAACTCCAGGCTTTGACCGATATAACTCCTTGATCCATGCCGCACTTTCCAACAAACAGACCAGCCGCACACTTGGTTAGAAGGGGAAGCCGCCGCCTCCGCCACCGAACTTGAAGTGGAACTGCTGGCTTCCGCCCCCGCCACCCTGTTGGTACATGAACGGGTGACCGTGACCACCGAAAGGGCTGCCTTGGAAGGGGTTGCCTTGTTCCTGGTTGTTCGGGTCGTCGCCACGGTCGAACCGCTCGCGGAGCTCCGGGCTGCTCAGAACTTCGTACGCCTCGTTGATGGATGCCATCTTTTTCTCCGCCGCCTCCTTGGTCAGCCCCTGCTTGGCGGCCTTGTCGGGATGGTGGAGCTTAGAGAGCTTGCGATAGGCCTGCTTGATCTGACGCTCATCGGCATCGTGCGCTACACCGAGGACCTTGTAGTAGTCTTTGGTCTTGCTCCTCTTGAGAGCGATCTGTGCCTTTTGCATAAGGGGTTGAACCACGTCATTCTTGTCGGGCCTGATGTTGCTAGCCTCCTCCAGTGACCTGATGGCCGCCTCGAACTCTTCGTTCTCCATCATACCTTTAGCTCGGTACAAAAGACCATAGAACGATTGGGGATTTAGAGCAAGAACATCCTCGCAGTATTGCTTAGCCTTCTTGCCGTTCATCTGTGACAGTTGTGAGCATTCAGCTAACGACAGTTTGCAAACTCTTTACTTACATCGTAGTAACCCTGGCACGCCATCTCCGCAACCTGGATATACAATGCTGACTGTGCGCCGACGGGAATGGTGCCGTCGGCTCGGAGCTCTTCGACTTGCGTTTTGATGTCAGTTATCAGACCAGTGTCGTCGGCGGAATCAATTAGCAGCTTCACACCGGTCATGGGTTGGTTCTTGTCGAACGCCTTCGTGACCCTGACCAGAGTTTTGTCGATAACCTTTTGTTGCTTCAGTAGCTTCCTGCAGGGCTTTGAATCCGGGTCGGAGTGCAAGCATTTCCGGGTCTGGGCCATGCCGTTCTGAAGGTCCCCAAGCCCGTAGAACGTAATGGCAGATATCTTGATATGCGGCGAGATGTCGCCTGGTCTCATCTGCAATACATGGTGCAGATCACTCATGCCTTCCTCAACTTCGCCACGTTGGAAACGACAGCGGGACCTCATCTCGCGCAGGGAAATGGCTCGATTGGCGGTCATGATGGCCTCGCCAGCATGGCCCACACATGCCTCCCAGTCGCCGCTCTTCTCGGCCAACTCAGCGAGGCGGGCGGCACCCTGAGCCTCATCAAGGGCGGCAAGCTCAGGAGAAGCGGCGTCCTTCTTGGCCAGGATGTATTGCTCTCTTGCGCCATCCCAGTCGGCTGTCTTGGACTTGATTTTGGCCAGCTGCACGTGTGCTCCCTCGAAGCCGGGTTTGAGCGAAAGAACCTTGTTGAAGTCGTCGGTTGCTTGATTGGTACGGCCGAGGGAGAGGTAGGTTGTCGCGCGCTTGAATAAAGTCAAGTAATTGGAAGGATCGCGGGCAACGGCGGCATCATAGTATACCAGGGCATCGGAGGTCTGGCCCTTGGACAGATGAGCTTGGGCGGTAGACAGTAGAGAGGACACAGGTGTATCGGAGGGGATTTCGTCGGGTGTGATGGCAAGAGCCGGCGAAGAGAGCAGGCTGGCCGCGATAGCCAGAGCGCAGAGTCGGACGTGCATGGCTGACACCAGGAGAAGGAGAAAACGAAGTGATTGAGACCTTGTTACTACGGAAAATGAACCCAGTAGAGGAAGCGGACAAGTTGGAGAAGAAAGAGAGAACCGTCCAGGCTGGGGAAGGAAATGGAGGGAGGGGCGGCAAAAGGACAATTGGAAATGTTGTCCTCAAAGGAAGCCAAGTCGCGATGGGATGAAATGTACAAGTAAGCGGGTTGGATATGGGTGTGTGGGGCTGGTATTCCCTAACGGAGACTTCAAGTGGCACAGCCTTTGTCTCTCGTCACTTCTGGGAGATGTTGCAGTATAGCCTTAAATGAATTCTATTAATATGGTACGTACCGGAAGCGGACACGATCACTTTCCATGAAGTCGAACACTCAAACTCATTCCGCCAGTTGAACGCAACGCGCTGAAGTGTCCAGAACACGGAACTACACTACACTAGATAAAAGATGAGACCCACTTCGCGTCTCTCTATGCAGGGGCATCTCCCGCTCTTGTCACCCGTGCTGCAAGGGTACGTACACCGTCGTCTACTTGTCGTCTGACAACTCGCATTGCTTCCCCGGATGCCCACAACAGACGGAAACTCCAAGCCACCAATTGGAGGCAGAACCAGCAAGAGTCCTTGGCGGTCTCAGCAACTGACAATTCAGTTTCCAGCCGACGCATGACGGCAAGAAAGCCATCCAAGCAGGGGTTCTATCTTGTTCATATTCAACACGGCCTTAATCTTCACACGAGAGACACAAATCTCACGCCACAACTTCCATCATGGCCCACCTCCCACCCTCAACGGCCATATTCTCACCCTCAATCGCACGCATCGCCGCCTCTACCGCCAAAGACTGGAACTACGTTGACGGCTGGCTCGCCTCCAAATACCAAGGTCGGGCGGTTCCCCCCTTCGAGCGCAATCCCGATACCCTCAAAGCCCTCCTTTCGCTGGCTGCTTTGAACGAGACAGCAGACGAGGAGCGTGAGCTGGTCGCCAGGGCCGAGGCCACCGTTGTCCAGGAACTCGGCACTGCCCGTGATCAGTTGGAGAACCCTTCGGATCTCCAGGCCTCCACTACTGTTCGGGAGAGGTTACTCGGCGCCGTCCAGGATCACCTCACCCGGGAAGGACGCACCGCCCTCAACTCAATGGCCACTCTCTCATGCCAGCTCTACGTTGCCTACCCGGATGCTGATACTATTGGTCGCTCAATGATTGCTCTCCACGCCGAAGCCTCGGAACTAGAGCAGATGAGGGTCCGCGTGCACATCCTACAAAAATACATTGAGCAGGAGTCCGCCACAGCCAATGAATTACTGCGGACCTTGCGAAGCGATGACTATAAGCCTGCCGATGACCTAGCCCGGCAGAATTTAGATATGCAAAGGAGAATCAAGGCCATGGCCGCACGCATCCCCGAGCTCAAGGACCGCATGTGCAACCTCAGCCAGTCTGCAGTCGCTTCTCATCTAACCATTGGCAAGATAGCTCGGGATGAGGCCGACTACCTTACACTTCTCGCCCAAAAGAAGGGGTTGGATGCAGAAGTCGACCAGTTCTCGGGTCTTCCCGACGAAATCAAGACAGCCAGAGCCGAGCTCGAAAATCTTCGCGCAGAGGTCCGCGCCATCACACAACACCGCGACGCCATTTTCGAGGGGCTCGTTGAACGCGAAAGTCCTCGCAAGGGTTGTTGATAACCATCCTTTTTTATACGATCTAAAGTACAGACACAACCTGGCATCTGCTTATATCAAGGGGTATTAGAACAACTATACGCTAAAGACACTGAGACCTCCAGACGACCCATCAACCAGGCCGCTTTCCCCTAACGGCACCTCCAAGGTTTCTAATCTGCCGCATCCCCAGGCCTGCCCTCTTGGCCGGCGGCGGCGCGGCAGCTGGAGGGGGGGGATCCTTCACAGGAACTGGCGGTCCGCTCGGATTGCGCACCTCCTTTGAACCCTTCACATCGAGACCCTCGCCCAGGCGCAGGTCTGCGACACCGAAGCTGCTTCGACCATCTTCTACATCGCCCGAGTGTCTCTGAGCCCGTCGAGCCCTTTCTTGCACAGTGCGGAACTTCTCCAGTAACTCGTTCCACCGAATGATGCTGTCTTCTCGGCTTTTGAGCCTATTCGGCCTATCATAGCTCGAGCTAGTCGCCGATGGGGGGTTCCTAGTGAAGCAAGGTCAGCTACTGCTGTACATTGTTTATGGGATCGCGCCAAGTTTAGACGCGGCTGTTATTGCCGGTTACGGCGAAAGGAGGAGTTTTGATACTTACACCTTGGGTGCAATGTGAAGGTAGCCGATTGAGCTAACAGCATTCAAACGATTTTTGAGAGCAGCAAAGGCCGAGGATTGCGGAAGGAGCATCAGGAGGCCATAGAGACATTTGTACAAGTGAGGAAATTTTTCGGGCTCAAGCAGCTGCAATCGAAGGTCTTCCGCGTGTTAGTTGTTGCAAGGGAGGCTTATAGGGTCACAGGACACTTACAGGTGAATACAGGAGATTCTATCAACTGGACCAACTTGTCAATCTGGATGAGTATGTTCACTGTCATCTCCAGCTCGGCACTAATGTTGTCCGGTCAGCCTAAAACGGAGGGCGGCGAGCGGCAAGTGAAAGACTCACAATATCTGCAAGAGGTTATAAGCTTGCTCATAAGCTTGCGCCAAAAGGCAAAGTGAGAAGGTTGCGACAGCGTTGTGACACCATGAGCGGAAAAGGGCGACGAAGAAGGTTTGGCCATCCTGTGCATCATTCGTAAGTAAACTATAGAACATTCAAATGCCGGTTTGCTCACCTTTGACTCCAGATTGCGAAGCCTCTTTCGCAACTCAGACAGCTCTGGGGCTGTGATGAGGTTGTTGTTTAGGTTCTGCACCATGATGCTGGCAAACTCGACATCTTCCTCCTTTTCTATGCAGTCTGCAAGCGTGCGGTATATCCTCTCAGCGCTGAGGCTCACGCAAAGCTGGCGAATGATCAGGTTTCCCCGCGTCTCGAGTAGTTTTCTGTCTGTAGCAAACAGCTGGAGCAAGTTAACCATAAAGTTTGAGAAGTAATCGTCTTCGCTGTTACGAGAAATCTGCGAGAGCAGTTGCAGATCCTTGGTAACGACGGTCTCGGCTGGATCTGACAATGTCTTGAGCAAGGCGGGGAAAGTTCCATCGTTGAAGGCGAGCACTTTCCTAGGAGCTTTTCTGTGAAGCATTATCAGCCATGTCAGCGCAGCAACACGTGTTGCCTCATGGTCGTTGAGGAAAAGAAGTGTCAGAGCATTCACTGCCGCGGCGTAATCCAGGTCCACCTGGGGGTGGGTGCTTGAGGGAGGGGCAATCGGTGTTGAGAGGGAGCGACCATGGTGGCCCTGGGCTGGGGTCGGGCTTCTCATTTCAAGGTCCCGCGAACTGGAGAGAGATGCTCGTGCACTGGAAGCCCCGTCTTGTCGCTCACCAGTGATTGGAACACGAGGCACGAATTGAGAAGAGCCGCCGATTTCAGGTTCGTCGGACAAGGAGACAACATAATCCATCAAGCCAGCATTGACACGAGCGGCAGCCTGGCGGATGGACTCAACACCGCTGGCCATGGCGGGTAGCATGTGAGCTAGAACCTTTGGGGTGAATGGCAGCACTTCCTCAGGGCAGATATCCAAGAACTCGACAATCCACCGTAGAGACTCCAAGAGAGAATCCTCCTCTGTGCTATAGGTTAGCTGTGAAGAGCACGAGGGTTTGTGATGTCTGAGAGGCTTACCGAGGGGGGAGTCAAGAGTGGCAGTCAGTATGTCTAGAATCTTGCGGTAATTGATCTGGACATCCTGACCGGGTATCCAATCTTCCTCGTCTGTGCCCTCGTCATCGTCGGTCTGAGAATCAACCTCGTCGCCTTCCTCCGGGCCGATTTGGACACTACCCGAGTCGACTGACTCCTCGCGCTTTCGTTTACCACCCTCGCGAGACCTTTTGCTCTCAGCAATGCCTTTCTTGATCCTAGATATCCTCTTGATCTCATTGAGAAACTTGTCGAGACAAGAGCGAGTTGCGACATGGACATCTCGGTTGGGGTCGCTCAAAAACCTGAGCAAACCGCCCAGAAAGTCAGGAAGAAAAGTGACTAGTTCCAGATCGGGAATAGAATCGAGTAGAGTAATCCAACCAACCAGAAACTGGCGAGTGAAGGGGTTAATGACCCAAATACGTTCCTGGAGGAGTGGGATGAAGCGACGCAAGGAGAAGGCGGTGGGGGGAGAAGGGCGGTCGTCGACCTCTTCCTTGTCGGTGATTTCCTGGCTCAGCTCCCCTTCTAGGACTGACACATACGAAGCAGCCGACTCAGAGACTATATCTTTGATGAGGCGGTCGAGCAGCTCGGCGCCGTTCTTGACGGATAGCTCAGAGTCTGCACCCAACTGAGACGGAGGAGATCAGCGGGGGATGCGAAGTGGCTATTGGGGGGAGGGGGTCAGGTTACCTTGCAGAGGGCGTCAAAGATATCGTTAAAGTATATCAGAATCTCCCCCTTGGCGACCTTGGCAATGTTATACATTGCCTCGCACGCGTAGTATCTGACCCTGGCATCTTGATCGGTGAAGCACGCCAGCACTGGCGGCACAATCTTCTCAAGGTAGCGGGGTAGCTCCTGAGGGTGATGTCAGCCAACCATTTACAGCACCGACGATGGATCAAGTCGGATATCCGGTAGAGAGACGACACGAGATGCAGTAGCGGTAGATGAGACAGTAATGCATGAAGGAGGCAAACTTACGTGGCCGAGAGCAATGGCAGCTGCAGCCAGGCCAATCAAGCCTCCATTTCTGGCATGGGGCTGATGAACGGCGTAGGCAAACTCGTTGCAGAGTTGCTCAAGAATGGCTTGGACTCTGGGGTAGTCTCTGGTTACCACTAGCTCACGGATGACTCGTTCAAGCCTGAGAGGTTCAAGAAGTTAGTAGAAACCAAGCGAAGATTTCTGAGGACGGATGTGGATGCAGGCAGAGAATGAGACAAGACGAGTGGAATAAGACGGGGTAAGGGTTCTGACGGGTTGTGTTAAGGAAGACATACTCAAGTGCGCCGACCTTCCGCTTGTCGTAGAGCTTATCGTTCAGAGCTCGCTGGATACTGACTTCCATTGTTGTTGCTGTGATCAGAACAGCAACAACGGGATCATCCCCTGGTCTTCCGACGCAGGGCTGGGTTGGTTGAGTTGGCTAGTTCTGCGTTGGGCCGAAAGAGCTGAAGTTGAGCGACGATGAGCGGTGATGAGTTGGATTAACTCCCAGGCACCGATTACTTGGTGGGGGGTTCGGGAAGCGCCAGGGAAAATAGGGGGTAATGGCCGCGAGGAGGAGCAGAAAGCCAAAAACCCGGGCTGCGAGGTAGACAATGGGCGCGGAAGTGAGGCTGCAGCCGGGCAGAGCAGGCAGAGACAGAATCACAGGATGTCGAGACGAGGCGCGTACAGGTGCAGGTGCAAGCGCAGGGCGGTTGTGGCGTCACGTCACGGTTGATTGGAGAAGAGGAAGAAACACAGGCCGCGTGCCCTTGGGCGTACATGAGGCCGCCACACAAACGCTGGAGGCGACAGGGGGGGCCCTTTCCCAATTACCTCGGGTTGCGAGGTTGCTTACCCAAGACATCTCACTACTGGGGGCGGGCTTTGACGCTAAATGGAGCTGTTGTAGTGGCAGATACAGCTGAAGAGGTCGCTAATTTACGCGCAGCCAGCACTCCACATCCTGGCGGGGTAGCTGGAGACATGACATTCCCAGATCTTTCCCGTCTGGTGCTGCTCTCTCTTATTCTCTAATTCTCCATTGCACTATGCAATCGCCTTGTTATACATAGTAGTACCTGCGCCGACGGTGTCTAGTTTTTAATGTCTACGCCAGCAACCATCTTCGCAATAACAAGTTCAAGAATAGTAATTAGTTATGTCTGCACAAGGCTGCATCCTTCTTATTGTGCATTGTGCAGTACCATGTAACCAAGTAACCAACCAACCAACACTATTCAACCATTCTCTGTTCTTTCTTTCACTGGTTTCCGACATCAACCTAATTCAAATGATTATTGACCGTTGCCCCCAAAAGGATCCATCTCCATCAGCCCAGCTAGCCCTGGCCCCGATCACGCGTCCGCTCTCTGACCACCGTCAAGGTCGCCCGAATCCGTACCGTTCGATAAAAGTTCATCCAAGAAATCGAACGCGATGAGTATTATCATCATATCTGCCGCTTGCCCTACTTCTGGATGCGCATGGCCGAAGCCGGTCTTGATAGAAACAACTAATACTATGTAGATGCAGCCTCACAACTAATCCCGGCCTCCGCCTATTCATCTTCTCTCGCCCTCTCTTTATCTGTCTTGAACCCGGGTCGCGGCCTGGCGCATAGATACTGCAAAGAATCTAAAAGAAGAAGAAAAGGACCCTTTTGAACAACGTCTATTCGTGCCTTGGGACCTCGAGCAAGGAAGACGGGAGGCAGCCCACTTTTGATGGTCAACCAGAGGTTGTATCACAAGTACGCGGGAAGAGAGTCTTTTCTTCCTGCCCCTTTTAGCTTTTTTTGTCGAGTACTATGTAAAGCCCCTCCCTGATGGGCGTCGGAATGAGGAGTGATATGTGGTCAAGTATCGAGCCAATGGCATGCTGTACCGACTAACGGACCCTGGCATCCAGGCCAAGGTTACAGCGCTGAACCCAGCCACTCATGTTGTATGGACTTCCCCCAAAATTCCAGTGGTTTGGGTCGTCCCGGACAACTTCATCTACCCCTGCTCTCAGCATCCTCTGCTGGGAATATCGCTTCTCTTCTTCTCAATCTTCCGTTGTTTGATCAGAACTGATCGGCCCTCAGAGAGACCGGTGTATTTGATGTGCTAGATACTGTACCGTCTTTTGTATTAGTGAGTTGTTGGAGACTGATGGGGCAATCGACAGTCTACCGTGCATCCATGCATTTCCTTTTCGCTCGCCCTCCATATTCTTGGGTCTTGTCAACTACAGACACCCCATGGCTGAAGAAGTTTGTCTTTCTGTCATACGTCCGCCAATCCTTCTCCTGCAATACCGTACCTGTTCCGCCCATGTCACTTGTTTAGGAGTCCCAGGACTCATGAGTACGGAATCAAGCAGGCTCCAATTAAGCATTCTATTGAGTAATCCTATACCCAAGACCTCTCCGCTCCCTCCTTTCTTTTGGAGACACGGCGCCCCTCACTCCTGCCTCCCCCCTTCCTGCTTTCTTCCACCGCTTGACTGGCCCCCCTGCTGCTCTCCACTTGGTGTCTTCTTGTCCCTGTTCGCCTGAGCAGCCACGGCAGCCCGTTTTGCAAAGTCATCCTGTGTATGTTTTAGTTGGTGACCATTATGGGAGCTCACAGTTGAGAGAGAAACCGTTCCGAATACCTACCTTGTCACCCCGGGCCTTGCGTATCCGAGCCGCTGCTGCGTCGTCCATCTTACTCTTGCCCATTGTCAAGAGCTCCAACCGTCTTCTGATAGTCAGCAAGTGCAGGTGCTCGATCCTCTTTGTAGTTCGGCAGTATTGGGTACGGGAACTGGCAAGAGTTTCGTAACACGAAGTCGTCCGTGACGTGGGGCTTTTTAGCTGGAGACGTAACGGCAGTACTGAAAGCCGAGTACCTCGCAGTATACAACGTTGGATGAAAGATCTGAAAAGGACTGACAAATTCCGAGAAGCAAACCCCAAACTGGGTATTCTCTGGGCCATCTTAAATCCTTTATACTTTCGACGGCCTGGCCTTTAATACTCGATGGGTGCATGGGTGGAGGATGTATGAAAAGACCTTCCAAAGAGCTTCGACCAGCTTGCCCACCACTCCCCCTCCTCACCGAATGACAGCAACCCTTCGGTGCCCGCGATCCATTGCAACCCCGGGGCCTGGATTATAGCTTAGGGGGTTTGCTTCATACAAGGCCAGGTCCCTAACAACCCAGAGCCTCGCTGGCATTGCTTTCCCCAATGGCTGTTAAGGAATAAAAGTGGTTTCGAGGGTTGAGAAGGAACCTTAACGGCGGCGGTGTGAAAATGGCAGCCAGATGTGGCTGTTGACAGCTAGTCAAATGCAAGTGGCCCGTCAAACGGCTGATCCCAAGACAATATCTCGCTTCCGTGGTTTGGACTCTGGCTGGGGAGTTGTGTTCGAGGCCGACCGTCTCACGGCTGGCCGCCCTGCATCGCTTTCAAGGGGTTGCGCCATCGCCTCCGTCTGCATCTGCGTGCTGTGGCCAAGACGCTTAACATCCTGACCCTGACGCACGAGGACTCCGTACGAATCATGACTTGCAACAGAGGCGCTCGTCACTCTCATGTCCCCTGACGAGCGAGCATGAGGAGGTTACTTTGGGTCTCGTTTCAACTGCTGTCGTCCCGTGGTAGCGTAGTGGGATGGCGGAGAATGACGAGACCGGGATTCTGACCAGGGAGATCATAACGGAAGGCCCTTGTCCTTGGCTAACTCAGCCGTCACGGTACTTGAGGGGCAAAAAAAAGAAGAAGAAAAAAGCGGAAAACAATCTGCTTCGTGCGCTTTGCTCAGTGATTCGCTTGCTCTAACGATCAATCGTCCTCTTCTCTCATTTCTTCTAGACCTTCCCCCGGCCCCAATGTTCAAGTAGCTCGAGTCGGTGTAGCCCGCGTGACCTCTCGGCCGGCAGCCTCATTGTGCACGTAACACATCGCATCGGATTGCATCCACAGATCCAATGGGGGGATGGGGCCCGGTGTCGCACATGCGCCCAAGGAGTAAAAGGGTAAAATGGCAAAGAGAAAAAAAGGGCGAGACAAAGTGCATGTCATCCGTACACCAAGTGTAGGCATGCAACGAGAGACACGTGTATTCTTGAGATGACGGTGCAGTCATCGCAGCCTACCGTTTCGCCTGCCACTCTATCATTGGACCGTCTTGAGGTCGGGCTGGCCGTTCCCCGCAAGCTTATGATCGCCGAGTGGCCGATTCAAGGCTTGCATGCGATTCTTGCCGCCACCCCTTCTGTTCTCCTTTCCCTAAAAAGTGATTGGAAATCAATAAGATGAAGATCAGAACCGGTCTGACTAGAGGCGATGCCGCCATGGACCTGGGGTACAAAAGAGCAACATGAGCGATGGATTCAGCCCGGGAATCCCGACCCATGCTATGCGGCACACATGCGTATACCATCACATGCGCACACTCCTCCGGATGCATACCATATCGATTCATTCCTAGACATTACGACCGATCGAGCTCGACGCCGTGGCTTGCAGGCACATACAGCATCAGCATTGTCTTTCTCTATACCGGTAATATCAGAATCACCCCGCCCAACTGCTTACAGGAGAGAGAGAAAGAGAGAGAGAAAAGAACCCAACCAAGCAATCAACCACACTTAGCGACTGTGGTGCCCCTGAATGTGATCGGCCGCGACCTTTTGGCACTTGGCCAATATGGCGGCCTGTCGGGACACCTCAGCCAGACGACCAATGACATCTTTGTTGCCGTCGACGAAGCCGTACAGGGCGTAAGGGATGCCCACGTCGTTGCAAAACCCCTGCACCAGCTTCTGCGTCTTGCGCAGGTTGTGGCGCGGGATGCGCGGGTACATATGGTGAACGACTTGAAACTGCAGACCGCCGTGGAAGAAGTCAAGCCATGTCGGGCAGTCAACGTCCATGGTCGTCCGCAGCATCTTCTGAGGGAACGACTCGTGGGGACCCAGGTCTGCTGTGCTCATGGCGAAGTGGGATAGGGTGATTTGCACATGCAACGGCGCCTGGAACATGTGGCTGATGATCACGAAGACGAAGCGGTCCCAGTTATTGGGGATGGACTTGTACACGATGCCGTAGCCGAACCAGGCCCAAAAGAAGATCTGACCTGCTACCTCGAGCCAGCGGTGCCACCAGGCAATACCCTTTTTGGGGCCGCGTCCCATAATGAGATGGTCCCATGAAAGCCGGTAAAGGTTGAAGCGACCAAATAGCATGATTGGGTAATACAAATACGACTGCAGCGACAAGAAGAACCTGGCTGCGAGGTCGTACTCCATTACACGCTCGTAGTATGACGACGTTAAGTTACCGAGGAAGCGGTGAGACACAGCGAAGAAGGGCAAGTGCTCGATGTCCGGATCGTGTTCTGGGGAATTGGTAACGATGTGGTGGACGTTGTGGTTCCGCTTCCACCAACCAATGGACAGCCCGCCCAAAAAGTCGGCAATGAAGATACCAATACAGGTGTCAACATGGAAGTTGTGGGTGATACCCATGTGCCCGGCATCGTGGGCGGAGAAGACTAGCTGGTGCCAAAAGCAGCCCAGACAGGCGGCGCTGGGAAAATACCAACCCCAGCGCAAGAATGTCAGCATACCAGCGAAGAGAATTGTGTAGCGCATTAACTCAATGGCGTAGGCGCGGTAGTCACAATCGTAAAGCCCCTCGGCCTTGATGCGCTCATCCAGGAGCCTGTACTTGCGCACGATTTCCGACTGCGTCTCATCGTCCAGGGCAGGGTACTTGTCGAGATCGAGACGGATCTGCTTGCGTGTTTCCGAGTCCAAGAAGGCGGTCCCATCCATTTCCTTATCGCGGTCGTCGTCGGCCGAAGTCGCCGAAGAGATGGAGGCCGAGCTCGGGCTCTGCACCACGCCGTGCCTTCGGCGGACTTGGCTCTCATTGTTGTCGAAGATAGGCGAGGCCTCGCGCGAGCTTACGTCGCTCAGGGAGGAGGCGCCGAAGAAGCGCAAAGTGTCATCCTCTTCAACATCATCGATCTCGGGGCCGCCTTCTTCCAGTGTCCTGAACTTGCCTCCCTGGATAGGCGGCACGAAGTTCCTCCAGTGTCCCTCGATCCTTCCGATTCGATACCGGATCATCTGCGCCTTGGCCTCGGGGGAGTGCAGTCTGCGGCGCCGCGAGACGTGTTAGCAAGTATTTCTCCCATAGTGGGAAGAAGTTGAGAGCAGGCCAAGGGTTAGGATTGCACATACACAGTGACCTCGTCGGTAGCGTCTCGACCGACCATGTGCTGGATGGCCTTGTCGCCGCCGGGGTGGTATGCCAGCCACCCGTCCAGCTTAACAACAAACTGGTCAATGATTGTTACAACTCTCCCTTGAGCGATCAAGGCCTCGATGTGGCGGCGCGACATGACCTGGTATTCCCTCGTCTTTGTTGGCTTCCCACGTGGTGCCGATCCCGCGGCGGCCGCGGCGGTGGTGACGGGCGCAGTCATTATGATGGTCCCGAAGTTCCGACTGAGCCGCCGGAAGTGGTGCTGTGGGAAGGATAGAGAATAGAGTGCCGCTGAGGCAGAATCTTGAAACCAATTGAGCAAGTATGGAACACTGAAGCGGCGGCTGCCAGCGACGAATGGGTTGAATGGGACGAGGTTGAGAATAAAATCGAGAATCAGGAAAGGGAATGGGATGGTTCGCTGAAGCTCACCGCATATTGTTGATCCGGATGCCTAGGCAGGGTTCCCTCTGCCAAATCAGGTACTGTACAAAGTACCATACCGTACTTTGGCCAAAGTTGGGATAGTGTAGATTGCTGTCTGTGTAAAGCTCTTGAACGTAGGCCGTGGGACGCGTGTAAATCAAACCAGACCGACAATACTGGGAAGTCTGTCCCTGTAGATGCGATGCAGGAATCTCTTGGAGGGGTTCCAGGGGTGTCTTGGCCCCCTGGATGGTGCCAAGTTGCCAGTACCATGTATTCGTCATGTACGAATAGGTAGGGTACCTTGACTTGTCGGGTGATCGGGAAGAGCTAGATCCTGCACATCGTTCCAGGGTCGCAGCCACTGCCACAATTGGCCTGAGGAAATCATGCCAGAAACAGCGCTAGAAGGGTCCACAGTTGTATGTTTCTGTTTCTCTCGTCCCATCCGTCCTCTCCGGAACTTCACCGCACCGTGCCGCGGGCTTCTCTATTGTCCTTTTTCCCATGGGACCTGATACGTTGAATTGGTCGCTCTGGGAGAACCCAGGGCCTAGACGTAGAAGTACCAGTACATGCCTGAGGGGCGCAATGTCAATCCGAGCACGGGCTATCTCAAGCCTAGCAACACCTGAGCCAAGGCCGGAATATATGCAACTACGTCTCTGGAGCAATTCTGAGCCAACATATCAACAGCTCATTGACGCCACTCTTGCAACGCCCCGAAACATTACGCAGCTACTGTAATATTGACAGAATAAGAAGTGCGCCTTCTCAGGGGAAAACTGATCACAGGAAACTGTCTTGTGCATAGGTGACAAATAATCTTTTGAATCGCCACTGGCCCAGCCATCTCTTGTTCGCATCTGTCTCGTCCTTGGTCTGCCCGCAGCCGGCACGTACAGCGACCAAACCTGTTGCTTTCATTTCCGAGACTTATTTTCCAGAATCCGAGTAAACACCCCCAATGCCCCAGTATTGTTCTGCGTTGAAGGTGGCTGCCTCGGCATGCTTCCAAAGGTCGTTGAAGGCCGAAAAGAGAATGACATCATTTGGGTGACTTGCGAAAGCTTCCTTGATCGACTCGATGGCCAGTTTCTGCTCATTGATGCCTGGCACCGCTGCACCATTGGTGTTCCCCTGCCATGGCCATCCCGTCTCAGTGCAGACGATTCGCTTGCTTCGGTCCGAGAGCTTGGCTTGAACCTCGCCCACCACCCTGGTGACAAACGGGCCTGCATCCTTCGCCGCCGTGTTACTGTCGAAAAAAGGATGGATGTTCATGGCACAATAGTCTGACGCATCGCACAGCTCGGGGTTGGCAAGTACCGCCACGAACGTATCGACGATAACAACGGGGCCGTTGTACCCAGCAGCCCGGAGAAGTTGTCGAGCCTGGCCCACGAGCGTGACCATCTGCTGGGCGCTGGCTTTGCCATTGTTAACCAACTCGTTACCCACGCTAACGGTATCGATGGCAGACCAGTCGCTGCCGACTGCCGCGACAATGGTCTGAACCTGGGCTGCAATCGAACTGATGTCAAAGATTCCCAGGAAGAGCTTCAAACCGGCTTTCTTGGCCGCAGTGAGGGCGTTCGTAATCTGGTCACAGTCGGTGCCGTAGGTGCGAACAATCGAGTACTTGCCCTTCAGTTCGGCAAAGTCAGCATCAATTTGCGCTGCCGATTTGCACTGCCCCGACGCTGTATAGGGTGCGTAAGCAATGCCATTGAGGGTAGAGTTCGACGCGGGAATGGTCGAGTTCGATACAGGGTAGGTCGAGGGGGTTGGCGAAGCGGATGCTGATGACGGCGAAGCAGAAATGCTCGAGGTTGGAGGGGAGTAGTCAGTGTAAGACTGTGGAAAGGCAGTCCTAGAGGAAACATCCCCAGAGCGAGTGTCCAAGCTCAAAGCCTTGGAGGGACGCTTGAGCGCCCTAGACGCGGGCACGAACCGCACTGTTCTGGTAGCCGTTTCCAAAGGCGCCCCCTCCTTGTCGACGTAAACCACAATTTGCGGCACCTCGGTGGGCTCGGTACGGGATCTCTGAGTGACGACGATTTCATCGAGGATGGAAATCGCTCTCTTGGCACCTCTAGTGCCTAGAAGTACCTGTTAATACTCGTTATCTCCCTAAGCAGCGGCCAGGGGATGTGCATGATCTCTTACCCTGTGGGTGAGCAGCCGATAAGTTAGCGAGGGCGACGAGCAGCACTGTTGAGAGACCGGCTGGCTTCATCTTGAACAAGTCTGACAAGCCGTAGGCGATCAATTCAAGGCCAACACAGGCAAAGCAAACGTGTTAGAGGAAGTAATGATAGAGACAGTTTTTGAGACTCTTGTCGATGCTGTGTTCGGTCGTAACAGAATTGTTCAAAGTGGGTTTCTGCAACGATGACAGCGTGTGAGTTAATCAAGTTGAATGAGTGTAAAGAATGGCAGGGGAAACGAGAGACTACAAGCAAAGCAGCGACATGAGCAAAAAAGAACGGATGGCCGTTGAGACAGCTTTGGGCTACACGGACAGGCGAAGATGCAAGGCGAGATGAAGAAGAACAACGAGATGGAGGGAAACCCAACGTTGGGCGGAGAGGGGCGGGAGGCACGGCGTAATCAAATATTTCTCTGGCCCGCCGTGTCCCATGCCCGTGGCACCTGGCCACTAACCCGGCGGGTGCTCCTCAGGCAGTCTTGGTAAATACCAAGAGCCACAGGAACGTGCTAAGATGAAGCTCATGGGGGGAGTTCGTGGGAGACGAACCGGAAGGGAGGAATGGAGGGATGGAGGGAGAGAGACTTAGTCAGGGACAGGAATGATGGGCTCAACTTGTAACATGCGGCGCAAGTGAGGAAAGGCCCATCAACTACCTTGGGTACCTGCAAGAAGGAACGCGTGTCTCGAACTTACTCCAAAATTCGATCTCCCGAGCTATAATTATTGTGAATTGCCGACTATAATACAGCTTGATCTTCAAGGGCCCAAACACCACAGCTGTTGTTCAGCTTGGTCACAGAGGAAATAGCTGATATTGCGAACCTTGGCGACCCCCTTCCTCATAATAAAGGTCAGCATATCAATCCCCGGTGATGGGAATGCTAAGTGTTCTTGGCATGGAGCTCTTGTGTAAAGAGAGACGAGCAAGAATATGCTCGTTTGTTAACCCACAGTTAATGAGTGATGGTTTTGCTTGTAGGTACAAAGAAGGGCAACGAGCAGCAAATAAGACGGTCTTCCCAAATCGCAGAACGATTGTGTGATGGATGGATCCGAGAGTTCATAAAGGGACGAGGGGTCGAGGTGTCTTTATACAGCCCGAGGCAAGGTAAGGTATCTTGAGGTTATATGCTCACCCTTTCTCGCCTCGAAACATCGAAATAATATCGCAACATCATAGGCCATGGTGGGCGACTGACTACTGCCCCCGCGCTGTGGCAGGTGACTAAATCGGTACTAAGCCGTCTTCGGAGGGTAACTTCTCACGGATATCTGTTTCAAAGCAAGCTACTAAACCGGACCGCCCGTACCGTACCTGCCAGGTGTGAGCTTTGTCAAGGATCGGCTTCCAGGTTGTCAAGACAGGGTGCATAAGGCGGGGCTCGCCCAACAAGTCATCAAAGCTGTCGGGTTAGGTCAGGAATGGACGGAGAAAGGCTTCGTCAAGGTATGTTAGCCTAGAACATATAGGAAGCCGAGGCCGCGGAAGCCCTGAATGCTTTGCCTGACCCGAAGGAAATGCGGGGGGAGGGGATCCGGGGAGGGAAACGATTGAGGGAGTCTAGGTGCCGGAACAGTTGGTTGTCGCCGAGGATGGATCCGGCGCCGACTTGCAGACGGGAAGTGGGTGTGCCGCCTTTGTCTCTCCCGTCTTTCTAGACCAGTCAGTCTCTGCTGCAATCCCGAAGGCTTGGGCTCACTGCTGCACCCCGAGGGTTTCAAGAGTGGTGCGACAGCCTTTCCATGTTACCAGCCCGACCAGATTCTATCAATTAGTAGTATGTATTATGTCATTACATGCGAAACCAGGAGCTCTACCGGGTATTCAAGTGCCCAAATAGCCTGAGCGCGCCTGAAGGTCTTCTGCTGTGCAGGAGACAGGAAAGAAATCGTACTTCTATCGCCTGCAGTCCATTCTATGTCCATCTGAATCCCAAGCAAAGCTGACGATGTTCGCCACTCGGATTACTGCTCTAAAAAGCCATACAGTTTGGTACATGCCATCGCGTCGTTCAAAGCATGCCCTGGGCCTTGCTATGATGACTTAGTGCTCGGCTTTCTGGTCAAAACCTTGGTAATAGCGTGTCGAATCGTCACACCTGCCTTCTCAATGTCCTTTTTCGGCAAGCCTGTGGTAATGCACACCTTGAGCGCCGGCTGAATCTGCCAGCTGTCATCCTTGGGGTCGAGATTGTTGGCAATAGGCATGCTTTTTAGACGCGTGATCAAAACCCCGTTGGCAAGCGCCTTGAAGAGAAAAGGATCTGCTGTTAGCATTGTGTCTTTTCCTTCGAGTAGACACGAGAGTGGCTCAACTCACCTCATCGACGCAGTCTTGGAGTAGCCGTTCCTGGTCCTCCCTTGTGAGCTTGCGCGTTGCGACAACCTCGGACTTGAGCACCAGCAACATAATTGGGTTCTCGGGCGAGCTCGTGCAAACAACCCAGTCGCTACGAGGGTCTAACTGCGCCCTCATGGCCTTGATGTTTTCCCGACACTGTGTAAGAATGTCCGGGTTAGACTGCAAGACGCTGAGAGTCTCGCTGGCCGCAACCGCAAGCATGGCAGGCAAAGCAGCCGAAAAAGTATAAGACGCTGCCGTGAGGCGCTGATGTTCGACTACATCCGTAGCCCCAGCACAGAAACCACCGCCTGCACACAGAGGACCAGCGAGGGAGCCTGCGATCATATCCACTTGAGAAGGATCGACATTCTGCGCCTCTGTAAGACCGCGACCAGTTCGGCCAAGGACGCCAAAGGACCAAGACTCATCCAAAATGATGCGGAACCTATACTTTTCCTTCATTTCAACCTTCGAGTCTGGTTAGTCGACGAGTTGTTTCCTGCCAGGCGGCATCGATAGCATCAAGATAGACTACTCACAAGTCTGGGTAGGTCGGCACTGTCTCCCGTAGTCTCGAACAGACCCTCGGTGACGATGAATCTTCGTGTCAGCTTCTTGCCCTTTTGATCCTTGACCACCTTTTGGATGACACGTTCCAGGTCGTCCATGTCACCGTGAGCATACCACTTGACGGTGCTTCTGGAGGCCTCCATACCCTTGCGAATAGAATAGTTGACAGCGCGGTCGGCGACAATAATGTCACCACGCTTGCAAAAGGCTGGGATGACACTCGAGATTGTGGAAAAGGCTTGGGCATAGACGATGCAGGCCTCCGTACCAAGATAGGCTGCGATATCCGCCTCAGTCTTCATGTGCACGTCCTGGGTGCCGTAGAATTGGGGAGGACCGCATGGGCCCACACCATAGGTGCGCAGTGTCTGAATAGCCTTGTCCTTGATCTGTTCGTTTGCATTGAAGTTGTAGAAATTGTACGAGGCAAGGTTCGTGACGGTGCGGCCGTTTGCGAGCTTGGTCTTGGGTCCGGTAGGTCTAATGGATGTAAAGTTAGTTCGATTGCTCCAAGAAGGGTAGTACATGGGGAAACAGCGTACCCAACCATGACAGGCAACCTCTCGGCCTCAAGCTCCTCGAGCGCCGTTTGGGGAGCCACGAGAGGCTCAGGAGTCCAATCTTCCACCAGTTCATCAATTTCCTAGCAACTATGGTTAGCGGCCGCTGCGGCGTCAAGTTCAGGAGAGTGGGGTGATATCATCAAGCGTACATCATCGCGAAGTTTGATGAAGTTTTGCTTCTGGGTCGAATATGAAGGCGAGAGAAGATAGCGGACGAAGAATATGAAGAGGACCAGCTCGATACCGGAGCGAATAGGATCGTTTTGGTAACTCGACTGGACGTATCGAATGAGGACGGCAGATCCGGGGACCTTTTGGAAGGCCTCAGAGGCCTCGTGCAGCCAGGCAACCACCTTCGTTTGGGCTGCGCCTGCGTCCATGATCGCTTTCCGGCGAAACAACTGGGGAAGATGCGACGGTCGATGGGCGGGGTTTACAGCATCGACAATAGAAGTGCCGCGAAGCGATTGTTCAGCAGGCAACGTTAGAGACGAGGCGAGGTGAAGTGCAGTGCGTCGTCAGTCGGGTGGACAACGG
Source organism: Colletotrichum jinshuiense (assembly GCF_051148585.1). Lineage (NCBI taxonomy): Eukaryota > Fungi > Ascomycota > Sordariomycetes > Glomerellales > Glomerellaceae > Colletotrichum > Colletotrichum jinshuiense. The sequence continues at coordinate 2,910,137 of NC_139313.1, forward strand.
CCGGAGACTCCGGTGCTGGGAGAAAAAGAGGATCGTGTTAGACGGGAGTCGGTGAGTGCCGAAAGATGTATTGGAGAATCTTTGGCGCAAAGGTTCCCAAGTCAAACGGCCGGGATTGGATTCGGGTCTTGTCAAGGCAAGGTGGAACAGATCAAACCAGAATCGGGAACTGCGCCATCTAGGGTCCCTTAAGTAGCGGTGTAACGGATTACGAGTGACGGCAGTAGTGTCATGCAGACACAGGTAGATAGACAGATACCTTCGTCAATAACCGACAAAAGGTGGGAGAAAGTGCGCTCAGGTGCTAATTAATTGATGTGCCCAAAAGTGACAGGACTTCCGACACGGGTTTTCCCCAAGCGCGCCCCTGGCCAAAGTCTCCACCGCCCTGATTGGCTCAAAATTACTTGCATGCAATTCAGGGGCAGCGATAGTGTACATGCATGCTGTAGTGCGCTACCCACCACCTCGAGCTGCGCGAGTGTCATGGAATTAGTACCACTACCGCAGCAAGAGGACGATTCCTCTGACCGGTCTTGAGACAGCGAGAGGAGAGAGAGAGAGAGAGAGAGAGAGAGAGAAACGGGGGCACCCGGGATTTTGCTTCTTTGCCACAGAATAACGTATTAGTGGGTGGTAACCAAGCAAGGTGTCCTAGGTCAGCTTCTTCATGCCAACTCAGCCAATCTACACATGCTCCATCTCTATCTAGACTATCCATGACCATTGCTTCTGCTTCTCGGCATCCACCCTTCATTCGCGTCCAAGGGGTTTTCATCAGATAAGTGCACTCCTGGACCCAGCAGCTCTGTTGAAGTCTGGTAAACCCAGGAAAGGCACCCATGCATGCTCAGCGAATGAACACCTATTTATTGACTTACATCAAAAATAAAAATGAAGGGGACAGGGGGGGGGGGGGGGGGGGGGGGGGGGGGCGTGCAGCAACTCATTCTATGAGATACTAGACATCACCGCTTATGCATGGTCTTCTGAACAAAATTTGACTTGATTATACGCCCGTCCAGTCTTATTCTGAACTATTGACGATATACGTAGTCTGCAGTTCTAAAAAAGCAGCCGTGATTCCATGCCAGCCATATTTCCCTGACCGAACCAAAAGAAAAAAACGAAGGGAGAAGCGAATAGCTAGCCGTTAAAAGAAACTAAACACGCCTGACAATGGACATTAAAATTCCGGGTCGCGTTGCCCGGATCACAGTGGCTCAGTACTTGACGAACCATGAACCCCGCAAACAAGCGACTGCGATATTGACCGACCTCCTCCAATGCGTTTATAGTACAAGTCCCTACTAAAACAGGCGAACTCTCTCCGAGCTGGCAGTCTTTGCCGCCTTCCCTGTTGTTGACTGCATAGTGAGATAAGCTCCCGAGTATGATGGGTTTCCTGTGCCGGTTTCCGTTTCGTTCCGGGTGTTGTCGTTCTCCAGATCGTTGGGCTGAATGAGGGCCAGATCCTCGGTGTTGAGAGATTTGAAGATGTCCATAGGAATGAGGTCACGCGCAACAGCCGGGCCAATAATAAGGGCCATGAAAACAATAAACATGGTGAAGTACAGGATGGCGTATCGGAACACACGCTTGCGTCTCAGCTTGGACTGCTTCATGGAGTAGATAGGAGGGCGAATTTGGCGTCTACAAAATGTTAGCATATATCCGGTTATGCAAAAAGAAAAGAGCGACTACGTACCCAGGGCGAAGCCAGAACAGCATCATCGAGTGAAGCATATCAATCTTGGGAACGAGAATGACCGGCAGCATGATGAAGAGTAAGAAGTGGCCCAGGACGAAGTCGGCGGCAAACATGCTCAGCTCCGTGATCTTGCAAAGGAACTCACGAGCGGGTTGGGAAACCGAGTGCCATCCCATAGAGTACCACTTGCCCGTCCAGAATGCAATGTTGGCCTGGTCCGTCTTGATCTCACGCGTCAGGGTAAGCGAGATGATCAGCTTGAAGACGAATCGCTGGATCGCCACAACGGCGATCATGCCGAGCAAAGTCCGCGCGAAGTTGAACGACTCGAGGAGGAACATGACCTCGAAGAAGACAAGCAGCATGATCACAGCGATACCATGGGCAATTGCCGCAAGCACGCTGCCGAATTTCTTGCAGCACATACTGAGAAGAGGTCCCATGAAGCAGGCCATAAAGAAAAAGAGCATCAGGGCACCGGCGTTGACTGCGATAGGGGCGAGCGCCACAACACCGACTCTGATCAACGAGTTGGTCTTCCATACATTTTTGCCAGGGTTATTGTCTGTGCTAACACCAGTCTGAGCATTGATGTATAGGTACGGGATCACGGTAACAGCGACAAGGAGTAGGGGAGTAAGAATCTCGCCCCAGAACATGTTCGTGATAGCCGCGCGGGGTACGTCGGACGACATCTTGCCGGACGGATCACCGAGAGCCTTGCGCTTGTAACCCGTGATACGAGTTCGGGACAAACGGCAGAAAGCAATCCACGATGACGCGTGAGAGCGAGAGTTGCCGCGGGAGAGCCATCGGAGATAGTCCCGGTAGTCGATGAAGAAATCGCTCCAAGCGAATTGATGCGGGTTATACAAGAACGGCGAGATAACCAGAGCAAGAAGGGATATCCAGAAGTAGACGAGGGCCGCTTGCCAAATGGTAACGGTGGCGAAAAGAAGCATCATCAGGAGACGAGATCCGAAGTAGATAGAAGGACCAGCGAAACGCGAGTACAAGACTCCGAAGGGGATGCGAGCAGTCGCAAAGCCACGACCAGTACCGATGTACCGGGCACCGCCAAACGAGAGATCCTGCTGTACCGAATTGGCGTAAATTTGGCAAACGAAGACCTCGAAGAACGGCGAGAGCGAGCTGAATTGCTTGGCGAGACGCTTGGCGGCACGCCAGAGACCTCTCTCTGTCAACTCCTGAACCACTAGCGGCACAAAAGCCAACAGCAACACAAAGATGATGGACAAGATACAGCGGTACACCCAGTCCATGAGCGCATCGGTGTTCTGGCATCCAGTGGGGAACAGAGGGTCAGTGATGGGGACGTCGCGGTTGTACGAGCAGGCCTGCGTCTCGTGGCGAAGGGCACCCAAGCTGAGGAGGCAGATCATGAACATCTGAACCGAAAGCATGATGAACATGTTGTTGAGATGGAAGCCAGGGTGGGCGTAATAGAAGGAGAGGAAACGGTCCAAGGGTAACTGGGTTCCGAGATAGTAGTACTCGCGAGAGAGCATCTGCTCACCCATACCAGTTCCAATCTTGGTTGTGAAGTTAAGAATGGAGCCGAAACCCAAGTCACGGCCCTTACCACACTGGTAGTACTCGCAGTGCTTGATTCTGCCACCACGCAAGAGAGCAGTCATACCAGCATAAATATCCTCGTTGAGATGCAAGCCCTTCTGGGCCTTCGACACACCACCGCGAGTTGTCATGAAGATACCGTTCAGGAAATCAGGGTGACCGTAATGCAATTTACCACCGATTTGAGATAAGGTACGAGCAAAGAGAGTACCAAAGGTCTGCTCCTTTCCGGCAGCAACATCACCGAGAATACCGATGTTCTCAGAGAAAATGTATTCGCGAGCACCCAAAATGGCGACGGGCGCCGCAGTATTGTTCTTGACACCGGGAGTGTACGGGCTGACATTATCGGTCTTCATCTCCTCAAATTCGGCGAGAACGGATCGAATCTTGAGACACTCCTCGAGATAATTGTCCTGGTTGGCGTCAATGAGCTGAATGTATTCACCGCGGTAGAAGATGATCGAGTGGTTTTGGTTGTCGGATTTGCCGTCTCCCAAAATGGGGTTGCCAGAGAGCTGAATACGGAATTTGGGCTTGCGCATGCCATTCTCCATGATTTCAGAGTGTCCATCGATGAGTGCAGAGTACAAGCGGGGCTCCTCACCCTCGGCCAAGGGAGGTTCCTCGTCGAGATAGGCGATCTGAAGGTCGGGATACGCGCGAAGCAGAAACTCGGCGTTTTCCATCTCTTCCTTCTTAAACTTGGCGAAGCGCTGCATGGAGACGCAAAGCTTGAACTTGCGGCGGGCCATGCGTTCCAGCTCTCGCTCCAGTTTGTCAGAGTTACCACCGAACATCTGAACAACCTCGGGATTCTCCACACGGTACAGAAGCTTGATGGCTCTGCTATAGTTCATGAAGCCAGAAATCGTGCGGTACAGAGTCTGGAAGCGAAGAGATGCCCAAATACGAGTTCGAAGTGTATACTCAGGTGCTGAAGACTTGAAACCAATGCAGTAGAATGGCAGATCGTCAATTTTGCTCTTGGCCGTGTCCTTTTCATTCTTTTCCGTGTCGCCGTTGAATTGAGAAGTCTCGTCAGCAAGAATCTTGGTGTCCTTGACGAAGCAGTCCCACTCGTGAGGGTGAAGTTGTTTGAGGTACTCAAGCAGGGTGACTCGGGAGTACGGCTCGTCCTCGCGGATGATCTCACGGAGAGAAAGAAGAATCTTCTCGCTGTAATGAGGGATGAGGACCGTGAAGGTCGGCATGTTGTCAACGGGCAAGGGTTCCGGAATAGGAGTTGACAGCGACTGAGCAAAGAAGGACAGACGGCGCTCAGCCTCACTATCGGTGGGGAAGAACTCAGTCTTGAATGAGTGGTCCTCTTGGGAGACGAAGAAAGTAGGTGCTCTCAAGGTTCTCTTGCCCTCCTGCTCAGAGGGAACTTGGTGGTACAAAAGCTTTTGCACGTGGTCGATGGCCAGCAAGTGCTCCCTGTACATGGAGATGACGATGGCGTTCCACACCTGAGAAATCAGAACCTTTGGCTTGTATTTGATCTCCATATCCGTAGTGGCGAGGATCTTGGAATAAATACGCTTCGGCAGACGAGAGAAGATGTTCCTCCAAGGCGTCAAGATGGAGGAACCAATGTAGAACGACCTGGCGATGGAGAAGAGAGCGTTGATCAAAACGTACCACAAGTACGTGTCGAGGAAGAAGAAAATCAAGTCGGTGAAGACCATCAAACCCAATAGAACGTACGGTTGGTTCTTGCAGAGAATGTCGCCAATAATTTTGTCGCCGACACAGTCGATTTGCATGATGGTGAGGTATCTCAACGGATCCTTAAGAGAGAGGGTCAGGTAGACATATGATTCTCCAAACTTGGCACCGAAAACACAAATCCAGAGGCCGTAGGACATGGCCATATCATTACCAGCCAATCGTGGGTAGCTTGCGGTAAAAGTCTGGCTGGCAACATATTTGCGCGAGTTCTTCGTCAAGTAACTTCCAAACAGACCGCCGAGTGGCATGACCGAGAAGAAGATGAAGGTGAGGAGCGCAATGATGAACTCCACAATGGCCAATATCTCGGCGATTTTCTTGTTGGGGTTGGGGATGACGTAGACGTAGACGAAAGGGGCGACATTGATGACCAGGATAAGAATCAAAAACAGCAAGCGCTTGGTCAAATGCTGCGCACCAGCCCATCGACGAGGGACATATGCCCATTCAGCCAAAGTTGCGAAAACCTGGATAAGGGAAGCGATAGTACCACCAAGCCCGATTAAAGAGTATAACTGGGCCTTCGAGGGCTGTTGGTTGGCCTGCTGCTCGTACGAAGGGCCGACAATTAGACTGGGGACGTTGGCAGCAGTGTAGAACCAGAACATGGTCAGGTGAATGATCCAGATACGGTTGAAGTTAACAAGCAAGTGGAACCACGACCGAGTCTCCTTGTATGTCTTGAAGAAACACTTCTTCCAGTTGATGTCCTTGAACTTGAGGTAGCGCTCGGCAGGAGGAACATCAATGAGTTTCGTCTTATCTTCCAGGACAATTCTCTCGATGCCTTCGGGGTACCAGAAGAGCTGGTTGCAGTCGTCATATCCAATGATCTGGTTGTGGTCGCGCTCACGACGAACGTAGACACCGTCCGAGATTTCGTAGCCCTGGTCTCTGCAGAATTGGTAGATGGGCGTAATGACGTTGTTGAGGAAGGTGAACTCCTCAACGGGCTCGACCAGATTCTGGCAGGCGGGAGAGTTGAGGTAGTCGTCGGCGCACTTGAAGATGAAACACAAGCATTCGGGCATGAAGCGAACCTGGTTGGCTTCACCCCAGCAGAGCAGGTACAGAGCGAGCTGGCGCACACGATCATGCTGAGACATGCGGTTCATGCGAGTCTTCCAGCGATACTCAGCAGCTTCGAGGCTGTTGTCGCCCTCGAGATCCTGCAAGGCCTCGGCTTCGTTCTCGGCTTCGGTCTTCTTCTTCTTCTTCTTGGTTTTGCGCCGCAGACCCTTGCCATTCACATTGGCGAATCCCACTGCGTCGTCCAAGTCCAGGTGGGCGGCGAAGTACCACTTTCGGTAGTTGGCGTTGTCGCCGCCGATGTAGTCGGCATGGAGAGACAGCAGAGCCTGGTTAGGGGTCATACGTGAAGCTCTCGAGTCCAGTAGAGTCATGAAATGATCGTACATGTTTCGCATGCTGTCACGCTGGAAACCGAACTTCGAGGTCAGATCGAGAAAGATATCCTCAACCTCCTCCTTAGACAAGGGAATCTGAGCATCCGAAGTCCAAGCAGGGTATGGCTCCCGCGATGCAGCCGACATCATGTTGGCGTAGTCCATGCCGTAGTTAGGGGTAGAAGCACCAGATGAACGGTTGCCGCCATAGGAAATTTGAGAAGACGGCGGCCTAAAACCACGAGCACCACCTTGGTCGTAACTGTTGTAACGCTCATCGCCGCGGCCGTAGTAGTCCATGTCGGCGGCCCTAGCCATGTCCGACCTCATGGTGAAGTCGCTGAAAGTCTCGGAATCTTCTTCAGAGCCCTGTCGGCGAGCTCCAGAGCCATATCCTTGATTGTAGTCTTGATCATAGTACCCGTTGCCGCCATTGTTGTTGTTGTTATTGTTGTAATAATCGTCCTGGTATTGCTCATTGTTGTCGTAGTAGCCACCATCTTGATGGTATGCGTTATTCGGGTCAGCATTGTAGTAGCCCCTACACGCGCGCGCATGGTCAGTTATGAGACAAGACTGGAAGAAGTTGGAGGTACGTACGACTCGTCGTAGTAGCCATCGCCACCTTGTTGAGGCTGACCGTGTTGGTCGTAGCCGTGTTGGTCGTAGTATTGCTGATCGTCTTGGTAGTACGAATCGGTCTGCTGGTTGCCGTTTCCATTTCCGTGACCACGGCCCTGTTGGCCGTAGCCATCATCGTAGTCTTGGTGGCCACCGGCACCACCGCCTCCTCCGGCGGCTGGGTATCCCGACATTTTCGTAGGCGATTATCTAGCCAAGCGTGTAAGTATTAAGCGCGTCAATCCCACGATAGCGAAATGATTGGCGGCAATTGTGCAAAATGCAGAAAGTCGGGCATTCGCGGTGGAAGATTGGTCGACTAACCGTCTAAAACTCATGAGGTTGGATTCGAGGGGGGGTAGAGGGATCAGGGAAAGGGCCGGTTTTTGTGAGCCCAAACTGATGTGGCCGGCACAACCAGAGTAGATAGCGACAGTGGTTGCGTTGCCGAGTCGAAGACTGTCAAGTGGCTCGATGGCGTGGAAATATTGATCCGTTTGGAAGAGGGAAGGGGGCCGTGGAAGCAAAATAAAAGCAACTGGCGGAGTTGGCTTGGTGATGCTTTGGGAAGTGACAAACCAAAGGGGTTGGGGAGCCGGGGACAGATGCAAGTTGCGGTGCGTTACTGGAAGCAAAGCACTGTCTGGCCTTGCAGTAGTTCAAAAGCTGAGCCAACTCTGGAGAAGGCGAAGCGATTGACTGTGATGTAGAGATGGGGTTGGTTACGCGACTGCCTGGGTTGGCCGTCTCACAAACGAGCGTGATGAATTAAGGTCCAAGAGAAAAAAAAGTTGTAAGAGGGAAGAAAGGGGTGACGGAACGCGGGTTCTGGTAGAAGGTGCGAACCGGTTGTGGTGTGGAGGAGGGATGTAAAGGTAAGAGGAAGGAAGAAGGTGAAGTGGCAGTGGTGCTACTGGAGTTGAGCTAAGGTGTCGGTACCTTTACACAAGCACACACCCACGCCACGCCACAAAAGGGGGGAGGATTTAGGGCGGTTAAGGGATAGGGTGCAAGAAGAGAGAGCGAGGGGTGGGGGGGGGTGGCACGGGTAGTGGAAGAGAAAAAGAAACAGCCTGTAGTGGGAGAGAGATAGAGAGGATTACTCGCTCGTCACCAACGAAGAGGGAAGAGGGAGGCTGGGTCACTGGTCAATCAAAGGTACACAATCACTAAGAAAAGAGAGGGGAGAATACAAGAATCAAGGCGTGTCTCCTTTTTTCCTTTTTTTTTTTCCCCCCCTCTCTCTCCCACCCTTCCTTCTTGCTCAGTGTTGCGTCGTCTGGTAGGAGAAAAAGGAGAGACAGAGAGGCCAGGACAAGGATGGGTGGATAGGCGAGAGCAGGCGGGAGTTAGATGCGCCAGAACCCAGAATTAGAACCAAAGTCAGACAAGGCAAAGCGAGCCGTGATCCACCTGTTGTCCAGGTTTGGGGGCAGGAGTCGCAGAGGGCCGATCTCATCCAAGGAAGTGCCCGGGTGCGAGTGGAACACGTCTGGAAGTGGGATTTTCAGTCGTTCTCTGGGACGGAAAGCGTGGCTGAGCGGTGATTCCTGCATGTTAACTGGTCGAACGGGGAAGCCAGGCCCAGCTGGGCAAGGAAGTGGAGCAGGGGCGGGCAACTCATCGTGTCTGTGGGCGACGGGAGAGAGGTGGGATGGGTTGGTACCATGGTAAGTGCCGCTCATGGGCCCAAATTACACACTGTGTACAAAGTACGCATCTTATCACAGTGTAAGCTACATCATTCAAATGCTGGCGCAACGCCGAAGACAAGGTTGCCGGTCGCTCGACTGCTGGCGAGAGCTGTCTTTGCCACTGCCATTAGGTTTTGGCCGGCAGTGACAGTGTCAGACTGCCAGCCAAGCCAGACCAGGGCGGGAAACCTCGTGCCTAGGTCAGGGGGAGCAATGACAGGCACGACAGGGCAGAAAAGAACTCCTCCGCAGTGTTTTTTTTTTTTCTCTTCCTAGCAGGCACTGCCTCCCTCCTCCCCCTCACTGGAAAAGAAGGGAATCACCAAGTGCAAAATGCTCATACTCAGCCTCGGCTAGTTATGACTTTTTGGCTTTTTCGACTTCTCATCCTATTGTTGCCAGCGTTCCACCCTATTGCCAAAAGTAACTGACTCGGCATTATCTTTGTCCTACATCGTAGTGATCCCGCTCGATGTTTAATCTCGTGTATAATACGAAGACACCTGCAATTTGTATGAAAAGGACAGGACGCATCTTGTAGTTCAATCCGGAAAGGGAGATGGATGCCTTGCTTCTGTCCCGTCGCGCATGATCCAGGAACCAAACTCGAATCTCTCACAGTGTTTATTCAAGAGACATGGGTGGGCTAAGGGTTACTCGACGCATATGTGACAGGATCAAACGACAGTACGTACCTTACCTCCTGTCGGCACGCCGTACCATGTACACTACCTAGGTAATCATCTAGGCGGTTCCTAGCAGCCCGTAACTCCGTGCCTGGCCTGGCTGGCTCCTAGGATGCCAAACGTACCTATCAGTTCAGTAGAGCAGTCAGTAAACGCGTCGTCATTGCGGCTTGGCTTGCCCACCCTCGAAGAGCTGTCAGTCTGTATCTGTCAATCTGCCTTTCTGGTTCGTGGGGCACAACGGGGATGTTCCATTGCCACTCCATCCATCAATTGGCCGCTGACAAACACCACACGAAGGGGCGACCGGGGTAAGGTTGCCTGGTGTGCCTGACACCTGGAAACTATAGACTCTGCATAGAGCAGAGCCGGTTGTTCCGGTACTTGCAGACCAGGGGAAGCTCCAGGTCATCTCCAACTCATCTCCAAATCATCTCTCTAAGGTCAAGGGCAATTGGGCAACTGGAGGTGAGGACTGTCCGACGGTCCGGCTGAGAGTGAGTGTGAGGGTTCGTCTCGTCGCGGGTACGTCTGGTGTTTTGGCGTTTGATCCTTGGTCCCAGTGTTGCTGGTCTACATACTGGCCGTTTCGGCCTTGTCCATGAGCGCCTGATTATTTACGACAGCGGGTTGACAAACCCAGCGTCGAGAGAAGCTTTCCTTCTAGAATAAAGAAGAGTGATGGAAACGTCCTCCCTCCCCTCGTCGAACCCGCTCTACTTCACATGCCCGGCGTCTTCTGCTCGCCCCCCAAATCAAGCTGTTTTCCGAGTATACTCACCCTTGTTCGCGGCGACGGCGATCCGAGCTGATGCCTCATGTGCTTCCTTCTAACCCTCCGACAGTCGTCCACTTTTCTCTCGCGGCGCCTTGGTCCTCTTTTCCCCCGATACCTACCATGCACTAGACTCCAATTCGCACCTCGGGGTGCATTGCAGGCACCCCTTAGCATTTCCAACCTTCCGAATTGATATGAAGAAGCTATCTTGCGCGTTACAAGGCTGATGTCAGCTTCGTCGTCCAGCCTCAGCAAGGCAGTGAGTGGGAAGGCAGAAATCAAGAGCGGTACGAACTTCTGCGTATCAACAGCGGCGGGTCGGTAACATTTCGTCTCTGGGGCGCTACTGCATAGTTATTATGCATGCACTGCGACTCCAGCTGCATTTCGGTGGACTCGCCCTCCAACATTTCAACCTTAGCCAACCCCCAAAAGAAGCAAATCCGGATTTTCTCCCTTCCCCTGCATGGACGTTTTGGTCCTCGGCCTGAGCGAGCTGTCACCTGCTACTTGCAATCAGAGACAGAAGCGGGATCCAGCAGACGTTGGTCGCTTGAATAAGAGGTTGGATTAAATTGTTAGTGGGCGAAAGGATGCCTTCCGAGCGGGCATAAGCAGGTTTACAACATACTATCATCGGATATCGGCCGCTTCGCCAGCCTAGCCACAACTAACATGTCGGTGTCCATCCTCATGCACGTCCTTCTACTACTATCCCGTCCGGGGTTGCCGTGGTCGTGTATGCGAAGTGGCATAATCGGCACCAAAATTTACCACAGCCTGTTCACCCAGTATCATGCCAACACGGCCAAGACACAATGTATATTAGCACACAGCAGACGGGCGCAAAGGAGCTGCACCTATTAGCGGAACTGAAAAGCTAGAGGCGACGACTAATTGCGCGTCTATTGTGGCTGTGGCGGGGACGGGGGTACAAGCTTGATTGACGTCCCAACTAATCCAACCAGCTCGTATGCTGCAGTTCGTGTTGCTGTGTTGCTTCGCACAGGGCTGGGTTTTTCTCCCGCGACAACCCAGAAACATACCTGTCCAGAACGCGTCACACTACACAGGTGCTGTATGCAGTACATAGTACCCGCAGCCAGCACATCCTGCATCGACACCCTATGATCTATCTCAAGATACGCACATGCGGCTAGCTCAGTGTACGTACTGAAGCTTGCACCGTTTGGTCTTCACGGAAGAGACGCGGCGTGCGAGTAGTGGCGTCGCGACACCAGCAAAAGCAAGTGCGGGCGGATCAGCACCACTAGGACGTGATCAACAACGACACCAAATCGCAACCTGAATCAGACATTGCCATGTTGGTCTCTGATGGCCGTTTACTCGAATCCGCTGGTGCTGGTTCATGCAGCTTGTTGGCCTTGATATATTGCGACCCCAGCTTTATCTAGTCGCACAATCACAGGCTCCTTACGCTCCTTCGACCGCGGATCGTTGTGCGAGAGGATGGGCCCATAGGGCGATGGAATGGTTCATCGCTTTGTTTCCATTTCGATACACAAAGCCCAATTCGCATCAGATGCTCCTTGCCAGGACCCATCGCTTGCCTGACTGACCCATTCTTTATTTCCAACCAGCCGGCCCTTCTCCTTCAGAAATTCATACTGAAGCTTCACAATCTCATTTGGCAGTTCAACGTTTCCGGTATTATTTATCTGGGCCCAGATCGGGCCGGCAAGACGGGACACCGACGATTGGCCATCCACATCCAGATCCAGCATCAACTAGCAGGGACACATTCATGGAGCCATACACTACTGATTGTATGTATCCGTACCGCGCCGTGAGGAACAGCGGCAATCCCCTCCTATTGTCTGCATCCAATGCCATATTCATCCACAAGATTGGGGCCTCCGGAGCCCCCCCGTCTGTTTGGGGCAAAGGAAGAAGGGGGGCGGGGTGGGGAGGGGCTGGGGCTAATAAAAGCTCAAAGCAAGGAACTCCAACACGCCAGGCGGGCAAAACGAGACGCTAATAGTTGACACTGTGGAATGCGACTCGATGTGGATGTGTTGTCGGATGCAGGTACCGGCCTAGAACGAGTCAATCAAAGCCTTCAGAGCCCCGGCAATATGCTAAGCTGCCTTAGCGTCAACCCCTCGCCTTGTCTGTCAATTTCTTTTGCCTGCATCTCGCAACCGCCAACAGGAAAGAAAGAGTCTCCTCCCAGTCAAGGATGATAATGCCGTCATTACACGTCTTCCCTTGCCCACTCTGTCGGCAGAATATTCCCACGTTGGCTGCATCCTACACTACAACAAGGTATGCTACGGCGAAGCAAACAAAGCGACTGTATATCCTGAGATATACGATAGCGCGCCACACCAAGATCAGTTGCTTTGTGTCCGCTCTGCGCCCCTTGAAAGCCGAATAATGCAACCATCTCGATCTGCTATGGTTTAATCCATCTGCCCAGATTGGCCTCGGTCCTTCTGCCATCAAAACCCACCATGCCTTCCGACACAGCGGTCTGACATCATTTCTTTCCCGTTGAAGTTGAGACTGGGCCGCACGACATCGCATCGTCCCATCGCCTCCCACTCTTTGTGTATCAACATTTCCACCGCATCGAACAGTCCACAGTCAGTATCGTGCTAAAAAGGCGACGAACCACAGATCATCGCCCGAAGCTGCGTTTCATGCTAGCCCCCTCCACAAAGTGCCACCAGTCGGCCAGTGCTGTACTCCGTACGTCCAGTGGCTTTCGTGGCGCAACGGACGACGTTCGATTTCCATCCCTACAACCGGCACATTTCTTTGTCCCGCCTGCGTAGGACATAACCAAGCCGTCCCGTTCCTTTTCCTGTCTTGTCGACACCGTGCCGTATAGGGCCTGTCCTGGATCCAAGTCCAATGCAGCCCTGATACAGTAGGGCGTGGCAAATCGAAAGAGCCCCGGAAGCTCGCCCGGGAAGAAGGTCCTTGACCTAATGTCGCATCGCCTCTGCGTTTTCCCGCGCGCGGCCTCACATCCCCAGATTATTGGTCGGATATGAGCGGTTTCAATTGGACTGTTACAGTTGAAAGGTGCTCGAGTTCTCAGCCGGTGAGTGGGGGTCTCATTTCAACGCCTCGCGTATCTTTAATGCACGATTATTGTCGAATCCCCTCTTGCAGCCACTTCGTTGCACTCAAAGTAATCTGACTACGCTGTCAAATTTCCGTGCGTGCCGATCGCCCATAGGAACTCTGCGGCCCGGGGTTTGGGAATTTATCCGTCATCCGGATTCCACACGAGCTCGTGATTTCAACAATCCCCTTCTTACTCCCCTTATTTTTCTTCTTTTCGAAGGAGCTTTCGTCCGAAACTCGGAGCATCTAGGGGACCGACTCGATTGTGGAACATCATACCCCTTCCTAGCCGAGGGCAGTGCAGTGTATTGTGTCAAGCTTTCCAGGGGTCCTGGAGTCTGTCAGTCGAGGGCTCTTTGACAGCCTCGAACATGACCCGAACCATTCATTGCTGAAAGCGCTGCCGAGCAATTGAACCTCACAGACAGCAGGACTGGTACTCCAGCATTAAGTCAAAGGTGTAGAATGAATCGATATGTCTGCGAAACAGATACGCGCAGCCCTCATGGAACAATATCCTTGCGCCATGCGAATTTTTGTTTAGATGTAAATTCGCCGTAAGGTTACGTGTCTTTAAACCCATCCAATCCTGCGCCAGTATCATCCTCACATCGTTCAACTCAATTGGGCAATGTTCTAGAATGTGGGGCTGGTCTCTCACGAACCGGTTGCCCCTCGCAACAAAAATATGCACGGATCGATCTACAATGCGGCTCTACATGCAAACCTAAACCCGCCTGCGACCTCGAATGGCATTAACTATTTGCAACAGTAATTGAGCCGTGTACTTTTACGATGACCGGATATGTTAACTTCGCCTCGTCCAGTGAGGACGAGTTCCCGGACCTGGATGTTGTCTTACAGAGGAGTAAACAGGTCCGCCGGGCCTGCAAGGCATCAACACAGGAAACGACAAGCAAAGACGATGAACCGTCGCCATCAAGACAGCTTGAGGAGGAGGCAATTCGTTGGAATTCACCGGAACGAAAGGAACCTAGGAGGAACAAATCTGGTAACACGACTGCGCCTTTGATTGTACGGCGCCGAAAGCTCGGCGCAAAAGCAGACAACCCTTTGCTGAAGCCCTTTGGGGCGTTTGGAAGGAATGAAGGACACGATTTGTTGGAATTCCCAGTCAAAACCAAGAAGCCACCGGTTGTAGGCATACGTGAGCTGCGCGCCCGGGGTAAAGACCCATCTCCGTCGGATTTCTCGTCACATGGGACGGACGATGAATCACAGGACGGTGTGGGCGCGGCAACCGAGATCACAGAAGCCGACATCTCTGAGTTCTTTGGGGGCTCGCCATCGGAATTTGAGGAAGATGAGCCTCCGACGCTCTCCGGGCGTGGGAAGCCAGCGTCGAACCTCCCTCGGCCACTTCCACGCCGGAGCCAGGAGAAAGTGCCCACACTAGAATATCAACAACCCCGAAGACTCGCGCCAGGTATTGAATTACCGAACCCCAAATCATCGAAAATAGGCAAAACTCAACAAGGCACTGCAAAGAGGGAGCCTAGTGTGGAGAGGACGCTTGGTCAGAATGCTCCGCATCCAAAGTCAACCATCATCGATCTGACCGACGATATGACCGACGCTCTTCGTCAGCTGGACATGTAAGCTTAACCAGGTCATCGACACTTCAAATTTTCTAATTGTTGTTTGCAGCACGACTAAAGCACCAAACAAACAGGATGGGAACACGAAAGAGGACGACATCAAACCAACAACACCGCCGCTGACACCACCAAGACCTTCGATCAAAACGCTGGGGTCTCCTAAGAAGCTCCTTGGGATCCCGAAAACACCCCATAGACCTAGCATGGATCTATTCTGGAGCCAGGAATTTGTAGATGAATGGAACGAAGAGCATTCCCCTAAGAAACTGGTCTTGCCCCCAGCACAGAAAAGCCCGGCAAAAGGTCCGGCCAAAGCAAAGGGGAACAAGTCAGATAGCGCCAAGCAGAAGGAAACGAAGAAAGCGTTCGAGCAGAGCAAACATGAAATCGCCCAAGAGTTCTTTCGAGAACTTGACGATACCATAACCCAGGGCAGGTTACAGTCTCTAGCAGAGTCTACGGGCGGAATCAAGATCAACTGGTCGACTAAGCTCAACACCACAGCGGGCAGGGCCAACTGGAGGCGGGAGACGGTCCGTAGTAAGTCGCCCGACGGAACCGAGAAGTCGGTGACGCACCGCCACCACGCCTCCATCGAGTTGGCCGAAAAGGTCATTGACGATGAGCATCGTCTCCTCAACGTCGTCGCGCATGAGTTCTGCCACCTTGCCAACTTCATGATTAACGGCATCACGGGGAACCCGCATGGCAAGGAGTTTAAGGTTTGGGCAGCCAAATGCTCGCAAGCCTTTGGCGAGAGGGGCATCGAAGTGACGACAAAGCACTCGTACGAAATCGACTTTAAATACGTCTGGGAGTGTTGCGAGTGCGGGCTTGAGTACAAACGCCACTCCAAGAGCATCAACACGGAGCGCCACCGCTGCGGCTCCTGCAAGGCCCAGCTGAAGCAAACGAAGCCAGTGCCGCGAGCAACCGGGAAACCGTCCGATTACCAGTTGTTTTTCAAGGAGCAGATGAAGGTGGTCAAGCAGGAACATCCAAAGAGTCCCCAGAAAGAAGTGATGAAGATCATTGCGGAAAGATGGGCGAAACGAGGTGGCAGCAACCGCGCAACCCCCGACTTAGATGATCAGTCCGCAACGGTTTCAGAGCCCGGCGTGGACAAGGTCGGTTCTCGTTTGGGCGACTTATCATTATAGTCAGCTGCAAGTAACACTATTGCCTAGGTTTATTGAAACTAGGGCATGGTATGTAATATCAATCGCATTTTGAAATCTGATGTGTTCTCATGGAGATAATCCAAGGCATATCGGGGCAGACTGGTAGACGGTACAGCAGCTCCCTCCCTCGTCATACCCAAACTGGTCGTCCCTCGTGCAAGTCATTCCTAACCATCCAAACGCCCGTACAAGATAAACAGAGAGTATTCCACCCATTCATCAGTTCGATATCTCACGCGCATTCCGTCCATAACCCATCAATGTTAGTTCCTCAGACCTCTTGGAACAGCGTCCAATCCTTAACCTTAAAGGTCTCCCAGATGCGCGCCGCATACTCGACGGCGTCGCCAATCAACTTGCCTTGTTTCCCGAGCTCCAGATCGACGTCCGCCTCGTCGTACTCCCCCTTGATGTGCGGCACGTTGATGGTGATGAGGATATCGGTCGACTCCTTCTCGAGACGCAGCAGTGTAAGGATGATGGCGGTGAAGTCGGGCGCCGACGAGGAGCCGGACTTTGAGTGCGGCGTCTGCGTCGCGATGAGGGTGTAGGCGGGGACGTCAGAGCTGTGATACGCAAAAACAGAAAAGTCTAGTTAGCTTTATATGGAGTGTTTTTTCTTTTCGACTTCGCAACATGGCAGTGCGCCAAGGTCTGTGATGTATGAAGTAGCTACCCACCTGAGTCGCGAGAAGGATGTCTCGGTCGTGTTCCAGACCTTGACTGTGTCGATCTCGTCGCCGACGAGCTCCTCGAGGTGCGTCGTCATGGCACGGCCATCGATCTCGGGGCTGCTGCCGGCGGGACCGACTCGCTCCGTGATGTCGAAGATGATGCTCGTGAAGCCGTCCGAGTCGATCCAAACTTCCTGGTTGTCGGGAACCTCGCGCAATTTGCTATACGACGTGTTGTTAGCTAGTGTGTTTCTGGAGAGATAGAAGAGTGTTAGAGAAGAAGGGAGGACGAACCTGACGTCAGCGAACTTCTCGGGAAGGTCCGACACCAGGGCGCCGCCGTAGAGAGGAGTACTCTTGTATCGGGTCATGATGTCCACGTAGGAAACCGTCTGGCTTGGAGTTGGCTCGGCGGGTAGGTATCTGTTGTCACAAACAGGCTCCGTTTGATGGTCTGGTAAGGATCGACAAACAATGTGATTAGAGTTAGGTGTACAGGCTGGCCTAAAGCGATCAGGCGTCGGGTATCACAGAATTTAAAGAAGGGTGTTACTGGAGAGGAAGAGCGGCGCAGTGCTGGACTTTGGGTGTCTGCCTTACTTGCAGGTGCCGAGCGAGCCTCGTCCCGGTTTATTCAGTGCCAGTCATTCAAGGTGGGGTGGTTGGAAAAGAGAGGGAGGGGATGGAGGGGTATGACGACGGCTCCGTCAGGGATCAGGCCTCTTACTAGGTAGGTAGGCACAGCTCACGAGTGGGAAACATCACATTGCGAGCTGCATAGCCGCGCCGCTTTTAGGGCCATTGCTGCATTGCCTTTCGAGCAAAAAACACATCTAAAAACACATAGAAGCTATCGCCTGACATAGGCAATTCCTGTTACGGTGCAAAAATGTGCAAAATGTAAAATTCGAACCTGGAAGCTCCAGATGAGGTTGTGCCAAAGATTGGTGGAATGGAGTCTGTTGGGCCATCCAACGGTCACATCTGGTAAAAGGCAAGAGGTGAGTTCGATAGGAGGTCCCACTCCGAAACGTTGTCACTGTTTTGTCCCTTAAGTACCAGCCTACCCTAATGACCTGGCGGACCCACACAAGCTCCTCAGCTTCCGTATCCCCGCCTCACTACGTTGCCCTCCGCATCTCACGAATCCTTCTCTTACACAACTGATCAACTTGCTTTTCTCTGGTCCAATTCAGCGACAATTTTACTCCCACTCATACGGAACCTCCCTAGACTGAAAAATTGAAGCTAGCAATTATGACTTCCAGCTTGGCCTCGTGCATCTTCTGCAAAATCATCAAGGGTTCGTTTCCGAATATGATCCCCAGACATCTCTGTACCCCCGCGATCATTCGTTTTCCCTCCAACTGACCCATTCACAGGCGAGATCCCTTCATTCAAGCTTTTTGAGAGCGACAAGACTTTTGCGTTCCTCGACATCAACCCTCTCAGCCGCGGCCATGCTGTAAGCAGTCTCCTTCCAAACCGTTCATAAACCCGTGCGTATTTACGGTCGACTTACATCATCCCCCCGCAGCTCGTCATCCCCAAGCACCACGGCGCCAAGCTGTCTGATATTCCTGATGAACACCTCAGTGAGATCCTTGTAGGTTTTGCTCTAAACACCTCAGCCTCATGCTGCTTCCTGACTTGTGCCATTAGCCCGTTGTGAAGAAGCTTGTTGCCGCGACTGGCGCTACGGATTACAACATCCTCCAGAACAATGGCCGTATCGCCCACCAGGTGGTCGACCACGTAAGCATACCCTCCCCTGGCTGGACCCTTATTCTTTATCTTTAGTTGCTAATATTTCATAGGTTCATTTCCATATGGTAGCTCCCCTCTACGATACTCCATGCCCCCATGCTAATGTCTACTTCAGATTCCCAAGCCGAATGAGACTGAGGGTCTTGGCGTCGGCTGGCCTCAGCAGCAGACCGATATGGATAAGCTCAAGGCTCTATTTGAGGAGATCAAGTCCAAGATGTAAATAGAGACAATTATGGTATATTCGATAACCCCGCTTTCAACTCGGCAACAGGGACATCTGACCCCATAGTTTAACCTCACCAGGGTCTTTGTGACTCAAATTCATCCTCATAAACTACGTGTATACCCCAGCCATCATTCTAATACCGGTTGTACCGGATTCTAGTCTACATCGTCGGCCGAGGTATCGACAATGGGTGTGCCGTTAGTGACTTGAGCGGGGACTTCCTTCGGATACATGTCGATCTTTCCGCCCTCCTTGATGACGCCGGTTCGGTCCAGGACGCACTTGGCGCGGACGTAAGGGTCCAGTTTCCAGTAGTCATCTCTCAACTTGTGGGCAAGCTCCTCGCGCTGTGCCTTGATAGCTGGCTCCTTGTCCGTTCCAGCTTCCTTGATCCAAAGCAGGGTGGCCTCTTCATACTCGTGGATGAGATCCTCCCTGCCCGACAGCAGAGAATCCCGTGTCGCCGTATCTTTCATCTTGTCGTTCTCTCCGGCAACAGGCTCAACGTACTTGTAGTCCCAATCCTCCTGGCCATCAAGTTCCTTGAGAATATGGCTTGGCTCAATGAACTCGGACATTTCCTTAACGTTGTTGGTGAAGTGGACTTTGCTGGCCACCACTGGGTCCAGCCATCCTTTGATAATCTTCCAGATACCTGCACCCTGTTAGTTGTGCTTGTTTCTGTGCCAGCTTCGGTGAATGATAACAAACCTTGGAAGACCCACGGGGCTCGGTGCACCAAGACGGCACCAAGTGATTCCGGGTAGTTCGCCTCAAAGCACTTGATCATGAACTTGACTGGGGTATAATCCTAAGATGATGGTCAAAAAGTTTGTTACCAGCCCGTGTTGCACCAGGAACACTTACCATATTCGCCATGGAGAAGCCGGTCATGTCAAATACGATGGTCTACAGCCTGTTAGCGTAAGCAGAACCGACAGCCCGGGTAAAACCTACTGCAGTATCCACGGGCGGAGCCAAAACCATGCGTGCCGTTTCGATTAAGAAAACAGTATACTTTTCGAGACTCTCCTCACATTGATCTCCCTGTCTGTGCATCCGAACCCTAACCTGGCAGATCGGTCGTCCTGCCTTGTCGATACCGTGAATAAAGGTCTTGCCGGAACGGGATTGTGCCATGAAATCTTCTCCCAACTTCTTTATGCTTGCATCCGAGCTTTTCGAGGCCTCCAGTGCGCCGGCCTCGCCGGTTCTCATGATTTCCTCGTCAACTTTCATCTCAGCCAATCTCCAGCTCATCGTGGAGATCATCATAACGAATGCCTTTTCGACATCCCATTTCCGTGCTCTGAGAAAACGCAGCGCCAAGGCATCCGGGTGATCATGTTTAACCATGGCCCATATCGTGGCGCGTAGGGCATCAGGGCTTTGGTTGGCCAAAGCTTCCTGGAACTGCTTGGTCTGACCATACTTGTCGTCATCGCCCTCTTTGATTTGAACAGAAGTCGATGAGCTTGCTGGCCCGGCCTCCTTCTTGTCCTTGCGACTGAAGAGTGAGACGCGCTTCTTCTTGGGCTTCTCGCTCTTCCCGGCAGTCGATGTCTCGCTCGGAGCTATGCTGGCAGATGCGCTGTCCGCTGTCGTGTTGCTGACATCTTCTCCAAGGGATAAAACGAGGTTCCATAGCTTGCGCAACTTCTCTTCTTGTTCCGGGGTGAGATTTCCCGGTCTGCCGGGGGGTAAACCCGATGCCATGGCGCCTGATGAATATGTTTCTGATGCTTGAGTCTCGGTCTCAGCAAGGTGCTTGGGATCGGAGCGCTGGTACTGCAGACCGAATCCAAGGCACACAAAGAGGATGGCTACGGAGAGAGCGACGATGTCGATTCGAGATTGAAGTAAGACACGCGGGGCCCTAGAGTTGGAGGGGTCCGGTGACTGTTCTGATCCAAATGAGTGGAATCGTCTGTAGTTTGACGACGTGGAGGCGCAGTTGAGTCTCCCGACACTGGGTTTGACCAGGGTTCGCGGTCCAAATTGTGAATTCAATGGCAATGGTGTAAGGCGATTACTGGAGTCTGCTAGGAGGTACCTTTGTGGGAATGTGAAAATGCGACGCAGAGCCGAAGTTTGTGGTTTCAAACTGACCGGCATCAGTCGACGACGTCAGTAACTACCCTGGCTATTTTGGTGGTGCTGACACGGGGATCTTAAAAGTGTCAGCAGGGCAATCCCAATTTGTACCGTGTTGGCAAAAGACGGCGGATTGGCGAGGGAAATAAAGGTGGGCGCAAAGTGAAATTGACCAAGCAAGCGGAGCGCGTATGGCGGGAAAGATGCCTCGCGCTGGCGGTTTAGGTAACGACGGGCTGACTATATACAGAGGGGTTGGAAGCTGGGGCGAGGCTACTTACGCGGACTAAAATATCAATATTGGACGCTGTGGGATGGCTGGCAGTGACCAAGGAATGCTAGCTCAGACACAGAATAATTAATGCTGAAGTTGGAGTGGGCTTGGGTTGAAAGTAGCAACGAGACCGTCGGTTGAGGCTGGAGGTTCGGGTTGTTGAGAGAATCGCCACAGACGGAGTTGGGATGTATGGACGGGATTACGGGTGCGACGGGGGGAAGGGAGGGGAGGGAGGCTTAGACGGCCGAGGACGACGACGCCGTCGCGAGGATCGAGCGCTTGAGAGGATACTCGGCGCGCTGAGGTTGCGGCTCAATTTCCGAGCGTTCCGGGGACGTTACAACTTTTGAGCAATTGTTGGGTGTCAGTTGTGGGTAGCCAAGGGAGAGGTAGCTAAGGCACAGTAAGGTAACTCGGAGTAAACGCAGCTTTGCGATCAGCTGGAAATGTCGTTGGTGGTGGGATGCCGTGAGGGGACGTCAATTGGAGGGGGCGAGATGGACGAGGGGGAGGGCGGGATGAGTGTAATTTTGCAGTGAAAGTCGACGGCTGTCTTTCCACAAAGGCTAGGAGGACCCGGAAACGAGCGCAATACGTCGTATTCGAATCCCACAGCCCACTGGCACCTTTGAAAACCAACCAACGCAAATCAGCAGGTGCAGTATCACTGGTAATCAAAGGCCACGCGACCTCAATAAGCGAACGGCCGATAAGGGACACAACATACGCTAAAGTACAAGCACCTGGAGAAGCCCCAAGAGCCCAGTTTTGCGTCATCCCGCCTGATGACTAGCTGTCTACCGGGGAGGAGCTTTAGGGACAACAGGGCGACTTGCACAGCGCCTGCCCCCTGGCAACACGTGCTGAGCTGCAGTTTTGGTAACTCTGGGGAGGCAGCTTCCAGGGCATTTAAGATGAAGTTACTCAGCTGCAGCATCCAGCCTCAGGCATCCTACAGCCTTTCTTTTGGAGCAGAGTGCGGGGACAGCCATTGGGACCCCGCCAAAAATAATGACAGCCGTGCGCTCGATCGACTACCTATGGCCAGTGAGGTCGTTTGTTGATGTTGACTTACTGTTGATTTCCACCAGACAATAACCACTGCTCGATCCGTTACTGCCGACCGCGACTATCCTGACACCTCAAGACGCACGGAAAGCTTCCTTTAGTTCAGGTCACTACGGGAGTCATTTGAATGCTCTGTATCATTCTCCATTATCCGAGTATTTGTATTGCGCCGCCGCCATGTCCGAAGCCTACGACTTCAGCGTAAAGCGATCGACTTCGCACACGCGCAATTCGCGTCCTACGACCCCGATGCGCCCCACGACCCCGCTGCGCCCCTCGTCACGATCGTCTTTTCGAGAGTCAGCTAGAGATAGTGTACATGGAGGCGAACCATTTCCCCTGAATACCTTCGAGCCGGCCTTCGCGGAGCTCTCAGACGCCATGGCCGACCTCGAGGCAAATATGATGCACTTCCAGCTGATGCACGAGAGTCTGGCCCGGTTCAGCGAGTCGTTCGCAAGCTTTCTCTACGGCCTCAATATGAACGCTTTTTGTGTAGATTTCCAGGAAGTATGTAAAAGAAAAACAAGCCGAAGACTATTGCCTTCATTCGAGTTGACACTGGTTCAAGGGTCCTATTGCAGAGTCCTTTCGACGTGCAAAACAACAAGAAGAATCAGATGTAAATGCAGGAACAGGTATGGTTTTCACGCAACACACGTTCACTGTCCGTTGAAGAATCTAACGTGGAGATTGGCAGGAATTCCTCGTGCACCAGAGAGGCCCGCTCCCGAGAATGAAGGCGAGACGACTTTTATGTAATTCTCCTGTTCCCGTCTTCTAATATTTGAGAGAACATCGTTCTAACCACCAGCAGGACTACCGATGTCTCTTTCATCGACAACCCGCCCGCCTCCTCCAAGCCCACCCCAAAATACAAGACATCCGGTACCAGGGGCTCTCGCATGCCGGCTCCGTCCACCCGCGGCACAGCAACGCGGGGCCGCGGAGGAGGCCGCGGAGGCGCCGAAACACAACGGGGCAGGGGCAGTGGACTGGTCAGGCCCCGAGGTCGCGGTATTCGGTGAGCATCATCCAAGGGCTCCCGCTGCTGTAGTCCTTTAAGGAAAACTGCAAGTTTCCCTGCACTCGGACCTCGAGGGGTGGGTTGCAAGCCTCCTTGGTTGGCAGGGTCAAAAGGATGATTTAAGGACCAGTTCATTATGTCGTCGTGAAAGGGTATCATCTAGTGTCTACTCTCGAGCCACGGTAGACTAGTGGGCAGGAAAACAGGACTCAAGTCTCCATCTCGATCTCCTGATCGAAAGCCCTCTCATGGGCGTCCTTACTGGAACCTTTGTTATCCGTACGGAGACCGACAGCAGCCTCGGCATCCTTCTGGGTGTAAGGTTCCTCCTTGAGCTGCTTGACTCTGAAGGGGTGTCAGTATGGCGTATTATAAAACTAGCAACCAAAAGTCGCTGTTATCGTATATAGAAGACCAACCTGCGCTTATGGGGCTTTCCCTTCCAGTGGCCAACGAGGCTGACCTCGGTCTCGAACCACTTGGCGCATTCCACACAATAATGCAGGCCCAGGCCGGGGAGATCCTCGATCGCTCTGGTCTCCTTGAATTGGCGCAGGTGCTTCGGTGACCGCATATCGGCCTTGATTTGGTCGACGTCCCTGTTCCTTTGGCGTTAGAATGATGGCGTTCGGGTTTGTCGCCAGTTTCCGGTAGACCTACCTCGTCTTGTTCCGCGTCTTGGTCAAGGTCCGCTTGTTTCCGACACCCATCTTGCCTGCTTAAGAGATGTAATTGCTGGGCGGATGTTGTTTGAGTAGGTGTAGATCGATGTGTTGTGTTCGACGGGCAGTTGGTGGCAGAATCCTCGAAGTATGCCTCGAGATGGCGATGGCGGGGCAGAATTTTGATGGTGACCGCAAAAAAGCTCCTTCACCGCTCAGGAAGGACGAATTCCAGTGCTTCCATGAGAACGGACCCACTAAAAAGTTTGGAATCTCGATTGGGGGACAGTGAGATATAGACAGTGCAATCAAATATCACACGGTGTTTACAGGCATGCAGATGAGAATCACGGGACGCGAACCTGGAGAAGAACCGCAGACCGAAGGCCAGACTGAGTGAGCGCTTGCTCGGTCAGATGCTCTGATGAGAAAGAGAGCAAATGGTGGCAACGGTGGTTGTGAATACTGCTACGATAGCATCAAATGGCTTCTAGCCAACCGGAAATTTGCAACCGTTGTTTATACGGGGGGTGGCCGGAGCAAAGACGCAGCAAGAGTCGCCATACCGGAAGATGGCCGTGGTTGCGGCGACAGTGTCGTCGGCTGGGGCCTCTTTTTGTAACAGAGCAATCAGCATCGTGAAGATAATAAGCGACGGGCTCGGCTATTGTCTCGGAGGTTGTATGATATCTCCTATCATAACTCCTCGTGTGGCCGAGGGCAAGTCCGGAACTGCGAGCTTTCGAACTTGCGACCGAAGGCTTTCCGAGGCAATTGGAGCTCCACTACCACGGACGGGAGCACCAACGAACAGGGGTCCAAGGTCCGCAAAGAGGAGGCTCGTCCCAGGTTCTCCTCCAGGAGGAGTCCCTCCTCCCCCCTCCTGCCCCGGTCCTGCAGGCTTGAGTGAAAAAAAATCTACGTCTCCAGACCAGAAAAAATAGGTTGATATTGTAATTGCCCCTGATGATTGGACGTTACGCTGGGTGCAGAAGCAAAGTAGCGCACGTTAGTGCAGGGTAGGCATCTGCACAATCTCCCTTGACTGTTTCCGGTGACATTTCCGACGACACGACACTAACACGAGGGACCACACGCCTCGACTTACGAAGGACAGCAAATGGGTTTTATTGTTCTTATTTTATTTTGCCTTTTGCGGGACTTTTTTATGTACTTGACGGAGCAAAAGCTGTGGCTGGGGGTTGGATCGTGGGGTCAGTGAAACAGTTCCAAAGCGCGTGGTTGGCCGTCTCTTCCCGGCTGCCTTGGACAAGGGAAGTGACTCGACTTGATAATGTACCTACCAAAGGCGCCTTTCCTCATTTTGCAGCGGAAATCGTCAGGAATTGAGCCGGCTGGACGGCAGCTTTGAGGCACAATGCCGCAGAATATCATGTCGTGTGCCTCCCCGCGGTCATAGCCCCGGGACATGACTCTGGGGTTTGCATTCAATGGCTACGATGGTGAACCATGAGGCAAGGCCATTGCATCTGCCTGCAATGGCGGCCGAAACCCCGTCTTTTCCTCCGAGCGCTGTGTAGCATAGTTAATGATTGCCCGATCACGACCTTGATCTGTACCGGCCGTATGCGATGGATGTTGTCCCTCCGGCTGCGTGGGGAAGAACCCGCGTCGCGGTGGATGTCGAGATGCCTTGAGCTTGTCGCAGTAAGTAAAGGCCGGACAGGCGGTGGCCGGCGTGGTCGGGTACCAGCCAAGGTACAACTCTTCACATGTGGATGCGACATGAACGATGCAGTTGCAGCTGCATTAGCAGCGGTGGTCCCGGGGTCCATGGAGAGGAGCGACCCTCCTTCATGGGGATTAGCCTGGTTTTCGGGTGGAGACCGAAGCTGAGACGAAGAGTCCAGTCTGTTCTCTTTTCCTTGACCAGCCAGCCGTCTTCATGTGGACGGACGGACGGGCGGTCGGACGGTGCGGCATATGTCTATCATGCTGTCAATTTGGGGGATTTGTGCAAGACAGCAAAGGCACGAGGCAAATGGACGATTTGATCTACGGATGAACGGGACACACTTCTTCATTCCAGAGAGGCCAAGTTTTGAGGTAGTGCGCCATAACGAGCAGAGGGTGACGGCATGCGGCAGGAAATATGGCATGGAATGTTTATCAGTGACGTTGGTTTCGCCCTCCCACAATTCGCTGCTGCCATTGTACTGGTAGGTAGGTTGCTTGTTGGTAAGTACATGTACATACGGCTGCCCGAGGTACCTAGGCTTACTCCATATTATAATTCAAGATACCTGGCCAGCCACCTCAAGGTTGACCCAGACCAAGCACAGTTGCCTGGGGAAAACAAGCCCGGTGGATTGATTTTGAGGGGACATATCCGTGCTACCCTCAATTGAGAAATCGGATGGAGATGGAACTGTGTATGAGGAGCAGCGCGGCTCAGCGGGCAAGCATCCAGGCAAGAGGGGTCGAAGGAAGCGGCGATGGGAATGAACAAGAGGACAAGCCACGGTAGCCACCGGGTCCAGACACAGAAGACAAATGCATTGCAAAGGGTGACTGGCAGAAGGCATGGGTGTCGTGGAACGTACTTCAGGATTCCGGAAGATGACAAGGTCAGTCGCTGCTGTTTAGGAGGAATAAGGTACCTCAGGCTGGGACTGCGACAAGCATGCAGCAGTTGCGGTGCAAGCAGTGCAAGGTGCCTTATCCTCGGTGCCACCGGTACGTACCGTCGCAGATGAATCCGCACCAAAGGTGAAGAAGCCCCACTCCAGTCTCCTTGCTGCTTTTTGCTGCTGAGTGAAAATAATCCATTATCGCTGATTCGTCCGTTGGCCCGCTGTCGCCTTCGTCATAGCCGAAAAGCCCACTTTGCCTGACCCTGTCCCTCTCCACAGTCCACACAGGAGCGCGGCAACCACGCAGCCAAAGCCCAATTTGAGCCGAGCACGCACCGCGGTAGCCCTCCCCCCCATAGTCTGGCTGGGTGTGCCAGGTGAAGGTGAGGGCGAGGGCGGAAGGTGCGAGCTTTTACTGCCACCCCCATCTGGAGACTGGTTGCTTTGCCGCCTTTCTTCTACTACTTCTCGTCTTCGCCGAAAATCCTCTCCACCTTCTTGTTTTCTTCCTCTTAATATTCTTTTCCTTCTCTTCATCCTCACACAAAGTCCCTTACAAAGGCCAGGGCACTTGAGATACCCGTCCTGAGCTTCATCACAGCTCTGACACTCTCCACTCTATCTCAATTGAACAGTGTAATAACTGCTCGGCTTGTCAACACCAACCATGTTGGCCTCACGACAGCTCCTGGGCTCTGTTGCCCGGAGCCGCACCGCCGCCAGTGCCAGCCTGGGACTGCGCCGGATGGCTACCGTCTCTGACTCGCCCCTGGACAGGAAGGTAAGATGATATCCTTCCTTACAAACTGCTCTGCCGTAGCGTATTTGTACTCCAGTAGCTTCATCGCGCTCGTTTACGTGTTCTTTCATGATGGGCCAAGTCACTGACTCGTCGGGAACAGGTCAGACAAAACATTCACGAGGAGAGCAACTTCATCAACTACAAGAAGATGTCCGAGAACCTTGCCATTGTGCGCTCGCGTCTCAACCGGCCCCTCACCTACGCCGAGAAGATTCTCTACTCCCATCTCGACAACCCCCATGAGCAAGAGATTGAGCGTGGTGTGTCCTACCTGAAGCTGCGCCCTGACCGCGTTGCTTGCCAGGATGCCACCGCCCAGATGGCTATTCTTCAGTTCATGTCTGCCGGCATGCCTTCCGTCGCAAACCCCACCACTGTCCACTGCGATCACTTGATCGAGGCTCAGATTGGTGGTGAGAAGGATCTTGCTCGTGCTGTCGGTATCAACAAGGAGGTCTACGACTTCCTGGCCTCTGCTTGCGCCAAGTACAACATCGGTTTCTGGAAGCCCGGCTCTGGTATTATCCACCAGATTGTTCTCGAGAACTACGCTTTCCCCGGTGGTCTCCTGATCGGAACTGACTCCCACACTCCCAACGCTGGTGGTCTCGGCATGTGTGCCATTGGTGTCGGTGGTGCTGACGCTGTTGATGTTATGGCCAACCTCCCTTGGGAGCTCAAGGCCCCCAAGGTGATCGGTGTGAAGCTCACTGGTGAGATGTCTGGCTGGGTTACTCCCAAGGGTATGTTGCTTGCTCCGAGAATGATCTTGCTGCATTTTGTTCATACTAACATTCTATAGACATTATCCTGAAGGTTGCTGGTATTCTGACGGTCAAGGGTGGCACTGGCGCGATTGTTGAGTACCACGGTCCGGGTGTCGATGGTATCTCTGCCACTGGTATGGGTACCATCTGCAACATGGGTGCTGAGATTGGTGCCACCACCTCCCTGTTCCCCTTCAACAACCGCATGCACGACTACCTCGCCGCTACCAAGCGTAAGGATATTGGTGACTTTGCTCGCACCTACGCCAAGGAGCTCCGCGAGGACGAGGGCGCCGAGTACGACCAGCTCATCGAGATCAACCTTTCTGAGCTTGAGCCCCACATCAACGGTCCCTTCACTCCCGATCTGGCCACTCCCATCTCCAAGTTCAGCGAGGCTGTCAAGGCCAACAACTGGCCTGAGGAGCTCAAGGTCGGTTTGATCGGCTCCTGCACCAACTCCTCTTACGAGGACATGTCCCGTGCCGCCTCCATCGCCCGTGACGCTCTCGACCACGGCATCAAGTCCAAGGCCATCTTCACCATCACCCCCGGTTCCGAGCAGATCCGCGCCACCATCGAGCGTGACGGTCAGCTCCAGACCTTCGAGGAGTACGGCGGTATTGTCCTTGCCAACGCCTGCGGCCCCTGCATTGGTCAGTGGGATCGCCAGGACGTCAAGAAGGGCACCCCTAACTCTATCATCTCCTCCTACAACCGTAACTTCACGGGACGTAACGATGGTAACCCTGCCACCCACTCCTTCGTCGCCTCCCCCGATTTGGTCGTCGCCATGACTGTTGCCGGCAGCCTGCACTTCAACCCCCTCACCGACACCCTCAAGGACAAGGACGGCAAGGACTTCAAGCTCAAGGCCCCCAGCGGCGACGGTCTCCCCGTCCGTGGATACGACCCGGGCCAGAACACTTACCAGGCCCCTCCCGCCGACCGCAGCTCCGTCAACGTTCAGGTTTCCCCCTCTTCCGACCGTCTCCAGATTCTCTCTCCCTTCGAGGCATGGGACGGCAAGGACGTCAAGGACATCCCCATCCTGATCAAGGCCCAGGGCAAGACCACCACTGACCACATCTCCATGGCTGGTCCCTGGTTGAAGTACCGTGGCCACCTTGACAACATTTCCAACAACATGTTGATTGGTGCTATCAACGAGGCCAACGGCGAGGCCAACAAGATCAAGAACTTCACCACCGGCGAGTGGGATGCCGTCCCCGCCGTTGCCCGTGACTACAAGGCTAAGGGCATCAAGTGGGTCGTCATTGGTGACTGGAACTATGGCGAGGGTTCTTCCCGCGAGCACGCTGCTCTCGAGCCCCGTCACCTTGGTGGCCTTGCCATCATCACCCGTTCCTTCGCTCGTATCCACGAGACCAACCTGAAGAAGCAGGGCATGCTTCCCCTTACCTTCTCCGACCCCGCCGACTACGACAAGATCAAGCCCGAGGACAAGGTCGACATCCTTGCCACCGAGCTCGAGGTTGGCAAGCCCTTGACCATGGTCGTCCACCCCAAGGATGGCAAGTCCTTTGAGGTCAAGCTGTCGCACACCTTCAACGCCCCCCAGATCGAGTGGTTCAAGAACGGAAGCGCTCTGAACACCATGGCCAAGTCCGCTGCTGGCAAGTCATAAACGGGGAGTGTTACGTTAGCGATAAGTCGGGTTGATACGTGATTGGGTGGGTGGTGTAGGCGTACTTTTTATTTACTTATAGCATGTTCTGGGGTGTCGGTCGGTATAACTAAAGTCTACGGCCGTGTCATGCCCTTTGTTTTGGTCGGGCAATCATACCTGTGGGACCTTGTTTTTTATGTCATGTAGGCCAATGATTTCCTAGTATGTACAAATTTGAACAGTTCAAAAGATCAACTACACACAGCCTTCATCAATCATATATATGTACGAAATCGGATTGTTTCCTAAAGCACTTAAAAACCTAGGCATGTTACCTAGTGTCTAAAACCAAGGGAACTCCACTTGCTTGCAACGCTGAAAACCACCATTAGCCTAGGTAGCTGACTAACCGCCGATATTACCCCATATGCGAGAGCAGAAAATCACGTGGCGATAAGCAAGGACTCTAACATCGAATCCTATCTGGCATTTTTGGGCGATCATCCGAAGAGGTCCGAGTGGACCGTAGGCATGCTCCAGGCAGTCTACAATTTCCCAATTGTCGTCAAACACAGCAACTTGCTTGGTCCAACCCTAGCTTCCTCCGTTGCCTGACTCCGACCACTGGACCGACCGTCAGGATACTCTTCGACCTCGAATCAAGGCAATCGAGGCTTGCACAACAACGGATCCAACGTGCTACTGTCAAACCCCGTGAGACCCGGAGACGGCGGCGCGATGGCTTCCAACGTTACGTCCTTCAGCACCCTTCGGGCTCGGTCCTACATATTTCGGCTGCCGCTTTTCACTCGAATTGTCGTGTTCATCATTGTAGCCGCGTGGATTGCAGGCATCCAGTCAGTCTGGGACCTGAGGAAATGGGGCGCGTTGATCCCTGACCAGCTGTCCTTTACATCTTGTTAGTTTCTTCGTTGTTTGCCCTCCTCTACAGGCATGTGTTCTGACTGTTTCTGCCTCCAGCATACCGAATGAACACGTTCCCATTCATCCACCAAAATTTTATTCACGCGATCCTGAACGTGCTAGCCCTGGCACCACTGATGGAGCGCTTCGAGGCGGAATTCGGTACCCTTACCTCCATTTCACTCTTTATTGGCCGTACGCCACTCCCGCCTTGCGCAATGGCGGGCTTTGGCTAACATATCACAGCTCTCACTACAATTCCGGCTGTCCTTTACGTTTTGATCGAGCGGTTCCTTTTCAAGAGCAACGTTCCGGTTATGGGCGCCAGGTGAGGACTCTACGTGCGGTACAACCGGCGCGTGCGTTACTGACAAGTCGGGTTGACATAGTATATGGGTCTTCTTGCTTCTCGGCATGGAGGCAATTCGTACCTACAAGACGAACCCCTACCTGACTATCGTTACGTACTCGATTCCTATGTGGACGACCCCCCTGATTCTCATCTTGGTCGTTACGGCTCTCGTTCCTGGCACAAGTTTGCTTGGTCATCTTTGTGGTGTCTTGGTGGGGTATCTATGTACGATGGCTCTGCATCCTCTCGTTGGTTGACATCTCGCTAATGTTGAGTCTCCAGTCGGCCTCGGCTATCTTAAATTTTTGAGTCCGCCTGAGAAAGCTTTGCGCTGGATCGAATCGAAGTTGAACCTGTTGGGTCGTCTGCCTCACTATGTAAGTGTGGACCAGAAGACCTACGGCCGATTCGGTCTTTTGCCCTCGAACAGTCATGCTGGTGGCGGCAGCGCGCCCATTGCCCTTGTTGGCAGCACGCAGAGGCTCGGACCATGATGGCTTCGTTTTTGAACATGTACTCACTATATGACGCATTTCCTACTGTGGCTAGGTTGCATCTCGATCGGCGTTTGGAGTTCTACCGGGGACAAAAGTGGCATCTGTACAGGAAGGGTTGACGTTGCCATGCAGTTTATTCCCTTTGTTTACAACTGTATATTACCTAACTGTGTCGTGCCTGATGTAGGTGGTTTATGTTGGAGTATGCACCAGAGACACTTCTGCTCTAATGAAGACTGCTGGCGGTGCTAGACTAGACAACTGGTCGGAAACCCAGACCTTTCAACGGATCTCAATGATACATAGATTATACTACTAGCACGACTCGAGTGGCATATAACCATCTAGCCCCGAATCTATTATGTGTCAATAGGCAATGAAGTAAGCAGTCGAAGCATGCATTAGTTCGGACGAGTCTAAATACCAGAAGTACAAACAGGGGGGTAGACAGGGGGCGGCGTTAGGGGATCATATTCTGATTTGTAAGGGGACGTTTCCCTGTAAGGCGCTGTAATACCTGCTGAAGCTAGGGTTGAGTATGACGACCTTCAGGTCGGGTGAGGTGAGCTAAAGTCAGGAACGTAAGGCGACGCGCCCGGATAAATGAATATCTGGACCCTCACTCTTCTCAAGTACCCTACTAACCACCCCTGGAAGATGACGGTTGTCCTTCCAATAAGTCACCGCGTAAAGAAGTCGACCTGATTGTGCCATTGTGCAGTTGTCTGGAGCTGCCGTAGCATAGCCTTCGTCATGTCACGTCTAATATGTGAGAAAACCCTCTACTGATAGCCTTCGGCCGAGCTATGCTGACCTGGTCCTCCTAGCTTCGGCTCTCTCGTTGCGACGCGATCCACGCATCCTCAAACTCCCACCATACCTTTCCTTGGCTTGCATCCTCGGCGGCATCGCATGGCTGTTTCTCCTCCCGCTGAACGACTATTCCCGACGAACATATATATCCGAGAATGCGCTGCTTCCTGGCCAGGTGCACACCTATTTCGGGGGAAGCGACCAGAACGTTCTCCGGGCGTACAAGCATGAGGTCGATTCCGTTAAGGACAGGTCCAACTACGAGTAGGCACACCCATTTTCTTCGTGCTACTGGCTCGTGGGCTAATGGAGGGACAATGTAGGATCAACGATAAGCTCGAGGGAATTCTCAAAAATGTTGGTTTGAAGGTCGGCCGCCAGAACTACACTTACGAATCCGCCGGCGATGTATACACGGGCGAGAACATCTACGCCATTCTCCAAGCCCCGCGCGGAGATGCGACGGAAGCCATTGTGCTCGTCGCAGCCTGGAAGACGGTTGATGACAAGTTCAACCAGAACGGCGTGCCATTGGCATTGACCCTGGCCCGATACTTCAAGCGGTGGTCACTCTGGTCCAAGGATATTATCCTGGTCATTCCCCCGGATAGCAGAACAGGGACCCAAGCTTGGGTGGACGCCTATCACGACTCCCACGACTCCTCTCGCGTGAACTCTCTGCCCCTTAAATCCGGTGCTTTGCAAGGTGCCATCGCCATCGACTACCCGCAAGAGCACCGCTTCGAATCTATCCACATCATCTACGACGGCATCAACGGCCAGCTTCCGAATCTCGATCTCATCAACTCCGTTGTCAACATCGCGGGTGGGCAGATGGGCATGGGAACTGCCATTCAGGAGATGTGGTCTCACTCTGACAAGTATCAGGATCGGCTGCGTACCATGCTTCGCGGCATGCTGAACCAGGGCCTCGGCCACGCCTCTGGCCCGCACAGCAGCTTCATTCCCTACCACGTAGATGCAGTTACACTGCAACCTTTTGGTGAAGGCTGGCACGACGAGATGGGCATGGGCCGTTTGATTGAAGGAACTTTTCGCAGCTTGAACAACCTTCTTGAGCACCTCCACCAGAGCTTCTTTTTCTATCTCCTCATGCACAAAGAGAGGTTTGTCAGCATCGGCACATACCTCCCCAGTGCTATGATACTGGCAGCTAGCTTCACTATTACCGCCATTTCCCTATGGGTGAAGAGCGGTCACCAGGAACAGGTGTCGGCCACGGCTAGCACATTGGCCAAGTCTGGGACGGAGGCCGCTCCCTCCAAGGAGTCTGTCGAATGTGCCGCGACGGGGGCAGAGTTACAGACGCCATCTGCGCCAGCAGTTGAGCGGGATCTGTTCTTGCCTCTGGGTGTCGTGGTCATCTCTCAATTCTTGGGCGTGGTGCCGTTGTACATATTCAACCACATGCCCGCAAATGTAAGCTTCATACCTCATTCAACAAGATGTTGCGCTGACCCTCGTCTTGTAGATGCTTTCAGGGGCTTACACAGCCTTTGCGCTCGGCAATTGTGCTCTTCCGTTCCTCATTTCTTCGCTGTTGACTTCCACATACAACCCTACTGTTCAGCAATATCAGCTCATCAAATCATTTTCCCTCCTCTTGCTCGGCATGTTCCTCTCCGCTCTGGCGACTCTCAACTTCTCTTTGGCCTTCCTTGTCGGCGTCATGGCTAGCCCACTGTCCTTCATGCAGCCTTGGCCGCGCCACCCAGCCGTCCGCTGGGCATGTGCCGCCTTCCTCCAGCTCGCGTCTCCGACGGCGGCGCTATACTCTGTCTCAACGTACTTCAACGTTAGCATCGGCGAGGTTCTTAAGGAAGCGGCCTTTGGCTGGGATGTCTGGGGAATGTACACTCCAGTCATTATCTGGGGCGTATGGTGGCCAGCGTGGCTCATGGGATCCGTTGTCGTACTCGGTCAGCCTGCAGCTAAATCGAAGGCAGCATAGTGAGGATAATGGCCAGATCAAGTTGTGTTTCTGCATGCATTATTTAGGAGGAGTTTGGGAAATGAAATCAAAACAATTGAGCAACAGTAAAACATGGGAATATCATATCGCGCAACGGGGCGACGGCGTTGTCATCAAAGTCATCTCGGCCCGAGATCAAGGCCGGCTTCAACTCCTCTCTCTAAGTCTAGTGGTGTACACTGGTCGCTGCCATCTTCGACCAATATTACAGACGTAATTTTTATCCGCCCATAACCCCCTCCCCCCCTCCCGTTCTGTGCCTTAAGCAGCCCACACATCGCCACCAGCAGTTTCAATCCAGTTTCCGAGTTGGTTCACTTGCGAGTCCCAGTCAAGCAGCCGCTGGCGCATGTTTGCAATCTGCTTCATGTCGAGCACCTTTGGCTGAACCCAGGTAATGTGCGCGACCTCGTCCACCTGGTCAATATTTCCTCGCAGAAGCCCCAGGCTCAGGGCCTTCATGATCAGGTGCTCTATCTCGTTGGGGCGCACCTTGGTCTCCTGTGCGATATCAGTGAAGGACATGGCACGGTCGTGAGGCGGCCGGCGGAAGACGGCCTCGGTAAGGGCTGCGAGGTAGATCTTCTGACGCAGGTGGGAGGCGTTCTCATTGAGCAGTGGCTTGGACCGCATGCGAGCTGAGAGAGCCTCGAAACCCTGGAGATCACCGCGGTTGAAGGCGAAGAGGAGATCACGGAACCACTCGTCCTGGGTGCCCTTGAGAGCGTCGAGGATGGGGTGCAGAAGCAGCTCGCCGAAGTTGTAAATGGTGTCGGAGACTAGCGCGGCAATGCTGAGGTGGAGCGCTCGTCTGTGGCGCTCCTGGGGTGTGAGGGAGTTGATGTCGATGCAGGCGAGGTATAGGAGAGCGTTGCGGTAGTATGCTGCAAAGTCCATCTTGCGCTGGAATAACTCCAAGTTAGCAGAAACTCTGGAAGATAATGGGACAGCAAAAACCATACCTGGTAGTAGTTGGCATTCGCATCATAGAACGCTGCGTGGACGATGGTCTCGACCGAATCGAATCTGTCCAGTATTCTCTCGGCTGTATCAAGGTCCTTGCGGGCGCCGTCCATGTCTTCCAGGTCCAACTTTACTCTAGCCACTGCAACAGAAGCATACACAAGGGCGTCTTGTGAGTTTTCATTGTCCACCTTCTTCGCGACGCTCTGAAGGAACGCCAGGCGCTCTTCGTCATCTGTGGGGCACATGTCAGCGCCCAAGTTATAAATATTTCCCATGCAGCGATGCCTCACCCTTGCATTCCGTGGCGGCCTTCAGAGCCAGATCGACAAGCTTGAGCTGGTTGATCTTATCTGCAAACTTGAGAATGAAGACCTTGTAGAAGGACAGCCGCTGGGGCTTGCTGCCCGGGTGGCTGAAGAACTGGCCGAGGGCATCGGTGAGCTGGTGCCACAGTTTTCGCTCCCAGTAGTTCTCAAACTCCAGAACAAGATGCTGGAGCTCCTCAGGGGCTTCATCGCGCTGCTCCGCCAGGAAGTCGGGGATTGCGTCAACGTTCATATTGGTGGAGGTTGAGGTTGAGGCTCGAGTTGTGTGTGGGGGAGCTTCGAGTGCCCGGGACAACGACAGAATCGTGTACGTATAGATTGCTCGCAGATCTGTTATCAGGTAACAGCTGAGCAAGCAGTAGTCTAGTCGAGTGGAATGGTTATCGTCGTTGGTAGCGCCAGTAAAGTTCGTCTCGAGTTATGTGGATGTGTTGATGAATGCAAGCAGCTCCGGAGGGGCGATGCACATAACGCGGCTAGCTTGCAGCCTGGTCAGTCAGCTAAGGTAGGTACGTAGTTCATCACCGATTCGGACCTAGAAGTTGCTGGTGGGCCTTTTCGGATGCGGTGACCAATAGTTGTTTTTCCGATCCTATGACCAAAACTGGACCGTGCTTTCCACGTGACCCGCTCACCTTCCGTCCGGGATTCTGGATCAAGCTCGCGACTTTGGAGCTTTCGGCTTGTATTGAAGCATTCAATTGCCAGTCAATTGGGAGGCCACCGCACTTCCTTGCAGCCGTCTCGATATTTGACAATGGCCTCCTTTCCGACCGCCGTGCGGTCAACCCAAAAGGTTGCGCACAATGTGCTGAGAAGGCAGCCCATCTCTGATATTGCCATTACCCGCACCGGCAAGCCCATCCTGCGAACCCAGGGCGGAAGGTAGGCATACCGATCAATTGCGTCTCTCGAGAGCGTTTCTGACTCGATATCACATACAGATCTTCCCTCGGTGGTACGAATAAACTCTCCCAACCGATCACGAAGCTTGTCTAAGAACGATTTACAGGACACACTGCGACTGTTTTTGGCGCAACGGGCCAGGTTGGACGATACATCGTGAACAGACTCGGTACGAACAAATTATTCGCGGACTTGTCGCCTCAACTCTGACCATTCTCAATAGCCCGTCAAGGATGTACCGTTGTCATTCCCTTCCGCGAGGAGATGGCCAAACGCCATCTGAAGGTTGCCGGTGATCTTGGACGTGTGGTCTTCATTGTATGGTTCCCCCCTCCTATACTGAGGCTTTGTGACATGTAGAGGCTAAAGGCAAGACTATAGGAGTACGACCTTCATAACACCCAGTCGATTGAGGAGAGCGTTAGGCACTCAGACGTTGTCTACAACCTGGTCGGCCGCAACTACCCCACCAAGTAGGTTTACGAGGCGATGTAACAAACGACGACATGATGGCTAAGACCGTACCCAGGAACTTCTCTTTGGAAGACGTCCATGTGGAGGGAACCGAGCGGATAGCCGAGGCTGTGGCTAAGTACGACGTGGATCGTTTTATCCATGTCTCCAGTTACAACGCCAACTTGGACTCTCCTTCCGAGTTCTACCGCACTAAGGTCAGCTGAACAAATAGCTGCGCAAACAGCCTTTCAACTAACCCTTTCTACAGGCACGCGGAGAGCAGGTCGCCCGCAGTATCTACCCTGAGACCACCATCGTGAGACCGGCACCGGTTTTCGGCTTCGAGGACAACCTTCTCCTGAAGCTTGCCAGCGTCATGAACCTTTTCACCGCAAACAACATGCAGGAGAGATTCAGGCCCGTTCACGTAAGTTTTTAATAGTGGATATTGCTTTATATAGATTCTAATACCATTAGTCTATCGACGTCGGTCAGGCTCTCGAGCTGATGCTCTACGACGACAATACGGCAGGCCAAACTTACGAGCTCTACGGCCCCCAGGAATACTCCATGGCCGAGATTGCTCAGTTTGCCGACCGCGAGATCTTCAAGAAGCGCCGCCACATCAACGTCCCGAAGTCGATTCTTAAGCCTGTTGCCGGTCTCTTGAACAAGTACCTTTGGTGGCCTACCATGTCTGCCGACGAGGTCGAGCGTGAGTTCATTGACCAGGAGATTGACGAAACTGCCAAGACCTTCAAGGATCTCGGTATTGAGCCTGGTGATATTAGCAAGTTCACCTACCACTACCTGGTAAGACTGCTCGCACTTTGTGGATTTTCAACGGCATATGCTGACTACCCTATAGCAAGGTTTCCGTAGCGCCAACTTCTACGACCTGCCCCCGGCGACGGAGAAGGAGAAGAAGGAGGAGCGCAAGTACTTGCACGTTCTCGATGACCAGTAAGCCTGGGTTCCATTTGTATGGGGGGAATGATTCTGGGCGAGCAAGTCATTTAAAGTGTAAATAGAAGTCAACTAGACAGTTGCAAAAGTCGAGGAATCCATGTACAGTTTTGAATGCACGTCGAGCATATATGATTTGTGTAT
The DNA here is from genome assembly GCF_051148585.1 of Colletotrichum jinshuiense. Lineage (NCBI taxonomy): Eukaryota > Fungi > Ascomycota > Sordariomycetes > Glomerellales > Glomerellaceae > Colletotrichum > Colletotrichum jinshuiense. The sequence goes on from NC_139313.1 coordinate 2,948,193, forward strand.
CACAGACAGGTTGCGCTGTGTTGTGTTGCTGTTAGTTAGTTAAAGGGTTGCCATTCAATGATGTAGCTGATTCGTCGAGATTCATCTGGAGTTTGGCGCTCAAACTGGGTCCTTGACACAGACCATAACACTCCTCTTAAACTTACACTACAATTCTCTCACCCGATCAAACCCATCATTTCTTGACACGGTCATTTAGTTATACTCCTTTTACTCTGAGAGCCAGGCTACACCTGGTATCTTTCTTTGCCAACATGACGAACTCAGACAGCGACGATGAGCCTCTGTAAGTCTCCCCCTCACGCTCCAAATTTTTGCATCTCCACAAGCTGCAACACCACACACGGAGCTAACCTGTCTCAGTACGCTCTCCTCGCATGCCCTCGCGGCGCTGGCCCAGTTCAACGCCGAAAAAGATTCTCGCAGGGAGAAATTTGAGAAACTCAAGGCCCAGGCCGAGGCCGATGCGGCCGGAGAAGTGCCGCTGTCCATGGAAGCTTTTACCGAGGACTGGAACAAGTCGCAGTTTTGGGTACGGGGTCTAGCCTCCGGATCTGATAGGCTGTTTATGTTGCAACCTCTGCAACCTGCGGGGATTCACTGACGTTGTTAATGTGAAATTAGTACTCGGATGAGACGGCCAAGCTGTATGCGGAGCAACTTCTCGAGGGCGCCGACGAAAGTACGACCATCGCCGTGGTGTCTACGCCAAGTGTGTTCGTCGCTGTACGCAACCTACTGGTAAGCACGATTCCCAGATGAATAGGTCTGCATTATGTCATTCGGTATGTGATGACTGACCGATGGTAGAACGCACGGGACCCGAGCCAAGGACGGCCAAAGGTTGTCCTACTGGAGCACGACACGCGGTTCAACGTCTTCCCCGAATTCGTTTTCTACGACTTCCAGTATCCCTTCAAGCTCCCAGGTAAAGATCCTGCCACTCCAGAGCACATTTAAAAAGGCCAAGCCCGGTTCCATTTCATCGCGTGAATACTAACAGCATACGTGACCCAGTCGAGCTCAAGGGCACCGTCGACCGCGCCATCTGCGACCCACCGTTCCTCAGTGACGACTGCCAGACCAAAAGTAAGAGAACCTGTGCTCCACAATAAACTGTACAGGATACAGAAAGTGTCCTTTTTCTTTTTTGCTGACCGTCGGCGTAGCCGCCCTAACGGTCCGTTGGATGATGAAGCCAGACGCGGCCTCCAAGGGTCGCGTCATCATCTCCACTGGCGAGAGGATGGAGAGTCTGGTGACCAAGGTGTACAAGGCCCTGGGTGTCAAGACCGCCACATATGAACCCTCGCACGACAGAGGCTTGAGCAACGAGTTCTACTGCTATGCCAACTTCGAATGCAAGGACTGGACGTGGCGGGAGGCGCCAACGAGCTGACGGAAAGCACATCGACATCGTAGTATGTAGCTCAGTTTCACATAGCAGATCAAGATGAAAGGCTTGGTATATAATGCCGACATGAACAAGTACATACGCTATTTTCTCGCTGTTCTATACAAAGATGACTTCTTGATTTCCAGTGATTATATGCCCACTGTCTGCCATCCAATGCGTTTTTGCTTGCCAAAAGGCCCCAAGTTGATGTAAGCCCATGGTTGTTTCCAACGCCAACACGATGCTAGTCCTGACCCCTTTCGCCCCGTCCCATACTGTTGGCCACCACCACTTCCCTTCTCTGGTGGTATTATTAGTCATATATTCGGCGTGATTGGTTCCCCTTTGCGGCACTGTTTACGAAAGGGACCGTATAATGTAGAAAAGTAGGTAGGGCTGGGCGCTCAGTACGTCTGACTTGGGTGCCATTTCGACTTTGTGATCATTAAATTTGAACCACTTCTCAAGAATTAGTGGATTCTTCTAAAAGTTGAAACGGACGGCTTACCTGGTCGCCTACTCGGCAGTATGTAACGTAGTGGCCTGATAATTCAGTCAGTCAGAGGTGTCTGAGTTGAGTCACATCAACACTCACCAGTGTCGATTTCGCCAACGTGGACAACAACGCTCAACAGATCATATGTGCAGGATCTCCCTAACTCAAAAGAGTCCTTGGGGTCAGCCCCTCTGCCTCTAGTTGTATAAGGCAGCATGTTGAGCTGCAGCGGATAATTGACTACTGTATCAATCTTGGACGGAGCCCGGTCATGGCGACCTTGTTTATACTCAAATCGCTGGCGATGGCTATTAGCAAGGTTCCATGATCTAAATGGGATTCCACAACAAATTACCTTTAGCTGAATAGCAAGCACGTTGGGCAAACGCTTGATGGTAGTGGCTCGCTTCGCCTGCTGCATTGAGTTGCAATTGTGGCATCGGTATTCGCACTTGTCCGATTTAACGTACTCCTCATCGAGACACTCTTGGAGAGTCAGGCTTGGGATCTTCTGGCCTCCCTTCTTCCTCTTGTGGGAAAGGTTTTCCAGTCCAAGGCTGAGATCCAGAAACGACTGCACTGCGTTCGTGACTCCTCCGCAATTCTGGCATGTTGTAGAGCTTTGCAGCTTGCCATAGAATGTCTGGTGGATGATGCAGTTGCATGTGTGCTCGCTGCCCGTCTCGGGTCTCTTGCCATCTCCATTGCGCTCATGCAACTCCTCTGCAAGGAACTGGAAGAACTCGTGGGCATCCTGCTCCTTCGTTGTCACCAAGTTCTCGAATGCCTTCTTCTCCGAGATCCAGAATCCAGAAAGGATACTCGCTGCCGTGAATCCGTTAGTATTTTCGACGGCATAAAAGTCCTGGAACATATCGTCCATGGCGCAGCTCAAGCAGTTTGAGATGCTGCAGTCATTGCTCTGATGTCCATCGCTGAGGTAGAAGTTGCGCAACAGGGGGTTGTGAAGGAAGCTCTGCAGTACAACGTTCTGATAACATGTTGCCCCAGCATTATAAATACCGCGCAGGCCGTTTGCCTTACAAGAGGCGGCGGTGGTGTTGTTGGAGATAAACCCAGGATTGTTCACACCGTTGTCCTTTACACTATCTGAGAACATTTCATCGTGCTTCCTCTTACGGTCTATGGCCATAATTAGCTTACAATGAGACATGAAACGGGGTATGATGGGCCAAGGTGGGTAGCGACAGGTTCGAACCAATGCCTTCATTGCATGACTTACTCGAAAAGGTTCCAGTCCCCATCTTGCGCACGCGAAGCTCCTCAAGCGTAGGGTCCCAGACCAAATCATCGCAAATTTGGCAGTAGAGCGCGCCACTGCGGGAGTCGACATCTGGGATTGTTAGCAAATGCACTTCTGACTCTCTCATAATGGAACCAACATACAAAAGCGATGCTGCTTCTTTGTGCCGTGTTTCAGACGGTCGTCTTCTGTGACAATGGTCGAGCATTGTAGGCAGAGGTAGTTGGATGTGAGAGAAGTCATGACCTGGCCATCTGAGTTCTTGGACGTCTGTGGAACGATGGGCGTATGCTCAAAGATGTTCTTAAGGATCATCTTGTAGTGATGAACAGACTGGGTCGTGACATCCTGGGACTGCGACAACAACCGCTGAACGTGCTCTGCAATCTGTCAGCCTGGTTCGGACGTTCCTCGCCATTATGTCTAGTCACAAAGGCTCCTACTAACCGCAACCAAATACAGGTGTGCCAGGAATTGGCGACTTGACCTTGGCGGTCTTTGGGGACATTGGTGTTGTTGGTCGTGCAGCCATCTTGTATGTGTGCACTGTTGTAGTCGGCTACCGTCGTCGTCCGTGTTTGAATATGTCCTTGCTCAATAATCCTTTGTGTCTCTGAACATATTACTGCGGCAGTGCTTTTCGGTGCATGCAAGTTTTGGCAATTTATTGTTGGAGATGGACTAGAGACTCTCGATGTTTCGTCGACGGGCAAGGAAGGCGTCGAAGATCGGCAACGGTGGCAGCCGGGGCACCGCAGCAAGGAACTGCAGCAACAAGATCAAGATCAATTGTCAGCTTCAAGTAAATCACGAATGGGTAAATATCCGTACAACGGCAAGGAGGGGAGAGGAGAGGGGAGGGGGGCGCTGTCTCACCAGCTGAGGTAAGGTAGCTAGAGTACGTTGGCTGGGGGCAAGAGCGATTTGTCTTGGTGGTGAAGCTGTTCGAGTGGGCTCGATGGCGCAAGCTGAACGTCGAGAAGGTGCCGTCGCTTCGGGCACACAAAAGCGATCGGTCCAAAGCAGTGAAAATCGGGCCAGAAATCGCCTCGGCCTGCAACAATCGCAGACCACCTCGTAATCGTTGGGAAAGCGCAACTCCAGACTGTAGACGATCCCTGGCAGATGCAAATGCTGGAGCTGGCGGCGCGTGCACAGACAAGTTCGGTCGTACCAGCGGCCAACATGTAATAATTCCATCTTATCGGCACCTGATCGGGGTCGATGTCTTATCGATAAGAACGGCCTTATCCGCCTGCCGAGATGCCCCTGAAATCCGACTCGTTCCAGTGGTCCTGAGGAAGCGACAGGGACCGTTTTAGTGGAGTTGAGCCGGGATGGGCCACCCTGGGCCAGAAAAGGTGAGGTCACCCGCTGCGATGGATCAATGAATTTGCACCTGCCTAGAGGTACACTAGATGGTCCCGCTACCCTCACCTCAAGTCAGTGCAGGTCTGCTGAGCTAAGCCCCTGAAGACCTGTTCTGCACCGTACCTATCTAGTAAGGGTGTCCAGCTCCGATTGAACCTCGGCATTTTGGCGTCATCCCCTCGATTGCGTGCGTCTTGATGCACTCCAACCTACTTAACCCATCACGGCAAGTTCGATCTGCAGAGCAGAGTGGTCTTTTTCTCTCTCTTCAGCCGCACAAATATGACCCGGGGTCCTGTTCAAGAAGCCCTCTCCAAGTGCAACTCCAGTGCCGGTCTGTGACTAGGACGACGACACTATTCATCGGTCCACGGAATTAGAAACAATACAACTCCAACTCGCACCAGCAACAAGACAATGGGCACTAAACTTGTTTCTTTACCCGAGGTTGAGCGACTCAGCCCAGCTTGCATTCGCATTCTGGGGGGGAATCCGGGGAAGTTCACGCTGCAAGGCACTAACACGTACCTGCTCGGTCGGGGCAGCCGCCGTATCCTGATCGACACCGGTGAGGGCATACCGGCGTGGATTGCGGCTGTCAAATCCACTTTGGAGCAGGAGAAGGCTGCTGTCGAAACGGTTTTGATTACCCACTGGCACAGGGATCACCAGGGTGGCATCCAACACCTGCTGGAGCTGTCCCCAGACTCCAAGATATTCAAGAACCAGCCTGAGGAGGGCCAATTGGACATTTCGGACGGGCAAACGTTTACCGTAGATGGGGCTACCCTTACGGCTGTGTTTACCCCGGGACACACTGTGGACCACATGGCCTTCATCCTGGAGGAGGAAGACGCCATGTTCACGGCGGACAACGTGCTGGGCCAGGGGACGGCCGTGTTTGAGGATCTGGCCACCTACCTCAACAGCCTCGAAAAGATGCGGCACCTGTTCAAGGGGAGGGCGTACCCAGGCCATGGGCCAGTGATTGACAATGGGCCCTCCAAGATTCTCGAGTATATCAACCACAGGAAGGCGCGAGAGGAGCAAGTCATCCGCACTTTACGGACGACGAGGCAAGGCGGGGAAGTCGAGGGCCAGGCCAGTGGCTGGACGCCAATGGAGCTTGTCAAAGTCATTTACCATGACGTTCCGGAGGAGTTACACGTTCCAGCGAGCGGCGGGGTTATGCAAATTCTAGACAAGCTTGAAAGGGAAGACCGGGTGGCGCAGAGCAATCACAGATGGAAATTGAAGGACCGATCGTCGTTGTAGTGTAGCATGCGAGCAACGAAGGCCGGGTGGGGTAACGGACACGATGGGTTATGGCTGGGATCTCGGCTCCGAGGACAAGAGCATCGCGCGGGGGTCATGGTAAGACGTGGCATGTCATCGAGGAAGCGACTGCACGAAGCTGAAGCAATGAGACGGGAAAGCCGTACACTCTTGAGGATTTGGATCATATAACAGCCGCCTGTGCGTAGTCGGACCGCGGCCGATGTGTGTCACTGATAAGGCTGGGTTGGTTGAGAGAGCAAGGTTGGGTCAGCAAGTCAATGCGACGAGGCAGGCGACATACCCTCCGGAAGGTTCGGACAAGCAGATCTTGTGATGGAGCGGAGTTGCGGGATGACGTCCAAAGGTCGCGGCACGGGTCTTCTGGAAGAGGGTAACAGTGGAGCATCCATTCTTGGGTGGCTGGGAGGATTGTTTGACTGCTTTGGAATCTCAACCATGTATTGTATACTGACTGCTGTTTATCTTCTGGCAGCAATGGCATGGATTTCTTCCCCGTCCATCTCTGATCTGATGCACGCTTCGAATTGGGGTTTTTTATTAAATGGAGGGGTTTGGCACAACTAATATTTCCAAAAAGGACAAAAAAGGAAAGATTTGAGTTGCGATGGTCAGTTTTCTTGGTCACAAAGCAAAACAGAGAATGAAAAGGCGGTCGGCCAGTCTCTTTGGAAAAGGCGGCCAGAGCCAAGTCAAAATCTTACCCACCCACTTACTTACCCACCACCACGGCTACATTCAATGAGACGGGCGCGCACGTTATGTTGCGATGAGGTCAAAGACAACCAACCATCTACAAGTCGGGTGGAGTCGTCCCTTGTTAATGGATCCGCAGACGGGCTTTTGTTTTCTCCCTGGGTAAGTAATTTCTCTTGAAGACGGGCGCCAAAATAGCCTGGCGTGCGGCCTTCTTCCGCATGTTAGTCATTCGCCGTTACAGTCGCAGCAGCAGCAGTAACGGGACATGGAACGTCATCGCCAGGGCTTTAGGCGTCGTTGTGTGTCCAGGAATGCTGCAGCCCAATGGCGAATGTCGAGAGGAATCATGATGGCCTCGCAGTCACCGTAGCTATGCAAAGAGGGAAGAAGAGAACCCCCCATGTTGGTGCCTCGGAAAATAGAGGAACCTGGACACGTAGAGTCCTCCCCGCGTGTGCCCCAGATCTCTGGCATGGTGCATCACCAAACATATCTACATCGTCATCGACATCGTTCCTACCTTATTTGACCTCGGTCCAAGCTGAAACCTGGCGTCCTGAGCTCTTTCTAGGCATTCCGTTCTTGGACGCGGCCAATAATCTGCGACTATGCTCGAAATGCACGCGGGTGCCTACGATCCCGTGACCGATGCGCGTCGGACTTCAACTCGACTCCGGGCGGCAGCGGGCGGTAACGGGAAAAGAGGGGGCCTCACGGTAAACCTCCAGAAGTATCATGAGGTACCCACATACTGTGGTCAAAGACACCAAGTGGAGCTAGGGTAAGAGGGCGGGATCGCGACTTTGAGGGACGGATCGGAGGCAAGGGTGTCAAGTGTACCAGTGGGTTTGCACCCATGTCTAGTGGGGGTGGCCGAATACCACGAGGTTACTATGTGGTTATTCATTTTTCAAAGTTTTTCCGTTTGTTCTCCATGTTTATCGGTGCTTTCGGACATTAGTAATGCCATCCAACGACGAGACGTTTGTCTGCTGCCTTGTGTTGGCGCCCTTGTTGTCATCATCGGGTGGGAACCGCCGGAAAGGGCGCGCAGGTGTAAGACGGAGCGATACTGTACATCATACTGCCACCTTCGGTTCATGTTCATCGCAGTGCTATACAGTAGGCGAGAGCGAAATACATATTGGCTTGGGTGGTCTTCTTAACTGTCTGATTGTGCTTCCTGCTCAGTTACGGGCTCTCGGAAGCATTGCCAATCTGTGAGATTGTCGCGCTTGGAGAGGGTCGGCTTCAATTCTGCACGGCGCCTCGTGGCCACGATGGCTTCGTCTGTTTGGCTGTGGGTATAATGCGGGTTTGTAAGACAAAGTTTTTTGTAGGTAAGGTAAAGCGAGGTGATGGACGTCAAGTGGGCTGCGGCCCACGGGCGGAGGTTCGGACAAGCGACCACCAGCACTCGACTAGCGCCGTCCAGCGTCGGTACTTCGCGCTTCCCGCATCGGCCGGCACTGGACTGCTGACTATTAACGACATCCGCCCTTCTGGGTCGTTGCTTACCGCACCCACCAGAAAAAAACAAAGTAGGGATGGCCCACCATGGCATTCGTTCCGTGTGACTCAGTTGCACACCGGATGCAAACACTTGGAAACCAGAGGCGCCACAAATCCCATGCAGGAATGCGCTTACGTGGAGTGGCCGGGTGTTGTTGTCACCGCCGTCAGGGTTGATTTGCCAATGCGACGATGAGGGCGTCTCTGGGCAGCGCCGTTGGGCGGCGAGACAAGAACTGGAGGGGGGGGGATAGGATGACTTGCACCATCCAGTACCGTTGAGATGTTGCTGTACTGTATACTTCCCGGCGCTGTAACCATAGATACATCGTGTTTTCCAAGACATCACAAACTCGGGGCGGCCAGTCGGCCGTCCCAACTGGTATCCCATTGCGAACGGGGTTCCTTCTTTTTGTGCAATTTTCTTCTTATTCTCCGGATCTCGGCCGGCGCATCAACAAAGTCACGAACCAAAGGCACATCTATCCATCAATGAGCCGATCCTCAGCCTAACAGATATGAAAGAGGCGACGAAAGCAAAGTAATCAGACCACGACGTAGGGTAATTCGGCTGCAAAAGCTTGGCGAACTAGCAATGACTTTAATTATGGTTGCGCTACGTTTGTATCCACCTGAAGTTACCGCCGTTCGTCCCGGGAGGGTACAAGTCGTTACTGTGTACAGTGTATATATGGGTTGTAACACACGGTTCTTGCGAATACCCTCTTTTCATGCTCGAATACCGCGGGAGAGGCATCTACAACATTTTCATTCAAAATCCGTCGTCGGGGGGGGGGGTTTCTCCTTCTTTTTTTTTCTCCTTTTTTTTTTTTCTAATAAAGAGGAAGATGGGTGTGACAGGGTCTGGTGGCGCCACCGCTGCAGTTTTGTCGCCATTGGCACAGGGCATCAGTCGCTGCATTGCATAGGCCCCTTTTGTTGTAAACGTCACTGGCATCAGCATCAGCTATGTAGTGTACGTACGGATAGCATCCAGGGAACAGCCACGCAGCCATGCAACCAGCAATCAACACTAGCTGTAGCTCCAAATCCCCACCAGCTCCCTTTGTCCCAAAACATAAATTACAGAACGGATTTTAGGTGTAGAATCTCCAATTATGAGCCTCTCTCTCCACCACCATGTGTGAAGTCACAGTTGTACCTTCACCTCCACCACAAACTCGCCCACCCGTAGCTCGGGCCGGTGGCGGGCTGTTGCATCTTTGGAGCAACCCTGCCGCCGCGTCTTTCCATTCACTCTTCGGCGACTTCTCTTGGTCTCTGCATGTCACGCGTGGATGCCTCCGGAACCCTCGGGATCGAGCTTTGAATTTTTGGTGGTCCAGGACTTACACACAACCCTGGTGTTCTTAGCCTTGCCTCGCCTCGCCCTGCCGAGAACCACGTTGGCTCTCTCTCGCGCCTTGCCACGTTCTTTTTTAGCTCCGAGGTACACATCGTGCATCTTTTCTATCCATCCGAGAGGCCAGCGGGGAGACGCGCATGGGCTGGCCTGGCTGCCCAGAGACTGGCCATGTCATCGCCATGTACCGACCCGACTGCCTCCAAGAAAGCCGTAGCTGACGTACCAGTTACCTTGGTGACCTTGCCTTACCAAGGCTCTCGTCGCAAGGATTTCTCTCGGCCTCCGTTATGGTGCTGGCGCCGGCGTTACCTCTCCTGCAGGACCCTCCACTTGCCGTTGAGCATATGTAACCCGGCCTCGCTCTGTCCAGAGCATTTTGGAGCTCGCCCTCCTATCTCCTTTACTTAAACGCATGTAAAGCTGCAACGAACAATTTGCATACTTCTACCGGACTCTCCACTCCTCTAATAGACCCTAGAGAATCTTGGGATACTCTTTTGCGCCCCCCTCGAACCAGATCGCTGCCCTTCTGCTTGGCTTGCGCCAGCGCTGCCCTTCTTCAGCATACATCGGTCGCGAATAGAACCTTAATGAAACCATCAATCAAGCAGCTCACCACTTCCGTGGTGTTGGGCCTGGTGCCTCTGGTTCTCGCACACGGCGCAAACGAAAACGGCGGGGACAGCATGAACATGGACATGGACATATCTCACGGCGCAGGCGGGTCGAAGCCCGATCCCGACAGCTACCCGCCAACGTATTTTGCGCTCGCCGACCATGCAGGACTGATTTATGCGCACATTGTAGCAATGGTGCTTGCATGGGTCTTTGTACTGCCAGTTGGTAAGTCTGCCAAAACAATGCCGAGAAAACCATGCCGGCTTACACGCGACTCGTAGCTGTCATGCTCTCAATAGCACGCTCGAGGTATACACTCGCGCTGCAGTTCGTATTCCTCGCCGCAAACGCGTTGGGTGTGCTGCTGGGAACCATTTACAATAATAGCACCCCTGACCTCTACCCCAACAATGCGCACCATAAACTTGGTTGGCTCGTGACCTGGGTTGTATTGGCGCAGGTCTTGATCGGTTTGTTGGGGAGACTCGCGGGCGCCTTGAAGAACGAGAGCCGCGAAACAGCCAACAAGAGCGAGTATCAATCCTTCATCCCGGTTTCAACTGCCGCCATGGCCGAGCACCACCGAATTAACGAATCTCGGTTTACCCACGAGTACCGGCTTTCCAATGACAGCGGCCAGGGCACCGAACCTTGCACTGAATCGTTGCGGAGCCACTCCCGTTCGTCGTCCAACGAGGTGTCACCGCGCATTTCCGACGCCCACCGCAAAGAGTACATTGAGGGTGATGACGACCTTGAAGACGGTCTGCCCATGCCTATGCCCAGCAGCAGAAACGGCAACAAGTCTAATTCAATCTTTGTCAAGGTGGCGGGCAAGATTTCCTCTCGCATCTGGACGATACTCCTCTCCGTCTACAACTTCATCGACCGGGTTATTCTGCTTCTCGGCTTTGTTGCGCTGTGCCTGGGCATCATAACCTACGGCCGCTTTTTTGTAAGTGACAAATTTGTGTTGCGCCGTTGGGATCAGGTGCTTATTTTGTGTAGGAGGGCAACGGAATCTTCAGCGGCCTTGCGCACTGGGTCAAGGGTGGCATCTTCTTCTGGCTAGGCTTGTTGACTCTTGGCCGATGGACCGGCAGTTTTGGCGAGCTCGGATGGGTAAGTTCGCAGCCCATTGCTGACTGTTGCCGGATCCGGCTTGCTGACTTTGGCTCCGCAGGCGTGGAACGTTCGACCGAAGCAGGCCGACGGCAAATGGCGACCCTCGGCCGAGTTTGTCGAGAGCGCCCTCATTTTCGTATACGGCTCGACCAACATCTTCCTCGAGCATCTTGGGAACTGGGGAGGTAATTACAGCGCGCAAGATTTGGAGCACATCTCCATCACTGTTCTCTTCATAGGCGGTGGATTAGTACGTTTTCCGTGGATTAACCCGGCGGCCGAACAAATTGGCTAACAAGGTGATGACAGTTCGGCATGCTCATTGAGTCGAGTCGCGTACGAGACCTCCTGAATGCGTCCGTCGTCGATGCTGCTGTTATTGCGCCTGAGCGAACCTACGATGAGGAAGAACGAGAGACTCTCCAACCGCCGAAGCAATACGAGTTCTCCATCAACCCGATTCCGGCTCTAGTCATCCTTCTATTGGGGTTCATGATGAGCTCCCACACGCAGCACTCGATGGTTTCAAGTATGGTTCATAAGCAATGGGGTAACCTTCTCACTGGTGCTTCTTTTGCTCGTGGATTCACGTACGTAATCATGTACTTGAAGCCTCCCCGATCGGTTCTGCCCTCCCGCCCTCCTACCGAGCTCCTGGCTGCCTTTGGCTTGATTTCCGGAGGCATCATCTTCATGGCAAGTGTAAGTCACAACTCGAACACACATACCCGCCAATTGGCAAAGGCTCACATATTCTTAGGCTAGCGACACAGTCGAGGGTATGGAACACTACGATCTGGATGCCATGTTTATGTATACGGTAACCATGGGTTTAGTGGGGGTTCTGATGGCATGGACGGTCATTGTCCTGGCTATCAAAGGTTGGGCGGTGCGCAAGGAGATCGGAAGGCAGTCGAACTGACTTGACAAATAAGGCAATGTGGGAGGTGCCCATCTGATGGTCACTTCAATAATGTGAGAGGCTGCGTGGAATGGCATGGCAACGGCGCAATGATGGAAACATGATGAGTGAGTGCGACAGATAGGATCCGCGGCGCTTGCTAGAGCCTCGGGGGCCCTGTTGTTTTTGGTTCTTACACTTAGAGATACCCTTATGACCCGCTGACCAACTGATGAAAGGTCGCTCTAATATCAATTGAATTACTACATTTCTTGGTTTTGTGATGAGCATCGGCCGGGGGGGGGGGGTGTTGGCAGCTCGGGTTACAATACACAGCACACCGCCGTAAAACGTCTGAGCAGCACAAGTCGAGAACGAAGTTGATTCCCTCTGTTGCACTGCTTTCCCATGTAAAATTGTTGTTATTGAAGCCTCCCTGCACCGCTTTGGTATCTTTGCCACTGGCTATATCTCCCCATTCACCCCCTAACTTTCCTCCCCAACTCCGTTGGGCCACGCAGCGCTTCTTACACATTTTGGTCTGTTCCCCGGGGGCGGTCGAGACGAGCGAGACCTCTTCCCAAGAGGCGTGAACACAAGTCTGCTGGCGAGGTTTCTAGGGTTTCAGATAGCAAGGGTGCTTATCTTGTCAATGCTTCGTATTAGCCGTCCGAGTCAGACCTTTGCCCGTGTGGTTTTTGTCGTCGGTCCTCTGAGTGCGACTCCCATGGCATATCGAGAGTCTTTAATGCTCCGTATCGTACTGAGCTTCCTCCAGCTGAGCTGAGTCTCCGACCTCTCCTTCTCATCGCCATTATCGACTAGGCGCGCATCGAACTTTTCACCTGAGGCATCTCTTTTGGTTCCCTAAGACGGAAACAGCCTCAACCAGAAGTCTTCTTCTTCTTCTTGCTCTTTTCCTTCTTACTGCTGCTACCGGCGTTCTTTGACCCATCCATGTCCACGTCTTCATCGTCGACAGTATCGACACCAGTAGCAGCAAGGGTAGCAGGGCGTGCAACCCGCTCCTGATCCTTGGCCGAGTACAGTGCAATCCCCTGCTGCAGGGCGTGCACCAGGAAAGGAAACGACTCTGCCTTGAAGTCGTCCGCCTCGCGGACCTTGTCGAGATCCTCGGCAAACTCTTGGGTGGTCCGCTGGAGATAGAAGGCGGTGAATTCCTGGGAGGCGGAAGTAGTGGTTTGGGCCATGACGATTCTTTCAGGCGGCTAAGCGATGGAAAAAGGTTAAGTTCCGAGTTTTTACGTCTTTTAGAGGCTTATTTTTAGTTCAGTAAAGTTGGAATGTTTTGAAGTAGGGGTTGGGTGTAAGTCTTGGGGGAATTTGCAGATGAGATGGATTGTGAGATCTTCACTGTGAAAGTTTTGAAACACAGTGTATTACTTACAGTGTTATAATAGTTAAACACAGTACCACCCCATCGTTAATTGCCAGCCACCGAACCATCTCAGATTGCCGATGCTCTGAGTAGTTGTCACTGCAATAGTTCGCACTTTTTGTGGTTGAATACCTTGTGAGTATGAAGCTGAAGACACCATGATGCCCGCCATGTATTCAGCTCGTAGACTCTCTGCTATTCCAATCCAATGATGGCTAGGTCTGTAGAGGGGTTGTGGTCCAGAATGTGTATCCACATCCGATATGGTGTAGTGGCCAACATGATGCCCTCTCATTAACTTGAAAGGTTAGGCATAGCCCCGAGTTCGATTCTCGGTTTCGGAACATTTTGTTTTTTGCCCATCCCATTCGTTCAAACCTCTTTTTTTTTTTTGCATAGGGATTCCAATCGTCTGTCTCTTCTTCACTTTCCACGGTAGTTTGATTTGGAATGTTTTCCGGTCAAATAGGCATCTTTACTGGTTAGTCCATCTCCCTAATACTATTGAAGCGCGATGTCCGAGCTGAGCATACGAAGCAGCATCAATACTCGCCAGGGACCCACTTTCCATTCTAGATGGTATAGACATCCCGACCCTCAACTGAGTGCGAACTGCGTGCGGCCCCCAGCTTCCCAAAGCAGCATTCAACTGCCGACGCGGGGAGCTTAGTCTGTCAGAGACCCCCCCCCCTGTAGAATTCTCTCTGAAAGGGAACATTGTCGGCGGGTGACCGGTTACAGACTGGTTTGCATCCATTGGTTTTAAATAATGGTTTAGGATAACGGTCCATTGCTCTCGTAAATGAAAGTCGTAAAAGACATGTTCGCACCATCAGATGCTTTCTCGTAGCATTCAAACGACATCACACCTCGGTAAGCCACTTGTATGAGCTCTTCCCGCTGCTCGTCTTTTCCCGATGCTTCCCCCGATGCAGGAACTCGTCCTTGGCCACCTCCTCCGACTGCAACATCAACAAGTGCCCGTGTCGCATTCTTCCCCGCAAACCCCGGATTTCGAGCCCCAAGCGGGGACAGAGACCACCTCCCTATCCGGGTTCCTAACAGGGACGATCCCATCCACGATGTGCCTGGCTGATGTTTACTTTCTCGTGTGGCCTGTGTTGTCACTGCGTTAGATGAACCGTTACTGTTCCCTTTTGTCTATACCCCCCCACCCCCCAACTTCCCGCAGTGTAACATCGGTCGAGATGGCTGGTGTCGGAGACGACTTCATGACCAGGTTAAACTTGCGCCCAGCACGAATGCCGTTGCTTAGCTGGCTTGCCTATTGGCGTTCTGCCATCTCGGGGATTCGATGCTTCAGTGAACAGCGTGGCAAACCCAACTCACAAGGCAGCAGTTGCACACTATAATGGCGATGGTAGATCAGGAAAAGGTGCTTCAGCCTCTGGCTGCTTTTCATCACATGGTAATCAACGAGTGGACCTGTATGTACTACAAGCTCGTTGAGAAATCTAGTGGGTCTTGCATATTGAATCTGAGCCTAGTCCAGCTCCGGTATACCCATTCGGCTTCAACACCATTGCCGGGCTATACTCACCTAACTCTAGATCAAGAGCTCAGGCATTTTCTCCGTGAACCCATGGTGCTCCATTTGGCAATGTCACCGGCCTTGCCCTGGTTCTGGGATGTCACATCCGCCTGGGGTTGCGTCTGCCGGTGATGACCATCTTGGCAACCTTCTCCTTTCCGTAACCCCGCCTTCGTCATGTAATTCGGCTTCATGTGAAGGTCATAAGTAATATTTTCAGGAGGAAGCGTCAGAGTCCAGAGCCGGGCGGTTAGAATAGGTGGGCCGAAGATGGATATGCTGTTGGGTGACAGGGGCGTTCTGCTTGACGGAAGAGATCTCATAGCAGAGTAATGATGGAAAGGGGAAAGAGGATGGCAGTTCAACCTGAAGCACTTGGCGTGTATATAAACCTACCCTTCTTCCCTGGATGTCGTGATTGATCCCATTGATTACACAACACCATCCCTGAATACATCCATATATTTACATCGTCATCAACCTGCCGGGCACATCTTATACCTTCGGAAACATGGAGTTCAAGACCGCCGCCATTGCCTTCTTCGCCAGCATTGTCGCTGCCCAAGACCTCTCCCTCCTCCCGGACTGCGCTGTATGACACTCTGTGCCCTTGGGTGCACCCCGTTCTCGCAGATGGCTGACAAGAACCCCTCAACTACAGCGCCCTTGTTTTGTTGACAACTTCCCCGTCTCGGGCTGTGCCTCGGACACCGACTTTGCTTGCATTTGCGCGTGAGCTTTTCCATGCCCATAAGATATCACATCATCATAATGACATATGAGCCTCCAGCTCCACCGAGTATAACAACGCTGTCACTGCCTGCGTCCTGGGCGCATGCGAGATCTCTGACGTGTAAGTTCAAACACTACCTCCCATGAGCCTCTTGAAGACGGAACCCCTTATAGATGGAAGCAAGAAAAGCAGCTAACGTTGTCTAAACAGCCTTGCTGCTCTCAACTGGGCTACTGAGACCTGCGACTCCGTCGGCGTTCCCTTCAGGATCTGAAAAAGTAAAACGTCGCCATTAAGGCTATTCTTGATGAGGTCGGGTTCAATAGGATGGGGGCTCTGGACCTGTCTACGATATACACATGTATATACATTAACGGATGACTTGGGCTCTAGTACACATCGTACTTGAAATTCAATAATGGCAGTCTAATCGAAAACGTCTTCGCACGTAGAAATGAGTATGGCTCAAACCAGTATTGAACCGTGTCCATTGAAGCCCTTCTGATGAAACCGCCATTCGCTCCACCAAGGGGGTTGTGTCGACGGCGTCGAAAATCGTTACTCGTGCGTTTGAGGACTCAGAAATAGCACACTTGACAAACGAGAAAGCCTACAGACAAAGGTGACGGCTTACATGGCGGAACTTACACAGGTCTTCTGTACCGACACATGCGGCCATGCTATATATAATCTGGGCGCGTCAGAGAACGCCGGCAAGCAAGGATGAACGCGGCTCCAAGACCGATCTATCAGCACACCTGCCTCTGCGCAAAGAACGAGAGAAAGTGAAGCAGAACCGTGTTTTAGTCGTAGTGTTCGAAGGTATTAAGGTGATGGACGAACGTGGATCAGGCTGAGGAGTTTGAAAGGTCAGTTGTGGTGATGGCTACTATTGCACAGCCACGGGCAGATTCTCCGCATGTCGTACGAACTATTACTAGTTCAATGACCCAACGTTTGATTATCCGTCCTACAGAACGAAGCGTTTGGCTTATTCAGTTGCTGTATCACCCCTGCCACCGGTGCCAGTACACCGGACCAACAAACGTGGCCCAGGTAGGCACCAACCAGTGGACAAAGGTCACGGCATGGGGTTTCATCCCATGTGCCATGGCTGAGCGGCATAATGACCCATACAGATCCCAAGTATTGAGCATGCCATCTATTGTTGCCCTCCCTAATTGGGCTAATCTGAAGTCCCGGCCGTCTAACGAAAAGCATAAACTTCAGCAAAATTATGCTCTGTCAAGTGACCCCCATGCGGCGAACCCACAAAACGCCGTTCATAAAAAGCTCATAAAGCTCACCACTAAGGCATCCCCAGAAGGGCAACACTGAATTCCATTCACCGACGCAGGTCGAGACTCGCTCTCGACGAATCGAGGCTCGGCCGGATGGAGCTGCTCGAGCTCCTGCGACGCCGCGCTCGCTGCTCGCCCGGATCAGATGGCCGCAGACCCGACGACTTTGCAAACATGTTCAGAATGTCGGTTAGCGAAATGACACCGGTCAGACGCCCGGAGAGATGGGCGCCAGGCATGGCCGCAGCAGGGACCACGTTGTGCACCTGGGTAGGGAGGGGCGACTGTGGCACTGAGCCCGAGCCCGGTACCAGCACCGTTGAAGTCGTAGGAGCCAACAAAGGAGTCGCCGGGGCGGACGGGGACGGGGATGCCGACTCAACCACCCACATACGATGAGACTGGGTTGCCACAAGCTTTGCAACAGTATGTGCCAGTGTCGAATAGGGGTTCACGTAGAAAACGGGAAAGGAGTCGCGGCCGTGCTCAACGCCACGCTCGCCAAGAATGACGGAGATAAAGTGCATGCAAGTCGACTTGAGCAGAGGCGCATCGGCAGCGTTGGTCAGGTGCTTGACGTCTACGGTGGAAATATTACCCACGACATTATGGCCGTTGTCAATGACAGCGACACTCGTCAGTCCCTCGGCGTTCATCAAGGCCAGCGCGTCACCCAACGTGCTGTCCGAGCTGCAAGACGTTAGTCTCCCAAGCAGAAGGGGAAGAAATGGAAAGCCCTACTTGACAGCGACAATTTGTTTTGTCCCGATACCGAGGTCTCTCAGGATTACGGGGTATAGTCTGTCTATAGCAGGGAAATTGATGCCCTCGTTCCAGAAAAACTCGACCAGCTTCAGCTGGCTGAGAATACCGACTACATCACCCGCGGGGCTGGTGATCAGCACACGGTGGATGCCGCTGCCAAATACCTCAATGGCCCGGTCCAACGTCTCGTCGAATGGAAGAGTGATGAGCGACTCCTTCCTGCACAGGGGTTGAATATCGCGCAGAGCTATGCGAGCGCCATCTCGGGCCTTTGTCACAATGTCATCGTAAATTGCGACCTGCTCTTCGTCAGGCCTTGCCAATCCGACAACAATCAGCAGGTAGGTGTTGAGGTCGTTGTAGTCGAAGGTGGAAACGGCGGTTTTGGCCGAAGCATCTTCTCGGATAAGGACGACGTTGGACGGGCTATGCTTAACCAAAGTCTATCATAATGTTGTCAGAAACAGTCCTTGACGGGTTCGAATACGGGCAGGGCAACAGACCATGGAGGCTTCCTCAACACTAGTGTCCAAGGTGACCCATTTGAAGTCATCCTGGGCCACGAGTTCGTTGACAGAGATATCGCGCCAGTCGCGGCCGGCAAAGCGCGGATTAGCGTGCTTGTTGGCGGCAGGGGGATGGTTGAGAAGCTCTTGGACGGCGGCTTGGGTGAAAGAGGGGTGACGCTGGGCACGAGGCGAGCCAGGTGCGTTCCTCAGATTCTCGGCGAAGCTCTGGCGATGCGCGTGGACATGAGTGGTCTTGTGCAGGTTTGTCTGGGAAGGAGTTCGCTGGGGAACAACTGGGGGCGATGTGGCGATGGCCTCGTCATTTGGCGACCCGGACGCCGCTGTTGTGTCCATGGCTCTATTTGGAGAGGCAGTCTTAGTTCTATTCGGGTTTGTTCTATTCGGGAGCGGAGTTGTTGTAGATTGAGGCGGGTCTTGGAGACAATGTTCTCGATTGCAGTGTTCTCGCCTCTGGAAACTTCGGCTCACTAGTTGTATGGAAGCTTCAAAATCAATCAATTCAATTCCTTTTCCAAAAGTATCTTGCTTTGCTGGATCAAGCGCGTGTGCGTGGTGGCTGAGCAGATTGTTGACGAGGCGCCGAGAGACGAAGAGGTCGATGGTCGGCTGATTGCACTTGAGAGCCGCAGCTGGCCAAAGAAGCTACGGCGCCTTACGTGTAGTAGTAATAGTAGTAGAGCTATGGATCGCAATTGAGGGGCTGCGGTAATCTGATGGATCCGACAGCGACAGGGAGTGCCGAATGTGACATGTGGTTCAGTAAACTTCAGTGTCCCGCGAACAACGTCACCATTGGATGAGACTGAGCCCAACTCGCACAAAGAGGCTAGAATGCTTGATGTTTCGATATCGGATGATGTGGCATTTGGGAAGAACAATTTTGGACGTAATTTGAATAGGATGCAAAGTGATTACTTGCCAGAACCCTCTCAACGACCAAGACACCGATGACACCTCCAGCGAAGGGGGGAAAAAGGAAAAAGGGAGGGGTGAGGGGTCGGAGCTCGCTAAACCTGTGCTGCGAAGCACCCCCGGTGTTGTGTGGAGGAATAGCCTGGGCTACGCTAAAGGTCGTAAACCGTGGCATTGCTTCACCGCGGAGACACTGCGCTGGGCGAGTTGGGGCGCTGAATTATGAGGAAACCCCGATGATGGAAGTACCGGTAGAGAGCTCTTCAGGCCAGCCGAGCCTCTAAGAGCTCAGAGAAAGGGAAGGCAGGTACGTACCTCTCATGTACCCCTCATTTGACACACTGGGGGTTGACTGGCTCTTTCCTTCACACGACCCGCTTTTCCGGATTGGAACGGACCAGAGACGGTCCGGTGCCCCTCCCGCAAACTGGCTGCAGCCGCCCCTATTGTTGCATATACTGTGTAAAAGTGCTGGGCTGAAAGTGCGGATGAAGAATTCAAACTTAGCCAACGTGTCGCCCTAGATTAGGTGACGGCAACTACCGGCTGCAGCTCCCTGGAAGCTTACACTCCGCGGGACGTCTCTCGCCCGCTCCATTGCCAACGTCATCTGGCTAATGTATGCATTGTGCGTCGTTCTGTTGTTTCGAGTTGTCCTTCGGCATTGACAGTGACATATCATAAAGCTGTCATATATGTTGCCTAGAAGTTTACTACATCCAGGCAACCATTGCCCCAAGAAAACAGGGTTACGCCAAACCTCAAGGGCACGCGGGACTGTAAGATGGAAGCGAGAGGCTTTGTTCGGGAATTAGCTTATGGCGCGACTTTGCGCCCTCGATGCCACCACTGGCCCAGGGGAGCAGCTTGAGCGGAATGCAAGGGATCTCAAATATGGATGGATTTCCTTGTTCAATGTGAACCTTCCAACCTCATGCATTAGATCTTCTGCATGGTGTAGCTTGCCAGAAAGAATTATTTCTTTTTGTCTTGTGGGCGTATAAATTTTTGGTATTTTGATATTTTGCTTTACGGCCTCTTGTGTGCCTCTCGTCATTTGTCTCTTCCTGTGTCCCATCGTCTAGCCGACGGACTGTCCCGACATATCTCATTTTTGGGATATTACCAGAAGCAACATAGACCCCCGGTGGCATCTGTGGTGCCACGCTTCTAGTCTAGTTTGGCATGTCGTGGCATGCCAACCAACGGTTTACTTGGTAACAAAAGAGACAAAGCTATGGGCGACGTGGATGCGGGAATAGATGATCTTTTTTCCGTGTCTCTTTCTTTTGAAGAAAGCAAGATGAAAACAATCAATTTCCAGGGGGCGGACCTCTCGTATCATGTGAACAAAATAAAAATAAGAATTAGACGGGGCCGACATTGACAGGTCGAAAACCGCGGTACCTCAACAAGAGTATAGTTACAGTACCTTGAGGCAGCAAAGGTACCTCTCTACCTAGCTGCCCTGCTGCTGCCATGCTGCAATTAGCCAACGTCGAACTATCAGTGGAGAGCAATATTCACAAGCAATGACAGCCAGTCAAATGTCCAAGCCACTAACAATTTAATACACCACCAGCAACACACACACCACTTGTTGATCGGACCAGGCGCAGCCCCTCCCACCGCGGTTCCGTGCAGTACACATTCAGCGGGCGGTTTGTGAGCGGAGCACAGCAAGAGCCCCGCCAAAAACCTACCAAAATTATTGACATTTTTTGCTTTCCCCTCCACGGCAGAACCCCCCAGTCCCTCACCATCGTGGGCTTGCTGCCTCACTTCCTGACTCCTGCAACAAGTTCCTTTGTTATTTTTGCTACACCCTCTCTCTCTACTACTGTTTACTTGAAGCAGATCGTGCCACTTACGACAAGTCTCTCCATCTAGTAGACTGTATCTACCCGCGTTTCTTCCTATCCTCGTCCGACACGCGTTCGCTTACTCTGGCGCACCAAGGGTAGAGAGACACTTGGGCTAAGCTACCGAAACGAGGAAAAAAAGTACCCCTCAGAACAAAACACGCCGACTCTTATCCGCCTTCCCCCCCCACGTCACCCTCCTTCGCGCTCCGACAACATCCCACCGCCCCTGCTGTCTTGGGGCTGGTATTAGCAAAATAATCGACTCGATAACGATCACCACCCGTCACAGTCGCAATCATGTCGGTGCTCCCCCCAGACGTCCACGCAGAGCTGTCTCAGCTGCTGCAAGCTCTGCAGTCTCCAGACAACTCCGTTCGGACACAGGCAGAAGAACATCTTCAAAACAACTGGTTTGCCAACCGCCCCGAGGTTCTGTTGATGGGCCTGGCCGAGCAAATCCAAGTTGGCGCCGATGCTTCGGTAGGCTTCCTCTGCGCTCTGTTTTTCTAGCCCTCCCCTGCCCCTCACACTGCTGTCTCGTGCTAACCATACCGCCTTTCAGATACGTTCCTTTGCCGCAGTCATTTTCCGAAGAATCGCCTCGAAGAGCCGCAAAAATGAGCGCGGCGAGCTTGTCGACATGTTCTTGTCCCTATCCAAGGACCAGGCTGCCGTCATTCGCCAGAAGCTTCTCGAGAGCCTCGGCGGCGATTTCCAGCGTGCGGTGCGGAATAAAATCAGCGACGCTGTCGCCGAGGTTGCAAGACAATACACTGAAAACAGTACGTCGCCGATGTCCATATACTACCCCAGACGCTTTCCGGAAGCCCTGAGTCTGACCCCATGGCAGATGATTCCTGGCCCGAACTGCTGGGAGGTCTTTTCCAGCTCAGCATTGCGCCCGACGCTGAGAAGCGCGAGACTGCGTTCCGCGTCTTCGCTACTACCCCTGGTGTTATTGAGAAGCAGCACGAGGATACGGTTATCCAGGCCTTTCAGAAGGGCTTCAAAGATGATTCTGTTCAGGTATGACAGCCCCAGCGAGAGCCCCTATCCGACACAAACCAGCTGACTTGCAACAAGGTGCGCCTCGCCGCTATGGAGGCGTTCGCAGCCTTCTTCAGAAGCTTGGGAAAGAAGGCGCAGCCTAAATTCTATCCTCTTATTCCCGATGTCCTGAACATCCTACCGCCAATCAAGGACAGCCACGATTCCGAGGACCTTAGCAGCGCCCTTGTCGCACTGATCGATATGGCCGAGACGGCGCCCAAGATGTTCAAGCCCCTTTTCCACAACCTTGTCCAGTTCAGCGTGTCCGTTATCCAAGACAAGGAACTCGATAACCTCTGCCGCCAAAATGCGCTTGAGTTGATGGCCACTTTCGCCGACTATGCGCCCTCGCTATGTCGGAAGGATGCCACTTACACGAATGACATGATCACGCAGTGCCTGAGCCTTATGACCGACCTTGGCGAGGACGATGATGATGCCGCTGAATGGCTGGCTTCCGATGATGTAAGTAGCTGTTGTGTGTTTGGCAGACCGTGTTTGGATTCTGACTTTTATCCAGTTGGACCAAGAGGAAAGCGACCAGAACCACGTTGCGGGAGAGCAATGCATGGACCGACTTGCCAACAAGCTTGGTGGCCAGACTATCCTGGCCCCGACCTTCAATTGGCTCCCTCGAATGATGACCTCTATGGCTTGGAGGGACAGACATGCGGCACTTATGGCTATCTCTGCCATATCCGAAGGCTGCCGCGAGCTCATGATCGGTGAACTCAGCCAAGTCCTTGACCTTGTTGTTCCTGCGTTGAAAGACCCGCATCCTCGTGTGCGCTGGGCTGGCTGCAATGCACTGGGCCAGATGAGCACTGATTTTGCCCCCAAGATGCAGACCGACTACTACGCTCGAGTTCTCACTGCCATCATCCCGGTCCTCGAATCTCCCGAAGCCCGCGTTAAGTCGCATGCCGCTGCTGCTCTGGTTAACTTCTGCGAGGAGGCCGAGAAGTCTATCTTGGAACCTTACCTTGATCAGCTGCTTGCTCATCTGTTCCAATTGCTGCAGAATGAAAAGCGCTACGTTCAGGAGCAGGCTTTGTCAACTATTGCGACCATTGCCGACGCCGCCGAAGCCGCATTCTCCAAGTACTATGACACCCTGATGCCGCTGCTCGTCAGCGTTTTGCAAAGGGAGAATGAGAAGGAGTTCCGCCTCCTCCGTGCAAAGGCCATGGAGTGTGCCACTCTGATCGCTCTGGCAGTTGGCAAGGAGAGACTTGGTCAGGATGCCATGACCCTGGTCCAGCTGCTTGCATCCATCCAGCAGAGCATTACGGATTCCGATGACCCGCAGGCCCAGTATCTTATGCACTGCTGGGGCCGCATGTGTCGAGTCCTCGGACAAGAGTTCCTTCCCTTCCTGCCGAACGTCATGCCTCCTCTTCTCGAGCTCGCTAGCGCCAAGGCCGACATTCAGCTTCTCGATGATGAGGACCAGGTCGAACAGATTCAGCAGGAGGACGGCTGGGAGCTCGTTCCTCTAAAGGGCAAAATGATTGGTATTCGAACTAGCACCATGGAGGACAAGAACATGGCCATCGAGCTTCTGGTTGTGTACGCTCAGGTTCTTGAGGGCAGCTTCGCGCCGTACGTGGCTGAGATCATGGAGAAGATTGCCCTTCCGGGTCTCGCCTTCTTCTTCCACGACCCTGTCAGATTCATCTCGGCCAAGCTGGTGCCGCAACTCCTCAGTTCCTACAAGAAGACCTACGGTAGCCCCTCGAACGAGCTCAACGGACTTTGGGCGGCGACCGTGGACAAACTGCTTGAAGTACTAACGGCAGAGCCTGCTATTGACACACTGGCAGAGATGTACCAATGTTTCTACGAGTCTGTTGAAGTTGTTGGCAAGGAGTGTCTCTCGGCAGATCACCTCTCCCGCTTTATCGACTCGGTTCACTCTGCCATTGAGGACTACAAGGACCGCGTTGCTCAGCGTCTCGATGACAAGGAGGGCGCGACGGCAGAGGATGCGGAAGACGAAGCCGACGATGTTTTGTTGGCCATTGAGGACGACCAGACGCTCCTGTCTGATATGAACAAGGCCTTCCATGCCATCTTCAAGAACCACGGCGCCGCCTTCCTCCCGGCGTGGGAGCGCTTGTCGAGCACCTACGAGGGTTTCTTGAAGTCGGATGACCCCACGCAGCGCCAATGGGGTCTCTGCATCATGGACGATGTGCTCGAATACTGTGGCCCTGAGAGCCAGCGGTATGCCAACTACATCACCCAGCCCCTGGTCGATGGCTGTAGGGACTCCTCGCCTGCCATTCGACAAGCCGCAGCCTACGGCATTGGTGTGGCTGCGCACCGCGGCGGTGCTCCCTGGGCTCAGTTCCTGGGCGGCGCCCTGCCCTTCCTTTTCCAAGTTACGCAAGTACCCGATGCACGAAACGAGGACAATGTTTACGCCACCGAGAACGCCTGTGCCGCCATTGCCAAGATTCTCCACTACAATGCCAGCTCAGTGCAGGACCCCAACAGCGTTGTTGCACAGTGGATTGAGACTCTCCCTGTGACAAACGACGAAGAGGCAGCGCCTTATGCTTATGCCTACCTCGCAGAACTGATTGACCAGTAAGTCAAATGTCAAATAAGCAGGCCTCCATACTTTAGCTAACTTGTGATCTCTAGACGTCACCCGGCTGTTCTTGGCCAAGCTGGCAAGGTTTTTGTATTCACTGCGCAGGCTCTGGAAGCGGACACTCTCCAAGGACAAACAGCAAGCCGCGTAGTGGCCGCCATCAAGGCCCTCCTGTCTCAAGCGGGAGTGGACCCCACGCCGCTGCTGCAGCAATTTTCCCCCGAGGGACAGCAGACCATCACGGCGTACTTCTCTTAGGTTGTTTGATGGATGAGTTTTGTATGGAAGAACCTTCGGGGAAATCCAGCGCCGGGTGGAACACCACGGCGAGGTGTCGTATTAGAGGGGGAGCAGTCGATGATACCACAGGCACCGAAATGAGAAAAAAGTCCCCTGACACAAGGACAGCACTGGGCTTGGATAGCTGCCTCGCCAGAGCCAGGTTCCGGTACGGACGAGTCCGTTGGCAAATCAAATAGGGAAGTACTAGGCGGTGGGCGTGGTTGCAAGGTGGCCGGTTCAGCCCGTCCTTTGGTCATCTTGTCACCGCCACTTTCATTTGGACGCCAACAGTGATGCCGATACGATGATATAAAGGAGTGGTTGTTTTGCAGATAGAAATTTACGCAGATGAGATATGGCTAGTCTTTGTCTTGGAGGGCGTGTGCGATGCTTGTGAATGGGCGTTGTGAAGAACTAGGACTTGACAAATGTGCACCGCTGTGGAATTGCATTAAACATCCGAGCGAGCGATGAAACATGACAGTACGCACATTGCTCCCGACGCTGGACCGCAAGGCGAGAGAGAAACTCACGGTATTTGATCTTGGCCTTGTCTGCTTGGGACAAAAGACCCCCTTGAGAGCCAGAGAGATAGCCGTGGAGACGGAGCCGTTTATTCGGGTCCGACATTTGGTCTTTGATATCTGAAACGCGGCTTTCTGGGGGCGATGACGTAGGGCACCAAGCTCCAGTAGGGGAGTTGGGAGCTGGCGGTAGCGCCTCAGCATTCACCATATCACGTAGCAAACATCGACATCAGCCATTTGGACACTGGAACTGTCCGTCCGTGTGTGGGAATGGTGGGTGATTACGGTCAGCTGTAGAGCCGAAAATTCTCACCAGCCAACCGCAGATGCACGATTGTGAGTCACACACAGGCATCGTCTCTAGAGTATTATTATTATGGGTTCGGAGCATGGAAAAGATTTGGGAGATTTGGGGGGGGGGGGGGGGGGGGGGGGGGGGGGGCGGTGTCAGTCGGTCAGAAGAAAGAAAGGAAAAGAGAAAGGGCAAGGGGAAAACCGAGGGATTGAACCGACTACCACAGCTTGGCCAGGTGACCAAACCTGGTGGGTTAGGCTCGGTTGGGCGCCGCGAGTCTGATTGGTAGGTTTCGGGCTCCTCTGTGAGACGAGCGCTGGCGGCGAAAAAAGACGGAAAATCCAAACATGGGCAAATGTAATTGCCATGCTGCTTGTCAATGCAGTTCCGAGGAGGGGGGAAGGGGGGGGGGGGGGGGGAGCAGATAGGGTGGGGGCCGGCTCAGACTCGTATGCCTCTACCGCCATTACTCGACGAGACGGTCAAGCCACCCACCGACTTTTTCTGGTTTGTTACTTCCTTCTTTCCTAGCTGTCGGCCCAGGCGTTTGGTCTGGCAGGTCCGACCGCCGCCCCTGGCTTGACGGCCTGGGACAGTGGCACTGTTGCCGATATGTCTTGAGAGGAGCAGGCCCTGTATTACCGTGCTGCATCGATCCCGATGATGGATCCTAAATATGGAGATCTGGTAGCACATAGGCTCGTCGTCGATGGATGGTGGCCGCTGTATGGAGTGCACCGTCGACTCACGGGCTAGTGCATCATGAGAGCTCAGGGCTCCAGCACGCTCACACACCCACACACTCACTCACTGTTTCTCTCTCTCCCTCTTTACCTCTCTTTAGCTCGCCGTCGGTAGGCCATGGGAAGCCGTGTATCTGGGTTGCTGGGCCTAGAAGGATTGGGTGCGGTTCCTCAAGATGCAGGTGCAAACCAGAAACGTTTCTGTTCCCTTGTCGCACATATTGGTGCAGGGGTGATAGCTGGAAGACGAAGCGGACAACTGCCGCGCGATTGCCCCCTAGACAGGGAGAGATCCTACTTATTATACAGGTTGAAGGGATTAGATTCCACCCGCACATGACTGAGTGACGGGATTGGCCGTCAAGACAATTTGACCCGGAAAGAAGCATACCTCGATGACTAGAGACAGTGTTGGGAAGCAAGCCGTCTGGCAGACAACACAATTTACAGAATATGGGTTGTCGATCATTACCCCATCCGGGATTCTCTTTGGTTCGTCACATGGCGGAGGCGATTGGCGCATGGTAAGGTGTAGAGTAGCCACGTACCGCAGGGCGGTTTCCTTTGTGTGTGTGTGTGTGGTGTGTGTAGTGCGGATGCGAGCGGGCATTAATCGAGTTTCTATTACTTATTCGGGTAGGAGCGTATCATTTCATTATGTTAAGAGGGCTTGGATGGGGCAAAGGAATGACAGGAGAAAGCGCTTGCGCGAGGCGGGCTGAGACCGAAGGTTTTGAGGCTGTTGCGAGCGATTTAGGTGGGCGGCGATCAGTCCAACGGGTCGAGGACATGCAGATCGCAAACAACAGGCACTTGGTACGGATACGGATCAGGACAGAAGGGGGTTGAGAATGTGTGTAGAAGAGGGACACCAGGCAGCATACGCCTATGCGCCCACCCCCCCACCCCCCCCCCCCCAACATACGCCGCGGCGGTCATATTCCAACGGACACGCTATGGTATGAGCGGCTTAGATATCTATCTATCCTCGTCGAACTAACTACCTACCGCTGAAGATCGTGGCAGAGCCCGATCAACGGCTAAAGGGTAAATATTAGCCCTGTGTAGTAGTGGTGCACAGTTTGAAGAGTGCAGTCTGAAGGACGAAGGGAGGAAGAAAGGGGTGAAGGAGAGTTAGGGAGAGTGAACGAATGAAAGATAGGAAGGGAATGCTAGTGGGATACCAGTACCGTCCCGTCGTCCCTTGGCGTGGACGCCAGCAGGTGGAAGGTGGTGCGATGTGAGATGGGGCCAACGGTTCTTTTGCTGTTCAAGTTTGATGGTAGTGGTGGTGGCGCCTGAGCTGTTTTGGTCTGGTCTGGGGTCGGATGGTTTAGGCTGTCTGAAGATTGGGGGTATGACGAAATTGATTTTTGGCGTGCCAAATCTAAGTTTGAAAACCTCATACACCCCTGCCCTCTATATATTAATCAAATATTATGTAAGCACTGAAGTCGACACGCAGATACCAAGCAAACGTCCGGTGTACGTACCGCCTCATGCTGTGCTGTGCCATGCTGTGCTGTGCTGTACACCAGGATATTGCTCGCAGCCAGCTCTGCTCTGTTATGTAGCGTTTAATTGTTAGACAAGTACATGTGCCTTTCCTTATCACACAACTTGATCCTGCGGAACGCCATTTTGGCTCTTCCAGCACACCGCACTTCCACTGCAATCGTATTGCCGTCTGTCTCCCGCATTCTTCAGGGACGTTTGTGCATCCGCGCCTCGCGGTGTCTTGGCGAGGACAACCCAAAGATGGACAACCCAAATCAACCGGACGATTTCACTGTCTAGCAACTTGAAATCAGTCTACTACCCTTCTTCCCACCGTACCCCAGCTCACACTGTTGAGAGGATAGTGCCGGATGCATCATTCCAACTGCTCGGGTCCATCCGAGTCTAGTATCCAGTAATTAAGCCAGCGCGGCGAGGCAGACGAGGTGAGGGTACTACATTATAGAGGCATGCAGCTAACCGCCCGTTGGGGCTCTCCGCCGAGTGAGTGGGTGTTACCCACAACTTCATTTATTGTCTTGCGATGTTGCAGCTCGTAACGCACGCTTCCTGGCTGTTCATACCTAGATATCGTTATCGTACCTCAAGGACCCTTCGAGGTGCTACAGCTAAGGCATGCGAGTCAAGTGAGGTAGAGAGGTGTCTGTGGGCAATTCTATGCATCTAGTACTGACTATGATGCCTCCCCTGCATTGCCTTGCCCTACAGCAGCCTAAAGTACCCGCCCACGTTGCGTGACAAGTCCAGTTAGAGAGAAACATTGTAGAGATAGGAGACTTTGGGCCTCGATACCTCAGCCTAGTACCAGTTAATTCTCCAGAGCCTTATCCTACTTGACGTGCCTGATCCAATACAATGAAGGGACAAGAAACCTAGAATATGGAAACAAAAAAACCCCGGTGTCGTATGCAGAATAATACAGACCGGATGCACCTCTGTCTCTGCATTGCCTTGTCCATGCTGCCCAGGTCGTCTCTCCCACCCATCGTTTCCTCTGTCTCTCTCTCTCTCTCTCACCCCTTGGGCTAAAGCCAAAGCCAAAGCCAGTGACAGCGACAGCGCCAACACCCAAAGCAATACCCGCGCCAGGGAATACCTCGCCACCTGCAGGAGGTGCCCCAGGGTGCTAGCACTACCTGCGGCCCATGTACTTTTGGTACCACTCCCAGTTCAGCCCCCCTCCTCTCCGACTACCTAACAGTTCCGTATAACCACCAACAACTCCGTCTTCCCTCCCCGCAATAAACCCAACCTGTCTCCTCCACGACTTTCCACCACCTCCAGGCCCTGAGACGACCATTGCCTGACCTTCGACGCAGCGTTGGCTGACAAAAACCCCGGCTACATTCATTTCCATTATAGCTGCCTCGCTTCGCCGACTACCTCGCCTGACGCTCGCTCCGATTCTTCCGCGAAACCTCCGCCAGTACCCATCTATCTGGACGACAATCAATCGCCGTAGCTTGCTTTGTCACGGAGCCGACGCCTCTTTTCTTTCCGCAACCACCCTCCTCTTCATCCTACTCGACATCTCCCAATTTCCGCTACGAAAATTCGGCACTTGAGACGCAGCATTACACCCCCGACCGTATGCACAGGTGGCCCCATTTGAGCCGGCGCCTTGGGAGAGAAAAGTACAAGTTGGACGGCTGAACGACTGAATACGGCTTGACGACTTTTGCACCCCACCAAGACCTGCCGATAAACATCCGCCCGGTATCAACTTGGAAGACCCACGGACACAGATGCGCTTGCCATGGAGGCCTTTTATCCCCAGCTCACTCCACAGGAGCTGCAGCGACAGATGTCGCAACAGACTCAACAACGTCAAATGCAGCGCACAGGTCAGGCCGGTGGCCATAGTTTCCAGCAGATGAGCCAAGGCCATGGCATGCCTATGATGGGCGGCAGCAACGGGGGTGGCGACGGCGGCGATTCTCTCGACGACATCATCCGAGCTAACCACCATGAACTCCAACGCCGCCGTAGCGTACATCAGACGTTTATCCCCCCGAGCCAGAATGGTCAAAACGGGGTCTCGGACAGGAGATTGTCCATGATGGAATTCGGCGCTGGCGACAACCAGCTGATCAATTATCCTTTCCAGAACCCAGCCATGATGGGCGAATTCACAAATATGGCCGGCCAGCTAGGCAACGGCATGGACGGTGGCATGGATGGCAGTATGCCCAACAACGTTGCCAACAGCGTTGGAGGTATGGGCAGCAATGTACCCGGCAACATATCAATACCGGGCTCTCTAGATGCATATGCCAGCCAAGACGGACTGCAGATGTCTCCTACGAATGCCTTCACCACCTTTTCTCCGGACATGATCAGTTCAATGATGCCGTCGAATTTCTCCAACATGTCGGTTCCTACAATGCCTACGACGACTAGCATGAACATGTACGGTCAGGGGCTAATGGCCAATGCCTTTCCGAGCCCTCATGATACAAACACCAACGAACTGTCCATGGACATCGTCGCTGATGAAACGTCCGCAACCGTACCGCAAAGCACTCTCAATACCCCGTTGGACATGAATGACGGTGACAATGATCCCATCAATATGGGCCAGCAATATCAGACACCGACAGACAACACTTCCAGGGCCAGCCATCAGGCCGGGAACTTTGGCCCTGGTTCAAACAGCAACCCGCAGACAACACCATCGTTATCACGCAAGATGTCCAATAACACTAATTCGACGCAGAACTCGTCTCAGTCTCCCAATAACCGGGCATCTTCCATAACGGCGGTGAACCAAATTGCTGCCGTGCCTCCTACCGGAGACTCCACTCCAGCCATGGGGCCTCCGACGCCTCGTGCCGAGGCCAAGGAGAAGGAGAAGAACGTGTACTCTAAGAGCGGCTTCGACATGCTTCGGGCGCTGTGGTACGTTGCGACGCGGAAAAACCCCGAAATTCATCTAGGCGCCGTGGATATGTCCTGTGCATTTGTCGTCTGCGACGTCTCACTCAACGATTGCCCCATTATATACGTCTCCGATAATTTCCAGAACTTGACGGGTTACAGCCGCCATGAAATTGTTGGCCAAAACTGCCGCTTTCTTCAAGCCCCGGATGGCAAAGTGGAGGCCGGCTCCAAGCGCGAGTTTGTGGATGACGCTTCCGTCTTCAATCTGAAGAAAAAGATTGCCGAGGGTCGAGAGGTTCAGCAGAGTTTGATCAACTATCGCAAAGGTGGAAAGCCTTTTCTTAATCTCTTGACCATGATTCCCATTCCCTGGGACGACCCTAACGAAGTGCGATTCTTTGTCGGCTTCCAAATCGACCTGGTCGAGTGCCCGGATGCTATTGCCCAGGGCCAAGAGGCTGGCGGTGTCAAAGTCAACTACAAGCATAGTGATATTGGCCAGTATGTTTGGACGCCTCCAACGGTGAACAACGTTGAGCCTGAAAACGGACAAACACTTGGCGTTGACGACGTGTCTACATTGTTACAACAGTTCAACCCCAAGGGCGTTGTGTCTGACTGGCACAAACAGTCCTGGGACAAGATGCTCCTTGAGAACACTGATGACGTAGTGCATGTCCTCTCTCTCAAGGGGCTGTTCCTGTATCTTTCTCCGTCATGCAAGCGGGTCTTGGAGTATGACGCAACAGAGTTGGTTGGAAACTCTCTTTCAACAGTTTGCCACCCCTCCGACATAGTTCCCGTAACCCGAGAACTGAAGGATGCCACTGCTGGCAATTCGGTCAACATTGTCTTTCGCATAAGGCGAAAACAAAGTGGCTACACGTGGTTCGAAAGCCATGGTTCATTGTTTTTCGAACACGGCAAGGGCAGGAAATGCATTATCTTGGTAGGGAGAAAGCGGCCCGTCTTCGCGTTGAGCCGTCGAGACCTAGAGGCCCACGGAGGTATCGGCGACAGCGAATTATGGACAAAAATTTCAGCATCCGGCATGTTCCTTTTCGTTTCCTCCAACATCCGATCTCTGCTCGATTTGCAGCCAGATAGCCTGATAGGCACGAGTATGCAGGAGCTGATGCGGAGGGAGAGTCGAGCCGAATTCGGCCGGGCGATCGAGAAGGCCAGAAGGGGTAAGATTGTCAGTTGCAAGCACGAAGTTCATAACAGGAGAGGACAGGTTCTCCAGGCACAAACCACGTTGTACCCCGGAGATGCCGCGGACGGCCAGAAACCCACCTTTTTGCTGGCTCAGACCAAACTCCTGAAAGCTTCATCTAGGGCCATCGCACCGGCAGCCACACCCCCTGGAAGCGTGAAATCAAGCTCTCAAGCAAACGCACAGGTCCTGCAGCCCACCAGCAATGCAGATCTGAAGAAGACCGGTCCTATTTCGGCATCTGGTAGTAAAGCCATTCCAGGCTCGCAGGAGGCAGCTCTAGCCGCTGATGACAACATCTTTGATGAGCTGAGGACGACAAAGTGCTCCAGCTGGCAATTCGAATTGCGACAGATGGAAAAGGTCAACAGAATCCTAGCCGAGGAACTGGGCGGTCTACTTTCAAACAAGAAAAAGAGAAAGCGAAGAAAGGGAGTCGGCAATGTCGTTCGCGACTGCGCCAACTGCCATACACGCAACACACCTGAATGGCGGCGAGGACCGAGCGGCCAAAGAGATCTATGCAACAGCTGTGGCCTGCGTTGGGCAAAGCAGGTGAGAAGCGCTGAGCCCTCTATAGTGGATCGATCAGAGGATCACGATGTTAATCAAGAGTAGGTTGGGCGGGTTTCGCCGCGCAACTCATCCCGAGGAGGTGGAAACACCAATGCCGACGCATCGAGCAAGAAGTCAAACTCTCCAATACACTCGTCTCAGCTTCAAAATGAAGCCAAGGCGAGCAGCAGTACACCTGCTCGGCCCAGCGATGGATCTTCTGGCAACGCAACACCTGCCACTACCGTTTCTGTTTCCAAAGGCCACAACAACATGCCCCCTCCAAGCCAGCCTCTTCTCGAAGGAGGCAGTGGCGGTGGCATGACATCCATCCGGGAATGAGGAGGGACTGGTTGATATTTCGCTACCTTTGGGTTTCGTACTCGGTCCAGCCATCCGTATGATCATTTTGATCGCATCCCCCGCCTAATATGCTACTATTCTTTTCCCCCCCCGTTTCTTTGGGTCTTTCACGGCGAAGGCCTAGTATACCCCCTCCCCTTTCAAGACGCGCGCAATCTGTGCCGGCAGATCAGCCGACTTAACTGGCGATTTTACATCTGGTTTTTTCTTTGATTTTTGGAGATTGGTGGGGTTTGAATTATGATCTATAAACAACATTTATGAGGCGTTTCGGGTGAGATTTGGGATACGGAACGCCTCGCTCTTGCACGTGTGGCTTGCAGCCACTACACACATTTGCACCTGGCTAGCACTGATGTCATTTGAGCTCTTCTTTGCACAAGGAGGGAGGGTTAAAGCAACCTTCTTTTTCTAGGGGGTTAGATGTTGTGTCGTCAAGGATACTTGAGCCTCAGTATCGAAGGGCTTCTGTGTTGAGAATTGGCTAGCTGCGGAAGTTTGGGCAGCGCGGGAATGGGTCTAGAAAAAGAAGCGATCAAGCGTTATGAAAGGGTGGGGGTGGAGCGGTGTTTTCTCTCTTTCTCCCCCGCCTGTCTTCCCTTCCTCTCCTGCTATGTATGTTGGAAAGGTGGTCTGGGAGTGAAAGGGCAGCGGTGGTCGTCATTCAGTCATGCTTTGGTCTTAGCCACTTACACACGAACGAGATGTAGTTGAATGGAACAATACCCCACGTTGATATGCAACATCTCTACTCTAGGCTGGCATACGGTTCTAATATCTGGCCTTGTGATAGTGATGCTAGTGGCGCATAGAGACCGACATGGTTGCTTTGCCCCTCCTTCGTCGTTGCGCCGGACGTCGATATTGAGCTACGGACTGTTTGCTCCCGGGAGGGGGGGGGGGGGGGGGGGGGGGGGGGGGGGAGGAGTCGAGTGATCTGGAGGATTGTTAAAGGCATTTACTGCCATGTGGGTAAGCCGATGAGTTGTTCTATAGAGGGACAAGCCGCCGCCCATAGACACACAAATCACTGAAAGGATGCATTCATCATGCAACAACCAATGTAAAAATAATTTGGAAACAGAGGCAGATTACTGCCTCCGGCGTTTATTTTATGATGATTTTATGACACGTGAATTCATCGACGCGTCTCTACTGGTCCAATGCTGCCTTCTATCCTGCCTGCCTGCCCCTGCGTGATCCAAACGTCGTTATCATAGTCGTGGTTTGTATGACGTATGTGCACAAGAAAGACAATTAGACAAAAAAAGCAGGAAAGGGGTATCTGAAATTCGCTCATTCGTTTATTCCCCTCGAAAGAATCCAGACGAACAATGAAACCCAAGTAACGAAAGGTTGCTCTCATGTGAGGTGAAATCTCTTCGTTTGCTCCCGGAAGACATTTTATGCTCATTTCCCCATAGACGAAGCAAAACAGACCAAAAAGACACCAACTAATCCCGCAAACGACAACGCTGACTCCACTGAATCAAGCCCTGAAACCAAACGCTTAGAAAGAACATGTGAGCGAATCCATCGCGAAGACGCCGTGGTAGATGCCAAGACCAAAAGAGACTGCCAAGATGTCGACCGTGTTGATTTTGCCTCTGGAGATCGAAGAACACCAATGTGAAAAAGAATGCGGTGTGTCAACGAGTGCGAAGACCTTGTTTCATGTCTAGACAAACGCCAGCAAGTAGATGGGTGGTTTCAACCGAAGGAGGCAATTTCTTGTTCCCTCCGGATCAAGCTTTGTTACATGCTTTTCTCCCCCAATGTGTGTATCGCATCATGCAGGATACGGGGTCGAGCAGGCTGTCTGTATCCAGTGTATATCAAAGATCTCATTTTCACGCAAGACCAATGTATACAAATTCTGCCACACAAAATTTGACAGTGTGAGTACTACCTTTCGGCGAGTACGCTGTCAAAGAGTTGTGTTCAGTAAAGGTTCCAGCTTGCGCTGTAGGCCACGGTTGGGCAGCCAGTCAACATGGCAGTCTGTCCCTCCATTGTCAGGGAGGTGCTGTAACCCTGCACATGCTGTTGATAGGCCGATCCGGTGAATGACTGCGAAGAAGTATGAGCACTGAAGGACCCAAGTACGCCGCCAGTGAAGCCCCGTTGAGGGGTAGGCGTGGCGATGGGTGGTCCATAGGAATAGACTGTCGTCGTTTGAACTGGTCGGGCGACCGGCGTGTCGAGTGCTAACCAGGTACTGGCTGTCTTTTGGGTGGTTGTTTGCTCAGAAAGATAGCCCGAGGAGTTGAAGAACTTACTCTGCTTGCTCTTCTTGGTACTCGTGCGTGGTCCCGTAGCAGATTGGGTAGACCGAGCGGAGCGCTTGTCCACGTGGTTGGGGTCACGCATATCCCAGACGAAGCTGTCCAGGTAGTGATGGCTCACTCGACCAGCCCATTCCTCATTGTTGAGAAAGGAAGGATCTCTCCAGCGGCCTGAGGCGCTTCCCCCGTAGGAGTACACCTCAACGACCCAGCCGTTTCTCAGAGCCTTTTCAGTGTAGACCCGAAACCCTTCTGAAAACTCGGCTTGATTTGCGTCTCCGGTAACGACAACCATGACGCCGGGGTTGCCAATGGTGTCGATGATGCTGTCAGACATGCCCAAATGAATCGCCTCATCAACGCCTTGCTCGCGCATCTTCATTTTCCGAAGACCTCGGTACCCATCTTCAGAGTCGGAAGAAGAATTCGGATTGTAGGTCGGAGCTTTGGGCACCCGGCTGTAAACCTTTGTGGCGTAGCCGTTTTGTTGCGCATGCTGAAGATACACTGGCTCGGAACCCTCCTCCCTTCTTGAGCCGGCAATGAAGCGCTTCACAACCGGCCTGTCCCGCTCCAGCACTTGCTGCAAGGCAGAAAGGCTAAAGTCTGCTGGGAGGTTCTCGTTCCTATCCATGTTGAGAATTTTCTTGAGAGTGTTGTAGTAGCCAATGCTAACGTTGGAACCGTCAATAAACACATGGAAACCCTCGGCGTAGTTCTTTGGGAACTGATGCCGGAGCTTTGCATCATGGGTACCAAAGCGATCGAAGAGGCGAGCCGAGAATGTCTTCTCCGGAGAGAGACGGGTTCTCTTAGTTGTTTGCTTCTTCAAGAGACGCTCACCAGCAAGATCCAGGCCATCTGTCGAGGGCGGAAACGTGGTTGATTGGGCGGGAGGGGTTGCGGGAGGCGTGGTGATGTCAGACAAGGCTGCGCCGCCTTCACGAGCCACGGTGGGCGAATCAAAGTCTCCTTTGAAAGAAGCCGAGTCGGAATGGCTGGTGGCATCACCCGATATTTCAGAGGGAGCCGGCGATGGAGGGAGAGCAGCGATTGCGTTGTAAGACGGTTTCTGAACGCCATTGGCCTTGGGCTTGGCCTCGGGCTTGAGGTCAGTCTTTGACTTCTTGGTGACGACCAGCGTCTTCTTGTCAACCTTTCCAGCCATCGTTTGTCGGATGAGCTGATCTGGGATGAAGAAAAGAACACGAGAGCTGGAAGATGAGCTCAGTGTCTGAGATTTCTGCTCGGACGAAGAGGGAAGCGGCCGAGGAAGGGTTTCGTTTTTAGCAGAGGCGGGTGGTGCCTGGTGACATTGAAACAGGGCAAAGATCTCTGAGAAGTTTCCAAGCGAGGTGGACGAGGATGAGGACGACGGTAAAGTGCTGGGAAGACTCTGTGCAGTCGAGGTTGTTATGACAGGACTGGGCGATGGATGTCTCTGACGAGGTTTTCTGCGGGAGAGGATTGCGGACGCCATCTTGCCAGCGTATTTATTACTTTTATCATGGAGAACTGTATAAAGTTGGCAGTGTTCCTGATACCGTGAAGCTTGTCGCCGAGGTCAGGTGAGAACCGTAGAAATAACTGTATGGTAGGCGGCGGGATTGGTGCAAAATGTGATTAACTCTGGTGTCAGGCTGGTTGACACGACCGTTGAAGCCAAAATGGCCGTTGACAAAGTCTAAAGATTTTAATGGTGGATGTATCGGAGATGTGTGTTGTGGTAGATGACTCTTATCGTGGCCCTGGTGGACAGGCGTGCGACTTGGGTGGCGTTGGGTCGGTTCCGTTCCGAGCCCTCTTTCGAAAGACGGATAATGCTCTTGGGGAAAATGAAAGCACCCCCAAAGCAAGGCAGAAAAGAGCTGTATATGCCTCGAACCAAAACTATTTGCTTGTACCTCACCGGCACATGGGGAAGATGAAGTAGAAAGGGCACGAAAAGACAGTGGGTCAAATAACAGCCAAAGGAAGGGAGTTTGTTGGCCCGATGTGATACCAAATGAAGTGGCGACGCAGGACGGAGAGGATGAAGTGAAATGAAGAAATAATGATCATCGGGACGTGATCGGAACGTGATCGGGGCCGGGGTCCTCGAGGGCTTTAAGGGCGAGGCGTACCAGCAGTATGCGATAGGGAGGGAGGTAAGAAAGTTGGGGTAGTGGTGAAAGGAGGAGAGAGAAGGTGAGGTAGAAATGGAAGGTTGAAGTTGGCGAGTCGTCAACGTCAGCAGTTGGCCGCGCGCTTGAGGCACGATTAGCGTGTGTCCGGTCAAAAGAGGCCCAATTCTCGCCAGTGCGGCAGTGCCGGTCAGGTATTGTATCGCAAGTCGGTCAGTGTAGGTACAGACAATGGGGTCAGGAACGGCCGGTCCCCAATGGCTGGGCCCGTCAATGCCCGTTAGGCAGGCAGACGCAGGCACTTTGAGCCCAAGGGGGCGAATCAGATCTGCACTAGCCTACCCGGGGCTCGCCGTTAATACCCTGGCGCAACGCTTGTGAGCAGGCAGGTAGGTGAGTAGGACAGGACAGGACAGGGGTCCCAGGGCAAAGGCAAAGCGAAAGCTGACAGGCTGGGAGGGAGGAGTAGGGGGAGAGCCAGTCACACTCACTCAACGGCCCAGCCCAGCCACGGGCACCCATCGCACCGAATGGCATGGCATCGCGTCGCCTCGTTTCGACTGCTCCGTCCACGTCGTCTCCGTCCACGTCGTCTCCGTCCACGTCTTTTCCATTTCATCCAATCCCGTCGGTTGCACCCGGGACGAGACTCACCACGTTCTTCGGTTTGATTCATCAAGCTGTACTGCACTGCACTGCTGCCCCCTCGGGCACACTGAGCAAGGACTATTGCGACAGCTGTCAATGTGGGGTTTACCAGAATCGACTTTCGGCGCCACCTTGAGATGAAACACGACTGCCGCCAGCCAGACTTTCCTTCTTTATCCCAGACAAACAAAAGAATATACCATCAGAGGACAAGGGCCGAACAAAGACACACAAAGCTTGCCCGAGTCTCATCGTGTTTTTGCTGGACCGCGGCTACATCGTCAAACATCGTGAGCGCTTCTTGGGAAACAGGAATTTGTTGCAGCCCGCCATGGTATCAAAATCACCACATGCCCCCACATACATGGAGAGACCCAGCCCTCTTCCCTCGACTCCGCCTGTCTCTGCAATTTTGAGTATTATTGATGTACAGTGTATCGTGGAATCCCCTTTAATAGTATCTGATACAGTGAGCCGTTGGTTCCCGTGAACTCCCCAAGTCAAAAGGTATCACAACAGTCCGATCCGCCAAAACTCCTCGTCCGTCCTACCCGCGAGGCCGTGCATATCCTGCTGCCCCTCCGAGAACGACGACGCAGTATCAATCACGGCTCTCGTCGCCCCGCGCGGCGGCCCTCATCCGCCGCGAGGCTTGGAAGACCGCAGACTGGCGTGCGCGTGGTAAACTTCCTCGAGATAGTTGGCCTTCTTGGCCTCTTCGGCCCTCTCGGCCGCCTCCTCGCGTGCCTTTCTCGACTTGACCCGAGTAGCCCGCTGCTCTGCCACGAGCCTCTCATGCTCGTCCAGGCCCTCCTCCTCCCGCATGCGACGCGTCTCTTGGGCGTGGCTCTTCCAGTAGAGAGCCCAGGAATCGCTCGCCCAATCGCGCAACTCTTCCTGCGTCTTCCCCTTGGTGATCTCGTCAATGACCATTTTGGTTTTCAATTCCTTCTGCTTTGCGACAGAAAAGGCCTTGGCCCGGGTGGTGCGTTCCGACAGCCATTCCGGGTTGCTCTTAGCAAGATACGCGAGGCTGTGGCCCGAGTTGGCGTTCTCCGGTGCGAGCCCGTGGCCGGGGCGGGCGACGGGCGGTGTGGTGAAGAAAATAATTCTGCCGCTCTCGTCCCTGTTGTACTGGCTGCGCACCTCCTCTGGGATCTGGTCGTTGATGTGGTCGGGCAGAACAAAAACCTCAGGGGGCCGTGGCGGGTTGTAGGCGTTGTTCGGCTGCATGGCATTGGGTGTAGACGCCATGGGGGTGCGGGCTGCAGCTGGGTGAGGCTGCATTTGATGGTGGTTGAAGGTCTGGCCCAAAGGATTTGCTGGCATCATTTGTGGATGCATCTGGTGGTGCTGGTGCTGGTGCTGGTGCTGCTGGTGCTGCTGGTGCTGTGGGACAGGCGCTTGGGCCTGCTGGTACTGGGGTGGCGGCGGCGGCGGCTGGTGGTGCTGCTGGTGCTGCTGGTGCGGGAGCTGGTGCTGGTGCTGGTGGGGATGGTGCTGTGGATGCTGTGGGTGCGGGTGCGGGTGCTGGTGCTGCTGGTATGGGCTTGGCGCGAATCCCTGCTGCTGATACATGGGACGGATGGGCTGCTGCGGAGAGTGAGACGGCTGGTGTGGGATTTGGGGTAAAGGGACCGGTGTCTGATGCGGCACCGCAACAGGAGATGCTGACGCATGCTGAGGTGTATACTGCTGGGCGTACATGGCTGGCGACGGAGACGGGGCGGCTCCCATGCCGTGGCCGTACGGCGTGGGAGGGTTTCCCATCGACATGTCGCTCGGCGTCTGGCGCATGGCTTGAAGCACCGAAGGGCGTCGCGCGGCGTCTTGGGCCATTGGTGGCGGCGAAGGCGTCGGCTCAGGCGGAGGAGATTCCTGCATCAACGCATACCTGGTCAGTTCATGCAATAGAGACGAGGTGAGGCGGGAGACCCAGAGAATGTGAAAGGAAGAATAAAATAAAATAAAATGGTAGGAAAATGTGACGTGAACAAAGTGTGGAGGGTGTGGAAAGGAACGCAAGTTTTGTGGGAGTGGTTTGAGACGAGCTGCAGGGTGTTGTTATTGTCCCCCACGCGTCGCTCCCTTTATCTACCTGTACTGGATAACCGAAAGAGAAGGCGTGAGGGTGTGTGGTGTTGTTGGAGGCTCGAAAATTTGTCCGCCCACACACATACACCCAGGAGACGGCACGATAAGGCTATGTGCGTAGATGGAAATGGAGGGCAGGCGATGGGAGTGAGTAGCGAGCCGGAAGCCGGTTCGAGAACGGTGTGAAGGAGGGGAAAACAAAAGAAATCAATCCATCGAGACTTACGTTTGCTTCTCGTGGTCGCCGATGCACGGCACCAATAATTGGTGGTGCGTTTGCAGCTCCCCACGTCGGCTTGGGCAGTTCATCCGTTTCCCTCGCGTCGGCCTGCAGCAGGTGTTTGATCGGACTGGGCACTTTCCTCAGCCGCCGCGGCTGATCAAATAGAACCATCTCATAGTCCTTCTCGCGCACCTCGTCAGGAACGCAGCTGGCCCACGTTTTAATCTTGTTGAAGCGGCACGTCGCCTCGTTGTACCGGGACTCGCACACGTACACCTCCTTGTCCCCCGGCAGTCCGCGCGGCCGGCCCTTGTTGAAGCGCGTCACAAACATGACAAAACAGCGGTCGTGTACTTCCTCGATCTGGTGGTCACGGTATTGGCCTGTCTTGGCCACCTCGTTCTCGAAGAAGTGTTTCTCGTACCTGTGCACAGTCTGCTCAGGTCGATAATACCAGCAGGCGTTGATCCACCGTTGGCCAGCGCGGTCCTGCCAGGTGCGGAAGATTTGGGCGACGATGGGCTTGGCCATGTCGTTGACGTTGCGGATATGCACCCAATCACCTGTGGGATAGCCGTTAGACAAAAGTGGCCGCCAACTCTTTTCCAGATCGGACTCAAGACTTACCAACTTTCCACGTCTGGCCGTTGTGCTGAATCTCGGACAACGGCAGCTTACCATCCTCGTCTCGGAACTCATCGTCGGGTCTTGCCTTCTCCTGTGCGACCATCTCATGTGCTTGCTTTTGCAACTCGACGGCAGCTTGGTAAATATCACTGCCTTCCTCATTGTACTCCTTGGCGTTGCCGAACATGATATCGATATCCTTCAAAACATCGTCAACGGTCGAATACTTCTTCCTCTTGGCCTTTCTTTTGATGTTGTCCAGTGCAATGGGGTTGCTGATGACTTGGTAGTAATCCGGATTCATCGTCTTGTCAGGAAGCTTTTCGAACGGGCCGATGAGCAAGTCGCCGTCGTCCGACTTGAACTTGCGCAAACCCTTGATCACGTTATGAACCCGGGCCTCGAGGGGCGTCAAGACTTTGGGAGGACGGCCCCGCTTCTTATGCTCGTCATCCTCTCTGGCTTCATCAACCTGGCGCTTCGTAAAAGAAGTTCTGCCTCGCCTCCTGTTACGACGACGCCTTCCATCATCGTCTGAGTCATCGTCGTCTTCGTCCTCCTCCTCCTCCTCGTCTTCTTCTTCCTCCTCATCTTCTTCAGACTCAGCCTCTGGAGAAGATTCCTCAGCGGGTGGGAGTTCACCCAAGTCTGGCAGCTCAGCCTCCTCTGGCTTGATAGTAGCCTTGGTGACGAGTTTCTGCAGCTCTTCCTTGAGCAGGTCTCGGATGACAGTGGCGCTTTTGAAGATGGCAGAAGAAGATCGGTTGTACACCTGTGCGTTGTGGCAGATCTGGGCAACGTCACGGACGAACTCGGAAAACTCGGTATACTGCTTTTTCTGGATCTTGTGCTGCAGGTTGTTAACCAGTTGGGTTCGGTCATCAGAATATCCCTCGAGCGGCATGACCTACACGAATCGTGCTGAATGCGATGGGGTTCTCAATGATCTCGAAATAGTCGGGCAATTGTCGCTTATTCGGGATGCGCTGGAAACTAGCCGCCCACCATTCGCCACTACAGCACCAATTGTCAGTATCTTAATGAGCAGGTAATTTGCCAGGCCGAAACGTACTCTGCGTCCTTATGGTTGCTGAGGGTCGAGTTGAGAGTCTGGATGACATCCAAGAGGTCGCCAGGCTCGGATTCTACGGGTGATACGGCGCCGTCATCGGGGTCTCCGTCCGCATCGGCGTCTGCGTCGGCATCAGCATCGGCATCGGCATCTCCATCGGCGTCCGCGTCCGCGTCTGCATCTACATCGGCTTCACCGTCCGCGTCCGCGTCGACATCTGCGTCGGCACCTGGGTTGGCGTCGACATCCATTTTCTCGGGAGCGTCCGTCCTCGCTGTGACAATTGCTTCGGCTCTGTTGGAATCGGAAGCGTTGGCATCGGCAGTGTTGGAGTCTAGGGCATCTGTCATCTCGACATCGTTGGCGACTTTGGCCTCGATGGACTCGCGCACTTCGGGCGCGTCGCTGCGCGTCGACATGGTTTCCTCCACCTCTCGAGGTCGCAAATAAGGCGGCTGGACTTTGCTTCTCCAAGGACAATTGGGGGCGCAAGGGATCAGACAAGGTACTGGGCCCTCTGCTTTGGAAAGCCCGGGTAAAATACGGGGTTGAGGTCCTGTGTCGCAACGGTCAAATTTTCGAGCACGAGTTGGTTCGGACTGAGGAATTGGAGGTTTGCGAAAGCAGTGAGACGGGAGCTGGGCCGGGGTGCAACGGGTACAAGTGGTGCTGAGAGGGGTGTTAGCATGGAAAGGGCCCGGGGCTTGCCGTGCCTCGTTTCGGGCCCACCTCGGCTAACTGATATCTTGTGAGTGGCCGGTTAAACGAACGAGAGTCTAGACTCAATGTCGGTCGACCTTGCCTGCACTTGAAGTGAAGGGGGCCACTATGCAGTCCTACCATCAAGTGGTTTTCTTTCTTCACTCTGGCAGTTTGCGTGCCAGCAATAATAGTAGCGGGAGCGGACAGCAGACAGCACTTATTTTCGAGTAAAGTTTGTTAATTAGTCCACCTGCATATGCATGATCCTGTTGAGAGAAAGTAAACGGTTGACAACACAAGCATTCTTTCTTTCTTTCTTTCTTTCCTTCTTATAAGTCGACTCAGTCTCCTCTGCATCCAAGAAGCCACAAGATATGATGGCCGCCCAGAGCGAATTCAACATGATACGCCGTTTTGCAGGTCTCAAATGTCGCCCTGTAGCATGGGCCTGGGGCTTCTCAAATCCCAAACCTTTATTTCGTTAAGTTGCTGGCTTCCATTGTTCAAAGGGGGACTGGGTCTTGATGAAGCCCAATCCCACAAATTCACAACGCAATGATTACAAGTGCAGGATATCCACATGCGCCTAAATGAGAGCTCAGTGCAGAAAGATGACGTGGGCGGCTATGACAAGGGAACAGCAATGAAGTCATTGTCACTGGCGCATCGGCACTGGACAACGCAGCTCAGTATTTATCGGAGTAGTTCTCCACCCAAGATCAAGTGAAGCCACCACATCT
The DNA here is from genome assembly GCF_051148585.1 of Colletotrichum jinshuiense. NCBI lineage: Eukaryota > Fungi > Ascomycota > Sordariomycetes > Glomerellales > Glomerellaceae > Colletotrichum > Colletotrichum jinshuiense. Next base: position 2,991,836 of record NC_139313.1, read on the forward strand.
CCAACCCCAGTACTCTATACAACGTCATTCTTGAATTCCCCTGGTTAGACAGCCTCCTACTAAACGCCAAACATACTCGGCAGGATACAGATCTGGCCTAGTTACATATTCCAAGCATCTCGCCATTATAACGCTCAGACCCGTGATTTTGTTGTTGCAGCTTCAACATCACGCGCCCAGCCACGCCGGCGCCGCTTTTCTGGAACTACTGAATAAGCGAAGAAGCTTCTAGCGCGTCTCAGCACCTCATCAGCAATCATTGCGCTGCGAGTCACATCACCTTGGGGTTCGGTTTGTTCCACTCCATTATAACGTTCTTGCTTTATTAGCTTGCTGCTTTTCGTTCGAACCAGGCTCATTCCAAGGATTGTTTGAGCCGCCAGCTCCCATCCTCCAGCCCCAACCCAGCCACGTTGCTCTCGGCCCCCAATCACTCTCGTGTTCCCTTGCGATAAGATTAACGAACCCCTCCGTTGGGCCCCGCCGTTCCAACAACGGCCACTCGGTGCCCACCGGCTGTCTTCCGGGTCCGTCTCCGGCTGAGCTGATCTCTACCATTCACGCTACTTCCGAAACTGTGCCCTTTGTTGGATTTCCTTTGCCATTCAACCCCAACCTGTCGGGTCCCGGTCTCACCTTTGTTCGGACAACCAACGTCTCATTTACGCCCTCATCTAACCACCACACCGTAACACCATGAGAGCCAGATACAAGGGCCCGGGAGGCACCGGCGTGGTCTCGCTCGAGGATACTGCCACTGTCGGCGATCTCTTCAACGAAATCAAGGATAAGACAGGGATCGCCGAGTTCAGTCTCAAATACGGCTGGCCTCTCCAGACTCTGACCCTCGACCAGAAGGACGCAAACGCCAAGGACTTGGGCCTCAGTGGACAGTCTTTCAGCATTGAACCAGCCCAGCACCGTTCCATGACACCGCCGCCTGCGGCTCCCCCGGTCTCCTCCCGGGGCCCTGATGTAGATGGCCCGGCATCCAAGAAGGCCCGCCTCGACCCAGCGGCGGACGCTACTCCATCGGAGATTAGCATTCCCTGGCCGGAGCGCGAGTCAACGCTGCGTAAGTCTCCAGTCCGCCACTCGCATCATAATCCTCATCTGATAACCCTCCAGTCCTCCGGGTCATGCCCGATGACAACAGTTGTCTCTTCACTGCCTTTGGCGGAGCCATCCCCGGCAAGCAGCTTGAGGCCAAGGAGCTCCGCAAAATGGTTGCAGACTACATCCGCCAGCACCCCGACGACTACTCCGAGGCCATCCTGAGCATGCCCGTGGACAAGTATTGCCGTACCATTCAGGACCCCGAACGCTGGGGCGGCGCCATTGAGCTGGGCATCTTTTCGGATCTCTTCGACCTCGAGATCGTGGCCTTCGACGTCAAGTCCCAGAATCCGCTCAAGTTCGGCGAGAACAAGGACTCACGCTGCATCCTCGTCTACTCGGGTATCCACTACGACCGCATCGCCTGCAGCCCCTCGGAGCCGCCCTACACCCACTCCGACCTTCCGCCCGAGCTGGACCGCACCAACTGGAGCACCTCCGACGACGAGATTCTCGAAAAGACCCGCGAGCTCATCCGCAAGCTGCACGAGATGCACTACTTCACCGACACGGTCGAGTTCCTGCTGCGCTGCACTGTCCCTGGATGCGACTGGCTCGGCAACGGCCAAAAGGAGGCCAACAAGCACGCTCAACAGACGGGGCACATGGGCTTTGACGAGATCAAGGATGAGCCCTCGCGCGGCGCCGCGGCGAATACCGGCGACAATGCCCTGCGCAAGTGCAACGCTCCCAACTGCGATTGGCTCGGCACTAGTGCGGCTGAGGCCAGGACTCACACGGGCGAGACAGGGCACACGTCTATGACTGAGATTCCTGACTTTTGATGGCATGTTTGGAGGATTTGCGTGACATGGCAGGCCGGAGTTGGTGGCACAGGGTTTTGGGACCATGGGGTTGTGGTTATGTGCGTAAAGTCAGGCGGTGGTAGCAGGCGCCGGGGCGGCTCAGACTAGGTTTTTCAGCGTTCATATCCCGTACACAGATGAACTACGAACACGATGAAAGTTCGTCACTAAGCTGACTCCGACCCCGCCTAACTACCGTAACACCTCCGATTTTCCTACGGAGAAAGCACGCTCAGGTACCCCCCATGATCTTATCCTTCACCCCTTCCACAGCACTCTTCTTATACGTCAACCCACCACCGAAGCTATGTTCGCTATTCTCACCTCCCTTCTCGATTTTCCCCTCCGTGACGCCCGTCGCGAAGGCGCAGCTGCCCATGTCTCTCTTTTCAACCTTTCCTGCGGCGGGGGAGATGTCAAAGTCGAAAATGTCCATGGGCACGCCGATCGTCGTGCACGCGTTGGGGATATCGACAATGCCAGCCACGTGGCCCTGGATTGGCGCACAGGACATGAGGAGGTAAGCCTGGTAGTCGCTGTAGCCGAAGCGACGAAGGTATTCGATGACGCCTGTTTGTTGGTTGTTCAGCCCATGATCTTCCTACACTCCCACCATCATTGTCAAGCTTTCCGGTTGTTCGGATCATGACCCAAGGTTGCCGCTTAGGGTAGAGCAAAACAAGGCTGGAAAGGCAACCGGGGGTGACTCACGCAAGCTCGTCTGCCTATACGCGACGGTGACGTCCATATAATGCTGCTTTCCATGCTCGTCAACCGAAAACCCCTCAAAGTAAATGTGGCGACCGGGGCCGAACTGTGGCTCGACGGGGCCCGGGATGTAGATGGGCGACTTGAGGCCAAGATCCGCGACGCCGTTCTTGATGACCTTAAAGTTGATTGTGATGACGCCCGCCATCTCAATGGCGCCGCAAAAGGAGATTTCTCCGTCGCCCTCTTCCCCCCCCCTCGATGGTCAGCACAGTCTGATACTGGAAGAGCGAAAGCAGCACCGGGGTAACTGGTCCGGTTCAACTTACGGGAGAAATGCAGATCGCCCACGCTGAACTTAGCGCCGGGAACGTGGACAGGGAGATAAACCTTGCTGCCTCTGCTCAAGTTCTTGATACTATTCCCAGTGTTAGCGAGCTTCTGGCATTATCTTCTCCGTCTCTTCCCTGACTACTACTACGGGCCATGACTTTTCACAGGAATGCAGGAAATCCACTCACTCGCAGTTTCCACCATGTTCAGGCCGTCCAGGAATTGTCCTAGCTCCTTCTTTGCCGACTTTCTCTTTCAAAGTAGCGTCCGCACTGCCGGCATGGACGTTGACCGGCTCAGGCGGCTTCGCGACGTCTCGCTCGAGCTTGTTGGCAGCGATGAGTTCCCCTTCGCGCGTGTTCCATGTCTCGAGCACCTCAGCCGAGGGTGCGCACCCCAGGATGCCTGGGTGGATGAGCCCGGCGAATTTCACGTGCGGGATGTGTCGCGAGCTGCAGTAGATTCCTTCAAAGTCCCAGATGGCTTTTGCACTGTTTCCTCGTGAATCGAATCGCCGTGTCAGTCAGCTATTCAAGGAGCAGTCATTTGTAAAGGCATACATGGAAAAGGAACATTATCTGTCTACCATGAACGAGCGAGAGTGAGAAGACGTGAAAACTTACGCCGTGGGGTAGATCTCATCCAGGAACCCCCCGCCGTTGTTTTTGTCAAAGACGCCCGTGAATCCCCACGGTTGGTCCTCGAAGGGCTGCACATCCATGATTTCCACCAGCAGTAGATCTCCGGGCTGAGCGTCTTCGATTTCGAAGGGGCCACTGAGGTAGTGGATCTTGGTCAAGTCGACATTGAGCATGTCGTCCGCTGAGTCATTGTTGCCGATTTGGCCACCAGTCCTAGAAGCGTATGAATGAGCATGGTGGGTGATATCTGTTGAAGGCGCACGGAAGGTTGATTACCAGTCTACACATTCGATCTTGACGGTCTCGCCATTCTTGATGGTACCACTAAAGGGGACTTGAGGCAGGTCAGTCAAAATTCCCAACGTGAGCTCCAAGTCTTGTCTTACTATCAGGGTGCCATCTGTTCTGGAACGATTGTCAACATTTTCTTCCATTATAGAAGGCTAGTTGTACTTACATGCAGGCCTGGCTGCTCAGAAGCCGGCTTCTCGAAGCTGACTTTGTTAGCCGATCGAATGCCAGTCTTGCCCATCGTGGAGTAATGCGTGGAAAGGTGATTGGTTTGAGAAGCAGATTAAATTTTAAGACATTGGACTGGGCCGTTTCTTTGGACAGTTGAAGAGTTGGGTCATCCCGATCAGCCCGGCCCTCCTAGATATACATGCGTCCAAGCCAACGTCCCCAAGCTACCCCGCCCTGGTCACCTAGAAGCTGGTTATTCCAGCAAATAAGACACCTCGCCTGTCTTGGTCGGTTATCGATTGAAGTAAGGTATGGCATGATACGAAGGGTGGCTGTAGATTAGGTTGTGCCGGCGCCGGGAGCAGTGCGGAGAAGGGTGCAGCTTGGAGCTCGATAAGAACTGCCCCAATACCTACCGTAAGAGGCTTGTATCTGACAACCCCCGCATTGACCCCGCCGCCGGCCGATTCCAACACCAATCAATCGATAAGACGGCGTGGTGATCTCATGTTGCATGGCCCCCTATCACGAAACGTAATTGATTCAAAGGCCAGGGTTGGTTATCTCGGCATCTGAGTGTTGAACGGTGCATGTGCCATTCTATTGCAGCTAGGGCGCGAATGTCATATGCCATGCATCCTCCAGTCGTGGTCAAGGTGGAGAGCTGCCATTGGATACCCCTCGTTTACAACTGCAGACAACTGAAATATCCAAAGGCACATCGGGTGTTTCTGATTGCTTTTACTGGACTTTTCCCGCGTCCCCTGCGGGGTTTGCCGGGCGTGATTTGATATGAATGGCATCCAGGTCGCCAAGGGACAGGTTGAGAAACTCATGCTTGTTGGTCCACTCCTGCTGACTCTCAGCAAAGGCAGCTTTTTCGCTGGGAGGCGGGGGTGGATCAGTGATCTTGGTAATTAGATACGCCGTCGATGCCTCTGCGATGCCATAGATCAGAACGCCGACGAGGGGTATCTTAATCATGGTATAAAACCCAATAGCGAAGCCAAACAGCAGTCCTTCACGGTTGCGGAACCAAGCTCGCTTCTGCTCTTTGGTGAAGTGAACACGAGAAAAGTAGGGCTCCAGAAGTTCTCTCATCAAGCTCCTTGAGGCAAAGTAGCTCTGTAGGAAGATGACGATGTAGCGTTTGGGTAGAAAAATACCCGTTCCGAATATGAGAGAAGCCGGGCCAAGTCCGACGGCCTTATTGAAGGTGTAAAAACTGGCTGCGGGCAGCACGAATCGACCGACGATTGGGAGGTATGACAGAGCGAAAACGGCGAGGGAAATGGCGCCTTTTCGTGCGAAGCGGTATAGGAACATGCTGATGGCCTCTGCAGTGCTTGTCGAGTGTGTGCTGCCGTCGCTGACCTTGTACAACTTCAGGTTTGGATAGTACATATCTCGCAGTTTGCCAGGGTCTTCGTGCTTATGCTTGTGAACGTAGGTCTTGTCGACCCAGTTCAAAGAGTCCATGAACCTGGGTTAAGTCAGCACATGTCAAGCGTCTGAAGACGGGCATACTTGCATGTTGTCAAGAGTTGGCGTGACGTAGCGCATCAAGGCCATCAGAAAGAAGGGGACCTGTAAAACATATTCCTCGATAAAGTTAAGGCCCCCAACAACCTTATCGTCCCAAGTGACATGATCCAAGCTAAGGAATAGCGAGAGGAACCACAGCAGAACCCTGACGCCGATGACCTAGCAGAAAGCAGTGTCAATAACGTGTGCAATTAAAACCACATTGCGTCCCGCATGGGTTCTGGGCGAGGCATAGGCTTACTGGAATGGAGATGACGAGGCGGATGGCTAGGCCGGCCAAGACGGCGATGCCGGCTTGTCGGTAGTGGTCTGAGGTGAACAGGTCAGGGTTCTGGAGAGCTCGATGAGCTTCGCTCGCAGTTAGCACTTCGGGCCTATACTGTGAAGGAAAGCCTCGTCAAGAAATCTGAGGTTGTGTTTCTCCTCACTGACCTCCAACCAGCGTCAGCTGGATGCCCCGCAGGACAGAGTTGAGGCCGAAGTGAGATAGGTCGAATTCCTGCTTCAACGTCTCCTTGTCGAATGGAAACTTGTCGAGCTTGTCAAGTTTGTCTCGCGTTCCGCGCTTTTCCGGGGCCGCCATGTTTTTCTTCTTCGGGTTTGGGTGAGCTGACTATGCCGATCAACACAGAGGTTGCTGGGTTTGAAGAAACAAACTGTCGCGAGATGGAGGGGCACACGCGAGCTCTGAGGGCAATGGCGGAGCAGAGTCGGTTCCGGGCTGGGCTGAACCTGTTGCTGGAGCTGGAGCTGGAGCTGACTGGCGCTACGAAAGACGATGACGACACACGGACAAGGACTGTAAAGGCCGATGGGAGGGAGATGCCAGTACGTATCTTGGTCGGCGGGACGTTCGGGGGTAGGTGTGGCCCAAGCTTCTCCTTGTCCCTAGTGCTGCCAGCTGGTGCCGCCAATCTTGTCGCCGTGACACTGTCCCAACAGCTCGGGGCAGGTATGGTCCGGGTTCAGGGCAATACCTAGTAGGCCCCCTTCTGGAAGAAAGACATCCGATGGCATTGCTGGCGGGAGGCACTCCGTAGCTGCAGGCAACATGTCCCGCAGGCAGTGGTAATAAAGGAACCCGCTGGCCCGTTGAGTGAGCTGGTCGCCAAGGCAGCTCCGATGGCCGTGTGTGCCTTGGCCCTTCGGGTGGATAAGCAGTCATTTACGGATACGGAGTAGTGTATTGCTAGAGATGTGGCACCGGTTCATGTTGAGTGCTGCGGCTGCTGCATTGCGCACGCGTCGATCGAACTTGCATCCCAGAAACGCCTTCACTGGCTAAAGCTGTAACCCCTGCATGCATTGCTCGCAGCACGTTGCTCTTGTCTGTCTGCCTCAGCTTAGACTAAGAAATATGCACAGAACATGTTTCCATTGGTTCCATTCAAGACGGCAGTTGTCATGGGAGACCCGGAACTCTCGAGGCCTTCAACCTCGAAGATTGGTTTCTGCTCGAGAATGCGGTGAGAGCAACGAGACAAGGCAACACGAGCTCGGTCGAAGCAAAAGGCGGAGCTGAAATACAGCGCGTATGGAGTACCGTCCAAGCCAGTACTCTGTGTCCGCATTGCCAGTGGAATTAATTGTGTTGAGGCGCCCCATCTCATCTTTGCCCTTTTCCTAAGCGAACATTGTAACGCCCTTGTTTCCCCATACTCACAAGAGTTAAGGGCGCAACTCAGCTGGGATGCGTCGGCTGTCCCCGCTGCGACCCTCAACGGTAGCGAGGAGACTACGAGTGCAATCTCCAGTCTAGACGGGGCCGGACTCATCACGAGGACGTGCTTCAATTAGCCTAGGCTGCCTAGTCAATTCTCCTAGTTTCCAGCAATCTTGGTTCCTATGTTCCGTGCATAAAAGACGGGAAACGCAAGAGACGGAGGCGAGAAAACACCGGCCCTGGCAACAAATAGCCAAAGTGCGTTGATGAGAAGAAACAATCTCAGGTCCCAGAGACAGAACATGTGAAAGTCGGTAATTATGGCCACTTGATTGTGTGTCTTGAACTCCCGTAGTGCTAGCTGGCATTGGATGTCTCTGTTGTAGTAACCTGGTGGCAATGAGCGTCCCAGTCAAATCAATACCGCCTCGGGTTAGGTCTCTCAGGTGCTATGCTGCGTTTCTATGTGAGTGAATGAAACCTGAGTAGAGTAAGCAAGGGAGACCGATGGACGGCATAGATATAGTATGGGGCATCCAGGGACGTGGGGAGGGGCACCGGGGGCCCATCGCTATCAAACACGGCGAGTGGGCGCGAACCTCAGGAAACCGGCAGCGTTAGAACCCCCCGGTCGGCGCGTGTTTCCTCGAACGAGTCCCCAAGAAGCCGTGACATCGTTGGCCCCTGGTCGAACCATGAGCAAATCCGTCCAAGCTTCTTTTTTACTTCCTGGGCATGACCTTGCTGCTCCCCCCCGACCGGCCTCTCTCAAATCCATTATCCAAAGCCTTTTTTTCCCCCCTCTCCTTCCCTTCCCTTCCCTTCCTTCTCTTATTCCCTTTCGCTCCTTCGGGACAGCCTCTTGCTCTCTGTGGCATAAGTGTTTCTTCTTCATCTGAAGGGTACTGAGACCGAGCAAGACATTTTTTCCCCCTCTCGCTCGGCTCAAAAGGGGGTCCACGCCCGTTTGTCGATCATATTCCTCGAAAATCCCCCCTTGTTACCGGCGCTATTCTATTCTACTCTGCTCTGTCTGCTCTACTCTGCTCCGTAGACGAAGGCGGGCGCGCCGACGAACGCAATCGATATTGGAAAACCAAAACCTACCACGAGAATACCTCCTTCCTGGGCCTGCAATGTCCTCCATCTCGGTTTCGATATGACCCAAGTCCGACTCGTCATATTCGCCCATCAGCTGACAGCCTCCGCCCTTGCGTGACGACACTGCTCCCCCACGACGGACATCCCATCCACCCTATCCAGGGACACTACGATGGAGTCCCTCCACCCTGCCTACGCTCCTCGCCGTGTTGCGACTGCACCGATACCGACACATATGTCCCGGCCTGCACCTTCCTCGGCCGGCGGTCTGATCGAGACCCTGTACAATCATCCCAATGTCAAGATCGTGGCATTCACTGCCGCGTCCAGAGGGCGAGCGCGGAGCCCGGGCCGCGGCCCCGCAGACGAGCCTGGCTCCTTGGCTGCCCACTCGCAGTTGGAAAGGACAATTGCAATCGGTAAGTCCGCACAGTTCTTGCTCAAGTACTCTTTTTGATTGAGGTGTGTCTCGTTAGGGCCCTTCCGAATCTACCGCACAGGATCCGTAGCTTTCCTGAATTGCGGTTCAGCCTTGCAGCCAATGCTACCCAAGAGTCAATGCTGGTCCTTAGCAGAAGACTCGAGCAAGTTCGTCTTGCAGATTCGCCGACCTAATTATTGGAGGATAGAAATACCAGTCACCAATGCCAGTGAGCAGGCGCTCGCTATGGCACTGAAGGGAGTTTGGGATCAAATCTTGCAGTTTGAGAAGACTGAATGTCCCTTTAAGCGATCATTCACCGTCGTCCTCCCCGAAAAGCCAAAGACTCCCATGAAGAAGCGGCCATGGACACCTCCCGTTAAACGAGCTCTGCCTGTTTTATCTACACCAGCCCACGAAGTCGAGGCATCGCCGACCCCGAAGGCTCTAACGCCCAGTACCGGCCGGAGAGCCTCCACAGCGTCACTGCGTGGCCGAAGCGAGCAGCGTCGCCTGTCAGCTATTAGCAATGATTTCCAGTCCAGCTTTCAGTCGCGGGAGGCTAGTGCAGAGACATTGAAATCAGTTGAATCAAAACAAGACGAACAAACCCGAACATCCGACTCAACAACCCCGCTGACGGTGGCGGAGACGGAACCGGAGCCAGCGGCTGGAGCGAATCTGGTACACAATGTCGAAACGGCGCCTCAAGTACCGGCCGCCGAGCAGGAGAATGGGAAGGGTGTTGTAATCGACACGGATACGACTAAGGCTAGTGAGAACTATGTCGATGTCACCTCTGGAGACTCGACTGCTGTGGAAGTGAAGATGGAGGATCATGCCTTTCTACCAGATTTGGTGAATCCTGTTGAGAAGCAATCGGCAAAGCTTCCTAAAGTTGAAGAAGCACTACGTGACGCTGGTGAATCGGCCCGCAGCGCCAAGATTGAGACGATAGTAGATGCCATCGCGAAAAACTCTGAAGCTATTGCAGCAGCGAACGAGGCCAATTCATCAACGACTACCATTTCTGCCCCCTCAACGGGGCTATGTCCCGAAGAGGGCATGACGAGTACTAAAACGGATCAAAAAGCCCCTAAAAGCTCAAACAGAAAAGGAGATGAGAGCTCGTCAGCGACATCTGGTAACAGTAGAGCGGAAGGCCGCACAGTTACTGGTGTGGTCCCAGAACGATTAACAGAGTATTGTGCTCCGCATAATGAGATAAAGGAGCAACTTATCACTGTCGAGATATCGCCCAAGACGCCCTCATCAACCGATGCCAGCACACCCACACCCACCAATATCTACGATGTCATTCGAAACTACGAGAACAAAATGGCCGCAGCGGCGACACCGGAACCCCTCCCGAACACTGACGAAGGCAATGCTGCTGCCGAGATATCCCAAGCTGAAGTGGGCACTGTCAGTGAGACTGGCTCGGGCAACGAGTCACACTCTGGGACCGATGAAGAGGCAGTTCTTGAGGGTAGCGGGGTTGTAGGCGGCAGACGGAAGAAGCTGCGCGGGTTCAGGGCCGGCCGAGCACTCGTCCCTCCACAGTTGACTCTTGTCACCTCACCGCCGTCTAAGTCTGCAATGAGATCAACTCCAATCCTAGAAGAGGCGGTGTCACCGACTGGGTCTACAGATTCGTTTCACAGCTCGCGATCGTGGCACTCGCCAGTTACGCCCGTGCCACGGTCTCCTGCTTCAGACGTCTCTCCGACTAGGTTCCCTTACCCTCACGATAACATTTTAATTCCCAAGAAGCCTTGGCATTATCGCGATATTTCGGATCTTACAGTCACCCCTGAGACTCGGCGTACCTGGGATGCGACCTCATCTCTTACAGATGACAGCTCGCAGGAGAGTGCGGCCACTGCACCAGATGTGGCTTCGGAAGCGGTGGAACAACCGGACAAAGTTGCTCTCTCTGAGGACGAAGCAGCTGCTACGGCTGTTGCACGCCGCCCCTACATCCGCCATCGGTCAACGACGAGCAGCATATCGGTTGGTAACAGGGCTCTCTCGCCTTTGCCCTCGGCAGCCAACCTGTTTGCACCCACGGCCGTCGCAACCAGATACCATCCGCTGCGCAGCCGGTTGGAACTTGTCCGTAGGATCCCCATGGCCATTGTGTCCAAAACCTGCGAGGTGCTCCTCGGTCCACCGGGTCACCTCATCACCTTGATGCTCCAGGTGGCCGCTAAGATTGCAGCCGGACAATGGCGAGGCATGATGTTCGGGTACGGCGAGGGCGGAGAGACGATTCCCGTACAATGGGACTATTCGGATGATGAGTATGATAGCTGGGGTGAGAACGACGACTTTTACCTGAGCCACGTCGAATCGTCTCGCGCGAACAGCGTGATTGGTACTGACGACAGCGATAATGAGGCGGCCAACGACAACCCCAATGGGACTGGCCGCGGTTGGGAGGTTGACTGAAGCCATCAGGCGTCAGTCTGTAATGAGTACATGTATGACAACTGTATGTTTTACCACCAGGAAACTGCATCTAGGATGGAAAGATTTGGGCGTTTTTAAATAGGCGGGGCACCGCGCGGGCGGGCCTTGGATATTATGGGAGGCTCCGGGCTTCAATATTCGGGAAGCCGACGATTAGTACCCGGCAACATGCCTGGGGGTACATTAGTCTTGTCTTTTTTCTTTTCTTCCTGATGTACAAGTATTCGCACGGGGACGGTGGGATGGGGCCTTTTGATATCTTCTACTCTTGGTATTGCAAGACATTTAGTCAGGGACACCGATCCCAGCAGGTCCAATCAAGGATGATTTCGCTTCACAGTTTTCAACAAGCTAGCAAAATGCTACGATTGGGGTTTACCTGCCCATTTCTCTATTGCAGTTGGTAGAATGTACGCAGCCACATTCGCACCAGACGTGCCAGATATTTGGGCATGATCTGACGGGTCACCATCACTTCCGGCGCAAAGGCTATGGCCGCTGTCCACTGAAACCGGGCGTCTGACGGCATCGCAGTGGCTAGCCAATAAAGAACACGCGCCCGCCTCCCGCCTCAATGCCGTGGATCGGGTACGGCTCCCGCCATCAACACGTTTCCGGTGCGTTGGCTTGTGCCAATGCGAAATACGACGAGGGAGTTACATGCCTGCGTGGGAGTAGCACTCTATATGTGCTATGCGTGAGAGTGTGAGGGAAAATGCAGATTCCATGGTCGCGTCATCGGATTTGTATGGTGTCAAGACACGAAGCGAATCAACTCATTCCAAAAGAGGTGTGATGGCTTGCGCTAACCTTCGTCAATCGGGTCATCTCTTCTCTGGTCGTATTCGAGCGAGTTATGCGATTGGCCAACGGCCAGCGCCTCATGAGGCTGATCTTGGGCGAGCAGCGTAGGTATTCGTCGGGTTGATTGTTCGGGCTGTGTCCTTCCATGAGATGAGGGATATAGGCTTTATAAATTGGTCGAATTTCTCTTGATGAACATATATTTCTGTAACTTATATATGCCAGAGTAGTCTCCCCTCCCTCTTGTTCTTTTCGAACGTTTTAATTCAAACTGGAGGCTTCATGAGTTCTTGAGATCTTACCCAAGACTCTCCGACATTGGCATGGTGTTCACCCTGCTACATTTGAAACCATTGTTCACAAGCACCCGGATTCTATTGTTTCGACGAAAAGAATTTAGATATATACATACGCATATGAAAGGGCAACATGACGGACGGCAACTACGGTATGCCAGCTCCAGCCCGGCCTTGCGGGACCCCGTCCTTCTAACAAAACCCAGTTGACGGGAGCTACTTCTTCTACGCTCCCAACAAGGGGGCGCCCGTTTTTTTCGCTGTCGCATTTGCTGCGTCTGGCATACTGCACTTTTGGCAAAGCTAGTAGGTTGTCCCGTCAGAAAACACTCACTCTTCCATTGCCTAAAAAGGAAAAAGAATACATTTAGTCACCCCTGGGCTGTCAGGCCTTGCCAAAAGAACGACCAGTCACTGACGGGTGTACATAGCCACTACAAGTTCTTCAAGGTTACTGGCCTATTCTCCTTCTGCTGCCTCCTCTTCACGGCTGGTTTCGCCGTCAGAATATATGGCGCGTGGCATTATGATAATCTGGACACCTTCATTGCCAGCGTGTGCCTCGTCTATGCGGCACCGTGAGTAGACCCCTCCTGTCTCTCCCTTTCGTATTCGAGAGGGAACTACAAACTTACCTCTGTGTTATTCCCCAGACCCCTCCTCGAACTAGCAAACTACCACATCCTCGGCCGCGTCCTTTACTACGTCCCCTACTGCTCCCCGCTCCACCCGGGCCGTGTCCTGAGCACATTTGCCTTCTTCTCTGGCATCGTCGAGGCGCTCAGTGGATGGGGTGCCTCCTACAGCGCGAACCAATCCCTCACCACAAAGGAAATGCAAACAGGCCACGCGCTCATCAAGACGAGTCTTATTTTGCAGCTCTTTGTGATTTCCTGCTTCGTTGTGCTGGCCATCGCCTTCCAGCGACGCTGCGCCCGGCTGGGGGTCGGGTCCCGGCGCGGTGTCATCGGGCCATTGATCACGTTGTATATCAGCGTCGGCCTGATTCTCACGCGGACGGTGTTCCGGATCGTAGAGTACTTTGGGGTTGCGAATATGCGCTGGGGTTCCGAGATGAACGTAGGGGATATATCCCCCGCGATACGATATGAGTGGTTCTTTTACGTGTTCGAGGCAAGCTTGATGCTGGTCAACGTTGTCATGTTCAACGTGAGGCACCCGCGGAGATACCTGCCAGAGAAGTATACCGTATACCTCGCACAAGATGGGGTTACGGAGGTGGAGGGGCCCGGGTGGAAGGACCCGCGGCCCTTTTGGTTGACGGTACTGGACCCGTTTAATCTCACCGGTGCGGTCCTTGGGCGGGATCGGGGACAGGATCGGTTCTGGGAGAACACGGTTAGTACGACGGGTGGTAATGATGGCCGGAAGGAAAGTGGCGGGTCCGATGCTGTCTAGGTGGTTGGATGGGATATTGCCGAGTGCTTGTGTATGGTTTTGTTTCTTGGTCTTTTTATTTGTTTTTCTGTTCTGTTGGAATGATGGCGCGGAAGCGGCGTCGCCAGAAGGGGCTGCAATATGTGTGGGTTGTATTGAATCTGCTCTTGCCAAGGCGCAGCCTGTAAAAATACTGTCAGAATTGATAGAATACGGTTCCAAAATACTTGCTGCGAGATCCGGGGTCAATCGAATATGTTGTTATACCATCAGCGCTGACAATACCGGCAGCATGTATCTCGAGGCAAGGCTGAGACGACAGCGCAAGGATCCGTCCGTTCAGACTTGAGATGACAAGAACATAGGTATCAGGAGCATCCCAACTCTGATTAAGCCCCAAACGAGGCGAAGGAGGCGTAGCTGGACATTGACACTTGCACGGAGGCAGAAAGGCGTGGTTCCCTCGTCCGTGCAGAGTCGGAGCCGGCGAGAGCACAAGCAGTATTATAGAAACTGGCAAAGCCACCAACAAGAGAAACAGTCTCGGTATGACTGTGTCCATATCCGCTGATCTCAGATTATGAGCAGCAGCGCGGACCAGGTCATAAGGTGTGACGATGGCGAAGCCGGTCGAAACCGGGGATACGTTGAACAGTGAGCAACGCCCCGTTTAGTTCAAAACATTTGTCCAGCCGGGCTGGCATAGTTTGGAAAACTTGTGGAGGACCGCCGAGTGCGAGAAGAACCTCGAAATAGAGAACCGGAGAGGCAGTGCTCGCTGGCCCGGCCTGCGCTTGCGGCGTCTACCCGATGGATCGCGCTTGAGGATCGCGCTTAAGGGTGGCCAGGTGGTAAGCATGCGACTTCCACTTGAATCCAGGACTGAAGTTCCAAAGAAGAAAATGGCATGATACCGAGGCGGGTTCGGGGATGACGTTTGGGGTCGATGTGGCGAAGGAGGACGATGGCTAGGTGAGGCGGAGGGATACTATGGAGCTTTTGTGGAAATCAACTCGTCCATATTTGGGTAGATGACAAAAATAGCTTAGCACGAGCCACCTTTGGCCGAATATGGAACGTGGCGGGCTTGTGTGGCTAGAATAAATATGGATAGCGATGCATTACGTAAGGTTAAGGGTTGGATCCTTCGCGCCGATCTGGGCACTCTGCCGAACTGCCATCTACACTACTGTATTCTGGCAAGAAAAGAAAAGAAAAGAAAAAACGAGAAAAACCTCCGCGCCTGGGGTCATCTACCTAAGCACGGAACCACGAATGCTGGGCAGAATGGCTGGGTTTCTTAGGGTGCTGACGGTCCACTTTTGGAAGCCGGGTTCGAATATTCTATCATGTGTTCTCACTTCGGAGTGCGCTGACCGCGTCTGCGCAATCTCATGGTTGTCTTTCCTTGGCAACAAAGAGTGGGACTATTTATCGAGGGACTCTGGCAGCATGATGGGCACTTTGGCAGTTCACGGAAAGATTTTATATGGCTGCCTGATTGATGAACGAGATGCGGTTCCACGCGCCGCATAAGGGGCTTCGCTAGTCACCGGAGCCAACTCCCAATCATAAGCATCACCAAGTCACAGTGGGGTCCGGAAGAGGCTGTGATTGGCGATAGTCGGGGTTGATCTGTGACCTCAAATGACACCCCTGGACGGTTAAAACGGACAGACTGGGGACGACGGGGGGCAAAGGTCACCATCGGGACGCCCGAACGAGTCGGACCACACGGCCGGACGTAACTCTGGTTGGTTTCCCGGTGTCTTGTGTGCTTGTGTGGGTGTTTTGTTCTGGCTCCTCATGCTCGGAGCTGCGGCACTTCTCGTCGAATGCGGATCACGGATCTGATGCGACAAGACGGCGTCGGCAGGGGGCGAGATCAACCACAAATCATCAGCTGGAGCCCAAGTTACATCCCGACAAGTATCGACCATCACATCGCCCGAGACACGGTGTCTTGTCGCTTATGGCCCAAAGCTTACTACTTGCTCTACCAGACGGTATGGATCCCCACAATTTGTGGCCATTGACTCTCTCATGGTGGCAAGATGAGTGAACTTCAATAAATACTGGAGGCAAGCATGCGTTGCATGAGTGGCGGTAGTCCAGGCCAGGCGAAAATGGTGTTCTTGTTAGCTATACATGCACTGAGGAGGTGAGGTGTGCGGTTGTGTACGCATATTACTTGCTATATGTAGTGTAAGTTTGGTAAGGCAAGGACCATGGTCGTTGAGCTAGTGTAGTATTCGTGTACAGCCGCCCAGGAAAAGAAACAGACGAAGCCAGCCAATGAATCCGGGGCTCCAGATAGTGGGGGTAGGTGCTGCTAGTTCGTGCTAGGGTGTTTAAGACACCTGTACCCTGTCTCGACTCTCCCGCAGGCCCCCTCAACGTTCCCATGTTGGTGGTATTTTGGTAGTATTTTTGGTGGCATCTTCTCAGTCAGCGCGCCGCAAAAGTCGCAAACGGAAGTCCACCAGTCTAACATGGATGACCCATTGCCAGCTGCACGGTTTACTTTCCAGCAACTTGCGAAATGGATCCGCACACTTTTCTTCCGCAAAATAAAAGAAACGAAATGCATGGAAACTTGGGCAAGCATCCCAATGTCTGACATGGGGGGGAGATCACTGATCGGAGGAGTAACTGCACTAGTGTATTATGTAGTATGTACACTACCTAACTTGCTTGGCTGAGAGGGAAGATACGTACCTTGGACTCTCCTCCTGCCCTCGACTTACACAGACACACTCCAGACGTTGTACGCTCAGGGTTTCTCATCCTTCCAACGCCTCAAGCTGGAACTAAGCCTCCCTCGCCATTCCGCCCTTTTTCTCTCCGAATTGCTGTGCAGTCCCAGGGCCGTTCATTTCGTCTCGCGAGGCGAAGTTGGCCCTTCGTTCCCTCATCAATCTGGGGAGGGAAATCCGTCAGGCCCCTCCCGTAAACTCACCGTGGCTTGCGCACATCGGCCTTCATCCATGACGCTTGACAAACGCCAACAGTACTGACCGGCACCACCAGCCCACAATCGTGACCTTTCCACCCCGTGGTCTGCGTCTTCGCCTTCGCTCTAGAACTTGGCACGCTTCTTCTCTGGATGTTTTCAGACGTCATCCCGTCTTGGACTTAGTCCTCCCCATCGCTCACCCCGTAAACCCGAGGCAATCATCATTTCACTTGACCCTAGCGAAGCTGAAGGAGCCATTGACTTTGTTTTATTCGCCTGCCTGCCGGACTGTCCCCTTGTTTCGCCCACGGCAATCATCTGAACCTGGCACTCTCGCCAGGCGAGCGAGGCGCCGAGGGGCTGTACTCCGTCTGCTCTGCTCTGTCAACAGACACGCGACCTATCTGCGGTGCTTGAACTGCAGACAGGGCACGGCATTTGGGACGTGCTGTGCATCAAACTACCTGACCTTCACCACCTCATCTTACCGCCTGCAAATTCCCATTACCCACAG
This sequence comes from Colletotrichum jinshuiense, assembly GCF_051148585.1. Taxonomy (NCBI): domain Eukaryota; kingdom Fungi; phylum Ascomycota; class Sordariomycetes; order Glomerellales; family Glomerellaceae; genus Colletotrichum; species Colletotrichum jinshuiense. Next base: position 3,009,072 of record NC_139313.1, read on the forward strand.
AGACGGGTCAATCCCACTGCTTTTATCCTGCTGCCTCAGCTACCCTCCCAATCCACATAGTCGCGTCTCGCCTCGACTCGCCTCACACCTCTTTCTCCTCACACGCCTCCCGCCTCACCCATCACGCCAGCATCCGACGCGGCCCAAAATTCGTCCCTCGTCCCGGCCTTCTCTAGCGTCCTTACCCCATCCCCCGGGCACCCTGCGCCGGCTCTGCTTGCTGGGAACCCTCCTGACTGGACCTTGGCCGGGCAGTGTCTTGAATGTTCCGCCACACGCTTCCCCTCCTCCTTCGCATTCCTCTTCGAGCCATCCGTCTCTCGCCCAGCTTGCTACACATACACGGTTGCGCATCCACCCCTAGGCTTCTTTATCTTTGGCCATCTCTTGAGAGCAGACATCCGCTTACATCGGAGGGATGAATCGCCGCATTTGATCTTACCATACATCCATCTCTACTCCCTCACCCACACGCATTAGTCTCACTCACGCTACTCTCTACTGCACATCATTACAACGCCATCATACCTTTGACACTAGTGTCCAAGCCCAAACTCGGCCCCGTGCCTACAGATACCGGCACCCATACCACGCACTTTATTAGCACACACCCGACTGTATCTCCGCTTTGTCCCTGTTTTCACGCTAGCTCAGACCGCCGTCGAGTTCAGTGCATCCACTCTTCGTCCGCCTCCCGTCCCTCATATCAACCACAGACGTCCCCCTTTCTGTCATGGGCACCCGTTGGAGGACAGAGCCTATACCGCCTCAGCTACACCACGATATGGCGTCAAATGCAAGCCACCGGCCCCAAATATTCGTTCATTTCGAGTTTGGGGTCTCCTTTTCACAAAGACATGCTCCCAACCAACACTCCGTTACCTACGTCTCTCGTGGCTTCCGTGATCGAGCCCAAAGCTTTCCCAGACAAGTCCCACGACCGACCACAAATTATCTGGCAGAACCCGTCGACCAACCGTATCAACCGGCACGGTCATCATCACCTATACACGAGTATTACCAACCCCAGAACCAGCCAATGCCTTCACAGCTTGAGCCTAGAAGACAGTCTCGGCAGGAAAGTCGATCGACGGGTTCCTCACACGAGCGAGGCAGCTCCGCTCCTCCGCCATGGAATGATAGCCCCTGGGATGCAGAACCAGATGCCTTGGGCAGCTCAGCACTGCCGCGTCAACGGCCACGAGCCCAAAACGCGCCTGACTACTGGAAGGCGTTGCCTGAGGTACCCTCGCGTTTCCGACTGGGAGAGGACGAGCTGCCTTGGTCAGCTTCCTCGTGGCCAGGCGAATTTGGCGTGCCGGACGAATACGAAGTTGACGACTATTCTTCCGAGGTGTCGATGAAATTCCGTGACGTCTCTGTGGCAAACTGCACGACTGCCGCAGCTTCTCAGAGGGACGACCCGGGGAGGCGTCAGGAGTTGGAGGCACTCTCTGCAGCAATGATGACTGTGGACAACGGCTTCGAAGACCAGTGGTGGTACCAGGGAGAGCGCCAACAGACAACCGCAGTAGTCAGAGGCATGCACACGTCCGCAACGTACGCAAGCACAACGGCAACCGCGGAAGCCGTCCCTGAAACCCCCGTGCAGCAGTTGGGTAACGACGTCGAGTCAATGGGTTGGACAACTGTTCAAGACGATGCCCATGCGAACACGATGGGCGCTACGATTTATAACCCCAGCGTTTTGGTCTCGCCCATGACGGAGTATGCAAGCCCACGCCTTCACCGGTCGCTGACTACGAGGTCCGATGAGCTCTTTTTGTACTAAGAGAAGCAGACAAGAAGAAGACAGAGTGGAATTAAACATTGAAAAGTCAAGCATGGCGTACGGATATCATTGAATGGGTTTGGGTCTCGAAGATCCTGGAAGCGTAACGTAGTCGTCAGGGTGCAGTCTGGAAGATCTGCTTGCCTGAATGATGATATGGAGTTTTTGGACATTGTCATTGCGGAGGATATATCCAAAACGGCCGAGTCTTGTTAGCAAGTTGGCCTTGGCTGGCAGCGGAAGCAGGCGGCTTTTTGGCGCCGGCCCCAAATAATATTTCTACATTATTTTCTTCAAAGCTCTGCCTCCTTCCATCTGGAATACCCCGTTCCAACGTGGCGATCAGCTCCTTCAGCAGTTATTCGCTCACGAAAATGAGTCCACTCGGCACGCACATCCCAAGAAACGCAAGCCAGCCCCTTCAGTGGAGTAACTTGCTCTAGTGTAGGAAGGGACACCGGAGATGTGCCGCCCCTGCTCGTCCAATCAAAAAAACGACCGAAGAGTGGCATCAAACAGGCCTGTGATCGACCATCCATGCAGATGGGCGACGGCAGAAACAACATCCAAACATGGGCTGTCAGTAACAGTTTCTTAGAGCATTTGGGACTGCACAGGCCAGCTCTTGATGATCGTAATGACGGGGCATGGGAAGACACGGTACAACATGACCTGGTTTACATATTCAATTGTCCTCCTATATCATCGATTAGGACACCCGACCGCCATGGCATGGGGCCTGTCCTATGAAACCAGGGTACCAGCTTGTTTCTCAGCTGAGGGGTGAAGACCCTGGAAATTAACACGGCACCACAGTTGCACCATGGACAGCCACAAAATGATCGAGTTGCGGTTTTCCGCCTGGCTGAAATGTTTGTGTCCTTCTTCTAGTTGCTAGCAACTCCGTCTAGTGTCATGTATCCATGGGGTTCACTAACACGGCATCATTCCGCGGCAGAAATTTCCCGTTCTTCTGCTAATGCTTTCTCAGGGATATGGGAGGGGGACGGGGGGGTCCCACAATAGCCTACTGACACCATGTTGCTCTTAGTCCACTCACCTCGGAGGATTTGTCGCCATTGGTAATGGAGCTGTCCCACTGCTTCTGTCGTCGCCCACAAACATGGCATATTGTGCTCGACTAGCACCCATCTAAGCTTATGCGCCTGGTCACGTTTGGGGAATGTCCCGAAGAAGGAATGTGTTGCCGTCATCGCTCCCGGCGCCCACTCGGCGCCAACTTTGTGATCAACTTCGACGTCGAGCGGTTGCGTGGCGGCTACCACATACCTTCAATTTCCTCTTTTGTGCGCCCCCCGTGGTGTGCGAGTTGACGGACCGAGACCCATTTCACGGCCCAGAGTTGCTGGTCTTTTGAACGACGAGACGAGGAGCCTCATCTCATCTAGCTGTTCGCGCCATCTCCTGCCGGCCATGGCCCCATTATCGGCCTATATAGCCGCTGGCGCGACCTCGGCCGGGCCACCCGGTCTTGGACATTCTTGGGTATGTTTGGCTTGGCATGTTCCGCCGTGTTGTGTTGTGCAAGTGATTTATTCGCCCCGTCGGTTGTAACCTCCGCCTTCCGTGATCATCGACAGGATCAACCCTTGATTGAAACGTTCTATCCATATTGCCAACACTTCTAGACGTTCTTTTTATCGCCAACGGATGCAACACGATGTTTTGGACGGTCGTAAACTATTATGCAAAGTTCGCTGCCATTCTGTTTAGAAGAGATGGCTTGAAACCGATCGCTGAACCCCCACACCAGGGGAACCCAGTTGGGGGGGGGGAGGTTGATCACCTGTCCTCGTCTCATCTCATGGACCGCGGGGAGTTGATGGGATGGCACCTATCAAACAAACACGTCCCTTGTTTCATTTTTATTTTTTTATTTTTAAGCTCTCTTCTTGACCCTCTGATCTGCGCATGATCTTCGTAGCCCAATATGGAGAGCTTGATATTATTTGCCGGAGATGCCCTCCCCCCCCCTTCTATCTAGACACGTTGGGTAACCCCCGCGGTGGAGCAACGACTAAACCCTGTTTCGAAGCATCATATTGCCATGAAAGTATTGGCTTCCTGATAAAGGACATATGCCGAGTTGCATGACGATAGCATCAACAGTTTTGCGGCCGAATGCTACATTTGCTGGCGCAACGCAGCATGTGCTCATCGGTTGTTATCACCACGACTGACTAATAAACGGTACGCTTCCGGCTTTGCACAAAACTAGCACAGAAAGAGGTCTAAGTGCTGTCAATTACTTACATATATCAAAAAACTGCATAAAGTAGTGACAAGGGACCCGTTGCCATCCCCCGGTTCAAGGTTTGCCTCTTCGTCCCTATTTACTGTACCCAACCCATATCCACTTCCGTCAACTCTCTTCAATCTTCCCACAAGGCACAGTGGATTTTGCATTGCCCAAAAGGTACGCCCTCCTTCTGTGGAGCACTGCAATACGATGCAGCAGTTGCCCCGCCTAGCATCATCTGGAAGAGACATGTTGTGTCACAGACTTCTGGTCGGCCGGGCCGTTATAGCCAGCTCTAAGCCTCTATGCCTTATCGTGCATGTCTATCAGAACATCCATGGAAGACTGGAGAGGCTCGCTTCCAAAACGAGTCAAGTCTACCATGTCTAGTCTGTTTCGTTCCAACCTCGGAACAAGTGATCTTTCCAAATTCATTTGTAGGAGTCCATGCGTTTCAGAGAGACTGTCTTGCTCGGCCTGTGTTTTAGAGTGTGCTTCTTCGAGGAGGCTAGCCGGGTGGTGAAAGGGGTAGGCCTCGCTGAGGGGGTGGAGCTCCCGGAACGTTTGGTGACTTGCGCCTGGTGTGGTTTGGAAAGTATTTGAGAGTGTCGGTAAGGGACACTAGTCAGAAGGCCGTGACCCTTGAGAATACATGACAGGTCTCAAAAAGTATTCTTGGTAACTAGTCTTTATTGCAATAGAGAAGTGATCCCCGGCGGTGAGGAGGTCCATGGGCATGTTTGTAAAGCTCTAGTGATGGTTCATGTAAGTCCAATAGGTGCCATCAGAGAGATTGAAGCCTCATAGCTATGCCATGGTAAATCACCAAAAACGAAGAATACCATTGTCGTTGTTCTCACTGTGATTGGTGCTGCTCCTGTTGTCAGTATCCGTCGTCTCATTTCGGATGATATTGCTTGTGACCTTAATGGCGTTGATTAGTAGTGTATGTACGGCGAAGGAAGGGCGCCAATTGCAGATTGTTCCTGTTTTAATTCAGGCCCTGTTATACGATGTTGCGCTGGTTGAACGAGGCCGTGAAATGGCTCGACTTTTCCTGTTGGAATATTGGGGGGGTTGGTGGTGGACTACCCAAGCTTCTTTTCCCACGCATCAAATGCAACTCAGACTCGACAGGATCTTTTCCTACCCTTCAATTCCCAAATTATCGAATTTGGAGTCTAACCTATGTTTCCAACAAAATCATGACTACTTCGGCCGACTGCATCGTCCTGCCGGCATGATAGCGAGGCGCCCCGTTTGGGATGAGCTGGCGGACTTGAACCGTCTGCTAACCAACCAAGCATTAGACCAACAAATGCCGGAAATACGTGGCAGTATGGCAGACGTGAAAAACTCAGAGGCCCGCAGTGGTGCAAAAGGTAGAATCCTGACTATTGGATTCTAAATTTGTCGATGGGGCCTCGACCTCCGCCATTCCAACCCCCCTGTCAACGAGGGTCTTGATCTTGATGGAATTTTTTCAGCAACCCGTTGCAGCTATCAGATGGTATCTGGATTGACGAAACAGTCATCAAAAAGCGATAGAGTGCAATCTCGATCTTGCCCACCGGTTACCGACGACGAGTCTCTGCTTCGGCGGCCGCCGTGCTGCAGGAAACCGCGAATAGAGTCAAAGTCCACACAGAGTCCGTCTACGAAGTATACATTTATCGAACGAACCTTGCTCTTGCATCATCCAGGACCATGTCTTGGGCATCTTTCGCTATATCCCTGTGATCCACGGAGGGCCAAGAAACCAATGGCAAGGTATTCAGCAATATTGCTATGCGTTGTAGCACTTCGGAGGCTATTTTCGGTGCCCTATTAGACCTGATTCTGGGTTATTCTCCGTCCGTGGAGTAATCGAGGCTTGATGATAGTCGACAGAAGAGCACCAGAAGTCGAATGATGATGGAGCGTGGTGTTTTGGGCGATGAGTAAGGCACCACCTGCGAAGTATATGGGGTATTCTCTTGTGCTATAAAAAGAAAGAAGCGTGGCCGATAAAGCGGCACCGAAGCTTATTCCCCGATGAATGGTGGAACGCCGCCGCCAAGCCGCCAGAAACTTCTCACCGCTCACAATGTTCGAGTCTGTCAGCCCTTGGAAGAGCCAGCAGCTTCAAGGTTGACTTTGGCGAAGACCCAGGCATGGAACCATTTGGAATCACAACTCCTGCATTTCGAGCCCAACGTCTGAAGGGCTCGGCCCAGACCCTCTTTCGCGGCTTCTCGGCGACAATCACAACCCACTCGACCAGACAACCCACTCGACCAGACAACCCGCTCGGCCAGACAACCCTCTTTGGTCCAACAACGAGTACAGGGATGAGAAGCCAGGGTAGCAACTCCCGGCTGTGGACTTGCAGGAAAAGTGTTCAAGAATGGACTGCTGAAGCCGATTCTGCTACGCAGCATGGCAGGCTTGACTTGGTATGATACCTGGCTAAGATGACAGTTGATATTGTGGCGCTCAGCTGATACTGACGGATGTGATGATTTGACGGCTTCGCAGCTCATGGAGAAATGGGTGTGTGGAAAGGAAAGGGAGGGAGGGGGAGCTGCATGATATTAATTCTGTTGCCTGGAGGCGGATATGCCCTGACGGGGATGTCTGGTCTGAGCACCAGTGCCTGCCAAAGAAGAGTCGGGCCGTCTGATGATCTAAATTGCTTGGCTGGATTTGAAACGCTTCTTTACGTATGTTGTTCTCGAACTACCTTTTGCGTACTATGTAGCCTCTTGCCAGCGACGCTTGAGCAGGGTGATGATCCTGCTGGATTACGGGAGGAAGTGTTGACTGTCGTCAGTTAATCTCCGTCGACCTCTGTTTGGAAAAAGGACCTTTTGTTTTTAAAATGCCTGTCACAGGGCTATTAGTCAGTCAGACATTCATGATAATAGCACACGCTTTAATGATCCCGAGCCGAAGGAGGAGTGGCAAGTTATTCATTTGGAAGCCAAGTCGTAAATTCTGTGCCTTGTCCTTCTGACAAATGTCCCGGTTGATTGATCCTACGCTAACTAACATTGGATACTCTGGAATATATACTTTCCCGTTTTCTTTTTTACTTATGCGGCAACAGGCACGTTCTCTGTAGCCTCTACGTCCAATTCTGCCTTCGGTTCTGACTGCAGCGGCACGACCATGCCACCGGCACAAAGCGAACCGCTTGCGGCCGCCGTAACGACCGTCTTGATCATAATTCCACAATCACCTGCGGCAAAAACTCCGGAAACACTAGCCTCCCCGAACGGTGCCGAGGTCTTGATGTCTCCGGTTTCTGTCATCTCCAGCCCAAGCTGATCCGCAAAGGGCCCGTTGACCTTTGTCCAAGGGGCATGGGCGAGGAATCCTTCCGTGACTTCTTCGTTGGTGTCAAAGGTGATGGTGACGTTGGTATGGCCTACCATCCGCACCTTAGTGATCTTGCGCGTGTCGATCTTGAACGGGTTGTTGGACAGAGTTGCGATTTCTAAAGCAAGAGCCTCATTTCCGTGGGTGTAGATTGTGACTTGCTTGCCGAGTGGACGAGCCATGTACGCGATATGCGTCGCCCTCTTGATATTCCCCACAGCACCAAAGGCGAGGACGCCGACGCTCTCCGCCCCGCGCTCCTCGAAGCCGTGGCAGAAGAGACAGTAGAAGATTCCTCGTCCCCAACAATCATCGTATCCCAAAATATCATCGGGAGCAATATCCGTTACCCCGGTAGCCAGTATAAGCTGTCTCCCAAACCAAGTCTTGCCATCCGCGTCCTCAGCTTTGAAGAGCCCTTCTTTGACTTTGGATGTCTTCAGAACCTGGACGTCGGCAAATGTTACACTTTCTGAGTAACGCGCCTTGATATCCTCTCTCGCCTTTGCGCGGAAGGTTGATGGTGGGACGTGGTCGAAGCCGAGGACGTTGTGCATGTTTGTTGCGCGGGCGTTGCGGTAGAGACCCGAGTCGAAAAGGACGGAGGTGTAGAGCTGGCGGGAGAGGGCGGTTGCCGCGGCGAGACCGGCGGGGCCGGCGCCAACTATGAGGGCGTCGTGGAGCATTGGTGCTGTGCTGTTGGGTGCCATTTGGGATACGAGACTTGTCGATGGGACGGCTCTGATGAGTGTCTTGAAAAGGGATTTCATGTAAGTGTGAATTGACGCTGTTATCGCTTTCATGCGCTTCTGTTCTGTTGATGCAAGGTCCGATTAAATTTGCAGAGGAGGATAGTATGTGTTTTATACCTTTCAATGGAAAAGGACACCGGCTGCCCGACCTGAAATGCGGACGTGGCAGATGTCTCCGAAACGGCAGAAAGTCGCCGAGATCATCGGATCCGATGTGGGGCTGGTCACCCGGCGAGGGAAAACTCTCCGAGAAAAGCTTACAAAGAGACGTACGCGAGCATGTTTCATATGTGAGGCTGGGAAATCTTCTTCAAAGTCTTACACTTGTATAAAGCATCATGTGCAGCCTATTTTTGTCGCCAAGGACTTGGTGGTAGAGGAGGTAAAACTTTAGGGGATTTGGTCCAGTGATCAACCGGCACAGACTATGTAATTCATCGAAGCACTATGCAGTTGTTACGTCAATCTTGACTATAGAAATGTTGAAGATATCGTTTGGCGTGAATGTGATGGGGATGCATGAAAATAACAGGCAGGTTCTTATTAATAAATGAACCAAGCCTGTGACATCGTTGAAGGTTGCTATCGTCTTTACTATTGATGATTACATTCACACCGCACACTCATTATGGGACCTCACTCGTCGTATACTTCGATCAGGTACTAATCACGCAGTTTTATATCTTCAGCCCGCGACTTATCAATATCATAAACATTAGACTCATGAAGAAGTAAATCTAGCTCAAGCAACCGGTCTTTACAAAACTTTAAGATTCCTTCACCGAAGCAGCAATGACTAGCTTTTTGTTCAAACCACCGGGTCTTCCAGCAATGTTCTCAGGGATGTGACAGACCTCATCGTTGATGATATACACATACTTCTCCCCATCGCACCCGGAATCCTCAAACCACCGCTTGAAAACATCCTCACTGAACACGACGTGCCGATTCGTCGTTTTAAGCACCTCATGCTCAAAAACCTCAGCATCTTCAGGCTGAGATTCACCGACCGCTTTCACCTCCTTCGCCGATGGTTCATTGTGGTCTATCCCTTCAACGGCAATGAGAACGCCGCCAGGTTTGAGACGCTGAGCGAGGAGATTCAGCATGGCGGGCGGGTCGTCGAGGTGGTGCAACGCCATGGAGATGATGACCACGTCAAATGTTCCAGGAGATGCTAGCGATGCATCTGTATACAAGTCACCTGCGATGGCATGGGCTTGGGAGGAGTCGTAGCCCAGGCGTGTCGCGCAATCATTGAAGCGGGCTACGATGGCGGGGGCGACGTCGATGCCGAGAATCTCATCGACGAAGGGGGCAAGGGCCTGGTGTATGCTTCATATTAGCCGGAGAGGCGAGTAAATGCATGCGCCACAACGTACCCAGGAAGCACCCCCGTAGGCGCAAGCATAGTCCAGAAGACGGACGGGATCGGATGAGTCCCGTGGCCGCAGGCCCAAGTTTGGGGCCTGGATGCGGAGGAATCGGGTGAGTTGCTCGACGTAGGCCTTAAGCCAGTCTTGCTCGAAGAAGGTGTCTGCGTTTGCACTATGTGTCTGCCTGTCAGTTGTATGCGGGGAGCTGACGGGGATCCCAAGAGGTGACTGACTCCCAGAATACGCGATTGAGCTTCGCAAGGGACGTTGTTCGGGACTCAGTTACGGAGGACATAGTTTCGGATGGTTTCTGGTTTGGAACAATAGTTTCTACTCTTGTCTATGTTTGCCTTTAGAAGTACAGCCTCTAACCTGGCGGCTTGACGTTCTTATAGAAATTGATATCCTGATATATCAATGTGTTCGAGCACAGCTGGGAAGTTCCCATCATGCCGGAGAGTATTCGGCAACTTTACCAACTAGTGTGGCCCATGGAGCTTCGACGCGGAGACATTCAAATAACCATCAGGGTTGGTACTTGAAACCGCGGGGTATTAACACAATCCAAAATCAACGGATGGCATCAAGTAATGGCACTCATAACGCCTGACCTGCGGGCTCAATCGCTGTAGGTCGTCTTCTGCCCTCGCCCATCTCGTGCATGGCCCACTCGTACACAGCCCACTGGACCGCGTTGACAATAAATGCACGCACACTGCAAATGGTAAGTCCCCTAAAGAAGACCTTCATGCCGCCTTGTTGGTATGCCTCCTTGGCGACCTGCATCGCGCCCGCACGCTTAGGCAATTGTTGCGGTGAGCCCCTCGCCCCAAGCAGGGGCGATGTCTCCCCCGAAGCCTCAAACGCCTGCGTTTGCACGCGCGTCTTGATGACGTCGAGCGGGAAGATGCTCACCCAGGTAACGATCCCAGCAAGACCGCCGCAGAAGAGTACCTTGGCGGCCTCCTCCCGGAAATTCGTCTCCTTGACCCCGTCGCCGCCAACGCCCATCCACCGTGTGCTGAGCTCATACGACCAGAAGTAGAATCCGTAGCCAATACTGTCCCGCAGCGCTGTAACCACGCCGCCAAAGTACAGCCCCCGCACACCCTCGGCGCGCCACACGTTCCTGGTGATGGCCCAGCTCGACGCCGGTGGTGATGACAGTTGGGCGCGACACTTGATCAGCTCGGTCGGGGTGCTCACGACCCAGGTGGCCAGACCGCCAACAGCGCCGGCCACCCAGGTGGTCCAGAGGCTGGATTTTACGTCGAGGGCCGAGTTAAGGGCGGCTTCGGTGCGATTGTAGGAGACGAAGAGGAGGGCGTTGAGGGCACCGTAGCCGAGGATCGGGGCGGCGGAGCCGGTCACGAGTGAGGCGGGGGACTCGAATTGGCGGATGTAGGAGGTCGCGGTCGCGGCGGTGGTCGGGGTTTGGCCTGCAGCGGGGAGGGTGGTACGGGCTTGGAGACGGACTTTGAGGAGGTCGAGTGGGTTCCCGATTATGATGCCCACGGCGCCGCTAATGTAGCCGGCCCAAAAGTCGGCCGACATTGTGGCAATGTCTGAGGTGCGGATTCAAATGATTTTGTTAATTGGCAAGATGCCGTTGTCTGTACCGGAATCACGAATGGCGGTACAGGCCGCGGGTGTCAGGATCGCGGTAGTGGTTGACGCGGGCTTGGGCGACAGCGACTAGGGTGATGATGCCGAGGTAAGAGAGCATCCATCCGCCGCCGGCTATGGCCCAAAAGCGGGCATTCTTCAGCGGGTTCGGGTTCGGTTTGCGGACGCGGGTGAGGTATTGGTAATGAGCGAAATGGGCAAAGATGGTGCCGCCGAGGATGGAAGTCCAGTTGTCGGCGATCCAGATGGAGCGGGCAGAAGGAGGGCGGAGCGGGGTCCCGGAAGGAGGGGAAGACGAGGGCAGAGGCTGTGACATTTGTGCTTGTCTGCTTGGGCGGTATTCGAGACCGAGTCCACGTCGAAAGTTGCCGGGGGCCGGATCCGGATCCACTGTTAGAGATGCCGCAGCCAGTGCGTCTGTGTCTGTGTCAGACGTCGAGCACGTGAAGATGCTGTTGCGTATGGGTGGGTGGTGGTGGATTGATGTGCGGGTAGGAAGCCAATTGAGTTCGGGCGTGAGTCAATTGACAGATACAAGAGTGGAAGAGAGGGCAGGCTGGCGACACGACAAGACGCGATACGAGACAATGGAGTTGGAATGTGGATTTATTCAGGTTGTCGCTGTCGAATGATTTTTGGTGAGATTTGAGATTGGGAAAGGAAAAATATCCGAGAGGTTCCGAGCTCCCCATGTTGCCTGACGTCAAGGGAGGGAGGAGGACCCATGCGCCGTAGAATTTGGGGTAACCTTGCACAATGTTAGTACAGTTCTTCTGGACGGCTATGAATTTAACAATATTCCCAAGTTTACACAATGCATTGTTTCGGGTCAGAGTCCGTTCGTAACTCTACAAACATGGGGAGAGTGCATCGTGAAGCCATATTATCAGAAGTTTTAATGGGATTTAAGAGTCGTATTTCAACACCTGACTACGAGAGTAACCACACATGAGAGTTGACTGGCCGCGTATCACCACCTACCACCATCGTCGGCTGTATGTTTAGGACGACGAAGACCAAGGCAACGTCAGCTCTAGTTCTCATGCACCGTCCAACTCCACGGTTCGATCGATCGGTTGGTCTCTGCAGACATTTTGATTTGGTAACGACCTAGTATAGGAAGGTGGCGGGAGCATTGACCATAACGCGTTATATAAGCAGAACCGTAATGCTTAATGGCTCGGCTGCCTGCCTAGCGCGATCAGGTGACAGCGTGTTTGGGTGGCGACGCGGGCCTAGTCGCGCTTTCTCCAAATCAACAACCGGAACCCAGGATTCATTCCCCCCCTCCCATGATTATCCGCCACTCTCTTGCTCTCTGCGACAGTTCACCAAGGTGTCGCATACTCTGCACCTGCAGACTTGTAAAACTGTCAATCGCGGCCCATCATGTATGTTATTTCTTGTCTCATACTACTTTATGCCCAAGAACCGCTTGTTAACTCTTCCATAGGACTGTCGATGTTACCGCCACCCCGGGCGCCAACAAGGAGAACATCCCCGCCAAGAAATGGACTACTCCTCAATCTGTTGACAGGCTACATAAGCCATTCAAATGTCCCGGATCAGCAACGAGAACCGTTGCAACTGATCGGCCGGCGCGAAAGAAGAGGAGGGTCGACTACAAGGGTGCCGATGGCGACGCCGACGCAGACAAGCCTTGGACCAACGCCGACCGACTTGCTCTCGCCAACCGCGACGTAAACAAGTTCCCAGTATTTCAGGCCAAGGACAGGTCAACAGTGTTCCGCAAGGCATTCTCCGTACCACTCATCAACAAAGACTCGTCGTCGTGGAACCCTAATCGACCTCCCCCAACTCTTGGCCTGCGCACGGGAGCTACTTTCATCGCCAAACCGTTGCATGACCCCAGTGGCGAATTTTCAATTGTACTGTACGACCCGACTGTAGACGACAAGCCCAAGGAGACCGAGAAGAAAGAGGTTAAAGAGGATGCCGAGACCAAAACTAAAATTGACGCGCCTCTCGTCCACAAAAGCTTGGCCGAGATTCTCGGAATCAAGAAAAAGGTTGAAGGGGAGCACCCCCGAGTACCTGTCGTCATTGACCCGCGGCTGGCCAAGGTTCTCAGACCACATCAGGTCGAGGGTGTTAAGTTCATGTACAGATGCGTCACTGGCATGATTGAGGAGAAGGCGAACGGCTGCATCATGGCTGACGAGATGGGTCTGGGCAAGACGCTCCAATGCATTACTTTGCTATGGACTCTTTTGAAACAATCCCCAGACGCCGGAAAAAATACCATTCAGAAGGCCATCGTGGCCTGCCCTTCCAGTTTGGTACGCAACTGGGCGAATGAGTTGGTGAAATGGTTGGGCGCCGACGCCATCACTCCCTTTGCGATCGACGGAAAGGCATCAAAAGAGGAGCTGACACGACAGCTGCGCCAGTGGGCCATTGCTAGTGGTAGAGCAGTCACTCGGCCAGTCATCATCGTGTCTTACGAAACTCTACGTCTCAATGTTGAGGAGTTGAAGCATACCAAGATTGGTCTAATGCTTTGTGACGAGGGCCACAGACTCAAGAACGGAGACAGCCAGACGTTTAGTGCACTGAACAACCTCAATGTCACACGGCGAGTTATTCTGTCCGGAACACCCATTCAAAACGACTTATCGGAATACTTCTCCTTGATCAGTTTCGCAAACCCTGATCTGCTTGGCACTCGTTTGGAATTCCGCAAACGATTCGAGCTTCCTATTTTGCGCGGACGAGACGCCGATGCCACCGAGGCTGAGAGAAAGAAGGGCGATGAGTGTCTGTCTGAGCTCTTGGCCATTGTCAACAAGTTTATCATTCGCCGCACTAATGACATCTTGTCCAAGTACCTACCCGTCAAGTATGAACACGTTGTGTTCTGCAATCTTGCGCCCTTCCAGCTCGATCTTTACAATTACTTCATTACCAGTCCGGACATTCAGGCGCTTTTGCGCGGTAAGGGTAGCCAGCCCCTTAAGGCCATCAACATTCTCAAGAAGCTTTGCAATCACCCGGACCTGCTCAATATAGCAGATGACTTGCCCGGATCAGAAAATTGCTGTCCCGATGATTACGTGCCCAAAGAAGCTCGAGGACGTGATAGGGACATCAAACCTTGGTACTCAGGCAAGATGCAGGTTCTCGACCGCATGCTAGCCCGCATTCGTCAGGATACAAACGACAAGATTGTGCTTATTAGCAACTACACGCAGACTCTGGATCTGTTCGAAAAGCTTTGCCGTTCCCGGGCATATGGCTGTCTACGCCTCGACGGTACCATGAACGTCAACAAGCGCCAGAAGCTCGTTGACAAGTTTAACAACCCTGACGGAGAAGAATTCGTTTTCCTCCTCAGTTCCAAGGCCGGTGGTTGCGGTCTCAATCTCATCGGCGCCAACCGACTGGTTCTCTTCGATCCCGATTGGAACCCCGCCGCAGATCAGCAAGCTCTCGCTCGCGTGTGGCGTGACGGCCAGAAAAAGGACTGCTTCGTCTACCGTTTCATCGCCACAGGTACCATTGAGGAGAAGATATTCCAGCGTCAGTCTCACAAGCAGTCTCTGTCAAGTTGCGTTGTCGACTCAGCCGAGGACGTCGAGCGCCACTTCTCGTTGGACAGCCTGCGCGAGTTATTCCAGTACCGACCGGGCACAAATTCGGACACGCATGACACATTCAAATGTAAGCGGTGCAAGCCTGATGGCAGGCAATATATCAAATCGCCTGCCATGTTGTACGGTGACACGAGTACGTGGAACCATTTCGTGAATGAGGGGTTGAAGCCCATTCAGGATCTCCTATTGAGACAGGAGTGTGGTGAGCCCGAAGTGTCGGCTGTGTTCCAGTACATTTCGCATTAGATGAGGGTTACTTGCATGTACTATGATTAGAGAGTGTTGTTCAAGGCTTGTAGAACGTGTCTGGAGTTGATGAGTTTCGGATGGCGATGGTGTCAAGGTGCAAGGAAGCTGTATTTGGGTTATGAAATCGGATGTTATGACGTGTCCAGTGCAGATGGATTGTTTGCCACAGGTGATACACGCTACGTGGCGGTACTCTAAGAGCATTTCACGCTCGAGAACAAATCAAAAGAAATATGTGCAATGTCATCTTTCTTCCCATCTAATGCTGTGTATGCAATATACACAAAAACCTCGACATCACCGTCTATAGCTCGTCTATCACATGCGTCTTCTCCGCAGGAGGCTCCTCCCAGTTGCGGCTCTTCGCGTTCTTCTCCTCCACAACCGGTTTCTGTTGCTCCTCCTCGCGCCCATCCTTGACATCTTCCTTCTTGGGCGCCTCGACCGGCAGACCCTTGCGCTTGCGGTCGAGGGCGGCAATCTCGTCATCGTAAACTGTCCACTCAGGCACCTGGCGACGAGCGCGGTCGAGCTTGGGCTCCTTGGTCTGCGGGTTATTGCACAGATCAATAGTCTTTGCATCGCGCTGGCTCTCGTCGGAGCACCAAGTCTCGCACCACAGCCACTCTTGCGGCAGGCTGTGGATGGGGATCTGGAACTGCATGTGGTTGGGCAGGTCTTGGTCCAAGTTGGCCAGACTGTTGGGGTCGGCGCTGAGGGAGTGGTAGGTTTGGCGCAAACGATCGCCGGCAGCGATCTCGCGGAAACGACGAAGATCGACCACGTACAGGGCTGAGATGTGATAGGGTTGACCACGCAGGTAGTTAGCCCAGTAGCCCTGTTTCCAGAAGCGGAAGCCCTCCATTTCGGTGCGGGAGTCGCACATGGGGGTGAAGCCATAAGGCTTGCCCTCCAGGTCGAGGTTGACGAGGGTGATCATGTCGGTGCGGACGATCTGGTCGGCATCGACGAAGATAACCTTGTCGAGGGACAGCGGGAAAAGAACATCGAGAAAGAGGATCTTGTAGCCCCAGATCTCACGCTGCTTCTCCTTTTGCTGGCGTAGCCAGTGAGGCCACTTGAATGTTACCATTTCGTATTTGAATCCGTACTCCTCGGCCATATGCGGGATGAATTCTTTGAACGAAGGAGATAGAAATTGCTCAATGAACCAAAACTTGACTGTGTGCTTAGTGTTCTTCATGACGCTGACCATCATGATGTTCAGCATGCGCTCATAGAGGTGGCCACTGGCAACAGAGAAGATGTTTATCTCGGCGTGCTCCTCATCAGATGCAGACTTTTTCTTGCCGAGAATGCCTTCGGCGAACTTGAAGCCCCGGCCAACGATGCTGTTGTCCTCAACTTCTGCCAAAACATCCGCTTCTTCTTGGCCCGGCTGGCGAGACAAACGAGGGTACAGGGTCGTGCCCTGGAAATCCATTAGCACTACCTCAGTGCCCTCATCGCCTGGTACGGGAGTCCACCCCTTCGCACCGATGCTATCGATGGTGAAGATGTCAGAGCTTCTTCCTTGCTTGAGTTGAATGTTGTAAAACCCTGGATTGGCCTTGAATTGGAAGTAACCAAGGTTGGCCATGATAATAGTATCGGCGAAATGGGGATCCTTCTCAGTGCCCAGGACGAGTTGCGCACCGCGTGGTGGTGCTGTTTGCTGGCCCTCGCGGGAGTGTCCCTCAATAAGAATACTCTCGAGCTCATAGGAAGCGTGCACGTTCGCCTTGATGGAGCTCAGCTTGATGTTGTCTGGGTCATGTACTGAGACCTTAGGTGCAACCAGCCAAGATGGAGGTACATCCATGCCTGCATTCAGAAGAGCCTCTGAAGGCAAACTCTTGAAAGATGCCTCCAGGGCTCGCACATTGCCAGATTCATCGAAACTCGGTTGGGACTCCAAAACGTATCGGAAGAATCTCTTCACAGGGAGCTCGTCGATCTTATCCTTCGGGTTGAGGAAGAGCTTCAGATACACTCCGTCCAGCTCGGAGAGGACCTTCAGAATTGGCGCCCATCGCTGAGCCTGCTCACTGGCAGGATTCAAAACGCCAACCAGATGAATGCTTGAGGTCTCGGGGTTTCCAATTTGAATGGCGGTGTAAGTCGAGTTCCAGGTATCGTGAGCACTGATACGCAAGGATGGCGCAGACTCGAAAATACCGGCTGGAAGATCGGATATGGTTGACAAAGCCGTGACTGATGTAATTTTGGCGGCTGCCAGAGGCCCAGAGATTTTATCAGTCAAGCCCAACTCGTCAACCGCTGTGTAGACGGGGAGAATGCGAACTTTTTGTTCAAACTCAAGGACGTATTGGAAGTCATCGCCATGGAAAGGCTCAGTTTCGGCGAAGGGTCCAATTACTCGTCCGTTAAGAATTAGTACGCTTGAACCGGGCTGAATAGCGGCGAAGGACAAGAATTCGTTGAGATCTGCCGCATAAATTCCCTCTGAATCACCAGCAGCACCATCAACGATTCCCTTGATATCAGGGAGAGACTCAACATCGGCGAGCTTGTCACCGATATTCATCAATGCTGTGTTGACAGCAGAGGCTGACGCAGATACTGAAGGATTGTGGAGAATATCTAGCCGAACGCCAGGGTTGTTGCGGCGGAATGCCAAAGCTGAGAGCAAAAGGTTAGCTCCTTCGTCGGAGGTGAAATCACCCACGACCGTCAACACTGCCCAATTCTCCTTGGTAGAGTCTGCGTAAGCCTCAATGACTGGGATTTTGCCGAAGAGACTGTCATGTTCAGTATAGATTTTGTTGACATCGAGGATCTTGAGAGATTTATCGTCTTCCGGATAGATGTAGGTATTGCGTCGTTTGACTGCCTTTTCGAGGAAGTAGTCCGGAATCCATCCTTCTTCGTCAATCGTACCCGTGTAGACAGCCCGCTGAATCAACTGCAAATCACCTGTGGCCTTCATACTCATAGCCTGAAGCCAGTTCTTTTCACGAGGGACGGCCAGGCCGTTGATGAAAACGGGTGGAACGGGGGTGTTCGCGTTCAGCCTTCTCGCCCAACTTTGGGCAAATTTGACTACCTTGTCAAGCTCCTCGGACTGCAAGACCTCATCAAAAGAGAGTATTTTTGAATCTGGAAGCGCTTCGCGATCCTTGACAGCTTTCTCAAATGAACTTTGATCGGGCTTTTCTGTCTTGGACTCTTGCATGGCAACGTCCAGGTACTCCACGAACACATCCAAGCCGTAAACGTCGAGGAGATAGTAGAGAACCTTGCTGATATTGGCAGCATCTTCCGTGGGCGTCAGAGGGACCAAGCCAAAGCGGATTGGAACTTTCCGCTGAATAAATGAGTTGAGCTGGGCCACCACGCTAAGGTCTTCCATCTTGGAGAAGTCCACGGGAACAATGAGGTTGAAAATGTCTCTCTTGATTGGAGGCAGCTGGCCGGGGTAAACACGCTGGAGGAGCTAGAAACGGATGAGTTTACCTGCCCTCGAAACAACAGAAAAATGCCATGGAAGACTTACCGACATCAATTGGTCTGGGAAATCTTCGTATCGCTCATCCTTTTCAAGATCGTTGAGGAACATAATGACACTGTGGTCTTCAACATCATCCGTCCAGTCAAAGCGCAGGGGTTCCTCATCTGATTTAGACTCGGCAACCTTGGGGTGGCCAAGGAGAGACACCGCCTGACCTCCAGAGAAACCAAGATCACGTACGCCGTCAATCAGTTTGCGTTCGCGTCGGAGAAGATCAATCAAAGTAAAAGCCTCAATCTGGCGCTCAATGAGTTGGATACCGTTCATCCAGAGAACGTTCATGCCGCTAGGTACTAGTTGTTGGCGGTTCTGTTGGTGCTCGGCAAGGAAGTCTGTAGAGACATTGTGGGCGGCAATTGACGTCGAGAACTTGGGGAAATCCTGGGTCAATCTGAGCAGGGCCTCGAAGGGGTTTTGGCTCTGCATGACGAACGAAGCGGCCTTGAGGCCGAGCTCATGGAGTTCCGACTTAGCCAGCGGCTTCAGATCGGCCACCTCCTCCTCAGCATCGAGAACTTCCTCGGAGGTAACGGTCTTTTGTGAATCATCGCTATGCGCCTCTCGATCATCAATAACGATGTAGTCGGTCCTCTTCAATGCCAGTTCAACACCATAACCGCTGACAGGTAGGGGTTCCTCGTAGCTGCCCGCGGGCTTCGTGTAACGCAGACGGTATTCAATCTCGCCGTTGCGAGCCTTCTTTGCCAAGGTGCTGTGGAAGGCACCGAAAGCAGAGGAAGTCGGGTCTGCATAAAGGACGGCCCCGTTGCCTGATCCCAGAACTCGGTCAAAGGGTAGAGCCTTCGCCCCACCAAAATTGGAGTCCTTGGGCGTGTCGAGAGACGGAGCGCAGTACTGCTTTCCCTCCAGCTCGGCCCATATTTCGCAACCATCCCGGGCGCCAGGTCCGAGTTTCGGTTCAACGGCAGTTCGGTAATACTGATAGTGAGCCTCGATTCGTGGGGCGGCAGTTCTCAGAGACAGAGCCAACTTGAAGGTGGAGAGCGCTTCAGGAGCGGTAATGTGTCCATCCTCGTGAAGGACGTGGAGGAACTTGTCGTAGACTTCTTTATCGGACTTGGTTCCGCTAAAGTGTCCGCTAGCGATACGGTCGAGCAGCGGGAAATAAGCAGTTGCGTTTTCACCCGCGGCGGTTTCACTGAGGGACAAGAGGTCAGCTCTGCGATGCAGCGAGGTATAAAGGTATCCAAGTTGCGGACGAGGTAGCTTACAGCAGTTCGAGAAGGTAAGGGCCAGACGGGAAGGCGGCCTTCATGTCCACAGTGACCGAGGGAACTGCTGCGACATTGACGGCTGCCAACAGCGTCAGGGCAAGGCCCGTTGGCAGTTGAGCCAGGCGCACCATGGTGAAGGAGGAAACGTGACGGCCGGCGCAGGGCTGTCCTCCGGGGTTGTAGTTGCTTTCAGTTGACGGGGTGGGAGAGAGTGGTGACGACGTTCTTGGTTGGGTTGGGTGGACGGGGCTTTCTAGGAAGCAGACAAGGCAAGTTGCTTCTGGAAATTCCGTGGGTCGAAGAATGAGTGAGGCAGGAGCGCCTGATTATCTAGTGGTATTTATCGCCTCTGTCGCATAATTGTTGCAAGAATGCTTGGAGGGGTCCTTGAAATCAAGTACCGTTTAGGCCTACCGTAGCCGGGGGCCAAGTGTAAGTGAGCCCGCGCGCCTTCTGAACACATTGACAAAAAGAGCTGTACCAAACAGGACTAGCGTCGTCTACGCCAGGGGTCTTAGGTCCACGGGAGCAGCGGCAGAAAACGGGCCTACTGGAGGGGCAGGTGCCTGGGGCCACAGGCGACTTTGGCAGTCACGGCAAGGGGGCCGTCCAGCTTGGGCGGTGAGATTCCGGAGGCCGGCAGAACTCTGATGCGGAAGCTCTTGTCAGCCCAATCGGCGCCATTGGACCCACAAGCAACCCACACTTTACAGATGGCCACGAAGCGGAATTGTTACTAGGGGCTCTGAGACGAGGAAGTGGCCTTTACGTATCTCTCTACCTACTACGGATACATCTACGCATCCAACCCCTTCACCGCGCCTCTCTGTGACCCGTGAATGTCACTATCCTCCCCAATTCCAGCTGCAACCTCTCTTGGTCGGTAAGCTGGCCTGCACTCGAACACTACCTCCAGAGGTGCCGCCTGTTCCCCTTGCTGGTTGCTAGAAGCTCCGGCTTCACCTCCCCGCCAAAATGCAGGCCTCCTCGGGCATGTTGACCAAGGTATGCCCCGTCTACGGCGCATTGAGTCGGCGCTCCCTATCGCATGGGCTTCATTGCTCACGTAGCCTGTAGTTCGAGTCCAAGTCCTCCCGCGCGAAGGGCATCGCCTTTCACCCCAAGAGGTAAGCATCCTGTCCAGACCTACCGCTCGCGAGATGTGCCCCCTGGCTGACGTATAGCTTCCAGACCATGGATCCTCGTCGCCCTTCACTCCTCCACCATCCAGCTTTGGGATTACCGTATGGGCACATTGATCGATCGATTCGAAGAGCACGATGGCCCGGTTCGAGGAATTGACTTCCACAAGACGCAACCCCTCTTCGTGTCGGGAGGCGACGATTACAAGATCAAGGTCTGGTCCTATCAGACCCGCCGATGCTTGTTCACTCTGAACGGTCATCTGGACTATGTCCGCACTGTCTTCTTCCATCACGAGCTGCCGTGGATTCTGTCGGCTTCCGACGACCAGACCATCAGGATATGGAACTGGCAAAATCGCTCTCTTAGTGCGCACAACCCCTAGGATCCCTTGAACGCCCATGATGGATGACTGACCATGGCTTGCATTGCAGTCTGCACGATGACAGGACATAACCACTACGCTATGTGCGCCCAATTCCACCCGAAGGACGACCTCGTTGTCTCTGCCTCCCTCGACCAGTCCGTCCGTGTCTGGGATATTTCCGGCCTGCGCAAGAAGCACTCGGCGCCGACATCGATGACCTTCGAAGACCAGGTCGCGCGGGCGAACCAGAACCAGACCGACATGTTTGGTAACACCGACGCTGTAGTCAAGTTTGTTTTGGAAGGCCATGATCGTGGCGTGAACTGGGTCGCTTTCCACCCTACCATGCCCCTCATTGTTTCTGCTGGCGATGATCGACTCGTCAAGCTTTGGCGCATGAGCGAAACCAAGGCCTGGGAGGTTGACACGTGCAGAGGACACTTCCAGAACGCCTCTGGCTGTCTGTTTCACCCCCACCAGGACCTGATTCTCTCCGTCGGAGAAGACAAGACCATTCGCGTCTGGGACCTCAACAAGCGCACTGCGGTGCAATCCTTCAAGCGCGAGAACGATCGATTCTGGGTCATTGCTGCCCACCCCGAGATCAACCTCTTCGCCGCTGGTCATGACAACGGTGTCATGGTCTTCAAGTTGGAGAGAGAAAGGCCGGCGTCTGCGGTATACCAGAACAACCTCTTCTACATCACCAAGGAGAAACACGTCAAGTCATACGACTTCCAGAAGACCATCGAGAGCCCGACTCTACTGTCGCTGAAGAAGCTCGGCAGCCCCTGGACCCCGCCACGGACTCTTTCCTACAACCCTGCCGAGCGCTCGGTTCTTGTCACTTCTCCCTCCGACAGCGGGTCCTACGAGTTGATCAACCTCCCTCGCGACGGATCCGGCGCGATCGAGCCCACCGAGTCGAAGCGTGGTCAGGGCAACTCGGCCATCTTCGTCGCACGTAACCGCTTTGCTGTTTTGAACACCTCCAGCCAGACGATTGATATCAAGGACCTGTCCAACAACACGACCCGATCTTTCAAGCCGCCTGTCGGAACCAGCGATATTTACTTTGGTGGTACCGGCAACCTTCTCATCATCACTCCCACGGTCGTTCACCTCTACGACATCCAGCAGAAGAAGAGCGTCGCTGAGCTAGCTGTCAACGGCGTCAAGTACGTTGTGTGGTCCAACGACGGTCTCTACGCAGCACTTTTGAGCAAGCACAACGTCACTATTGTAACCAAAACCCTTGAGCAGGTTAGCACCCTGCATGAGACTATCCGTATCAAGAGCGCAACATGGGACGACGCCGGTGTTCTGCTGTACTCGACCCTCAACCACATCAAGTACACGCTTCTCAATGGCGACAATGGCATCGTTCGCACTCTGGACCAGACTGTCTACTTGGTTCGGGTCAAGGGCCGCAATGTGTACTGCCTTGACAGAGCGGCCAAGCCCAAGGTCTTGAACGTTGACCCTACCGAGTACCGATTCAAGCTTGCCCTCGTCAAGAGGAACTACGAGGAGATGCTCCACATCATACAGACCTCCAGTCTCGTCGGCCAATCTATCATCTCCTACCTCCAGAAGAAGGGCTACCCCGAGATTGCTCTGCAGTTCGTCCAAGACCCCACGACCCGATTCGAGCTTGCCATTGAGTGCGGCAATCTCGATGTTGCCGTTGAGATGGCCAAGGAGCTGGATCGCCCTAAGCTATGGCAAAGACTAAGTGCGGAGGCTTTGGCTCACGGTAACCATCAGATCGTCGAGATGGCGTACCAAAAGCTCAAGCAGTTCGACAAGCTTTCTTTCTTGTACCTGTCTACGGGTGACCACTCCAAACTTGCCCGTATGGCCAAGATCGCTGAGCACCGTGGTGACTTTACTGCACGGTTCCAGAACGCCTTGTTCCTTGGCGAGGTGGAGGACCGTATCCAGATGTTCAAGGAGATTGACCTCTGTAAGTTGAAGTGGTGTGAGGAATACTTTAGTCGACTAATATTGTGGCAGATCCGCTAGCATACATGACTGCTAAGTCTCACGGCCTGGAAGAGGAGTGCCAGGCCATTCTCGAGGCCACCGGTCTCACTGAAGATCAACTGGAGACGCCGACAATCGGAGAGGCCCTAACCCCACCCAAGCCCGTCGTTCCCACATTCAAGGCAAACTGGCCCACAAAGGCGACGTCGCAGTCAGTCTTTGAGAAGGCACTGCTTGGCCAGGTTGAGGGTCTGTCCTTGGAGGACGAGCCCGCAGCCGCCAACGGCTTTGACGACGCTGTTGAAGAGGTCGGTGCTGCGAAGAAGAACGGTAACCTCATTGACGTTGATGACGACGAGGATGCTGCAGGCTGGGATTTGGGCGATGACGTCGTTCCCGAGATTGAAAGCGACTTCGTGAATGTTGACAGCTCAGAGGCTGGTGGTGCCGGTAGCAGCGAAGCCGACCTCTGGGCTCGTAACTCTCCTCTTGCCGCGGATCATGTCGCTGGTGGCTCGTTCGAGTCAGCGATGCAGCTCCTCAACAGACAAGTGGGAGCAGTCAACTTTGCACCGCTTAAGCCTCGCTTCCTTGAGGTCTACCAGGCATCAAAAACGTATCTCCCAGCCTCTGCTAACCTTCCTCCTCTGATCAATTATGTGCGACGTACAGTTGAAGAAACGGATCCTAGGAAGGTGCTGCCCGTTGTGCCTCGCGACCTTGAGTTCCTGGCTACCAACGACCTTCAACAGGGCTACAACTCTATGAAGACAAACAAGCTCGAGGATGGTCTCAAGGTCTTCAAGGGTATCCTTCACGCCATTCTCATTAATGCAGTATCCAGCGAGAGTGAGGTGGCCGAGGCAAAGAAGCTCATCACGTCAGCCAGCGAGTATGCTGTTGCTATGGAGATTGAGCTTAGCCGTCGCAAACTCGGCACCGCCGGTGATGAGCTCAAGCGCAGCCTGGAGCTGTCTGCCTACTTCACCATCCCCAAGATTGAGGTTCCCCACCGACAACTCGCTCTGCACAACGCAATGCAGTTGGCGATAAGGAACAAGAACTACGGATCAGCACTGAGCTTCGCCAACCGGATTATTGCCAATGGCGGTTCGAGCAAGCTGACCGAAAACGTGAGTACCACCAATATTTTTTACTGGTGAAATCTGTTCCCAACTGACAATCAACGCAGGCCAAGAAGGCAAAGGCTCAATGCGAGCGCAACCCCTCAGATGCGATTGAGATTGAATTCGACCAATTTGCCGAGTTTGAGATTTGCGCGGCAAGTCACAGCCCCATCTACAGTGGCACTTCGTACGAAGAGTGCGCCTTTGACGGTTCCAAGTACCACAGTAAGTACAAGGGAACAGTTTGCAAGGTCTGCGAGGTGTGCGAGATTGGCAAGCATGGCAGTGGCCTGAAGCTCTTTGCGTAAAGACTTGGAATAATGGTTACCGGCCAATGATGGGAAAGCTGTAGAATGGCGCAGCACGCTGGGCCAAATGGGGACGGTCTTGGGAAAAGTTACTGTAGACAGGCTGGAGTGTCTGAATGGAATCCCAGGCTTTTGATTGTTAGCAATAGTTTGTGGGAGACGAATATATGGCATCACTTGATCAAGCTTTTTTGAAACAAAACGCGCGTCACCCTCGAAGTGTTCAATTGGTAGCGTCTTTGTATATGTTGTCCTTTTAGTCCTATCATGTAAACCATGCATATACGTCGGGGATGTACTTGCCACGCCTGGTTCGGGCAAGCATCCCAGGATAAGATCGCATCTCACCGGGCACACCAATGCTGCTGAGATCATCAAACGTTAAAGGCCTGGATTCCGTTGTGTCCATGCCCCTCTTTCATGGTCTATCGCATGATATTAGTACAATAAAAACAACCATCATCCCCCTCCGCTTCGTCCATCTGTCCCTCTCTATCTCTCGTCTACACAATAGTCTCCAGCTCCCTAGCGTAGCCCAGTGTGTTCTCTATCACCATCTGGCTCATCTCCTTCTCAGTAGTGCCGTCCTCGGCAGCAACGCCCTCGGCGGTGTCGGGGAAGAAGATCTGGCCGTCCTTAAGGATCCAGCCGCGCTGTTGGGCGAACGAGATAACATCCCCCTCAGAGTCGAGGAAGAGGAGGGACTTTGCGGAGCTGATGGGCAGGCTCGGGTAGGCGCGCTCGCTGCTCGAGGCGATTTCGGAGCGGATTTGGAAGGTGAGAATCTGTGATGGGCCTGTCAGCTCGGGTATCTCTACAAAATGGCCGGTGATTCGAGGGATCGGGATGGACATACCTCTGAGAAGACTCCGTACTCCTCGCTCGGCACCTCGCGGCTCTTCAGAGCGTTCCAAACGCGGTCGTAGCTTCCCTCCATCAACCACCTCTCAAGACGGATAGGGTAGCCGAGGTACTTGTCGCCTTCGACGGCGCCGCTGTCGCCGCCGCCCTCACGGTTAGCGAGGCTCTCGAGCTCGGAGTGAAACTCGGCGTAGCGGCCTTGGGTGAGAAGCAGCAGCAGGTAGAGTCCGGTGACCTTGTTGCGCTCGGGGATGTTGGGCTGGAGCACATTGGAGGGGAGCTCGTAGAAGGGCTGGAGCTGCTGAACATAGCGGGTGAAGGCGTCCGGGTTCTTTGCGCGGATGGAGGCGAGGGCTCCGAGCTCGTAGGTCTCGCGGGCGAGGGCGAGGAGCTGGGGCGAGGTTTGCGGGTTTGAGGGGGTGAGGGCGTTGAGCTGGAGGAGGTAGAGCTTTGCTTTGGAAAGGAGGGCGGAAGATTCGGGGTAGGGGAGGGAGGAACCCTTGGAGCGGAGTTGGGTGAGGACTTGTTGGAGGTTGCGGTCGGCCATTTTGGCTACTGCTGCTGCTGCTGCGGCTGCGGGGTGTGTAGTATTGGCGGGAGCTCTGGTGGCCGGGGGGGTATTGTTGGCCCTGGTGAGATGTATCGACTGAGTTTGGGTCTTAAATTCGAGATTGGGTTGGTAAGGAGCTGGTATTTGGGCGGTTTGGTGGAGAAGTCGAGGTTGGTTTGGTGGTGGTGATGTCTTGTTGTAGTGTCCAGATGCGGTGGGTTCGTCGCTTTGGTGTTTGGCTCAGCAGGCTGAGAGGCTGACGAAAGGTGCCGTCAAGCTGGAAAGGTCCG
This sequence comes from Colletotrichum jinshuiense, assembly GCF_051148585.1. Classification (NCBI taxonomy): domain Eukaryota; kingdom Fungi; phylum Ascomycota; class Sordariomycetes; order Glomerellales; family Glomerellaceae; genus Colletotrichum; species Colletotrichum jinshuiense. The sequence continues at coordinate 3,035,500 of NC_139313.1, forward strand.
TGCTGGGCTGCCGTGGCGTTATGCCTGTCTGGGGCTAGGCTGTTCGGAGCTACGCTGGATGATGACTCAGCAGCAATGGCGGTTGAATGCGTGCTGGTGTTTACATGCCACAGAGTAGAGCTCTCTGATATCCGGTGATGGCAGGATCGCCTCCGTAAGGGGGGAAATTTGCAAGTGAGCAATGGTACGCCGAATCAATAACAGATCATTTAGTTTGTCTTTGAAAGTCGTTGGCCACGAGGACATGGGATTTCCGGTCAAAGACCCCGTTAGTGGTCGCATTTCCTGGCCTTGCAAGTAGAGGCTGAGGCAGCGGGGAGGTAGGCACCCATGCTCTTCTTCTACATTGATCGGGTTCTCGAAGAATTCTGGACCTGGTTCACCATAGGAGAGACTTATGCTAGTAAATTTGGTGGGAACTAAGCATGCTTGCGCAACATATCTATCGGTTCTAGTACACTTGGTGTACGAACGATCAAAAAATGCGAACTGGAAGGAGAAAGAGGTAGTTCAGTCTTTGGACAGCAATGAAGTTTATCTTTCACAATCGCCATTCGGCCTGCAGGTCTGAGGCTGCCGGTCTAAATAAAAAAATCATGGGCATCAGGCTACAGTGCAGTGATAACAAAGGGGAGCCATACAATAAGGAGACCTGGGTGGACTCATTACGTTATCAGTCTTCCTTTGAATTTTTGTTTCGAGATCCGAATCAAATAAATATGTAACTGCTGAATACCATGTCACCATTTACTCAAAGAATCTAGTCGGCGCTCTTGCGGGGACCACGTTGCTCGGGGTAGCTTCCTATCCCGTGATGCTGGCCCTTTCAATACGCGAAACGAATGATGTGTTTATGATCCAATTATCTTCAGAACTATTGCCATGCTGTTTTCTTTACCCTCGACGAGATTATTTTGTATACTGTTGGATTGGCCGTTGCCATGTCTGGTCGGTTCAAATCATAGTCGTCTCGCAAGGTCTGATAATTTGATGACAGCACCAACATGCTGGCATTGTGACACACTTTAAAGTTGTATAACGAATTCGATATCAAATTTGACAAATACCATGTATGCTTGTTGACAGGAGGATCGAGTTTCAATGTTCAGCCACTCCATTGGCTACAGTCTTCCTGCAGAAAGGTCTCAGTCGTCACCAGTACTTCAAGAGAGCTGGCCGCTGATAATGTGCCGGGTTGTTATTACACTCACTTTCGTGTTCGTCATACCATTTTATAGGAGTTTAGAATCTGTGGTCTAATCGCATTATAGTTGTTGCTCATCCAGTTCACATCTCACTTGGTGTTGTACGAAAGCTCAACCAAAGACTTGGAATGTTGATTCAATAAAATCCCTCTTAAACTTGAGCTATTTGTTTTCTATATTTTTTCACTATGATCTTGGATTTCTGTGGATAAATAGAATAACTTACCTGGAACAAGCTTTCCGCACTTGTACCGCGGGTGAGGAGTTGGAGCGGTTTCGCAGTCACATCGGATATGACTGCCGCGATTCCTTTTGAGCATGACGCAAGAAAGATAAACATCCGTTCAAAAGTTCTTATGAGTGGACTTTTTGAAAGTACGTCACGAAGCTGAAGGAAGCCAAGTCGTTCAGGGTCCTTCCCTGTTGCTACTTCAATGGCAAATCAGGTTACTATTGCTGAAGGGATTTCACACAAGTGGCACAGTTCTTCATTTTACTCCAGCATGAGAAAACATCACCCTCTTTTGTGGAAAAATTGCATATATGATGGTTGTGGAATATGTGGTACACTCCAGCCCAACTCGCTTCACCAACTTCCTCGATTATAGACACATAGCAAACTGAATAGTTGTATTCTTCAAAGCCGATTGCCATACTCGAGAAAGGCATGATATGCTTTCCCGTCCAGTTCGACGCCAATGGTGCCGTTTCCGGCGGGTACAGAGGTAGAAAACTGCAGAGAAGTGCCCAGAATTGGGGCCGTACGTCAGGTGGTGCACCTTTACTGGCGTCACGCGAGTCTCAGCCTTGAATATGGTGGTTGAATCAAGCCTCTTCTTATCCGGAGATGGCCCTCAAGTTTTCAATCATCCGTTCAGCAGAGATCAGAGGCACATAAAGACATACAGTGAATTCCGAAAACGCACAGGTTGGATCGACATCAAGGGCAGAGACCAGGGCAGGGAAATACGGCTTTCAAAAGCTTGCATAAGGTAGGCAATATATGGGTTCGGGAGACTGCCCTCGTTCCCCAGCAGCTAGACAAGTCTGGTATTAGATATTTATGCTGGCCCTTTATGAGGATTGCGACCTCGCTTGAAGGGGAAGCCATGTTCAGGTGCTGATGACTTCCAGTATCATTGCGTATAAAGCCATTGGTGGGGTGATGCGTTTCACCATAACAACCATAACTGCGGGAATGCTTGACGCGAAAAGCTACAGAGGATGGTAGTGACGCGAATGTTCAGGACACCAAGCCATAAACCCTGACCGCCAACTAACATATAATATGCTTCCCTTGCAACGAATAGCATATCTCGGTTCGGCTGCCGAAAATGAGCCTCAACACTAGGAGTAGAATGCCCCTCCGAGCGACCTGCTGCTAACCTCATAAGGGAATACTCTATATTGTTTAAAGATACCCACGAACCCTCCAAGCTTTGCTAAACAAACTCGAAACCACCACCTTTCTTTTAGCGCCTGGTCTGTTAGTGGGAGAGGGGCCGTGGCGTGTATTAGGAGGAGTCTAGGGAAGGGCCTCGCGCCCGGGTCGTCCCCGGTATCTGATGGTGTAGTCTTCCCACCGGGATCGTCCAGAGTTGGTTTTGTAATTATCTCTTGAAATTAATCAAAACCAAGAAAATTCTGGCGGAGAGTTGCCGTTCGTCTACTTAAATTTCTTGTCAAAATATTGGTAAAATTGGTCTTCTTCTCTGTGGTTTCTAATCCACAAAGATGTTAGCGTTGTGGCACTGAGCCTTTGCGACTCGGGACTGCTGGTTAGTGGAGTGTTCGTCATGAACCACCGGGAATGACTGGGGATTGTGCAGGCAGGTCGAGACATTGCGGTGTCACTACCAAAGAATACAATTCAATGACGACTTGGAAATACACTTAGGAATGTGGACGGCAAACCGATAAGAATGATGAGACTGAGGCTCGTTTAGTAGACGAACCGGGAACATAGTCGTCTTGACCTGGTGCCTCCCGTTTAAACATAGAGTTTGGTCTGGCCTCGGCGACACGCCTTGTGGGAATGCCAGCTTCCCGGGCTAGTGTAGACTGCACCGAGATGGCGGGTTGGTGGTGGCTAGTGGAACAGGGCACAGCCCAGGAGAGGTGGAGAGTGAGGTCGCTCCGGCTGTGGAAGACGGGATGGGATGGGCTGGATCGGATGATGGCCGCGGGGTCAAGGGGTTCAGGGCCCTGTCGTGCAGAAAGCCACGGAACACGTAACGTTGCTACATAGTGTGCGGCCTGAGAACAAAAATGGCCTTCAACCGACGGCGACCACTGAGGCAATCCTGTGCCTGCCTTACCAAGCGACGAAGCTGGCAGTGCTTATTCGTACATTGAAGAAACCACGCGCCGAGCGAGCTCAAAGAGAGCAGCCTTGGGCTTGACTGAAGAAGCTCAACCCCAAGCGAGATATTGTCGTCGAAATAGCTCGGTATAGCTCAGAGGTACATGGTTAAGTAGCATGCAGGTACTGGCGTGCCGTGGTAGGCTCCCGCATTTGCACCCTGCTCGATTACCTGGGGCGATGTGATTGGGATCCATCCCAAGACGCCAATCAAGACTGGCAGGAGAAAGAGTAGACACGGAGCGATTCCGATTGCGATGGTTTGCCCCCCTTCCAAGACGGGGGGCAGGCAGTTTTGCGATTCAAAGTCACTCTCTGGTCACCCAAGCAGGCCTAAGCGTGCTTCTAAGTTTGGAAACAGGAGCGGGAGTCTCTTGACGTTGTGGCTGAGCAGGCGGGCGCTGCCTATGGAAGGCGAGATTCCCGAGCTGGAGGAGGGGCAGCATAATTATGGCCCGATTTCGACCCCAACCCATAGGGGACGCAGTGCAGTGCGGATGAGATGCGCGTATACTATTAGTAACCGGTCTACGGTGCAAGATGCCAGAGGTGAGGGGTTTTGTCGTCGACAGAGAATATAAGGACAAGGATAGAAATAGAAATAAAAACGATACAAATAATAAAACCGACTGGCTCCTGCTAGTGTAGAGCCGAGTAGGTCGACAAAACAGCGCAATGGGGGAAATAAATGCGTTGTGGGAAAAATGATGGCGCGACAAGGAGAGACATGGATGGAAGACATTGTGGAACATTGGACTTTGAGGGGTCTCCTTGGCGGGCCTGGCTTGGCCTTGGGGGGTTCCAGGTCGGCAGCAGTTGGGGGTGGCGCAGAGGCCGTGTCAAAGGATTTCCTGCCCTTTTCAGTGGCAGGACAAGGAAGCGAAGGGTTCTGTAACTCGATGCAGCTGCCTGGGCTGCAGGGCACCGCATCCCGCCGCCCAGCCTGTGTCTGCGTGTCCTGTTGGTCCACTGTGTCCCGGCAGCGCGCTGCTGTGGCTGCGATTGACACGCCCTTGGGCAAAAACCGATTGGTTGGCTCGGCTCAGTCAGCCACATGGTCTCCGGCCCCGGCCATTGTCGTGGTTGTCGTGGTCGCCGGCCAAAGTTTACTGCTCCCGGAGACAGGAACGACCACGGGAAGGAAGGGAGGGATGGGGGGAAGGAAAGACCAGACAGTTGGATCCATCAGACCATTCGGTTTTCCCTCATGGGGAAGGACGATTGGGGGGGTTAGGATCCGGGAAGGTGCCTCGCAGTTTGGGGTTTGGACGGGGAGGGGACCTTCCTGTGCCTTGCCAGTACACCCTGTCTACAACCCAACCTTACGTTTTCGTCCTTGTTTGCCTTTGTTTCCGTTGTTACTCGTCTTTGGCATCGTCTTCTTCCTCCATGCCCGCGTATCATCCAATCTGCCAATCTGCCATGCTCTTCTAGGACCTTCAGCCCAACCAAACAAAGTTCCCACATTCGCCCACACGTTCCCCGCCATGTGCCATTTGACCTCGCGGTGGTCCCTCTCAGCTCCCCCCTCTCCCTTAGCTAGGCAGATTGATTCGGTTCGGCTGGCAACATGCCGCCTAAACCAAGAAGCAAATTTATTTCCTGCATCCGTAATACAAAGTAAAATAAGAGATAACGAACTACAACGCGGTGCCGTACGCGCGGCTTGGGCCAGGGACCTGCGCCGGATGCCGCTCGAGGCCCACACGACTACGGCAATCGCAGTTGCGGTGGAACTGCCCATGAACCTGGACCGCAATCCATCTCCGAGATCCAAGCTGAAGCACAAGTTGATCAGGAACAAGCTGGTGGCCAGTGACGTCTCCCCCACTTTTGGTTTTCGTTGTCCGTCCCCCTTCTACCGATGCCTACTCTTGGGGCACCTCATTTAATCAAAGGCCGACGGACCCCCGAATCTGGGTTGCTGCTGCTCTTGTCTGTTCTGAACCACCCGGCGCCGCGTCGGTCGCCCACCAATATCCCGACCGGAATGCCATGGCATGTGGCAAGCGAGATACGTACAGTCAGGCGTACAGGGGGGCTGTCTGCTCGGACATGCTGGATGCCATGTGCACATGCCAAATTTCTAATGTAAAGGGCCATTCACGGCTCTTTCCCTCTCTCTCTCTCTCTCTGTCTATCTCTCTATATCTCCTCCCTCTGCAGGCCTTTCGTGCCTTCGAATGGCCACGGACTGATTGCCACTGTCATGCCGTCGATGCCGTCGATGCTGGTCAGGCGAGTCATCCCCGGCCACAGGCGGGATGGACGACTGTCGAATGACGAAAGAGGTCTCCAATGCTGGTTGAACGTCTTACATGCCTCATCCCGGTGCACACCTCGATTACCTTTCGGTACCTGATCCTCAGGACTGGCCCGCCCCCTGCTCCGCCCACTGCCAAAGTACAGCCCAAGTACCCTTCAGCTTTGGGGGTCGCAGCCGTAGCTGCAGCTGGAGCAGCATAACCCAACACTAAAAAAAAAGTTGTTGTGCAGCTTGTCAGCTGCGCTGCGGCGGGCTAGCGCTTGTGCTGCGGCCTGGGTGGTGGAGCAGCATTTCTGGCAACGACCCCTCCTTTCTCTATAACTTCCCTGGTCAGTCCCGCTCTTGGACAATAAGGGAGAGGGAATGCAATCCCCCCCTCACTTCTCGCCAAAGAGAGAAATACCATGTACGCAGTACAACTCTGGCACCTGGCACACACATCCGGAGTTGTTCCCAGGTTTCACTAGCCTGCTCGGGTACGCACTACATACGACCGTATATATATATAAAAAAGGGGAACGGGCGACTCTTCTGCACGCTAAAAAGAAAGGGCCCGCCGCCGCGATTTCCGATGCTTTGAGCTTCCACCTGGACTCTCCACCCCGCTTCCGGACACCCTCGCGCTCTCGCCCGCCCGCCCGTCCTTCAAGACAGAAAGAGAAAGAGAGAGAGAGACAGACATACAGAGAGAGAGCAAGTGAAAGCAGAGACAACAACCAGCAGAGCGACTGGGTGAGTAACAAGTTTGGATCACAAAAATCCTTTCCGCCTCTCCGTCTCCGACATCACCTCAGCCATTTTTCCTTTTTTACTTCGCCAATTTCCCCCCCCGTACAGCACTCGCCCCTACCCTTGCCGACTGTGCTTTAGAGAAGACCAACAGTCCTGAAGCAACCTTTCGGGGGCTTCAGCAGTGTGGCCATCCAGTACCAGCCAGCGTCAGGCAAAGCAAGCAAGGCAAAGCAGGAAAAAAAAAATAAGCTGGCTGTGGCTACAACCTAAACGTCATTCGAGTCAACCACACCCCCGCTGACTGATAGCCTCCTATTTATGCAGCTGCACCTCAGCCCAAAAACACAACTGACGAGATGTCCTCTTTCGGCGCAACGTTCGTTCCTGGAGGGTTCGACGACTATTACATGCCCGAGGTCGTTGCACCTTCACCTCAGCGGTACGCGTATTCCCTCATTTTAATCTCGGCGGATCAGTCATGGGTCCTCCTTTCCGCCCGCTCGCTGGAACTGGAGATGGGGCCGTTTTTGGCGCCCGTCTTTGTTCTGTCCTTTTTTCTCACCGGACAGCCTTTGCTGACTGCGCCTTTCCCCCAGTGTGACGCCCCAGGTCCCCCAGAACATGCAAAACGACCTTCAGCGCATGGAACTTGAAGCCCGCGAAGTCGAACCGAACCGAGACGCCTCCAACATCACCAATCGACACGCCCGAGAGCCGTCCCTGTCCTCCGTCCTCAAGCCCTACGTCCCTGGTGCGCCTACGCTGCCGCCAAAGGGGAACCCCAACCCGTCGACTGCCGACGCACACTCATCCGACACCTTCAGGCCCTTCCACGAGAACAGCGCGAGCGGCAACCACAACAAGATGCGGCCCAGCGCGGCGCCCTCGTTCTCTCCATTTCCCAAGGTCAAGGGCGACAACGTGCCCCCAACCGACGAGGAAAAGGAGGAGATTTTGTGGAACGCCCGCGAACATGTGCTGCACTCCAACAATGTCTCGATGCAGCTGTCATGGGCTCGCGATACCCTTGCTTGGGCCGAGATTGTCATGGACGCCAGAGCTAGGGACCCGGAAAGTGGCCGCCAAACACCAAAGGTCGAGCACGAGTTGCGCACCGACGCCATTAACATTGTCAACTATCTTGTCGGCCAAGAACACCCCGAGGCACTTTTTATCAAGGCGAAGTGGCTCGAGTTTGGAAAGTTTGGTTGCCGGCCAGACAAGAGAGATGCCTACACAAAGTACCAGCGCGCGGCAGAGCTCGGCTATGCCCGTGCCGAGTATCGACTGGGCATGCTGTTCGAGAACTCGAACGATTACAGCAAAGCCGTCGAGCACTATTACCTCGGCCTCCGACTCAAGGACTCGGCAGCCATGTACCGCCTGGGCATGATGAGCCTGCTCGGCCAGCACAACCACCCGAAAGACTACCAGCGTGGTCTGGATCTCATCAGGGAAGCCGCAGACCTGTCGGACGAAGATGCACCCCAGGGATCTTACGTCTACGGCATGCTTCTCGCAAAGGATCTTCCCGACATTGACGTCCCTGAGGCTTTGCTCCCCGTGGATTTGGCGTTGGCTAAGATGTACATCGAGAAGGCTGCTTACCTCGGGTTTGCGAAGGCCCAATTGAAGATTGGCCAGGCCTACGAGCTCTGCCAACTTGGCTGCGACTTTAACCCGGCCTACTCCATACACTACTACGGACTTGCGGCCCAGCAAGGCCAGCCCGAGGCGGCGCTCGGTGTTAGTCGATGGTTCCTGTTTGGATACGAGGGCATCTTCAACAAAAACGAGCAGCTCGCCTTCAAGTACGCCGAAGATGCTGCCACGGCCAAGTTGCCGACTGGCGAATTCGCCATGGGTTACTATTACGAGATTGGCGTTCACGTGCCCAAGGACCTCCGCCAAGCCAGGTTTTGGTACGAGGCCGCCGCCGACCACGGCAACAAGGACGCCAGAGGCAGACTCGATGCCTTGGACCACGAGAAGAGTTTGACTAAGGCGGACCATGAGACCATAACGCTCACGAGAATCAAGTCGCAGCACGGATCTCAACGTGGCAAGCGACCCGATCGCTTCAAGCAGCCGTCGCAGGCCATGCCGACCCTTTCGGAGAGCGCGCCGGTCACCCCTACCGACGCCCACCCCGGTTACCCCCAGAGTACATCGGCCAAGACGTCGCCCCATCCATCCCCGAGAGCACACCCTACCGTCGCGCAAGATAATGTCGACTTCCCCGACCCATCGCGGACTAGCATGGGCAACAGGCCAGCCGCATTCAATGTCAATCTTGATGCCAACCTGGCAATGAGACCCAAGTCGGCCGCTCCGTACCCTGAGGACGACCGGCCTGCGCCGCTTAACCTTAACAGGCCAAAGTCGACGGCTCCTTATCCCGACGATGACCACCACGCTCGGGGGTCAGGCCCTCAACTTTCTCCTCACTACAACACCGGCGGTCGACCTCCCGCTGGCCCACACTCTGATCGCCCAGGGAGCGCATTCGGGATTCGCACCGGCCCTGGCGGTCCTCCGGGACCCGCAGGCAACATCCGTACTTCTCAGTCGATGGGCAACATGATCCCGCCTGCCGGACTGGACCCACGCGGTCGCGTACCGGTTGGGCCGCCTGCCGGATACCGCCAACCCAGTCCGGGGCCCGGTGCGCGAATGTCCGCGGGACAGCCATACCCTGTGTCGGGCGGTCTTCCCAGCAACCCAGCTGCAAACAAGCTGAGCAAACAGAACCCCCATGTCAGCCCACAGCCATCACCGCCGTTCCAGCAGGGAGGATACGGGCCCAGCGATTACGGCCAACCAGCCCAGCAGGTCCACCCTGGGCGGGACTTTGGTCCGAGAACATCATCCATCCCCCAGGACCAGTACGGAGGATACGGCAGAGGCGCCGGCGGCGCACCGCAACGTGTCGATTCACTGCCGCTTAGCCCCTCGGGCAACCCGCGCCCCCAAGTCGGTCCGGGACCGGCCGGAGCCCCTCGGCCTTTCCCTAACCGGCCAGACCTTGCCGAGCAGCCTGGTCGTACGGGCAGTGCACCGCCCTCCTCCCAGCCGCGACCCCAGCAGAAGCCTAGCCCCGCTCCCAGTGCTCAAACGATGCCTCCTCCAAAGAAACAGACGACAGGCCAGGGACCTGCGACTTTCGAGGCAATGGGCATTCCTAAGGGCAAGGATGATTCGGACTGCGTAGGTACAACCTCTTTGCCGCCATTGACCACGGTGCTAACAAACGGGATAGATTGTGATGTAGATTTCTCTCAGATACCAATTTCGCTTGACGCTATAATGCTTTCCAACTTTGATACCGAGGTAGCTAGAGCGTTATATGTAAATAGAACTCCAGTTGGGCCGCCACTTGGACGGCCAACCGGGAGTACAACAGCACCCGATGGACAAATAAAACATTTTGAGCACACTTCGACGAGTCTTTCCGGAGTGCGAAGCCTTGAATCTGTGCCGCTTGCTCCTTCTCTCGTCACTATCATGGCCAAGCTTCTGCAGTGGTCATCATCGTAGGCAAGCTACAGCATACTTGGAGCCAGACAAGAAAACAAAAAAGATATACCAAAAAGGGGCAAAGGGAGACGAAGCAGTGTTTCGTCCCCCAATGCAACACAAAAACAGGTTTCTCGCGGCATTCCATCTCAAAATGCTATTGCTGCTCGGCCTTTAACCTTGTGGGCGAGTAGGCGATGTATCTATCTGGCCGCCGTACTGTCGGGCCCCCTTGTCGGAGCTTGCCTACGGCGAACGGACTTGTGGTTGTAGGTTTCGGGGCTTCAAGGGGCGTAAGGGGGGCTGGCCCTGGGCGTGACGGCGGCGGGTGAGGTGTAGGTGTCCCATGCTTGTATATTACCCCCCGGACTTGTGGCATGATGAGAGAAAGGGGGGCCAGACGATTCTGTCTCTATTTCCAGTTGAGTGGGATATTCACACATGGCAAGTTTATAAATCCGGGTGCGCCTGAGGGGACCAGAGTTATCTCATTGGCCTCATGTTTTATTTTATGATAAAGCGCTGGGCACAGCCATGGGCATAGCCAAGAAAACCTGTTTATGCCGTCGAAGAAACCCCCCCCCCCCAAAAAAAAAAAAAAAGGTGGGAAATGAATAACAATACGAAAACAGTAATTTTGGCAGACAATTACTATCCGCCTGATGGTGCGTGCTATTCTACAGTCTTGCCAGGTCCTGTGCCATGTCCCCGTTGTCCCATGCACTGAATGAATTCTTCAGAACAGTGTCGAACACGTTCCAAGTCTGTAATGTTCCAGTCACTTTCTTGCCATCGCCTTTCCATCTCTATCGTGTTGTGAAAGTGATTCTCAACGGGTATATCCATCGTTCCTGCCGTCCGATCAAAGTCCCGTCGCTAACATAGTCGATAGCGCCATGTTGGCTACCATGTCCGTTGTGTATCATCCATCATCCTTCATGTAGAATCTTTCGCGATCATGTAGCAATCTAGTAGCCGCCCTTGGTGGAGGGAAACATCGTAGCCACCGGGGCGCAAACGATCGAGTCGGCGGTTGTCTCATCGCTTTCTGCGGCCTTGAAGCGCTTCTTCTCCTTCCGGTGAGCCTTGGTCTTGAGTTCGTCCACCTCCTCCCGTAGCTTCTGAATGGCCTCGTCCTGCTCACGGAGTTTCTTTCTTGTGTCATCCTCCACAGCGGCCTGCTTGTCCCCGACCGACTGCACGGCGTCGATCACTTGGGTCAGATCGGCAGCGAAGTTGCTCATCATCTGACTGAGGGGATCGAGCTTTTCTTTGAGATCGGCGTTCAGCTTCGTCGAGGCCTCCTGGAGCGGGTCTTTCTCTGTCTTGGCCCCGGCGGTCTGCTGAGAGTTGGCCTGGTTGCCGGGGTTGCCATTCTGGGTCAACATGTTGCTGAATCTCATCAGGACGGTCAGCATATTCGTGAAATCAGCTGCGGTCATCGACTGGGTGGACGGGTCAATGGAAGCAGCGGGGGCAACAGGAGGGGCGAGAGCAGTAGGGAGCTGCTGAATCTCAGACTGAGCTCGGCTAGAGCCCCCTTGCTGGATGTCGGGAACTTCTGTTTCTTGCTGCCTCATACCTGCATCCTTCCTGCTCTTCGTCGGCGAACCGTATGTATCCATGTTCTCCTTAGGCTTTTCTGTGGCTGGGTTTGGGGCACTGCTCGGCTTCCGGATGGGGGGGTCCTGGTTGTTGGCAGAAATGTCTTGCTTCTTCGTGGCAGTCCCAATCGGCTTGAAGCTTGTGTGTCCCTGGGAATTGGACATATCTTTGTGAGCAATGCTAGTACTCTTAACAACGACGGGCCTCATGATTAGTTCCTTTTGGGAGATTACATGGCACTTCCAGTGCATCTTCTGCCATTTCTTGAAATTTCCCATGTCATAGCCCTTTTGCTTCTGATGCTGCAAATGGTTATGCTCATGGATGAAGCACATACGCACGTTGTTATTCCTTCTAGTGCGGTCGAGAATTGTGGCTGCAAGATATCTTGCTTCAATCCAGTCTTTGTCTCGCGAAAGACACCAGGCCGCCCAGATCTGTGTGGTTCGGTTGACCTTTTCCTGAACCTTCTCCCACGCTTCAAAATCGTCTTTCTTCTCTTCTTCAGCCACGACCATGATGGCAACGGCACTTCGGATGATGGGATGATCTGGGCCGTCGACGTAGACGGAGCGACTCATGAGCTCTTTGGCATTATGCTCATACTCTTCTGCAAGCTTAGGATCAGATCTGATGAGGGGCCGGGTAATGTAATCGAACAGCTTGCGGATCTTTGCGGTATGCGCGCGCTGGTTCGCCTCCCAGTACGCGTTCCGGAACATCTTCTCCAGGCCGGCCTTGTGAACCAGATCGAACCAGTCTTGCAAGGGGCCGCTCATCCAAACATCTGTTCTGATGAAGGCTTCGGCGAGGAGGTACCGCTGAAGGCCGACGAGTTCTGCTTGGTTCTGCTTTAAAACCCCCTTGGTGGCCGCATAGCAACCATTGGACCCCAGATGGCGACCCTCGAGCTGGTTGGTCATCTTCATGGTGCGGACGATGGATTCGAGAAGGTTCCCGAGACTAGGGGTGGCGACGAGTTCCCCTCTTATAGCAGCTCGCGCCTCCTCCTCGGGATAGAAAAGTTTGGTCTTCTGACCCAACTTCAACTTCTTGAGGGGACGAATGGTAGAGCTGGTGGCGTTAGAGGAGCGATACCCGGCTTCTTCTTCGTTTTCATCTTCACTAAGCAAGCTGAGAGGCCGCTTTTGAGAGTGGCCATGGAGTGTGTCCATATTTCTCTGCACGGGACTGCGTTGTCCGTGGGGACGCTCTTTCTGCCTGCATCCACACTTGTAAGTTCATTGAAGAATATGGGATAGTAGAAGAAGCAAAGAAAGCCAAAGGTCCAATATACAGACGTATGTGGAAGAACAAACAAGGTAGAAAATACTAGACCGACAAACGGTTTGGAAGCACTTACGATTTGGGTTGCAGCGTTACAGCCTTGGTTATAAGAACAGAATTTGGCGCAAAGAAAAGTGCAATGGGAAAGTGAAGAATGCTAGAGGTAAACAAAGAGTTGAGGCACCAAAAAGCATTGGTTCTTGCCGACGGTGGATAGTGAATGATGAAGAGTGCCACAGATATGGCAAGTTGGAGGGAGAAGGGCTAGTTGTGAAGCAGACGGGGAAGGGGCAGCCGGAGGCAGGTGCAGCTGTTTTGGAGGACGGTGCAGAGTAAAGTTGAGGAAAGCACTCAGCGCTTCAAAAAAAATTCACGTTGTCCAAGCTACCTGTTTATTCCTTTGGATATCTTCCTGTTACTGGCCTTGGCCACCTGCTGCCCGGAATATACGGCTGGAATCGTAACCAATGAAAGATAGCAAGCAAGAACTCCTGAGGCGGAGATGATACGATGACCGAGTATAGCTGACCTCTTATATCAACATCATAGCCAAGGGTTCAAACGGCAAACAATCAATATCGGTCACGGGAAGCTGCAGGAGACCCACGCATCCAACCTCTTCATCGACTCCATTAACATGAAGTTATTTAGTTCCTCCCCCCATGTCATGCTAGACCGCCTCCTTAATTGCTGCACCTCTGTTTGCTTGCTGAACCGTTCATCTCTAATTCAACTTCTGACCGACAAATTACAGTAAAGGTGAATAAGGCGAGTAGCCAAGGGGGTGATGCAGGTAACCTCAGATGAGCGTGGACACCACGGGCCGAAGTTGAGATTGAATTACCGTACATCACATGAAATCGCGTTGCTAACAGCTTCCATATGTCTCTGGTGGTCCCGGCCTTTGTTTCCAGACTTGGACAAAATTCCCATCCGTCATCAAACAGAGCGCAATAGGAAGCGTCAAACGTGATATCGCGGCATGAAGACAACGTATAGCTGCGTGGCTCAGCTGCCGCCGTGGCTCGGCTGGCCTGCGCGGGGGTGTGGTTTGATTGCTGTTGGTCATATTGCGCGTCTCTAAAGCATCAAACTATGTTTTTTGGCTTTCTGTAAAGCTTATTCAATAATTTTGGAATAACCACTAGAAAAGACATCATATTTGAACCGTCTGAAGTGGACTAAGTTGACATACTGGGCTTCTGGAGATGGTGAGGATTAAGTAAGGCTTGTAAAGTCTTGGGGCTTGGGTCCATTCCCTCCCAACATTTTTAACCAAGTAAGAGCAGGATCAGCAAACAAGAGGATGCTAAAGATAACGAGATTTTGTTCATTGGCCACGCCTGATTGAATTGACTGCTGAGAGACAGACAGACAGGCCTGTGTCGCACTGCAAGGTCCACCCACCCGTTTGATTTCTCTGGCTCGAACAATTCGATTCATTACCGGTGCCCAGAACCCAATTATATCCATTTCAACATCATCCCACGGTTGCCTCCTACTTAAAGGCAACCTCTAGCTCCACCATCATTTTTGAACCGGATACTCTAGTTTGGCAGCCCATAGTCAGCTTCTTCAGCCATTTCTGATCATCACCGTGATACTTGCATCCATATCCAAGCCATCGTCACTTTTTCAAAGAGTTCAAAGCACAACGACAGGGAGAGGCTTCAATGTCTACAATGTCTACTGAACTTGTAGGTGTTCAACTCATAAGACCTTAATTTCAAATTAAGTATTGACTTTGAATGCCATTAGCCTTTAGAGAGAGAGAACCCGAATACAGCCAAGAGAAATTATCGTGTGGAGTTAGTTTCCTTATTAAATCCTGATAATATTATATCAATTACATTGTTGAAGTTTAAAGGCCAATGCCATGATATGCATCTGAATCCTGCCACAACCAACACGATATTACGACAATGAAATTTCTACGCATTGCTACACAGAAAATTCTGCTCGTCATACCTTAATCCAGAGCCCCTTGCCTACTTTTTTCGCCCTCGCCATCCTCGCCGCAACCCAAAAACACATACCTGCAAGCAAACAAGTCCCCGCATACACCTGTGCGCCAACATAGCTCCCCCCTTCGGCTGAAATAATTGCACCCGCGATCGGAGGACCAGTCAACACCGCAAAGCTGACAATTGTAAACGTCATACCCATACGTGTGCCCTGTTTCCTCGGATCGCTCGTCAGCTGGCTGAGCGCCGCCGGGAACAAGCTCTGAATGGCGCTCGCGGCGAGCCCATAAAAGGGTGTCCAGGCGTAGAGGCCTGTCGTAGACGAGACGGCGGTCCAGCAGTACATAAGCAAGCCGGCGGCGAGGGACATAGGGATGAGGGTGTTGATGGAACCTAGCTGGTCGGCTATGTAGCCTGGTAAGAGGCGTCCCGGTACGCCGACGCCATTGAGAACTAGCAGGAGGTTGAGGGAAGAGTTGTAGTTGAGGCCGATGATATCGCGGGTGTAGGAGGCTAGATAGTAAAAGGCGAAGAAGACGCCGAGGTAATTCTGTGGAGGAAGTCTCGTTAAAGTCTGTTAAAAGTCAAACGTGAGGAGTTCCGGCCTATCATACCAGAAATGACCCGATAGCGTAGAAAGTATACTCCAACTCCTTGAATGCCGCCCATTCGACAACGCTCCCCGCCTTTCTCGGCTTGACCCTCGGCTTCAGAAACATGCCACTGACGACCAGCGTGCCCATTTGCACAAATGCAATGGCGCGGATGGTCCAACCAAAGCCAATCTTTGGGAGCAACTGTCTGACCATACTAGGGTAAATCAGTCCACCCGTGGAGCTACCGATCGAGACAAACCCCAGCGCAAGGCCTCTTTTCTTATCAAAGTAAGTCGACGCGGTGGATAAAGCCGGGCAGAACAGACAGCCGTTCCCGATCCCAAGACAGATGCCCTGCGCGAGGAAGAACTGCCAGTACTGCGTGCAGAAAGACGTCGCTAACATGCCCAGGAATACCAGCAGGAAGCCGGAGATAAATAGGTGGCGGAAATAACCCGCATCTGTAAGACGGCCGCTGAAGGTGCTGATAAAGAAGAGGAGGAAGACCTGGAAGGAGCCGATCCAGGCAATGTCCGATGGCGGGCGAGATAGGAGGGTTGTGTAGTAAGACTGGAAAACGCCGAAGGAGTTGACAACGCCCCTATGATAATTAGCCCAGGTCTGCGACTCACTGCGAGAAAAAGTAGAAAATTCCCATAGTTAACTCACCAGGTATCCATGATAACCAAATGGGCACTGAAGACTAGGTGGGGTTAGCCTTGTAGGCTTAGGGGTTCTTTCGAAGCAACTCACTGGCCATCCATGCGGTAACGCCTCCATCAGGTGGCGGATCGGGTGTGATGCTCGACCTCGACGTGGCCCGACTCAGCACTCGGCCCGCGATGCTGCCAGTGTCCGGCCGGTGCCTAACACTCGGGTCCGTGTCCCGTCCCACAACAGGCCGGTCGTCATCTGACGACGGTTGAGAAACAAACGGCTCCTCTGTTTTCTTGTCTTTTCCGCCGTTAACACCAGGCCGTGGCAGACCTGGATCCGTCATTACCATGTCTGGTCCACTCTTTTCAACATCTCGAAGACATTCCGGATGCGCGCCCATGGCTTATTATTATCGGAAAAAAAGGCGAGCCGAATAACTCCCAAGCGTGGTAATCTCGGGGGTGGTAAGCGGCCTCTCTGCAGAGTTTGCCAATGTCGTCATGCTTTTGTTACGATAGCTTTGGAACTGCCGGCGCGATGCTCGATAAAGATGGAAGCAAACACTTTTTGCACACTGCTTTGGGTGGTTTGTCACATTGTGTCAAACACTCAAACGACCCCTTACGCCGTACTTGAGGGATCGCCTGAGTCATGGCAGCACGACGTCCACCCCAGCGCCGACCCCGGCCACGGTGACACTCAATTTGACCGGAGTGGAAAAGGCATCCACCTTGGAACACACGCAATCCGGGGTTGCATGGGTGGAGCAATATCCCGCGCAATAGTGCACCTCCTTGAATTATTAATGGCACTGGCTTTCATAGCTGGCCAGCCCACATGACACCCCTAGGGTGGTCTGGAGCAGATTGGCTATGATTGGTGGAGTGGCGAGACTGAATAGGCGCTTCAGCATGTTATTCCCGTTAAATCATAGCCGCAGGTGACGTGGACCTGCACCGGTGCCTTTGTCGGCCGTTGTCGGCCGGCCGGCCGGTTCCGGTTCCGGCTCCCGATGGCAGGGCAGCGGGCCGCGGGAAACACAATCCTGGAGATGGCG
This sequence comes from Colletotrichum jinshuiense, assembly GCF_051148585.1. Classification (NCBI taxonomy): domain Eukaryota; kingdom Fungi; phylum Ascomycota; class Sordariomycetes; order Glomerellales; family Glomerellaceae; genus Colletotrichum; species Colletotrichum jinshuiense. Next base: position 3,052,747 of record NC_139313.1, read on the forward strand.
GAGTTCCCTGGGCTTGGTAGGCCGGTGGACCGATTTTTTTCATTGGATCATGCCAGGGCGGTCTACTTCTGTTTTTGTTAAGGTTTTCTGCGTAAGATGAAGTCGGATCGATGTGTACCAATATCAAAATATGGCAGTCTTCCAGCTTCAGGCAAATGAATGTAAGACCAGCTGATACAACATGCTGCCAGATGGACTGCTGAGCTAATAATCAGTGATGAATACCACGCACACAGAAGGTGGGGTCAGTCCCGGTAGGTTCCTCCTGCTCCATGTTCCTTCTCTCACTGCACGCTCTAACATGCTGTATGCCCATTCGACGGAAATCAAGAATATCGTCCATCTGCACCATAGAAGCTACGCCAAGGAACCCTTTGATTAACCCGACCAGACACAGGGGAGAGTACCAAGGTCGAAAGCCACAACACCAAGGGCATAGCCAGTCCTACTTGCAGGCCTTCCCAACGGCAGAGCGGCCGATATCCGCTTCACCACCGTTGAATGATGCACCAACGCAGCCAGCCGTCTTAGAAAAAGAAAAAAGAAAGAGGGTACAGAATGAGTTTAAGCCACAGGACTGTCATATTAGATACCAATCAATCGGTTCTAAGTTCTGGGAGTCCTCCGTCATCCCTGTCGAGAACCAACACGAATGGCCTATGTGTCGACCATCTCGCCCAGCATTTGGCCGAAAATGCTGGAGAGCTCAAGACCCTTCTATGATCAGCTGCGCCGTCCTGCTCAACAAACAGGTGTCGGGGAGCAACCACGAGGTCCTCTTGGGAGAATCGACGAAGAAGTTCACCAGCTGGTCTCACAGTAGATGGCAAGGGTTGACTGAGGCGGCGATCCAGATGGGCGGCAGCTTACAAGCACTGGCGCTGCTCCTTTGGTGCGATCTACTATTGGTCTCCGACTACGCCGACCTGTGCCGTAGCTCGAGGCTCAACCCGGCTGCCAAGGCCCCGAAGGTCGATGTGGCACCCCACATTCGGGAGTGCGAGCGACTGATCCAGACCGCCCGGATGATGAACTACCCTCGGCAAGAGGTCGAGGGGCACATCTTTCTGGCCATGTTGTCTCATGGCCTGGTAGACGGCCCGCATCTCCTCGGTCGACACGTCGCTGTAGAAGACCCCGTCATGGAGCATGCGCCTCGCCGTCTCGAGCTCGGGCTGCAGCGCAGCCGTCGACGGGACGCGTCATATGATTTCTTCGGCCTCGCGAGGTGTCTGGGCTAAGGGTCGAGGAGTAGACTGCCTTGCCTGTCTATTCTCAATGGCGGCTTCTTAGGTGCGGCTGCGGCGTTCGGGTGTATTGGAAACGAGCGGTGATTAATAAATGCTCCGTCAATGACGAATTCATCTCGGCCTTCGTTTCTTGACCCAGTTTTTCTCCGTATCCACTTAACATTATGAATTCTGTGACAGAGCGGCTTCAGGAACGGCTCCGGATCCGTTCTCTCCACCATGCCGACGATATCCCAATAGCTCCAGACGTAATCTCCTGGCCAGGCCTAGTTTAGAGGCTGCCGGGCTTCCTAGCCATTGCGTGAACAACATGGCAAGATGACAAAGGTGGAGATTGGCGGCGGCATAAAATATTCACGGGACTCGTCCAAGCTGACAGCTTGCTTGCAAAGTCGTACCATGGGCACACTCTAGGTCAAGCAAGAGCAGCCGAGAGAACTAGTCATTTAGGACCTCCAAAATTATTCATTTAGCATACTTGCATGATCATACATAGGTGCAATTGGTCCTTTTCCTCCACCCCCGATCCTCATCTCGGCACACATCACGACTCGCGATGAGTCTCCCAAGAAAATTGAATCAAATGGTGAAACAGCAATGTGAGAATCCTTCCATCATCCTTGTAATCTTCTCTGTCAACCTTATCAATACGTGCGTAGTCAACCCAGATAGTACTTGTTGATTCGGGACGGAGAAAGAACCCTCAAGCCAGAGGGAGTCCAGTACCAAGTAGGTCCGTGGTGCTTGGAGACCTCTGGTTCGAACTGTTGTCGGCAAGCTGCGGTGTCGCAGTCATTCCTCGACCAGCCAACGCGGAGGTCATCACCCCACCAGACCTGTGGGCGTCCATCGACGCGCAAGGTGACCAGGATGGAGCTGAGACCGGCGAAACCCGTGGCGGAGAAGGGAGTGAGAAGGCAGTCGGCGGACTGGGTGCACGCGTTCACCCAGGCGTCTTGACTGACAACCTCCTTCTCCCTGGAGTTATCGGCATCCCAAGCATAGCCAGTGAAGGTGAAGAGGCAGAGCTGACCAGGAAGGTCAGAGTGGCAGCCCAGATTCATGCCGAAGAAGTCGAATCGGAAGCAAGGAGAAGAAGCAAGACTTCCCATGCCGATCTGAGCGGTGTCGCCGGAGAAAGCATCATCTGAAGTACTGTTGGATAAAACGGGGGGCACATACTCCACCAGGCGGCCACCGGATGATGGAAGAAACGGCATCAACGGAGGCGGGCCAGCTAAGAAACCCTTGGAGAACCAGAAACGGTGATAAGGGTTGTAGATGGGGCCATGAGGGACGTCGTCAAACTGTAAGAGGGCTGTCAGTGAGAAAGTTGTGCATAGAAAAAAAGCAATGTTAACTTACGTCCAGATTGAGGTTGCCAACCTCTGTGGTGCCAGTACACATCGGAGTTGGGACTGGAGGCACAGCAGTGGTAGAGTTGATGTATCGCTTCATGATGCCGGGAGATTGGACAACTGTGGTGAATGCCCCAGTGGTGAAAACCTGGACGCCAGTGCTTTGAACAATCACGGAGCTCTGGACTACAACGCTCTGCCAGGTGGAGGCTGAGATAGCGTCTGTGATGGCGGCCGTGGAGACGGTGGCATCAGTGGCAGTGGCGGCATCAGTGGCAGCGGCGGCAGTCGAGGTGTTTACGACAGTGACGAGAGACTCGTACGGGAACGTGTACGTGGTCGTTGCATCGGCAACAACGTTCACAAGAGTGCTCGTGAGAACAGCCGTAGAGGCCACGTCAGTAATCAATGCAGTGGAACAAGAGGTCTTCGTCGCAGCACCGGGAAGAGCTGCGCCAGCACTCGAGTCAACTGGCCAGAGTGTGATTACCGAAGGCGAAACCTCGGGCATTGTGGTGAGGGTTGTGGCGAGGGTTGTAGGAACGACAATGACCGAGCCGTAGCCGCCGCCAACAGAGGCTGCACCACCAGCAACACCACCAGAAACAGGAATTGGCTGGACGACAGTCAAGGTCGACGCAGGTCTGGATACCAGAGAAGGAATGCCTGTCTGGCCGTACCCACCCGGAAGTTCATTTGCGGCCGTAGGGTCAATGCCACTGACAGAGATGGAGGCTGTGAAGGGAGCACCAACAGAACCTGGAGAAGTTCCGGATCCAGCTGAAGGCAACGAGGGGTAAGCCCCAGGAGCGACCACTCCAGAGGCAGGAACGCCAGAGACGGGGATGCCGGCCGAACCAGGAACAATAACAACAACATCGCCGTAGCCACCAGGAACCGAGGTTGGATTGGTACCTCCTGGAACATTGACTGACGAGACAGGGCCTGGGGCTGTTTGGAAAATTGTGGTGGTGACAACCGCTGCAGAACTTGCACCGGCGGAGCCAATGTTGCCGGGGATGTTGGGGGACACATACGGGTTAGTGGGACCAGTGCCGACCGGAGGCTGAGGAACTGTCAAGGTGAGGATGACAACAGGTGGCTGTGGAGAAAGACTGGACTGGCTACCAACAACTGAGCTTGAAGGAGCATCGTAAAGTGTCGTGGTGAAGACGGTTGCGACGCCGCCCGCTGGGGCACTGGAAGGATTAGCTGGATTGACTAGGATGGTGCCAATAGGGTCAGCCGGGACAACAACAGTGATGATACTGGTGCCTGCCGTTGAAGGTGAACCGGCAAGAGGAGCAGTGAAAGTCGACACAAGAGTCTGAACGGAGTAGCTCAGCTGTCCATCAGGACCGGGCACCATTGTGGGAACGTAACGAGTGGTTGTGCCGACCGTAACGTCTGATGCACCTCCAGGGACTGTGACTGTAACTGTGGGAACGCCAGTGACAGCGGGCACAATGCCAGTTGCGGAGGGAAAGGTGACAGTAAAGCAAGTCACAAGAGTGTCGATAACAGGCGTGCCTTGGCCAGAGGCTGGCCGAGTATGGTACAAGGTTGTCGTGAAGGAAGTGACAGATGGGTCATTTCCGGCACCAGATGGAGCATCGCTGACGTTTGGTGCAGGAACGGTGTACGTGAAAACTCTGCCCGAGGCTGCAGAGTTGGGGACGACAATGCCGCTTGTCAGGGCAGAACCGGGGACGGAATCGGTGGCAGTAGGTCGTGGGAACGTGACGGTGAAGGAAGCAACAACCGTATCCACAGACGGGGTGGCTTGACCCGGAGTGGCGTTGTTCCTGAACAGCGTTGTTGTGATGACGGTGACACCAGCAGGATTGCTATCAGAGCCAACGGGAACAGCAGTGATGGACGAGCAGTCAGTGGTGGCTGTCTTGGCAGGATTCCAGGGGAAGCCGGGAGGTGACTGCCCAACAGAAAGCGTCGAGCCTGTCGGCGTGTCTTGTCCATTAGTGGCATCACTGCCCGTAGGCTCAGCTGGATTGCCGACAGGGGTATTGGTACCAGGAGAGAAGACAGTGGCAGTGACAACAGTAAAGGCAGCAGACGTGGCGAGAGAGGACTCCCAGGGCTTGGGGCCAGTGAACTGGGAGCCGCCAGTAGGAGGACCATAGCTGTCGATGGTAACAGTGAGAGTTGCCGGGATGGATGGAGAGGCAGGAGACCAGGTGGGCTCGACAGGGGGAAGAACCGTGGCAATGACAGTCTGAATGACAACCGAAGGAACAGGGTCCTTGGCTGAGCCGACAGTAACGAAGACCGTGGTGGTGGCAGCCGCAGGACAGGTGTGCTGAGCGAAGGCTCCAGCACTGTGGTCGCGGTCAGCTGTTTGTGTCTTGATTCGTCAAACAGAACACCGAGAGGCGAGCGACTTACACCAAGGCCGTCATGGCTACAAGGGAAACCCGCATTTCGGGCGGTTGGAAGCGTTGGCTGATCTAGGTGTGGGAAGAACACGCGGGATACGTAGGATACGCAGAACAAAGCTGGATACGAAAAGGACGTTGACAAGCGAGATAGAGAGAGAGATAGAGAGAGAGAGGATCTGTGTGTGTTTACGTGCGACTGTACGAGGACAAAAGAGTGAGCGAGGTAGAGAGAGAGGATGGAGAAGAGAAGAATGGGAGAGAGAAGACAGAGGCGAAGGGGGATTAAATAGCATGGAGGGGAGGCAGAGGAAATTGTGCGGAGGCCCGACGACAACAGAAGGAACTGTGCCTTTCCTTCCCGCTGTTGATATTGAGAGGGGGCCAGATGGGAAAAGGGAAGTCACGCATCTGGCATGCTTGTCTATGGAGGAAGGAGGTTGCGTTCAACATGGCGAAGCGCAAAAGCCACCTCGCCCGATCAAGTGAATAGGAAGCTACTGGCAACAACGACGCTGCCTCTTCCCCTCAACCATGGAATTCAACCGAATCCTAGCAATGCACAAGCGGGAGTAGGAGTAGGAGTAGGAGTAGGGCAACGGAAGGACCACGATGCTCACTCTCCCTGTTCCATCCCGGCACGCTCACCTTGTCCACATCAGTTGCGGATGGCCAGCAATCAGACATGTTGGTATGGTTTGCTCTTGCCATGGCGGGTCCTCTCCCGGCATCTTGGATTCAGTCACCCGAGCAAGGAAGGTATGAGGAGCACACACCGTGACGAAGGCATGTTACTTTCATTTCAGTTGGAGGTCCCCTCCCTCACGGGCAATCAAAGCATCATGTATTTGCAACGGCTGGAATGGCAATTCAGGGGACATAGGTGCCGTGTTATTTCTCATCCTCCCAAGTGTAAAATAGGGAACAGCAGCTCAGGGTCAGCATGCTAGTAGGGTGGCCGCAGTGACAATACATGTATCAATGATGCGTTGTGGAAGCCGAGGCAAATGCGGATGTCAAAGCAATTAATTGCTTGCTTGCTTGCTAGTTAGTGAGAAGAATGCCAGTATCCCACATCTACACAGGGTTATCTTCGTAGGGTGGCGGCGGCGATAGAGGCTCCTCTCCCACCAGACTCTCCGTGGCCCGCCTCCTCTTGTCTTCTTCGATCCTCGCTGCCCACAATCCCGCCCCCGCCGAAGTGGTGAGCAAGAAGAAGAATGACAGCACAGGGATCAGCTCGAGGATCATAGCCACCGTCCCGAACCAGACGTATTCCCATGTCCTCGATGAGATCTCCTTCTTGGCATCCTTTTTGCTCAACCCCCGCAGATGGAACCATCTGTAGTGGGCGAGCTTGCCCAGCCTCGTGCCCGTGATGATGATGAATGCAGGTGTGCCGACTATCGGCACGAAGTTAAGGGGCAAGAAGACGATCAACTCAATTATCTGGATCATCGACCAGGGGGTAAATACGGCGGGGGTCGTCGGCTTGCCGAGCATCTTGACTGCGGTGGGGGCATCGTGGAAGAGGATTCGGTGGGGAGCGACGAGGTCTGTCTGTGATTGCTTGATGAGAGTGGCCTGGAAGGTGCTGTCAGCGCGCTGCGGGTTGCCTCAAAGTTCGAACACCAGCACGGGAGAAACTCACATCAAAGACATCCACCCGGCACTCGTCAACAAAGAAACCCTCAAAGAGACCCTGGATCACCACGAGGCCCTCTCCGAGAACCAGCACCACGGCGTTGACCCACGCGCCCCACCCGTGGAAGATGGCCAGGAAGGCAAACTGGGGGAGGAATGCAAAGGTGAAGAGGATGAAGTAGACGAGGAACGATATGATGGACAGGGGCAACAGTCGGCTCAGGAACAGCGGGTAGAACTCCTTGTTTCGTAGGAAGTACCATACCCCGCGGAGGGGGTACGAGGCCGCGATGCCCGCGCGCGTAAGGTAGCTGACGGGTCGCTCGACAGGCCGTAGGAGGTGGTCGACGCGGAATGACCGCTCTTGGGGCTGTGATTCCGGCATATGGTGCAATCGCGGGTTTGGAGCCGTCGTAGAGGGAGCGGGCGGTTGTAGTAGGGGGAAGTCGTCGGATTTGAGTTGAGGATTGGACGTCTGCGCGGCAATGCAATCTGCGACCACGGCGACTTTTGCTGAAGCGTGTAGTGTAAATGGCAGCCTACGTCATCCAACGCGGCAACTTCTCATTGGTTTTTTTCTGTAGATGGGCCCACCACCACGGCAGGGACCCCCTCCGTAGTCTCCCACGCCCGCGCTGGAAATGCCCCCCCCGTGGAGTGCGGCCGGTGCATAAATACACTAAAAGTAAGCTAAACCAGCCCCCGGGCAATCGGACCATAGTGCAGAAGCGGCCAGCAATCTGCTGTGCCTTGTCGTCGTAGTCGACGACTCGAACCTCGACATCACTGCCTCAGCCAGCAGCTTTGTGCCCCCATCATTGGCCAAAAGAAGCCTGCCGGTCAAGGCCTTCCGGGGCTCAAAAGCCTTTCTGTTTCTATTTCTCACAGCTCTACGAAACGGTCGTTCAAGAGCGGACTCTCGTCAATCGAACCCTGGCGCTGCTGCGCACAGCGGATTGTCTCCATCCGTAGAACGCTAGCAACCCTGCCGTAACAGCCTTGGAAATCAACATTAGCTTGTCGAAACGCAATGACCCATACGGCCGGGTTATCTAGGCAGTAACTCACGTGGCAGAGTGCCTAGTATTGTAATGTATGATCCGCCCATGAAAATGGAAAGGGTCGGCGCTTCGTACGTGCTAGAATGGCAAGGACCAGGAAAAAGGTTGACAGCGTTCACGAACAGACCGAACAGCCACCAAGCCGTAATTATCTAGAGATGGTCATATTGATGAGCTCTTCCAGGCCCTACCACCAATGAATGGCAGATCTGAATGGGTGACAGGAAAGATGATCTCTTAGGCCAAACATACCCGCAAAAGAGCTCCATTCTCTTACCCCACGTGCCAGACTACCTATAGAGTACACTAGTTCGTATTTTCTCAGAACTTGCTCCACAAGACCGTTGTTGAGAATGTCACTGGCTTGGATGGTCTGTCTCATGTTCAAATGGCCGTTGTCCAGCCAGGCAGATCAACCCCCCCCCCCCCCCCCCCCTGTGTGTTCTCCCATGGGCAACTTCCACTATGATGAGCCCTCGAACCACACTCTACGAAATCGTATGCACCTTATGTCTTATTCCTGTTTCGACGTGTATAATTCACCAGACCCCCTGGCCCAAGATATGAACGATGCGTAAGTGAAGGCTCTCTTTATTGTTGTTGTTTGCCCACAAGAACAGCTTACCACCGCTAGTGAACGCTTCTGAAACCGAACCTCAAGTTTATTGATTCCTGTTTTCTCAGCAAATATTATCTCCGTTGTTCCCCCACGTCCTATGCCAGATCAACATTCGAATGCTAGACCATCACGGAAGGGGGTGCGGTGTGAGCTCCATTGGTTGGCCACTCCCCTAGCGATCCATCCTCTTAAAATAGAAATTATGGTGTTTAACCCACCTTGTGTCGTTTACTGTCAGGTCTACTCGATGACTTTTCGTCAACCCCAAAAGGCCGTAGCTAAGTTCATGCACTCTTCGGAATTTTTGAATTTTGCCCAACACACGGGAAACTTTCCGCTAGATTTTGGAAGAAGAGACATAGGAACCGACTAGCAAACGCTATGATAGTTGGTACTGGCATTTTTGGCGACTGCCTGCCTCCCAGCGCAGACTTCCTTGGGCTCGTCACACATTGTTATCACGCTCAGCGCACAGTCCCAGGTAGCCCTTCGAACAGCTGGGCGCAAACACACCCCGACCAATCTGGCGTTGACAACCTGGTATGATTCCTTGGTTCAGGGCCCTAAGTTTTCTTGAACTTGCTTTAGACTCTGCTGAACCATGGAAGTCATCGTATGAACCACCAATTGATGAAAGATACCAGCAAGGAATCAAAGTTAGTTAAATCTCTTCAGCAACGGGAGATATGCCTTCACAGTTAAAGCCCCCTCCAGGATTGTATATAAGAACTGGGTTTTGCGCTTTTCAATCAACAGCTTTTCTTCTCCCGTCATCCCTACATTTTACCGCAGCGGCCAACCTCCCAAAGCTGATAACCTAGGGTTTGTGGTATTGTGTCTTCAATCAATCCCATATCTTTACATTATACGGCATCAAAATGAAAGGATCCATCTTTGCTGCCTTTGTGCTATCGGCCTTAACTGTCTACGCTAAGCCAAAGCCCAAGGTCCCCCCACAACCGGAGCCGCCACAACCTGTCGATGTCGAAGTCCCCGAGCCTGAAAGCCCCGCCGTCGAAACCGTGATTCACCACATCACGCATCTCGTGGAAAAGGTTGTGCCGGTAACCGTTGTCGGTCCTACTGTCACCGTCTCTGTCACCCAGCCGGCCTCGACCATCACCTTGTCCCCTCCTCCCGAGCTCGATACCATCACTGTTACTCAGAGACAGATGACGACGGAGGAATCTAACACGGTAACTATCACGAAGCTGATCAGTGTTTCGGTTTATCTCCCGGCTTCCCGCCTCAACGCTTCGAGCCCCGTCGAGACTTCGTTGGTCCTCTTGAACGCACCTAGCTCTGTTACATTGGACACCACCGCTACCGGCTCTGCTACTTTCCGCCCCCTTACGACTAAATGTACCAACGCTAAGCCCATTGCGAAGGAGGCGGAAACGGCCACGGCCCTCCTTGACCTCCTCAAGAACTCTCCCCCGACCTCGCGCATTACCCGGATCGTGCGGGCTTGGAAATAAACCAAAATACGGTCTCGCAAAGAGCATGTTGCAGGGATTGGACTTTTAGTCGACTCTTCATTGATGGCTTTTTGTTCAAAGACTCCATGCGTTGAAGGTGGCATCTGACCTTTTCTGCATTTCTGCACCTGGTTCAGCATTTGAAGTATTGTTGGACATGATAACGTCAAGTTTGGGAATATCTGGCTGTCTTTTTTTTTGAGTTGGTTCGCGTTGACAGTGTGGACAATGGTGTCAAAATTGCACAGCCTGACATCTTGGTACAAGGAGAGTTGGAAGTAATTCAGAGCTAGTACATAATGGTGTGGTGGGAGGAACCAAACCCAGTGGAAGGGATTGGAAGCTCGTAGCCAGTCTTCATAGCCAGTCTAGCTTTTTGGTACTCTGTAGAAATTAATTTGTTAGTTTCGTGGTCTACTTAAACTTTGATTTATAACCGAGTCAAAATCTGTGAGAAAAGCCTTTCAATTCTTTGCTTTCGGAATACCTGGTTGACTTCGCGCGCTGGATGGCAGATACTCCTAGACATTATTACAAAACTCCCTTCATGCCCGTGTCGAGCACTTCTCGTTACACCAGGTGTCCGACGCGGGGTGGGATTTAGCATCTGGCTTTGCATCCGAAAACAATAACCCCTCCCCGAAGGGAATTGATTGCATTTCTAGGACATGGGACAACGGAGATAGTATTTGAGCCAGAACACGACAACACTAGCCAAACCGCGGATTTGGGACACTTGGTTACTAAGGGTAACTCCGATGGCTGGCAAGAAATATATGACACGTCCCAGGCTTTCCTCCCAAACTGTGCTTCTCATTCATCAATCCATAAATTCAATTGCCATCAGCAGTCCAGCTAACCCTCTGTTGCACTCACGACTCTGTCGCCTAAACAGGCGTCATATAACCAACCCCTAACAAAAGGCTCAACTCTCGTCTATCCAAAAATGAAGGTACTCGTTATGGTATCCTTGGCCGCCATGGCCACACAGGTGGCCTGCAAGCCACATAGCATTCGAAATCTTGCATCCGATGGCATCGGTATGAGAGAGGACTTCGATAAACTCCGGGGGGTGAAACCCGACGGCTCTCGCACTCAGCAAACGTATGACCCGGCCGACAGCCTGAACCACCCTCAGCCCGGCCCTACTCAAAAAGCTCGCCAGATCCGGCGCAGATTTATCACGGAAGAAAAGATTGTCATTCCGCCCCCGAAGCTCGTCTGTGCCAACATACAAAAGGCGGCCCCCAACAACCCGTTCAACCCCAATGAGCTGAGAAGAAAGAGCCAGGGAAAGTTACAGCCCATCATTAAGGCTGAAGAATTCCCGCGGGAGTACATAGTTCTTCTAGGCCCCGAGATCAAGGCCAAGGCATTCGAAAAGGGTGTTTGTGGTTTATTCGGCGGAGGTGCGTGGGGAAGTCTTTCCATCCTAGAGGCTGCAGGTGAGGGAGGTTACTTGGGCATGTTTGACGACGATGTCCTTCTGAAGGTTGCTGGAATGAAGGAGGTGGATACCATTATTCACCGCGGAGGATTGCGTTTGGAGGTTCCCCATGGTGTGAATGAGTGAGATGGTTTGAGGTATTCTCATGCGTAGTGTGTCGTCCCTGCTAAGTAGTATTTGGTAGTAAATGTGCAGTGGAGTCGGAGAGACCAATATGTGATCGAAGGTAGTGGAATGTTTCGCGCAAAGGCGTGGTTCAAGTATTTAGCAAGTCTATACAATCCGCCACTGCTCGAAATCAAGTCAAGGCAACCCCCGAGGCTGCGAGGGTGGCATAAAACAACTTCGTCTTGCCCATGATGATCATACGTCCATCGCCTGCGAATTGAAAGTTGGCGGCGACGATGCCCGTGTAAATCTTCCCAATCAGCTTCCCAGAAGGATTCCAGACGTGCACGCCATCTCCACAGCCGGCATAAACGTTGCCCTTGGAGTCGCAGTGAATCCCTGTACGTCCATAAAGTCAGCCATGAATGAATTTGTACTAGCTTGTAGGAAGCCTGGTTATTGAGAGCAGAAATTGCGTACCGTCGGGCAAACGTGCAGATGTGTGGGCGAAGGTCTTGCGATTCTCCCAGGTTCCGTCCTCCTTGACATCGAACCGATACCTGGTACCAAGAGTTAGATGAAACCCCGAAGAGAGATACTATTAGTTTGCGATGAAAGATGGAGGGACTCACACTGTGGACGGTTGGGTGAAGTTCAAACCAAACAGAGCACGGCTGATGCCGGTGTCTGTTACATATGCGTAGCTGCCATCGGGCGAAAAAGTGAGGCCTGGTTCAATAGCAGCAACAATTAGCTCTCATAAAACCAACATTGTGTGATATTACTCCGCCAGTGCTAGTCCTCAAATCCAGCGCAGATTTCAACTTACCATTCGGCGACACGAAATCGTCAGAAACCACGGTGAGCGCGCCTGTATTCGGGTTCAGGCGATACACCTGGTTTCGCAGGCCTGGCTCGGGTCGGAAGTACTGCCAGTATCCGTACATGGTGTCGGTAAAGTAGATATCGCCATTGCGACGGTTCACGACGACGTCGTTGAGTGAGTTGAACTGGCGTCCAAAGTAATTGTTGACGAGCACTAATAGTATTACATCAGCCTACTGTTACCCTTGATCGGCTCGACTTGAATGTGACTGACCAGTCGTGTTGTATGGCTCAAGCGGATTCATCAGGTACAGCGCTGATGGGATACGATCGCCCTGGCCCTCGCCTGCAAAGATGATTTGGCCATTATAGTTCGTTCCACCTATATCTGGTCAGCGAGCTACCATGGAAAGAATGCTTCGACTATATTTTCACACCATTGGGATTGATAACCTGCGGGTTAGACGGCACAGTGACAACTTCCACTTCGTCGGCACCGAGGGAGCCGTTACGCAGTGCCTCCGCTTCGGCCAATGAGATCTTCTGAACGATGGATGACTTGTTCAGGCCCGTTCCCGCGGCAGGAGCCCCGGCATTCTGAACGAAGAACACTTCTTCCGTTGGAGGGTACCTTTTCAGTTCAGCCCGTAGTTCATGAATTAGTCCCTTAGTCAGCGGGTAGTCTCTCACCATACGACCGCCTCATGGAAGATTGGGTCTGTCTCTGAAGTTGCAATCAAAGTCAAGGAGGGGTTGCTTCCGATGATGTCGTAGAACTCCGGGTCATATACGTGGAAGGGTTTCTCTGTAAGAGACTCATGGCTCACCCCGGGCCAGAGGAACTCCTGACTTTATGTAAGTCATTGCCGAACCATTTGATGCTGGTACAATAAACGTCCATGCAAAGGAGACTCACTGTCGTGGCATTGACCTCTTGAGGGGGCGGGACGACTTCCAAGACGTTGAAGCTCTTTTGGTCAATGATCTGAGCCTTTTCCGGCAAGAGCCGTTCAGCCAATGCCAAAGATTGGGCCTGGATCCCTGAGAGGAAAAGACCGGCGGCAAGTACTGCGAACGCCATAGTGCTTGCTGGTTCAGGAGCAAAGGAACTGCAACCTCTCCTAGACCTTTTTCCTCGATTGCGTTGCATCCCAGCCCACTCTTATATCTCAGTGCCAAGCCCCATCACTCCTCACCGATGGACCATCGTGGCCGGGGCTTGAGGGGTTTGAGGGGTAGGTGGTTGACACCCAGCCGGGCTTGTTGATCCTGTGAACCAAAGGGCTGGGCAAAAGCTGGGCAAAAGCTGGGCACCGGAGAGTTCCATCTAGAGCGGAGATTACCCGAGGCGATGAACGGCAGTCGCTCCTCCACATTGTATCCATTTACATCAGCTTTGGAGTATATCCGCTTCGCGACGACCTTGAGAGATGGGATCATCGTACCCGTGGACGTTCCACCATGTAAACGGAAAGGCAAGACGCAGGTGCAGGGTACAGGGTAGTTACAGGGTAGGAGTCTGGAGTGAGGGGTGCGGGGGAAAGCACTGAAGCTGGAGAAAGATTCGGCTTGACCGCTGCATCTTTTGATGTTCATTTGTGCCTCAAAGGCGGAGGTGATGCAAGGACCCCAGTCAAGTGGCATAGCGCCCAAGAAACCCGAGCGACTCTCCGACTCCAACGTGCTTGTGGAGTTCTCTTTTGGAAGCAGGTTTGTTGAGCACACGATCAGATTCTGTTTTTTTTCAAGCCCTTGATTGAACTGGACTTGAAGATGTGATATGCGCTATTATTGCAATGCCGGTAATCGTAGATAATTGAAAACCCACCCAAAATTCGAATAGGTTGTCCCCGGTAGCACCCTTGCTGCCGGCCTGCATGAGTTCTTGAGTCGGAAAAGGCGCGATGTCCCCGTGGGGAGAAGGCCCTGACCGGAAAAGCGGGTAAGTGGAAAACGAGCCATCAATCGCGGTGGGTTGCGAAGCGTTTCTATGAAGTGGCTGCAACAGTGTTTCTCCCAAATACCCCTTAAGATTTTCCAAGTCCAAGAGTTTGTACCCTAAGGTGGTCTACAGATATTGTTCAACTTAAACCCAAAGAAAGCGAAAGGCTCTGTCCAATGGCCGGCGCTACCATCGAGAGCTCGGCTCCAGTCGCACATGCAAAAGATACCCACATGGTTTGCCTGCCTGTGGGGACCAAAATTTTGAATGTGACTCTTGTACTCCTTTCTGTATTTCTGTTGAGCTTGTGAGGGCATCCCGATGGCGCATATATAATAGTGTAACAGATCGTACCACACGAGAAATGGACCATGCCTTTCTCTCCTTCTTCAAAACCCAATACTGGCAAAAACATTATGACAACTGTGAGATTCGAACTCACGCCTCTTTCGAGACCAGAATACGCCCCGCTAGGGGAAGATGCGAAGGTGGAACCCCTTATCTTGAGTCTGGCGCCTTAGACCGCTCGGCCAAGTTGCCCGAATGATCGATTTAGTCTCGGGAGTTGGTAGGATAAGCAACTTCCTTCCAACTGCATTCCCCGGTATTCGCAGTTTTGCACCTACCTACTAGTTGCCAGGCTTCCCCGCATGCTACTGCATCGACTCTTCTCTTGTACTTTATAAATCCTGATGTGAAGGCACATATTCCTTAACAGTAGTGAGGTTGCATACGGTGTATCTGGCCAGTGGAGGCATTGGTTACGTCAGGGTTGTTTGATCTCGTAACTAAGAATGTGTATTGACTATCAAAGAGATTAAAATCGAACAATTGCCCCCGACACTGAAATCGGTATAAGGCCTTTCATACATCATCTTACGCGTGCACGAAGGCCAAGAAATCATATTTGACGGCAGCAAACTCTTTGGAACACCGGTTGAAGGTACGACGGTTTGCTACCATGCTTAAAAGGGAGGCATCTTTCGTATCCTTGGTGCCCATTACTGGCCTTCTTATAACCTTACATTCACCAAGGGCCCGTACAATGTCTACGTTGAGGACTCTTTCAACGACTAATGCGACCCCACTGCGACTCACATCGACTACGAGTCTGATATACATTGTTCGCGGACACATGCTTATACAATAGACTTCATTGATACTTTGGTGATGAACCCCCATATCAAACAGTCATATGTAACTTATTGTGAATGATTCTCAATATTTTCAACCTCGCTGTGAACATAAACCAAAGACCTTGCTTGTTATTCATTCGGATTTGGACTGGCCAAGTCCTTGGTTTGAACAGAGGATGCGTCAAAGAAACCTTTTCAAATCTGTACCGAGTAAAATCTATTCTCTTTTGACAAGGCTGTGTCTTTGCAAACAACCGTTTCCATCAACAAAGAATCTGAACACTTTCTTAACAGACTATCAAGCAGCTCGAGTCTTTAATAATGTAACTCTATCTGCGGTCAATCCTTCATTGCGGCTTTTTTTCCTGTGTCTAATACAATTTACAAACAGCGCGGCTCAACTCGAAACGCAATGACACTTAACAGTCAGGAACACTGACGGGAATATTGAACGGCACACTCGTTGCCAGTCCACTCAAACTCGTCTCCTTGAATTCGTTCCTCATCCCCTTGGCCGTCAGGCGCATTGCCCGAATGGCGTCGTCCAACCTTACTTTCTGCGTACCAGTCTCACTGCTCAAGGCCAGGTTGGCACTCGAGATGGCCTTGATGGCACCCAGCGCATTCCGCTCGATACAAGGCGCCTGAACAAGGCCGCCGATGGGATCGCACGTCAGACCAAGGTTGTGCTCAATACCAATCTCAGCAGCTTGCTCAATGGCCTCAGGGCTAGCGCCCATGCATGCGGCAAAGGCGCCCGCGGCCATAGAGCAAGCGACGCCAACCTCCGCCATGCACCCGCCCTCGGCGGCCGAGATGGTAGCGCCACGCTTGTACAGCATGCCGATGGCGGCGGCTGTGAGCAGGAATGTCGGGATATCGCGCTCTGGATCGTCGCTGAGGAACTCGATGGTGTACTTGAGCACGGCAGGGATGATGCCTGCCGCGCCGTTGGTTGGAGCCGTAACGATTCTTCCACCGGCCGCATTCGTCTCGTTGACCGCGATAGCGTAGACGGTCAGATAGTCCATTGTAGGAAAGGCTGTGCGACGTGAGGGAGAGGGCGTGATCGGGTGGTCGAGAGAACCTAGTATCCGGGGAGGTTGACGACGGCCGACACTAAGGCTTTGGGCTTTTGATTTGCTGATTGATAAGGGAGTTGATGTCGAACCCGGCAAGGAAGCTTTCTCTGTAGTGCCCTTTTCCAAAGGGTTTGCTGACGTATGACCGGCTGTCGAGTACAGTCCTCGGGTCAACCTCCGATACAGAGCCGGTGCACGTCGGTGCAGCTTGAGCGAGCCCGGTAGCTTCGTGTCCAATGGAGCCTGTACGCTCTCCAAGATGCTAGTGTCCATGACTTGCCAGATCTTGAACAGCTTGTGGTAAATCTCCTCATCCGTGTAGCCGTGGCTCTTCTCGTTCTCGTAAACGAGCTGTGCAATGGTGAGATTATGCTTGCGGCACAATGCTAGTAGACTGGCTGCGTCTCGGAATGGATAGCTTGGTTGTTGACCGTTCTGAGACTCGCTTTCGGAGTTCTCGGTGCCATCAACACCGTTTTCTGCCGACGTTGCTGCTACGGTCGAGAGACCTTCCTGTGCATCGCCCAGAAGCATGGCATCCTCTTTTGCCTCGTCCAAAGGCTTGACCTCAGCGCCGGTCCGACGATCTCCAGCGGCATCAGACCGTCGAATCTCTTTGTAAAACATGTTCTCCGCCAAGTCGGCCGGATGTCTTCCGGTACTCTCCGCTGATCCATCTGTGGCTTCCATTTGGGCAACGGACGAGGACGAGGACGCATCTGGGTTGATAGACAAGGCGCCGTTGACTACGAAGCCGCCGCCAACACTGAACATGTCATTAGTGGCCAAAACATAACCTTCTTCGTCGAAGACAGTGAAGCGCATGCCGTTGCTATGCATCGGTAGCTTCCGACCCCATTCCCAAACGAAATCACGCTCGTAGTCGAATGCAACCTCCTTCCCTTTGCCCTCTGGCAATCCTTGGCCCAAGTACAGCTTCTTGGTGGCCTTGATCTCGGTAAACCTCTCCGGCACGTAGGCAGTGTCGACGGTTTCCACGTCGGCGCTCTCGAGACCGAGCAGGAGAGCAGAGGGCGTCATATGGCCCTCGCCTGTCAACGCCAGACTGCCATAGATGGAGACGCGTATTTTGTTGACCTTGTGCAGCAAGTTTGCTTCGGCTAAATCGGCGACAAAGATGTTGCCGGCTCGCATAGGCCCAACGGTGTGAGACGACGAAGGCCCAATGCCGATAGAGAACAGGTCAAAGGTAGAAATGACGGCATGTTCATGATCGGCTTCACTGTAACTACCCGTCTCTTCCTCGTCTTCTGCGGCATTGAACCTCGGCGCCGTATTGCTGAGCAGCCTCCGCGATTGCAGAGCTGTGAATGCGGACGGAGTTCTTTGTCGGATATTTTGCCGAGTTGTCGGGTTGCTTGCCGAGAGGATTTGGTATCTGGGGCCAAGCCGCGTAGAAGCGCGTGGAGCCGATGCCCCACGCAACTGGGCAAGCCGCTGGATCGAAGAACGGCTCATGGCTGTCGCTGAAATGAGCAACGCCGGACGGACAAGTGGCAATGGAGACCTATCTCATGAGATGAAGAGGTTGAATATGGTGATAGAAACTGTGCTTTTTAACGGAGCGGTCTAGGGCAAACCTGGAGATAAGAAGCATAGGTCAAGGAGCTGCTCGTCCTCCCTGGGCTGCATCTGGGGTAAGACAAAGCTTCAAGGATCTCAGGATTGACCAATTACTGAGCTCCAATTTGTAAACCCCACTGAGGGGCGTCAGGGTACGTAATGATTTGTAGTGGTTTGTATAGTAGCAAACCTTGTTTCCATCGTCGAATCTCGACTTTGGTAACATATCCACTACAAGGTGAATAGTTGGGTGGGTGGTTTTTTTTTCCAGTGTTTTTTTTAAGGGGGGTTGATGCCGGCTGTGTGACAGGAACTTCATGCATGATGTCGTCCGCCTTCAGGAGCCGCTTTCACATTTTCATTGGACTAACAGAATGTCGTAAACGACGTTAAACCCCTTTAGGGAGGTGGCATGGGACACTCAGTATGGAGGGGAGTAAGCAGAAACAATTCCAGGCAACCTCGTAGTAAACTTACTTATCTGGTCGTGGACGCACACGAGTCAACTACGATCACCATCACCATCTCATCTTAACATATCTTTATCCAGTCTGTTCTTTGTTTATCTTGTCTAGAGTATGGCGGATAAGAAGAACTATGTTGAAGAGGCTGCTCGCGCAGCCGACCCTGGGACAGAGCCCTTAAGAACAGCAAATGCCCAGCTGCAGTCCAGCTTCTTCTCCGCTCTCCCACTCGAAATTCGCCAGAGCATTTATGGCTACCTCTGGTTAGCCACAGGTTCGATTCAACACGTATACAAATCCGGTAACTCTTCTTTCGCACCCTTATCTCACTGCAAATGCATTGCAGACCCCGACGCCGAAGACATCCGTGAGGCCGAGCTCGCCCGCCTTCTCAATACCCCACCGGCCGACCCAACAACTGTTGAGGGCGGCATCGGTCCAGGTTCAAAGGATGAAAGAGACGCGATCAACGATTGGCGATTTCGCGGTGTGTCATCATGGTCTCATCATTGGGAATGCGAGGAAGAACCACCAATTCTACGCGCAATTGAAGGCTCAGAGAGTGGAAGGAAAGAAGAGGAAACGAACGCCAAACAACCCCAGGGGCGGATTCTCGTCCAAGAATTCAGCCCTTTCTTGGCCATCCTTCTCACTTGTAAGCGCATGCATGAGGAGGCAATCGATTCCATCTATGACGATACAACATTCGCTTTCATCGGCACAGACCCCCTCTCACGCTTTCTAATCACTACAGCGTCCGAGTCTCTCGTCAGGATCAACAAGCTCCAACTCGTATGGCGCGCTCCGATAGCGACATATATGGAGCTTGATGCTGAAGAAGCTGTTGCGGAAAGGATCAAATGGAACGAGTTGTGGACGGATGTGGCGCTTAAACTGCCTCGCTTGAAGGAGCTCCAGATCTGGGCGTACCCTTATTACCCCCGATATCCAATGCCTCACGAAGAGTGGTTCAAACCACTTCACCAATTCGGAAAGGTACCCAAATTCGATGTCTCATTGAGATGGTTCCAAGATCATGCAACACCGGATACTGGCCCATTAGATTTTCTAGAAGCGGCTCCGTTTCACTATGACAGAATACCTCCACTACAAGAGAACCCTCAACATTTCCATTGGCGCCGTTTGATTGGCATGGAGCCGGATGAACCATGGAATCCACCAATTCGACGGCAGAAGAAGAAGAGGTATCTTGGGAGATCCTAAGTCTGAAAGATACGGATAGCGCTTGCCGTCAAAGACAAGGCCATATCGGGCATTGAATTTTGATGATGAGCTAGACGGTTTTGCGTAGCTCTCAGAGAGATATAGCTCAAATTATGGTGAATGGTATTCCGCATCATTTATCTCCGACTCAAAGACCAGGAAGTTGTCATAGGCTACTGTAAGATAACAAATAGTATAATGTGCCATTTGCAGCGTCTCCCGATAACAGGGACAAGTAAGGATGACTTGAAGTGGTGAAGGGCAGATGTTAACTATCGCATGCATGTTCAGTTTTGTAATGACCACGGTAGCCACGTGAGATGATCCCTTTCAGGACGCCATGGACGTACGATATTCGAGCACATATGGTCCCGCTCGGCTTGCGCACTGTTGCTCAGGGTGTCGTTAATGCCGAGATGCTCCCCAAGAGTATTGACTACATACCCGGGAACTTCCCTAGCGTCGAGCCCATGAACGCTCGCGACTTGCTCGTCTACCAAATGAGCTGCCGCTGGTAACACATTCTCTTGAACGTCGTATCACTTCACTTCATCGTTTGCGGTATACAGTGCAGACCCTGCTCTGTCACCCGATATTGTGTTGATCCAGATCCCTGGTCGTGTGTTATCTCTATTCTGCTGTAGTTGCAGATAGAAAATACTCATTCAGAGACACATAAATGTCTTATGACATCTCAGAGGCCTTGTTAAGCTTCAAGTGCGAATACTAAGTTAACGAGATAGTGAGAAATCTCCGCTACCGGGTATACTCGATAGCCGCACAAAGGGTTTAAGAGTTATTTGCGGCACTCAAAGGATGAGGTATTGAAACAACTGGTTTACATAGAGATAGCTTGTCTCGCTAACTTCTAAATGATGATCACGATGCGTTGAAATTGTGTCGGTGAGAACCCGTGTCGCACGCTTTCATGGGATGTGTTCCTGCTCTCAGAAGCAGAACATGCTATGAGCTGGGATATCGCCTACTGTCCCAAAGGACGTACAGCCAATACGTTAGTGCGTATAGGATTCACCCTGGCAGCCCTGGATATAGTGCGCGACCAATCAAGATGTCCCAGTTCTGCAACTTTAGTCTGTTGAGGGACGAGTTCTGGGATGCGGAGGTCTTGGTCGGGATAATATGGAGGTTAGCGTAGATACGGGTGAGGAAGAGGCGACCAAAAGGTGAGCGTGAGCTGAGCAGGTCGAGTCGAGGCATGCTGAGCTTGAGTCAAAGCCGTACAGGCCCCGAATTTGCCTTGAGAAAAAAGCGGCGTTGTGTTACATAAGCAAGAAAGCCTAGTGCCCAGGCTGGGGCGATGAAACTTGGCTTGGTTCCATTGCACACCAGTCTCTGGCGCGCGCGATCCTTGAATGTTTCCTGTCTGTAGCACTTCGATGCTAGGTTGCGATCAGAATTATTAATGCCTTCAACCCCCAGAAAGTCCTTAGGCGTTAGGATGGTCCGGGTCCTTTCCTCCAATGTGGCAGCCAAACCAGCTTTCTCGGCTCGCTTCTATGCCACTCAGAGCTTCCAAAGGCGTGGGTCACTCACTAGATGCGCCATATTCTCGGATTCTACTAATTTATGGATGAATCAGATATTAACTCGCGGGCTCCGGCATTGAGGCTGATGCCAATCGGCGGTTCGGTGACGTATGGGCAAGGGTCAAGCCACGGCAATGGGTATCGAGGATATTTGCGCCAGATGCTTATAGCTGACGGGTACAAACCTGAGATGGTTGGCTCTCGAAAGGCTGGAGTGATGCAGGAAAACTGGTGTGAGGGATGGCGAGGCTTTCGAATTGACCAAATCGACCAAAAAGCCCAAAGGTGTGTCCCTGGTATCCTGCCGAACCTCTTCACTGTCAACGCCGGATCGAACGACTGCATACAAGATTTTGATCTTGAACATATCGGAATCCGGATTCGGGCCATGCTCGAACATCTCTGGGCGGCCTCCCCCTACTCTACCATCATACTCTCGACTCTGCTAGTCACCGCGGACGAGAGGGTTGAAGATAGAATTCTACGAGCCAACCAACAATATCTCAAGCTTGCGGACGATTTAGAATCTGAGGGCTGCAAGATAGTTGTCGCGGACATGCATGGCTCAGATGGGCCCCAACGCTACGAGTTGATGGACGGAACACATCCGAATGATGATGGATATAAGAAGATGGCCAAGATCTGGCATCGAGGGGTCCGAGAGGCGGATCGGAGGGGGTTTTTGTAGGTCGCTGGAAATGTTTGCGATTTTCTCAACATAATTTCAAGGCCCTGGTTGTTGGTGGCGCGGATCAGAGCGCTTTGTTAGGGAAATGGTTGAACACTCCGGTTGGAACAACCACGAGAAACTAGCCACCAGGGAAGGAGGATGACAGGCGAGGCCTGACGAAGGAGCCCAACATGAGCGCAGCACACAGGGACCCAGAGCTGAAATCTTACAGAAGGTCACGTAATTTTATGAAAATAGGCACGCACAAGAAGGTGATTCGTGGTATGATACGGATCCCATTATAGCCAATACACGACCACACAATTGACATTCATAATATCACCGTCTTTCGGAAATGGGCACTGGCTGCTTGAGTAACTGTCCTGGTCTGCAGTGGCCCAGGGTTGTCCTCCTAAATTAGTGGTTATGATGTCTGTAATTTATAGCTCTGAAGTAAACAAAGTGCAGGAGTCAGAAGGGCAGCATTTGGGCCTTTTTCTAATCCAAGTTCGGGTGTAGTGAAAAGAGTGAACAGCTCTGGACAAATGGGGTGGCCCCATACTTCCAGCCAATGTAAAACATTATTCCATCTCGTCTGTCTGACTGATGCTTCATATTTCCAACTTTGAGTTGCTTATTTGGAATATGTCTCCCAACAAGGCCATGAGACTTCATAAGCCCCTAGTGTCGACAGCGACGACCTTACCCGGTTCAGTCAGCGTTCCGTTGATTGGAGCTGCCACACCTCCATCGGTAGTAACGTAGAGAATGTGACCATCTGCCTTCGTGCGTCCGAACCTGGCAGCAGTAGCACCTGAAAGCTCCAAAGAGTCAGTTTCACCTAGGATGCGGCTGAGACGACCGCTGCCTTTCTTGATCAGATACAACTCATTGGCGGGGCCCCCGGCGGCGAAGACGTCCCCGTTATGGGCCACAATGATGTCATCAATGGTAGTGTTCGCCGTCGCTACGGTCTGGATAGCCTTAGTCTCGTTGCCGCAAGTTCCGTGCGGCTTGTAAAGAACACGGCCGACTACGCCGCGCGTGGTAATGCTGAAGTAAACGAAGCCATCTTTCTGGTTGTACCGGACTCCGTTCACACCGATACCAAGACCGCCGACAGGGAAGTGGAGAGAAGGCGTGTCGAGCCAGACCTTGGAGGTACCAGTTTTGGCGTCGATCTCGATGATCTGGCCTTTGAACGAGTCGGAAGCGAGGACAACGGCTCCGGGGCCGTTCTTGACGGTCGTGAAGCCATTGAGGAAGACGGCATTGGGAACGTCGGCTAAGACAGACACGTTGGCTTTACGGTGCTCATCATAGGACCGCATGTCGATGCGGTAAACGGTGTTTGACCCAAGAGTACTGCCAAATGATGCAAGCGTGAAGTTGTTGGCAACCATGGCGAAGATGTCATGCTCGATCTCGTCAATTCCCAGGGCGGCGAGGTGGTTCGGGAAGGTGGCGATCAACTCAGGGACGGGATTGGGCGACAGGGGATCTAATTGATACACCTGGGGCTGGGGAGCGACCATGGTAATCAGAAGCTTGCCATTGGATCGGACAGCGAGATTCTCTGCCCAGAAACCATTGTCGAACTGGTGGATGATGCGGTGCGGCGCATCGTTGATTGTCAAAGGGAGGGCGGCTGCGATGACAATTTCGAGGAGAGCAACAGAGAGGGAGAGCTGGAAGATCATTTTGAAGTAACACCTTATTTCGTGCTTAACCGTTTATCTGGTAACTGGAAGGGATTTGTCGTTCTGGGAGTCTCGGATGACAACAATTTATACTCTTCATTAACCGCCCTGTTCGAGCTTACTTACACCCTGGCTGCCATAGTATGCAGGCTAGATTACCTGTCAGTAAGCACACTATTCAGCATTTGTAATAAATTCTATTAGATCTAATACTGAAGTTGAGCGGTTGTCCGGATTCTCCAGTTCGTGCGGAAAAGAAATGCCGAGCCTCGGCTGATACCCATGGCCTGTTCATTTGATAAAACTCAAATTCCTGCACTAGAACCAGTCCTATGCTGCCCAGCGCCCAACTTTCCGACTAACTCTCTGCTGTCCCACCAAGCTTTCGCTCCCAAAATCCAAAAGCCATTCGTGCCAACTGGCATCTGGCCACCCACTTCCGAGCCCAACCCTTCTGTGCTTGACCTCCCTACCAGAAATGTCAACATGCGTTTTGCAACGACTAAATCACCCTCCCCTTCCCCGTTGTCACGAAGCCAAAACTTTGTGTCTGTCTCGAGCTGTACCCACTTGGCATGAGCACCTTCAGCGCCACCCAGCCCGACTTGAGCCAGCTCTTTAGGCGTGGGGTCCACCACGCGGATCACGTTGATATCGTGACGCAGTCCTCGGAAACGGGACCCGAAGAGCTCGCACATCCATGTCCATATAGCGCTGCCCCCGTTGTAAACCTTGCCGTCACAGTTATGAAAAACGGCACCAGGGGCGTAATAGGCCGAGTAGGGGCCGCTCAGGTCGAGCGAGTCTACTTTGTCGCGGTATTTTTCAATGAAGACCAGAATGGGATACTCGCGGGTCAGCGGACTGAAAGATCCGTCGAATATGGTCTGTCTGAGATCATTTATGAAAGTATCAGGTTGGGAAGACATGACCGTTTATAACGAGGTGTATGATTTTATGGGTATGAGAGCTGGAAGATGTCCGACTGGATATTTTATCAAGAATGAAGGGGGTTCCGTCTTTGTAGGCTTTCATATGAAAACTGGCTGTTTTCAGACAAAATTCATGAACCGGCCAAATCTCATGTTTCCCCGTCTCCTTTTTAATCCCACTCGTAGCCATCCCGATAATCCCGAACCCCCTCGGTCATATTAGTTCACTAATCAATGTACATCAGAATTTTGAAACATGACGTGTTTGACAAGCCTAATTGGTCCTATTTGTTTGAATAAAACCATGACTTATCATTGAGCACCACGTGTGAGAAGTCTGCCATCCCAAGTTTAGTTTTCTTCGTCGAGCTGCGGAACTTAGTGGCTCAAACTACACTTACTAAGATACATGCAGTCATGGTTACATTTTGTAGGGATATAACTAGCTGATTTAGTTGTCATACGTTGGGGTTGAGACAATCTATGTCCTCGGCTCGGGTTGCTGGATCTGGCGGTCGCGAGAAAGAAATCATGATTACTGATCAGGTTTTCGACAAATTCACACACACAATCATGACCGAGACACATGCTTTGAGGCAATCCTAATCCAGGATTAGGTACGGACATAGTACGGAATAATGAAAACAACACACGGCCCCGATACGGGGAATTTCAAAAAAAAAAAAAAATTTGGTATGATGCAGCTTGGGACTGACTGATGCGTGAAACCATTTCCCCCGGTATGTGGTACTCCATGGATCGATCGGTTTGAGCAAGATTTAGGAACGCATAAAGTATCAGCGGCTGCCATCTAGCAAAAGACGTGTTCTTACAGAAACATCAATCTCAAGCTCTATTTACACTTCTCTGTCAAAGAAAACAACAATTTATCGGAAACTGCCTACCATGTCCGCCTCCAACCAACATGCGCAAGGAATTGAGTCTAATCCTTCAGGTGACGCCAAGAAATCGTACTCTGACATCTTCTACGAACCCCCCAAGGGCGAGAAGTCAGGCCTTCCTCACGACCCTTTCAAGTCCTTCGTCGTACCCCGGCCTATTGGGTGGATCAGCACCCGGAGTCGTGATGGCCAAGACAACTTAGCCGCCTTCTCTCAGTTCACCAACGTTTCGTTTGACCCCCCTACTATCCTGTAAGTGTGACAAAAGACACTCACCCTGTTTGCTTTGCAAAAGAGGCGCATTACTCTTTCAATCCTGTGACATCAGCTCACGGTACAACTCCTTCCAGTTTTGTTGGTCACCAGTCTCTCTACAAGCTCCGCTCCAAGGATACAGTTCTCAATTGTATCGAGACCAACGAATTTGTGTGGAATATGCCCACTTATGGTCTTCGCGAGTCTGTGGTCTCCTCAGCTCTGGAGACCTGGAACGACGAGTTCGAAGAGGGTGGCATTGCTAAGGCCCCTTCGACTCTGGTCCGCCCACCCCGCGTCCGTGATTCCCCCGTTGCACTCGAGTGCCGCGTCCACTCTATCCACCGAGTTGCCAACCAGCAACATGGTGAGCAGATGTTCGGCCCGCATTTGGTTGGAAACTCGGACATTGTCATTGGAAGGGTTTTGGGAGTTCATATTAAGGGAGAATACATCACTGGAGAAGGGGTCAGTAGCACATTCCTCTTACTCATTCCGTTTCTTTTCACCTCACAGTCTCATCCTGTCTGGTTTGCTTGAAATATCAGTCAAGAATATGAGTCAGATCCTTTTGTCTAATTTCTTATTTTGCAGCTCTTCGATATTCTCAAGGCCGCGCCGCTGGCTAGGAACGGATACCATCAGTACACGCACGTTAACCAAGTCTATGACATGCTGATGCCGGCCATGCCGGACGATACACGTTCTGGAGACGTCCTCGGTGGAAATGTTAACTATAACATTAGATATGAAGAGAAAGAGATGAAGAGGGCAGGCGAAAAGAAGACCAATGCTGTCACTAAGACTGATTAGAGGAGTAACTGCTAGACAATGATGCTCAGCCACCATTAAAACGAGCAACGCTGGGACGAATAGCTATACATGCAGCAATAATATACGGATGTTTTTTTACGGCGATTGTTTGAATCATCGTGCTGCTAATATTCGCGAGACTTGAGATTGACTTGAAACAATTGGGATATATAGAGCGCTGGGCCGTGATGATGCCTTCAAAGTGGTCTTCTTAACAATTATGATTAGACTTCAGCGTTGGTGCTTTCGTTCGGCGCATCTCGTTGTATTTTCGACTACATAAGTTCTCCGAATGCCGAAGGATAGCCATCCATTGATGTAAAATATACTCTCGAGAATCTAGCCGAGACCCTACGTCATTTGCTCGTCAAGTCCCAAGGCTCAACTTGACTAATTGTTAACCAGCTGCTGCGCTGGGCCCGGAATCAGGCGGGCCAGGTCTCTCAGCGAAGGAAATAACAAATTCGCGGAGAGAAAATGGGCGCGGGCTCGGGTGCCTCCCTTCAATAAGTTGTGTTTTCGCTTGACAGAAGCCTAGGCCCGGTCTGGTCTGTGGACAGGTTAGAAAGGGTGGTTGAAGTGGCTGCTTTATTAGTAAAACACCCTTAACTTGTGCCTCGGCAGTTATCATTGGTTGAAAATGAGAGCGACATTTCCCATCAGGGGTTTTGATTGGTCCTTTTGTTTCCAAGAATAAGCCCAAACTGCACAACAGCACAAAAGATCACTAATCATGAAAAAATGGTTCGTCTTCCTGAGTGCCGGCACTTAGACTGTGGGTGAGATTTACAGCAAGGTAGATTGCATACATGAATGTTACTCAGCCAGCGTTTCTAAGCAATGACGTTTACGAAAAACTTTGGATGCCTTCGGGTGTTAAATCAAAGAGAGTAGTCGAAGTATATAAGTTGGCCATCAGAAGTTTTATAATTGAAGGTAAAAAAACAACTTCATCAGTCTCTTGAAAACGCCTTCAAAAACCATCCAAATACCAGACAAATAGCAAAATCTCCAACTCAGTCCAGCCAAATCCTCTTTATTGCGCAAGTAGAAACCGCAGCAATGGCTTCAACCAAGCAGAGTGTTCTTATTGTAGGTGGTAAGTCGTCAAAATCGCTCCCCACTTGAACTCTGACATGGGCTAACACCCAGCAAGGGACTGGAGCTCAAGGTGCAGCCATCGTGAGAGGCTTGTCTGAAACAGACAAGTACTCACTTTTTGTCCTCACCCGAAGCATGACATCTTCCCACGCCACTGCATTGGCTGTACTTCCTAATGTCGAGCTTGTGTTAAGCAAGACTGAAGTTGGCTACGACCTTGAGGCCTTTTATGAGGTCGCTCAGCGCGTAGATGCAGTCTTTGTCAACACTGATGGGTTCGCATTGGGAGAGATTGCAGAAACCTTTTGGGGCATCCGTCTTTTCGAGCTTAGCGCTCGAGCCGGTGTCAAGCACTTGATCTACAGTGGGCTAGACTACAACGGCAAGGCGAGCGGCTATGACCCTGCTTTGTATGTTGGCCATTACGAGGGCAAAGCTCGGGTTCAAGGTGGGTCCACAATATCATTTCGCAAGGTTTAGCACAGTAACCAAGCTGACTGCAATACGCATAGAGTGGATCAAGAGTCAAGGCAGCGATAGTCCCATGTCATGGACCATCTTCCGCTCAGGTCCATACGCTGAAACTTTGGCCGAGACTCTTAGCCCCCGCTTCTCACCTGACGGGACTGCCATATTCGCCCTTCCCATCGGTGAAGATGGTGAGATACCTTTTGTCGGTCTCGAGGATTTTGGCCGCTATGTCGACTGGGCGCTCTCGAACCGTAAGGAGGCTAATGGCCAAGACATTGGTATCGCTATCGAATTCGTCACACTTCAGAAGCTTGCTGCTGCCTACATGAACGTGACCGGGAAGCCGGCAGTCTGGAAGGACATCCCGGCCAAGGACTGGAACGACACGGTTTGGGCGAAGCTCCCGAAGCGTGGCGCAACCAAGGTTGGGTACGTATCAATCAGTGATGATAACGCCTTGAACATGACCTACGAGCAAAACTTCACCAACTGGTTCAATCTGTACAAGTCTAGAATCTTGAAGCGGGATTTCGAACTGCTCGACAAAATTCTACCAGATAGAGACAGCTCGATCGAGGGGTGGATGAGAAGGGTTGGCTATACTGGGGAACGAAAGAATGTTCTGAGGAGTACGGAGACCAGCGGACGATCCTGAAGTTTTGCTCCAATTACCTTTTATGGGAGTTCTTGATGCCTTGCAGGATTTGGTGTGCATTAAAAAGTCAAATTTATGTTCACTGGCACAAAAGATTCATGACCATGTGAAAAGAAACTCAACAAATCTCAACACCTCAACAGAAAACCCCGGGATAACACCCGTATGAACGCAGCTGTACTGCTATAATGTCTCATCGCCTGCTCGACGCAAAGATTCCCTTCCAAAGCTGCTGCTAGCTACCTCCCTTGACAGCCAACCATTCCTGGCTCGATCTGTTACGTTCTATTCTAATTCAAGCATTCATTATATTAAACTTAGCAATAAGCTTCTGTCACAAAAACGACGCCGTTAACTGCGGGCAGAATTTAACGCCTTATATATCTCGTGGTAGCTTCGACTTCAAAGAGTCCTGAATTCAAGTAACTTCACCTTCTAATACAAGATCCAGGTAAGGTACTCCTTCAGAGAAGTTGGAAACTTGAGGATCTTGAGAAGAAAACACACCCCGTTGAAATATCACTATTTATAACTTATGCAGTTTATTTTGTTAGAAGAGAGGGTCTGGAAGACAGGTGCAGCCAACCTCCTGAGTCAAGCATAAGACGAGTATAGTATTGAGCGCCTGAAAGACTATGACATATTAAATAAAGGCATAAAAGATGACTAAATTCTTGCAGCTCTCATTCACAACAGCAGCTCGTTTTTCCGCAGAACTTCAGAAATGACGGTTTCGACATGTTCTACTTCTCTCAGTCCAAGAGTTTCTTTCCATCTCGCAACAACAGCAGGTTCAAAATGTGAAAACCTCCAAGGCGCGTAGACAGAGCCGGTCACGATATCCGGATAACCGCCTGCATTATCGCCATGGCTCAGCTTATACTCGCCGCGCGCGACAATGGCAGCGGTTGTATCCACCTTCTTGTCGTACTTGACCCCTTGGAGGCGTTCCAGAGTTGACAGCAGCAGATTCTGCGTGAGCGTGAAGGAGTTGACATAAACGTACTGGTTAGCCGTCTCGTCAGGATGGTGCAGTACCGAGATCACGGCAGAAACGAGCTGGTCAATGGTGCTGGTGTCGAATTGCTGATCGCCTGAGTCGTAAATTGTGACCTCGCGCTTAGCGATGTCCCAACCAAGTGTTCCGTTGCCCTGTTCGAGAACCTATTGGGTCTATCAGTCCGACTGAACGAAAGTACACAACTAAACTTTTGTTGGTTTCGATTGACTTGACTAACCCACGAAAAGAAGATGCCAGTGCAAAGCGCCGTCCACGTGAGTCCGTTGTCCTCAGCTTCATGAAGACGATCAATAACTCTTTTCTTGTCGAGAGCAAAGGGGGGATAGTTGATTACACCCTCCAATGACGTGTTGCCACCATATTCACTGGGCAAGAATCGGTAAACGCCCGCAGCAATGGCGGCTTCAATGGCTGTTAATTGTTCGCTGGCGCCGAAGGTTCCTATAGTCGACACAATCGCATCCTGGCCCTGGAAAGCCTTGGTAAGCCCCTCGAGGTCGTCATAGGAGACTCGATGTACGGTTATATTCTCAGGAAATGTTGCTAGGGAAGTGGGTCGGGTAATTGCTGAGATGACGAAGCCAGCTTTGTCCAGTGCTTCGACTAGGATCGTTCCCAGACTGCCGCTGGCCTATATTTCTCAAGTCAGCTGCTGAAATTTCTGGAAATCTTGGCCAGGTTACTTTACTAGTAAATAGCTACTTACAGCAAATACAGTGATGTTTCGGATAACAGTTGACATGGTTTGTGGTGGGTGGGCTTTCTTCGGGAAATTGTCAAGATGTTTCTTCAAGCAAGTAAGGTGTGGCAGGTGTTTGAAGGATGAGGAAGTGGATGGTCTGCTCTTTCACCATTTCAGGCCAAACTGCGAGCTTTTCGAAGATTTTTAAACGATTCCATGATGCGTTCAAAGGGAATTAATGTAATCACCTTCCTACCTCTTAGTCTTTGCATACAACCAACTTCAGCCTCGGCTTCTCGTCTTGTGTGCATTCTGCTGATGACCAAGATTCTGTTGGCTTACGAAGAAACATGCAGGTTTGGTGCATGTATCCTGCAAACGTCTCCGAAATAACCTTGTATGGCCGAGTTCCGCATAGTGGCGCCGAATGCCCATGATTAGTGATCACAGTCCGTATGGCGGCAACGTCACTCAACCGACACTGACACCGTTCGCATTCATTGCATCCAATCTCGAAATATTTATCGAAAGGTCTGAAATATTGCTGAGTAAGAGCTGTTCCTATTAAATGCGATAGGGTTCGAACCCTTGTGATCTTACAGCCAGTTTGGGTCCGACATAATGTCGGAACTGCTCCGCTGTGTCAACCCATTGCACCTAAAGTGCCGACTGACCAACAAGTCTGAGATCGCCCCACCTATTCCGCGCTGTGACGCGGCGTCGGTCTTGAGGCCGAAGGCACTTAGAGGTGTCGATTCTGGGCTCGCAGGCGTGATTTCATCTCAATTCTGCATCATCTGATGTACTAATCACCGATGTAGGATTGTCTGCGGCGAACATGGTCCAGCTAGCCCAATCGATTAGATTAATACGCGGTCCTGAGGAGCCCGTTCATCCGCTGGAAAAGCTTGTGCACCTCATTGTGCCAAGTTCCCCCAGCTCTTTTTCCTTCCCTTATCTTTCTTTTGTTGAAGCCTGGCGGTGCCATTTTGAGATCGTTATATTGAACATCAAACATGATGCACTCCTTCCAGAGCTTGACATAAACTTGTAGGAAGTATATTGGCCGCATTAATTATCAAACGTAGATGGGCTGTAGTAACAGTCTTAACGGCGGCACAAGCTTCTTATGTCAATGAAGACAGCATCTTGGTTTTGAAACAAGTTTTGATGGACGAATACGGTATTGTCTGGTGACTCAGGTTCCTTCTCGTTGCTTATCTAAACCCCGGCTCCCTGAACGTGCATGCATTGTTGCCCTTGTCAACAACCCATAGGTCAAAAGACGAACTTGTCTCGAACATTTGACCGCCTTTACTCCATCAGTGGAGTAAAACCCTCAGAATAGAGACCATCGGATGGTGCACGCTGTGACGCGTAAGAAACGAAGATGTTCGGGGCTTGAGCGCTAGGGTATAAAGCTGTGCCTGCCGTACTTGGTGCTCGGTTGTCATTGCATGTTTGGACTTTGAACCATTGAAAATTTTGTATTTGCACTAACCTTTGCAATTTAAATACGCCAAAATATCTACCTCTTGATCAGCACAACGATGAAGGCAACTTGGGCCGTTTTCTTCGTTTTGAGTGCGGCCGCCAATATCTCTGCCGCGCCCGCAGCTGATAGCGATGACATTGCGAATGGACGGACGTCTGGGTCTGATTCTCACACCTCCAAGATCGATGATAATTTGGTAAGTACTTTATGAAAGCCGTCAGAATAAGCTTTATAAATAGCTAACTAAGAGCATAGAAGAGCTCATATTTGCAAAAACGCGCCAGAGGAGGGGGCGAACACTGTGATCCGGGAAGCGGCCAGTGTATAACAGGCTTGGGCTGTTACGGATGCCACGGCCACAGGCCTGTCTGTCAGAGAGGACCCGGTTCGAATGAATGCTGTTTCAGAGACGACAGAGGATTTGTATGCGAGAAGTTGTGACTCTGAGAAGCAACAAGGAGACGACACGCAGGATCTGATAGAAACTCTATCTAGTTCCAATGGCGTTGCGATATTTAGTCACATGCCACCCACATTCCCGAGAGACATTGTTGAATCATAATAACTAAAAAGAAAGACAAATAAAATACTCATTTGTCCTCCATTGGAGGCACTCTGTAACTTGCACAGTCTTGACATGTGCTTGGAGAAGAGACTATAATCCTAGATATCGCATCGTTAAGAGTTGGAGGTAACAATATCTATTACTGACTGGAAACCCATTCTAGTTATGCGGGTCTTCGACTGGTTTGGTAGACAATGTTTTTGTCGGATATTAAATAAAACTTGAGCTCGAGACCGCTTCTTTTTAATCCAAATGATTCGCCGCCGTAGCATCCGAGAAGCAATGTGAAGCGAATCAATGAGAGGATTCAAAAATAGTTCTTACCAAGGCCGTTTGGAATAACGAGGCCGACGCCAAACCTGGAAAAGATTGGCCAAAACGATTCAAGATAAGGAGCATTATCAGGTATTCCTGCCTGGCAGACTCCCAGGCTAGAGCCAACCCTGCCAACGTAGACCTTCCCTGCTCAGTGTCTTCGACCTGCGAAGATAATCTAGTGATGGTTGGGAGGGACGAGCAGCATACTGGCGGCGTATGTTTTCTTTGATGGCCGATAAATAGGTGCAGCGAGCGGGTTTTGCGGAAAGCGTTTCAGATTTTTGAAGTAAAGCAAACATAGCGATCTGCCATTACTTGACTTTCTTACCAGGAACAAAGGTGGTTCTGAGTCGTGCGGTAGCTAAAAATTCTAACTAGGCCTGTGGAGGGCCGACGTATATCTTTTGATGAAACCATCTGTAGACTGGTTCCCAACATACCCACCTCTTCCTCTGTCTGAGAAGAAATGCGTCTATAAAGGGTTTCAAGAAACAATTTCCAGACTACAGGTCTAAGAACTTCGCCTTCCGTACGGTTCGAAGGGAAACAGAGCTGAGACACCTGCCATTAGACCAAAAAGTGCTGCGCAAACATAAAGGGGCACCGTCGTCGTCGTATTGCCTGCGGTAGCAACGAAGGCCGAAACAATACCCATCAGACGATTGCAGGCGACGGCAATGCCATTGCCTGTGGCGCGGTGGGCCGAGGGGAAGACCTCGACAGTGTACGCGTAAAGAGTGCCATAATAAATGTTAATGCAGCATGCTGATTTCATACATTAGCCTCCATACCGTGCGCTATCTGCTGGAACGTGGAACAGCTTACCAATTGCACAACTCAGGCCCACGTTTTGCTCGGCTGTTTTCACCGCTGTGTAGGCGAAGAAGAGCGCCATCGACAAGAGGGCACCAATGACCATCGTATACTTCCTGCCAACGTGAGGTAGATTGGCTAAATAGCCTGCGATGATCGGGCCTGGTATGCCGGATATGTTGGTCAATGTAAAGTTCCTCCAGGTCTCATAGGGCGTCTCTTCGCTATTCGGTACTCTTGAGGCAAGATATGATCTGTTCCAAGTCAGTCTGTAAACACAGTCGCAAAGTCCTTATTTGTGCACTCACGGTAAGAAGACGTAGAACAACGGATACGCCAGGCCGATCAGCGTCCACGACATCCATACCATTGTGGTGCTCAGGGCCATCTTCCTTGTTACAAAGAGACCCCTGACATGGGCGACCAACTCTTGGAGCACAAACTTGAGGCTGTTCCTGTCCTGGCCGGCATTCTTAATCTGCCCGCACGCGGCCAGCTTTTCCTCTGTGAGGGTGCACTCCCTACCGTACTTTTGCGCCATCTCCTGGTAGTTCCGGACGAGATCGGCATCACGCCCAACGCTGAGAAGATATTTCGGTGTCTCCTTGAGGCGCATGACTGTCACTCGTGCAACGGAGGTAGCGAAGACGAAAGCCCCAGCGGTGAATGAGACATATCGCCAACCAGCGTTGTTCGACCAATTGCAAGATTGCCCTTCTGTGCAATTCCATCGCTCCTGAGCTACCCAAAAATCAGCATCACAGGGCGAAATAGTTGCCGACGTCGCGTCCTACTTAGAAATCCCCAGGCAATGAAGCCTGTCACGGCCTGCCCCAAGCCCCACCAAAGTGCGAGCGCCGTCACAGTCCACTGTTTATTGCTGGGCAGAAACTCCAGGAAGACAGTTGGGTCGAGAACCAGGTTACCACCGGCTCCGAAGGCCGAAAGCGCGGTGAAAAACCCCCATGCGGGGAGGTTGGGACTCGCGCCCGACACAATCGTCGCGAGCGAGGTGATCAGTAAGGTTACGTTGAACGCGATCTTCCTCCCAATGATGTCGGCGCCGAAGCCCCAGAAAATCGCCCCGATCAGCAGTCCGACATACAGCGAGACTGTGCCGGCATTTCGGTACGTGGATGGCGACGCCAGCTCGAGAAACGCGCCGGTGTTTGTTACGGACTGGACGAGCGCGATGAGCGAATCAACCGCATAGCCGAAGCCATTGAGGACGAAGAGCTTCCAGTGGAAGGGCGTCCAGCCGATTTCGTCATTCGCCTGGACACGTCAGTTCGGTTCTCGTGCCAATCTGGCAATCTAAGGTATGGAGGGAGCTGTAGCATCCGGGCGAGAGACCGAGAGCTCAGAGGTCTGATCATACGTCATTGACAAGGTGCATTTTCCTAGCCAGCACAGGGTCTTCGCCGTCATTTTCTAAAATGTCTTTGGCTGAGTTGGTAGAGCTGTCTTCGATGTCGGACAGCTGTGCCGGTGCGCCAGAGTCGATTGTCTTTTTCTGTATCATCGCCTCCGCCATTGCTGCCTCTTGTTCGCAGTGTTTCGGGCAGTCGATGGTTGGGGAGGGAAATAGATGTAGGAGGTTGAAAGGCCGAGTTGCCTCTATGCGGGGCGATTTGGACAAACCTCAACCTTTTATCGCATCACGGGCTAATGTTGTTGCAGATGTGTCCACTCCTGTGCTTTTGTCTCCGGTCGTTGATGCTGTCCTCGTCGTTCTCTCCCTGGCCGTCCCTGTCTTGGCCACTTCTAGCGCGGTTTATCCATCGACGAGAACTGGCGGGCGTGTCTGGTTGGCTCCAACCACTATGGAACCAAGAGAAGAAAGGAAATTTCGCACTTGAAAGCAATGATACCAACGGCCTCTCATTGGGCATCTGGTAGCAAAAGCATCCGGACACCACTCTTGATGGAACGTTTCCCTGCCGTTGCTTGGACCTGAAAGTATCTCACCAATGACGTGCACGAAGAACCCCCCACGTGTGAGGGGGGAAATGGCGCGAAATTGGGGATCGGCGGGTTCTATCTGGCTGCCGTAACGCGCTGGGCGCCGCGGCGCCGCCTGCCGGATAAGCATGCGAGATAAGAAAGACTTGCAGGCCGTGCAGTTAGAGTTCAACGAGGAGTCCGAGTGCACATCATGTGATCGCTCCTCATTCTGCGGCCACCCGAATCAGAGAGACCGGAAACGAGGGTTCCACGGTACATTGAGGCTCTACCGGTATGTCCCACCCCCGGGGACGGGTATCTATTCTCCACAGACAACGCGCAGCACCCTACGGCCGCCTCAGATCGTGCCGCACAGCGACTGTTCCAGGCCGCTCCGGGCCACCCCGTATTTGCCGACTCGAAGCACCGACTACGCCGGGCAATCAAGAGCGCAGGTTTCGGAGCAGACCTTGAATTGCGCATGGCTTGATATATCAGAAGTATCCACGCGCAGGAACTTGCTGGGAATGTCGGTCTCCTTCGGCGGCTTCAGATCCTCGGACACATTGTTTCTTCAGCATGCTACACTCATTCATGGGTTTCAACCTCAGTTCAAGTAGTCCCGATGATGTGACCGCCTGCAATCTAGCCCAGAGATCCTTTCACAGTGGGGCTACCGCTTTCTAGGCTCAAGCCATGCTATCTCATAGCCCTACTAGTCGCAAGCGTAGTCCGTGCGAGCATATTTCTGTCCGGGAATCAATGGCCCTACCCCTGCCATTTGGGTTCTCAATGTCTGGAGATCAACACTTGCCGTATGCTTCTGTGGGGATTTCCTGGTCATCGCTGCTCACCAGCAACCCTGCCTTTTATGCTTCATATCAATACCGAGTTATCTAACCACAATAATCTTGGAATCGGCGATGTCGTCCAACACAACACATGAACAATCAGTTCCAGGATTTCGTGGAGCATTTGTTGACCGGATGTGCCTTCGCCGCCTGCACCAGGCTCTTCGGTGGTACAGGTTGCATCAGCGTAGACTTGGAGGAAGAAATCAGGTGTTCTCGTCTTAGGCCGACCTTCAGAAGCGTAATGATAGCGATCGCCTGATACGATGCCCGCTGACAGGAGAAAGAAGTTCCATGATGGACGATGCCCACGACCCGGACGTGTCCCCACACCGAGGTGATGATTATTGCGGATTCTCAGTGAGATGAAAAGAAATTGCCGAGATCAAGCCTACGAGGGAGGCTGGTTTCGGAAATCACGCGGGGATAATCAGTTTGGCAAAATCCTTTGACCTGCCGTCTGCAAAAACGAAAAAAAAAAAAAGGGTTTAGCTACTCATGCTCACCTTTGATATCGCATTCTGCCAATCGGAGATGAGTTTCAGCCACTAGCGATTGATTCCTTCGATGGACACAGCAATGGCTCATGCGAAAATGGAACGGTCCACGGACCGGCCCCCAAAGACAATACAAATGCATAAGCAGTGGCGCTGGTATAGTAGGTGCGGTTCATTTTGAAAGGCCCTACAGAGAGGATCAATCCGCCTGGGCTCCATTGCGAGGAGAGCGACAGCCTGCTGGAGAAATCGACAAGTTCGAACGGACAACGTTGGGCCGCCGCGCCCAACACTGCACGTAATTTTGCGTGCAGATCACCGTCAGGAAACTGCAATTCGACGCCTGCAAAAGTCCGCACCAGCTAGAGGCGATGTTACCTCAGCCCTGATTGAATTAATCAACGCCTCCCCTAACGTGGTTTAGGACAAGCTGGTGCGCCCCTCGGGGAATGGCGGCATGCGGAGGCGGACAAAATC
The DNA here is from genome assembly GCF_051148585.1 of Colletotrichum jinshuiense. Taxonomy (NCBI): domain Eukaryota; kingdom Fungi; phylum Ascomycota; class Sordariomycetes; order Glomerellales; family Glomerellaceae; genus Colletotrichum; species Colletotrichum jinshuiense. Next base: position 3,090,071 of record NC_139313.1, read on the forward strand.
GACCCAAGTTCCCCGACAAACATTCTGTCAGCAACCCTGCCCCGATGGCCTGGGAGTAATGCCCAGTCCGGTTCTGCCATCCGATGGTGCGAATCTGTCGAGGGCGCTAGGACGCAATGGTGATTTAGGGTTGCGAACTGACAAGGGGGCGGGCAAGCCAACCTCCCGGGGTTGTCTTTTAGACTGAACTCAAAGAGATGGTACGAGGTGGCCAGATGTCGTTATGGACCGTTAGGCAGGGTACTCTTCGCCGAGTCCACAATGCAAGGTGATCTATGGGCCCTTGAGCATTCCTCTGAATCGAGGCACCAGTGCTCGAAGATCCGTTTCCTGCACTTCGTGAGCAGGACACAACTCTCCTTTTTAACTCGACAAAGAACAAGCAGTACATAACTGGAAGGAAAACCTCTCACCACCACATTCGCTGCCGCCCCCTAGTCACAAGAACGAACCATCACTGGCTCCTGGAGGCATGGGTCGCTCCATGCGGGGAAATTTGATGCTCGACTTGCTTAGGGGCCCGAAAGCCCGAGAAGAGCTTGTCGCAATAGACAGGCCCTTGTAGCCGGTTACCGTTCCCCCGGGCCATCGCGCGAATCAAACGTCTCCCTGACCAGACTCCCGGATCATCAATGACCTTTTTTCCCTAGAGTTTAGCGCCTACACCTTGGCAACCATCATCTTTTTAATGGCCATATCTTCCCTTTTCTTCGCCTCCTGTGCCGCCCCAAGTGATCCCCTTTCATCCCTGCCTTCCACTCCCGCGGTCCCCAACACACACCCCGCGCGCGCGGCGTCTCAAAGAGCTAGAATAAAAGCAGCTTGGCATGGCTGGGGTGGCAGTAGTAGCTGACTCAGAATCCTGTCCCTTTGATACCCTCCCTTCCCTTCCACACTCTTTCAGGGCCCGTTCTGCGTGCCCGCTCTCTTAAAACTCCTGCCTGTGCCCTGCTGGTCAGCTCGTCCCGTCTGCGTCCCTTTTTTTCCCCACACCCGGAAGTCAACGTCAATCGTCCAAATCTACGTCCCCATTGAGACGATTCGAGGTCTGGGGATCGCCGTTTTCGTCCAAGGAAGGATCCTTCAAAGGCCAACGACAATTCGCTCTGCTTTAATCGGACAGCACGTAACGTTTGCGAAAACGTCAAACATACAAAACCAACATGTCAGCACCAGCATAACGGCCATCGTTGCCGCCACCGAGCACCCAGCATCACCGATAACATGTCAGCAGACGTGGCCTTCGACATCGTAACGGCCAGTATCTGCGTCGCCCTCATCCTCGTCCGCTGCGGCTACCGCATCTTGTCGCGCTGTCGAGTTCACGACTCCTGCCACCGGACATGGCACGTCGATGACGCCTACATGGCCTTCGCCATCCTGCCACTCATCGGACGAACAACCTGCATAGTCGCCTCCTTCATACTCAACCCAACGCATACCTACGGGCCTGCTACTGAGGAGGAGGCAGCGGCGCGGAATCTCACCGTCGCGCAGCTTCAAGAATATTACGTCATCTCACACAAGTTGCTTATCCCGTCACGGATATTCTATGCATTGTTGTATGTCGCTTACGTCTCACCCATGATGACTTGCTGCGGCGATCATGCAGTCCACCTCTTTTGCCTGATTTGCTGACTCAACTTCCATTTAGCCTATGGTCCTTGAAGCTCTGCTTGCTCAATTTCTACTCCCGTTTTATGGACGTTTTTCATTGGGGCAAAACCGCCACTACGGCTCTCTGGTGGTTTATCGTTGTCACTTTTTTTGTTATTTTGATACCCACTCTAGCGGAATGTCGACCACTTCACTTGTACGTTGTCCTGCAATGTTGAATCACTGGATGCTAGTCACTAAACTCCATACAGGGTTTGGTCTCCTGATCCTTCCGGCACGAGTAAGCTCCCATCATGATACGCTCATGCTAGACCGGAATCTAACGCAATACCCTAGATACCTGCCACCGAGCGCTTGGAAACCTTGTTACCATGGCCGTCTTCAACATCATCACCGATATCGCCCTCATCGTTTTTCCCTTTCCCATCCTCCGGCACATCAAACTGGACGGCAAAATGTTCGTCAATCCTTGTGATCAATTTTCGACTTCTGTACTGACATCTCTTCAAGGAAGGTGCAACTCATCTTGTTATTCAGCATTGCAGGCCTCATCGTTGTCATCACCATCTTACGGTTACCCATGATACTGAACCAGGCAGTATCACAGAGATCTCGTTCCATGGTGAGTCATGCCCGGGCTCTGTTACAGCCCATGGATGCAAGAAACTAACGGTCTCCCAGTGGGCGTCTATTGAGATTCTCTGCGCTTGTATTGTTGCAAACACAGCATTTTTCTACGCATTACTGAAGGATTACCAGCGGGGCCACGACTCTCGCATAACTAGCTCAAGTTACGTGCAACAGCCCGATTATTATATGCAGGCCATCCCCTCACCAGAATTGCAGAGGGGTTCTTCGCGGTCAGAGGGGTTGGAGGTACCAGAGCATTGGGGGCGAAATAGTAGATCAAGTAGATCCAGCAGTATACCCAACATACCGTGAATACGATTGATACGTACATGACAAAGAACCTATGAGTGTGCGTGTGGGGCTTGTTGTGATATGAACGCACATTGTGCTCAAGGAGGTGAGAATAAGCCTGTTGGAAGGGAATGCAAGGAGCCTCAAGTAGTGCGCATGGTCCAACATAGGAATGCTTTGCTTGTTTTCAGTCATGCACTAAATTGGCAAGTTCTACTGCCGATCGCAGTTATAGAGCGTGGATTTACTGACTCTGTTGGATTGCCCAGTCAGAATACGGGCAGGGGGTTAGCAGTAGCCGGCCGTGGAACCCGGAGATTCCACCTCCGGGCTGTCAGTAGCGATATCTTCACCACTGCTACTGCCGTCAACCTTCATTCCTTTCTTTTCCACAGATATACAGAACCAGGGTAAAGGATTTACTAAGTTTGGTTTACTATCAACAAGGGTATCCGGTGATACCAATAGATTTCAACTACCAAAATGAATTCATCACTTTCCATATATTCAACCACTTGGAAGCTGGTTAGTTACCACTTTGCAGATACCAGATGAAGAATTAGAGATGAACCCTGCATTCCTCACATAAATTATTATTGCTAAACCATGATAATATCATAAACTACTTACAAATCTTATCTTTTGGCTTACGACACGTTGTGTATTCTGCCCGCTCTGTTATCTATCGGCATCTCTTCCCCCCGCTCCTACGGTTCGGAATGCTTTAACTGGAAGAGTAAATGGATGTCGCAGCTCTTGGGTGAGATCAGTTCAATGCTTCGCAAACAAAACCATGGTTGCAATCGCTGCAGGTGCTCTTGGTGCCATTGCCCGTTCCCTGGAATAATACTAGCCTGCCTTGCTACTCAACGAAGCTGCGGCTAGACAAAACACAATTCTGACATCTCAAGGTGAGCAGGCAGAGCCTCTTCAATTTACTTAAAGTTGTTGCATGGCGTATCTCACTTGTGCGATTAACAAAACTGAAAGATCTAGAAGCAGTTCAATGCCGCAGGAGCCTCCCATATTCTCTAGGACTTAACGCCCCAACATCGGGATCAGCGACACAGCAGCGTATTCGCAGGGGCGTAGACCAGGGATAAGGGTTTGAGGGCGTCATCAATCCAGATATAAGAAGGATGGGTTGCCCCGGCACTATGGAAGAGCAGATTTCAGTGATAGCCCTACAAAATACCTACCCACGAGAACGAAGCTACTGTGCCCTTCACTCTGCTTGCATTTTCACGAACACATATTCTCCACGGAAAGATATTAGAAACTTTCAAACACTTGATGGACACACTGTAGATCTTTGCTGAGTCCATTGAATAGCCTCATTCTCTACAATGTTAAACAGCTATGCTTTAGCGTTTGCTGCCAACCATGATTTTGACGCCATCCACAATCGCGGTTTGCATTAACACGCAGTGTCTCAGGTCCCACTCCACTTGGTTTTGTTTTATTTTGTCTCCTCACTCGAAGTAGTCCATTTCATCACCACTATGCAGAGATACTTGGATGCTGCGAGGCTTATAGGGGTAGAAATACCTCCTGGGACTAGTTGCGAAAAATGGATAAAATCTGGGCCATGGTAGGGCTTCATGGCTTACACTCACTGGGAAACGGTTGTCGTGGATACATTCCATCTGTATCACTACAAATAAATTAGTCAGGAGTATGTATTTGGCAATTTTCTTTTCTACATCTAAGTAGGGCAATGATCTATCTAATCTTCAGCGATTCTCTGCAAAGCCTGCAGACCCAAAAGATGAGCAATGACTCGTAGTATCCCCAGAAACCAAGAACACTTATGCCACAAGGGCAGCTAGATGTGAGAAGTGCAGCTAGATGTCAGAAGGAAGAATAGAATTCCAAGTTTGTTGATGCAAAATTTCTACTACTTGAATGGCTACCGAAGCTATTTAAACATGGGTTTAGAGGGGTGGATACATTCTGACACCTCTATCCACCCTTGAATTCCGGGATTCAGTTGTCTTGGCGTGATGTTGGTCATACCATAGACGGAAGAGTATCCGTAGTCATGTAGACAATGCTATGGTGTGGGGAGGACCCATGTCATATACCGAGCGGCTGTGTCGTTGCATGGGTCTTACGTAGGTTGCGGATGAGGATGCGGCTCGGGCCATCACTTGCCGAAGGTCCAGTCAACTGCATGTGCGACTCTGTCCACAAGAGGAACATGCAGGGCAAATATCCCAGCATCCGTTCGAGCGACTAATTTGGGCAACAGTAATAATAATCTACACGCTACCTAATTCTCGATGCAACCTAACTTCAGAATACTATCATTATGGTGAGAATAACACCGATCAGGAATGGCGGCGACAAATAAGCAGCAATCAAGTAGGATGCTGCCGGGTGGCTTTCATGTAGAACTGGGCGCAATGATTTCTGTTCTACTACCCAACATCTCAAATTGCGAGACAGTAATGAACGGGGTTGAATTGCTTGACTGGTGGAGTCTCAAATCCTTTATATCCCGATGTGGTGCTGCGAAGTCTTAGACAATTGCAAGCGAAGCACCTAACAAGCAGGGCCGTTTCCGAGTCAACATCAACATAGCCAACACGTAGAGAAATTATATTGGTAAGGCAAGAGACCTGAGATACACCCGTATGGAATCGCTTCGCTATGTGGCTTCATTTACCCGACGACGGATAAGCTGCATGAGCAGCCTATCTGCCGTCCTCCGCAATTCAGACCCAAGCAGCTGGGTTGGGTCTGGGATTTGATTTTCCGCGAGTCGGCTCCCTACAATTTGGGGACTTTTGTGATTGATCAACATAATCCATGCCAGGGTTGACATGCAACATGCACGTCGTGCTTCTGAATCTCTTGTCACTTGGAAACCGGTTCCCCGAGGCGCACCACGACAAGGAATATGATAGCCTGCAGTCCGAAACCAGGGCATTGGGTTCGGGACGGGGTTTTCACACGTGGAGAAAAAGCTTGACTTCAAAGATTTCGATGACTGTGGATAATATTCACATTGCGATGGGTGCTCACAGGCACGGGTTCTTTGCTATAAGAGAATGATCGAAAACCGATAATTGGACTGGGTTTGAAGTACCCTAAATCCTAGAAAACACGTTTAGCCTCCGTTGAATATCGTATCCAACTTTTTCACAGGCATAGTTGGCGAGGTTCTATCTACGAATCAGTTCTTTTGGTTATAGGCCGACTGCTTGTAGTTAGATTTGGGCGCCTGGAAAGGCATGCCCTGCTATTCAGCTTACTGTATCATCAACCCAAAGAAGAAATTCCCGACAGCGAACTTTTCCACTAGCATTTCTAAAAGAGGCGCTCTGGATGCCTCTACCTCCTAGTGTTGTCGCGCCAGCCCATCGGTTCCCACACAAGTTCCGGCTGGGGCTTCGTTTAAGAGGGGGCGGGACTGCCGACAGGGTTCTCGCGGGCGACCAAGGATATCTCACCCGAAGCTGCAGTCCAAGTGGAACTGGGAAAAATAAATGGAGAGGAGGAGAAGGCGGGGCAGGGTCACCTTGATTGTCTTGATCCTTGGTCACGCATGTCAGTTCTCGTGCTCGGTCAGAGTCCGAGTGAAAGTCGAGGTGAGACGCGGGGCGGTGTGGAGGGACAACTCCAGGACTGCTCCGGAATCTTCCCCCAGGTATCCGTATTTTATTTGCAAAATGCGGGATCAGTAACGCGGGGATTGGACACACTTGAGAAGTGGGAATTGTGAGATTGCTCGCGGCTTTCAAACGCAAACACATCGGAAACATCGGGCATGATGGCACAAGGCGGCTGGATGTTATCCTCGGCAGAATTGCTTGATCAACACTTTTTTGCTTCTTTTCAGTCTCCACTCTAATATCTTTCATTTTGGAGAAATTTCTCCAATTCCTGACCCCTCGCCGTCATCTTACCCCAACATGTGAAAAGATTCTTACTACAGTTTAAATGCAGCATGGTGTTGGGTTCACATCACCACGCAATCAATGTATACATGCAGAGACCAGATAATTACTCGCGACGCTTTTTGCGTCCAATTCATTATGACATTAATCCAATCTCGATGTGATGCTTGCTAGACCCCGTGACTCGCACGAGCCTTTGACTTTGTAGCAAGTAGGCGTTTTTATATACAATGCGCTCCTTCTCATGGGTATCAACAACCACGGGGTTCAACTTCAAGTATCTAGTAGCGCTTAGACGAGGTATCTGAAACCCTTGCCCATCTTGCGCGCTGCCTCAATCTCATCGCTGTTCGTATTATCGGCCGTTTGGTTGGCGGCATCACCCTGAGCCTCCCAGGCGCGTTCACCCTCCTCAAGTTCCTTGTTCAAGTTGTCAAGGATAACCTTGAAAATGTAGCAACCGATAATGGTGACACCGAACATGGCGGTGACAATACCGTAGCTCTTGCGGAAGCCGTTCTCCTTGAGGTTCCAGACGTAGGATCCGGCGACGTTACCAAGCTGACTGAAAGCGTTGATCATAGCGATGGCAACAGCACGCTTGGCGGGAGGACGAGGGAAGGAAGAGGAGATCCAAGAGTAGAAGACAATGAATCTAGACGAACGCGTCAGCTAATGTTTGGTTGCCGCGGGAGTTCAGCAAATACTTACCCGGCATAAGAGCTGGCTTGCAGGAAGAGAGCAACGTAACGAGCGGCGACGTTGAGAGTCGACATGGAAATAATGAAACCAACGAGACCGACGCAGATAGGTCCGACAATATGCCAGAACTGCCAAAAGTTAGTATATTTAGATCATCAAATAGGTTCTGGAAGCAACATACTCTTTCCTGGGTGCGGTCGGCGTGCCAGGCGTTGATAAGCGACACAATGCAAGAGAATGCCCAAGGGGGCGAGCTCATCAGCAGAGTTGGCACATATCCGAACCCAAGAGTACCAGTAAGAGTAGGCTATATTCGAGTCAGTTGAAGAACATCTTGTAGGGACAATCTGGTGTAGTCTTACGAAGAATGCGTTGAACGACAGGCCGACAACGTAGGCGGTGAAAGTCAACATCATGATGTAGATCTTCACGTCCTTCACGGCCATGATCAGACCATCAAGAGGGCCCATGTCAGCCGAGTCGGCATCGGCTTCGCCAACATCCTCTGTCATACGCAGCTGCGCAACGTAAAGCTCTTCCTCGGTGAAGCCCTTGGAGTTGGTGGGCAAGTCGGGGAGGATAAAGGCGGCGGAGATGGCAACAGCCATGGTGATAGCACCCTCGATCCAGAAGAGCCAGCGCCAGGCAGCGTGGCCAAGGACGCCCTGCATGTTGGACAGAACACCGGCGCCAATCAAGGCCGAGAAGGCGTTGGAGATGAGATTACCACAGAACAAGATGGCGTTGCGGGTCGTCAGCTCGCGGCGGGTGTACCACTTGGACAGGATGAGCAGAGCTCCGGGGAGGAAGGCGGCCTCGATGAAGCCCAGGAAGAAACGCGTGGCGACCATGCCGCCAAAGTTGTGCGTGACACCAGACAGGGTTGAGATAACACCCCAGATCAACATGGCAGCGGAGATGTACCAGGATGGGCGTGAAATCTTGTTGATGATCATGTTGGAGGGCACCTGCATGAGAATGTAACCGACATAGAGAATACTCAAGCAGGTGGCATATTCGGTATTGTCCAGCTTCAGATCATCCTGAAGACCGCGGAGACGGGCAGCAGCAATGTTGTTTCTGTCGAGGTAGTCTGGAGTTCAAAATATGAGTATTTCTCAAATGACATCGTGAAGGATTTACAGTGAACCGTACTCATAATGTAGATCAGCACGAACAACGAGCATCGTGCGTCCAGCTTTCGCTTCATGCTCTTCTCAACAGCCACACGACGCTCCGGGCTCATGACACGGGGCGCGTTAGGATCCGCGTACTGAGGCTGGTTCTCGACATTGTCAGCGTGGACGCCCTTGCTGACGTCCGCCTGGTCGATCTTGTCGTCCATGTTAGTTGTCGTTGTGTCCGATCTGGCTCTTCACAACAAAGGGAACTGGCTGTCGCAGAGGAACCAGGGTTTGAGAGACGGGTGAGGATCAGATGGCGTCTGGATTGAGTCGAGATAAACTCAGAGACGTGTTAACGGACGGGAAGTTAAAAACTTATAAAAGAATGACAGGCTTCGGTCAAGTCCCGACTGTTGCGGGGGAACACTTAACCACCAACCCTCAACAACATTTTTAATGTGGGGTTCTACCTGTTGTAACCCGCCGTGCAAGGTGCGCGCGCGCGTGGCAAGTAATAATTTGAATCCGCCAGGATAGGGTTCGAGTCCCCAGTCACTTCAGTCCAGGTGCTGACCGCACGGCGGCCAACAAACTCCTGTGAATGCAAGCTGCAATGGGGCTTCTTCGGCCGCATCAGGATGACGTGGGGATATACCTATCCACGGGGAAGCAGGACGGACGGGGGATTCGGGGAGAGACTAGAGTGGTTGAAAACACAGAGGTGACTCGCGTTCGCGTCCGCGGGGAACGTCACCTTGCATCCCGGGGACTTACCATCGAACCAGCATCCATTTGCCCCATTCTCCAAAATCCGGGTCTGTTGGTCACATGGAATGCTGGAGGGTTCCGAAGTGGACTCCTTGGATGGCTCTCCCCAACTTCTTGTGTATACTCCCCGAGGGGATCCCACAACTCCTCTTGGACGAAAAAACTTCGCGTGACTGGGGAATCTTAACAATGAAGCTAGGACCGATGTTTCCACCAAAGCACTCCGCTGCTTGGCCGCCAATTCGTCTCAAGTACTGTGAGATCCATAGTCGTGCGTCTGGCCGACGGACGGGCATCTTCTCCGCAGGTAGGGTGGAGGAACTAGGATGAGGAGGTAACGTGGGGAAAATTCGACCAATGATAATTTCCAAAACAAAGTGAGACTTGTGCGTTTAGGGACAAGGTCGACGGCGCTCTTATCCTAAACTGGGACTTATGGCCGACAAACCAGCAACGGGACGCGGAGCCTTGCGGAGTTAAAAACCAGGTGTGACGTGAGTGAGCCGTTTCGAAATCTCCTGTCTTTTCCGAAGCCCAATTCTAGCAACCACAGCTCGGATGCTGTGGTCTTTTACAAAGCCACTGACGCATATGGCATTCTCCATACCATATTTTGTGACACCACACAATTTTGTACCTATCCAGAGTCTTGGTTTGGCCCTTGAATTAGCAAGTCTCGTGTCTGGGATGCAAAATGTGTGTTCATCATGCGCGTCGAACATCGACTCTGAGCCAAGACTCTCGAGTTGGGACAAGGTGGCGTTCTGCCAAGTTCCGAATTTTCAACGACACGAGCAATTCAATTAAAAATTGTTCGCCGAGCTTGGCGGTCTTGGCCCGATGCGAACTCATTGCGGGATTGTCCTCCAGATTATAAATCCTCCCGTTCCTCCGAGGGCGATGGAAACCTGGGTAGGCCTGCTTGCCTCTGTGCATATTAAGTCGGGCGCTCGAGTTGCCCCCCTTCTTACTGTATCTGGTCTTCCAGCGAAGCCTGGTTGGTGGTTTAAAAACTCGCCACAGGCTGGTCTAAAAACCTTGAGCTGATGCCGCGCCGGTAAGAACACCTAGGTGCCGGGTAGAACTCCGTGGAAAATCTCCAGAGATGGCAGTGTTCCCATTTCATCTGTTGCAGAAGTCTTGCTTCAAACTGATCCGCATTTGAAAGTCATTTGAACTGTCCAATGTTGCCTGATTAGCCCAGAATACGAATGATATGGCTTACACAGCACCAGCCTGCACGCAAAACATTACCGGCTGCGCCGGCTACGTTTTGCGAGGCATGGAATAAAATTCTCACATCATTCTCCGCGAGGATAATGCAAGAAATGACAAAAGTGCTGTTTCAGCAGTTGCAGCTACTGCAGTTGGGGGGGGGGGGGGGGTAACCTTCCGATGAACCTCAAACTAGACTCCTCTGGCGTTGATGTTGCATGATGCCAAAAACCAACTCTATTAACCAATCTTTTACCACGTTTATTTGCGCAAGCGTCCACGAGCCGTTTGAAGTTCTGGTTCGTTTCTGTATTGATCACTTTAGACACAGCTATTGTTCTTGGCATTTGTATCGCTTGCAATCAGGCCGCAAAGATTACCACCAAGTTAGCGGTAGGCAACGCCATGTCACTCGGCTGCCCTTGAAAATAGAGTATCTTCATGGTGCCGTTTGGGTCTAAAGTTGATCGAGCAACATAGATTATGATATGGCCATGAAGACTTCGCCGTCTATGCACGTTCAAACCGGACATTTGATTTGGTCGCGTCGTTCTGGTATTGCCGGGCCAGTAACGAAGTATTTCATGAGAGAAGAGGTATGTTGACTACTAGTCTATATTCTGAACGAATACAGCTCTTCCTGTCTTCCACTCCTCCTCAATGCCTCTCAAAAGCGCTTGGACGTAGACCTCAGCTGAGTTCGACTCCAATACTCTATTGCCGTGTCTGATTGACCGATGGTTGAACTCATTACGAGGGATTCTTCCAGGCGCGGCCCCAATTAGCAAAGGGGAACTAGTCCATATCGCGGCAGCTCCTTTCATTGAATTATCAAAAGATTCATGACATTGTCGCGCCCGAGTCTCCGCTCATTAATAACCTTTCGGCAGCCGCTTCGTCGTCTTCGGAGTCTTCGTCGTCATCTCCACTCATCAAATCAATAACCAGAACTGATCCTGAGTTCAATTTATCGAGCTGAAATCCTGCCTGTAAGACATTGGAGACGTCGAATATGCACCCAGCGACATCGAGGCTGATATCAGCGTCTTTGAGTGCCAGGCAGACAAGACGAAAGTGCTCGTGATGGATATCTTGTACATCTGCTCCCTCTTGATCACCATCAAATATCAAGACAACATTGCTGTGGCTGAAGCAAAAGGATTCGTTGACTTCAGGCCGAGCTACATCTCTCAACGCCGCGGAGAGCTTCGCAGGTTCGGTCTGAGCGTTGGCTGTTAGGCGCGTAAAGATGCGACCGTTCAGTAGAGCTGTTGCCGTGCTGGGATTTGACGGAGAAAAGATTGAGACGTTTGGCGGTAGAGCTGGAGCATTCTGAGCTGAAGACCCCGCTGCATTCTCTGTGCTCGCCTTCTTTATGGATGACATTTTTGCAATTTCCGAAGATTTTGTTCTCGTTAGTTGAGACCATCGCAACCTTTGCTGTCAGACAAGCCGACATGCAGAATTTTTTTGTGATGACTAAGCTATTGATGGCTCCACATAGCCGAAGGGAACATGGAGAGATCCGGAAGGCACTCGAGGCAGTTCAAGCAAGTAGCCAAATTTCATCGGTTGAAACGTAGCTGTTTGTGGGTGGTGATTTTATGTCTGTAGTTAAATATTTTGGACGATAATATGTAAGACCTACCAAATCAGGTGACCTTGACTTCATCATGGGTCAATCTTGCCAACACCACCATCAGTGCCATCGTCACCCATAAGATACCCAGATGATGAATCCCAAGTCTCCAATATTAGCCGGCGTGTCGTATTTTATTCATAATTACCGAATAGTTCGTTTATTACCAGAGAGAGTAATTTAGGTAGCCACCTTAGTTTTCATTCCCATCTAGTTACAGTCCGCCACTTATACCCCAAACCTTGCACTAGAAACAAAAGCTCCAGATCAGTAACAGAGACAAATTGGCCTAATTAAAACATTGAACAAGGTGAAACTGACTTTCAATTGCGCTTCATGATCCTCGTAACCTTAACCCCTGTTTTTCCATTTAGTTATGACTAGCAACAATGCAGTGAGCAATCGGCTCGATCATACGTTTCCAGAGTCCAAAGGCTACGATGCCCCAAGTCAATGGCATTCAATATACTGGTAACTCGTATTATCTTGATCAATTCCTAACTTGGTTCCACTATTGTACACTATTGTTACTTTCGTTCAGTTTTACCCAGTCCCATCACTCGACGTTCCGATGAATCTTCTCAAGGAAAGAGGTAGCCAAATATTGTCTTTCTCAGGACATGACCTTTGGCGACCCAGGGTTTCGTGTTTGAAGTGAGATAGCATCATAAAGATAGAATTTGCACTTTTCTATGGTGATCATTCTAAGAAAATAGATATTGGTGTTTCGTAGACACAATCAATTAACCCTATATTTGTCTATGGTTCACCATCTTTTGGGGCCTTGTAGTTTTTGATGTTACGTTTTTTAATCCGAAATATGAAATAAAGAAAATGAGACATTTTGCATAACACTCGAGGGATCGCCCAGGTCACTGATCAACGTGTCGACCCAAGTGATATTGAGGTGAGGCTTACAGGACGTTGATAAACTCCGTGAGCTATGCTTGCCCTGAGGATTCAAGAATTTAAGAATGGCTGCATTTGAAAATGATCCCGCAAAAAGCGATTCTGTCGGGAATTAAATAGCCTTGCTTAAGATGCCGTCATCTGTCGTAGTTCCATTCGCTTCGATGCTTGTCCTCAGTTAGGCGATAGTCAGTTGGTCACATCACGGGACCTCTACTGGCTGTTGCAACCCTAGAGCAAAAAGCCACAATTGACACCATTGACGTCTTCATCGAATGCCAAGTGCAACTTGATCTGCGAAGTGATGCAAGAAGGGTCCTAGGCAGCGCAACGCCCGCCGATCCCACTGATTGTCGCACACGCGATTGGACTGCGCCGCACGGGGTAAATCTGAGCCTTATGAGCCCACCACCACCACTCTCAGAAAGCAATCGAATAGAGCGTCATAAGTTGTGTCGCATGATTACGGCAACCAATAATTTGACAGTGGCTGGCGTGAGGCAATGTTGGTTGGCGGTGATTACTATTGGCGATGGTGATGCTCGATCTTCAGTCAGCTGGCATTCTGAACCAAAATTCGCTTGCAATTAGGGGAAATGATGACCATGATAACCTCTTATTTCTACTTGCAGATGACGTAGTCATATTTAGTCTTAGCTTTGATCGGCTTCAACGATTTCCAAGTGACGTTGCTGTGTTCACTGCAAAGCGACGTTGATATCTACTTAAACTCTATTAAATCCGCTTCAACCCCCAAACAGAAAACTTTCCTATCATCAAAGCAAACTCAACAGACATATTCAATCAAAAAAACCATCACTAAGAATTCACGATATCCGCACTCAATAAACAACACTTGAAAGACATCATGGCTCCCAAGTAAGCTTGCAGGACTGAGTCGACTGTCCTTGAATCATTGGACTAACGCGAACAACGCAGCTTCAACAAACGTTTCTCATTCTCCCTCTCGCCCGCTTCCAAGGCTACAAAGCGTGTGATGATGCAGCGCAACGACAACCGACGTTCCTTCGATTCCCAGGCTAGTGCATCAACTCTCGGCGCTATGCCGGTTGTCGAAGTTGAAAGTTACTTGGCAGCTCCAGCTGCTCGCTGGACAACGGCGAATCGGATTTAAACCGATGAATAGGCTTACTTAAATTGGACTGTATAATGCACAGATAACGCTGGGGGGGATTTGATTCTGAGCTGTAGAAGTGTCTGATCCAGGTCACACTTAGCGAGGCTTTGCGGATACCCGGATTGATACTTTCAAAATATTGACCACGTTCTGACTTTCGCAACATTTCTCACACATTTAATGCTACAGATGTATAACATTGTGAGCGGATATGAACAGAAATAAAGTGATAATTAACTCAGCCATAGTTTTGGCTTTGTGGTAAATGCTGCGGTTGGTCACATTTCACTTGCTGGTCAATGAAGGATAGATTCATCAGGCAGTACGCCAACTAAATTTCTAACCGGATGTTTAATCATTGTGTTTTTTTGGGGTTGACAGACTAGTTAACCATGTAAACGAATACTAGGTCCTCGCAATATCCCTCCCTCCCAACCAAACAAAAAGCCAGCTGATCGAGATCATCATTTTCCTCCTCCAGCTTCTTGTCCATCCTAGGCTCCCAGAACGCCAAGCCAACCATGCGCTCATACCAGTCCACTCCTTGCGGCCACCAATGATACCATCGCGGCGGCCCAAATAAGCTAGAAGAGCTCTTTGCTTGTAGTTGAATGGTGAAACACGTCCATCTGAGTTGAGTGCATTGGTGAGATACTCGCCTTTCTGGAGGGCTACTTCTGCTAGTGTGGGCAAAGACTCTCCTTCAATATCAGCGGCATCGCCCAGCGCAAAGACCTCCTCCATCGAACTCCCATCCAAGCGCAATACACGAAGAAACTTGTCTGTCAAAATGCGAGGCAGCCCATTCTTGGACTTCTTAACAGGCAACTTCTCGATTAGCGGGCTCGCCTTGTTTCCTGTTGCCCAAATGAGCAGTCCATACGGTAATCGCCCATCTTCTTTGGTGAAAATGGCATCAGCCTCGACCTTTTGGATGTGAGAACCCGTCATAATCTTGACGTATTTCCCCTCCAATGATGTCGTGGCGTATTCGCTGAGACGGGCGTCAAATGTAGAGAGGATCTTAGGGGCGACGTCGTGGATAATGATGTTTAGCTTCCCGTCCAAGTGAGGGAAAAGAAAGCGCATATCCTCAAACCACAAATCCCACAATTCGGCAGCTGCTTCAATGCCGATGGCACCGCCACCAATAATTCGAATGTTGAGAATGTCTCGCTGTTCTTGCTCGCTGATCGTGGGAAGGGAAGCCTTGTCTAGCATCTCAAGAATACGCTGCTGGATCAGGCGGGCATCATTTGTTGTTTTGAGAAAAAGTGCATGCTCTTTAGCTCCGGGTGTACCGAAGTCTTGAGTAGCGCATCCTGGTGCAATGCAGAGTTTGTCATATTTGACCTCGAAGCTGATAGGGTCCTCATCGCCGGTGCGAGCGTCCGTCTTGCACCGAACAACGCGTCGATCAAAGTCGATGTCCTCAGCGATGGCCTTGTAGTAGCTCAAGGCCGTCCTGTGCTTCCGTCGGACTGGCTCTTCGGCGAGACGGAAATTAAAAAGCCCACAGGCTGCACTAGCAAGCAACGGAGTGTATTGGATGGTCCGGATTGGCGAGATGACTTTCACGTCGTACTTCTCTAGAGACACCTTCTGGGAGAGCGTGAATCCACCCCAGCCGGTGCCGATGACGACGAGAACTGGTTTAGACATATTCACTTATGTCGGTTTATGATGCCAATGGAAGAATTTTTATTGTGTCGCCGGATAAAGACTTTGTCTACTTATGACCCTTTCGTGTCTGGTTCTTATCGAACAGAGGAAACACAAGTCTGACGTCACAGCTATTGAAACTGTAGCGGACTGTCTACATTGTTCGGTGGTGTTCTCGTCTTCGGGACGTCATCGACTTTTGGGGAATGGAGATGTAACTTTTGGGGCATGTATTTCGGAGGTTGGCAGGCGATTCGGGAAATTTGACTGGGTGGGCTCCTTGCTCCGAATGCAAATGCCGGGAGATCTCCGTTTCCCACCCGGGCCCGCTTTCAATGAAGGGATTGGGTTGGCACGGTCACTGAAAGACGGGGGCTAGGATTTGTCGACAAACCATAAAACTGGCAATGGAGGGGTTCGTACGAAGAGCGGACGTGCTCGGTCGCTGCCTTACCGGTAGTTGTTATCTTGTTGAAAATTGGGTTTGGAGTAAGACGAAGAGCAAAACAGAGAGTTTGGGCAGGAAAAGTAAGAGACCCTTGGCCAATGTTAGCCGGAGAACTAAAGTGAGCTGCGGCCGGAGTCATAGTGATGATGAAGCCCCAGTTTCCTGTTTTTGCTTTTCGGATGGGGATGGTTTCCCCCCCCCCCGCAGCAATCAAACAGGTTTGGATGGTCTTAAAACCATGATGGCGACCACATTTAATAGTTTGGCCAGGTTGCCTTGGTGTTAAAAATACTATTTCCGCACCCTTTTGCCCGTCGGCTCTGGATAAGAAGGCGAGCAAATGGGGGTTTCGGAGGTTCAGCCAACAATGACAACGATGGCTCGGCTTAATACCTGAATCCCTGATTGGAAACATTTCTTTTCAACCGTCACATATGAATAGGGGCACAGACTATGTACACATTAGGTACTTTTGTGGAATTTTTGAGTTGTGAGATTCTGTTATATTATCAAAAATGGGGCATTTGCCCGGTGCTCTCGAAGGCGGTCTGTGTGCCTATTGCTGGTACAGGCAACAAGATGTAAAGAAATGGCTGATATCGTCTATTGCAGCTACATCCTAGCAACCGATATCAACATTAATTTTAGTGATCAAATACGCTACAGCCATGCGCATCAACAGCCACATTGAAATGGCCTTCTCCGATACGAGTGCTTTCAGTGGGAGCTTTAGCTATTGAGGTGCTGGTGCATGCTGCACGCCAATTTCGGACGAAAATAACCAAGAGATGTTGAAATTAATTTTCAAGTAGGGAGAAAGAAGAGAATTGCAAGTAGTAACTGGCTTCAACAGATAAAGGCTGAAGAATTTCATCTTATAATTGCAGGCGATGGGCGCTAACTCCTGGTATCTACAACGTAGTGATCAGTTGTTCCAGTAGAGATAAAGTAGGGCCATGACGACTACCATCTCTTGACCAGAGACATGGCAAATAATTTGATACAGAGGACTGCGGTTAAATGGGAAACTGGTTGAAAATGTGTGCATTATGCTACAGTGAGGGTTTGACTGCTATTATCGTAAGATCGATCTGTGGACGCTGCCAAACTTGGTGAGCTGGTGTGGTCTGAGGTGGTGCCCCACTGCACGACTTTTACCGATAGTGCCCTAAGCCGAATTTGGATTCGGCAATAGCATGCCTCAATCCTGAAAAATCTTTGGCACGATTCTGTCTCATCCCAAAAGCTGCAGCGACTTATCTCTATGTAAAATGCAAAGATGGAGGAACTTCCTATCCAGCCCTCAGGCCTCTTCTGGCAAAACGACTTCATCACGCCTGAGCACGAAGAAAAGCTGATCCACATTTTCCGGACGAAGCTCACGTGGCCGGAACGCTCCGGCCGGTTGTCGCTGCACTACGGCTACACCTTCGACTACAAGACCTTCGGGATAGACCCGGATATCCCGTTCAACCCGTTTCCGGATTGGTTGGAGCCTTTGATCCCCACTAGAGAGGGCAAACCACCGGTTCAAGTCTGTCTGCAGCATTACCCGCCTGGTGCGGGTATTCCGCCGCATGTTGACACGCATTCTCCGTACGATCAGCTGTATGCGCTATCTCTGGGATCACCGGTCATGATGCAGTTTACGCGGCCTAGGGGCGATGGTGAGGAAGACGAGAGGGCTGAGGTCGACCTAACACCAAGGAGCATGCTGCAGATGTCAGGTGACTCGAGGCTTCACTGGAAACACGGCATCAGGAAGCGGAAGACGGATACCTTGTCTGATGGAACGGTGCGCACGAGGGGGGATCGGTGGAGTATCACGTATCGATGGATGAGAGAGCCAGCAATATGCAACTGTGGAGATGCGAAGCTGTGTGATACAGCGCAGAGGAAATTGGGAATCGAAAAAGAGTATCGGTGGAAGAAGGATGATGCAAATGGTACGAATGATGAAGTAAACCAAACGACAGACAATATGAAGACACAAGCAGATTAAAGCCACAATATGTAGCCCCTTGTTAGATAGATTCCAGTGCTTTCAAGAAAAGCACCTATAAACACGCCCGGAATGACAAACCGGGGCGTTTGTAATTGAGGTAGCACGAGGTTGACACCACTGGCAACGGGAGGAGCCTGTTCTTTCCGAGCTCTATAAATGTACCGAGCTAAAAATCGAAGACGGCCATCCGAAAATCCTACAGAGGGGCTTGAAAAGGAAGAATCAGATAGGTGTCCAAAAGGCGGTACAAGCTTGTTATGTAATCTCATTCGATTTTAGTTTAGTTTGAGTCTCCTAGACCGACTCGTCTGCAAGAGCAGCCGCAACGACAGAGACAGTAACTAACGATTCGCCCTCATCCATGATAAGTTGATCTACAGCGTGTTTCAGCCGTAGTTGGGCTTCTTATCATGTCCACGATTCTCTCTTGAACAAATCGCCCCACGATGCCGCCCTCAACCGAAAAGAGAAGGGTCTCAGGATAAATAATATTTGGGAGATTAGTTGATGCGCAACGCTTAGCTGAATCCAGGATTTGGTCTCTTCAGACTCCAGACATGCGACTGAGGTGTATTCAGCTGAATCTTTAAAGAAGTGATTGATGGTGGTGTTTTTGGTCGCTAGTAATAGTTTAAAAAGAAATATGTGCCTGAAACTCATCATGGACAGCCTAGGAGCCCTAGTTGGTCTCTATGGTGCTGTTATAGGGCTTTTTGACACAATGCTTCCACTCCTTCAAATAAGCCGTACGTTAGTCCTACGCCTCTTCTTTGGAAAATCGAGTTTAATCTTCGAAGAGATTTTTATACTGTAAAAGACGGAGACCCTCAACATACCTCTGTCCATAAAAACCCTGTTTGCCGTTTAATTGACACAAGAATTCGAACAGAAGATACTTTTTGCTATGATATATGTAAGAGTTGTTGATACTCGAGCTCGAAGTTTCCTCTGGAGTAAACGACGGTTCTGAGTTCTTTTAAAAGATCGCCCTTGTGCTAGGATCGTAAGCTTTCCTGCATGAAGCAAAGCTGGCATTGTCAAATGAGGGCTTCGTAAATGTTGACGGAGGAACACAATACTGAATGAATGAATGCCTCGAATTCCAGGTTTTCGTACCTCATTTGGAACAGCGTCCTGATGTTTGACTGTATCCTACTGACATGTACATAGGTGTACCAAGAGGCTCTACCGGCATGATGTGAAGGTATCTTTGGGGCACCGCAGGACCGTTGACTCTTTCGTGCAATTGGAAAGGCCACCAACGATCTTGGATTGGGTTTCTGGGGAAACAGCTCTTGTTTTGTCAAGATGTCTCGACGAGACTCCCAACTCCTATCCGTTGAGTGAAACTCGGGACCTCAATGAGTTTTATATAACAATGCTCTCAAGGTATGGAAACATTATATTGGCATTTGCTTTATTTTAGGATTCTTAGGTAAAGCTTTCTCTCTGGTAACTAGATCGAAGACTTGCATAAGACCCCCATCATGTCTTCTGGAGCAGGCACGAATACACCGGTTACTTGGATCTGTTACGAAAAGAAAAAGAAAAACGACAGGGCCAATACTGCAGCAATGTCCGATTTTCCCCCGAAAGTAAGCGTTGCTGGATATAGTTGCATGCAATGACAGGCTCATAGCTGGGGCAGACTTGGCTTCCTAAATGGGCTACACCTAATGCGATGTGCAGCCAACCCCCACGACAGGGTAATGCTAGAGGTCAAGTTGCCAGCAAGTAGTCAACAACACGGACAATCCAATAAGTTGAGCACATATATAGATGCGTAGCAGTAAGTTGGAACCAGGGGTAGCGGACAGCGGTCTGACAGATAGCCCGCGCTTGCTGCGGTTGTTTCTTCTTTATCGAACAACCATTACAGGTCCAACACCCAACCCTCGATGGTCACACTGCCATTCCCAGATGTCAACACACCCACCGAGACAACATTGTTCAGCCAGTAATAATCCTCGCTTCCCGTCTCAAATATCTGTCTGAGGTAAATCTTTCCATTCGATTGTTTCGATCCACTTGTCTGGATATAGATGTTTGCACCATCAGCGGTCCTCAAGTTGTACCGCGTATCAGGATGAAATACACCCCTTGAGTCGGTGAGACCCCAGTCGGCACCAAGATCAAGGACGGTACCTGTCGTTGCAAATTAGAATCAACCTAAGATGAGATGCAAATGCAGTGGGATGGCTCACCGTTGAGCCGGGGACCGCTAAAACTGCCGCCTATTATGGGAATTGCCTTGCGATCGCTATATATCCCGGTACCAATCTCAATTGATGAATTGAGCAGTGCGGTGAGAGTGTAGAGGTAAGTCAGTTTGGGAGCCTGGGGTTCCGTAGTATCTTGTGCGACGGCGGCACAAGCACTAAGCGCAGTGGTGAAGATCCAAGAAAGATTCATGTTGAAGGCTTTACCACGAAGTTGCGCTTTACGTCTGCAGGTCCCACTGCGGCACAGTCTCGCTTTTGTACTTCAATTGAGTGCACCTGGTATTTGCCGAGTTCTTGTCCCGAAATTAAGACCTTTCCCCTCTACCAACCCCAAGGAATCGAGTCAGAACCATACCGTGCATTGCGGGGTTTCCCCGAGCCCTTTCGGTCACTTTGTCACGTTTCCCTGGATTTCATGAATGTCTTCTTACGGCGTTCCTCTACTGAATCACCACAAAGCCTGCTTGTCCATATTTGTGCAGTTTTCTTGTCACTCTGGCTGGAGTGCCGAGTTGAAGGTACGAGTACAGTGTGAAAAAGGGCGGTAACTTTACAGAGCCCAAAAGTATGGGCGTTGTTGGAGACTTGCGACACATGACTAATTATACGGCAAGCAGTCACGAGAACTTAGAGTATCATCAGGTGCGGGACCGCGAGTAATTTAGCCGTGGACGCCGATGATCTACCGATCCTCGGATAACCGCACCAAAATCTTGCTCAGAACCCCGCACGCTACTGGGTATCCACACGCTTCCAAGCAGCTCTGCTGCTGAATGTATTGCAATAGTCTCCCTCTCTACCTCTTATTTCGCTGCCTGACAACCTCAAACACCATCAAAAATCTGCCACGGTTTTAAACTGCCAGAGGCCAATGGCCTATAGTACTAAGCCCGCCGCAATAACTAGACATCGCAGCGTAGCACGGTGGGCAATTCACCCAAGATGGCAAGCACCTTACTGGCATGGCAATTATGAGACTTCCAATTCGAAGGAACTAGAACAACGGCACGAAGTATGAGAACAATCTCGAATTCAGAGCCTCTTCAGACCCGGAATAGAAAAGTCTCACCTCCCTATGATGAATAAAACAACCCACAACCGGATCACCCGTTGCCCAAAGCTTGCGCGCGATCGGGGTGGTCAGTGTGGGCGGGGCCAGCATATTGAAAGCCCGCAGTGCAGCCGCAGCACCGTAGTTGTTGGAAATGACCTTATTCGTGGTGTATAGACCTAATGCCAAACTTCGTTCGATCAAGACAATGGCAATCGATGTCATTGACAGCAGGACTTCATGCGCAGATCATGTCTGGATTACGGCCCTCGGGTATCGGGGGACGACTGGTGTAAGAATTCTGATTCGCTGTGTGTCTGTTGCAGTCCTTTTGAACAACACCGGCACCCACCCGGTACCCCGTACCAACATCGAATGGCCTCCTCCTCTTCCTCTTCCCTACAACTGTGCATTGTTCTCCCCCATACCACCCCTGATATCCGGAGGCCCCATTGCTGCAGGCACCCTCACATTCCCCGTAACCTCAGAAGCCGGCCCCGAATGCCCCGTCCCCACAACCCCCTTGAACCTTCCTCATGATTCCATAAGCCGCTGACCTAGCGACAAGCTCGTTGAGTCATTCAGCAATTTCCTCATTTTAAACATCCGCAGTTACTTCTCCTTGCGATTCAAACGCGCAGTCTTGGTCGTATCATGCCCCTTTGGAAGACTCCGGATCGGGCGTTTTGACACACCTCGGAAACTAAGAGACCGACCTGGTATTAATGCAATGCCATTATGTGTCAGCCAAATGGTGAGAGCAGCAGGTTTGTCTCCATGTTCATGGCATCAGTGTTATGCAGGATGATAGCATGATTTGACGTAGACGCTCGGGAGTGACGTGGTACTCGTGGGAAGCGAAGGGGGAAGGAGCATGAAGCAGGGGCACAACACTATATTGCTCAATTGTGTTTCCTTCATTTAGTTGCTCACCTCATCACGACAGCATTTAAAGGGATTGGACGATGCCTGAGGTGATCAAGGTGAGCAGGGTTTACAGGAGGGCGAGAAGGTGGGCAAAATTGTCAGTTTTTTGTAAGCCCTAAACGTCAATACTGACTACTTGTTTGTACAGAGAAAACAGTCTAAAGAAAAAGTTGAAGAAACAAGCCATTCTATGGGTGCCCGGGATAGGGCTTCTCTCTTCTCTTTGGCCTGGCTACCACCTGTGGAAGCTTCATCCTCTTCGAGTCAATCCAGCTCCCGTTTGCTCGGCTTCTTTGATCCACTCGTTTCCAGCTATGTCTTTCGCTCTGCTGGTTTAGCTGCAGAAGACACCGAGTCCCGTTGCGAAGAGTGGGCCAGGCATGGGCAGGAAGCCCACAACAGCACTCACAACCTGGCCAACCGTGCCACAGCCACTATCCACCGCACGACGCTTCGAAGAGAAGTTGATCTCCAGGTTGTCCGCCAGCAGCACGCCGTCGCGGTACAGATTTGCCTTGATAACGGAGGGGACCTGGTGTGCCCAAGTGTGGAACTCGCATTGCGCCATGCCACTGTCGCACAAGCAGTTTTCCGAGACCGTAGGATTCAAGCCGCCACAGGCATGGGGGCCCTTCCAAGCCGGTACACTCTCTTGCCAGGTCAATCCGTAGCAGTTGCTGAAGACGCGCCAGCCTGTAGGGTTGGTGACCTCCTCAAGGACCTTCACCAATGAGGCGACAAGGGCCTCGCGGGAGTCGTGCGGGCCGAGGTCGGGAATGCGGCCCCAAGCGCCATTGATAACAACGCGGGCGTCGTTATCAACAGGCTTAGCCCAAGTCGTGCACTTGTTGCCGGTAGTAGGGTAGGTCGTGTCGGTGACAATAGCACGTTCATTGCCAGGCTCAGCGTAGATCTTATCCCAGACCACCTGTCCCAAATTGAGGTTGCCAACATCGATCATCTCTTTGCTGTAGCGAACCTCAACCTGAATCGGGCTGGCGGCAGAGGCGACCTGCAAGAGGGCCGCAAAAGTAGGAACCAGTCCGGCTTGGAACTTCATGATCTGAACACAGTTAGTTGATTCAAGTGGCATCTGGCGTAACGATTACATACGAAAATGCTAAAAGAGTGGCAGCTATAGAATAAATAGGCTTTGGTGTAGTTGAGGAGGAAGATGTTGCTGATGACTCGAAAGAAAATAGATTCTTAGTCGAGAAATGACGGGCTCTTTATACTTGGTAAAGTCGCAACCTCCCATGTTGAGACTGTGATCATTGTATGCTCCTGATCATATCTCTCTCGATCACAGTTGCAAATGCCCCCCGCAATGCCAAGGAGACTCTCAGTCACATCTAGATGCCGCAAGGTACCGATGGCCCTCGGCTAGCAGCTGAGATGAACCCATACCCGGTGCTAAGGGCCTTCGCCAAGTCACGAACAGGCCTTTCGCGGTTACGTACTGGGAAAGTCCCAATCTCCAGCAGCGTTGGCAATGACTATGCAGCAGCATGTTTGCTTGGTTGACTTAATAGTGCCCAACACTGACCCTTCTTGTCTGCTGGGGCCTATGACTCGGGTCGCCAGAGTCGGGCAAACCATCACTCGCTTCCAAGAACCCTGACGGCCAGTGTGATGCTCAAGGTTCATCTCGACCGAGTTTGCGAAGTCAACCATACACATGAAGCCCGTGCTGTATTTCCGACCAGCCTAGCTATGACAGCACCACTTTTCACCAACATGGTGGCCAGTTTAGTGCTGAATGGTCGTCTGAGGCATTCCTTGGCGTACGAAAGAGGCTAAGTCCCCATATAACCATGACTCGACCCTCACTCGGACTCATGCCTCGATCTGGAATACCAGGTTGGATGAACACCTGAAGGGGTCAAAGAGCAGAGACCCTGGCTCGTTTTAATCATACCCAGGACTCCATAGGAGTTAGCGTGGTGCCTCGGCTGCCGGCAATATTTAAAGTGTCGACATTTAAACACAAACGTGGCCGTGCTCAGCACAGCCAGCCCTATTAGGGATCCGCCGACTTTTTCCGCTTCTAGAATAGGGAACACAATCCGGTTTACCTGACTCAAACAGAGCGGGTAGTCCCGCCGGGACGTTAAGACTATAAACTAAATTTATGCTTGCTGAGTGTGATGTCTAGGATCTGTTAGGCTTAAGATTAACTCAGGGGGAAGCGGCTGACCAACAGGCGGATGTGACGGCAAGGTGAACAGCTGAGGTGCCAGTTGCCTTGTTCTCTCTTTCCAGGCTCCCACTTACAGGCTGCTCTCCAACTTGGCATTGCGTCAGCTATAGTCTTGTCCCCAACGCCCCACGACGAGCCAACATGTTGGGCATTGTTCGTTCTGGGACAAAAAGACATTCCAAATCCTTCAGAACTTATTATCTACTGCATTTTCTGTTCGTAGGTCACTCCCTATACCGGAACCTGATGATCTAATAGGACGGCATGGTATTCATCAGCGTCTTACGCCATGCAAGCCAGTTGCTCTACTGTAGCGGGGTATTATCCGATGAATGTTAAATATAGGCCGGGAAACCCTTTTAGATAATAAGGCAATATACAAACGGGCCTTTTGCGAGTGTTGATAACCTTAACTGAGAAAGGGGATTAGCGGCCTAACCATACACTTAAGCAAAGGTCGCTTAATCCAATGCTGCGGTGACTTTGCTCCATTGACCCTGAAATAGATTGCGTGTGTATGCGGCATGAAATGAAAAGGGTAGTACCCATGCTGGGGTTAGGGTGGAGAGGAAACTAAAAAATGGGCAACGCACCCGAGTGTCGTGTGTCGTGTGTCATTGACAGAAGAAATTTTTATTTTCTTTTAATAAACAGCTTTTCCCGTCGTCCTGGGCCGCCAGCTCTCGAGTGAATCCAAACTTGTTTGCAGAATTGCACAAATCATCCGATGGCAAACTGAGATGCTCTTATTCGAATTCCTCATCGATATGCAAAGTGTCAGATCATATCAGTGTCACTTCCATGGTTCTGCACTGCAACGTCAATTATTTCATGTGATCAATGTTACCTTGAGCCTTACTCGCTAAAAATTTCATCCAAGCAATCATGATATGTCTCGCCTCAAACACGAACTCGAAAATACCTGGTCTGCATGGCCATCGATCCAGGTGGTGAGAGATAGAAGCCAACAAGCTAAAGACGTGACCGCAGCTGGAGCCATTGAAAACTTCAGCACTTCTCAACGCAGCAATTTGAACGAAAATAACCTTTAATTCTCGTATGTGAAAAGCCGTCATAATCGATCTTAGTGTTTCGTATTTGTGACGAGGGCATGTTGGGTATGTGCACTGCTCCATTTCCAACCCCACTTCTCCATGCTGGAGATCAATGGAAGGCAAAAGGGAAGCTGATTGGGAATGTATTCCCATTGTATCCTAGAAGCAAGAGGCATAGGATCAAATATTTTGTGTTCGTACAGAGCCATGCACGCCATTGGGACATTCGGTCCGCGAAGCCATCACAGTATTCAGCGTAGGGCCCCTGGTGTTGCCGAGCATCGGAATACAAGCTGCTGCAGAGATTCCAAGTATTCTCCTGGTAGTCCATACTTGCAACCCCAAGGTACCTTATCTGATCAATGATTTAAACCGGTTTCAGTATGTATACTCTTCGGCAGCTAACTATTATTTGTCTTGTGAAAGGAAACAACCTTTTCTGGTTAAGATTTACCAGAAAGAAATTGGAAAAGACCCTGATGAGGTTCTGAATTCTAGCGCGTACGAAGTTGTTCTTGAGATATGAGTGAGACATCATGAACGTTGAAAGCCTCAAAACAAACCAATCTAGCGCCAGTTCTGAACGATCATGGGATTGACGATTCAACAACTGTTGACTTTGCATAAAAATGTCTTCGTGATAACAGCCCTTCGTGAATCTCGACTGAAATCAACATTTAATGCCGAGAAATTTGAACACTGCTTACAGTAATGACTGATACATGGAATGTACACGTTTTCGCCGTCGAAATATTCAACATAATAACAGCTTCTTGTGCGGCGTTGCTCCATTGAAAAGTGATATTTTGTCTTTCGGCCCCCGCATGATCTCTCCTTTGACCTGGCCATCCTGTTTGTCTTGCGTCTGTCGCCATATTATTTATGAAGATCTGACGGAATCAGATTCAATTGAAATACTAAGCGGAATACTGAAAGGGGAAACATCCCGAAGAACAGTATGCGGTGTAAACACTCTTGGCGGATATCATAGGTTTCTAAACATATATCTTGATGCAGATTCTTGTGTAATGCGATAGTTTCATCTCGATGCTCGAAGGTAGCAGAAGCTGTCAACCAAATCTCTTGGGACCTCCGGGCCATAGTATTTATCAGTGGGTAGCGGTGGACAGCAGCGGCTTTTTCGCATGTACACCAAAGTTCCAGTATTGCCAACAACATGACCGACTTGGATTCATGTTCTCTCCTTTGGTGATCCCTGGCAGCAAAGTAATTACTCTCAATAAGACAATCGCAGTTGTGCACATGTTACAGGAACTGCTTAATAAGCTTTGATTCAAGGCATCGTTGCAGATGCATCTCGGCCCATGTATCTGAAGCTGCGCATTCGCAAGGCACGTGACTTCTGTCGGATATTGTTGATATCGCTCTTAATTTAGAGGATTCATATTGGTAAAGATCTGTAATGAATTGTAGTCAAAACATGCTGCTTTCATCCTCCATCTTTTCAGGGATATCGAAACTTCATACGACTCATGAAGGCATATGCCATAATCTTTTTTTGAAATCGAGCTTTTAGACTCATCTGTTACGAGCCGAGATAGAGAAAATCATGCTTCTTGATGGATACCCATAGTCTGCGAAAAAATGGTACAGATAGAACCAAACTTATTTATATAAAAGAGTTTCCTGCTCGCACCAATCCCAAAACCTCATGGCCAAAGACTTATCTTTCTTGAGGACCGTTGTCATGCCGGCAGCAATGTCTTCCGGTATAGAACCAAATCTTCCCCAGGGAATAATATACGACCCAGACTTATCTGTTGTGACATCAGACGAGCACCCCGCGAATAATTCGCTGTATGCCCCGTACTTGGGCCCTTTGAAGAGAACCCCCTGGCAAGTTGTTAGAATTGGGAAGAACTTGCAAGCAAAAAGGCCGAAGAGTCTTGGTCATACCATTACCATACCCATCACTGCTGGAGCATTTCTTTGCAGTTCCGTTTTCACAAGCCCAGGATTGACGCTCTATTGTTTGAAATTAGTATGCGGCACCCCGGCAATTTCACATCCCTGGAGTGTGCTTACCACAGATATGATTCCGTCATTTTTGGTTCGATTTGCAAATTCGTCCGCCAAGAAGACACATCCAACCTTTCCTTGCATGTAGTCACTCATCAAATCTCCCGACAGCTTTGGACCGCCATTGACCTCATTCCATACGATACCCCCCTTGGGGGCTCCAAGGGAGATCATGCTCGCAACCCATACAACTCTCACACTACCCTTCGGCACTCCTTCGATACGGGTTGTATTCCGCAGCCTGTCTTCGAGGCAATGGGTCAAGAGGAATGGCCCCAGAGCATTCGTAGCCATCTGCAGCTCATGGCCCTGGGTGCTTTTGCTGCCCTGCGGCGGCATCATGACGCCTGCATTATGCACCAGCACATGTAGCCGAGACTCTTTGGCGAGGAAACCATCCACAGCTGGCTTGATTGTTGTCAAGTCTGCGAGATCAAGGACAAGTGATTCAAGAAGGCCGCGACTCGAAGGGTGCGAGGTCTTGATGGTCTTGATAGCGGATGCGATTTTGGAGGCTGAGCGGGTTGCGATGTATATCGTGGCGTTGGCGCCGTAGAGGACCTTGCAGAGTTCCAAGCCTATTCCTGACGCCCCGCCGGTGATGATGAACACCTGGGTTTGTTAGTTAAATGGATGCGCGAGGGGGTATTTCGGATAGTTGACGAACTCGGCCTGTTTGATCTGGCAGATCACGCTCCGTGTAAGTTGGTTTGGGTGGGAAAAGTTGATTCATTTTGCTGTTCGACATATTCGGTGAGGGTAGCAGTTTCTTGATATTGGGTGGAATTTGTGCAGCAGAATCTCGTCAAGTAACAATGGCCCGACCTTCTCTCGTTGGTGTCGCTTTCTTGTCTGTCATGTATATATTTCAAAGCCAGTGCACCTTACCTTTATAAGTATCATTTGATCTAATAATCACAACCCATTGCCGACTCAGACTTCGACGCCATTGTGTTGCTGGGCTGTTGCATTCGTAACCATGGATGATAGCGCTTCCCTAGGCTCGCGGAGGGAGATGGCCAGGGGCTGCGCCACGATGAGTAATGCAGTTGGCTGGAGTTGCAAATAGTCTTGGCTTCACCCGAGAAGTCGGGCAGAAATGCCCAGTCCGATTCGAGTCGGCATGTTTAAAGCCGGCCCGGATCGGGTTTACGCCGTCGAAATCACTATGTAAATCCGAAAAACGCCGTTCGGCACCCCGGGACCCACACTTCAAAACCCAAGAGCCTCCCGAAGGATGCCGAAGGATGAGCAGGGACGATTCCCTGGAGTTTGTAGTTTCGGTTTGCGGTGGCGCTAATATTAGATTGCACATGATCGAATTTCACTGCGCGAGGATTCGTGGAACCCCAAGGCATATTACCGCTGCATCTGCCACAATCCAACCCCTGAGAATCACTATGAATGTTTGTAACTTCAAAGATTTCCGTGGTCCATTCATGCTGACATGGCATTTTTGTATGTACAGGGCATCATTGCTATGTATGTAGATGAATTTTTGAGGTGGCTTCGAGCCACGCACTTTCACCCCCGCTTCAACCAAGTCTGCTTAGTCGTTTCTCCAGAACGTTCCTCTTACTCGCCGCTCTGCATATCGTATTTCCCCCCCTCTCACACTTAGCACGTGTTGGCGCCGTTGCCGGTGAAGCTACCAGCCTGGTATGCGCCGCTAGCGTCGTCAAGACACTCAGCTATCACCTGCGTTAGTACTTATACCGCGTCAGTCATAGCATTGTAGGTCTCACTCACCAACAGTGACCAGCTTCAGGTTGTTCTGCTTGGCCCAGTTGATCAGCCACGGCGTCAGGGTCTGCACCGTGCTGGCGTAGGTCTCGTGCATGAGAGGAATATGGCCGTTGCCGCTCGCGCCGGCCTGCTGGAACTTCTGCTCGCTCTGCGCCGCCGTCTGGCCGTTCCAGTCACCAGAGTCGACATCGTTGGTGATGACCTTGTATCCCAGCGTCTTCAGCGTCGGCAGCACGTTACCGCCGGTTGCGAGGTACGGCGGGCGCATGTAGGCGGGCTTCTTGCCGAAGATGTTGACAAAGGCCTGCTCGAGCTTTTGTATTTCGGTCGTCAGCTGCGACTGGCTCAGGCTGCCAAAGTTCTGAGGGTGCGTCCAGGTGTGCGAGGCGATCTGGTGGCCCGAGTCGAAGGCCTTCTTGACGGCGGCGCGCTGGTTGTAGATGCAGCCGTACAGGGTGCCGGTGAGGAAGAAGGTGGCCTTGGCGCCGCCATTGTTGAGAATGTCGACGAGCTGCGAGGTGTACTGGTACGGGCCGTCGTCGTAGGCGAGGGCAAAGACGCCGGGCTTGGCGCACTTTTGGATCACGACGCCGGGGCTTGGGGCGCGCTTGATCAGCTCGAGGGGGTTTTCGATGGGCACTGCCACGGCGCTGGTGGCCAGCAGCAGGGCGGTGACGATGGTATCCAAAAGCATTGCGGGCGATCGAAAAGCTCAAGTTGGAAGATGCTGGAGATGGTGAGAGTAGAGACAGGACGCCCAGGAAACAAAGTGACCGGGCCGCACCCTGTCTCTATATATGCTTGTTTGGGACGAGCTTTCAATAGACGATGGTGAGTCCACATGGACCACTTCAATCTCGTCGAACCAAGAATGCAAAAGACGGAAAACCTCCTTTGTGGGGTCGGCGAGCATGGGGGCTGGACGGGTAGGATCCCATTCGGGAATTCGATTCATGCCATGAGGCAAACCTTGCTTGTTCTAGGGGGTGAATACCACGGTAGCAGACCGGCAGTGAGGGGCTCAGGGGAAAGAGATGGCCGCATTGGGGCAGGTGCCGCAAAAAGCCAATCTAGGTGAGCCTCCAAGGGCAACGGCAACTGCACTGATTGAACAGGCTCATTTAGGCTCTTTTCAGGCCATGGGTGATTAATCTGGGACGGAGGGTACGGCCTAAGGGAGATTTGGCGGGGGTAGTAGCAGCTGATGTAAGGGGATCGCCTGTAAAGACGGGGGTATATCGTTCGGCTGTTATATTCAGACGACATCTTCTCCGCATGCTGGAGGGCCAAGTGCAGCTCGTCGGTACCGGGTCGATGTCCTCGCGGGCGGCTGAATCGGCATTCCGGCATCCATGTGACCAAAAAAAATGCATCTTCCTGGACCTGGGGAAGATCATCTCTTACCCGACAGAAGCTGTTGATGTAGCACTGCATCTATAGGCTAAATAGAAAGCTTGACGTAGCGAACGGCTGTTACTTAGTGCAGAACTGACTGACATGGGCGGAAACATGGAGCTCTCAGGGCGTACCCATGTGCTGACTCATCTCAGATCCAGCGAGTCCTTCGCCGCTTCACCGTAAGAGCATATGAATGAGCACGCTGCACTTCATCTCATCCACCAAGCCATTCTCTCAAGACCGCTCAGTGTTCAATGTACAGCAGGCCTGGCACAAAATTATTTGCGCGACCCCCAGCACGTCTCACCACGGCCAATCAAATGTACTCACGCGTCCTGTCCTGCGGATCGGCAGCGCCCTTCGGTGGTCAAAGCTGAAAGAGGAGTGACTGAATTACTTCCTTGTCCCAAACTACCCATTGTGCCATCGCATCGTAGACTCTGATCAGAACAATTCAATCCATGTCCATGTCATCGGCTCAGCGCTTTGGCTGTCCGCAAATTCAACGTCACAACTGATTGCCACGGAGGGTCTTTTCTTCTTCTTTTTAAAAGGTCAACACTGAATCGCTGCGAGCTACAATGAACGTCGAATGCCAGTGCGGCGCCGTCAACTTCAAGACGCCAGCACCAGAACCTATTGACGTCTACTGCTGCCACTGCTCCCAATGCCGCAAACAATCCGCTTCTGCGTTCGGCACATCCGCCATCTTCCCTGCCGATGGCCTCTTCCCTCTCTCCCGGGAGCTTGAGTCGAAGCTGCAGCTCTGGACGCGGCCCACCAAAAGCGGCGGGCATATGAACTGCTACTTTTGTCGAGTATGCGGATGCCGTGTATTCCATCGCACGTACGACAATAACGGCACCGCAAAACAGACAGTCAGCATCAAAGGCGGGTTGGTCGCTGGGCTCAAGATGGATCACGGGAAGCACATTTGGACAAGCAGTGCGGTGCTGCCGGTTCCTGGAGATGTTGCCAGGTGGGCCGAGTCGCCGCCTGCAACTCCCGGCGAGCGCGATGGCAATTGAGGGCGCTCAAGCACATTCGGCTTTTGAAGTGTGTTGACGGTGATGTGATCCTCAATTCCAGTCAAATGTTTCTGTGGGATGCATCGGCACCAGGCAACTAGTCAAGGATGGAGGACTAGGTAATAGGCTGGCACCTTTTCTTTCCGCGTTACTGCCTCAGGTAGATTGAATGAAACCAACCACTGAACTCCTTAATAATCCACGCACGAACCTGGCCTGGGCTTTCTTTGACTGACACCTAGATCGCATGGCAATAAGGGGGAGGGGCAAGGCGCAGTGTCTTCAACCCAACAACAGGTCGTCATGGATTGTCAAATTAAAACATTCTAGGTACATGGTACTAAAGATGGTAGAGAAGCAGAAATGTTTATGTACAGCACATTTGGTCCACCCCTGCACCGCAAGCATTTTGCAAAGCAAAATGGGTCTTTTCAAAACAGGCTGGCGATAAAGGTTTATCCAAAGCGCTTATGCGGAAGCGGCGCGGCGACCCTGAGAACGCTGGCCGATGCTACGCTTGGCGCTCATCGCCTGCAGGCTCTCTTCATAATCACTCGTACCCTGAGTGGGGTCGGCGTCCTTTGCGTTCTCGGCGCCGCAAATGGATCCAGCGTTGTACTTGCCATCAGGGCCGTCGACGCCGGCGAAGACGCGCTTGCTGTTGGCCTTGAGCATGTTGGTGGCGGCCTCGGGCAGCCAGCCGTTGATGAAGTCGCCGTGAGAGCAGTACGAGTTGCCGCAGGCGAGCTCGAAAGGAGGAGTGCCGTTCCAGCCGTCGGGAAGGGCCTTGCGAAGGTCGTAGCGGATGGAGAAGCGGAGTTGAGGCATGCGCTTCATGCCCTCGGGGCAGCGGTTGGCCGGCTTGAAGCCGTCCTTCCAGTTTTGGGTGCCGGAATAGGCCGACTCGAGAGTCTGCTCGTTGACGCAGTCGTGGAACAGCAGGAGGGTCTGGAGATGCGTCGAGCACGTCTTAGTGGGCCAGGCGGCGATGTCTTTGCCTTCCTCGGTGGCGTCGCCCTCGCAGAACCATTGAATGCCAGCGAGCTGCTCGACGTCAGACTGCTTCGTGGCTGCGGCGTTGCCGACAACCGACTTGAAGTCCTGGGGAATGGCAACCTCGGCATTCTCGATGGAGACGTAGTAGGCGCTGAAGCGAGAGATGGGCACAGGGGACACGCCCGTGTCGTTCTTGATGTAGAGAGTGGGAACCCCTGGGAGGTTGTCAGAAAAAATTGCATCTCAAGGAGGAAAAGCGTTGCAAGGAGTTTCGGGCTCACAGTAGGAAGAGTAGTCGTTGGGGTTATCGGCCGTTGAGCAGCCGGCCTGGAGTTCCTTGGAGGAGTTGGTGTTAACGGTGACGGCGTCGGAGCCAAAGAATGTGTGCATGTGGCTCGTGTACTGGCCAGGTTCAACGACGGGGTCGATGTTCTTTAACATGAAGGACTTTGCCACAGCAATAGTGTATGCGTTGGCGATGCCAGCACCGGCAAGCAAAATAGAGGCAGTGGGATGCATATTGAAGGAATGAATGTTGTAATGAGTGAAGGGGAGAAGAAAGAAACAAATGAACGTCTGGATAAGGTTCCAAGTGAAGTTGCAGAGATAGAAGAACACACCAACCAAACAGAAGAGCAAGAGTATATACCTCAAGAGGTCATCAGCCTCTTTTTAAGGATTATCTAGACAGCCAAACTCAACATTCGTTCGTCCCATGGCTCCATCGGACCCCAACGACCCGCCGCGTATCTCGTCGATCCTGGCAGGGTGTGCAGGGGCAAACGCATTCTTCTGTGGGCTCGGGTAAGTGAAACGTGGAGGCCAGCCCGGCGGCACGCCTTCACAGCGAATGAATTGCCGTCAAGATGCGGTGTCGTGGCCGGGATGGGATTGGTGCAGGCGCCGACCTCCCGGACTGTAATTTTGATTCGAAACGTTTTTGACAAGGGCGCTACCACGTCTAGGCCATTTTGGTTCTTAGCCACCCGGAGCTATCCGCCCAGTCGGTTCATCAACGATCGAAGTAGACCTGGGGGGCAGCCATTGTACCATATTCACTCGCTTTGCTCGCCAGCGATTGTCTCCAGTCGCAAATTCACCTTCGTGCGAAATAATGCCGAATCATATGGACCCAAATTCGGACAATATATCGCTGATATTCACCAATCCCTTTTTCCCGGGGGTCGTATTGGCCCCTGGCATTCCAGCTTTCTGCTGTCAACTACTTTCCTCCTAGCTTTACCAGAACTAAGCTGCCTGAATAGCAAGCGGTAGACAAATATTCCGTGGTCACTGAGGATCACAGGCATCCCAGGTATTGTTGCGGTAAACCCCTGGTATGCTGTACACCTTTGGCTCTAGCACAGCTTGGCAAAGTCTAGACACACCTTTTCCAAAACCGGGTTAAGAGTGTGCGGACTTTTTTGTCACTCGGTTATCTAGCAAAGCTACGAACGACGTACAACCCTTCACGCCTCGAGGCTGGAAAGAGACTTATCTCAGCGTCTTCTCAGTGCGAAGAAGCTATTGAAAATCGGTAAGAAGGCAGCGCGCGCAGTCAGTTCGGTTTCGCTTTTGTTTGTATTTCGCGATTGCAGATCAACTCCGAAAGGGTCAACCCGGCAACCCCTTTTAGGCCCCCCTGTAAAGCAGTGGTGTCCCCTGGTCTGCCTTTTCAAAGCTGGATCACACTCACCAAAAAGAACCCGCCATTTCCCACCCTCGTAATGCCTCAATGCATCTACCCATACAGCCTTGGCATAATTTGTTATATGCTTTACAAGTGGTAGCTCCGTCACATATTCATATATTTGTGGCCACCGCGCGGCAGCCGAGCCCTTCAATTATGCCTATTGTTCGACGTCGGCCGGTTTTCGTTCTGGGTCAAGCTGTTGCTAATTCGCTACCCAATCGTAGGGGGTCGCGCCTTTTTGTCTTTTCAGTCCAAGTGTAAGGCGCCCAACGGTGTCTCCAAGCTTGCGAAATGCATGTTGTCGCGTTGGCCGACAAGTATAAAGATGCTTGGTGCAGGGCAGTTGCCGATGAATATGGTACCGAAAGACCCGGGACATATTGCTGTCGATTCCTATACTACAAATCATGGCCTGTTCGTTGTATCTTTTACTGAAACTTGACGTGTAGTGGGGGCTACCCCATAAAGTATGGCAGGCCTCTATCCCGATAAATACAACGCTGGGACAACCCTGTCTGCAACCGGCATGACGTACGTGTCCACCTGAGTCTCTGAACCTATATCGTGTCTCTCTATAAGACTACGGATGCAATCATGTTCATTCTAGATTGACTCAAGCGTCTGGATGTGGCCAAAAGTAAAGCCAATGTGGATGCTTCGCAAATGGGACAGTCCGATCCGACTCAACACGCCGGCAACTCACTCATGAAATTTTAACAGTTGTCACCAAACACATTGTTTGTATCAAAGATGTGTTCAAGTCGATATGAATTTGTCGACCTGACACAAGAAACTCATGGCATAGACCTGGAGGTGTCTACACGGACGATTCAAGTACGTTGGCAATGGTGATAGGCCAAGCGAGATGTTTAACTAGCAAATGTATTTCCGTTGTCAGAATACCCCTGAGTTTTGATTTATTCGCACTGGTAAGAGATTCTCGCGAGAGTGTCCAGTTTTATCTGAACGTGGCAATTGTACTCAAATGGTGATTTGGATGGTTTAATTACAGTCTGCCTCTTGTATCTGACTCGTTAGTAATACTATAGCAGCTAACTGCTATAAGGGGGTGGATAACTGAAGTACATCAAATATCTTCGTGGTTGTTTCATCTTAGTTGACTCCTGTTGTACCATTGACGTATTGGAATAGGTAGACCGGATTTGCATCCCCTCAAATTATCTCTGAAGTTGAACATCTGGTATCCGTCCCCAATCCCATGCGGCACTGGTGTTTCTCCAATTCACCAGCCAGTCACTGAACGCACTTTGACCACTCTGTAAGGGCATGGAGGTCGAGATGGGGAGGTGAGATTCGTATATCACGGTCATTTAAAGGCTTTAAACAACACGTGTTGCGATCCTCTCGGGGCGTAATTTTGCATTATCATCGATGTACGAATTTCACTTCGTACCGCGGCCGTTGAGCTCCGATCAACTCCGACCAAGTCCCGGGGCCGAGACCGCTAACACGACTGGGGGGTGGCGGTGACGCTCTCCACGTGGCGCCCCTGACCAGGCCCTTTCAGTCACTAAACCCAGCACCAGCCAGCCAGTAAAATGATTGGAAAATTCCCCATTCTCTTTTTCCATCTCCGCATCACACAACTCATGTTCCGACCATGGATGAGTCCGCGCCGTCATCATCGTTTGCTGCGGCACACTACTTCCCGGCACGGCGCAGGGTATGGCAGGCATGCACGAATTGCCGGGCCCGCAAGACGCGATGTGATGCTGCAAAGCCAAAATGCAGCCTGTGCATGACGCAGAATGTCGAGTGCGTCTACCGCGACTCGAACCAGCCACGCATTGAGCAGAACACGAGGATCTTGCTCGAGCGAATCCAACTTCTCGAGGACCGGCTCCTTTCTTCGCCAGTTTTCTCGGGGTCACAGTCACAGCAGCCTGTGAAGACGCCGTTATCCCAAGACGCGCCCCAACCGACAACGCCAGGATTGGGCCTGCATAGCCAGCCCGAGTCGACGCACAATGTGGGAGGTCTGCCGCCGGACCAGACGGAGACCAGCCATACGAGCGGTGCTGACGCCGATGCACAAATTCCGATCCCGTTGTCACATACGGCCAATGCGAATCACGTCTTCGAGTGGCCCATTGTCCGGCAATTGCTGTCTGAAGTGGAACCGCTGCCGCCGCGGCCAAGTATGCCCGGAGGCGTCCGCTCAACCGAGGCCACTGACATCTTCTTTCGCAAGAACGCAGAAGAAGATGAATCGGAATCCCCTCCAGAGTCATGGAGATTGTTTCAGGATCGCAGTCTTCCAGTTTCTATTGATGCTGCTGATAGATATCGAGAGGTGATTCACGAATACTTTGCCGAGGTCAACATATTCTTCTCTCTTCTATCACTGGACGACGTCCTTGATATCTTTAACGAAGTCGTTGCCTCCGAGCAAACAGATGGTGTTGCAGCACCATTCATCGCGTCCTCTCGGTACTGCTTGCTGCTGATGGTATTATGCATCGGGTCCTACATATGCACCGAGGAGTTTCGCGTTTCACTGGATGAAAGTTCGGGTCGAAACGGAGGCCAACATCACCGACCTGTCAGCTCAAGCATATTCAGAGACTTCCCGGGACTAGATGAGTGGCTGTGGCGAAAGGCGCGACTCTTACTTGGGTTCATCTCGTCAGATATCACCCTCGAGGCAGCGCAATGTACCATGTTGGCAAGGTAAACAAGCAAGGCCTGCCTGATTAGTCCTCCCACTGGAACCTGGACTAAAATTATTTTCAGCATATACATGGGCGCGAACGGGCGAGTATCGGACTCTTTTCACTGGGCTCACGCCACTGCCGTCAAATGTGAGGCACTTGCAAGAAGGTAAGCTGGAACTTAAATCGCTTCTGACGCCACACCAGAGGAACAATGCTGAAAGGGTGTCACCAGAGCTGTGATCAGCACAGATAATACTGAGCGCTTTTCGGACGCCTTTCGAAGATTGTTTTGGGTCTCGCTTATCTACGAAGGTGACTTCGTATCTGAAATCTCCATAACTCTGCCCTCGGGGATAGCAAGATACGAAGATGTTGTCCCCTACCCAGCACCGGAAACGCCGAAACATCACGGAGAGTACACCGCAGCACACCAAGCTTCAGAAGCCGAAGTAACCAGTCCGGGTTCAACATCCTTCTACCGTACCGAGGAACTGGTTGCCTTTCAGATAAGCACCAACGCCGCTATCCGGCGGTTCCTCAACCGCGTGAATAGCGTCGTTTACGACAGCAAAGACCAGTTCCGGATGACTCGAGCCAACTATGCCAACTGGTTGCTGCGAATTACGGAGGACTTTTGGTCATACCACGGGGCCCTCTACCGCAATCTACCTGATTTCTTGCTAACTAGTCAGCCAAGGAAGAGACCCGAGCAGGATAATGCGAGTTCCCCAATGACTCCTGTCATCATCAGAGTTGAAGAGCTTGGAAATAATCCATGGAATGTCCTGAGGCTTAAGGGGCGTTACTATGCCGGCCAGTACATCATTCACCGCCCGTTCCTCGAATACGTTCTTCTCAATATGGCACATTTCGAGACTCATCCGTGCAGAGAAGCGATACTGGAGAGGTGTAGAATGTGCCTGGAAGGATGCAGGGGGTTCATCAACGTGTTCGACATTGACCCGGCCAACAGCATAACCTGTTTGTTTGCTGGTGGCATGGTGTGAGTTTTGATTCGGCCCCCGGAATGTTTTCATGTCAAACAGAGACAGAGCCTGACACATGCCAGAACCTTCACTATGGTCATCATTCTTCGGGTCGCAACCATGTGCACCGTGTTCCGCGATATCTTACCAGTGGATATTGGAGAAGCAATATTTATCGGTACGCGAAACCTCCGGCGATTTAGCATCAGCGTAAAGGAATTCGAGTGGCACTTGGGGGTGTTGGAAAGACTCGAGGCGTCCTGCAGGAACAGAATGACAGTCTAGCTGACAGAATAATACTCACTCGATAACCCGTAAGCATAAAGTACTATGCCTCCGTAGACTACATTTTACGAAAGAAAGGATAGTTTCCCCTTTTATTCTCAGAAAAAAATCAAACAAGGAGACGCAAGACAACGAAGTCATTGCTAGGGGCTGTTTAAGATGATGCGAGATAGAAGAAAAATTCCAGGCGACATGGACATTGCCTTTGATCAATTTCCGATACATATAACTTGTATTACGTCAATTTCATTCAATGAACTAAAATATGTAAAATATTCTATCAAACATCCTGCAACGCCGATTTATGCAATCCCATATCCCATGATTCGCGGCGATCATGAAGCAACAGCAATCGGCGTACCGTTTGTCTGCGCAAGCTTTCTTTTCTTCTCATCAGGCGCCAACTCGAACACGCCAACCCCAGAAACCGTCTCTTTGGGCTTTCCCTCCTCCTTCTCAACCTCGGGCTGAATAACCTTGCCCTCCAACCTTTTGTCATCAGGCGTCATAGGCGCGTACAAGGTAAGGAGCTCGTTCAGCCTCTCTCGCTGCACGCAGTTCTCGTACTTCCAGCTGGCGGCCAGCTCGTCGAGCTCTTCGAATGTTTTATCTTTGAAATAGTCTGCCCACTCAGGAATCATATACTCGGTCATGGTGATGCCACGGATCCCACGGAATACGTGCATGTGCATACGCCACTGCCAGGGGTATTTCTTGTTGTATTGCGCCGGCACGTTGTCCTCGAACCACTGGTGCAGGGGGCCGAAAAGGTTGGGTTGCAGGTGCGCGTCGTCGTAAGCCCAGCTGTCAACAGCGAGGTCACGCTTTTTGCGGATCATGGGACCGAGGAGTTTGAGCCAGGCTGAGTCAGGAGAGAGATAGGTCATGCCCATGACGTTAACGTCTTTGTAAGCCCAAATACTCCAGGCTGGAAGGGTACTTGTTAACGAATAGTGCATGGAGGAAATCAGTCAAGCTTCGACTTACCGATGCCCTCGGCGGTGTAAATGGCCATTTGTCTGTCCAACATATCGTACCTCTCTTCATTGTGGACCTTGTAGTCAGGGTTGTACTCTTCTCGCTCGTAGATGGGACCGAACTCGCCTAGACCACGAATTGTCAGTATCGAATATGGCCCAACGTGTAAACCAACTACTCACCGTTCCAAATAGGAACATTGTGCTCCTTCATAAATGCAACCTTGCGGTCGTACATCTGTCGGATATACGCATCCTGGTCCTTCGAGCCCTGGTACCTTCCAATGCGATTCGGAAAGCCGAAGCCGCAGTAGTCGTGCACAGCGTAAACAGAGTTTGGGAACACTTTGGTGAAGCCGGAGAAGTCCATGCTGAAGGTATTGCCCTCAAGGAACAGAATGTGGTCTGGGTCGGCCTCGCGGATGGCGGGGACGATGCGGTCGTAGAATGAGAGGAGACGCGTCCACTCAACGTCGGCAGGCTCGTTGAGGGGGTTGTAGCCGGCGACCCATGGGTTTCCCGCGTAACGCTTTGCCAGGACCTGCCACAGATTTACGACTCTGTCTTGAAAGTGTTTGTGGTCCCAGAAAGCGGCGTAGCCAGTTGGGTTGTCGGAGTGCCAGTCCTGGTTCTGGCCACCAGGGGCGGAGTGAAGATCGAGGATGGTGTAAATCTTGTATTTCGCGCACTGGCATTACAATAGGTTAGAAAACACATGGATTTAGAGCCTGGCGTTGGATGCTTTTGTAGACTCACAATCTCAATTGCCCTGTCAAGGTGCTTGAAGCCCTCCTCTTTGATCACAAAGGGGTTCATATCATCCTCGAAGTGGTGGTAGTTGAAGGATAGCCGAATGCAGTTGAAGCCAATAGAGGAGAGGAATTCGGCGTCCTTCTCGGTGAAGAAATATTCGAGGAATTTGTCAAAAAAGAAGTCGCACTTTTCCTTGCCGAGAACCTTGAGCAAAGCGGCACGGATCTGGTGTTCGCGGCCGGGAAATCCGTTCATGAAGTTCTCCATCAGCATCCAGCCTCCAAGGGCCGTCTGTTACGACAGTTTTTGTTAACAACCAGTATTTCATGAGTGTTCGAAGGCCCAAAAATAAATATAGTGTACATACGCCACGGAGAAGAACAGGCTTGCCCTCGGCATCTACGATGCTAGAGCCTGACGTTCTCAAGATTCCATTTGACATTGTGTGGGATGCAACTGATACCTCAATTGACTCGAAGAAATGTAGAAATTCGCAAGAACTGCGGAGGTAAGAAGAATCAGCCGCACACAATCTCAGGGTAACTTGAGCTCCTAAATAGAAGCCCTTCACACGCGACCGGTGGAAGCTATGTGCCTGGTTGTTACCTGCGCTGCGGAGTCTTTGCATACGGCCCACAACCCCATGACGCCTGGGACCACTTGCAATCCCCTCATGAGATGATATGGATATGATACTCGTACATGCATGCATCGGAACCAAGAACGCGGGCCAAAATGCCCCGCGGTTTACCATCGGGGCAGACTTGGACGCTCCCCCGACCCCACGTTCCGAGCCAGCGGACTCGTTTGGATGCCCCGCATAGGCACGGACGACATCAACCGGAAGCAAGCAAAAGCCCGCTAGGGGGAACATTTTGGATGCCCCGAAGTGATCCACGTTAGTTCGGGGAAAGTATTTAGATGCCCCGACGAACTATGATTCGCCAGCCTCGATGAAAAAATGGGCTTCTGACTAGACTCAAGGGTTCTCCACATGGTCGATGGCCGACCCTACACACTACACAACTGGGGATTGGCCTTTGCAGATTAGTTGTGACTCTCTAGCAACAATGCTTTTCCCTTCTGTGGAAACACGCCGAGGTCAGATGAGCGTGTCTTCAACCGCAAGTCCTGATCATTCGTTTCCCCGTGGAGACGCGCGGGGACAAGCTCGCCTCATGCTGCTCTTGGCATAGTCACTGATTTCTCTTTTACCCCAGCCCCCGGATTACACCTGCTTCTTCTCCGCATCCCATCATCCGACCTCTCACCCCTGTCTTGAGGAGTTCCTTGTTGGCAGGCTTCATAGCTTGAATCTGCGGTTCTTACTTTTTGTGTCCGGTAGGTTAAGTTTCCGCACCAATGGCGATACCTCCCGATCAAGATCGTTTCGCTTAACCCGAATGCCGATTCTGTAACTCCTTCCTTCGGCTGGTTGACCCCAACATAACAAGCAGGACCGGGGAAGCAAATAGAGAAGGGGGTAGTTAAAGCATTCCACCTCTGCAGGTTGGCTTTGCCATGTACATATAAGTACACTCGAGATCCCAACCCTCTGGTTACGATTATCAACTCAGAGGTTCCCCTCCACTCCCGAGTCAACCCTCCCTTCTCAATAAGTTTCTTGCCAACTCCTTAAGTTGTCGTTCCAACATCGTTGCGACAATAATGGACTTCCTCCGCCAACGACTCCCTGCCCCAAGGCAGGACCAGCAGGCCCGCAGAGCCCGCCAGCAAGGCGGCCCGGCAACAGTTAACGAGTCCTACCAACCATCCCGCATCGCTCAGCTAGCCCAGGAGGCACCAGCCTGGTATACCTCTGCGGCCCGCCGAAAGTTGTACTTCCTCCTCTTCCCTGCGGCAGTTGTTTCCTACGCGACGAGTGGCTACGATGGCTCGATGATGAACTCCCTCCAGACCGTGTCCTACTTTGACGATTTCTTCGATAACCCTCGCGGAGCTGTTCTGGGCTTGATGAGTGCTATCATGGCCCTCGGTAGTATCTGCTCGACGCCCATTGCACCTTGGGTGGCGGATAGGTTCGGACGACGATGGGGTATTACTGTGGGCAGTTGCATCATGATTGTCGGCGCGATTCTGCAGTGCGAGAGTACCGAGTTCGCTATGTTCGTCGTGAGCAGATTCATACTTGGGTTTGGCTTGTCATTTGCTACAACCTCGGCGCCGAGTTTGGTGAGCGAACTGTCACACCCCAAGGACCGTGTGACTATCACAGCTATATGCAACACATGGTAAGCACTAACCTTGAACACCGAAAACAATCAGTCGGGGAACTAACTAACCTTCCTCTATAGCTGGTACGTTGGCAGCATCGCAGCCGCTTGGATTACCTACGGCACTCGAACGATCCCCAGCACCTGGTCCTGGCGAATTCCCTCTCTGCTTCAAATGGCTCCCAGCGTGGTGCAGCTCGCAGCAATCTGGTTCCTTCCCGAATCGCCGAGATGGCTTATTTCGAAAGATCGCGATGACGAGGCACTCGATGCTCTCAGGCAATATCATGGGGAAGGCGAAGAGACCGAGCTCGTCAAGTTGGAGTACGAAGAGATCAGAGCCGCCATCGATAATGAGAAAAGTAAGAAACACTACATGCCATTTTTCGATGGATGCAGTTACTCATTCGTTCATAGGGCTTGGAAGCACTACCTGGAAGTCTATGGTCAAGACAAAGGGCAACCGATATCGGATGTTCTTGGTCATGTGTAAGACGTCCACCCGAATACAACGAGGAAACATCAACTGACAGTTCCGTAGGCATGGGTTTCTTTTCTCAATGGTCCGGTAACGGTCTAATCGCATACTGTACGTAGACTCACTTCTTCTATGTCCGAACCTTTCAGCGGTGCTAACGAAACCAGACCTCTCAAGGATTATGGATACCGTGGGCATCACGAACAAGAACACCCAAGCGCTAGTAAATGGCCTGCTGAATATCTGGAACTTTGGTCTCGCGTTGACCACAGCATTCTTCGTCGAAAGAATTGGCCGACGACCTCTCTTTCGAATTTCCACCATCGGCATGCTTACAGTCTTTATCGGCTGGACCATCGCTTCTGCCCGCTTCGCCGAGACCAACGCTAGTTCAGCTGGTATCGCCGTCATGGCTCTCATATTTATCTACCAGATCTTCTACTGCATTGCCTTTTCGCCTCTGCCAGTCGCCTATTCCGTGGAGGTCTTACCTTACTCTATTCGAGCCAAGGGTATGGCGACATACGTTTTCTCCACCAAGGCCGCCGTCTTCGTCAACCAGTACGTAAACCCGATCGGCATTCAAAATATCGGATGGCGGTTTTATATTGTCTACGTGGCTATTCTGGCGGTTGAGAGCTTTGTCGCATATGGGTGGTTCTTGGAGACCAAGGGCAAGGCATTGGAGGAAATTGCTGTTATTTTTGATGGCGAGCAGGCTAATGTCCGCATTGCGGAAACTGGAAAGGTGGTTGATCCTATTGATGTGGAAGAAACCGAGCACGCAGCAACGAAGGTTTGAGTCGAGTTGACTTCACTGTCATAAATCCACAACTGTGGCAAAACCGACTTACGTCCTTTCAATACAAGTGGTTCAAGAGTAACTACGCTGTATGAAACTGTAGCTATTTTTAAAGCAATTTTCGTGAATTTCCCAGGTCTCAAACAGTGAATACACCCTTGAATCTTGGATTGCCGGTGTCCGTCATATCTACCCATGTGGTCTGTGCCAAGGCCATGAAGTTACGCACCAGCCCTCAGCATCAATGCCAGTAGTAGTTATCCATTCTCCATCCATGAGCCATGATGTACACTGTATATTTGGCTGGTACTATTTGACTCTCTGCTCTACTTTAGGTAATTGGCTCTACTTTGCGGGGAAAACTAAGCGTTCGTCTCGTATATGGCAGGCAGCTGTCTCCGTCGAAGCTTGACATTCAAGCCCTTTTGTGACACAAACCAACTTAAGCTACGTCAGTATCAAGACAAGAGTATTTGGTTCTGAGAAACTCACTAGCATTTCTCCTCCAGCGGGCTTTCAGGGTCTGCTAACTCCAAATCAAAGTGCAAAAACAAAGTTGGGATGAGCTATCACAAGGTCAGTCTTGAAAACGGCCGCGATGAAATCCCTGGGACGTGGTATCAAACCTTAGCCATCTCCATCCAGCTGATGTCTGGGGTCAATGTTAGTCAGGGGCAATCAGGACTGTGATGTATGAGGTTGCGTACTTCGACCAAGACACATGCGAGCTCCAGAGCCAAATGCAAAGAAAAAACGGTCTACGCATGATTACGTCAGTAAGTAAAGTCACGATTCTTGAGAGAACTTACGCATATCGCCATTTTCTTCCTTGAGCCATCTTTCCGGACGGAACAAGTACACATCTTGACCATATACCTCCTTATTAC
Organism: Colletotrichum jinshuiense; assembly: GCF_051148585.1. NCBI lineage: Eukaryota > Fungi > Ascomycota > Sordariomycetes > Glomerellales > Glomerellaceae > Colletotrichum > Colletotrichum jinshuiense. The sequence continues at coordinate 3,134,554 of NC_139313.1, forward strand.
GATGGATAACCCATGGATTGACACCAACAACAGACTGTGACGACAATCCCAGTCAGCGATGAAAGACTCACCCTATTCATGCTAAGAATGACTTACCCCCGCTGGTATGTAGTGACCCTCAATTTCATACCCGCCCTGTGGGACTACACGAGGGAGTGTCATCCCTACAGCAGGGTGTATCCGCAGAGCCTCGTACATAGCCGCCTGCAAGTAGGGCATGTTTTCTGATTCGGCGACTGAGACTGGATCGCTTAATTTCCCTTGTCTCCAATGCTCATCAATCTCTTCGATAAGCCGCCGTTTTGATTCCGGGTTTCTTAAGAGGTAATAGATGATTGATCGAATCGAGATTGCCGTCGTGTCGCTTCCGGCAAAAATGTTGGAAGTGGCCATTGACACCAAGGCGGAACTGTCAAACTGATCCGGCTTTTCATTGTGCACCGCAAGCAGTTTTCCTAGAATATCTAGATGGCCGGAGCCCCTGTCTTGTCTGGCTTCAACCTCACGGGCGGCAAATTGGCGCAAACTTCCGTGGCGAGATGCAATACCCAACCAGGTCCCAATAACAGGAGACATGTAATCGTGGAGCCAATACAGCCAGGGTACCTGGCCGATCCAGGCAGCAGATATCAATGCATTTTCAATCTGTTTGAAGGAGCCATCATCGGAGCCGACATCCATGAAGCCGAACCGTTTTGAGAAGGTGACTTCTCCGATCACGTCTATAGAGCGGTATTGTTTTCAGCACGCGACCTTGGACACACTAAGATCATCATGGTATACATACCAAAGGCGTAGAGTTGAACCCAATTGCCCATGTCCACAGTATGACCCAGCATGCCACTTAGCTTCTCCAAAAGTACCCCGACCGCGCTGTCCACATAAGGCTCGAGTTCCTTTAGCGATGACATTGCGTATGGCCGGCTAACAAGGCGACGCTGAGCCGAATGGATGCGCTCGTCTCGCTCCGCAAATAAGTCGAACTTGCGTCTTCCTTGCCAAACACTGTACCAATCGGATTTCCGGAACTTTGATCCCGCACCTGGGATTTGTGAGTTGGGGTGAGCTCACGTATTCGAAGTAGGTTTCTCACCGTAGATGGACTTGATGGAGGTGAGGTCTGAAATACTCCTGTGAAAGTTTTAGTTTTAATTCCTCCTAAACAGAAGTAAGGCAAGCCCATCTTCACATACACTTCACCTGGCGCGATACGAACAACTTTGCCGTGAACTTCATGCAGACGCATCATGACAATATGAAGGTCCCCTGTATAGGAGTGCCATGCTAGCCATACTCTCGACAGACTGGCCCAGAAAGGGCCCGGAACCTTGGCAAACGGAGAGAAAACGCGCTGGTATAATATCCACAAGAACAAGAGTATCGTTGGTGCGAGTCTAAGACCCAGCCACAAATGATTTGGGCCTATTAGGTCTGTTAGGCTGTCCATTGTGTGAAAAAAATTCGACTCCGATAGTGACAAGACCAATACAAATCCCACGGGTTGTCAAACTTATATTTAAAGAAATTTGTAACAGCACCACCACTACAGGCTGGTTCATTTCAAACAAAGGAACATACAGTGGTCAATGGTGTGGCGTAGAGTCTTCGGGTAATGCGGCTCCGTGGGGTAGGTATCTGCGGGGTTGATATGCGGGGTGCCGGGTAGCAGTAGTCTGGGGTAATTCAATTCATCAGTTATTCACTGATGTTGCCAAACCTGTCCCGACAAGTAAAACCGCGAAACTCCCAACGGCCCCACGACATCCGACGGCCCCGCCCCCTCTCCAGCCGTCCCGCGCTCTAGCCCAATCTCAGATGTGCAAAGTCCATACTTCAACGAGGCGGGGGTGGATGGACGGATGCCACCCATCGCCCTGTTGCAACGAAGAGTATGTGGTCATATTTGAACATGTTGGCTGTGCCTGGCGAGGTAGAAGTCCTATGATGACACGATGATTGTGATGATCCCCACCAGCCCACGGAATTGTTTAGAACCCCTCAACCACGCTAGCCGTGATCCTGCTGCTTCTACGCCCATTATTAGCCCAACTACCCCTCATCTTACAGAATGTGTGCCGGAGAGCCATCTGTTATTACTTTCTACCTTAGTCGTCGAGATTTTGCAGTCCCAATTAGGTGCATTCTTGGCTAATTAAAGGGGAAGACAGCGGACTTTTTCAAAACTGAGCACGCGGTAATAGTGACTAGATAGGTGCGCTAAGCAACAAAGGTATTTCGCAACCGCCTCATACTGCTCACATACAATACGTTGAGTTCTCAATAAATCCGAAAAGACAACATCCGTGATAGTGTTATTATACTGGTAGCTTTGCGGACCATGAGACAACATAGTAAGCTGAACCCAAGGCGCGGTACAAGGCTTTAGGCATTGCATCATTTTCTATGTACAAATCCATCCATTCGTTTCTATTACATACAACATAGTGAATGTAACATAGTCTCATTGTCGTAAATTTAATCTCCAAGTCTTTATTACCATCGTTGAATTGTTTCAGACACCAATGGATTACTTGCGTATCTTATGCTATCGCTCATGGGTTCTGCAAACTAATCATTGTCATAAAAAAGTCACTAATATCAATTAAACAACCATCTCGAAATTCATTTGAACCACTAAAGGAAAGATTTCAATGGGGTAAATGGAAGAGCTGCAATGATTCCAAGTGGTATATCAGGACCAATCCTGGCCATTGACCACACAGTATGGTGCCAATGCACCTTCTCCAATCTCACCAGCCTCACAAGGCTTCACGCAGCCCTCATAGCGTGTGCAGATGACACCAACTTTGGCCAAACAATAATTGGACAAGGTCGCAGTGTCACCATAGTTCTGGTTCACGCCCACTGCACAATTTTAGCAAAAGAACAACAGGATTGAGGACGAATCGTGGATGTGAAAACTTACTAACAACGCCCTGAATTCCAACAAAGTTTGTGATGTTGACGTGACGCTGAAACTGTTGACTACAGTTGCCACAAGAGCGGTAGAACTTTCCGTACTTGTTTGCGTAGAAGCCATCAATGTGCAGCCATCCTTCGCCTGTGGATGATTGTAGAATATTAGCCACTGAAGCACTCTATAAATCAATGTATGTCATCGTCTTGCCGCTTACCGTTGTGCTGGAATACTTTGTCGCTCGCCTCCTTAGCCCCTCCACCCCTGACATATCTCGGACCTGTGCCCTTGAATGTGGCCGCATCCTCACATACATCATCCCACCAGACATTCTCGATGGTACATGGACCACGGCAATGCACACCCTCCGCCTGTGCAGGTCCAATGATTACGTTCTTCAACGTTGCACCATCTTCCAAGATGAAAACGGCGGCTGCTTCATCCTGCTCGGATTGGCCTTTGCAATCGCCCGCACTGCCTTTCCGATCGAAAAGAGCCATCTTTCCGTCAAAGACGGCATTGGCGGGGATAACAGAAGCGGTGGGGAATGACGTGCTTCCTGCTGACGTCGGCCAATTTGTGTTCACTGACGGGTGTGGGCAAGAGACACCTCCAGATGCTTGCCATTTTACGGTGCTCGTTGAAGTGCTCCGCGTCGAAGTGCTACGCGTCGAAGTGCTACGCGTCGAAGTGCTACGCGTTGAAGTCGTTAGTGATTGAGCGTTCACCAAAGAAATGCCCCAGAACAACGCCGAGAAAACTGCAGGGTACATGTCGGTGGTTATGAAAATATAATTCAGAATGTTCTTCGCCTATGCTTGAGACAATTACAGCTTGGTTTTGAATGAAAGAACCAACTTCATTGAGACGGGTCAGGCTTTATACATCTGTTGATTATCTCTCACCACCATATAAGTTAAAAGTGTACATGGTCAACACAGTCTGGAGGCTATGGGATTTGTTCGGGAATCGGTCTTTCCTAGTCGTGGTAAAATGTCCCTGAGAAGTTTGTCCGCCAAGCACTGCATAGTATATGAGCACTCACATCAACGGTCCTTCCTTTTTGGGCTCTTACACATATGCTTAAGCGATCATGGTCGAGTGCCAAGACAAAATAGGACTTGGAACTAGACGTTACTGTATACAACGGCTTGGCTTCTTCCACCAATCGGACTCAAATCAGGAACCCATCTATCATCTGCAAACCGCCGACGCAAGCTCTTAAAATTTTATTTGATATGTAGAAGAATTGATTTATAATCTTTTGAGAAACCTGTTGCATAAACTTTACCTCCTGAAGCGCTCGGTTTTCATGCATGGCACTTGAGGTATGATGGAAAGCTACTTGAGAAGACTTGTTTGCGACCACATTAAAGTTAATAATTATTATTTTGAATAGAAAAATCCATCCAGTCCCATGGTTTACGTTCATAAGGCTCTTTAGCATTGTAGTATTCCCACAGAAAGGGGAGTTTCATTATTGGTGTACGGTGGAAACTGTCAAGCCATATGCCCCCAAACCACTAAGCGCCAATTCAAGAATTGAGACGCCACGAGTGGTTGCGGTAGCTTAGAAAATCGTCAGTAAATATGGATGGCTTGGAACATGAGCTTTTTTATTTTTATTTTCCTAACAGTCTGTCGTATCTATCTGAAGGCTGCATCAGACCATGCATTCCAATGCTCAAAGTTCAGAAAGTTCCAGACAACATTTGGGTCAACCAGATTGGCGTCAAAATCTCCGGGGATCATTGTGTGGTTGAAGTCTGTATCTGATTGAGTGATTCCGATGCCTTCTGATGCAAAAGCGGGCGATGGTTGCATAAGCTGGCCCTCTTCTGGAATTTTGAAGACAGGCTCGCACTCAGCAGTTGAGATCGTTTTCCACTGGCCTCCTGCGTGGGTTTTTGCAGCTACGTTTAGCAGCTCTCTTACAATATCGGCACATCTTCGCGCCACTGCAAGCATCTTCATTGCCTTGAAGATGTCAAGGCTCAACTCAATATTCAACATCACTTCTTCGGCGGGGAAGGGACAGATGTTTGAAATGAGGACATGAAGCAGAACCATACAGGCGTCCAGCAAGTACATGCAGTTGTACCACCTGTTTTCTTTGTCAGAGAACTTGCAAGATGTTGCTTAAGATAGACAGTCGTCTTACCAGGTTCTAAAATATGGGCGGTGAAGGTAGCTTGTGTGCATGAACTTGATAGTTTCGGTTGCAGCATTAACGCAAGATGTTACGTGTTGCGAAACTGCGTTGCGATCTGTTTCCTGGGTCTTTGATATGATGAATTGCCGATGAAGAAGAATCCTTGCATTCAGAAAGCCTATCTTACGCGTCAACGACATGTTATCCCAAAGTATATTTGGGCCCACCGTACGTAGTTTAAGGACTGTCTTCTGCTTCATGGCAAATTCGCTGTCTTCCAATGACGAGGTGTCAAAACGAAGCTGCCGTGGAAGATTTGCTTTCCAATCGTCTAGCTCCTTGTCTAGATTGAGGGCAGTCTGTGAAAGTTCCTTCAGGGACGTATGGCCGCTGTGAAGGCTTAGGTTGTCCGTCATCCACATCAAAATCTTGGCCAAGTCAACCATGGGGTTGATTAGGCAATAGGTTGAATTTGGAAGGTGCTTATATGAACATAGTTAGTCAAATTAGCGACCCCGAGCATTATTTAACATTTGACTTACAGAAGTCTTTGGGAACGGTATGGAATAAGAACTCGGTGCTCGCAACCCCGACTGGCGACCTGCCGAGAAGCACATTTCACTAAGTTGTCAGCATCATCTTTCTCATGAAAGAATATTATAGCACCCACATCTCATGAGAGTATAGAGACCTGGATATATTAGTATAAACGACATTTAGAAATAGAATGCGAGTCTTACCACCAAAGCAGACTTTCTGGGCTTGTGTCCGAGCGGAGATTGGTTGGTATTCCCATGGCCGATGCGGTTCGTATGGCCATGCCGCTGTACATATAACAACTATGAGGCTTAAGAGCATTCTGACCGAATACCGACTAAGAAAAGTAAGCCCTACGAGGTTCCGAATCACGCGAAGCAGCAAATTATGACTTCCAGGTGTACACGACTTACCATCAAGAACAAAGTTTGAGCAGTCTCAAGTGAACTCGATTCACAAATATCCTCCAAGTAGAGTCGGGACCTGTCGAAAAACCTTCTTGCTAGGCGAATTGGTGGATATAATGTCTCTTCTGCTCCAGGCTGTCCCGTCCGGTCCAAGAAGTCACGGGTATGATCTTCCATAAGAAGGGATGTCTCACCGGCTGTAATAGCCCCGATGGCTATGACGACGTTGTAAAGAGCAAGAAATCTGGCTTCTCGACGCATTTGAGAGGACAGTAAGCCATCCGACCTTGACTGTCTAGGCCAAACCTCATCCTCGCAACGTTTCAGAAATGATACCTGCTCAAGAATGGGATGGATGTTGTGCAGATTCTGAAAGTAAAGGCGAACGCACTCGCGCTCGATTTCTGTCGCGAACGCCGCATCCGCCGCACTCAAGGCCGAATCCGGTCCTATACCTTGCTGAAAAGATTCCCGTCCGGTGATGCTGCTTTGTGGGCTAGTTTTATTGTATTGACTTTGGCCAACAATACGGGACTCTGGCGAAGTCGAATAATCGGAACTGTGAAGGAGATTGATGATAGAACTCTGTTTCCTATGTTTGCCTGCTTGTTGTTGTTTCTGTGTATTCGCACGGGACCGAAGTCGTGCCAGGAAGTAAAAAGTGCCGGTAGGACCGTAAAATTCCGCACCCTCTGTGTGCTCGTTGACCTGGCCAAGACCATCGACTTCTTGTTCTGACGAAGCCGATGAATCTCTCTCACGATGGCCATACTCTTGCTGGTTTGGCTGATTAGGCTGGTCATGCTTGAGCGGTTCGTCTAAGCTGACTGGCGATGGGTGCAGATTCTCGGACAGCGTGGGCTGCGGTTGAGGCTGGGGATACAACTGCTGTTGAATCCGTCCAGATGGATCATATATCTTCTTGCTGGGCCTGGGATGGTGTAAGCTTGAACCAAGGGAAGCGACATAATATATTCACGTACATCTCCTCTGGCCCATTCTTGTATGAGCACGAAAACTCATGTCCTTCGTGTACACTCCAGTCAGCCAATAATTGTCAAGCTATGAGAGTGCTAACACTCACGGACGCAATTAGAGCATGGTGAACAACCATCACACTGAATCCATCATCGTCAGTATCCACTCTCTTCTTCATCAAGCTTAGGTTTACACTAGCCTTGACTTTGCGAGCTCGACATGTACCGCACGCGATAGGCGCGCGAGGGCGCCGCTTTCTCTTGAGATTACCAGCGTCCGGGTTATCCGAGCCACCAGCGATTGGAGTGGGGATTTCCGTCCCCATACTTAAACAATGTGATAAGTCACAAATTGCGGAGGATTGGCAAACATATGTGAGTTCTATAAGAAGAAAACGAACCACAAACGAGGGTTCGGGGCAGGGAGGTAAGTTTACTAGCTAGCTGGCCAGTCATCTGGAGGCGCAGCGCAGGGTAGTCAGGAGAAGGATGTGAGACATGGATCTCGGTCAAAGTTTCTAGTGTGGACCCATAGCGCCGGAAACAAAGTCGCCGCTCTGACAGTGCGCCATTTGATCGGACAAATCGGATTCAGCCTTCCGGGAACTGGGGCCTCCGCGAATAAGATGTCATCTGTCGGAAACTGTGTCGGCATCATTGCTTCCAGGGTCATATCCTTCAGCCTCCGTCTGTGATAAAGACGACCGGAAGTCGTCTCTTTCAGGTGGAAACCCCTTCAGACCAAAGGCCTAAGAGATGCATACCCTCTAGAAATCCATAACGATGCTCGAGATTGCTCAGCCATCACGCTCTGAAGGGGCGATCAAGATTGATTTCTCATCTTGCAAGATGAAACCAGGAACTATGCCAATGTCAGATTGTTCAGTTGAAGTGCCCGTTCTCATTGCAGGCGGCGGGCCAACTGGCCTGTTCATAGCGTACTTGTTGTCCAAACATGGCGGTAAGTTGGTCTGTGCCACCAGATGACCATATCCTCCAAGTTGTAAATTAGGCTAACAGCTAGTAGTAAAGTCGCTCCTTGTTGAGAAGTATTCAGAACGACTTGCTGCGCCGAAAGCTCACGCACTATGCCCCAGAACCCTTGAGGTGTGCAGACAGTATGGACTTGACACGAAAGCAATTCGCCAATTAGGCTCTCCTCGAGGCGACGCTTATTGGGTCAATTTCTTAACAAATCTCAGCGGCGATAGAATTGGCTTCTTACCATATGAGCGAATGGATTCTGGAGTTTTGGATAGCACACCTGAGGTAGCTGCGCTGTCCCCGACACTCCAGCTGTCAAATTGTGCGCCCGCCCACGTAATTCGCTAACGGGGTTTCGTAGATGATTCACAATATACCCCAACCAGACTTTGAGAAGTTTATCGCAGAGCAACTAGTAAATGATTCCGTTGTTGAAATCCGTAAAGGGGTTGGTTTCGTGTCTTGTGAACAAGTGAGGAGGCCCCTGAATTTCATTTCCAACTTTCTGTCATGGGATTCTCACCTAACAAGACAACAGAGGGACGATAGAGTTTTCACTACAGTTGAAGAGCGAGCAACTGGAAAGCGGTGGACAATATCATCGAAACATGTCATTGGCTGCGATGGTGCGAAAAGCCAGGTGCGCAGGTCTCTTGGTATTGAAACAGAGGGCGAAGATGGATGTGAGTATTTCCGGTTGTCAGCACAATTTTGCTTCATCAACTTACAATCCACCAGATGAGACAATGATGACGATTCACTTCAATGCAGACCTTCGGCCGGTCGTGAAAGATCGTGTAGGCATGTTGCATTGGGTAGTTGACCCCGCTTGTTCTGGGTTCATCATAGCATATGACCTAGGCGGCAACCAGGTCTTAATTAGCAATTTTGATGTGAGTTGTCCTGCCAGTTTTGATATCCCAATGACTTACAAAAGACAATTTAGTCGAAAAGGCATCCAGTTGACGCGTGGAACGAAGAGCTCGCCCACGCCACTGTATCTGCTGCGATAGGCCAGGATATTCCAATAAAGATCCTTAGTTACAGGCCGTGGGTGTTGAGTCGAAAAGTAGCCAAAGAGTATAAACGAGGAAACGTCTTCTTGTACTAAACTCATTTTATATCCCGCCTTTGTCATGTCCTGGATTTGCTGACATGGAACAGAGTCGGCGACGCCGCACATTCCTTCCCTCCGACGGGTGGCCTCGGCCTAAATTCAGGATTGGCAGACGCGCATAACCTCGCGTACAAGATTGCAGCTGTGCATCAAGGATGGGCCAATCCTGATCTGCTTAATACTTACGAGTCTGACAGAAGGCAAATCGCCGTCGTTTCCGCCGCGCAAAGCGTCAAAAACGGCGTGTCAGTGTTTTCGTTTCTCAAAGCTATCGGTACGACTGAAAATGAGGATCTAAACGAATCCCGGAAAAGGATGTACAAAACAATACATGATCCTTCAAAGCAAGCGTTGATAGCCGAGAATGTCGAGGGACAGCGGGAACATTTTGACAACGTGAGTAGGCATAAACCCGCTCCTGAAGATATTTTCGTGGATACGTACAAACTTTTGAGAAGTAACATGATTGACACGGTTGTGCGATAGCTTGAAATTCACATAGGTTATGTTTATGGCGACACAGAGCCGCCAGCAAGCGCTTCACACTATACACCAAAGTTCAAAATCGGAGCCCGATTACCACACGCTTGGATCAAAGTTCATAACTCGCGCAAAGCTCTGCTGCAACAACCAATAGATACCTCATACGTGAAAGAATTTTCAGAAGAGCAAAACACAGCCCGACAGTTTTCAACCCTTGACCTGGTGACCCCAGGGACCTTTAATATCATCACGGGATGCCGTTCAGCCTGGACTAGGCGGTTCACGGATTGTAAGGAAGCATTAGGCGAAAAAATCGGCCCTCGTCTGAATTTATGGGGAGCGGATAGCGATTTTGTGTTTTCTGGAGAAAGTCATCGCAGTTTATATGAGCAGGATGGCCGATTTTCTCAGGGATGGGCCATTCTTGTAAGACCAGATCAGCACATTTTGGGTTGTCTGGATTTTGAGACTTCAACCAAAGATATGGTGTCTCTAATTCTGAGACACCTCGGTATTGAAAAATAGATCCATTTCAGAAGGATATGCTAGTTAGTACTGCTTTCAGGCTGGCCGAGAGGTGTTTCTAGTCAGCTATTATGTTAAAGCCGAGTATGACCAGTGATCTGAGCACAAAAGAGACGACATGTATATAATTGATAGAATCGTCATGTAGCGAATATTTGATGACAACCCGTTGATGTCTTGAATTTCTCTTCCCAAGACTGAATTAGAACTGGAAATAGTTAAGGAGGGAGGGACACTGTTCACAGCGTCTCTCAAGTAAAGGGTTATGAGGGTCAACACTTCAAATACTTGAGCATACTTGTATATTTGATACGCAGTCCTGTTGTGTTTCAGAGATGTACAACTAAGTTTATGTGTACTACGTTAATCATAAACGGGCATGGTTTCAAATTAATGCAACTTAGTGCTACGAGTGCTGCCTGACAGTGACGATTCTCCCATGAGCTTTCTGTTTATAAATAACTGAATATGTCCCGTAATATTATTTTGGGATTTATAATCCACAGGGGCTTTAGTGTACTCTTACGTCTTTTAAGAGTCGGTAGTCTCCTCGGTGCAAGTCTTTGGTGCGGGCAGCACGCTGCCACTTGTATTCAGGGTATACATCACCAGCAGATATGGTGAGTTTGTTGTTGGTGTAGTAGATGGTGGTGGTCGCTTCCATCTTATTCAGGGCTATTAGCTGGTAACTTTTGTGCTAACTAGCAGTGAATCAGAAACTGGAAACTAATCCTCGGGTAGAGAATCCCATCAGAAGATTCGTTGGTTGTTTCTTTCTGTATTAAGCTACCTGTATGTGCAGCTGTTTAATCCAGCTATTTAGCCAAGACATGTACAGTTCAAGATAATATAAGTCAAGAAGGCGATAGAAGCGTCCTCATTACGACAACCGGGCATGCACCATTCGGCACTCTCACTCCCAGGACCTCATCAACAACAGCTCATGGATTCAGTGTGTATGTGACTTCGTTGCCCGGAACACGGGGGTAGAATTCAAACGTGAATGTCGTCGCCTTCCCGGCGCTGACTATAGCTTGTACAGTCGCAGCAGGGAGGATGAGCTTGGCGCCGTCGTAGTTCCACTGGCCGTTAAAGGTCTACAGCCCAACATGTTAGCTTTCATTCCGAGTCATGATATCCCCCTTCTCTCTTGTGTTGGTAAATGTTGAGACTTACGATTCGGGCTTGCTGGAGTGGACCAAGATACTGCGTCCAATCATCGAAAAGATAAACTCCATCGCTCCGCAACGCCTTCACAGCAGCAGGAACCTTTACACCTTTATAAGTAATAGGAATGTTCAGATCCGCGCCCGTAACAGCCTTGGAGCTCGTCGCTGCCAATGTCGGTACATCCCACTGCACGACCTCGACCTGAGATGACGCGCCAGCGGAGAAGGTCAGTGTTAAGTTGGCCTTGCTTCCCGGAGTGGCTGTGGCGGAGAGGAACTGTGCCAGGAAAGATGCCTTGAATACGATGGCGGACGATGACACGGTATAGTCCTTGTCCGCCGTCAATGTAGCTCCCGCATTGGTCTTGACGGTCTTGACGGTGTTACCATTAAATAGCCATGGGAGTGTTTGGTCGGTGACGGCGCTGCCGACTTTGTTCCAGATGTATGCTGACGAGAACTGTGTGGTTGCTGAGGCGTCGATGGTGCTGTCTGCTAGAGCACTCTTGGTTCCCTTGGAAGCATTGTTAAGAATGCTGACCGACGTCGGGTCACGCCAGGTGTGCGCGTTGCGATCGAGGTGGTCAAGGCCGTTATCCCATATCACAATGGCGGTATTGAGCTCTGTCGCAGTGCGGACCAGTTGATCTGTCCACTTCCATCTCGCAGCGGGCTCCGTATTAAGCGGACTAGCATCAAACTCGCCAATTATCAACGGCACATTCGTAAAATTGCCCCTTACGATCCCTAATTCAGTCGCCATCGCCGCTTTGTCAGCATCGGATCCCCAAATCGTCTTGCCCCAAGCAGAAAATATGAAGTCATAGGGGCTGTAGTAGTGGTAATGCAGAGCCCAAGGGTTCTTGACATTGGAGGGAACCTTAAACCACTGCGTCGTCTTGGCAGCGTCCATACCGCCGCCGACGAGGTTGACGACACGGCGCAAGTTGTAGCCGCCGCTATCAGCAAGGGCCTTAAGGAAGAGCTCGTTGAGGGTGTTGATGCGGGTGCCGTGTTCTGCCGTGGTAGCGGGGGGCTCATTTATAGATTCGAATGAAACGAGGTTGGATTTGCAGGCGAGCTTGCTGCCGATTTGGAGCCAGAGGTTGTAAAATTTGTCGTCCAAGGTTTTCTTGTCGGCGTCAGATGTGGCTTTTGTGACGTCGGCCCAGTTCCAAGAATCTTTGATGTCAGTGAATCGTGTCTGCTGAGTGAAGAAAATGTTGCAACATACCGTGGTGGACGTTGGTCAAGACGTAGAGGCCGCGGGCGGTGGCCATGTCGACTACATCCGAGACGCGCTGGAGCCATGCAGGGTCCACGGTGTAGCTTGGTGCCGCGCTGATGAAATGATCGCTGTAGGTAACTGCAGCGATATCAGCATCTGTCATCACGCCCTCTTTCATAAATCAAATACTAACCCGGGATTCGAACGCTCTTGAACCCGGCAGCCTTGACATCATCAAACGTCCTTTCAGTGACAGGTGGGTTATTCCAAGAACCCTCATTGGGAATAGCGTCTAGCGTGTTTCCCAGATTCCATCCGGGATTCATGGCCTTGACATAGTCGCTCGCCGAGATATCGGTAAAAGTAAAAGTGCCGGAGCAAGCCGTTGGCACAGGACCAGCGGAAGAAGACTTGGTAGAGGTTGTTATCGGCGAAGAGGTGGACACTCGCGCGGTGGTTGTCGCAGGTGGTTTAGAAGTCGTAGTCAGGAGCGTGGTGGGAGGGGAAGCTGCCCCCTCGAGACACTGCGAATACCCTTTGCACATGTTCAGTCATTAAGACGGGGATGATGGAGTGCCCAAGGCTCACACTCGCTCTGTTTCTCACAATGCCACCCCGTAACACATGTTGTCGGTCCTGTCCATCCAACACCGCCGCATTGGCCGTATGGTGTCTGTTGAGCGGAGACTCTCTGCGCCAATGCAAACAGCAAAGCGAAACCAGCGTTGGATCTCATGGCTGCAATTTAAAGGAATAAAGATTGACTGAAAAGTTTCGGGGGGACTAAGAGTGAGTCTACGCAATGTATCTAGGGGAACACCTAGTTATACACACAGGCAAAGTACCCCCTCCGAGGATGTTTCCTTTTTGAGCGACGCATGTAATGAGCCGCGCCTCGGTGACATGTTTCCATCGGATCACACTTACAAGGCCAGACTGGCCACCAACGTGCACGGCACTACGTTTGGTGGAAAATCGTGTGACGAAATGGCGAGAAAACAGCAGGCAGAAAGAGGCTGCTTGGCTGCTAGGATACGGTAGTGAGCAAGCGGAAGCAACTCTTGGACGAGGCAAGACGGGAAACATTCAATAGTTGGCAATACCATCCTCTTTTGGGGACGGAGGCTGCTCATGATACCCCGGATGGGTAGTATCCAACGGCTTCGCGAGTTACATGACGTAAATTGAGGCTCCCGAAACGGGCAACTTGGCTCTGCCTCCGTTACCCCTCAATTGGCCTAGGCTGGCAGCCCGGTGATAAGACAAGTAGCAGTTGGAATATGTCCAGACCTGTTTGGGAAAGAGCACTTGAAATTGAGTCACAAGTCAACCCTTAAACATGGTTGATTGTTTGTAGGGGGAGGAAGAGATTAAGGGGCATTGCTTTAAAAAGCTTATTTCTTGTTACTTGCGATGCCATTCGCTATCGTAATGTATGGTCGGACATCTGGTATTTTCAACCGAGTGATATGAATGGCTAGCTTGGCTTACTCCGAATCATACCGTGGTTCCAGCCATCATCTTACGAAGAGGTCCGCATGGATGTCTTCCTTTAATGGCGTCTCCGGGCGTCTCATCGACGACATTCTTGCAGACCAGGAGCGCCGTTTCCTGGTTCTACCCGATGTCTCGAACTCGCGGCAGTCGTCAAATACGCTCGATCTGATAGGCAAGGGCTCTCGGGACAACAATCTCTGAGAAGGACAACCTGGTCCGGGCGGGCGAGGTATTCGTTACTTTGTAGGCTTGAGCTTTAGATGTGCCAGCTGGAAGCATCCTGGCTTCAGTTGAAATCTTAATACCTCGCCCCCAGTACCCTAAACGCCAGTGCAACCCGGTAGACTGCGCAAGAAGCACCATAACGAAACCGGTTCGAGGTGAATAGGTGTCCATCTTGAGGCGGGCAGAAAGAGGAAAGGATGCGGAAACACCTAGGCACGCCACTGAAGTTCTCGGCTCCGTTATTGTCCTATATTCAGCATGCTGATTATCATTCTCACTCGCATCGATGTCGACAAATCGTAGTTATAGGCGGGCTCGGGGACGTAAACGTATGCATTTGGCTGCGATGCCAAGACTCCAATGCGTATTGCCCGTTGAGACCGTTGTAATCGTAGGTAGAAAGCGTCGAGTGTCATCGCTTCGGCGGTCCAGGCGGCGGGGGCGGGTTTCTCGGCGTGCCCAGGAACTGATTCTTCAACTCCTCAAAAAAATATTGTGCGAAGCCTCGTTCCTCCGGGTTTGCTAGATCCAACTCGTCAACCTGTGTTCCTGCAATACACTATTCTCTTGCGGAGACGTACACGATGCTTCCCCCTGGCGCAATGGCTGATGCGGCATCGGCCCATTCTGCCTCTCGTCAACGTATCGATGGATCCGGCCAACGCCTCGATGGAATCCGGGGCTTCTCAGGATCTGCAAGCCGTCTCCCAGTCAGTTCGCGCTGCAGTCAGGATACCCTACTGGAGGGGGGAGGATTCTGAGCGTCGCAGCTACACACCTGACGGATAATGACGTCCTCGAAGGCCACAAGGGCGCGTAGCAAGATGTTCAACGGCGGTGCCATGTTCAGCGCGTGCCTAATCGTATATGCAGCATGCAAAAGCGCAAAGGGTTGGACCCTGGTTGTCTTTGGCAAAGACGATTTCGGTATTACCCGACACGCTGAATAACTTTGAAGCTCTCATGGATCCCGCCTTAGTAGCCACCGGAGCTTCGGCACTGGCCCGTGCTGACTGCTTAGTCATTTAAGCATCATGCATTTGAGCATCCATTTGGTGGTTGCAACAAACGAGCGACGACATGAATAACCTTCCTAAAGACAGCAGGGAATGGGGGCAGTGCATTTCTCTATCACAGTTGCATGTTCAGGGATAAATGGAACGGCGACCTTGCTGCAGGACTTATCAACTACATGCCCGGCCTCTAGCTTGATTGTTTTCGAGAGTAAATAAATACTGAAAATGGGGGTGGCACGCACAGCCACCGTCGAAGTCGTGAGACACTGTTTCAGTCGTGCACCTGTCATTTTTGCTCTGCACGGCTTGCCCGGTGCATTGATGGGCAATGTTGCTGCAAAGGAGCACTGGTAGCCCTAGTTCCTCCTCGGCCCCCGTTTAAATCCTTCTCATAATTGATGCCGATGTCGCATAACCCCAAGGCGTTGCGAGAAACCTTGGAAGAAGCAAGTGTCTCCAAGCTTTTTCGAAGTCGACGCTTCAGTCCTCCTCCTAATCCACGCGACCCAAGATGCATCACCGACCAACCTGAAGGAAGGTCAAGTGAAGCCTGCCTCATCATATTCGATGACTCCAGCATCGGCGCTATAGTTGATTAGTGGATACAAAGCGGGGTTCGTCCTATCAGTGTGTAAAGCTGGGTGGCCACTGGATATGACCTTCAATGGTGCTTGGAGAGCACTCTGTGGTGGCCTGTATTGCTGACGAGCAAAACCATAGGGGTATCTTGCAAGGCACACGATTGCGTCGACCTTGGCGGCCAACACAAGGAGCTCCATGCCTCCGGTATCTGAATGATGGGTTTACTGCCGCATATTGTATACCCAAGCTGGGTATGTTACTAGCATATTGGTTGCTCCTGGATGCTGGAATAATACGATGTTACGCAGCGAGGTATTTTCGTCTTGCTCTGCAACAAGCCATGCCAAGAAATCGGTGTATAGGAAAGTGCTCAGCCAGCAAACTGATCCCACTCGCCCCAGTTCAGAGGCAGTCCAATGTCAAGATTCGCCTCCAAGGCGTTGTCAACCGCCGGGAGGTTGAAACTTGGATCGAAATGACCAAAAACGTCCAGGTGTGGCATCGCGTCGACGACCGAGAAATCGATGGTATCCAAGCCCGGGAAATCCGTGGTCGAGACAGCGGTCGTCGGCACTGCCGGCGCCTGAGAAGCAGCATCCGGCAGCGCAGTCATAGGAGCAGGTTCTTCGGTCCTACCACTTGCAGGTAAGTCGATGTGTGATGATGGTAGAGGCGCTCCCGCCTCTTGGGCTAGCGAATTCGCAGCCCGTTCCATCTCTCTCAAAATACGCTCCCCCAGTCCGGCAACTACCCTTGCACTCCAAAACACATCGCCAAACCTCTTCATCAGTTCAGAGTTGGACTTGAATGCACTGCGAGCCCTGGCACGGAACATGGGTAGTGCGCTGTGGCGCATCTTTCGGTACTCGACGCTGAGGGCAAGGGAGAGAGCGTAAGGCACAAGAGGCACGGGGCTAAGATGATCTCGACGGATGGCTGAAGATATTCGCTCGGCAGCGAGGGAGCGGCGTGCATTCGCCGAAGCAGGTGGAATAGAAGATGCGTAGTGCGATGGCGGACCGGGTCTCGAAAGGCGGCATGACAAAATGATCACTGCATGGTAGAAGACTTCAATAGTCGCTGCGAACTGTTCAGCATATTTTGCCGCGTGACAATGTTAATAGTATCAAGACTTACCTAGCAGGGGAGTAGGTACTTGCAAAGCATTAGCCTCAAGAATCATGGGCTCGAGGACCGGAAGTTCGATAAAAGGCTTTGTTTCGAGAGACTGAGCGATGACACCGGGCCGATATAGCTCAATCACCTGGTCCAGCCACTGCACAACCGATAGGAAGAGGCGAAAACATGGTGCTTGTCTGCGGAAACAGTCCTCTAGACCAGGTCCAATATCTCTCTCGTGCAAAACGCAGGGCCTTCCGTATGCGGCCGCGTTGATACGGTCGAGAGCCCACACGCCGCAAAACAAAGTATCCAGTGCATCACTACTTGAGTGGAATAATTGCAGGCCAAGAGTTTGGGAATGGTGTGCTGCCCTGGCACCCAGCTGGGCTGGCAGGTCTGCTTCGTCTGCGCCAGAAGGTTGGATGTAAAGCGATAACATGCACAGGGCCCTTATGTGCACTGTCCTGTCTGATATCAAGCTCGTGTCCAAGATAGCTCTGATGGAACCAGACAGCACTTGAGAGAAGTCGTGGTAAGATAGCTTCTTGTTTCCTTGATTGACAAGGCGCAAATGACTTTTCATCTCAGGATCAGCAGCAGCAGCCAGAGACACAACTTGCCGCATGACAATGGCAGCCGGGGAATCTCCATCATCCAGGACATCGTCCGGGATAAGGCCAAAAATGGGATGAATCTTCTCCCGGTACACTCTGTGGAGGTGTTTGTAGTCCTTTTCCGGTGGTACACAGGTAAGACAGTTCTGTTTGACGAACGGCAGCAGAACCTTGTCGATCATAGCCGGTGGACGCGACACCACGCTGCTCGTAGACTGACTAGATACCGGGTTGACTGACGGAAGCCAGACGCCGACCTCAGCCTTGTGGGTCGGATTCGCCGCCGAATCTGAGTCGGCGGCCTCGGCAAACATGCCCTCCGGGTTGAGATCGCCCACGAATCTTGTCTGGGCATTGTTCGCAGAATCGGGATGTGCTGCGGTGCTCGAGTCTCGCCGAGATGGGGACATGAGCAGCGAATCCGGGGCTGCAGAAGCCGAGTGGCGATGCTTTGCGGGCGAGCCAGACGCCGAAGCCATGTGCCTTGATCGAATGTCAGTTTAGATCCATATTACCAGATTGGGAAACCAACCCATCATTCGCCGGCGACGAGCCCACAGGCCCGTCAGGTCCGGGTTCTAACGATGGGGGTTCAGCATGAATGCAGCGTTTCTAAATTGTCCAAGTCAGATGAGTCTGAAGTGTTAGAGTCGGGTTTTGCAAACCTTCTTCTTTCGACAGGAATCGCAAGCTTGCTGGACTTGCTTGCGTTTGAGAGGAAGCCCTGAAGCGTCAGAACCGACAAATTTTACTCCTTTGGCTGAGTTGTTCATCGCTCCGACTCATTGATGACTCCAAACGGAACAAGCGGTAAAGCAATGGCGCGAAAATGGAGCATGATCACCGCGGATGTTCGCTCAAGAATCAAGTGAGGTGTGACACGCGATAATGAGACGGTGAAGGACTGACGCGGTTGGCGCAATAAGATCCACGATAGGTGGGCTCGGTATGTGAAGAGGCCTGGGCAGGTGTGACTCGACGTTGAGCTTAGTCATGCGCTCATTTTCTCGGTGCATCGTCGGTGTGGTTGTGCACACACCTGACCCCCCGCCCCCTCGGTCGACACGACCATTTATTAAACTTTCAGTCTTGTCAAGCAAACCAGGCACAAAATCTGTGCCATTGCTTGTTTTCCTTGCGTCAATTTAAGGCTTCTCATTCCAAGACATTATCAATGCTTAGCCAGGAATAGCTAACCTAAACCGGATGGGTTGGAGCTTCCAGCTCGCCCAAACTTCCAGAAGAAACTAAAGATGAACATGCCCAAACTCCAACGCTATGCCGAACTCAATGTCATTCATGTCAAAGCTTACCACGAGGCCAGATAAGACAGCCCCCAGGTTGAGAATTTACTCTGCTCGGCCACCTAGTCCGCTTTTGACGCCTTCCAAAACCACTCCCCACCTACCCCCAAGGCTCTTTTCCTTAATGGCTTCGCTGTATCGGCCTGTGACAAGCTTGCGCATAAGAAGAGTGTCTCGCGCCCTTTTCAGCTTCTTGCCGTCCTCTTGGGAGAGGAACTCCTCGAACCAAACTTCCTCCGTCGAATCAAAAGGCAGGCCGACAAGTTCGGTGGCACGGGCTGCGGTCTCCTCGTTTGCGGGTGCATCAAGTACCGACGAGATTAGCTGACGAAAGAGCTGTGCTCTTACAGCATCAGAGTGTGTTCTGGAGAAGTAGAGCGCTTCAGTAACGCTGGTCCGCGCCATGGCATCGAATAGAAGCTGCAATGCCTCGGGCGTCTTCAGGATTGGTTGCACTGTGTGGAAGTACGAGAGGGGCAACGTATAGTCGCCGTCGGAGGCGTGGCGAACAAGGGCCGTCATGATCTCGTCGGCGAAATCGGTAGTGAGCGAAGGGTGCGCGATATACTCGAGAGCTTTCTATGACAAAAGGGTTAGCGCACCAAGCCACCCTGCAGACGCGGACAGACGCACCTCAAATTGCTGATGATCCAGCAGCCACAGGCCCTTCATGAAGATCTGGTAGTTCTTGGGAACACCTGAAGTGGCTGCGAACTTGGACGAGGCCTGCGCTCTAGTCTCGTTCGTGTCAAAATCGAGCAAGATGTAGTAGAAGATGGAGAGTCGATGGTGCGTCGACATGCCAGCTTCGCAAAGCTGTAGATGAAGCGATCGCAAGGCGTTTTCGGACTTGGGAGGATACGTCTTAGCTATGGCGATATGTTAATTCAGCCTTAGAACACAAACCGAACGAGAACCTATACCCTTGGTAAGACCCAGAGCCTTCAGGACTCGGTCAATGAACAGAGCGCCATCGAGACTTTTGCGGAACGTATCGGTTTCCTGAATGGACTTGCGATCGTAAGGAAATTGATGCGACCCGAAGACCTGGTCGAAGCTTGTGTAATCGAACATTATGTATTACGGATGATGCCTTCGGATTGGACGGAGGGTGGACGGAAAGACAAGCTCGTGTTGGGCTGATGTTGAATCCTTTGGCGGATTGAATGCGACTGACTTCAATGCTATGCTTTGCTTTGCTCTGCTTTACTTTGATGGTGGGTGACCGGGGAGCTCGAGCCGCACCAGCCACATTTGCCACAGCCACGCTTTCACGTGTTTCCACATCATCTCGTGACGGGTGGGGGAGAGTGTGGCTTGTTTGTTTACAATCGGCCAGATTGGTGAGCAATTCAAACAAATCAAAGTGGGGGAACCAAACAACACAATTCTCCCCCAGCACATCACCAAACGCGATTTTGTTGACGCAGCATTGTTGCGCTTGTTGCGTTTCTTCTTTTCCCCTTTTCGGTTTCTTGTCAATTTGATTGAGATACCCTCGTACTCACTTACGTCTTTGCGTCTTTCGCTTCTTACGACTAACCACCAAGCATAATGTCGGCTCGCCCGCGCCGTGCGACGCGCCGCCAGGCCATCGTTGACTCCTCAGATGATGATATCGCAAACACCACCCAGGCGAAAGACGACAGCGAGGAAGAGTTCGCCCCAGAGCCCGCGCGCAACCCCGTGCGCCGACAAACTCGCTCCCGTAAGAGCGCTGCGTCCACGTCCACGCCCGCCGCCCCAGCTCCGCGCCCCCGAGGCAGGCCAAAAAAGAATGCTGCGCCTTCAACCGTGGAGGATTCTTCGGTTCTAGATGCACCTTCAACACTTGAAGCATCTTCAGTGGTAGAAGCACCATCAACACTGGAGGCGGCTTCAACATTGGAGGCAGCTTCAATACTTGAGACACCTTCGACGCTGGAGGTTGCTTCAACCATAGAGCCAACCGAAATTCTTGATGCCGACGAAACCATCACAAAGGCTGAGCCGCAATCTTCGCCGAGGAAGACTTCTCCTAGAAAGCCCAGGAGGAGTCCCGTACCGCGAGCTTCGACCAGGTCTGCAACTCCCTCGTCTATACCGACTCCCAAAGCATCTGCCACACCAGAGCCTTCACAGCCGCAAGGGGAGCCTCTTGCCGACATCACAGCCGCCACAGTCAACGAGCAGAGGCCAGTTGGAGATGAGACCCAGGCTGCATTCAAACCCGTCCGCGCCATGGATACTGTGTTGGAAAGACCCATGGATATTGTGCTGAAGTCGCGGAACCTTACTGTGCCCGTCGTTGAGGACACGACCCCTAAACCTCGTCTTGTCATCACCCACTTGATTCTTACCAACTTCAAGAGCTACGCAGGTCGACAAGAGGTTGGCCCGTTCCACGGATCGTTCTCATCCGTTGTTGGTCCCAATGGTTCTGGAAAATCCAACGTCATCGACTCTCTACTGTTCGTCTTCGGATTCCGCGCCAGCAAAATGCGACAAGGCAAACTCTCTGCCTTGATCCACAACTCTGCGCAATACCCTGACCTGGACTACTGCGAGGTTTCTGTACACTTCCGGGAGGTCATGGACCAGGTTTGTCAATCTTCAATTGTGTCTGGGAACCAATTCTAACTAGGTACAGCCCGGCGGCGGTCATGAAGTAATCCCCGACTCCGACCTCACCATTTCTCGCAAAGCCTTCAAGAACAACTCGAGTCAGTACTATATCAACGGCAAATCCTCTAACTTCACAACCGTCACGACACTCCTCCGCGACCGCGGCATCGACCTTGACCACAAGCGTTTCCTCATCTTGCAGGGTGAGGTCGAGTCCATCGCCCAGATGAAACCAAAGGCCGCCAACGAGCACGACGATGGTCTGCTTGAATACCTAGAGGATATCATCGGCACCTCCAAGTACAAAACGCCGATTGAAGAGTCCGCGGCCGAGGTGGAGACTCTCAATGAAGTGTGTATGGAGAAGAGCGGCCGTGTCCAACACGTGGAGAAGGAGAAGAACGGCCTCGAAGACAAGAAGAACAAGGCGCTAGCTTACATCCGAGACGAAAACGAGCTTACTACTAAAAAGTCCGCCTTGTACCAGCTCTACATCGGCGAGTGCCATGACAATGTCGCCGTCACGGAAGAGGCTATTAGTCAGATGCAGGCCCAGCTTGATGACGAGCTGGAGAAGCACCACGGCGGCGAAAAGATCATCAAGGAGCTGCAAAAGTCTTATTCCCGAGGAGGCAAAGAATTTGAGGCGCAAGCGAAAGAAACCGAAGCCCTGGTTAAGGAGATGGCCAAGTTCGAGCAAGAGCGCGTCAAGTTTGACGAGAAGAAGAAGTTTTTGAACGACAAGCAAAAGAAGCTGGAGAAAACTATCGCAAATGCCGAGAAGTCTGCAGTCGAAGCCGACGAGACTGTCGTCCAGTGTGCCGAGGAGATTGAGAGCCGCAGCAAGGAAATCGCATCACTTGAAATTCGCGTTCAAGAAGAGGAGGCAGAACTTGCTTCCATTCGCGAGGGACTCAAGGGCAAGACTCAGAAATTCTCCGATCAAATCGCCATCAAGCAGAAGTCATTGGAGCCTTGGAAGGAGAAAATCAACCAGAAGCAATCTGCAATCGCCGTCGCGCAGAGCGAGATGAACATTCTCGAGGAGAAGGCCAATGCAGGTGCAGTCGCCATTTCTGAGACGGAAGCAAAGATTGCCGCCATTGAGGACGCTAGAACAGCCAAGGCCGAGGAGCTCAAGGAGTGCCAGGCTGAGAAGGCTAAACTAGAGCAGGAGGCAAAGGAGGTCGAGCACGAGTTGTCTCGCTTCAATGCCCACGAGCCAAAGATTCGCGCAAAGGTTTCCAACGCCCGGCAGAAGGCCGACGAAGCTCGCTCAAGTCTGTCTAAGACGCAAACTCAGGGCAATGTTCTCACCGCTCTCATGCGTATGCGGGAGTCTGGCCGAATTGACGGATTCCACGGAAGACTTGGAAACCTTGGTGCAATCGACCAGAAATACGACGTCGCCATCTCGACAGCCTGCGGTGCTCTTGACAACTTTGTGACTGACACTGTCGAGGCTGGACAGCAATGCATTGAGTATCTTCGAAAGACGAACTTGGGTCGTGGTAATTTCATGTGCTTGGACAAGTTGAGAGTACGAGACATGAACCCTATCCAGACACCGGAGAACGCACCCCGTCTCTTTGACCTTGTCAACCCCAAAGAAGAGAGGTTTCGGCCCGCTTTCTACCATGCCCTCCAAGACACTCTGGTGGCAAATGACCTGGCTCAGGCAAACAGAATCGCCTATGGCGCCAAGCGATGGCGTGTGGTCACCCTGGCTGGCGAATTGATCGACAAGTCTGGTACCATGTCTGGTGGTGGCACGACTGTGAAGAGAGGCCTAATGTCCTCAAAACTTGTCGCCGAGACCAGCAAAGAGCAAGTCACCAAGCTTGAGGAAGACCGAGATGCCCTGGAAGAGAAGTACCAAGACTTCCAAGAGCAGCAGCGAGAGCTCGAGACAAGGCTGCGTGAGCTCAACGAGCAGATCCCTATGCTGGGTACAAAGATGCAGAAGATTACTCTTGAAATTGAGAGTGCAGCCAGGAATCTTGCCGATGCCCATCGCCGCATCAAGGAGCTAAGCAGGGAGCACCAGCCTTCGGCTTCAGATGATAACCGCATTGCAGCTCTTCGCAAGGAGATTGCGAAGCTTAACAAGGAAGTGGAGAGGCTCCATGACGAGACATCTGGTGTCGAGGAAGAGATCAAAGCGCTACAAGACAAGATTATGGAGGTTGGTGGTGAGAAGCTTCGCCTACAAAGAGCCAACGTCGACTCTTTGAAGGAGGAAATTGTTTCCCAAAACGAAGAAACCACCAACGCCGAGATTCGCAAGGTCAAGGCAGAGAAGCAGAAGGCTAAGCTTGAGAAAGATCACGCCAAGGCAACAAAAGAAATCGAGGTGGCGATTCGCGACCTTGAGAAGCTTGAGCATGAGATCGAGAACCAGGGCGAGAAGGCTGAGTCACTTGAGACCCGCGTCGAAGAAGCCGAAGAAGGCTTGGCAGCGAAGAAGGAAGAGCTGTCATCTCTGAAAGCCGAACTCGATGAGAAGACCTCCGAACTCAACGCAACCCGGGCGGTCGAGATTGAAATGCGCAATAAACTTGAGGAGAACCAAAAGGTTCTAACCGAAAACCAAAAGAGACTCATGTACTGGAACGACAAGCTGTCTAAGCTAACGCTCCAGGACGTGGATGACCTCACTGGCACCTCCAATCCACCTCCTAAGCCTACCTCCGCCGCTGCCGATGCAGATGCTGAGGGTGACAAGACAGTCACTCAAGACGCAGTAGATGGAGATGTATCACAGCAATCTGGAGAAGACGAGGAGGATGAGCAAACTGAGGAGCTCGAGCAACCCGAGCAGCCTGCTCGTCAATCCCAAGCGCTGCCTACATATACCCCGGATGAACTTGCCGATATGAGCAAGGAAAAGCTCAAGGGCGAGATCGCTGCTTTGGAGGAAAAGACCCAGAACGTCAACGTTGATTTGGGTGTTCTTGCTGAATACCGTCGTCGTGTTGAAGAACACGCTGCTCGCTCGTCTGATCTTGCAAGCGCAGTAGGCCAACGCGACACGGCCAAGAAGCGCTGTGATGAGCTCCGACGTCTGCGGCTCGAGGGCTTCATGGAGGGTTTCAGCACCATCTCACTGCGGTTGAAAGAGATGTACCAAATGATCACGATGGGTGGCAACGCCGAACTTGAGTTGGTCGATTCGCTTGACCCCTTCAGCGAGGGCATCCTCTTCAGTGTCATGCCCCCAAAGAAGTCATGGAAGAACATCAGCAACTTGTCTGGTGGTGAGAAGACACTTAGCAGTCTGGCCCTTGTGTTCGCACTACACCACTACAAGCCTACGCCTCTGTATGTCATGGACGAGATTGACGCTGCGTTGGATTTCAGAAACGTAAGTTCCTTTGTTCTTGACCTTGCCACCTTCACGCATACTAACATTGCCACTTACAGGTCTCGATTGTTGCCAACTATATTAAGGAACGCACTAAGAACGCCCAGTTCATTGTTATTTCGCTCCGAAACAATATGTTTGAGCTGGCCGCCCGGCTCGTCGGTGTTTACAAGGTGAATCACATGACAAAGAGTGTAACGATTGAGAACCAGGACTACATCGTGCGACGGGGCCAACAGGGTCAGGTGCAGGCCACGCAGCAAGTGACGATGGCACGGTGAGGAGTATTACGAATGATGGCCAGTTTTTCATGTTTTCGTTAATCGGTTTTTGCACCCTTTGGGATGGGTTGGTTCTTGTGTCAGGGGTATAATGACTGTACGAGTGGCGCTGGGTAGATATGCAATATGGAAAATGGAGGCTTTCTCTTTTTTGCTCGTGAAACAAATACTTCTCGGTCGCAATATATCTCTGTGGCCTCTTGTCCGGCCTCGCTTCCTGGGGTCTAGGGTGCTCAATCTTGTCCTCCATTCTGTACCTCGTCAAACTAAAGATGGTACAAGGTTTTAGGTCAATCTTGCTCGGGTCGTGGAGCTGAGTCGATTCAAAAGGGTTCAACGAATAGCGACATGGTAATAACGTGATGGGCTTCCCATGAGGTGGAATCTTCAAGCCTGTTACTGGTGGCTCAAAGTGCGTCTCGACACATGAATCTGAGGCTAAATGACAGCGGATGAAAATTAATCGCATTCATAGTGAGGTCGCACACGCGTCTGCACTTGAGCACTGCTTAGTTAGTACCTGCATGGTTTCGATGATGGGTTGGTCTCGGATGCGCACATGCAGCTGGCGTACGACGTCAAACTGAAGTCGTGTCCCTGGGCTCAGTCAGTCTGACGTCTGACGGGAGCTCAAAAACGAGACAGTGATTGGATGTAGGCACCGAGAACTGAATTCTCGTCAATTTAGTGTTCTCGCCACGGATGACGAGTTTGCGGTTATCAACGGGATCATCGCCCATACCTTGGATAAGGAACAGAATGAGTATGTTACGGTGTAATGGATGTCTCGGGGCCGTCTTTCTTCTTGGACTTTTGACGCGAAGGACTCAACTAGCGATATATGAAAGCGTAACCAGCCATGACTGCGTGTTTTGTATAAAGGTCTTGGTTGGAGGGCGTTGTGGTCCAGGATTTCCTCATTGAGACCAGCGGCCGACGAAACTGGCCTCCACCTGACTCAAATTCGTTGAATCATTCTGCCTTTATGTCTTCCCTGTCTTCCTATCTTTCTCTATTTCTTGCTCTTTTAAGTTCACTTTGCACAATGTTTATTCCGTCTCTCCTTCTTATAGGAAGCGTGGCTCTCGCTGTGGCGGAAGGATGTCATGGTGATAACCTCCTTAGAGCCTTGGAGCGGCATAACGGAACGGCGTACTGTTCATCAGTCTTGTATTCAGTCAACACCACTACGACTATGGAACCCCCCGATAGTGTTCCAACTACATATGCTCCTCTTTCTGTCTCGTCTGCTGTAAGTAAATCCCAACTTGCTCGGATACGTACCTCAAGGTGGTTGACGAGTTACAGTGTGCATGTCTATTGAGTATCAACTCGATATCTCGATCACCTTGCCAGTCCGCCACCGCAACCGCAACTACAACTCTAGATTATTCTACATCCGTAATCACGGATACTGTGGTCATTGGGGTGTCTTCGTCAGACGATGGCTCGAGTGCTCTTGGTCTCCCTACTACTGCCCATGCAACCTTTGACGGCGGTTACTCCTTTTCCTTCCCCAATTCTGCTATCACAACCAGCACGGCCTCGACATGCGGCTGGGGGGATGTTACCACCACTGTGCAAATCACTGAGACTATGGTCAGCACTATTTACGTCTACAGCTCAAGTGCGGTCAGCACCCGCGGCATGCAGAGTATGTCATCGCAAAGTGAAGGTGATAGTGGAGGTCGACCAGCTCCTTCCCCTATAACAAGTTCTATAACGGTTGAATCAAGCAGAGCAGAATCCGTTTGGGTATCTACCATCACTCTGGTTGGTAACTCCACCGTCGGTTTGACGGCCTCCTCGAGGACGACAGTTAATACGACGGTTAGCTCCCCAAGAGTGACTACCATCACGAACAGAAACTCCACAGTCATCAGCACTATCACTGGATTATTTTCTGGGTCAACCCGGGCTATAACGACGGGAACAATTACCATGGTCGGGAACGGAACGACGACGACTATTACCGGGGGTCTGTCCGAGACTGTGTCTGATTCCTCAGTCGGCCTTGGGAGTAGCATTCTCACAAACACTCGTGTGGATGGTGCTTCTACGTGGACTCTTTCCTGGCTTTCTAGTTCAGATGGGGGTTTCGATAGTGACACTGCGACGGCTATTCCCACTCAAACTCCCTTGGTAACCACAATCACGAGTGCTTTGGACGGCATTGGCTCAACTTGGACAGTGAACCCTAACAGCACTATGACTCGCCAGCCCCGCACCTCTTCGGAGACTACGACGGGTGCCTTCACCGTCGTCACAGGCGTAATTGGCGGCGCAGCTTCAACATGGACAGTGATTGGGGGTTCAACCATCACAGGCTCGTTCGATACAACGACTGTCACGCCAGTTGCGTCTGGAACTGTTACTGGTGATGTTATCGTCATTACGAGCGTTGTCAATGGTGTAGGTTCAACCTGGACTGTGATTGGGGGCTCAACTGTTACCGGCTCGTTCGATACAACGACTGCCACGCCAGCTGCCTCCGAAACTGCAACTGATGATGTTGTCGTTATCACGAGCGTTGTTGATGGTGCAGCTTCAACCTGGACTGTGACCAAAGGCTCAACCCTCACTGACTCGCCCTCTATACCTGCCTCGGCCTCAGTCATCACGAGCGTCTTCGGCGGTATTGGATCCACGTGGACCGTCATTGAAGGGTCCACTATTATCAGGACTCCTAGCATGGCAACGTTGGCACCAAGCCCTACTGGAGAAACTACGGTCATAAGCAGTTTCATCGATGGTATTGCTTCAACATGGACCGTGATCGGAGGTTCAACCGTGTTTGGCTCATCTAATAGCAATACGGCAACCCCCACTGTCACAGGTGCAGCGACAGTAATCACAAGTGTCATCGATGGGGTTGGCTCAACATGGACGATCATAGGTGGATCGACTATATTTGGCACCTTGACACAAAATTCAACAAGTACGACCATTCCGACTGGATCGCTCATTACATTGACGAGCACTGGTGTCAACGGTAACGCATCTATACAGACTCTCACAAGCAGCGCTACAATTATCAATGCAGCCAACGACACCATGACCAAAATTCTTACCACTCCAATCGCATCAGGCACAGTATCCAGTTCTGCTACGATAAGCAGCTCGGCAACGTCAACATCCGGGTACATCTCAGCCTTCACCGGTATCTCCATAGTCGTAGCTCAGAACGCAAGTATATGCTACACTCTACCAACACCCACAGCGTCACTTCACGAGTCCCTTTTGAACAACACAGGACGCATCCCGCCATACATTGACGCGTTTTACCTCAATGAAACCACCAACTCTGTGAAATATCTCCGCTTAATGGATAACGACACACAACCTGTTCTTATCGACGTTTCTGACCCTGCAAGATTGGCAATTGTTGACAAGACTGGTGACGTTCTCCTCATAGACAGTCAAGGGCTGCACTTTACCTCAGCAAATTGCTCGCCCAAGATTGATATCTTTGTATCTGGCTTCTTCGAGCAGCTCAACAACCTGACGAATTCGACATGTGGTAACAACACCAACATCCCCGTCAACGGGACAGAATCGCATTTCTCCTCTTCCACAAGTGAAATCGATAAAAGGCAGGAGAGGACTTTTGATGTGGTCCTCCATCTCAAGGACCAATGTGGCAATCCTGCTCGCGCTGATATACCGGTCTCTGTTGCGCTTGGCGACACGCAATGCGTTGTCCTTCCTGGCGTTCCAGGAGATTTTGTGGCAAACTGCGCGTTTCCTGGTGGTCAAAGTGATTCGATGGTTTGCGAAACGTCAGTCCAGCAGACATTAGATCATCTCACAAAGGGTTCCATTGCGGGGACGTGTCCATCTTTCACGTCCGTATGGAGCTTGCTATTCCAGCAACTCAGCAACGTGATCAACCTCAACGAGCTTCTCAAGCCGTTCGTCAACGCGGGGCTGGATATTGACACAAACCTCGGCCAAGGTATTATCTCCGTCATCGACAATTTCCTGGGGCTATACGACTTATCCACCTCCACCTTCAAAAATTCAACCTCCGAAGGTGGATCAGGTCTAGGAGATATAATCGAAGGGTATGGTATGACGACCATCAGGACAGATGTCTGCCATTCACTACATGGATCAGAACGGTTGAATCTGACTTTTTCTGCTGGAGCTTCTACGACCTCCTCTCTACTAGCACAATTTTCAGCCGTGCCTTCGCGAGCGCCTGAGTACGATCGCAACACGACGGATCCGATGGCCATTGCATGCTGTCCGAACCCTAGTAAGTGCGTCGTCGAAGATGGAGAGCGTTTTTATCCTCCCGAAGCTTCGATACAAGGTTCAGGTTGTCTATGCGGAACAACGTTGGAGGGCAGGGGAGTTGGGTTCCGTACCGGTAGATGTGTTGGGTACAATCAGTGCAGTGCCACTTCGCCATGTGCTGGAGGCGCGGTGTGTCTGGTTGACAACTGCTGTGGCTTCAGTGTCTGTGTTAATGGAACGGAGTGTTCTGCACTGAGTGTTGGAAAGAGATGGGTGGAATCTTTTGAAATTGACACGTCTGGCGGATTGATCTGATTCTACTTAGGTATTGAATGGTAGTTCTATTACTTTTCATTACTTCCGAAGTTTTAGCACCCTCGAAATCCAATTCAATTCATTTAACCTTGTTCACTGGTGGAGACCGGAAAGTCAGACTACTATACTTCAGATAATTGCGGCTTCGCAGATTTCGCACTGCAAATCAGAGGTTTTTTTTAAATAGGTCCGAAATTATATCCCAGGAGCCTGAATTATTGAATTGATTTTCTCACATTTGATAGTATGGTGTTGAAGTTATACACTATACCCATGCAAGAACCAACAAGCCCACACACCTCCCGGAAATCAGGCGTATATAAATGACATCAAGTAAGAAGCAAACTGATTCGAAATCGAAAAAGAAGCTTTTATGATGATGTATCGAGATATCAGACTGCCGTCATCCTTATACACTGGTGAGATGCACATGTGAGCATTTTCGGGGTCTTGATTGTCGTATACCACATGCCAACAGTGTTTTATTTTATTTGAAGCTTGAGTCACGCATATACCCAGGGGTGGAACATACGATGTTCTAAAAAAGGCAGATTTGCATGGCTGCTGGACCAATGATATTTATTCTTCCTCACTCAACTGTCGTGGCACACCAGAGTGACAAATACCGGAAATCTGGAAATGCATCTTCATTCCCCACTGCTTCGCACCTCGGAAATCAGAAATGTCCGAGTTGATCTAAGCTTAGTAGGCCTTCCAAATAGACTTATAATATTTTCACCGGGAAATAAATGGCAAAAAGCAGGGTTTAGTCTAAAGCGTCCGGTGACTTCGGGACTTAGCGGGTACGGAAACTGCCAATACGGTTACAAACTAGTTCCGGGGAATCGACAACTCCGCGGACAAGCCCACTCTCTCCCGTTCCGTGCCGTCCTCTTCTGCACGTCAGAATCTCAGTAAGCTACGCTTTCAATTGATGCATTGTAACCTGACATGTACCCCGCGGGGAGACTCCGGCCAACCGGATCGTCCCTATTACAATTTTGATGTTGTGGAACGCCAGTCACGATCAGACCACGCCGCTAATATATTGCGGAGAGCGGAAGAGGGTCAGCATCAGCTTCACGAGGTATGCTGAATGGTCTTCCTAGAAAGTGTTGAAGTCCTCGGAGGTCCAAAATCAAACAATGTAAAATTTCTAGCGTGAGAAAGGTATAAGATGCAGGTTTCATCTCTTAGGAAAGCTCAAGTGGTGTAACTATTCAGCAGACAATCTTATGTTATCTATGTTGTCATCTCGCCTGTTTAGAACACACAAAACATCACGGTTTTTCGTGCATTCAGTCTCACTCCGAACAATCATGGCCTCCTCCGAACCCTCCAACTTCCCCTTCAGCCGTGCCTCGGGCCTTGAACCACCGGCAGAATATGCCCGTCTCCGAGCCACGGAACCAATTTCGCGCGTGAAGCTTTTCGACGGCTCTCTTGCGTGGCTAGTGACCAAGTACAAGGACGTCTGCGCCGTCGCTACAGACCCACGTCTGTCCAAGGTTCGACCCTCTATTTTCTCAGGACAGACCCCGGACTTCAATGGATGTGAACTATGGGCGCTGACACGCGACTAGGAACGCACCAGGCCCGGCTTCCCTGAGCTTAGTGCCGGTGGTAAAGCAGCGGCCAAGAATAAGCCCACCTTCGTCGACATGGACGCGCCGGCGCACATGACGCAACGCAGCATGGTCGAGCCCCTGTTCGTCAAAGATCATATCAACTCAATGGAACCTTACATCCAGAAGACGGTGAGCGATCTTCTTGATCAAATGGTCAAGCATGGATGCGAGGAGCCTGTCGACTTGATTGAGAACTTTGCTCTTCCCGTCCCGTCATATGTAAGCCTATCCATCGACCAGCTATATCACAACCGAAACTACTCAACTAACAGCAATTTCTTCAAGATAATCTATACTATCCTTGGTGTTCCCTTCGAAGATCTTGAGTATCTGACGCAGCAAAACGCGATACGCACAAATGGCAGCGGCACAGCCCTACAAGCACAGGCTGCGAATCAGTGCGTGTCCCTCATGCCATAGCCTTTCTGTTATAGACTAAAACATATTTAGGGAGCTTCTCGGTTATCTCGCTAAGTTGGTAGATCAGCGCAGTGCCGAACCCAAGGAAGACCTCATCAGCAAACTGGTCCTCGAACAGGTGAAGCCGGGTTACATTGAAAAGTCAGACGCTGTTCAGATCGCTTTTCTCCTTCTTGTCGCCGGAAATGCAACTATGGTAAACATGATTGCGCTTGTTAGTCCACAACCTTGCTGATAATTTTCACGTTTTCTCTTGGCTAATACAATCCAGGGCGTGATTGAGCTCTTTCGCAACCCATCACAGCTGGAGGAACTCAAGGCCAACCCATCCCTGGCCCCGGCTTTTGTAGAGGAGCTGTGTAGATACCACACCGGGTCTGCGCTAGCTATGAAGCGAGTGGCGAAGGAAGACATCATCCTCGGCGGCAAGGTATTGTCCAATCTACTTTTGCCTCTCATGTGACGTGTAATTTTGGAGTACTCAAAACTGACATTCCAAAGATAATCAAAGCAGGTGAGGGGATTATCGCCTCAAATCAATCCGGCAACAGAGACGAAGACGTCTTCCCTAACCCGGACATATTCGACATGCATCGAAACCCCGATCCCAATCACGCCCTGGGCTTCGGGTTCGGTCCGCATAGGTGCATTGCCGAACCTCTCGCGCGCGCCGAGTTGGAGACCGTCTTTGGTATGTACTTCTCAGTTATTTACTCTCTTTAACTCTTCACTCTGCGACTTCAAAATCTTTCTGGTGTCTAGAAATCTATCATAATGTGAAATCCCACAATCCGGGCTGTAGAGCTGACAGTGCCAAACAGCGACGCTATTTCAAAAACTTCCCAGCCTCAAGATCGCTGTGCCCATCTCCGAAATAGAGTATACACCACTTAGTAAGGATGTCGGTGTCAGTAGATTGCCAGTCACATGGTAACCACTGTTGAAGGGGGGTATTGGACTGTGTCGATAGAGGTTGGAATTGAGGATAGGCACGTATGTATTGTGTATTGGCGGCCAGCGTATTGATATCTCCGCTCATTTCTAAGAAGCTGCTTCCATGGAGTGTTGGGTCTCGTTGGAAAGTAAACTTATAACCAAATATCAGACGATAAAGCTAAATTTAAATGACCGAAATGCAATCATGATACGTGCCGTTGATGAAACGAAACTAAAGATTCTTTTCTGGGAATACATACAACTTTGAAGGCCTTCGGAACAGATTTCCGCGAACTTTATTTCTTGTTGTTTCTGATTTTCAAATAAGACTGCAGCAAAGGTCACGATGTTGTTGAAATGCATGAAGATCGTAGGAGACATTATTTACAAACGTTGGTGACGAACCTGGCAAGGGGTAATTATTGACTTACTGTCCATGTCTTTTCGTCCAAGTCAACCAGGCTTGGCTGCCGGCACGTGATGGAGCACGTGGCCTTCGTGTATATAGACAGATACACTGCAGAACCTCTTAGGAGGGTTCAAACTTGAAGATGTCTTATTGCTCACACCTGTCTTTCACTTCATCGTCCACACGCTGAGTCGTTTCTGCATTGCTCACCTGGTTTCCGTTAGCCCTTCCATTGCGACACATCATAACCCTTTCGGGATCCACCCCGATCCCTCGACAGTCTTGCCCCTTCTGGCAGATCCGGAATCGCTGCCATAAAGACTGTGTCACCTATCGTAGAATATATCAACATTTAAAGCAATGCAGAAGAATTATATGCAGGGCTCAAACAGTCAAATTGCAGTGGGGGATAAAAGCAAAGCCGCTCCGTGGTACTCGAAAGAAGTCCGGCTTACACCAGAGGCGCGCAGGATGCTCGAGGACTACAGCAAAGTCCCGCCAGAGGAAGTCAAAGACCACGTTCTCAGAATGGTTCAAACCCTTCTCATTACACATTGAATATATCCCCACTGGTTTCTGACTTGAACAAACTCGCAGCGCGAGAAGCTCTGGGAAGTCTTCCCATACCCCTGCATCGGCGAGTTTCACTTCCTCGACTTCAACCTTATGCAGCGCCCAGTCTACCCGCAACTGATCGCAAGACTCCAGGAACCGGACGCAAAGCACCTGGACGTGGCATGCTGTATCGGTCAGGACCTTCGGAAGCTTGTCCACGACGGCGTGGACTCGGAGAAAACTGTTGCCGTAGAGCTGGAGCAAGGGTACATTGATGCCGGATACGAGCTCTTCCGTGACTACGATACCCTCAAGACGCGCTTCATCAACGCCGATATGCTGGACGACAACAACCCCCAGCTTAACGAGCTCGAGGGGATGTTTGATACAGCGCACCTAGGCCTCTGCCTGCATCTGTGGACGCTGGACGATCAAATGATTGTGCTTCGAAGGGTTATCAGGTTGTTGAAGCAGAAACCCGGCGTTGTTATTGTGGGCCACACAGCGGGGCATGTAGATGGCATTGAAGTGCCCGGCATCTTCAACAAACCAGCTCTTAGACATAATCTGCAGTCGTGGGAGAAGATGTGGGCCGTCTTGTCTAAGCAAACGGGAACACAGTGGACACTCAAGACAGTATTGTTAGACCAGATCGGCACCCGGCGCATTGAAGCGCAAAGCCCGAGCTGGAGGGGTAGTAATAGGCGATATGTCGGGTTCGAGGTCACCAGGGAAACGTAGACATAACAATATGTAGGCTTCAAAATGCAAAGGACACAAACATCAGGGGACAAAAAACCAGTGTCATGAAGCATTTCCTTTGCTAACCTAGGGCCATGGCCCGATTCTCCTAGATGAACGTCATAAAGCCCATTCCGGTTCCCAAACCATGCCTGAAAGGAGAACTTTTTCATCCACTGCTCATCATCAATACCCTGGACACCGACTACCCTAGAGGAACCCTTTACGAGGTCTTGGCGGCGTTGGGGACGATCTTCTTGCCATCCTTGTTGTAGCGGACGCGGGGAGGGGGAGCACGGTTGCGGCGGCCGACGACGGAGCGAACACTGAGAGTCATTGTCAGTACAAACTATTCCTAAGCAAAACCTTCTCGCCGACATCATATGCCCCATGGAGGGGTATAGTAGTCTCGAGAAGGGGAGTGGTTGTTTGGGAGCTTCGAGTAACGCCAAGGTTCTTCTGAAGCGCCTGCGCGCCGCTGGAATGGCGTAAGCCAGACCAGCATAGTGCAGTCGTCGCTCCCGCGGACGAACGTACCGGACAATCTTGCCGTGAATGGCGCAAGAGACACAGTACTGCAGCTTCAGGTACATCTTGGGTACGGTGTACTCCGCGAAGACGGAGGCGTCCGAGATGTCACCTGTGAAACGTTGTTAGCGAATGGTTTCGAATACTTTGGTGAAGTAGGGGAAGTCGTACGGATGGCAGCAGACTCAACCATGTTGCGGATGGTGAAGCGCTTGATCGCCTTATCCTTGGGCGTGCAGCGCGAGCAGTTGCTGCAGCGGATGGGCTTGACATGGCCGCGGCCCTTCTTGTTGCGTCCGCTATTGAGAGTGAATATGTCAGTAATCAAGTTCGTCGTGTATGGCAACGCAAGACCTCAGCCACCAACGACGTCGAGTCGATCCATGTCGCAAGGCGCCGTTGACAACTGAGGCGGAGCGTAGGGGAGCGTGGGAGAAGGGCATCGTCGTACTTGTTCTTTCTCTTCTTGACCATTTTGGCGACGTCTGACTGTGTGTTAGTAGATCCGTGAAGTGAAAGGAAGAAGAGGGGAGCAATTTCCGGCAGACGTACTTGAGCTTTTCTCTGGCTTGCTGAGTAAAAGTTCAATTGGTGGGTGCGACAAGGGCGGGCGCGACTTGGTCTGACGTGAGTTCGAGGAAGAGAGGGCTAGAGCCAGGGCTGCTTGACCCGCTTGAATTTGAGATTCCCACTTTAGAACTTTAGGCGAGAGGCGGTAGCGTGCCTTTGCACTTTTCGCAACGCACACACTGGAAATTCACATGAGCGACCCGGCCAATCGGAAGATGCCCTAGTCACGTGTATTCGCTAAGATTCCAGGTCTCGCAAACCCCCCACCCACTCCTGCGGCGGGCGGTTTTCCCGTGCGCCTTTGCGCGAGCGAGAGATCGATTCCTTTTAATTTTCCCATCCACCACCCAACCCATCTGAGGATCTGCTTAGGAAGGCAATAGTCATATTGTCGAGGTACGTCTGAAGATGCTTCTGCTCCCTCTTTGTTGGCCTTGAGCCTCCCTCCTGTCCCTGGCATTTCGTTTCTACTTCCTGTAGCCCTATATCCAGCGCAATCGCGAAATCGAGAGCGTTCGGGCAAGGCGCATCAGATTTGTCAAATTTTGAGCGTGTGTGTGTGCGCGCGGCGACGTTGTAAAATTCGTCACCAAGCCACCACTACCGCTCGACACCTTCAATCCCTTTTCCTACCACACCCACTGCCGGGACGGGAGGAGCACCGAGGGAGACGGACAGCATTCTTGCTATTCTTCTCTGTAACGGAACTGTTTCTAACCTTTGATATTAAGTAGGCAATCATGCAGATCTTCGTGAAGACCCTCACGGGTAAGACTATCACCCTTGAGGTGGAGTCTTCCGACACCATCGACAATGTCAAGTCCAAGATCCAGGACAAGGAGGGCATCCCCCCTGACCAGCAGCGCCTGATCTTCGCTGGCAAGCAGCTTGAGGACGGCCGCACCCTCTCCGACTACAACATCCAGAAGGAGTCGACTCTCCACCTCGTCCTGCGTCTGCGTGGAGGTGGCAAGAAGCGCAAGAAGAAGGTCTACACCACCCCCAAGAAGATCAAGCACAAGCGCAAGAAGACCAAGTTGGCTGTCCTCAAGTACTACAAGGTCGACTCTGACGGCAAGATCGAGCGCCTTCGCCGCGAGTGCCCCTCCGACACCGTACGTTCCTCCAACTTCTCTTCGAACCTGTTTAAGTTGCTAACTTCGTTATCAGTGCGGTGCCGGTGTTTTCATGGCCGCCATGAACGACCGCCAGTACTGCGGTCGCTGCCACCTTACCTACGTCTTCGACAAGAAGGAGTAAGCTTCTCCACTGGGTTCGCGGGCGCGAGGTACGGAAAACGACAAATTGGGAGGATTGGTTCAGGGTTAGCATTCTAGTCGGCGAGAAGCCGCAACAAAAAGGGGCGTTGATGTAGCATGTACCACATCACTGGCTGGCAATGACGAAGCAAAATTCACGACACTCATGACTATCCTCCACATGTGTTCCCAGCTATTACCTGTGATATTGTGTATGCCAGCTACTGGGCAAGCTCATTTTGAAACTTCCATTTATTTGCCGTCTTTCTTACTGATCCGGAAATCCATTCCTCAAGTTGTCGTACTTGGTCTCGGGATATGTGATGCAGTTGTCCTGCCTCAACAAACTGTGCGGACCACCGAGGGTGTGCACGACGTTCCCGATAAGAGATTCCGGACCTGGCTTATCAGCACTGCTCTCCCACCACATAGCCCCTCCCAGGCCCCATCCCTTGATGTATTCCGCCTTCCTCCGTGCCATGTGCACCGTATCGTAGGTCACCATCTTCCTCTGGCTTGCGTCATACGAGTAACTCGCGCCCGTCTCCTCATCGTGGAACTCTTGCGCCCCCGGTAGAGGCAGTACCTTGTAATCGAACACACCATTCTCCCAGCTACCTTCGCCGACGCCCGAGTATGGCGCACCAGGACCGTCTGTGTTCTCAAAGGCACGGCCGTAAAGTGGCATGCCAAGCACAATCTTGTCCGGCGATACGCCGTTGGAGGTGTAATGCGCCAGCGCTGCGGCGGTGCTGAAAGGTGTGGATCTCGGGTTCCGGCTGCACGGCTGCAGGTTCGCCTGGTGACCCGCCAAGCTGTCCCACGAACCGGCGTAGTCATACGCCATTAGGTTCCAGAAATCGAGGAGGGCATCCATGCCGGGGAGGTCGAGCTTCTGGTAGTTCTGCGCACCAGCGGGGCAGGCCACAGATAGTTCAAAGTGATACCATTCTGGCAATGTGGAGGCGTACTGGTTCATGGCGGTGCGGACCGCCTGGAGCAAGGCCACGAAGTCGGATGCCTCTTCCGGAGATTGGGGATATTCCCAGTCAATGTCGATGCTGTATCACTCGGTCAGAATTGTGTACGGCTTATAGATTATACAGGAGTGGGCCCCCCTGCAAAGGGTTTAGAGATCAAACGTACCCGTCGAAGCCGAGGTTCTTGATGAGGTCAACACAGCTGCGGGCAAAAGTGTCGCGGCCCTGCGGGGTGCTCGCTGGGTTCTTGAAGTTGGAGGAGTAGGTCCAGCCGCCGACAGACAGCAGGATCTTGAGGTTGCGATTCCTGCGCTTGAGGAGGTTGAGCTGCTTGAGGCAGCCGTAGAGGTTGGTACCAACGTCGTTCCAGCTGTCGCCTTCCCAGTGGATGTCTGTATCAGCCCAGCCGTCCGTCAGATGGACTTCTCCCGAATCCGAGCGAACATTGGCGAAGGCGTAGAGGATGTGAGTGAGGTTCTCGACGGGGAGGTCTTGAGGGCGATGCTTGCGGGCATAGATTGCCCTGCAGGCATGGTGTTAGCTGGGCATAGCTTGAGGGGAACACCATTGGAGACGACTGTTGGCATACCAATTGACAAAGTAGGCTACCGAACGGAAGCCTTGGCCTGGACCGCCACCCATCTTGTCTGGTGGTTTCGAGGAAAGGATAGGTAGACGGGAGAAGAGATCTGTGTAGGTGTGCGCCAGGAAGATGGTGGCCAGCAGAACGACTGCTGAAGTGATGAGGGTCGTCGAGCGTGCAATATGCATACAGCTGAACTTTTTGTCACCGAAACCTGACTTTCAATGATAGTCACAGAAGGGAGATGCTACTAGCAAAAAGGAGCGGACTGGCTGGAGGGAAGATGGCAGTTCTTATTGCTAACAGGAAGCTGTTTGGCGGCGATGCAGCTCCAGAGAGCCCCGCGCTGAACAAATGGCAGCTGCAAATACGAGTAAAACACCGCCCCTCACCACTTCGCCAGCTGCGCTCCTCTATGGATGCTGTAACATGCGCCGCAATGCCACGCGCTGCTACTGGAGCTTGGAGCTGAAGGAGGCGCGAGTTGTCGTCAGCGCCCACAACAGCCCCTGCGACTTAGGCTTGGTGCCAGGCCGACTATGCGTGGCGCGGGCGGCGGCGGGTGATCTGCAGGTCGGAAGTACTGCGGCTGCGAACTACAAAGCTGGGGTACTTCCCTTCTAATGGCTGCCTCCCTCCCGTCCTTTTGCTTACCTCAGACACCTTATGTAAGTCAAAAAAGATACCTGGTTGTCAGTACCTTTCTCGAAGCCGGGACAGATCTTTGCATGTGGAGTGCACATGTCCAGCCGTTGAGTGCCGGCACTTCCGCGCGCTGAGGTGAGCTAGCAGCGGGACGTCGGGGGCGGTGACAGACAGACAGACAGCCTGACAGCCTGTGCATCGTCATGGGATGGATGGATGGGCCAAGTGCGATGACATGAGATGAAAAATGTTGAGATAGCATGTATCGGCGATGCGACGACAACGACAGACAACTTCGCACCCTGGTTCAGGGATCGACTTCTTGGTTGGCGACAAATCGCCTAGACAACCAAGCCCCATCTGTATATTGCTTTGTCTGCCGAAATCTCAACAATGGGCTTCTTTCCCCAGTAGCTCGGACAATGCACCGCGCCCAGAACCAAGGATGAGAGTTGCTGCTGCTGTAGGAATGCAGACCGTCCAGCCTGATGCGGACAGTGTGTCGGGGAATCGCTCCCACAAAGTCTCCGGCTTCTTAAAACACGTCCCAAACTGAGTGTATACTATGTACATGGTGCAAGCATATCAATTGCACCCAGTGTCCAGGCTCGGAGCCACGGAATCTACGGTAAAGAAGCCCAGCAGCTTGCTTCTTTTTTCCAAGGTCATCCTTCAATCAAAGAGAAAGGGGGGGAGAAACCCTTCCCTCGCACACAAGACGTCTTGCGCTGTCCGTGGATTCTGACAGGGTGGACCTGCAAAAAAAGGGAAAGTTCGGTGCAGCCGCAGGTCATCCGCGGAACGTCGGAGGACGCGATTCGCTGCCGGTTTCACTGGTGAGAATTAACCCCCCCATGTCGGCCTTAAAATTGATCTTACCCACTCTAATTCACCCTCTATTCAAGCCACGGGGGAAATTGGTTGAAAAAACCCCGACAACCGCCTCCTTAGGTTCTCCTCCTGCCTCCCGCCTTTTAATCTCCTACTCGACAGGTATTGATCGACTCTCGTCTGTCTCACTCATCAACCGCGAAAGCGCGCGACTTCTGATTCTGCCCTGAGCTCTCTATCTCGGTTGCAGCCCTCCTTCGGCCTCACCACCAACAACCCCCCCTTACACCGTAGAGTGTTGTTCCTCCGCGTCTCCCGCAGCATCTGCCGCGACAATGACTGCGCCCGAATCCCCCATGGCCCAGCCCGCGCCGGCAACGACCGGCAAGGACCAGATCGTGACCCGCCGACGAAGAAAGTCGAGCGTGCGAGGCCATAGCCAGCCCACCAAGCAGGAGAAGCTCGACAAGCTCTCCAAGCGCAGCAAGGCCCGCGCCCTCCTCCGCCGCTGCAAGCACATCGCCGTCAAGCACACCTGGACCACGCCTCTGGTCCTCATCCTCGCATTCCTCTCCCTCTACGCCGTCAATCCCACCGAGTCCAATGTCATCCACCACTTCATCTTCCTCTCCTACAAGATCCCCCAGCAAGGCCTCGATGCTGATGCCGACGCCCCTGCGCAGTATGGCAAGGGACTCTGGGACATTGCCTTCGTCATCTTCTATGCTACCGTCTTGACCTTCACCCGCGAGTTCATCATGCAGGAGCTCCTCCGCCCGCTGGCCAAGTCTTTCGGAATCCGCTCTCGCGGTAAGCAGTTGCGCTTCATGGAGCAGGCGTACACCGGCATCTACTTCGGCATCCTCGGCCCCTTCGGCCTTTACGTCATGAGTCGCACACCGGTGTGGTACTTCAACACCACTGGCATGTACGAGGCGTTCCCGCACAAGACCCACGAGGCTATCGTCAAG
Organism: Colletotrichum jinshuiense; assembly: GCF_051148585.1. Classification (NCBI taxonomy): domain Eukaryota; kingdom Fungi; phylum Ascomycota; class Sordariomycetes; order Glomerellales; family Glomerellaceae; genus Colletotrichum; species Colletotrichum jinshuiense. The sequence continues at coordinate 3,175,269 of NC_139313.1, forward strand.
TTTTATTACTTGTTCGAGGCGGCATACTGGGCGCAGCAGGCGCTGGTCATGCTGCTTGGCATGGAAAAGCCTCGCAAGGACTACTATGAGCTTGTGGCGCATCACATCGTGACTCTGTCGCTCATTGGTCTGAGCTACCGGTTTCACTTTACGTACATGGGCATCGCTGTGTACTTGACTCACGACATTAGCGACTTTTTCATGGCTGTAAGTTGCTTCAAGGTGTTCCTTTCCCTCTCAGTTGATGCCCGTGACTAACTCGCTCCTCTTCTTGCAGTTGTCCAAAACGTTCAACTACATCGACAGCCCTATTACTGGGCCCTGGTATTGCCTGTCTCTGGCCTCATGGATCTACCTGCGTCACGTCATCAACCTTAAGATTCTCTGGTCCATCCTCACCGAGTTCCACACTGTCGGCCCCTACGAGCTCAACTGGGAGACTGAGCAGTACAAGTGCTGGATCGCCAAGGTCATCACCTTCAGTCTCCTCGGTCTTCTCCAGTCACTCAACCTCTTTTGGCTGTTCTTCCTGGTCCGAATTGGATACCGCTACGTCTTCCATGACGTCAAGCAGGATGACAGATCCGAGGCTGAGGACTCGGAGGTTGAGCCCATGGAGACGATCGAGGAGGTATCCAAGGTTGATGCGGCGCCTTTGGCAAACGGAGAGGCCGCTCAGGCCGTTGCCAACGGAGTGGCCAAGGCAACCGGAGGCGGGATTGCATCGCGAACCAGGAGCAGACGTGCTGCTTGAAAGGGTTTCTGCGCTACTTGAGTACAGATCGCACGGCACTACCATAGTCTCATTTTGAGTGCCATGGACTCGGACGTTGTATATATAGTTTAGCTAATAATGCGTAATGTGTAATGACAAAGTACAAGTTGATCATGTTGAGAATCCACGTAAGGCTGTGTGTTTTAAATATATTTGGTAATGGCCCGTATCAGTACAACCATGCTGTCTGTTGCTGTTAAGTTTCCATTATTGCTAGATATCAGATGTTTGGCTCCGTGCTACTTTACGGGCGGTCGGACGGTACCTCAACTTCCCTTACCAACTTTGTACGGTATTAACGTAGTCAATCAAGCGTTGCTACCGGTGCCCGTTTTCGCCATGCTTTCAACCGTGCTTCGGCGTTACTTGTGAGACCCAAAGATGAGTTAGTGGCTGCCACTGTCTTTAGCCGTCACTCTCAAGTCAAGAGCAAAATCAAAGACTGCTTTTATCCAAATCCAGTGTATTACTATTATTCTGTTTGTCTCTTGTGATTTCCAGCCAACCTGTTTTTCACGATGGTGTTCAGGTCATGCGTACTTAAAGTACATTTTACTGGCTACCTTAGATGAATTGCGTATGATCTATTAATCACAATAAAAATTCATCGAACCACCCTGGTTTTCTTTAATGAACCAGAAAATACTTGAACATGGCTATAGTACCGTCTAAAACCAGTGACCCATGAGCTGGAGTAGAGGAAAGTGGTGGAACTCCAGAGCCGCGAGGCTTCATTCATTAACAGGCCGAACACATGCGGGCGTAGAAGCACATAGGGGCACCACCACCACCAGCGTAGGTAAAGCAGACGACTCAGAAAGAGATTCACAGCCAAATAAAGTAGATGGATTCAATTCAACTCATTTGGAAGGTATCTAAAATTACTTAATGATGCTCATCGTCTTGTAATCAATCCGGCCTGCCGCAAAGTCTCGCAGAGATAGTACGCCTGGCTGCCCACTGACATGTACATCGTGGCACAGCCTCACGCCGCAGGTCCCTGCCCCACCACTGCCATCGTCGGCAGCCGGCCTCGCTTGAGGCCGAGTATTCTGGAGCACACGTGACCCTCCCACCACCCACACTGCCTGAAGCTGGCCCGAGCGTCAGCTTTTGGAGCTCCAGAAAAATTTCCAATTGACACCAGTGGGGGGGAAAAATTGAAGAAAAAAAATCCGACTCTTGACTTTGACTTCGTCTCGAGACACCTGCCTTGCCTCTGCCCACCCACAAAACCCGCGCGAGGCTCGATTGTCGGTCCCCACGACTTTAACTTCTCCCCTAGAGACAGAGAGACAAGAGCCGACTTTCAAAATGGCCGCGATCAACTACCTCCTCTACGAGGCGCCCATGGGCTACGGTGTGTTCCACATCGAGCACCAGCCCGACAGCATTGGCCTGCGCCAGAAGGAGGCCCAGGAGAGCATGGCTGACCTCGCTCGCTTCGGCAAGATGGTCAAGCTCGTCAACTTCACTCCCTTCGAGTAGGACTTCCCCCAATTTGCGACTTCTTGTGTGGGTTGCGCGACTGCTGCATTAAGCGCGTCTCGAGATGGAGAGGAGACGGTGGAGAACGCAGACCGAGAAGCAGAAGATGAAAAGGACCAATGGCTAACAAAACGTCTCCTGTAGCACCGGAAAGCAGGCTCTGGACGAGATCAACCACATCTCCGAGGGTCTTATGACCGACCACCTCAAGTCCGTCCTTGAGCTCAACCTTCCCCAGACTAGCGGCAAGAAGAGCAGAATCACTGTCGCTGTGGCCGAGAAGAACCTGGCCTCCGTGATCAAGAGCACCTTCCCTGGCGTCGACTGCGAAACCTCCGAGACCTCAGAGGTCGCTGGCGACCTCCTCCGCGGCGTCCGCCTGCACGCCGACCGCCTCCTCAAGGGCCTGCAGACTGGCGACTCGACCGCTGCCGGTCTTGGTCTGGGCCACTCTTACTCCCGCGCCAAGGTGAAGTTCAGCACCACCAAGAACGACAACCACGTCATCCAGGCCAGCGCCACCGTCGAGTTCCAGGACAAGGGCGTCAACCAGTTCTTCATGCGCGTCCGCGAGTGGTACGGCTGGCACTTCCCCGAGCTCGTCAAGATTGTCTCGGACAACCTCACCTACGCCAAGCTCGTCCTTGCCATCGGCGACAAGGCTACTCTCACCGACGACAAGCTGCACGACATTGCTGCCCTCGTTGAGGAGGACGGAGAGAAGGCCCAGGCCATCATTGATGCCGCCAAGGTCTCCATGGGTCTGACCATCACGCCCGCCGATCTCGAGATCGTCAAGGGCTTCGCCGAGGCCGTCGTCCAGCAGGCCGAGGCCCGCCGCTCGACCGCCAACTACCTCGACAAGAAGATGTCCATCGTCGCGCCCAACCTGCAGACCCTCATTGGCACGCCCGTTGCCGCCAAGCTGATCTCGCACGCCGGCTCCTTGACGAACCTGAGCAAGTACCCTGCCTCGACGCTGCAGATTCTTGGCGCCGAGAAGGCTCTCTTCCGCGCGCTCAAGACCAAGAGCAACACGCCCAAGTACGGTCTCATCTACCACAGCAGCTTCATCGGCAAGGCCGCCGTCAAGAACAAGGGTCGCATCTCGCGTTACCTCGCCAACAAGTGCAGTATTGCCAGCCGTATCGACAACTACACCGAGAACCCCACCACCAAGTACGGTGAGGCTCTCCGCCAGCAGGTCGAGGACCGTCTTGAGTTCTACGCCACCGGCAAGAAGCCCGCCAAGAACGCCGATGTCATGGTAAGAGTTTCTATCACCCCCTGAAGTGAAACAAGAGACTAACACAGCATTAAAGGCCTCCGTCTTGGAGCAGGTCGAGGGTGACGTCGCACTTGACGACACGGAGATGGTTGATGCCGTCGCCAGTGAGGTCAAGAAGGAGAAGAAGGAGAAGAAGGAGAAGAAGGATAAGAAGGACAAGAAGGACAAGGAGAAGAAGCGCAAGCGCGAGTCCGGAGTCGGCGCCGAGCCCGAAAAGGCTGACGGGGAAAAGAAGAAGAAGAAGAAGAAGTCCAAGGATGAGTAAAGGGAGCCCTCTGGCCCCTCCGCTCTCACTGGTTACTTCTCTGTTTCAAACACCTTCTCTTTTTTCCCTGTCTACTGTGTAGGTCGGCGGCACATAGGTCTCTGGCAAATCGGCTTGTCTCGTCTTTCGTCTCTTTTTGTTGCTCTCTGGGAGTTTATTGGGGAAATGAAACCGGGCTCGGAGTTTGGGCTAAAATGTTAATGCATCATCTATGTGTGTATGTACAGTTGAAGAACACCAAAACCCATACCCCAGAAAATGCCTGAATGGTTTCCCATCATGACGCTGGGGGGCCGTTTGGGTTATTTTTTTTTTTTAAGATTAGGGGAAAAGCAAGTGTCCATCAGATCCCTCCTGTTCTCCGCCTGTCCCGTCTTAGCTTTGTGAGGTCATGAGAGGTCTACCTCGTGTGCCGTCAAACGAGCCTGTTGCCGATGACTTTCGTCCTGTCGCTCTTCCAAAACTGCCTTAGTTCGTAGCTCAAGGCGTACCAAGCTGGCAAATGCCATTTTCTATATGTTGTTGTTGGATTTATTGTCCGAACAAATTAAATAGAGTGGGCATTATCAGTCCTGCCTGATGGGTCTTTCGTCTGCCCATCTGCTTCATTCATCTCTTTCCACTTGCCTTGGACCTTTCCTCGTGTCCTCTCAAAAGAGAATTCCTCAACACGAGAGAGATAGAAAGATAGAGAGACAGACAAGTATGCCGATTTGAACTGGCCCAGGAACAATCACATCCAAAAACAGACACCGCCCCACCCATCTTGCTCCATGCTTACTGAGTTCATCGTTCTGGATTGACGTGCAAACAAGAATGAATCCCCGGGAATGAATCAACATCGGATTTGGAAGAAACAAGAAGAAGAATAATTAGAAGCCTTTCTTTGCTTGCTGCCACTTTTTGTTCACGCTTTAGTGATAAAGCCGCAATGCAACAAATACAGAGATGATGATAAAAAAACGCGGTTGATATTTCCCCCACCCAATGCCGGCCGTTTCAACGCCAGAGGACGCCCCCAACTTTCGACACAGCCGTCCATCCCATGATCTGTTTCTTTCCATACTTTCATCTCAACACAAAAAACAATAAATGTAGGAGAAACCCCACTAGCTCTCCTCGTCATCGTCATCGCTGTGCGCGCTCTCTCTTCCTCCTCATCGTCTGGTCTCTTTCTCATGATTCCATTGGCTGTCTCCTGAATAACTCCCAGACGTCAACATAGCTAAGGGTAGACCACCACCGTGACGGATACACTCTTGTCTGTCTTCTATTCCTGGATAAAGGGACCGGCTCACGCGCCCTCGCTGCCAAACTCGTTTGTCCACTCTATTTGCTTGGATGCGTCGTCGTCGGACACGGTAGGGTGCGAGTCTCTGAGGGCCTGCTTGAAATCCTTGAGCTCAATGATGGGCGCCATCAGCTCCTCCGAGTCGACGTCGTGGTAGGTCATCTCCTTGGCATCCGGGTCGCCAGGCGAGCACGGCGTAAGTTTCTTAACACCATCGACCATGACCTGGGGCGAGTCAGCATGAAGTTCAAATTGTACCGTATTGGTTCCAAGAAAGGACATGCTTGTGCATTACGTACCGGTTTGAAGTGCGTGGCCTGGATAATCTTGCGCACCGGCCCCATCAACGCTTGCTGCACCACGTTGGCGATATCACTGCCGGAGAACCCGTCAGACATCTCGGCTAGGACGCGGTAGTCATCGGCCTGGAGGTTTGTTTCCGTATCGCCGACGGCAAGCTTGAACATGCGCGCGCGACCGTTCACGTCGGGGAGACCAATGTGAACGCGGCGCTGGAAACGTCGTCGGATGGCGGCGTCGAGTTGCCACGGGATGTTTGTCGCACCCAGAACCAGAATGCCCTTGCTGTCATTACCGACACCGTCCATCTGCACCAGAAGCTCCGTCTTAATACGCCTCGAGGCCTCGGACTCGCCCTCGCCACGGGGACCGCACAGGGCGTCGATTTCATCGATGAAGAGAACCGAGGGCTTGTTTTCTCTCGCCATGGTGAATAGCGCCTTGACGAGTCTGTTACACTATAGTTAAAATGCCGTCGCATCGTGCTTCATTTTCGCGATTGACTGACCTTTCACTCTCTCCCATCCACTTGCTCACAAGGTCGGAACTGCTGACACTGAAGAACGTGCTGTTTGCTTCTGTCGCGACCGCCTTGGCCAGATAACTCTTACCCGTTCCCGGGGGACCGTAGAGAAGAATACCCTTCCACGCTTGGCGCTTGCCCTGGAACAGCGAAGGGAACTTGATAGGTAGCACAACGGCCTCTTTCAGCACATCCTTGGCGCCCTCAAGACCGGCGACATCGTCCCACCGCACGTTGGGCCGCTCCTGCAGAATGGCGCCGCTCAAGGCGTTGCGCAGCTTCTTGTTGTCCTCGTCGCCATCGTCGGCGTTCGCCTTGCCCTTGCCGCCGCCATTGACGCCTATAGCCCCGGATTTGTTGCCGCCACCCCCGCCGCTCTTTTTACTCTCCGCCTCTGCGAGGTAGGTTTTGAGTTTTTCGGCGCGGTCCATGTATTCGGCTGTCTTCTGGCGAATGAGCTCCTTGGACTTGGGGTTCTTCTCCCACTTGACAGCGAGGACGAAGAGCTCGAGCGACTTTGTGTATAGTTGGAAGGCCTTTTCGTAGTCGGCGGCGTTGTCAGCGTCGATGGCCTGCTTGACCGTGCTGATGGCACGGCCGAGGAAGTCTGTGATGCCCGACATTGTGTTCGCTGTATATGTTCTTCGTGGGTTGTCGTGCCGTGAGGAAGAGGTGGGATTCGTGATAAGATGGAAAGAGCGGGGAAAGCTCTCTCTCTGTCTCTTTGTGCCTGTCTGGCTCTCGTTTGGGTTGGCGCTGCGATTCGCTTCTGAATAAATACTAGATTAACAGAGGGAAATTCGATCGAGCCCAAGAAATTTCGTCACTACTTGGAATAGACGGCTATAAGGTTGGGTGGTTGGCTGGTTGGGACCTCGAGGCAGTTGCGGGCGTGGATTCTGTGACGTTGCCTGGGCAGTTCGTGATGGATACTAACGCTAATGGAGGTGACTTGGGCCTGAGAGGTAGTGGGGGTGGGGATCTTATTATGTCTGTATGCATTAAGCTGTATATATGCATTTTACTGCTTATGCATTCTTTGTCAAATATAACAAATATGAGATTCAGCTGGGTGATCATTTGGTTCATCCATTGATAGTTAGTGATTGTGCGTCTGATATCGCTGACAAATAATATTTAAAATGTCAAGAAGGGCAAAGAAAGAAATAGTTTAAAACATCTCTCCCTCTTGCGCTCTCATCTGGTTCTAGCCTCGCTCTCCGCCGATCCTCGATTATTCGAAATGTGGGGTTCTATTTTTGCATCTAACCAGTATTATGAGAGTCTGTCACCAACGCAGCATTCACGCTGGGTCAAAGTACCAAGTATCCTCCTTCAGACCACCGCCCGAAAGTCGAAACAAACGAATAATTCTCAAGGACTTGGCATTGTATAACGTCTGATTCCCAGAAACGTCTCAAACTGCAACCGTTGAGCTAATTCCGGGATTTTTGCCGGCGGCTTTACTCATCCACAACTTCGGACTCGGTTTTTTTTTCTCTCACTAAGCCCCTCACACTTACTCAACGATGGCTGAGGTTCAGGCTAAGCTGCAAAAGCTTTCAGAAGAGTACACTGCGCTGCAACAAGGTACCTTTGGTCAACCGACGTCATTTGGATTTTCGCTAACCTCCTGTCAGAACTCCAGAGTGCCGTTCAGTCGCGGCAAAAACTTGAGGCCCAGAAGCAGGAGAACCTTGGTGTGAAAGAGGTGAGCCCTATTGTCCAACTGCAACGACCACATGGCTGATGCATCCCCCAGGAATTCGACAAGCTCAAGGATGGCGAGCAGATTTACAAGCTTGTCGGCCCCGTGTTGCTGAAGCAGGACAAGATAGAGGCCGAGAGCACTGTAAAAGGTCGCCTGGACTTCATTACCAAGGAGATGTGCGTGCATCATGACTCCCCTCCAGCTATCAAAACCTCGCTTACTGATTTTTTCCGCCAGTGAGAGACACGAGACTCAGATTCAGGAAGCACAGGGCAAGCTTGAGAAGAAGAAGGGCGAGATCATTCAGATTCAAACCAGCGCACAGGCTGCGGCTGGTCAAGGCAAGAAGGCATGATGACGATGACGATGACAACGGGAGGATTGAGGTCTGGCATGAGTGGTGATACAGTAACGAAACTACTAGGACTATGAATTATACCCAGCAATGCTCCGACAAGATTCCCTAAAAAAAACGCCATGCTAATGCGCCATTCCTGGTGGTGATGTTACCACCCGAGTTCCCAATTTCATTAAGCGGTCATGATAGTATCATCTTCCTCAGTTCAGAGCCATGATGGAAAACCCCCAAGGCAAGCCCATATTACGCGCGGGCAGCTCCGTCGCCCAGCCGATGGCATTTTGGTACTCGTCCTCAGACGTAAACTCGGCGTCGTTCACCTTGCCCTCGACGGCGCCCATGATGAGGTCCGCGATCTGGCTCTTGGTGTAGCAGCGGCCAAAGATGCGGCTCTCCTCGATCTTGCGAATCATGGCGGAGCGCAGCTCGCACTCGGCGAAGCGCTGAACCTCGCGGTCGAAGCTGGCGTTTGTAATGGGACCGTAATGGTGAGCAGCCAGCTTCTGAAAGAAGGCGACCATGCCGGCGATGGCCTGGGCGAGCATGTGCGCCTTGGCCGCGTCGTCGAGGTAGTTGAGCATCGATGACGAGTTCTGCTCGATCAGACCGTGCTCGTCGTGATCAAAGGTTGCGTGGACGACCTTGGAGATACTGTCTTGGGTGGAGAGGATGCCCTCTGGGTCCTGTAGGTTGAAAGTCTTGGCGATCTCGTTGTAGCACTGTGAAAGGGTTGTCCAGAGAGAGACACTGTTTTGGACCGATGCCTTGCCTATGCTTAGGGTAAAATGCGACATGGTGTTGTCGATGCTTTCTGTTCTGTGGTTAGTTACCAGGTTGGCTGTGCTGTAACTAGAGCAACTCACTTCTACAAGTGGTGGAAGACATGGTGATGCGAGTTGTAATAGTGCTTGACGATAGACTTGATGTTGGGTAAGGGACTTGGCGTGTGATTGCTTCCGGTTTATATACGAATAGTACGTTGGAGATGAATGTTACAATCATACAAGACTGGAGAGGCTGGGCATCATCAGAGAGGAAAACCTCTCCTTAAATCTCAACGGGATTGTAGCCTTGTGGCCTCATGGGGAGATTCTTCCAGGATGGCCCAGCAATGCAGGACGCGATTGTGGCCATCCCTGAATCTGCCATGTTCGGGCGAACACATGGCAAGGTCCCAAGAATCGCCGCGACTAGCCAGTTTGTGGTACCCAGTCTTCGCGGGAGATGACCGGTGTGCCCCCCGTCAACACTTCACGGCAAGGCGGAAAAGGGCATTAGGTGGCATTTCCTCCACATTCCCGCAAAAAACATCAAGCCATCTCGCCGTCAGATTTTGCGGGATCGCAAGATGCGATAGCTGATAACCTGACGACTCGGCACCGCCACGCCCTCAGCTTGAGACATCGACTGGTGTGAAGGGAGGTACCGCATAGTAATAGAGAGGTCTCCCGACGGACGGACGCCAGACCGCCCAAGATCTCACTTGCTCTCGCTCACCGGCGACTAGCGGAGGCGTGGGGGTGCGCTCGCCTCGAAGCATGCACGTCAGGGACATTCGACCCGGTTCAAGCAGGCGGTGGAAGCACCCAAGCATGATGCCATGTTGAGACTCGAGCCGCGAGAGGATCAGTGCGATGCAACCAGGAACGGAGGTTGGACTGCCGGGTTCACCGGCCCGTCTGGGCGCTTGGTTGTTGGCAGGTTTATTGCGAAAATTGGGTGCATTCCGACATTTCCCGATATTTGAATGAGGCGAGCCACGCCCATGCCTCCGTTGCGTTGGCGGGCAAACGAGACGGCTCGTAAATCGAACGGAAATACGGGCGAGATGACGTTGCTTTTGCTGCCCAATGAGACCTTGGCCATTGTTGAATTTTTTCCCCTGTCTTGGCAATGAGAAAAGTGTTCAGGTTCTAGGAGGGAGGTTATTTGTCCGCTCATCCTCAAGGAGGATGGACAATTCGGAAGTAAATTAGAGCTGAGATATTGACCCGGATACTCCCGCCGACTGTCAGCTTTAGGTCAATCGCTGTTGATCTTGGGCTCACCACTACTCACCTTGCTGGCAGCTAAGGTAAGTTTAGGTAAGCATTGGCAAGAGACGTGTCACGTGTCTGACCTCGTCTCCACGTGATGGAAGTCTGAATAAGGCCCAGGTTTCGATGTCTGGTCATTGCCCCTCCTTAGTGCGGACCTTGTCGGTCCCCATGGCGGGGTGCTTCAGCCACCCGTGGCTGGCCTAGTGCTTCGTCATACGGTCCCCTGGGACGAAACCCTCCAGACATCTTGACCGGATGCTCGATCTCTGCTGCCTCAAGGCTGCCACTATTGGCTCCCAACCCTAAAACAATGCCAAATACCACCTGAAAGGTGTTTCTCGCCATCAGCGACATCATTTTGAGTCCCGAGGCTCTACGTAGCGGTCATTGAAGAGCTCCCAACACACCGATCTACCACTACGATGAACGGCCCCTCCAGCCCGCGCCCTGCGCGGCCCATGAGCATTAAGGAGATCACCAACGCGGCGGAGGATTTCGAATTTCGGACAACCATCCCCTTCAAATATTGGGCTCGCTCTGCCGATACTCTATTCCAAGAGGTTTGTGCCAGATCCTGCTTGGTTTCTGTCCTGCAAACGCTGACATGCGACGCAGGCGACGTTTGCGCTTCAAGATCGCGACATTCGAAAGGCATACCAGATGCTATGGCGGCACTCGATTCTCGTCCTCAACCACCTCAAGACACACCCCGACGCCAAACAGCCCGAAAATAAGGCCCTCACGAAACCACTATTCAGCCGCCAGCAGAAGGACGTGTTTGGGTTGTTGGAGGAACTAAAACCACAGATTGACCGCGACTACAATGAATGGCAGTTGATGAATGCGTCGAAACAGAAAGCGAACGAGGAATCCAACAAAAGACCCTCGAGCTATGACGAGTTTGCTGCCCGAGACCCGACCTTGTCCGGCAATGCCAAGATCCTTGACGCCGCTGATAATCAGGAGCTAGCCGTGTCCCTGGCACAACGAGACTTCAAACGACGAGACGCTGCGAGGAAAGCAACGCGACAGGCCGGTGTTAGCGAGGAAGAGGAACAGGAACGTCGGAAGGGCGGCCGCTGGGATGACTGGGAGCAGTTCGGCAACCCAGCCACAGACGAAGAGGAGATCAGGAGGCAGATTGAGGCAACACGACGCCGACTTGACGGCACCGACGGAGGGGGAGACGAGAACAACCTCCCAGATACACGCGGCCCCGTTCACCAGAGCCAAGTGCTTCCTCCTCGAGCGCCCCATAGCCATTCGTACAACTACCCGTCCATCTCAAGACCGAGAGCAGTGGAATGGGAGGCAGCCCCTCTCGAGCCACAGCGCGCATATACACCACAACAGTCTCAACCGCCCAAGCCGCCAAAGGAAGATTTCACACCATTACGGCAGGAACTTGATGCGGCAGCACCGATGATACCGGGCAAGGAGCCCTTACCGTCATACAAGCCGCTTCCAACGCTTGATACACTGCACAGGGACGTTCCCGAGTTGCCCGCCAAAGAGGAAGTTGTCCCGCCTCCGGCAAAGGAGCGTCTTACATTTCGTCCGGCGGCCTATCTTGAAAACGGGGATCCTATCCGGCCCGTATTCCTCCCGACACAGCTCAAGGAGGCATTTCTCGACATTGCTTCGGACAACACCCGCAAGGGGCTGGAGATGTGTGGCATTCTTTGTGGACGGCCGGTTAACAACGCGCTATTCATAAGTTGTTTGCTCATCCCTGAGCAGAAGAGTACGTCCGACACATGCGAGACGGAGAACGAGTCGGGGATGCTCGATTATTGCATCAATGAGGACCTTCTGATGGTGGGATGGATTCACACGCACCCCACGCAGACTTGCTTCATGAGTTCGCGAGACCTACACACACAGGCCGGATACCAGGTCATGATGCCGGAGAGTATTGCCATCGTTTGTTCACCGAGGCATACTCCATCGCAAGTTCCGCCGCCCTGATGATGTTGGAACCATTGCTAACACGAGTAATAGATATGGCATCTTCCGCCTCACCAACCCCCCGGGTCTCACTCATATCCTTCAATGTACCAAATCTGAAACATTCCACCAGCACTCCATTGACAACTTGTACACCGGGGCAAAGAACCCACCCGGCCATGTCTACCACTCCGACAAGCTAGATTTCTATGTCAAGGACCTACGACCGAAACGGTAGGAGCTAGAGAAGTGAAGACAACGACAGCGCAGGTCGCGCGTGAAGAAGAGATTGGCCATCATGACTTACCAGCTGTGACCAGGCAGCTGACCCCGACGTTGGACTTGGACCGTCGGGTTAGTATTATGATGGGTCTGCAGCCCAGGATGGAATATGAGGTGTCTTTTGCTTTTTGCATGGCAGGCGTACTCGACTGCTGGATGCTGCAGTCGTGGATGCTTAGTGAGCGTCTCTAACGGGACGTATGACGATGTCAGGAGTGCCGGATTGAATGTAGAGAGCCGTACGATAGAGAGTATGGCTGAATAATCGACTGATCACTTTGCAGTGGTCCTCCACCTCTTTTGTTGGTGTTTCGCTTTTTGAAAACTCCAGAACACGTTTAATCGATGATGAAAATTATGAGCTCACGAATATCTGCCATGGCAGCTATAAGGTTCTCGCAAGAGAAGCCGGTTCGATTCCAAATGGGCCAGAGCGTGTCCTGCGCTATCCGTCCCATGATTATTTGCGAACATTCCACAGCTAGACGACCAAAGCCGGCTAGAGTCTGCCGTTCGTGCGCCGGCTAACGACGATGACGTCACCGCACCATGCCCCAGGACCCTTTGCCCTCTGCATGTGAGCTCCCGTGCATGTTCTTTATAAACAATGTCAAAGCCTGAATGTTGTCAAACTGATTTGGCACAAGTATCAAAGAGCACAAGACGTTCTTCAGGAAGGATTCAATATACACAACGCCCACCAGAACAAAGGCTAAGAGACCACGCACCTCTTTCCAAACATGGCATTTCCGACAAACGTGCTGGGCATCCTCATCGCCCTGGCCAGCGGATTCGCACTCTTTTACTCGGCGGATTCCATACCCAAATTACTCAGGTATGAAGCAAGGGCGAAGAAAGCGGCTGAATGGAGCAGGACGGCGGAGAATACACTGTGGGAGACCCGATATACCGTTGGAGCAGGCTTCGTTGGCGTAGGTCAACCCTAGACTACACCCCATGATATGAGTGCTTCACTGACATAACCGCGCAGTGTCTCCTATCTGCCATCAGTGGTGTCGCGTTCTCTCTTTTTGTGCCAAACGGGCGGGGCGTATTTACCGTGGGCTGGCCCATCATGCTTGCTGCCGGCTTGGCGTATGGCCATCAGTACATGCGCTCCTTTTGGGTTTCCAAACCCAAGGTCCCCATGATGAAGGATTTCAATGATGCTATCTCGGACTCCATGATAGTTCAGGATTTGCTGACCCCGTTGGCTGGGGGCTGGGGGCTTTTGGCGGTGTGCAAACTCTTTGGGCTGTAGACGGCTCAAAATTTGCACGGCTTGCGAACCAATGTGGTTTTAGTCTACATCAAAATGCATTACATCGTGTGGGGGCATTCTGTCTTCATGCTCTTGCCTCTCTTCTCATATAAACCCAGACGTACTTGCCCCAAGTGTCCTGACTCCCTGTGGCATGTTCGTAGGCCTCGCCTGGTATCTTGCCCTCGGCGAATTCGTCAAGACTAGCCTCCAGCCTCCCGGCCTCTCGGAAACCCTGCCGTTCGAACGCGGACTTACCGCCCATGGAAGACTGGACCCAACAGTACACTCCTGGCTCGCGATCTGCCTTGTCCGTGCCCCATTTCATCAGGCGTGACCCGACGCCTCTGGACTGGTAGTCTGGGTGAACCACGTAGGAGCAGATGAACCTGCACTTGCAACCTTCGGGCATGAACCTTTTGACCCAATACTCCATCGAATCGTTTGTGAGGCCCTCGAGATCCTTGATCGTTTTCGTTATTTTGCTGGGTGCTGCATCAGCGCGCGGTTCCTCCTCTGGCCCAGAGAGGGGCAGGTCCGTGTCGCCGGGGAAGCCCCTTCGAACCCATCCAACCCAGCCAATAGGCCGTCCACTGGTCGAATCTTCGGCGACGATGACATCAACCTTGGGATGATCTACCCAAGCCTTTAACGCCATGCTCATCCCATTCGGGAAATCCTCATGGCCGCGGAAGGCCGCCTTCAGCTGGGTGTGCGAGTCCGTCCGGAACGCAGCGTCGGCGATGGCCGCGAGGGCGCCGACATCATCGTGGGTTGCGGGACGGAGAATCACATCGGTCTTTGCCGGACGGAGGTCCACCGCCGGATTTTGGGCGGAGGCGGAGGCCATGATTCGGGAATCTTGGCAATGAAGTAGAAGTATAGACGGGTGCGGGGTTGAAGATGGGCTTGGCTCGGTGATGGGTGGAGACTGAAAATGGGTTTACGGACGGCATGGACAGGGTAAGTATGCGCATCCGGTTTGAATACCCGTATTTGCCAGACACGTGCCGGGGAAAGGGCTTTATCACCGGGCAGAAGCGGGCTGGGGGCCAGATCCTTGAACATTTTCACCTTCCCTCCCTCACCTTACCCATAACTCTGAGCAACGTGGGAATTTGCCATGCCATACGATTTGAATTTGTAGAAGAATTGTGATAAATGAAAGGGGCTTCGGCCGAATCCAGTCATTTTTGAGCTGCGGACGGCATTGCACCTAAAGAGGGATGCATATGCTCCGAAATGCCCGCTTGAAATGAGCATGTTTATGCGCCTCCACGATGCTCCACGGCGCAATCGCGGCAGTTACGGGCTCCGTTTGATGCCCGGGTTTTGTTGAAGACGATCCAAGAAGAGATAGACCTTGCTATGCGATCGTTGAACTACTACCGTACAAGCCGACAACAGATGCACATTTAATGGATTGATGCCGAATGCTGCGATATGCTGACCCGTTTCGCAGAGCAGATAGTTTATGAGATGAGCATGTAGGACCTACTCATGCACGCCATATCCAGATGAGCATGTTACATCCGGGCATTCCGCATTATTGCCGATGCCGCTACATCGTCAAGAATGATATCACATCAAATTGGAATGCGATTTGGCACCGAGAAGGCTCTTACTACAGCCGTCATTTTGCGTATTCGGGTCTGGAAACCGAAACTCTTTAGAGGAATGGCGACTGTCACCCACATCCCACACCGTATTCTGCTTCCGTGTCGAGTGCTTGATCAAGGCACTTGTAAGAAGCCAATGCATACTTCGTAAAGCTCACGGCCACTGTTATTCTACGTCCGTGAGCTGGTTTTGAAAAGCACTTCCGATTTTAAGTACTCATTTCAGAAGGAGTGTAGTGCGTAGTTGGGCCGCCATGTAATAGACCTCTAGTTACATAATATCTTGCCTGTGCAGAGTTACAAGAGCAATGTAATAAAATACTCCTCTGATGCCAGGAGCTAGTTTGACGGCCCAACTGCGAGCGACATCGTCAAAGTTGAACCAAGACCAGAGGGAATATATTTCAAGACATAGAAAACGGTGCATATGTCTATCACACTGAAGCATCTCAACGTCTTAGTAGTATCGATGCAACTAACTCGTAAACCTGGAAACTAAAGTCGATATCAAAATGTACCGCAGGACGCAGAGATCTTACCGGTCGCCCGTGCCAATGATATTGATGCTCTTCACGAAGCTATTCTGTTTCAATCAGAATAGTCAGACTGGTAGATGTCGGCCCCTCGCGAGTTAATCAGTCGAAACTGTTTAAATCGTCATATTTCTGGAGATGTCCATGCAACTTGCACCATGTCGATACGGTGGCGATAACATCACCTCCACAGCGGGAAATGGACGCGGGGAGCTGGAACAAGTCGCAAATGTAGTCATCAATGAGTCCCGATAACGTTAAGATAGTCTAGTTTGTGTGGCACCCTGTGTGATCGGAGGCAGCACCATCGGATGCTCAGACGTTGGGTATGGCGTTAGCTAGTTCGGACGATGACGACAAAAACACCACCCACACCAGCAAAATCGCAATCAAGGCTCGATTTTGACCGATTTATTGTAGTGTTTTCAACAACTTCTCAATTACGTTTGGAAGTAGCTGCCGGAAAGAGCTACTGGAGCACACGGAAATGGTGTCACCGCCAAAGCTTAACGGTGATGCTTTTCGGTGAACCGACGTTAAAATATAAACGATCAAGATCGAAATGCGGGTAATGCAGAACTTTTCTAGGTCATGATCTGCACTAGAAAAGAGCCAGCACGTCCACAAGATCCCTGCAATACGGGTACGAACACGGCGAAAATCGATTCGACGACGTTCGACGACGTTCAACGATGAGTCCGTGGGCAGACAGCCCAGTCCTAGCCTTGCCTAGCGACCGTTATGTGTAACGCACGCACAAAGGAGCATT
This sequence comes from Colletotrichum jinshuiense, assembly GCF_051148585.1. NCBI lineage: Eukaryota > Fungi > Ascomycota > Sordariomycetes > Glomerellales > Glomerellaceae > Colletotrichum > Colletotrichum jinshuiense. Next base: position 3,191,718 of record NC_139313.1, read on the forward strand.
AACTGTATGCAAAGTATATTCTTCCTCGTCGGGGCCATCAATCTATTGGACGTTATGCGTCCGCCCGTTGCGGGCATGACATTAGTTTCTCATGGGATGCCCGTTGCGGTAAGACCCTCGCTGTTACGGCAAGCTACACCCCTGAAACTCCCAGACAACGCCGCACCTTTGAGGATGTGAGATCTAGACTGCTGACCTACGGCCATCCCTGGACGATATTTGAGGCTTTCAAGATTCATCCCAGTGTTTCGTCCCAATGCGCTCCTGTTGGGACGTTGCATGACGTATTGACAGGTCCCACGATCGAAAGTTTCTCGATGCGCATCAAAGGCATATTAAGGGGGACTCGCTCCCGAACCATACTCCATAGTAGCAGATGTCAAATAATCATTTCTATATTTCAGCTTTTGCACGAAGTCTACTTTTAATGCCAACCTAAACGAAATCACCAACCATCATAATTCGAACTCGACAGCCAAAAGTTGACACAATGCTCGGCATCGGCGGCCGTATATCTGCCATTATTCCTATTATTGCTTCGGCTGTTGCCGTCGCACTTTCAATCGTACTATTAGCTGCTGGCACTAGCACGAGCAATGCAGGAAACAACTACTTCATATCGGTAAATGCGACACTGTATTGTCTTTGGCCATTATTTGCTAACTATTGCTCCTAGCTAAATACATCAAAAGTCGGCCAAGACATAGTTCAAGTCAAAGCAGCAAACAACACCAACGGAAACGGCGGCGGAAACAGCAATGGTGGTCTCCCCGGACTACCGGGACTCCCTGGGCTCCCGCAACCGAATGATCCTACCGGCATCACACAAGGAATCGGCAACGCCTTGGGTGGATTGCTCGGAAACATCACCAACCAGATTGGCGAAGGCATTCAGGATATTCAGGGACAGCTTGTCGGCAATTTAACACAGCTCTTGGGCGTCAAAGATGATTACCGCCTGTACTTGACCAAAATGTGCGAAGCCACTTACGACAATGAGAACGACCCAAACAGCAAGGCTTCCGTCACTTCTTGCGAAAGCTACGGAAACAAGGGAGCTGGTGTGTATTCACTGCCATGATATGCGTTTGGAGGTGCTATTTACTGATTCGGAATAACAGGCCTGCGAAACATCACCGACTCCATCCCATCCTCCTTCGTTGTCGGAACTGCCAACGTCTCCGTACCGCTCGTTGCAGCATTGGGGGGAACTCTTGATCAGGTTGTCAACATAGCCAGTGTCGGTGCCAAGGCCATGCTTGCCCTCCTCATTATCGGGTGCATCTCCACCGGCTTAGTTCTCCTCGCGACGCTGCCCATTCTCCTAGTCGGATTCCATCGCATATTAGTCCTGATTTCACTTTTCTTCTCCCTGATTGGGTCTATCGCACTTCCTGCCTTTGCGGCGGTTACGACCGGAATCATCTATGGAGGGAAAAGCATGTTGGGCAAGTCAATGGATGCATTCGGCATGCAAATTAAGGCGGGCGGCCCCTTCGTCGCCATGTCTTGGGTTGCCGCCGTCGCCTCGATGGCTGCCGCTACGTACTGGTTTATGGTCTGGTTCGTCAGCTTCAGACGCACAGCATTCAGCAGGCGCAAGCGCAATGAGAACGAGATTGGCAACTGGCGAGGGATTTTCCGAGAGGTGAAGGGTGACCTGAAGACTTGGGAAGGAGCAGAGAAATAAAGGCATTCAGCAAATGCCAGTTTGAAACTCGCGCAACGGGTGTGTTTACATGTTATTGTCAGGACATATGGTTGAACGGCACATACTGAGATGATTTTGATACGACTCGAGGACGACACGATAGTGTACGAATAATCTCTGGGGGTACCGAGGCGCTAGTCGCTTTCGGCTCCAATAATGATACTTGATGACATTAACGTTGCTTCAGCGATTAACTGGATCCAGACTGTCGCTGTTAATGGCTCTTGATTTCTTTGTATCCCCGATGATGGACATATTGATCTGCCGGGCTGACGTTAAAAAGGTTCGCATGCGGGCGGAAAGTATGCGTAAATTAAAAATGTTTACCTCACAAAGCTCGATTTTATGTGAGGGGTTTCAGTCTCAGAGTGGAAAGTTAAATTTGCTGAAAGGAAAGCATAACTGTCAACCGAAACGGCTAATCGTTAACCGTCTGTTCACAGGGGAAAGCCTCAATCTCACTGCAAAAGGTATTCATGCAATGTGGTCTCATAAAAAGTATTTGTAGATTGTTAACTTAGTATTATGAGACCATAAACCAAACAAAGCGTTGCAAAGATTCATCTTGGGGGGTTTGTGTATTGGAAGTTCGTCTTTGTCGCGAAATGAACTTATTTCTAGTGATGTATCTCCATTATATGTATAAATGTGCGCGAAGTCATACCTACCATTGAGCCGAGCGGTATGGATACTATCACTCTGTTGCGAATGGGTTTGTTCCGAAGACTGCCTAGTCATACTAACATGTGGCCGCAAGTAAGTGTCATCTGACGCGGATGTTGCAACTTCTGTTGTCGAGTTGAAGGCTTGGGGGCAATTAGGAGGTTAAATCCAAGTCTATAAGAATCTATCCGAGGGCTCACTAGATCTCCAGAAAAGATCTGAAGTAATAAATAGACACTAATAGAAGCTAGGTAAAGAAGTATAATCTAAATAACCGACCATTCTAATATCTGACCGCTGTGGATATAGCTGTTTTCAACAATGAAATGGTCAAAATAACGCCAATGATGGTTTTGAAAGCCCTAAGCGCTGAAAAACAAAGACCTACCACTCCCATATGAGTGGGGATTTTGAAGCCGAAGATCAAGAGGAACCAAGGCCTGCTGATCGATTCCTCGGATACTGAAGCAGTTGAGGAAGAAAGCTAGTGTGGAAAAACAGGTGAAATTCCACTCTACAACCACTACACCCTTCATTATTCTCATCGCGGTGGGTTACATCTTCATGGGGCTTTGCCGGATTTCTGGCTACAAATCTGGATCGAGAGTGAAACCAACGACAACAGAGGCCCCCCCTACTTTGGTGGTAATCAAGCCTTCTCGACACCGCATACAAGACGAATCTTCTGTTCTTCACCGTAGATAATGGGGTCACGCTGCCCCGCTTCAAGCAGAATATGATTGAGTGGCCAAACCCTCCATATCGCCTTCTTGGAGACTATACTCAATATACTGCACCCCATCACTTATTTAGCCCTTCTAATCGCTCTATATAATTGAAAATATGATTTAATACCATTTTGCGGTATGCAGTTGTTGGAATTTGTTGTTGCACAAGAAGGGAAGTCGACACCCCTTACTCGCCGATACTGTTGAATTACCTGGCCAGAATACGGGCAGGCGGTCAGCAACAGCAGGCCACGGCAGCGGCCGCAGCAGCGGAGCGTGGAGACTACGTCTCCGGGCTGCCAACAGCTATATCTTAACCACTCCTAGTTTATCTTCTATATACCGATTTACAGCTTACGAATACACTATATCGATATTCGGTGAGTTCCAATCCGTATGGGTAGATATATGATACATCAGGAACCCTGTGATACCAACATATACACTGTGTTTACATGACATTGTTTAATGAAGTTGTTGCACTATGGAGTCTAGAAAACAAGGCCTAATCAGGGTTCAAAACACCATAACTATCCTGGCTTTCTAGAGAATGATTGTGTCAGACTGGTAGATTCTTCATGTTGGACTGAGGGGTGGTAACCCAGGAGGCTTAGGTACACACCCACACAACATTCTTTGTATCAGAAACATGCTAATGAGTTTTCCGGAACGGTCTTTTAGTCATTGGGCAGTTCTGATGCCACTCTACAATGTGATTTTCTATAGGATCATGGACGATAGCCCAGGGAAGGTGGTGTAATACACACGATTGACAATCACCAAAACCAATCATAATCTATTTGATCCAGTTGCAAATGAACCACATGATGGTAGATGGAGTTGACTAGCACCCGGAGACGTAGTTGATGGTAGTCAGGCATCCATCGCCCCAGTGCTTGGAGCCGCATACCCTGCAGTTGTTGTTCCGGATGTCCTGGTAGTCCCACCACATCTGGTTGCCCGTGCGAGCGCAGCCAGACTTGCCCTGGATGAAGATGCCACATCCGTATCCTCCAAAGATGTTTGAGCAAGCACCAGTGCGAGATCTTCCACTGCTACAAGGGGTGGAAAATAACATTGTTAGTCCTCAGAAACTCCCTGACCCAATTTGGCGTCCAGTAGGTAAGGGTGACAAGGTCACTTACCCAGGAGCGCCGTAGTTGACATCATCGTTGCGAATAAGCTTGTTGTTAACCGCGTCATCGCAGGCGGCAACCTTTAGAGAAGAACACAAAGAGCTACCCTTGCAATCGTAGGAATCACGCTTATCCAGAACGCTCCTGGGAACAGGAGAGACGTCTAGGGAAAAGTCATGCTCGTAGTCGTGTTCGGGGATCGCCACAGCGGTGCAGGTGGCAGCAAGGGCCGACAAGAAGAAGAGGCTAAAACGCATATTGAAGTAATGGAGAGGGTTTGATGGTTGAGATGGGGTGTCAAGAAACAGCAACATCCTACCGGATCTCTGAGAAGTCTTTATACCTTTCCCTCACACCCTTAGTATCAGGCTGAAAAGATGTTCGGTAAACTATTCGTACAACTGATTGCGGAGAACTGATAGACAGGAATCACATTAACACGATGCCGCCTGATCTATGGACCTGTCCACTTATGCTGAGCCCTGTACATAAGCACTTGAACGTTTGCGGACACCGATGATACCTCGCCTGTGCGAGCTGTATGCCGCTTGAAGCGCAAATTTACGATCCTCTTCGGTGTTATGCCGTAAATGTCGATAGTGACGATACCCTGACGACTAAACATTGGGTCCCATCCTCGTAAAGCTAAATATCTAAGCGATCCGAGCAACCGACAAAGTCTTCATGTGGGACCAAGGCGGCCTAGAGGCACTGCAACGACCCCGGCCCCACAACCCATCGACATAGGATGCAGGTAAATAGGCTTGCCACCGAGGATTTCGGCTACAAGCGATTGGCTCTGGTTATTTTGCCATTGCCTGAAATACGATACGGGCCGTTCCCGTGTGGACACACTGCTATTGACGTTGGTTTTGAGAAAGTCTTCTGCCTAATGGGTTTGTTTCTTGTAGACGCCGGGGGGACTTAAACTGCTGCCTAATTTCTTACCCCCTCACACACTGCCCGACATGAAAAACTCGCTAGATAAACGGAAAACATCATAAATTTGGAAATACTGAATATGATTTATCCATCAACTTCGTCCCTGGTTTCAATGCCTATGCTATAGCCAGGCGTTCAACATTAACTTAGTTGTGTGATATCCTTACTAGCTTTGACAGGCACTATCTAGCGTACCTGATGAGATTTAAATAGGATGACTCCTGTATTAATATGTAATGATATGCAAGTTGTTTTTTATACTACCTTTGATTGCACCTCTCAATTGACTAAAACCCGTTAGAGCGACGTTACACATCGTCGTGAGAGAAAAAGCAGCTACCGAGATTCCAAACACCGAACTAGGGCAAACTATATCTCTCGTTGTTATCAATTGCGAAGTTGTGTGCTGTAAAGAACCCTAAGATCTCCATAACTGTTTTAGATCTTCCTAATCGGCGCATTTATGACTGTCCATCTTGTGCCGATGCCACACCGCCCTGTGTAGCTGATCATATTATGTGCAAAGCCCGATGCCACTCTGCTCTGATGCCGGCGGACCTAGCGGGTACACTTTGGCACTTGGATCCGGCGCAGGATTGATAACCTTGTTTTTCTGCAACTGGAGTAGAAACCGGTTAAAATGATATGCAAGTGGCTGGGTAAGCTGCAATTCTGTGGGGGGAAAGTGGTTAGTTAATGCTACTAAGCTAAGGGCGGCAATACGTGCGAAATGCCAAGGCCACCTTCCCAATCGCCCCTAGTTGGAAGACCTGATGAGAGGATTGATTGCATTTAGTCCCTATCTGCCAGTCAACGTTGGTATAGGAGTCGGGCTGCGAATGTTGTCATCGTTGTGAATGATTATTCGGATAGCTAGCGATTTTGCAAATGTGTTTAGACCGTCTCTTAACCCGATGCCTATTAATTCATACGAACTTTAAAGGAACAACAATCTGTAGCATCGTACGGTCTGCTTGTGTTTTGAGACTCTCCTGAACGCATTTCCAAACTTCCAAAACCCAACAGGGCTAGTGCCGTGTAAAACCGTTGATCATGGAGGCAATTTGTAAGGATTCCCTACCAACCAGGTGAACCCACCACAGCTCTTGGTAATAATACAATTTGCTAACCCTTTAAATGGGCACCTATTACTTTAACTATAACATAATTATTACCTGTTTTATGTGGGAGAAATACTAATCCAAGGAATCGGGGAGCGAATCCATCAGCCACGCCATTTCACATGTTGGATTCTACTCAGCAAGTGAACGATGATTCAAACCGATTGTTAATTGTTCCGAGATTGTCACAGTGACTTTTCTATGATTTGTGCGTCGAGCCGAACCACCGAACCAACAATACACCAGCGAGTGTCCTAGAGTGTAAGATGAAACTGTGATAGGAAGAGCAGCTATAGCACGAAATGATAGCTCCTGTGGCGTTGGCAAACAACTTTGAAGTTGTCATCTATTTGATGTAGTCTTCCCGACCTTGTGTGAAAGATTGGAGAAGTATTCGTATGAGAGCACTGAAATCTTATCATGAATTACACACCAATGATACATTCATTTGCCCTATCTCATAAAACTACATATCAATAGGTCTGCTTAAACGCACAGCTCTAAGCCCGCAAGTTTGAAACTCAGTATACCCCCGAGCATATAGCATTGAGCGCTAGATCATTGAATGCTCAAATTAATGTGATAATGAAGCCCTTATCATGGGCACATGATGGCTCTGGATGTTCAGTTCCTGGACGTTGATTGCAAATGCGCTAGAAGACATTTCCTGAATATATCCTGCGCTCCGTTGGCATATTAATAGGTTGAATTTTCCTTTTTCATATTAGTAGGTGATTGGGGATACATCATTCCTTCCTTTACTGATTTTATTATGAGCATGACGCGGTTGTCCTTTCAAGGAGCAAGGTGACTGTTGGAATCACAGGGTATCTGTTGTATACAACAGGACTGCCCGTATGGGCTGGAGCTCGCCGAATATCAATATGGTATATTCGGAAGCTGTAAATCGGTATGTAGAAGGGAAAGTAGAAGGTTGGCAGCGGCAGCAGCGGAAGTGTAGATATAGCTGGTGGCAGCCCGGAGACGTCATCTCCGGGCTCCGCTGCTGCAGCCGCTGCTGACCGCGTGCCCGTATTCTGGTCACGTAATCCAACAGTGACATCTTCCCTGTCCGCTTCATGGTTGATTCGATTCTCTGCATTGTTGTGTTCCAAAAGCAGTTTCTAAACTCTCTTACGAAAAAGCGTCGAATTCCACGTGATCATGTAGAGTTTCCGACTTTGCCTGAATATATCCATGTGTGATCAAATGGTGATGGCCTCGGGACGAGGACTGTGAAAAGTGGCATGGAAGCAGACATATACGACTCTGCAAACTTGATACTTGCGAGCAATTTAAGGGGGTTGAAAAAATAAAGATATTATTGAAACAGGCTTAGAACGACATAACACCTACCGGCCCTGGGATAAAAAAAACAATTTCATAATGTCGCGAGCCGACTTCGCCGGGGCCGGCTTCGTACGGGACGACTTCGTCCGGGCCGACTTCGCCCCGGCCGGCTTCGCGTTGCATCCACTTGCCAGGGGTATATATGACCACCGATCTATTGTATCTAGACTTTCTATAGTCAACCACACATTCCAACTGCTCTGCTGCAACCGTGATCGCGACACATAACGACATAGATTGAGTTGCAAGAGTTTTATTCAATTGAATGGCTTGAATATGGTCGGGGATACGTATTACAGATACTTGCTCACTACCATGGTCGGGTTGAACTTGGATGTAACGTACTGATCCGTGTGATTCAGAGAATAATGGGGGGTTTCACCATACTTTGCCTATGAAGATCGGATGTTGTGCCTAAAGGATACCGCGGCCTTAGGTTATGAGGAGCTTGCGAAAGGTACTTGTGGTTATCTACCAGCACAGCCGGGCGTTGACGCTCCTTAGCTGCGTTACTAGCCCACCGTTTGCGCCTTGGCTAGGCACACCAAAACCTGAAATTCCGCCTTGGGTGTCGCCACAATCCTTCTGCCTGACGTGGTTAATTAATGCACCGATGTTTGCGACATTATTCAATAAATTGACGAGTCCGCACTTTCATCCCAAGGGCTTTGTAGACAACGCAGCTACTACAACCACTTTGGATAAAATTTCAACGAACTGAACAATAATTCAGAATGGAGGGGTGTTCTTCCATACCTTATTCGAATTCGACGTTGACCGTCTGCAACACCAACAGCTATATTTCCGTCTGTATGGAGACAGAGGGGGCCGTCAATTGTACCATGACTATGGGGAGACTATTATCAATCGAAACAGACCTAGGAAGATTCTTTCTCCCCTACGGTACAGTTGCGTGGATCAATAATGTCATCGCATTCTGGATATGGGCCTCTTTACTGACTGGCCGTGCTCCTCTCAACCCAAGACGACGGATCAAACATACAACGCTCGTCAACCTCTGGGGTGTGACCTGGCTTATTCTTTTAGCCGTGGCTGCAATCATCAAGGTTCCTCATCTGGAGACGCCAGGGTTAAAGACCATCACCATCGGCCACGTGATAGCTGCTGTGATAGTCCATGGGTCTGTGTTATGGACGATGAATAAGGACAAGGCCGACGAAAAGACGAAGAAAATAGAGAAAGGACCCAATAATGAGGGTTGGAAAGCGACTGAAGGTGCCACGGGAACGACTGCCGAGGAGAACAAAGCACCTAATCGACCCTCAACAGAATCTGTGCGGTCGACATCATCAACAAGCACTGTTGTGTCAGCATCGGAAAAAACCGGCTTTTTGGACACGTTCGCGACCAAAATCACCGGCATAAAAGCAGCAGAGGCCATGAAATTTAATGGTGACGAAGATAACGAAACTCCTAAAAAGGAGGAAACAGACGCTCAAGCTTGCCGTGGCTTGCTAGTAGGCTTGCTCTGCTTATCACCCGGCCACGTCGTAATGTTCTGCGGCGTCGTTCAAATTGGAAAGAGTATCCTAACCAACCGAAGGATGCAAGACGTTAGACAGCAGCGTGAAGTGAGAGATGTATTCATCCTTTTCGCCGTGCTTTTTGGTCTAACAGTTATCGCCGCCATTATCGGACTCATTGCGACCAATTCCAACGGCGCCGCACATTCTGAGGATGAAGAAAGTGTAGATGCTAAGGAGAAAAAGACAAAGCAGGCTGCAGAAATGCAGAAATCGAAGTTGGCAATTCTATTTGGTATGGGGTTCGTGGCCGGTATTCTGAGCTTATGGTGCCAGTATTATATACTTGCCGCAGCTGCGAAGGACACGCATGGAACCGCGCATTTAGGGCAGGTGGAGAACCTGAGTTTGGTCTACATCATCTTGTCCAAGTTGATGCTATTCGCTTGCTAGTGGACAGCCCTGTTGGATATAACCCACCGGCTAACAGAGTGAATAAGGTACTGGTATCAGGCATGGAGTAGCAACACTATTATGAGAATTGCACAAATAGAACGACTGGTATTGGTACGGAATTACGAGAGTTTTGATATCTAAATCGGGTTGGTTGGCAAATTATTCGAGAAGCCCAGTCCGCACGCGCAAGAATTGCTAGCATACATCATTCCGCAGGCTGTCGCTGACGAAATTGAGAAGACTTGCGTATTCGTTTTACATTTTTACATTTTTACATTTGCAAAGATACAAAACAAGAAAAAAAGACCTGAAGCAGTCGTGTGAGCTCATTCGGGGTAATTCCAATGGTGCTTACTTTGTACGGTCGGCTGTCAAGAATATGGTGTGATGCTTCAATAGTTTGCAGCCACATCCCGATTGGGGAGAGTCTTGGGCCTGCTGATTGGTTTATAATAATTGTTCCTTCTGGTCTTCCAGGCGGCTTCAACGTACTTGGCTGCATGGACACCACCACTTTGTCCTGCCTTGCTTGCTCTTGGATCAAACGCCAAAAGTGGACAAAGTCGGGCATGGACACGTGCTATTAGGCGGTACGGCTGACACTGCCATTCAGGCATGGTGCTTTTTAAATACCAACCATACTCGCCTCGGGGACTTTCATATGGACCGACCACACATCGATCCCGCTTACATGCTTGCCAACAGTTATACTCTGTTGTTGTTCCTTTTATCTATTTTACCAGTTTAAACCTCTCCTGATGGCCTTTACGACAGCACCGGAAGTTAAGTTGGCTGCAGGAGAAGCGATCAGAATTATCAGAGAGATGGCCAACGCCACAGAAGCAGTAGAATACCTGCATTTTATCGAAGAAGACTTAAAACACTATTTTATACCGTATGGGACGATCGCTTGGGTCGATAACGCGTTAAATCTCTACATTTGGGCGTCCTTGACAGGAGGAAAAGTCCCTCTCAAGCCCTCGAAGACGATCAAATTCAACAAATTAGTTGCCATGTACTTTGCAATCACATGGGTTTTGCTTCCCATTGCATTCACCGCCGTTCAGTTTAACCACATCAAGACGAAGGAAATTCAATACACCATAGTCGGTCATATCATGGCCACTTTCCTGACGCACTTTGTCGGTTTAGCAACGATGAAAGCCAGAGCGACACAGCCTGGGGGAAATGACAAGAAAGTTGAGGGGGCAGACATGGAAGCCAATAACGAAATTGCGATCCAGGAGGCTCACCAAGAGGAGGAGACTCATATGAGACGGTCCATGGATTCTGTAACGTCGACTTTCTCATCGACTGCCGTCTCCGTCGTAGTTGATACATCGGAAGAGAAGGGCTTTCTTGACGACGACTTCAATAAGATCCCTAGCGCACGAAACGAGGAGACAAATAGAACGAACGAAGAATCATGTGGCGAGAGTCATGTCAGTAAGACATCCATGGGAATCACAGACTGCCTGGTGCTAGCATTCGTCTTCCTAGGGTTATCGCCTGGGTATGTGATGATGTTTTCCAGCATGGTCCAGATTGCCAATATAGTGGCAAAATTGGAAGGCAATGAGAAGATTTCCCGGAAGCAACAAGATATGAGAGAAGCCTTCGTACTTCCTGCTGCCTTGTTTTTGATTGTCGTCTCCCTTCTTCTGATGTCTTTAGTAGCAACTTACATACCTGAGAGGAACCAAGACCGAAAGGAGATCATAGAAGAGGAGGAAATCAGCAAAAAAGCACCCAAATCAGATAAAGTTTTTGGTATATTATGGATATTTGGAACCGCTGTTGGCGTTTCGAGTCTTTGGAATCAGTTCATGGTGATCGCAACTGTGGCGCGGGATACGCATGGTATAGCACACTTGGGTCAGTTAGAAAACCTCCGCCTGGTTTATATCATTCTGCCGAAGTTATGTCTGTTAGCTTGGTAGGATGAAGGTGTGTCACAACGGCCTAGTCTTGGGAATTGAGGGCTGATTGAAGCTGCTACAATGCTTAGCAGCTTCAATGCAAGACTCAAAGAAGGGGAGCAGCTGTGTAAGTCACGGATTTCTATTGTTACTATTTCTCTAAACCAACATTTAGCTAGAAGATAAAAGTCTTTTGGTGAATGTTGTTTTCTCTGTGTTAAGACACTCCGAGTGCATCCGTTTGCTCTTCGAAGACTCGACATAACGTAGGCAAATAAGGATACCGGCGCACATACAAAGCCGTTCCCCGGAGATTTGAAATTTGAGCCAGCTACCGGTGATTTTGATGTACCTGAGATGGTTTCTGATGTTTAAGGCTCGATTTGAGAAGACTCCTACAAGACTCTGCCATCTCGGTCTCGGTCTCGAGAAGATCTATAGACCGCACCGTGAGTTTTGTCAGACAGAGATGTAATGGTCTGCATAAAACTCATCATATGATGCTGAATTCGCAGTTTTCGCCATAAACGGTTTAAACCCCTGAGAGTGGAGTGCGAAGTGCTCCATAGAAGTCTTGGCCCAAGGGGAGGACTGTCGCTTTCGTGGGCTGAAACTATAAACAATAGCCCTTGGCGAATCGCAACCCAATGCTAATCACTGCCAAGTACGGGGAGTTCCCAGCCGCCGTTCCGTCCAGTTGCTTGATCTTAACACTGATAACTGACCCGGGAGAGACGTCCCGTTCTTCTACTCAAGGTGACGTCAAGCTGTAAACCGCGATCCAAGCAGCCGCCCATGTCATTTGGTGTATCAGAGCTCAGATGAGACCAAGCACAAACCGCTTCTACTCTTGAATGAGGAGCCCGTGTGGGATTTTATCCCCCCCCCTCTTCTCAATCTTTAGTGGTTCTTCGCACCCTTACTTCATGTCAACAAGTCGTCCCATCTTCACAGTCTCGAATGATACAGGCGAGGAAGTAAGCAAACAATCATCCGAAGACTTTGCCATAATGTCCAACGCCACTCAGCATATCATCGTTTTTCTTTCTTTTTTCTACAGCCTCGAAATTTATAATCGAGCAATAGGTATGCGAAGAAGTCTGATCAGGTGAACTATAAGATACAATTCAAGTACTTCCGCCTTCTTGCCTTCTCGGTTGTTTGGTGAGGGGCAAGAACTGACACAAATCAAATCTAGGTAGCCGAGGGTCTCCATTCTTCAAATACTGAAATTTTGGAAATATCATGCAACAAGCGATCTCACATCCATCGTATTTTGCGTGCTAGTTGTCATCCATGGTGGTTGCCTACTTGATCGCCTCCGGCAGGTCGCTTCTCCGCATTGGTCCTCGGTACTGAGGAGGGAGAATTTGCCTCTATGCTAATCGATTACCAATCAAAGTAACGTAGGAATAATTGTACGATGCTTGAATGAAGCTCTGACTGTTGTGATGTGACAGGTTTCCGATCTCCATACAGCAGATCTCTTGGCTGTGGGGAAGCCATCAAGCTCGCTTCCCTGTTGAAAGTTGGCTCCAGACGTCGTGAGACTATCATACATTGCGACATACGTAGCACTTCTCACGCGTCGTATAATTATTTAGTGGGCACTTGCATCAGTGCCACGTTGTTCAAGTTTTGAGGACTGAAACTATAGACTGAGACTTGCGAAGAAAGAATGGATAATGTGAGGAGCATGCCCATGGCCAGACCTAGAAAACAATTGATGACACGCTAGCACCAAAATCCTCCGATGTCTGGTGCAGCTGTCTCTCACGCGGGGCCCCGTTTGGTGCCCCCGTTGTATTAGGGATATCCCTGAAGCTTGGTGCGACGCTCCCGCTGCGTGTGAGGATTTCACCGTTGGGGAATGCAACACTACGTCTAAGGTCCTTGATACCCTCGTGGCGAGGTTCCATTCTGGTTGCCATGGGTACAGGAAAGAAGCGAATAATGCTGGTGCCCACTATTGCGCATTTCTGGTTGTGATGTCAGGACATTGAGGTAAATATGCTTTCTCCAAAGATCTAAGCAGCAAAATGATTTGTCTGAGCTGCAGCGTTTTAGGCCTCGGTGTTGTGACCGTGTCACAACCTGAACTCGGCGAATTTTCATCTGATACGTTGTAGATGTTCTTCGGCGGTCACTGGGTTTTGCCGCTCACTGAACAAGCCAGCATTGTCTCAGATAAATGAGTGTGAGAGGCCGTTCGCTCTCAACGGCCTTAGTTTTTACGACGAGAAAATATTGATGCAGAGTGCTAGTGTTAGCGCTCGCAATGTTCGGGTTCAAAAACGGTCCGACTTGACAGAATGCTGCAGGACATGCGCGATGGCAAACCAACACGGTTGTTGCAGCCACAGCAGCCGTCCCTTCTCCAAGCTCTTCAAACTGGTAGCAACACGCGATCAGGGAACATAACTCATTGGCAGAGAGAGGACGGGCAGGCGGACAAGTATGGGCCCCGAAGCCAGGTAGTTCCCTCTTTGATGCCGAAACGTGGAGACGTTTCGCGGCTGGCCAAAGCGCCACTTCCCCCATTGTGAACAAGGTCAAGGCCCTCTTTGCCGAGGACCGAAACATTTTTGCAAAATTCCCCGACATCTATGCCCTGGGTAGCATCAAGGTCCAGCACTCGTTGGAAAATGAGGCTGTGATAGTGACCACATTATCATCGCGTAATTTGTAGGAATTCTGCGCGCATCATTGCAAGGTAGTCGTGAGATCTCCAGGTCGAATCTCGGATCGGCACATCTCGAAAGACCCGCTGTTGTTTTGCGCTGCCGTTGTTCTTATATGCCAAACATGGGTCTGCCAATCACACAGGCTCGGTGTCAGACTATACCAGTCTTGTAGACGGTGTTATTGGTGTATGCTCGACTTCAAATAACGAAGTTCTCATAACATGGCTATGCTGAAGATGGTGGGGGGCATCTCTTATTGTGTCGGCGAAGAGGGGGCATGAGACGGCACGAGCGGCGTTCTGTGACGCTATGATCGGTATGCTTTCCTGATGGGGCTGAATGCTTCATGGCTGCTTTGGAACTTTAGCCACCACGTCTGGTATTGAGTTTCCGTGGCGGTCCAGCTGCCCACCTAAGTGAGCCAACCTTGCGCTCACAAATTTCTCCGCGGGAAACAGCAGGCAACCGTGGCAAAAAAGAAACAGCAAACTAGACCGTTCCAATTGGCTCATAATCAATATGACGGTACCGAATATTACATTATAATGAATCAGGCCAATTCATTCCTGTAAAATACGGACCGGAATGCGTTAGGGCGGACTCGGCTTCGTTAATCGCAATCGTTACGATGACTATAGATGATGGCAACGCTTTGACTGATCAACATGAGAATGGACATTCAAGGAATATGGATTTCTCGGCATAAGTCAAAAGAATACAAATCGGATGGTGTCGATATGCCCCGCATATGTACATAAGAGTTGCTATGGAGAAAAGGGGCGGCACTTCCGGCCCGGTCCCGTCAAATCGTACTTGCATGGAGTTGATCAGTTGAATCATGCGGGCCAGCCAAAAAAGGTCAAGGAGTACAAGGCTAATATTCATTTATCAGCGGATCTGCTTCTCTCGCAGGTCCCTCGCGTGCCGCGGGAGGAGAGAACGACCAGTCCCCAGTTTAACGAAACGTCGAAGTATGTGGCACATCGTGCAATGATCGGCGCATACTATGTACACATTTGATTTGATGTTGAGAGGTGTCTTCTGACCGTGGAATAGAAAGATTTGGGATGTTGTTTGCCTCATGAGCAGGGAAATGGCCTGAGTTGAAACCATGTGTATAACACTTGGCGAACAGAGCGCCCATGGACTACCCTGATGCCCGACGGCATCCGACGGGACGCGTTTAAGCTCCCAAAGCCATCGCAAGGTCGGGTCTGAGAGTTTGTCTTCCTGGTCGAGCGTGAACCCTGGCACAGGACTACTATGCCATTACATTTACAACTCCAAGGGAGAACACCTTTCAGCTCATAAAAGAGAAAGCCGTCCTGTTCATTTCGTGGTCGAGTGTGCTGTTTTGGTACGGTGCATGACAGGCAAGGTGCTAAGACAAGAGAAATAAGTAAGCTGGTCTTAAGAATTTCTACTTTTGCCTGCCTCATCAACATCCGCCCACCATGCTGGACTACCTCCGCACGCACAACGTCAAAGTGACACGTCACATCACGTCGAATCTACTATGGGTTACTTTGGTATTCGGCATGAGTGTGTTCACATTCGGCTATGAAGGTTCAACACTTAACACCATTCAGGCCATGACGCGTGAGTACATCTACAACGGAGAAGCGGGACGATGTATATTGACAACGAATACTCAGCATTCGAAGAAAGATTTGGAGATTACATTCCGGCTAAGAAGGCTTATGGCTTCACCTCCAACAAGCTGGCATATATGAACTCGTTTCCTCTTTTGATATACGCCATTGGTGTCATTGTCGGGGCTCAGATCGGCGAGCGCTGGGGTCGGAGGCTGGTCTTCATCTTGACAAATATCGTCTGCATGGCGGGTACCATCGTTGTTTTTACGGCGAAGTCATACACCCAACTCCTCGCCGGTAGAATGATGGTCAACTTCCATGTCGGCATGGAGGCGTTCCTGATCCCGATGTTTCAAGCCGAGATCGCCCCCGCTGCAGTTCGTGGTTCTCTGACAGCCATCTACGGTGTCAACGGCGTTTTCGCCGCTTTCATCGCTTCAGTCATCACGGACGTCACCAGCAAGATCCCAAACGACAACTGCTGGAAGATACCTGTCGGTGTCGGCTTTGTCTTTCCGGCTTTCTCCATTTTCTTTTGGGTTCTGATTCCGGAGTCCCCTCGCTGGCTTTTAAGGAAGGGGGAATTTGCAAAAGCCGTCGAAAACCTAGACTATCTATACGGCGCCATGCCAAACTACGATGCCGAGAAAGAGGCGAAGCTTCTCAAAGAGGCCCTCGACACGAGTGAGACTAAGGGTAGATGGGCTGACCTAGTCAAGGGCACGAACTTGGTGAGTTACAATCCAGAAAAATGTCTTCAGAGTTGTTTGCTAATGAAATTTTCAACCGACAGCGCCGGACAGTGAATGGATTGGTTGCCGCAGCTTTGGCCAGTCTCTCCGGTTCATCCTTCTCCAATCTATACGGCACAATCTTCCTGAAGAGTCTGAAAGTTATCGATCCTTTCATGGCGACGATGATCAAAAGAGCTCTTTTGCTTGCTACCGCCATTACATTCATGCTCATCATCGACAAGGTCGGTCGGCGCCGACTCTTCCTGTACATGGGCTTCTTCTCAACAGCCGTTCTCATGATTATGGGTGGACTGGGCACTATCCCGAGACCGACTGTCAACATCAACAAGGGAATCGTTGCATTGACGATGATGTTTCCGATCTTCCACTTTGTGTCTTTTGGAGGCCCGTAAGTGCATCCCAATATTACTCTCCACAGCCCTCGATGTGGCGACACTAGATTCATGATAGCTGACACAAACCGGACACAGGTTGCAATTGACAAAAACCGAGATCCCTCACATCACACTTCGAGACAAATCGGTTATGCTTTTCTGGCTAACGGCAAATCTTTGCAACTTCGTCTCAACCTTTACATTGCCCTACCTGCTCCAAGAACCAGCCAACTTGGGCTCTCGCGTGGGCCTTATATATGGCACAATCTCTGCGCTAGGACTTGTGTGGGGATGGTTCTGCATGCCAGAGATGTCAAGGAAATCTCTGGAAGAAATCGACGAAATGTTTGCTGCAGGTGTCCCGGCCTGGAAGTCAAGATGTGAGTTTTGCAACATGTCACCTTTATTACGAGGGCAATAACTGACAAAAAGCAGATTGGCGCGGTGAAAAAGCTGCCCTGATTACTGATATTGAGAACAAAGGTGTGATGAGCGACAGTGAGAGCGATAGGAATAGCATTGGAAAGTCAGATATAACACCCGTGGTGCAAGAGAAGGAAACCAAGGCTTAGGCGACCACATGCATATGGCTTACGACGTTGGCATGATGATAAGATAGAAAAAGTCTGCATACCCATGAGGCATAATCATAATACCTGACTTTAATAGAAATAATTATTATTTACCCGGGACAGATAGAAATATGCTCAGTACCATTGCCCGCGGCTGCCTGGTCAATTGCATTAATGGCGAGTGGAAAGAAAATTCCCGAAAGCTAACGAAAACCTCAGTCATTCAGTATGACGACTAATTGACAGTCTATCAAGATTTCAAGCAGCATATTCCACAAAATTCAAACTTACCCCTGGCATCATATTAGCGCCGGTTGTGATGGTTGACTTTTGCCACGCTGGGATCCTCCCCGTCTCCCCGCCGACTTCCCTCCAGTGAGAGTGAAGACCATCGAAGACAGACAGCAGATTGACTCGTAAGATCTAAGTGGAATTTAGGCTTGCAATATCGTGATTGGCGGTCTTCTATTTGGTTTAGACTTCCCACGAGACTGTTCGGCGAAACAACATGTCACATCTCCAACCCTTTCTTTTATCTTTCTATGATTATCTTCATCCCCTTCAAGTTTTTTCTTTCTCCTCCCCCCCTCCTCAACTGTCCTCCTTCCTATGACCTTCCTGAAAAGCAAAACTTCCCGAAAAGAAGGGTTAGTCTTTGGGAATCATTGTTCCGTTCGCAATCGAAACGATGTTTAATGTTGAATTTTGTTTCTTATTGATCGGACGGGGCGATCAGACGAAACAACCGTACGAAGGGCGAAGGGGGTTTCCGCCGATGCCCCTCTGTTTTTCTCCACACGCCGCACATACTGGCCAGCCTATCCTCACATAGGAGTGGGCTTCTGTAACCACTTAGCCAGAGGCTTGAGAAGTGCCTGCTCGATTAAGGTTGCATATGCGGGATGACGGTCTTCTCTGCGTGCCGGACGCTGATCACTCCAAGTTAATAGCTCAGTCGGCAAGTGTAATCATCGTGCTGGAGCTGTCCATAACGTTTCGATTCAACCTCCGGGAGAAAATGCACATTAAAAGTGAAAAAGGGAAAAGAAGCCGGTAAAAAGCTCTGCGAGACCCCTGGAAACAAGCTTCATTCGTATGAGTCGGCCAGACTGCACGTATCCGGGGCCCTGTGCTCCACCCGTCGCATCCCAAGCCTCCGCCTATGGGCCAAGCTCAAATAGTGACCTTCTTCCACTCGTTCGGGCATTTGACGATACAGCGTCAATTCCCTCGTCTCTTCTAACCAAATCTACATTTTATTTTAGTCTCTTCTCTCATATTCTCGTGAGCGCAGTGCCAACATGAAGGGCGTGTCGTCACATTCCCTAGTCGCCCTTGGCCTGGCCGGGCTCGCTGCGGCACTTGCGACACCCAAGACCTATGCAGTTGACAGAACTTACAGTCTCATGTCTGATGAGGGAACCAACTACACTGTCTTTGAGCATGCGGACACGGGATCTAGGACAAGATATGTGCAGGACTCGGGTATTTGCGAGACAACCAAGGGCGTCAAGCAATACTCGGGGTATTTCGATGTCGGTAGGTTATTGAGCAAGACTTCCGGCATTAGCTCCTTTCCTCCAGTGAAAAGAGCTAACGAGAAGCTGCAGGCACCGACCAGAACATGTTTTTCTGGTTCTTCGAAGCTCGCAAAGACGCGAACACAGCGCCCGTGGCATTATGGCTGAACGGCGGCCCTGGCTGCAGCTCCATGCTCGGTCTCTTCCAAGAAAACGGCCCTTGCACATTCAACAAAGGCGGCGGCGGCATGGAGCCCACCTTGAACCCGAATTCGTGGAACAATTTCGCCAACATGGTCAGTATCCGTCCCGCGGCCCCGCAAGACTAATACAACCGCGCTCGTTCCTTTCCCGTCTTTGAGTCTGTTCCATGCTAACAGCCGCCAAAGCTTTATGTGGACCAGCCAATCGGGAGCGGTTTCAGCTACGGCACGAGTGATACAAACAGCACAGTCAAGGCCGCGCCGAAAGTCTGGGCGCTTATGCAGGCCTTCTACAGCAAGTTCCCCGATTACAAGAACCGTGATTTCGGTCTGTTCACCGAGTCGTTTGGCGGCCACTACGGCCCGGAGTTTGCCGATTATTTCCAGACCCAGAACGAGGAGATTGACAAGGGGAAGGTGAAGGGCGATAAGATCAAGTTGGTTGCCCTTGGCATCAACAACGGCTGGATTGACCCTGGTAAGTTGACTTGTCTTTTCCACGTGCTACTTTTGGATAGCGGCGTCCTGACCGCGCCCGTTCTAGTCAACCAGTACCGTGATTACCTGGACTACGCCATCAACAACACGTACAACAAGCTCATCGACCAAGCCAAGTACGATGAGCTCACCAAATCCTTTGAAAAGGACTGTGTGCCGGCCATGGAGAAATGCACCGGGCTCGAAGGCCAGGATGAAGCTTGCGTGAGTGCCGAGACCGCTTGCTACAACGCCGTCGAGGCCCCCATTGAGGCCGCCAAGACCTTCAACGTTTACGACGTCAGAGCCATGGATGATAAGTTCCCGCCCGGAAATTATGCCCAGTATATACAAAAACCAGAGGTGATGAAGGCCATTGGCGCAAAGTCGATGTATAAAGAATGCCCTCAGGAGCCCTATGACAAGTTCACGTCAACCGGTGATGGTAGGCCCCCCCCCACATCCAACGTAACTAATAATGTGACGGAGAACGGAGGGCTGACCTAGAGTGCACAGGCCAAAGATCATTCCTCAACAAGCTTCAAGACGTTACGAAAAGGGGTGTCCGGGTCCTCATCTGGGCCGGCGATGCTGGTGAGTCAAGAAAAGCAACAATCCCACATCGTTCCGCGAGCGCTTCTAACTCTTTTTCTGGCAGACTTCATTTGCAATCACATCGGCAACTACAACGCCGCGAAACGCGTTGGCGGGGACGACCTGGACAGATCAGAGCTGAAAGCCTTCAATATCAACGGCAAGAAGATGGGAGAGTTCAAGACTGTCAATAACCTGAGCTGGCTGAGGGTGTACGAAGCCGGCCACGAGGTTCCGGCGTACCAGCCCGAGGTTGCCTTTGAGGCTTTCAAGCAGACCATGTCCAATCAACCAATTACTTCGCCTAGTTAGATTGGGATAGTAAACATTGCGCAAAAATGATATGGTTACGTTATGAATTGGTCTAGTTTGCATCCTCATCTAGTTGTAGTCTCCAAAAGGATGCCGTCATACGAGGAGCAATCCGATATGCTCCGTATTCAGACATAGTAAAATTTTGTACGGATCGAGAAGGTGATCGGCTCTGTCATTGGATTGGACCCTAGGTTTTGTTGTCCTTTGGGGAAGGGGGTTCAAGCACGAGATGATATCCGAGGCACCGTTCGGATCGGAGAACTTTGGCGTCCAAAAGATCCGCCAACCCCGGTGCAATCGTCCTGCATATCAAATGAAAAACCTTCCCATGTCCGATCTGGAGGTCTGCCAGCTAAGGAAAACAGCACGTGGGAAGCAAAGCCGCGGCTCGGCTGACCGAAAACAGGTGCCTCTGTCATGGCGCCTTCTCCGCAAGTAGAATATTCGGCTCCCTAGTGTTGGACTCTGTGACGTGAGCGAGTCTAAGCATTGATGGTTTTCTTCGTTCCGGTTTTTGTGTGGCATTTCCGAGCAAATAACTATCCGCATTATCCTAACATTCTTGTATTGGAACCATGCACCTACATTCTGAGAAATCCTGGAATGCCAGCTGGGGCAAACAACAACGATCAATGCCTTGGTGTGAGCCCGTGAAGGGCACCTGATTCGGATGCTCTCGGCTACGCACATGACGTCCCATATCCTATGATGCGCCGGGTTAACAAAACTGGCCTTGGAACATGGTAGAATGACTACAAGTCCCAGCCATCTCTGGAACCCAAAAGGAGAGGCGGGGGGACGGCTTTCCCAAGCACAAAGGGGGCCAACTCCGGAAATGTCTCAACCACCTGCTTGTCACGGCGATACCATCCCTCCTGCCACTGGAACCAGAGCCAGCCCCTCTTACCTTGAAGCAGGGCCTCCACGGACAAGGGCTCGCCCGGATCAAATTCGCACCGCACGACAGAGCCCCCGTCGACGATGTCGCGCAGAGCCCGCGGGAAGCCGTCGAACAAGTAGCAGACGTTCCCCGGGCCCAGCATACCTCTGCGGGCGGCCGGACGCATCGTCCTCGCCCCCCAGCACTGCTGGGAGAGGTGCCCGCGGGCGAGGCATTCTTCCTGGGCCAGCTGCCAGGCCACGTCCCGGTGTATCACGGTCTGGAAGATGTCCGAGCAGAGACGCGGCGCGGGGTCGCCCGTCAGAACAAGGGAGAAGGACCCGGGCGGCATTCCGGCCGATTGGAGGACCGCGGCCTCGACGACCCAGGTGGCGACCTGTTCCGAGATTCTGTTCGAGTCGAGTTCGGGCACGGTTTGGGGCTCGACGGTCGGTCTGCGGGGACTGGTGCAGATATCCGGGAAGACGGCCGTCCAGAGGTTGACGCGCCGTTCGACGCGAAGTAGCGGGTACTCCTGGCATATGGGGACGAAGCTCAAGCCGTGGCACTCGGGGTTCGACACGGCCGGGTAATCCTCCTCCAGGACCAGACGCCGCATGTGCCCGGCCGCCCGGGGCCTGCTCTCCACGAAGCGTATCGCTGCAGCCGCGGCCGAGAACCGGCCACGGTGATCGGGCTGTCTGCCCTTCTCGCGCGTCCCCAGGACGCATTCCATCTCTTTCAGATCCTTTCGCCGGGGGATCGCCCATGGCGGGGGCCTGTAGTACACGAGGTCGACGGGGTCAGGCACGGACGGCAACGCCTCGGACACGACCCGGGCGAAGCGGTGGTTGTAGAAGCATATGACCTGCAGGGCGTACTGGACGAACTCGCGGTAGAGCGAGGGCGGCTGGCCCCAGGGGCCGGGGGCGCCGACGGCCCGGAGGATGAGCTCGTCATCGTTGACCATCGCCATGACGGGGGCGAACTGGGGGTAGAGACGTACTATGGTGTCGTAGGACTGGTCGGTGATGCAGGTCCTGATTTCTCGGTAGAGCATATGCTCCCGGTATCGGTGCATGCGCTGCATGAGCACGTCGAAGAGCCGGGCTCTGGCGCGCGTGGCCTCGTCTTCTGCGCCGACGGTCCTGAAAGTGATGGTGTTCGAGCCGAGTGCGAGCCCCCTTGTTTCCCCGGCGATGCGCTTGCAGGTGAGTGTGAGATCCAGGTCGATGGGCCCTTCGCCGGCTCTTCTCCTCAATTTGTCGGTGTGAGGGTTGTGGGCGTAGCCTCCCTCGACCGCGAAGTATTCTCTGTAGACCATGTCGCGCAGCTCGTACGGGAGGCAAAGGAAGCCCGAAACTGCTGGGGTGGTCATCGCCAACGTGGAGTCTGCAGTTGTTCGCCCCATGGTTCGTGGGAAAACGACGACCTGGGACAAATCCAACAGGAGACGGAGCGGAGGAGTGGGCGCAATGGCCATTTATGCTTGGATTGCATTTGGGGAACTGCATAGGGGAATTTAGGCAGCAAGGCCAATATCTGGGGAGCAAGGTTGTTTTCATGCGAATTCCGCGTGTATTACATGGGATAGCGCTTACTTGTGTTTTGTTTTACAAACTTTTTCCCCAGCTTAGAGGGTTGACTCATGAGGCCATTTTCCGCTCGGGGATGTAATTCCACAATGTTGACGATAAATCAAGTCCATACCACCATGGCATCCCCGCCGACTGTCAACATGAACTGCATATGAGTCTCACAATCCGTGAGCGAATGGACTCTCCACCTGAGAAATGGAGTGCATGAGATCTAAAAATCTCTGAGCACCCCAGACCGTAGAAAACCTAGCGCATGGCCATCCGGAGTGTAGCGTGAGCGAGCCAATGTACCCGATGGATAAACACTTTGATCAACACCATACCGTATCTCGCGGAACACCGACCAAGAAAAGAAACCACGACATGAAAGAAACGCTTTTTGTTTGTTTTATCTTCAAAACAGTATACATGTCCCTTGGCACAGATTCGTTGTCTGTCAACCAGCCCATCATATATACATACACTTGTCTTACTCCCAGCTAACAGGCACGTTCCACACCCTCCGTCCCTTCCCGTCAAATGCCCTTTGGGTAACCTCCGCATCCCGCTTGGCGACGACAAGCCTCTCCTCGCCGACGGGCAGCACCACGTCGATGCCCTTGGCAAGCCAAAGGGGCGACCAGCCTTCCTTCTGGCCTTCCGTGACAGCAGCCACGACCTCGATAGAAATGCGCTCCTCGTCTACAATCTCGTAGCGAACGGTGAACTTGTACTCGGCCGCCACCTCACGGCTGATTCCGTCGTCCTCGTACCAGCTGTCCTCGAACACGACGCCCTTTGCGTCGTCCGACACGGCGGCCTCGGGGTCGGAGCCCGTGGCGGCCGCACCGCGCAGGGCAGGCGGCGGGAAGATCTCCAGCCCGCGCCAGTCATCCTTGGCCTGGTTCGGGAACTCCGGGTCTTGCTCCTCGCGGGATGTCGTGTCCAGGGGCTTGCCGACGGGCACGGCCGAGCCGATGCGCGCGATGACGGGGATGGAGTTGTACCACGGCGACAGCACCGTGTGCCACTTGCCCGCCTCGAACTGTTCGTACGGCGCGTTCGTGTTCAGGAACCCGAAGTCGCTGCCGTCGCCCTTCTTGGGGAGGTACACCCTCGCCGAGTCGGCGCCGGGCTCGTAAACTCCGCCGATGACCAGCGCGTCGCCGAACCAGAACTGCGTGTCGCCGGACTTGATCTCCTTGGTCCACACCTCCGGGTCGGTCTCGTAGCCCCAGCCGGTCCAGCGTTGCGGCGGGACGGCGGTGTGGTGGGCGCGGAGGTTCTGCGAGTAGGTGTAGGGCACCAGCTCGTAGCGGCGCTTGATGGCGGCGCGGATGATGGGGGTCGCGGTGGGGTACATCCAGGGCTCGATGACGCCGCCGATAAGGTTGTCGGCGTCGCTGGTCTTGAAGCAGTTGATGGCGAAGCGGGGGGAGTGAACACCGAGCTGGATCCAGCGGACAAGGTGCTCCGGGGTTGGCTGGGGACCTTCGAAGCCGCCGATATCGTGGCCGTAGCACTGGGATTTATCAGCATGGATGCGAGATATTAGACGTGGATTGGGGCACTTACGTGGAGGAGGGAGAAGCTGGCGTTCAGAGCCAGCGAGTTGCCGCCCTTCATCGACTCCCAGGCGGTCACGTTGTCGCCACTCCACGAAGCACCGCAGTACTTCATGGTTCCGGCCGTTGCGCTTCGAGTAAGGACCAAGGGGCGCTCCTCCGGCTTGCCGTCGACGGTGGCATCGTGGGAAGCCTTGCCCATGAGCTCGGTGTGGATTGCGCGGCCCCAGATGCCAACGTCTTTCCTGCTCAGACCCTCTGGGATGGGGACCAGGTCCGTCCTCTCCAGGGCACACTGCCACTCGTCGTCGGGAACGGTGTACTCATTGTTGTCGTTCCACGCGACGTCGATGCCGACCTTCTTCAGGGCCAGCACGCCGTCGTACCACCACTGGTAGCCGGCATTGCTGGTAAAGTCGATGTGGCTGCCTTCTCCGCTCTCGCCGCCGCCGGCGCTCCAAAGCCTCGTCACCGCAGTCTGGTTGGTGGAAGGGTCCTTGAAGAAGGCGCCGGCAGCGGAGAGCGCCTGGTACTCGGGGTGGGTGGCGAGCACGTACGGCTTCACGTTGGCGAGCAGACGAACGCCGTGCTCGTGGGCCTCGCGCGTAAAAGCGCGCGGCTCCGGGAAGCGGTGCCTGTTCCAGGTAAAGACGTTGCGGGTCTTGGGCTCCGTCTCGGCGACGGTGTACCCCGAGCTCATCTGGAAGGCGGAGCAGGGGATGTCGTGCTTCTCACAGTTCTTGATGAAGCCCATGATGGCGTCGTGGGCCCGCGGGGTGTCCATCATGCTGTACTTCATGCCGCCGCCGATGTAACCCATCATGTAGCGCGGCACGCGCAGCGGGAACCCGACGAGCTCCGCGTACGAGTGGACGACTTCGGCGACGGTCTTGCCGACGATGAGGTACTCCTCCAACCCGCCGTGGGATTGGCGGTGCACCTTGTAGGCGCCCCACATGCCGTCAAGCTCGGAGCCGATGGACCAGGTTGAGCGGGAGTGGGCCGTGGAGAAGATGCCAACGGCGCCCTCCGGAGTGACGTTGATGAGCAGCGGGATGTGCTTGTACAGCGGATCCGTGCGGTAGGCGTCGTATCCAAAGGTGTCGCTTGCCGAGATCATGAAGCCACGGCCGCTGAGGTCCATGGGCGCCGCCTTCTCGCCGAGGCCGACATGGAGGGTGCCCTTCTTGTAGACGGAGTAGTGGGCGATGCCGGGCCCGTCGGCGGCGTAGGAGCGGAAGGGGAGGTCGGCGTGGATGGGCTTGCCGGCGTCATCACTGCCTAGGTAGAGGGAGACGATGGGGGTGGTTCCCCATTCGATGACGGCCTTTGCGGCGGAAGTGGTGAAAGACTGTGTGTTTTCTGATGTCTTGGTCTCAACGTCCTTGGGAGCCGATTCTGGACTCGGCCTTTGGACACTGGGGAAGGGAGGAAGGGGACGGGTTTCGGAGGTGACGGTTGTGCGGAAAACGGTTGGCCTCACGACCTCGAATGTGAATGTGAAGGGTTCTGTCTGGCTGTCCGAGGACTGCAACTGGAGTGCCGCTGCGGAGAGGGCTCCCTTGGCCTCTTTGGGCGCATACTTGGTAGGGATTCTTTCGTTTTGGAGAAGCATATTGAGAATGGATGGCTTATCCTTGGATGTGATTATTCAAATTCCAATCCTTCAGTGAGACAGACGATGGGCACCGGTGTATGTATGACCCTTTTATTATAGACCGCGGGGACGTCTCGAGGTGGGGTGTGGATGTTTTGAGATTACGTGCGCGGGAGGTGAGGGGAATGGGAGCCGGAGGCCGGGACTAGCAACGAGGTCCAACTTCTCGGGGCTCAGCCGATGTCGCATCGCGGGTCGTTCATACGGAGACCGAGTGGCAGCAAATGCTAATATCTTGGCTTACACGAGACCATCGGTGTGACATGCGATGCCCTGTGAGTACGACTCGACCAGCGGCCTTGGCTGGATTCATCTCGTGAGAATGGTGCCCCGAGTTGATGCCCACGGCAGATGCCACGGGGCGTGTCATTGGAGAGGCAGCTTCCCCGAAGCTGCGCCCATCCCCACATAGTCGGACGGATCAAGGATGCAGGCGGGGGAGACTTGAGGCTTGATGCTCTGGTCGTGTGTCACGGAGACGGGACAAAGCCAATGGGCAGCGTCATCTCTGACTCGTGGGTGGAGGTGTTGTCGCAGCCATGGTGGATTGACGCTGTCACGTTGCGAAGTGAGCCGACCCGAAAGCAGTAAGAGGCCGCTCGAGGTGCCGCCCCAAAAGGAGAAGCAAGCCGCTGGCAGGAGGCGGGGGGGCGGGAAGAAGTCGGAGACGAGAGTTGGAGTCGGCCCACATGGTGCTCGCCAGGCCCAGGGTCGAGTATTAATTAGCTAGCGTGTATGCGTACCTAGTGCGCTACGGAGTCCAGACACTACAGAGTATACCTACATTCACTACACGAAGCAGGCATCCTTTGTTTTTGTTTTTTGCAATGGGCAATCCTCGGCATTTCACGGCCACTTAAGCGCGTCTCTCTCCTGCTCGGCCATGTTCCGGAGGCCAACTTGATCTTGTCCTCGTCTACGTACGGATACTCTGAACGGGGAGGGATACATGGGCATCATACGCTGACTAACACAGTCATGATCATGTAGGGAGCGGTACGTATACGCAGTACGTACTATGGCTCCCCCGCACTTGTTCCTCCCTCCTTCCCTCTGTTCCCAGCGCCCTCCCCCGTTTCCACCTTCCCCCAACGAATCCCCAAGTTCCCCGCGCGGAGAAGTCGCACCCAATTCAGAATTATGTGGAGGAAGGGGCCCTTTTCCAACGTCGTCTTTCGTCCTCGCCGCCCGCCGCTCAGACTGAACCCACCACAACGAACTATTCCGACCACTCGTCATGCCTCAGACCTCGGGTTTCTCCCCGCTGTCATGGCCTCCCATGTCATGTTACGAGACCAGTCATCCGACCATACCTATTGTACATGCCCTCACTGGGTGAGAAACGGGACTCGGAACGTGCATTGATTCGGTCCGCCCCTGTCATCGTACAGCACCAGATGGACTGTTGCTATTCCCCTCCCGGAGAGGTTGCCACGGCCAGTCACCGCAATGCCAACGCGGCACTGGGACAGTCGGCTTCGTCCGGTCCAGTATCCCTACCCTCATCTCGGCACATTTGCAGTTGGCCCATGTTAGGCCAATCAGAAACCGCTTCTCGTCCCTCTTTTGACCTAGCAACTGCATGGCTTTTGCGGCTCCGAGTCGTCATGGAACGTATCTTGGCCGATTTTCCTTGGCAGAGCTCCCGAAGCCTTGTCCCGATGCTCAGAGATATTGCCAGGAACCACCCCCCGGTCGATTCTCCTCGGCGACCGACTCGTAGACTCCAGTCACCCGAAAGGTCTTCGGACAAATGCCGCCCATATCTCGATTGTCCTTCCTGCATCTGCCATCTTTGACCCCGACCAGTCCTGAACCTGAGCTCTTGCTGCTGAAGAGGGACCATCCGCTACAACAACAGAGACAACAAAGACACAATGGCTACCACGGAAGAGGCCAACAAGACGCCCGTCGACCAGGTCGAGCACGCTCCTCCCCAGCCGCCCTCTAATAACCACCGTCGTGATGCCGCCGCAGACCTCCTGGGGAAATCAGGCGCCTCGCCAGAGGACCGCGTCGTCGTTACGCCCGCCGACAACTCGCGTGTTCTGCGTCGGATCGATCTGATCATCCTCCCCCTGATGCTCTTCGTCTACTTCCTCCAGGGCATCGACAAGTCCACCCTCGCCTACGCCTCCGTCTTCGGTCTCATCGAGGACACGAACCTGGTCGGCGACCAGTACTCATGGCTCGGCTCCGTCGTCTACCTCGCCCAGCTGGTCATGCAGTTCCCGCTGGCCTGGCTCCTGGTCAAGCTGCCCATTGGGAAGTTTACCAGCTGCATGGTGGCCTTTTGGGGCGTCACGCTGTCCTGCATGGCCGCCGCCCATAACTTTGGTGGCTTGCTCTCAGCAAGATTCTTTCTCGGGGCTTTCGAGGCCAGTGTTGCGCCCTCTTTTGTCGCCATAACTCAGATGTGGTGGCGGCGACGCGAGCAGACACTGAGAATCAGCTACTGGTACGCCATGAACGGCTTCACCAACATGGTTTGTGACCTTCCGTCCCCGGATCTCCCGGCTCGTCCCCGCTGACTTCCCGCAGTTTGGCAGTCTCATCACCTACGGCCTTGGCCATATCTCGTCCCCCCTCAAGGAGTACCAAGTAGGGCCCCCAATACCAGGCCCCTGGTTACAAGCACTGACAACAGCCAGATCATCTTTCTCTTCTTTGGCATCATCACGGTGGTCTTCTCCGTCGTCATGTTTCTGTACATGCCCGACTCTCCCGTCGAGGCCAAGTTCCTCAACGACCACGATAAGCTCATCGCCATCGAGCGCCTGCGCATGAATCAGCAGGGTGTCATGTCACGCGAGTGGCGTTGGGACCACCTGAAGGAAAGCATGCTGGACATCAAGACGTGGTTCTGGTTCTCACTCGTCTTTGCCATCTCGTACGTTTGCCCATGCCCGCTGCCATCCCAACCAAATACTGACTGACGGCCTTGAAGCATTCCCTCTGGCGGCATCTCCACTTTCGGCCCCCTGATTGTCAAGTCCTTCGGCTTCGACTCTTTCCAGACCATCCTCTTCAACATTCCCTTCGGTTTCGTTCAGCTCGTATCCACAGTCGGAGGCTCCTGGATTGCCACCAAAATCCACAAAAAGGGCCCCGTCATCGCCGGGCTCTGCGTCCCTCCCATTGTCGGCTGCGTCATGTTGATGGTCCTCCCCAATACAGCAGGCAGGAGAGCCGCCCGTTTGGGGGGATACTACCTCATCTCCGTCTACCCTGGTATCAGTACGTATCCTTCTTGTTCACTACCCCGATATGGGCACCCATACTGATCTTTCCACCCAGCGCCCCTCATCTACTCCTGGTCCGCCGCCAACACCGCCGGAGACACAAAACGGAAATGCACCTCCGCGGCCCTTTTCGTGGGCCAATCCGTCGGCAACGTCGTTGGACCCCTTCTCTACAAGCCCGCCGAGGCTCCCAAGTATACCCGCG
Organism: Colletotrichum jinshuiense; assembly: GCF_051148585.1. Lineage (NCBI taxonomy): Eukaryota > Fungi > Ascomycota > Sordariomycetes > Glomerellales > Glomerellaceae > Colletotrichum > Colletotrichum jinshuiense. Next base: position 3,221,443 of record NC_139313.1, read on the forward strand.
GTCTGACCTCCAACCTCGTTCTCTACTGTGTCATCGTGATGCTTGTCGTCGCGACAAGTTTGTACCTCGCCTTCCTCAATCGCTCGCACAGCAAGCGACGCGTTGCCATGGGCAAGAGCGCTGTCATCATCGACACCAGCTTGTTTTCCGCCGAGGAGGCGGAGAAGATGAAGCAAGCGGGACAGTCTACCGGGGATAATGGGCACGAATTGACTACTTCCGGAGAGGAGAACGTGCAGGACAATGTCGGCGCGAGGGCCTTTGACAATTTGACGGATCTGGAGAATGAGGAATTTGTATTCGTGTTCTGAATGGGGTCAAATATGTATATGGCCGCGGCTCAGAGAAAACTCAAGGCAGAGAGGCCGCTAATACAATGAACTGTGCTTTTACTACCATGACGCCACGAGATACTAGTCCGGATCCATGTGGCTGGGGGTGGCTGTTTTAAAAAGGGGTCGCATCCTTGCTTGGGCTGACAGCTTGCCTTGTTGTGTAGTACATTCATGTTATAAGCCAGAAGTCTGTTTAACCAAAATCGGTCATCATATGTATCATTCTCATCATTAGGGGGTATTTCTATTAATGTTTCTCTCGAGGCCGAGGCCCAGCCCTTCACCGGTTCTGTGCGATCCAATCCTGCACCATGCCCCGGTAATCGGTCGGCGTGTACGACTCGAACAACTCGGCCCACTTGCTCTGCTTCCGCTGCGTCTCCGCGCCGACGTCCCCGAGCAGCATGTCCCAGTACGGCAGCTGGTCAAACACCAAGTCCGGGTAGAAGCGCCCGTGGCCGTACGGGGCGCGGTGCTGGGCCCACCGCTGGAACAGCGCCGTCTCCTCAAACACCCGGCCCGCGCGGCGGTCCCTGTCAAAGTTGGGGATCTTGCCCTCGAAGTAGGCCAGCGCCCAGAGGCACTGCACCTCCAGGCGCATGATGTTGGCGAGGTTGCTGAATACGCCCAGGAACACCAGCGAGCGGTCGTCCTTGGCCGCGAGCCCCGGCGGCGCGATGCCGCGGTACAGGCGCCACGGCGTGTACGGCACCTCGGCGGCCGCGCCCGGGTTGAAGGGCTTCGGCTTCGAGGACGAGGGGCCGAGGAACGGCCCGTCGAGCAGGCGCGGGAAGCGGTTGCCGATGGCGCGGTCGGCCTTGGCGTTCGTCTCGTTCCAGAAGGCCTCCTGCTTGGGGCCGAGGGTCGTGGTCGGGATGCCGAGGTCCGAGTGCAGCGACGCGGGCTCGAAGTTGATGGTGGGCTTGGCGGAGAAGCCGGTCGACGCGACGAGGAGGTCCGCCGAGAGCGTCGTGCCGTCGGCGAGGTGGACCTTGTGGTCCGAGAGGTGGTCGATGTCCTCGCGGTAGATCTGCACCGTGCCGTTGCGGACGTACTCGAAGAAGTCGTCGTCGAAGCTGAGGATGCCGGAGGCGGTGCCGTACCTGCACGTTGTCAAAGTCAGTTCAACCCGAAAGTCTCAAGATAATTTTTGTTCCGGCGAGAAAGAAAAAAAGATAAAGTCCAGAATGAACAAGAAAGGAAAGACAGAAAAAACGTACCAGAATTGGTTTTGCTCGGGCTGCAGGATCTTCGTCTTCTCGTCCGTCTGGTACCCGCAGTCGTTGATGGTGTCGTGGCGAATCAGACCCCAAAAGGCCTTGCAAACGACCCTCCCCAACGCGTTCTCGTGCAGGAACCGGCGGATCCACGCGAGGCCCGACATGTCGGGGAAGACGCACGGCGACATGAAGGCGCAGATGCGGCGGGTGACGAGCCTCTCGCGCCAGACCTTGAAGGGCCCGAGCTGGGTGAAGGCCGGGGCGACCCACACGGGGCCCCGCCCCGAGCGGCGGATCAGCCAGCGGACCTTGTGGCCCGTGGACGCCGCGAGGTGCACGGCGTCGTAGGCGGACTTGCTGCCGCCCAGGACGGCGACGGTGGCGACGTCGGGCGAGGAGAAGAGGGAGGCCCGGGGGCCGAGCTCGGACGAGTGGATGATGGGCGCGGCGAAGTCGTCGGAGCCGGCGATCTCGGGCATATGCGGGACGGTGAGCACGCCCGTGGCGACAACGAGGCGGCCGCACGACACCGTGTTCGCCCCGTCGACGCCCTCGACGTCGACCCGCCACTCGCCCCCGTCTTCGGGCCGGGTGACGCGCACGACCTTTGTGTTGAGCCGGATCTTGTCCCAGACGCCAAAGTGCCTGGCGTACGCGACGAGGTACTCGTGCATGGCGGCGCCGGGGACGTGCTCGCCGAGCTTGACGCCGAACCTCTCGGGCTCCATGGGGAAGTCGGAGAAGTCGATGGCGGAGACGAGGTTGTTGGTCTTGAGGTTGGGGTAGATCTGCTCCCGGGACCAGACGCCGCCGACGGAGGCCCCGGCGTCGAGGACGAGGACGTCGGCCGCCGGGTCGCGCTGGAGGAGGGTCTTGGCGGCGCAGAGGCCGCTGGGGCCGGCGCCGATGATGAGGGTCTCTACAGTGGGCGCCATATTTCGTCTGGAAGGGGGGACTCAGGGGATCTGCGGTAGCACATGCGGCGAACTGCACTGGGAAAAAAGGGGGCAGAGAACGTCGTGGATGGGCGGGACGGGGGATCATTTAAGTGCAGTTGCATGATGCCATGCAACACGCCATGCATTTCTCCAACGCCATGCTTCGGGGACGCCCTCCCACGAGGGGGCGGAGAGAGTTCAGGCGTCCCGAACTCTGCCAGAGCAGAGAAAATGGGACGCGTCTGGCTCGAGATAGCCAACCCGGATCCAGCGTCAGCAGTTGCCAGCGAGACACGAGCCAGACGTTTTGCAGAAATGAGGCGTCGACGGAGGCAGTGAGCTGAGAAGAGGCGTGTCGCGGGCTAGCGTCAGATTGGGGATAGAGCTCCCAATGGCTCATAAGCTGACATGTCCCGTGTGTTGCGCCCGGCGGTACCCAATCATCGAGGCCCCGGCCGTACAGTCGAGCTCTTGGTGGTTGCGCGCGCCACACGAACTAAGGCGTGCCGCGGCATCCGTACTAATTTAGAGACCCGTTGCGCTGGAATGGGCTATCACAAGTTCGGCGAGGCCGGCGCAGCTCTGGCCCGCGAAGGAACGGGTTTGTGGCGTGAAACCATAGGTTCCGCGGCCCGGGCTCACTTTTGCGGCTGATGTGAGAGAGCGAGAGAGAAGAGGAGGAGCGTGGCGTGGCGTTCTAGAGCAGGAGCCCCAGACAGCTGAGGGGAGAGTTTGTCCCAAATGTCTCAGCCCGTGAGAGTGCTGGAGAATGAGGGGGATTGAAGTGGCTGCCGGGAGCGTATGGGACGAGAGAGCGTTTGGGGTGGAATTGCCGTCGTCCCGGCGAAACTCGCACGCTCCCCTCCTCTGCAATACCGGTATTGACTGCGCTGATCCCAAAGGCTATTCAGAGGGGGTCAGGTGACTAAACTGTATCGGCTTTTCTCGTTGTAGCCTGGACGATCGATGGGTTTTTCTCATCGTCTGTTGAGGCGTTTTTCACGTGGTCATTCTCCAACTTCACCAGCGAGACGCCGCTTTCGGGGCTGAACGGAGAGCGCAAGCGTTACCGGTAGTGGCTCCCGAAGCTTTGCATCCCAGCATCTCCGTGGCCATGGTACCGGTATGGTTGAGTCCAGCCGCCGTCTATGCTAGCGAGTGGAAGGAATGGGATTTGCCAGCGTGTCGCTCTCGTGAGTCTTCTGCTTGGCAGGGACGCGCCACGTGTTGGCGGTCCAGAGACGTCTGGGACGTTTGGTGGCTGACAGGGAGCCTCTAGCTGGGATACTGGTGCCGTGTTCCAGACCGGGCGGCGGATGTACGCCGCCAGCAAGCAAGACCCTGAGCTAGACACAGCAGCACGGCTACTGCACGTTGCCCTTAGCTCCCAAGCGCTTGGTAGCAAATGAGATGGGGCGGGGAGAGGAGGCGAATTAGCCCCTCCCTAAGCTACTTAACCCTCAGACACAAGAGAATCCTGTCACGAAACCTGTGACTAAATCGGTCGGCATCGGCCCTGATGTGCTCTCCATGGAGGCGGACGTTCTTCAGGACGGGAAGACCTCTACTATAGGCTGTAGAAATGAGTTTGGAGATAGATGCTTTCGGCTGTATTGGCTTGCATTGGTAATGTACAGTGGCTTGATTGTGCGAGGGAGCCTCTCGAACAGTCTAAACCGACGTCCAAGATTACTCTATGGCAACGACAGAAATCATAGACCCAAGCTTTGGGGAAGAACGTCAATAATGCCTATGATAGAGTCCCGGCCGAGTTGGAGGGTCGCCAACTTCTTGAACAAACGTCTCTGGGGTTTGGCAAGAGGTAGGCTATGGATAGGGGGTGGATCTCGCCGAATGATCTCTGTATTCGGAAGCTGTGATACGGTTTGTGTAGAAGAGATAGGGAAAGGTAGGCAGCGGAAGCAGCAGTTGAAGATATCACCGTTGGTAGCCCGGAGGTAGAATCTCCGGGCCCGACTGCTGCCGCTTCCCGCAGCCTGACCGCCTGACCGCCTGACCGTATTCTGGCTGAGTAATCCGACGGTATCTGTTGGATTCAGATGAGGAGCAGAATTACAACACCAACAAAACCTCCTCGTAGTTTTTTCTTCAAACTCACATTAGCAAAATTACACTCATAATGTCTCACACGCCGTCACGAAGACCGTCAACAGGCGGCCTGCCGCCTGTCCAGATCCGCCAGCACTCTGTCGTCGAGGAGGCACCAAGCCACGACGGCACACCTTGTTTTACAGCCTGGCTACGCGACGAGATTGTTAAAGTTCCTCAGGGATGGTTGGCGTCAGACTTTTCTATAGACAATACGATTCCCAATCTATCCCTCCAGATCTACGACACAACGCCAGGGTCCAACAACCCAGACCACCTCAAAACCCTAGCCGAGACGCTACATAAAGACACGCGCCAAGAGCGCCTGTCACAATGCCGCGAAGAGGCTGATCGTATCGATGTGTGGGGTATGCCGCTCGCCACCAATACGACTGTGGAGGAGAGAATTGCGAAGTGCAAAGCCCACGTCTTGGCTGAGATTGCCTCGCGAGACAAAAACGGAAATACAGATTTCATTATCCCGCGACTACTAAATCATTACAACATGCAGTGGCAACGAGCTATCGTAATCATCGACCGGCCACGAGCGCTCTGGAACGAGGACGAGGGCGGCTTTCTGGCCGTGTATTGGGATGAGAGCCCTGATCATTCTGCCCGTTTAGTACGCGAGGAAGATCACCGAGTGCCAGAGACAAGCCGCACATTCCGGTGTACTCGTACCAAGTTGGGACAAATGTTGTCGGACATAAGGGGCGCCCTCGAGTAGTTTTATGATAAACACTGCTTCGGCAATGCTCGATAGGCTTTACAAAGAGAATATAGATAATTCATCCCCTATTAGTGTCTCAATTAACTAGGTAAAAATGCTCCAATGTAGATTTTACGCAAAGCCTATCGATTCCTAGCGAGGCAGTATCGAGAGCCAAGTTGAGTTTTAGCCAAGGTCGACGCCACGTATTATTGTTCTTGACTCCGGAGGAACGCAGCCACTAATTACGGCTCAAGCAATCCCACTGGCTCACAACTAGCTCCCATAATCACTCGTTAAATTCTGGTCCGTCTACAGCAATCTGCTGTTTCAACTTCTACATCGTCATTTAGGGCTTTATCAGAATTTGCCTTAGTCCAAAGTATATACCAATGTGTAGTAACTCGACAACCATCTGCTCGGGTTTCCTAGGGGATGATAGCTTCCAGCCTTAAGGTAATGAGTTCACTAATTATTTCAAAGAGGCTAGCCGAAGTTTTCGCTTTAGCACATAACTTCCTCAATATCTTGCTGATATGTCTCTATAGTTAATTTTAAGGGAGTCCCCAATCCTAGGTTGCATATTAATGCAGGCAGAGCACGATCGAAAACCAACACCCATGATTTTTCATCCCAACCTTGGAGCTGACTGGTTGCTGCTTTAATGTGCCAGAGATAGAAGATATACCATTGCAGTCATCCCATATTGAGGGGCATCTCTCGTTTTCGTATATAAATCGATGCTGAACTCTTTGTCATTTGGCCTAAGCTGGCCTGGGCTGACCTGAGCTAGTGGCCCATCCTCGTCGAGCTGAAGGCGGCATGGGGGCTGGAATTGGGCCTCCGTGGCTGTATAAATCAAGAGTCTCCTTTCATGATAAGACAATACCTGCATTGGAGATATCGAGTTGGAATATTCTATGTGCGGTCGTGGCAGACTTTGATATCGCTGGTGTATAAGGAGATCGAAGATGATTGCTTATGCGTCTAATTAGTTGGCTATCAGACTTGAGATACGTCGAAGAATGTATCATTGAGTCGTATGCGTAAAAGAGAGGTGCCCCTCAATGTTGCATGATGTCTACAGTGGCATATCTCCTGTGTCTGACAAGATCATATCCGTTAGAAGGGCCAGACAGGTGCTCGCATCAAATTACCGATAGATGTGTCTAATAGGCCGCTTCATTGCTTTTTCTGTCTACTTTTTAGGTCTTCGACTTCTAGCATTATCGCGCTGTGAGAAGTGAGACGAAAACAACTCTAGAAATGACTATATTGGGTGGCTGCATACTGCCTTGGCGATAATAGCAGATACAAAGCGAAAGATGTGACTGGCAGACTGGGTATGGATGACCCACTTTACTCTCATTGACGGACCAATGGTGTGGGTAGGATCATGATCTTCACCACCGCGTGTACAGATGTGCGGTGTTTCTACCTGCATGGTGCCCAAATGCCCATTCGAGACCAGGAAGCCATTGGAAGATGCGTGGGTGCAGGAAAATGGGGTATGGGAGCCCCCGTCCCACGCAGCCTGATATGAAGCATCTCCTCTCAGCACCTCCACCGAGGCTATTTCTCAACTACTAACCGTCTTTTACTACTCGAATGGGGCCCCCCCAATTTTGCATCTTTCGCGACCAAATGGCGCGACTCCATGCGAGATGATTTTTGTTCCCTTGCCGACTTCACGACGTTGAGAACCCAATCCGATCGCTCGTGATTGAGAACAGCTATGGCCAGCCAGGAGCAGGTAGATGAGCATCAAGACTCAGGTGAAGAATGGTCTGCGGCGCAGTTCAAAAAGCCTCGAATAGATGCTTCTTCCGATGACTATACGGACAGCGATACATCAGATGCCACGACTGACGAAACGGACGATGACGACGATGATGAAGATAGCGATCACTTCGGACCTTCCAACACGACGCGGCTGAGGCCTAATTATGGTCAGCATGGCGCTTCATGCGACTTTGGAGATGAAAATTCTTCCGTTCGTCTCCAACGCAAGGACTACACAGTTGGTTGGGTTTGCGCGCTTCCCAAAGAGATGGCAGCTGCCAGATCCATGCTGGATAATGTTCACGAAGCCATCCTCACTCCACAGAATGATTCCAATTCATACACTTTCGGCAACATTGGCAACCATAACATCGTCATCCTTTGTTTGCCCACGGGGCAATATGGTACCACCTCAGCGGCTGTTGCCGCAAATAACATGGAGCGAAGTTTCCCTTCCCTGCAAATCAGACTCATGGTTGGCATAGGCGGTGGTGTTCCTGGGAAGCACGACATACGACTCGGTGATGTCGTGGTCAGCACCCGTGTGGTGCCATATTTATTTGGCAAAACCGTGCGGGACGGTCGGTTCAAACACACGGGTTGTCTGAGCAAACCTCCGAGCAAGCTTCTTACGGTAGTTTCCAGCTTAGAGGCCGATCGTTTGTCACTCCTTAACCGAATGTCCACAATCCTGGCTCGAGTAGGAGAGTGCGACACCTCCATGAGACATCCAACCGAACCAGACCATCTTTACGACGCTGAATACGACCACCACGAGGGGGAAGAGAGCTGCACCAACTGCGATTCTTCAAGATTAATAGACAGGCCGAGTCGGCCCAACAAAATTCCATGGATTCACTACGGGGTAATTGCTTCTGCTGACCAAGTTATGAAGCACGGGATGACAAGAGATCGCATCGCGAGGGAACACGACGTTCTGTGTTTCGAAATGGAAGCAGCTGGTCTTATGGATGGTTTCCCGTGTTTGGTTATCCGTGGGATCTGTGATTATTCGGATTCCCACAAGGCAAAGCAGTGGCAAGAGTACGCCACTGTGACTGCCGCTGCATATGCAAGAGTGTTACTCTCTGCTACGGAAATGGGCGTTAAGCGGGCTGTGTCGGCAACGTCACAGATTTTCAGTGCTGGTAAGCTTTCAAGGCAAGATTTAAATAGGCTCTGGTTGAGATGTGTCCAGACAAACGAAGACGCCGAAAAGAGATTTCAGAATCTCTGAAATTCAATCAAATCGGGACTCGGCATTCTACCATCAAGCATGCTCTTGGTCAAACATGCCGCTGGCTGGCTGACCACCCTTGCTATAAAGATTGGCAGAACCCTCAAAAGTTTACAGAGCACCATGGTTTCCTATGGATCAGTGGGAAGCCTGGCGCTGGGAAATCGACGATCATGAAGTCTGCTTTTGATCGTGCTTGTAGAGCATCGCGAAAAACTGCAGAAGAGACTACAGTCATATCATTCTTTTTCAACGCCAGAGGCGAAAATCTCGAGAAAACGACTTTAGGAATGCATAGGTCACTTCTACATCAACTTTTCCAGAACCTTCCTGACCTGGAGGAGGTACTTGACAAGGCAATCCCGAATCCTTTGTCTGGCGACCATCCCCAGCCATGGAAACTTCGTATCCTGAAGAGGCTTTTCAGAAAGGCAATCAATAAGCTTGGCCAACGCCGTTTGATATGCTTCATTGATGCCCTTGATGAATGTGCCGAAGACGAAGTCAGAGAGATGTTGTCTTTCTTTGAGGATTTAGGAAAGCATGCATCGCACAAAGGCATCCAATTCTACACTTGCTTTTCCAGCCGGCACTACCCTCATATATCTCTCCACAAGGGTATTAGGTTTGTTCTGGAAGAACAAACTGGCCATAAGAATGACATGCAAGAGTACATGCGACAGAAATTGAACCATGAAGCTTACGATTTGGATAATTCTATTTCAGTCAAACTACTCCAGAAAGCGTCTGGCATTTTCATGTGGCTTATTTTGGTTATCGAAATCCTCAACAAGGAAATTGACCGAGGACGCCTATTCAAGGCAACATTAGAGAGGATACCCTCTGGACTTGGCGAGCTATTCGAAGACATCCTCGGTAGAGATGACAGTAACCAGATCGAACTACGCCTTAGCATCCAATGGATCTTATTCAGTAAACGACCACTTACGCCTTTGGAGTATTACATTGCTTTGATGCTCGGTTTGAACAACGATGGTTGGGATGCAGTGACACTAGACGGGCAACATCAAACTGCAATCCGAGAAGACACCCTTGACCGGTTCGTTAAGAGTTCCTCCAAAGGACTGGCAGAAACAACAAGATCTTCCGAAAACAAGACAGTCCACTTCATCCACGAGTCAGTCAGAGATTTCTTCCTGAAAAGTGACGGGCTGGGCCAATTCTGGCCAGGAACAAGTGAGAACTTTGAGAGCCAAACCCATGACCAATTGAGACAAATTTGCTTCTCCTATTACAAGGACATCACCATCGATTCTTCGATCTTCAGTGGTAGTTTGGGTCCAGGAAGTTCGACAGAAACGGCGACGGCACACAGACAAAAAGTCGCCAACCGATTTCCGTTCTTGCATTACGCAGCTAGTAACGTACTCCATCACGCCAATTGCGCTGTCAGCGCATCTCCGACCAAAGCATTTCTTCTCCAATTCAATGTCCGTTTGTGGATTAGAATCATCAATCTGTTTCATGAGCCCGGCAGGCATCAGTACTCGTCGGAAACAAGCCTATTGTATATCCTGGCAGAGCAAGGCTTGTCATATCTGGTTGATTTGGCTCTTCAATCAGATTCCAACATTGATATATTTGGCGAACCACATCAGAGCCCTCTGGTTGCTGCTATTATCAATGGTCATGACGAAGCGTCCCAAGTAATTCTGCGGCATGTGGAAGGGCTCCGAGATCACCATAACAGCCAACAAGCATATGGGCCAGAAGGCTCTCCTCTGCGACGTGATTTTCACCAAATCCTGAACTATGTGAACGACAGTGGCAAAAGTCTGATAGAAATTGCACTCCGGAAAAATATGATTGCCGTTGGAGACAGACTGCTGCGACTTCGTGCCAGTGATGGTCGCCACGGTCAGAACGGCTTTTCTATATTGATGTCAACTATAGGAGTTGATGGACATTTTGCCATGCAGCTTCTTCTCGACCACGGATACGATCCTAACAGCACGGACGGCAGGGGCTGGCCAGTTCTCCTGGGTACCCTTAACGCGGGCCGTCCGGAGCTTGCAAGGCTGCTTCTTAACTACGGTGCTGATCCCGGGATCACCCCTATCCCAGGCATGTCATTACTTTATATCGCAGCCGATCGAAGGGAAGAATACTTTGCGAGACTCTTGCTGGAACATGGTGCTTCGGTCGACACCACCACCGGTTCTGGCCACCGACCTATAGACGCAGCCATAGCCCGTGGCCATCACGGCCTTATAAATCTACTCCTTGACCATGGTGCTCATCTGGACCATGAGACACTCCGTGTTGCCGTCGCCGAAGGACGTTGGGATATTGCGAAGTTCCAACTATATGGGGGACATTGGTTTGATCATTCATCAATCAACTACATCCCACTTATTATGGAGACGATTCGAGCTGACCGCGAAGACTTCTTAAATATTTTGCTTGACGTAGGTGCTCGGCTCAATAATACTACGTTCCGCTTTGCTATCCAAATGGGGGCCCGAAGTATCTTAGATGTCCATCTAATAGTGGACATTGGAAAAGTTGCCATTATGGAGGAGGTCCGTATAGCTTGGCGAAAGGCTATCAAAAAGAACGACAGAGAACATTTGGACTTCTTGCTTGATTTGCTCACTGCGAGTTATTTTCATGATGAAGATAGAGGTGTTCTATTCGTGGAAGCCATTGGACTTGCAAGCGAGGCAATGATCAAAGTTATTCTTTTAAGAAGCGCCATCTTCCATCAAGTCAAGTACCGAAGCGCATCACTGATTCATTGGTGTGCGTTGCAGAGATACAGCGCGGGAATAAACCAGCAATTAATCGACCAAGGATTTGACATAAACGGAAAGGACTCGGAAGGCCAAACGCCACTTTTCTACGCGGCTGCGTCTGGAAATCAAAGTTTTCTCAACAGGCTGCTTGAGTACGGTGTCAATATTGATCAGGAGTCCAAAGACGGCAAGTCGGCTTTATTTTTGGCCGTGCGGAATGGACGCTTTGGTTGCATGGATATACTGCTCAATTTCGGAGCCAATGTCAACCACACAGATAACAGTGGTCAGACAGTTCTTTTTCAATTCTCATCCCCAAAGCTTCGGCCCATAGATGGCTCAGCGATATCCAGACTCGTTAACGAAGGCATCGATATAAACCACCGAGACAAAAGAGGACGCACAGCACTCCATGTCTTGTGCGACGAACAGAAGCTATCTGGCGGTGTCGAGAAGCTCGTGGAATTGGGCGCCGAGGTTGACACCAAGGACAATGAGGGGCTCACGCCTCTCATGAGTACCTCGAGCAACGGGGCCATTGTTTTGGTAGAGCTATTGTTACGGCAAGGTGCCGACCCGAATGCGACTGACCATCGAGGTCGCACACCGCTGACAATGTTTGTCACATCCGACCGGGTCGTCTTATGGGTAGGGAAAAGACTTGTCGACCATGGCGCAAACATTGCTGCCAAGGACGCAGATGGTGAGACGGTCGTGCAGCTGGCAAGCAGGCTGGGCAAGAAATATCTGTCCTCCTTTTTAGAGAATGAGGCTGCGAAGTGGCTTCGCTTGAGGGGAGTCTCAGGAAGTCACGGCAGTGTTTTGGGGCCTCGGCTGTGCATCAGACAGAATGACACGCTGAGTGTTGATTCCTTGTTCATCAACCTTTTCCAAGCTCCGCGTAGGGTTGAAGGTTCGTCAGATGCTTTTACAAAGTCGTTAACGGAAGCGCATGATCATACGGGATCTCTAGATTAGATTAGAAACATAAAAGAAATACAAGCCACAGGGGCTCTACAGATTTTATCTTCCACGTACAAAGATTACCGACGTAATGTCGAAGCAACAATGTCTGCTTACCACTGGCCACCCTGATCGAGGGCGGGTTTTTGTTCTTATTTCCTATGATATCTAAACAAAGTCCAAGCAAGCGTAGATATATGCCTGATAAAAGTCTTAGACTTAAATACGACCAAGCACAGACAATTCAGTGGCAGATCAGAGACCCAGACATCACAGGATTCACTCTATAGATCAGGTGCATGAATAAGCCGAAGTGCTAAGCGCAGTATCCTCTTTGTCTTTAATTCTCCCAGCTGAGCGAGAGGACTCTGATCAGTTCATATCTATCAGCTATCGGAAGCCCTGACTAGCCTGCCACTAGTCCTCCTTGACTGAGGACAGAGGTTGAGGCCCTGATCAACCCAGCGGCACAAGAGCAGAAGTCTCGAGCGTCCTGGGTAGGCGAGGAAACCTCCTTTTACAGTCATGAGGAATAGGGAGTTTTCTGTCAGATCAGGGCTAGCCTGCACCTGTATGCGCCCCTGATCAAGACTCATGTTCCCCTTTAAGGGGTGTTGTGGTGCTTTCCCTGTGCACCACGACTCGTTCGGAGTCACCTACTATCTCCGCCAACTTTTCTAATAGCATATACTATCTTAGAGAAGAGGCTAGTATAACAAGGGAAAGTACGCCATGTGCTAGTATATTATACGACATATTATCACGTCCTGGTATCTGATGGGATGTCGCACCATGAACCGCCCTACTACAAAGGTTGGGATGTCGTGTACTATCTTGAAAAGAAAATTGTAGTAGCACATTGTGTGCCAGGTACTCTTGCCTCTCAGGACGTAATCATGAGATGGATTAGTGGTATACTTTCTTTACCAATTTGACGTTATCCATGCGATTATAAATTTGGTTATAAACCCGCTAGCGAACAATTGTGTAGTCTCTAGGTGGCTGGATGGAACAATAGAGAACTTTAATAGAATTTTCTTCAGACCCATTTTACTCGTGAAAATTTCTGCAACGCACGTCGGGTGGGCACGGTTTTTAGTGACAAAGTTTACAAGCCAACAACAGTTGCAAGTCTACAATAAACGAATAAAGAATTACAAGGAAAGGAAACAGAATATTAATTTGTAGACGACATAAAAATATTGACCAGCCTGGGGGTCGAACCCAGAATCTCCTGATAACTGATAGATGAATCCCGCTCGTACAATGAACGAGGAACTCAGTCGTAGTCAGACGCCTTGCCATTGGGCCAACCGGCCGGTTGTAGATGGGGTCCCGGTGTGGGATGCGGATCTTGGTGGAGAAACCCGAGACATTTGGAGACTTTGGAGAAGGTTGGTATCATTGTCAAGATGACCAACCAGATTGTATGGCTTTGGTGAGCGTGGGAACGGGTAGAGATAAAGGGAGTGGTAAAGCTCTGGTGAAAATAGAAATAGAAGTCCCAGAGTACTGGCAATGATACAAAAGATGAAGAAGCTGGTCAAAGATGGTCTTGAGTCCACTTATAGGTCAAAGGGTGCCTAGTTGCTTAATTATCACAACATCAGTTCTTGAATAGGTACTCGTCTGGTAAAGGATCTCTCAGTGAGACAAATACTATATTTCGCTGTCGGTAATCTTATCACCAAGTCTCCCTCCTGACCCTGATCTGAGTGCTCATGCTGAGGCTTATACACGCTGATGATCATGACACAGGATGGTTGCTGTTGCAGGCGGGGGTAAAATGGCCCTACTGCTTATGTGCTACCGGGTTGAGTGTTGAACCCCGGCCCAGTCTGATATCCATTTTGAACGAAGCTAACAGCGTTCCAAAATGCTACACAAACCCCAGCGTCTAAGTACATCCCTTTAAGTAACAAGGTGAATACCGTCCATGGTGGCGGTGAGCATTAATGGTCTACGAGAATTAGGAAACTGAAAGTTGAGATAATGATTGAAGAAGCCCCAAGCTTTTTACCGACGAGCTCTCAGCCCCCCTCATTTGACTTTCCTCCTCTTTCTCCAGTTTTAGCCTCCATAAGCTCAGTCTGATTATACTGCCGACTTCCATATCATAGCGCAAAATCCGACCTGATATCATGGGTGTCGTTGGGTTATCCGGCCAGAGTACGGGCCGGCGTTCAGGAAAGGAAGCTTACCCCTCTGGAAATACGAGTTGTGGTTAGGAATGTCGTTACATGTCGAGCAGCATTGGACAAACGAGGACACCAAGTCCTTCCTAAACGCGACAGATATCTGCAAGCCATTCATAGAAGGTGGTCCTGGAGGGTCGGTTGTTTTCATCCATTCGATAGTTCCACGGTAAGGCCTTCATTTCAGAGACCAATTAATGCCGTCTAGTGTCAATGTCTCCAGGTTCATGTCCTCTCAGTCTAGCGGGCCTTTCATTATGTCGCTTTGTGGCACATCGTAACATAGCTTTGGCTTGCCTGTGTCAAATGAATCAGGGATTCGATTTTCTCCCCTTTCAGCCCGGCGATTCAAATCACTTTTACATTGTGGGACAAGGATTTCATGCTTTGCTACCGTACGCAAACAAATACTGGGCGAATCATACAGATAATTAATTACCTTGGACAGAATCAGCCCCAGAAGCTAGGAGAAACAAATTCGCCCGCAGTTGTTGGTCAGTTTATAAATCTCTTCAATAGGCTTGAGTCTTTGTCCAAGTAATTACGAGTGCACAAGCGCAAAAGGCATTCAATTTTGAACCAGGCACCGATTCCTAAGAAATCACATTTGATCGAGGTACAGACACTACGGAGATTGATGTACCTCAAGATAAGCTTGTTGAAGGCGGCCAAGGTACGGCGTCCATCAATGACCCGCAGCGCAATCCCGCTTTCCGCAAATGACTGTGACCGTGGGTCCCAAGAAAAAAAGCAGATATTTAAACCCGGGCATACATACTAACTAATCCTCGATTTCTGACGGGAAAAATGAAGTGGAAACATAAAGTCGCCCACTTCTGTGGACAGGCAAAAAGAATGGACGATCAGGGAATCGAACCCTGGACCTACCGCATGCTAAGCGGTCATTATACCACTAAACCAATCGCCCATGGTATGATCTAGCCCGGACTTGAACCGGAGACCTTCAGTGTGCTCAGCCGAATCGCTTCGAACTGTTAGACTGACGTGATAACCAACTACACCACCAGACCAGGATTGTTGAAAAGATCGGCGAGTTGAGATATTATCATTGTCTGAGGCATAATTCCAGCGGTGTGGGTGGGATGTGTGCGGTGGGGGTTTGGCTTCGAAGCGAGACGGACCCGGCCATGCAGAGGGTGCGGGCCGAGATGCAGGGTGTCATCCAATGGAGGATTGCGTTTGGTGCTGCAGCCAGGGTTTATTGGGTGGAATGGGGGGGAGGAAATCGAGAAAACAACATTCGCGTCTTGTATCCATCCAAAAGCGCATGCCGTTTCTCTCGCAGACCTGGGGTTTAGTTCAGTTCAGTTATGATGCATCCAAGTCGACGTAACAGACCAGACACACGACTCGAGGGGAGCTCCCAAGACGCCATGTTGCCTGGCAGATGATATCCCGCACGGCAGAGAGCGTTGCCATGAGAAAAAGCCTAGCTCTTGTTCCGGGCCGGCGGCCCAGCCAATAGGCGCGTCACAATTCGTGAGCCCGCGATGTGCGAAGTCAAGGGTGGCCGAACCGTGTCGAGCGTGTCGGGCAGGTCGCGATTTGGCCCTTGGTGCAGCCGGTCGCATGCCCGACGGGTTTGTTTGGCAGACCGCGGCTGGGACGGGAACGATTGGCTGCGGCGGCGGTGGGGCGCGGGGCGGGCGGGGCCGGGCTGGGGGTCGAGCTCCATGGCGCTAGGCCGTGATAGGGAATGTGTAAACAATGGCTCTGATAATGATAACAACTTGGTGGGATGAGCAGCACCAGCTCGACTAGCATTACACGGTCTCGACGACGGGTTTCGAGCAAACACAACAAGGGAGCTGGCTGATCAGGGATGTTTATATTGCAGTCTGTCTTTCAGCAGGCCTATTTCTTGCTCCAGTCCCGACCGCAACCCCTCATATCCTAAAGGGTTTCCCTCTTTTCCAACAACAACCACAGTCGCCGCCGGTGCCGAGGACGTCCAACTCCTCCAACTAAAGATGCCCAACGACGACCTTCCCATTGCGCTGCGGCGCACGCGTCGTAGCGTGGGCGGAGCTGCTCCCACAGCCCCGGATGCCTCGTCGGGCGCAACAACAGAAGCACCCTCGACATCCCAGACACCCCGCAAGACAGCAAAGCGACGACGAGTCCGCTTCTCGGACCCGGGCCCCGCGGCCTCGACGCCGCGAACAACCTCGCGCACGTCCATGTCCACCGGCCTGACGCCCATGATCGGCCGCACATGCCTCGGCCGCGGCACGCCAACCATCTCCCGCCGCCACTCGGTGCCCGCCCGCACGCCTTCTGGCAGCGGCATCTCCGTCGCCGCCAACGGGGGCCCGGACATGCCCTACAGCGGCGAGGTCCACTTCCTCCCCCTGCGCCAGGTGCTCGACGGGCGCGTCCAGCGCCGCATCCGCCGCAACGGCCTCAGCGAGGAGATGAACACCATCACCTCGGAGAAGCGCCGCCGCGCCAAGGAGACGCGCGACGAGGTCGACCGCCTCAGGCAGCAGCTCAAGGAGAAGGACGCCGAGATTTACGAGCTGCAGAACGCCACCATCATCCTCGACACGGAGAGGATATGGGAGCTGGAGAGGGAGGTCGAGACCCTCAAGGACGAGCTCTCGAACCGGTCCACCGGCGCCGGCCCGGCCGCCGCGAGGGACAGGAGCTGCTACGACTGGACCCTCGCGGCGCGGGACCCGTTTGCCGACGAGTTCATGGAGACCGACACCATCGAGGCCGTGTCCGTCTGCGGGGACAGGGCCGGCGACGAGACGGCGTTTGGCGACGCGACGATGGCCGACATCGTGTGCAGCACGCCCACGAGGGTGAGGTCGTCGTTCATGACGCCGCCGCTCACCAGCCCCGTCGCCGAAGCGCCCATGACCCCGTCGTCGCACAGGGGCGCCAAGCAGACCAGAGAACCCCATCCGCTGTCGCACGCCGGCGTGCAGGCCAGCTTCGCCGACCCGGAAAAGGAGCAACTCGGGGAGGAGCTCACGTCGCTGCGGCTGGAGATGTCCAAGCTCACCGACACCCTCGACTCGTACTCGGCACTGACCGGCCGTCTCCTGAACAAACTGTCCGCCTTCACCCCGTCAAGCACAACAGACATGGCGGCGGCGTCCCCCATGGACGCAATCGAAAGCCAAATAGGCACCCTCCTCCAGACCGTCTCGGACCGCACGGCGGCCCTCCTCGACCTCAGCGGCTCACTCAGCGACCTCGGGTTCCCCGGGTCCGACGCGTCCGAGATCATCGCCTCGCTCGCCTCGGGCCTGCGCACCGCCCGCCTGGAGCTCGAGTACCTCACGCCGGGCGAGATCGTGCTCCCGCTGTCGTCGCACGGCGCCGAGGTGCTCGACCTCCTGCTCACGCGGCTGCGGGACCTCGCGAAGCGCGCGCGCGAGGACGAGGCGTCCATCGACGAGTACCACGAGCTCGAGCTGTCGCTGCGGCAGCAGCTGGGCGCGCGTGTGGCGGCCATGGACGAGCTCAAGGGCGAGCTCTCGCGCGCGCGGGCGGCGCTGGCGCAGCGCGACGAGACGGTCCGGGAGCTCGAGGTCAGCGTCGACCGGCTCAAGGGCGCCGTCGGCGGGTACGTGCGCGACGTGGCGGAGCTGGAGGGCGTCGTCGGCCGGATGGAGGGCGAGCACCGCGACGCGCTGGCGACCAAGGACGCGCAGGTCGAGGTCGGGCGGCGGGTGCTGCGGAGCAAGGAGGACGCCATCGCGCGGCTGGAGGGCAAGCTCGCGGACGCCGTCGCGCAGGGCAAGTCGCTCCGCCGGCGGCTCGCCGACGCCGAGGACGCGCGGGCCAAGGAGGTGGCGTCGCTGGGCCGGCGCAGCGGGCAGGCGCTCGCGGTGCGCGACGCGCGGGTCGCGGAGCTGCGGGAGGAGGTGGAGCGCGTCAACGAGGGCCTGCAGTCGGCGCACGAGGGCATCAAGAACCTGCGGGTCGAGAAGAAGGGGCTGGAGGGCAAGCTGGCCGAGGAGAGGAGGGCGGCCAAGGGCGTCATCGATCAGATGAAGGGGGAGCTCGAGAGGGTCGTCAGCATGAGCCGGGAGTTTCTGGCGGAGCCGGCGCAGGCGGAGTCGGCCGGAGCACCACCGGCGCCGGTGCCGGACACGCCCGGCGAGGACGGCGGCAAGACGCCGAAGCGCAAGAGCGGCGAGCTCGGCTTGGAGGGCGTTCTGACGTCGTCGCCGCTTGCGGAGGGGACGGTTGTGAGGAAGGGCCTGCTGTCGGGAGACATGGCGAGGAGATCCTCGGCGGGGAGGAAGCGGAGGAGGTACGACAGCGGGCTGGGGTTCCTGGACGAGGACGAGGTCGAGGCGTGAGGTTGCTTCGAGAACCGTGAGCATTTCGCATGGGCGGGGGCGCAATGTACTGCATATTAGGCTTCCCGGGCTTGTCTGACCTGACGACTGGGCGTTTAGGGCGCATGTTCGATCGTTTGCCGCTACCGTGGCGGCGCAATACTTTTTCTTTTGTTGGATTGTAGACTCTTGGTTGCGGAGGGATCGGGCAGCAAAACGGGGCGTTGGAATGTAACAAAATAATACTGTTCTTGACTGCATGCGACCTTTTTTTTTGCCTGGGCCATTGGAGAGGTCGTGCGATGAACTACTTGGTCTCAGAATCTTGAGCTTGTCCCCAGACCGAGACATTCGAGAATCCCCTGCGCTGTTGTCAGTGTTACCCTTCTCGTGCGGGGGACCTTTCTCTTTCTCTCTGCGTGTGTTTCTCTCTCTCTCTCTCTCTCTCTCTCTCTCTGTCTGTCTGTGTGTGTGTGTGTGTTTATGTATGTGTGTCTTTCCTGCTTGAATTATCTATATCATCTTTGAAGCCAGGCTGCACAAGTGGCCGACGAGTGGTTGAACGAAGCGCAGACTTGGTATAGCTCATGGTCCATGTCCTCCATCGCCTCTTTCTGCTAGTTATTGAAGAGCAGGAAACCCAGGTAGCGAGATTGTTCTAGAACCCGCATTTCCACGGCATGGCGTTGTTCAATCGACAACGCTTGCAGCGTGCCCGCCGCCGCCATGACGGTCCTGGCTGTTCCCGCCCCATTCCAGCCGACTCTCTCTCACATATCCAACGCCGCATAGCAACCGGATGCGTGCAACGCCCGGCCGCAACCCTCGATATCTATCATACATGAACACCGAACCAACCCGGCCGCTTCCCATTCAGAAAACTCTCCGTACCCAGTCTCGAACCGTCCAAACTCTCACCCTGGAAGGGTAAAAAAGAAGAAGAAAAAGAGAAAAAAAATCCACAATCGTGCCGGACCGCCCCCAAAAAAACCGTTCCAGCACATACAACCAATCCACCAGCGCCCACCGGCAGCCACAGCAAGGCCGCAGCCAGCCCCAGCCATGCTCCCGCCCAAAGCAAAGTTCGTCCGCGAGATCGAGACCAAGAGGGCGAGCGTCGCATCCTTCACGTCCAGCCCGCAAACCTTGGCTGCGCCCGCGCCGCCATACGCCACCTACTTCGCCGGCGTCCCCCAGCAGGAACGCCTCGGCGAGGGCCTGTTGGCGTGCGATCTGGACGCCGGGGGTGACCGCCCGGGCACACAGCTTTCGGCGCAGAGCGCTGCCAAGGACTTCAGTGTCGTGGGCTATCGGCAGGAGCTCGCCGTGTCGACGGCGAAGAGGCGGAGGCGGTTCACTGTGCTTGCGCTCACGCTGGGAATCGTCCTGATCTGCGGGGCCGGGCTTTTGGCCTTTGTGCTGATGTCGATGCGGTCACACTGAGATGGCGCGGACAAGAAAGTTTAGTCCTCGGGGGTGAGCTGGGGAAAGGTTACGTTGAGAGCGTTGGATGGGGGGGAGGGGGAGAGTGGAGGGATTCCCGTCAATAACATCAAGACCAACTGGCTTGGGGCCGTCATCATAAATACGCGGGTTGGATTTCGTGTTTTGGAAGACTACTTTACGCCCGAACGAGATACTACGAATAACGGAGGACATAATGAGGGCTTGCCGGCTTACGGCGTAAACATTTTCAAAAAAGAATTATATTTTGATCAAACAAACGATGACTAAGGTTTTTTTTTCCCATCTCGTAACGCCTCCGCCCTCTTCCATGTCAATCGACGCCCTGCCATTGACAAACTCCACACACTCCGTTGCGCTCTCGGTCGACCTCGACGGGTATATCATCTCAACGGCGTGCACCAGGTATCTTCTGTAGCCGCAGCTTGTAAAAATTCTCATTCTGCTCACCCACCTTCAAAGATGGCCGCCACCACCATCGGCGAAACGTCGCTGCAAAAGCTTCTCGCAACCCTCACGACCGTTCTCCACCCGGCAACATACGGCTTCGTCACCCTCCCACCCGGCGCAGAACTGCCCCCGCTGTCAGAGACACAGCTCTTCTTCCGAGAGTCCGAAGGCGTCACCCTGGTCATGACCATCGAGGCCGCGAAGGCGCGGGGCCTGGACTATGCGTTCCCTTCAAAGATGATCACCCTGAATGTGCACTCAAGCCTGGAGGCCGTCGGGTTCATGGCGGTCATTGCCACGCGGCTGGCCGCGAAGGGGATGGGGGTCAATCCCGTCAGCGGCTACTTTCATGACCATTTGTTCGTTCCCGAGGGCCGGGAGGTGGAGGCGGTGGAGGAATTGAAGAATCTCGCTTTGGAGAAGAAGAAAGAATCCGAGAGTGGGGCAGAAGGGTTGTCGTAATGTCTCGGACAGGGAACGCCGTGTTCCTGACTTCTCTTCGGGTAACTCATAAAGAACATGATTCTGTATCCGTTAGTACCGATATAAGTAGTGGCAACAAGAGTCCCAATTATATGGCTACCATCGGAATGTATCTGTTGGAATCACAGGTTACCCGTACGGGGGGTAATCGAACGTAATCAAAGGGTCAAACCGGCACTGTATTCTTCTGTATATCTTGTGTGTGTAGAAGAGTAGGTAGGTTGGCAGCAGCAGCAGTAGTGAAGATATCACTATTGGCAGCCCGGAGGTTGGATCTCCGGGTTCCGCTGCCGCGGCCGTTGCCGCGGCCGGCTGCTGCTGCTGGCCAGCTCCCTGTATTCTGGCTGAGTAATCCAACAGTATCAGTGCAGCGTGAGCATGAACGTCCGAGGCGTTTCCACCGCTACTCCTTTGATTTCTCCATGTGGATAAACAATTTGCTGAGAACACTTGTTTACAAGACGTTGCAAAAATCTTTGGTTCACTCCCAATCACCAAAATTCCATCACATGACTCAAGCAATAGTCAATGGGTCGAGAGATGATATAGGGAGACATCGTTGGTTGTTGCATTCTAGGTGTGTATGTAGTTGAGAGTCAGAGTGGAGATATCTGGGCAGAGAGGTCAACCCGTCCGAGCGCTCTGCTCAAAGGGCTGCGGTTGAGATCCATCGACGTTCCCTGCCCAGACAATTACAGCAATAATTAAGATTCAAGAACTTGCAAGGTGTAAAATAAAAAAGACTCGTTCTGGTTGCTGCTCCTCGGACGATTCTTACAACACCCGGGTCCACCCGTTTCAATCTTGAGCCCGAGCATGTCTAGACTGACTATTTCCTCTAAAGTGCAGCAAATGAAGCTTCAATATATGCATGATTGACGCGCTTGTTCCGAGCAGACTAGCACACAAAAGAAAACAAGGCCCCGCGGAGAGCAAACAAGCCAACCCCACTTGTCCAATTCCAACACAGAAATCCTCATTTCCTCTCTACGAAGGGGGGGCCACGATAACCTCCACCGCGTCATGCCCAATACGAATAGAAAACAAACCACCCCGGGACCTCGCAGAGGCGAGACCTTCTGTTCCTGGCGCCCCGCTTCGGAGGCCGGCCTCGCCCCGCTCTCCCGAATCCCAAGTCAAGGAGCGGCTGTCTGCGCCTAGCGCCTTGGCTCGAATATATCCCCGACGATGTCCTTTCCGGGCCCCTGGCCGGTGGTGTCAAGCGACTGCTGACACACGCGCACCAATCTTTTTTTCCCGACTGCAATCTCCTCGCTTGTCGTGGAAAGAAGCTAGCCGCAACCGCGCCATAGCGGTCCTTTAATCTTTTCTCTACGGCGTAGCAACCCCGCTTCTGCTCTTTTAATTCCGTCTCTACTGATTGCGAATGACAAGGGGAGCCGCTGTGCCCAGCCAGGATACCTCTGCCTTGAACGTAGTGTCTGGACTCCCCCCTCCCCAGTCCGGAATGGCTTGTCCTTTGAGTGGTTCTAGAATGTGAGATCAGTCTGCCTTTGGGCTCGGTCCACACGACATCAGAGCGGGCTCGCGTTAAATTTGTGGAGAAGACAGGGAATTGGGTTAGGAAATATCGTGTCATATCTACCCTCTAGTTCGGGAAAGAAAGGCTTCAGCTAGCTGTATTGTACTTATATTCTGTACTGGCCAGCTTTCTCGACCACAGCCCGTGACTTTCTTTCCCCAGTCTCTCTTTTTCTCTCTTCTTTGGTTTCCCAGTCTGAAGTGTGTTTCCGGGACTTGACTGGTTCATGTTCTGAGCAGTGCTACAAACAACTAAACCAAGCTTTACATTCGTTTTACTTGTTTCCGTCATTCGTTACATTTAACATTCATCTTGGCTCGTTCTCTGCAAAAAAAAGGAAGACCCGTTGTAACCAGTCCAACCAATCCGTTCCACGCGATACCACCACGTCCATCCCGATAGCCGCAAAATGCCTTCCTTCACCTCCTCCGCCGCCCTCTTGGCCCTCGCGGCCTCTTCGGCGCTCGCCCTGACCTCGACCTCGGCCCAGTCCGACCTCGACGGCTCCGTCTGGAAGGCCCTCGAGGGCAGCCAGTCCCAGGCGCGCCAGGTCGTCGGCCCGCAGCTGCGCAACCGCCCCGTCAAGCGCCAGTCCGGGTGGAACCCGCCCGCGGCCCTCGCGACGCCACTCACGGAGGTCTGGGAGCACTACGAGAAGACGTACGAGGGCGCCGTCTTCGACAACAAGCACTGGGGTTGGGACCAGCTCATGGCCAACAACGGGTGAGCGCGTGCCCCTCCCTCCTCCCTCCCCTGCCCCCTCGGTTTCCGCGCAAGAATCCCCGTATCATAAAGCGAGCACCGTGGCAAAACAGCCTCTAGGTCGCTTCAATGAGCAGCCGTAGAGACAGGTTGGCGTTGTTGGACAAACTGCCCGGCGAAAGGATACTGCGCATGCCCCTCACTAACACGTACTTCCAGCTCTCTCAACATCTGCGTCCGCTGGGACTCCACCGCCTCCGTGACCGCCGCCCAGCGCACCAAGATCGCCTCCGTCTACGCCGCCCAGTACCAGAAGTGGTTCAAGTGGGTCTACGGCTTCGACGGCTTCCCCTTCGCCAACATCGACGTCAACATCGTCGGCTGGGCCGTCAAGGACGCCTCCCTGCTCGAGGGCTCCACCGACGGCATCGACGTCTACACGACCTACAAGGACTCCGACGGCGTCCCCGCGTGCGCCATCGGCTGCCAGGGCGACGCGCACCTGGACGGCGACTACAGCGGCTGCGAGGGCGGCGCCGCGAGGCACTTTGACCAGTCGCTCTGGCTCACGGACGGGCTCGAGGGCGGCTTCGGCTACAGCTGGGGCCAGCAGGTCGGCCGGGAGTACATGCTCAACAACCTCGACTCGGAGAACATCCATATCTTGCTGCATGAGATGGTGAGTCTTGGGCATGGGAGACGGGGTCTGGGATTTGGAGGCCGGTTGTGGGTGGGCGAACCTTTGCTGACTTGATGGTTTGTTAATTCTAGGGACACACTTTTGGCTTGGATGATTGTAAGTCTCCCGACTCGTAGACACGCATCCGCTCTTCAAGGACTCGTTTGCTAACTTTTCCCCATAGTCTATGGTATGAGCCCCCGACGCTTGGTTCTTCTGGTGAACTACGAGGGAAGACCTGAACACAACTGACAGAAACTTAGACTGGACCCCGACCGACGAGTCCAAATTCATCATGCTCGCCGGCTCCTCCATGGAGATCACCGAGTTTGACGGCTGGATGTACCGCAACTGGTGGTACGAGCTCTCCAAGGGTCGCGGCTGGGCCAAGTCGTCCACCCCGAGCACCTCCGCCTCCGCTTCCGCCTCTGCATCTGCTTCCACATCCACCGCGCCCGCCGTCAAGGAAGAAGTCGTCACGAACTCCACCCCCGCTCCCGCCACGACCTCGGCCCCCGCCGCCGTCGTCGTCGAGGAGCCCGCCACGACCACCGCCGCAGCCACCTCGACCGTCAAGAAGCCCGTTGCGGCCACCACCTCCACCGCCAAGAAGCCCGTCGCAACCACCACCGCCCCCGCGGCCGAGGAGCCCGAGACCACCGCCCCGGCCGTCGCCGAGCCCAGCACCCCCGCCACAGAGTCCCCTTCCAACTCCGGCGCCTCGGCAGGGAGGTGGGCCCAGTGCGGCGGCGTCGGGCACACCGGCCCCACGACCTGCGTCGCCGGCTCGAAGTGCACCAAGCAGAACGAGTGGTACTCGCAGTGCCTGTAAGCCCCGACGCCTAACTAAGCCCTGCCGGCCCCGCCGCGGTTCGCGTGGACCGCGTCTCGGGGGAGCGAGCGGCTCGTGTTGCCGGTGTTGTGTTATGAACACCACCGGAGACAACGACGACAGGAGGCATGAGTGAGTGAGACCTGCCCATCGTGGGGCGAGGTCTGCGGGGGGGAGGGGGTTGCAAGCACCAACAGCCGGGTTGGTTCAGACATTGCGCGGGCGCGCAGCATTTTCTTCTCATTTGTGTGTGATTACGCTTCTTGGTATCTATTGCGGGGGCATGGCGGAATAGCGGCAATGCTCTCTGGTACATAGTACATAGTCTTTATTCACCTTCGATTTTGTACCCTTTTTTCTTGCAACTTGGGATGCTTCATCTGGTGCTGATGACACATTCAAGTGTCTATTGTAACCTGCTGCAGCAAACAAGTCCAGTCGTGTCTGTAAGGAAAGCAATCCGAGACTGAGGGTCGTACGTGTGCATACCATGATAATCAGGAGCGGAATCCCCCGTCCGCATCATCGAACGGCGCTAATAAGTCAAAGGTTCACCATGGCATGCAGAAAGAGAGTCAAGTTTGAGTAGAGAGTAGTGTCTATTCCGTATTTCGCCCCGTGGGGCGCACCTCATTTCAACGATGACCGAACCACCTTTACCAACTCACTTTGTCCCGTGTCAACCGAAACCGGAAGACGAATCGCTGCAACAAAGGAAAGCAAGATAACCCGAAACCAATAACGCAAACCAGGGACCCTCGCCCTCGCCCTTGACCCTCCAAAAACAATTCATGAGCACCCCGTACCAAATCACCCCTCAGTCCTTGACGAGCCACACGCAGACGACGGGCTTCCCGCCGGGCTGCCCCGTCCGGGTCGCGTCCCAGCCGACCTCGGCGACCGTCTTCTTCATCATGTCCTTGTCGTCGCCCGAGAAGCACAGGCCCTTGTACCACCTGCCGTTGCCGGCCTGCACGATCTCGAAGCACTTGTTCTTCTTGGGCGCCGGGTTCGTGGCGCCGAACCCGCGCAGCACCTCGGCGAGCGTCGTGCCGACGGGCACGTGGAACGCCGAGAACTGCACGCGCGCGTTGGCCGGCAGCTGCCACGGCGGCGTCGACGTGCGGAACACGTGCACCTTTGTGTGCGCCGCCGGGAAGAAGTAGTTGTAGCCCGGCTCGCACCCCGTGCCGCCCGTCGAGTTGCTCAGCTGCGCCGCCGGGCTGCGCGGGTCGAGCGCCGGCCGGCCCTGCGCGGTGCGCGCGGCCCACGCCGACTGGCCGCCCGGCTGGAGCGGGTACGAGGCGTAGCCGCCCGCGGGCTGGGGCTGCTGCGCGCCGGGCCAGGCGTAGGCGGTCGAGCCCGGGTAGGGGGCTGTGGCGGGATAAGAGAAGTAGGAAGGGCTCGGGTAGTAGCAGTAGTTACCGTAGGCCGCGTAGGCGCCGCCGGGCTGGGCCCAACCGGGGTGCGGGATGTAAGCTTCGCCGTAGCGCGGGAGCTGCATGCCCGTGTTGGGGCCCCAGGGCGGACGGCGGGGGTCCGCGTCGGGCCCGTTCATCGGGTTGGACATTGTGCGAGTTGGATGGCGAGGTCTGTGAGGAGAGTCTAGGCGGGTTTGTTCAGGGGTGAGCGCGGCGTGGCTGCCAGGTGTTTACCCAGTTGCCGAGGCGGTAGTCGAATTCGGTGACCCAGTGGCCTGGGACGGGTCCGGCGAGCAAGGGGTCCCAAAGATGCTGGGAGCTGATCGGGGGCGAGTCTTGTGATGGAGCGTATGCTGAGAATGCTGGGCTGGTATTTTGAGCAAGGTCGAGGCTGCGAGAAAATTGATCTTCCAAGTCTACACTGGGATTTGGGTCTGGAAAAGGGGTTAGCGGCCGGGTGCAGAGGCTTTTATGCGGTCCACCCGCGGGTCAAGCCTGGGCGTCCGACCTGCGATGAATGGTGAATGACGAAGGAGTGGTTATAAGTGACTCACCTCGGTCCGACGATGCGACTGACAGTCCGTCACGGTCACCTCGTGTATCACGCTGGAAGGCGAAGATCTCGGTGCTCCAGACGGTGTTGTTGTGCCGGTCGTAAAAGGTCCCGACGATGAGATAGCCCCAAAAAGGAGGGTCCCGCGAGCAGTGCCAGTACTGGGCGATGATCAGCTTGGTTGCCGGGTACGGTAGGTACTCTGGCGGCTCCTCGTCCGCGATGGGAGGCTGACGGGAAGCCACGGTGACTGTGTTGGCTCGGGTGTCTTGCGGAGACTAGTTGCCACGAGTGTTCAAAGACGATGCGTCAAGATGAGCTTCATCAGGATAAGGTTCGTCAAGATGAGTTTCGTCGAGATGAGCTTGGAGTCAAAATTTCTATGAGTCCCAAAGCGAGGAGTGCTGATGCGTGCCGTGTGTGTTGGCGAGGAAGAGTTGGGCAAGTCATCTTGGGGTTGGATTTATATGGCGGTGGGCAAGAGAGTGATTCAGTGACTCGCAAAAACCTGCGAGTCGAGACCAGAGTCGGCGCAAACTCACTGCGGGCAATCGATGAGATGACAACCTGTGTGATTGTTGAGAGGCACAAACCCACACGCACCGGGCCCCATCATGAGCCCGACTGAGTTGGGATGGATAGCGCGGACACCAGCGTAGTCGAAACGCGTCCGCTGCGAGCGTGATGCACTTTTCCCTTCATGGTATAATGAAATGCATTCACACAATTATGGGCATGATACTGGTAAAGATTTTCATGTTGATATCGTGTTTGTTTGTACCCCAAGGATCGGATCCAGCCAAAGTTGCAACCCATCTGCCTTCCACCTGATGTGTGGCGTAGGTTCATGGCCACAGCGCAGGGTATGTGGCTGAAGCTTTGAAGCTCTGTCGTCTGTTGAAAAAGAACTACCCTTCTTTTGCCCCTTGTCCCAAGCTCCAGCATCCGCCTGCCGCCTGCCCCACCAAGGCGTCGAGCAAATCTAACGTAAAGTGAGACATGGGCCGGGTGCACTAGGGGGCTTCACTGATCCATCGACTAGGAGAGGGAGGTGGATGCTTATTTCCCAGTCTGAGCGGTGGCATGTTTGCTCGGCCGCAGCAAGGGAAGCTCGACGCTTCAAGATTGGCGCTGTTGCTCGATTCCGGCCAGCCAATGGACAACCAGCAAAATGCAAGCTGGTCCTTTGTCCCCACCACGGGGCGTGTGATTGGGCCTTTCCGGAGGTCAACGGCCAGAGCTCCTAATTTCGTGCGGTCGAGGGGAAATGCATCGGCGAGCTTGTGCAGCGTCCAGGTGCAGGTCGAAAGGGATGTTGACGCGCGGGTGGTGCGGTGCATCCGGGTTCGGGGAGCTTCCAGCGTACAGTGAGTGCATCCGCATGTGAGGTGAGATGGTTCGGTCTTGTGGGGCGCATCCGTTGAACCATCGGCGCTTATCTCTGACGCTATCAGCCCCGGCATATCCGTGTTGCTTCCAGTCGTAGTCGAAGGGGGGGCATCTCTGGCGTCATCGGTGCAGAGCTCGCCTGCTACTGTCAACTGATGGTAGCTAGATGCTTCTTGCGGTGGTAATCCAAGCCTTCGCGGGTTGAAGTCGAGGTAGGGTCCCCTTGAGCTCCCCCGCTGGTTGGTGGTGTCCTCAATCAGCCGTGTGTGCTTGTGTCTTTCATCGTCCCGCGTCTCAATCCTTGACCTCAATGTCCTCTTGCACGACCCTCACGCCGGCGCCCTTGACCGAGTTCTTGAGCTGTTCGACCTCGTGCCTCACCATCTTCCGCCTCTCGACCTCGGTCACGAGGCCCTTGAGGTAGACCTCGGCCTGGACGGTGGCGCTGTAGGACATGGCGGTCCAGCTCCAGATGTTGCGCCTCTCGGCATCGGCACCGGCGGCGAGAAGGGTCCGGAGCACGAGCAGGTTGCCGTTGCTGCTGGCGAAGTGCAGCGCCGTGTTCCCGTCGAGGTCGGCCCTCTGCACGGCCTCCTGGGGGCCGGCGGGGACGTAGGTCAGCAGGATCTGCAGCACGGTGTCGTGGCCGCCGCGGCTGGCCTCCATGATGGCGTCGCGCCAGCGGATGTCCCGGCGGAGGATGACCTGGGGTGTGCGTTCGCAGAGGAAGTGGACGACCTCGGTGTGGCCGGCGGCGGCGGCGAGCATGAGGGCCGTCTGGTGGCTCTCGTTGACGGCCGGGTCCGGGTCTTCGTGGCCCAGGTCGACGAGGACCTGGCAGATGGGGAGGTGGCCGAGGGAGGCGGCGAGGTGGAGGTTCGAGTTGGAGAGGCCGTCGGGGGAGCTGTCGGGGTTGTGCAGGAGCCTCGGGTGGGATTTGAGGATGCGTTTGACGAGGAGGGCGTCGTTGGCCGTGATGGCGCGGCGGACGCGGAGTGAAGGCTCGATCCTGTTTGTGGGAAAGGAAGACGAACGGTTAGTGCTCTCTCCATGTTACGTCACTGCTGAAGGGGGAGCGCATACATGGCTGGGCGAGGGGGGGAGGAATACGATATTCCGAAAATGAATCTAGCGAAGGTGTTGGCGGCGAGCGATGGTGGTCGTCCTCAGCGGCATCGCTGTGGCTGGTTGCAGCCAGGGAAAGGGGGCCAAGAAGGCGACGAGCTGCGGTGATGTCGTGAGAGTGACGAGAGTGACGAGTTGGGGGAGAGACTGTGAGGAGAGAGAGACTCAGGGACTCGGGGACGGGGAGTTGGGACGAAATTGTTAACAGGGTCGGTGACAGACAGGAGAGACGGATTTAGCGCTCTGCGCCTGGGAGGCCCCTGGAAGAAACAGGGGATGTGTAAGGGGGAAAGTGCTGCCGAGGTCGTATTGGCGGGGGAAGGCGGGGGCTCGCAGGTGTGTGATGCAATAGGTAGGTAGTGTTGTGCAGCGCAGTGTAAGGAATACCCTGTATTTGTACGCATGCACTGGTATTCATTCAGCCATGCTGCATGCTACGGAGGATATGCCTATGCCTATGGACACAGAACACAGCGTCCACATGTATATACTAATTCATTCATTATACACGGCGTCACTGGCCACCTCTCCTTGGCCGCCACCGGTTATTCTATTATTCATATTATTATTATTATTTTCTTTTTTTTGCCTTCTTTATTTCCTTAATTATTCTTCTTACTCTCTCCTTTCTTTTGCCGATATATCCTACTTTCCACCCCCCTCATGTCTGTCGGCGTCTCAGCTTAGTCATATTCTTAGTCACCTTCTTGTATCCGTCTCTTGTGGTATGCAATTGAGTTTGGCCAGTCGTCCCATCTTCCGCTTTTCATGCGCCTCGCCGTGACAGACGTCTCATGTTGATGATGGCATTTTGCTCGACGACCGCCCTTGTCCCAATCGAATGCCCATATTTTCGTTAATGACACCGCAATGCCGATGTTGCGCCGTTGACGCCAACAAGCAACATCCAAGTCCAGGGACCAAACAGACAATATTTCCAGTTGCCGTTCGCGGGTTCCGGGGGTTTCCCTATTGGACAGCGCTTCACTACGCCAGAGAAACGAAGAGAAAACAAGAACCGTCAGCCGCATAAGCTCTAACCCATCATCAAGAAACGAAACATGACCATAATCAACGGCTTGTTATATTTTGTGACCCGATAAAAGGGCTGCGGTAATGTGTTCTATGCTTTCGTAACAACATCATGGCCTGACAGCAACGCCAAGCTCAATGCATCATGTCCTCATCATCATAAATCTAGGCCGCCGCAGCGTACGGCGTTCCGAACGGCTGCAGTGTCGTGCCCTCAATGTCAATATATCCGTACTTTGAGTTGTCATCGTTCTTGGCCATCTGCTCCGCCCACTTGGCTAGCGACTTCTCAAACACCTCCTTGTACTTCTCCTGGGTCACGTCCAGCGGCTCCTTGTCCTGGCTGACGAGGCGCATTCTGTCAAACTCGAGTCAGCACCGCATTCTAATATTGATCGCCCTCCAACGCTCAACACCGCGAGGAGAGCAGTAAGGGGATGGGGGGATAACGTACTGCGTGCCGGCAATCATGTTGGTTATGCCAAAGTTCTGCTCGCCGAACAGCGTGTCGACGGCGCTCTTGACCTTACCGTCGAGCAGCTTCTGCGGCAGGTCGAACTCGTTGCACACCGGCCGCGCCAGCCCGACGCCGTGCACCGTCTCCAGCGCCTTGACCATGGCCCCGGCCGTCCGCAACCCGCCCGTCACGTACGCCTTGGTCTTGTGCAGCTCCGGGATGATCTTCTCGGCGAAGTCGAGGAAGAAGGCCTCGCGCTTCTTGGTCGACTCGCGCTTGTGCTCGAACGCCAGGCTCTGGTACGTCCCGCCCGACAGCTCCACAAAGTCGAACCCGTGCGCCTCGAGCGCCGCGCACAGCTCCCGGCAGTCGTCCGTCGAGAACCCGCCCTCCTGGAACTCGACGCTGTTGACCTTGATGCCGATGCTGAACGACGGGTCCGGCACCCGCGCCCGAATCGCGTCCGAGATCTCGATGATGAGACGCGCCCGGTTGGCGAGGCTGCCGCCGTACTTGTCCGTACGCTTGTTGGTCGTCGGCGAGAGGAACTGCGCCAAGAGGTAGCCGCTGCGTGAGTGGTACGACTGGTTAGCCATTGATTCGATGTAAGATGATTGGAGCATCTTCGCAGCTCCAAGAGAGCGCTAAACAAGCAAGCAAACAAACAAAACTTACTGTGCGCCGTGCAGCTGGACGCCGTCGAAGCCGGCCTTGTAAACGTACTCGGCCGCGTGCGCGAAGCCGTTGATGACCTTTTCAAAGTCCTCCTTCTCCATGGCGCGGGGCTTGGCGAATGTCATGCCCATGATGTCGCCTTCGAGGTGCACGTCGCTCGCCGAGATGGGGTTCGGGTTGATTTTCGAGATGACCTGCCTGCCGGGGTGGCTCAGCTGCGCGTGCACCAGGCTGCCGTGCTTCTTGGAGGCCTCGGCGATCTGCCTGAACCCCTCGAACCGCTCGCCCTCGAACGGCGCGTCCAGCGGGATGATGGGGTTCCCGGCCGCCTCGAGCTGGTCATAGTCGAGCATGACGTTCCCGCTCAGGATCACGCCGAACCCGCCCTCACCCCACCGCCGGTACAGGTTGACCAGCTGCGGCGTCGGCACGCCGCGCTTCTCAAACACCTTTGGGTCCCACGTCGAGAGGCGCTCCGTCATGGCGCCCTTGAGGAACCTGTTCTTTGCCACCTTGCCGCTGAACTCGAACTTGAGGGGCTCGGCGAGCGGCTTGGGGTCGACGTCCTCGGCGGCATATCTTGTGGGCGCCATATTTGGTCTGTGTATGCGTGTGTTTTGTATGTGTGTTTTTGGGTCTAAATATTGTTGTATAGAGGAGACCAACAAGTTGCGAAGAAATCTATGAATTTTTGACTCGGTTTAAAAACAGCATACATATATATCTTCTTTCTCAAACCCCGAGAGGGGCATCGATTGCCGGACTGGGGCCTGCTTTATACCGCCCCTCCCCGCCACGTCTGCCCCGGTCTGCTGCTTCAGCTTGATGGAGCAGCGGAGCAGCTGGTTTCCACGGAGTTGAACAGGACAGTCAGTGATTTGTAATGATGCGGTATCCCACGCCACCACACTGTCACGAAACCGTTACGACGAGAAAACACAAAGTTGGTTGCGCCGTTCAAGGTTCGGAATGCCCTTGTCCTCGCCGTCTCTAGCGTCCCGCTGCACCTACTACCGGACCAACCACCACGACACCGCCAGTCCAGGTACTTGGGGTATTTCGAACGTCTTTCACTACGACACGACCCGGAGGGCATAGTCGACTGCGTCATGGTGGCACATTGGTGGGCCCCCCCCCTCGAAACTAGCGCAGGTCTTTGCGATTCGTGAATGGCCGGTCCAGGAACACACCAAGGTGGGCTGCCGAACCCGCCAAGCTTCGCTCTCGGCCCCGCTGACGAAACCGCGCCGTCCACGGAACGAGTGATTACGCTACCATGTACCGCCGCGGAAGCCTTCCATGCACGCATGAGACGAACCTATAAGAAGACCCACCGGCCCTAGGGCTCGTTCGGCACCCCGAAGGGCCGATGATGCATGCTGTACGAGTGTCGTCGCCCTAGAACATGGCACGGTCGGTCATCCCACACGGAGCAAAATGACAAAACACCAAAAGAATTGCGCCGAGGGGGAATCGAACCCCCGGCTCCCCGACGCTGCTGGATGGCAACGGAGAATTTTACCACTAAACCATCGGCGCTGGTTGGCTGGACTGTTTCCAGATCCGCTGATGCTGACTCAGTCGCAGGAGTGCACCAAGATCCTACGCATCGGTTGCTCCACGGCCTTTCTGAACCTCCCAGTCAACGACCGGGCTTGTCTATCGTGCAAATCCAAGTTGTCTGCATTGCAACCGTAAAATTTCGAGGGTTGATCTTGCCGTCGTCGCTCAATCACTATGATTTCCACAAGGTCATATCGTGACAAACTGATTAAGGCGCATCTCCTTGCTTTGGCATGCGGGAGCTCCCCACCAGCCGGTCCAAGTATGCTAGTTGTTCGATCAAAGTGCACAAATCATGTTGTCGAATTACAATGGTAGGCACTACTGAGATTTCATAGGTATGAGATTCGCGGGCAACCGTGTCCTATCTGAGAGAAGCCAGACCCAGAAGGAGGGATTTCGTGGGAGTGGTTCCGATCTCGCGGTTCAGGAGGCCGCGCAGACTGCATGTAGCCCCGTCACGGGATTATTGTGTTAACTGGATCCTTGTATGCTTCTTCCCAGCCCCGCTGAACAAGGTTATCGGGAACCAAAAGAACAGAACTGCCGGCGACTGCGGCTGGGACTTTCATCGGGACGAGGACCGAGTGGTGGGGAAGCGGGCGGTATCGCTGTTTACAGCGTAGAGCAAGCCACCTATGTGCGCTCCCTTCTTCCTTTGTACTCCCTTCGCTCTCCCACTGTCAACTCTAGCAAATGATAAGCAGTTTTGCTTCTACTAGACGGCGTATGAGTCCCGCACCAATCATGTAGCGGTCTTTCCTGAACCTGTCTACCCTTTCAGGCAGTTTGGACGCGACGAAGCTCACCTAACCTTGTCCTCTGATCAATGCCTGCTATATCAAAGACAATGTAAACGAGAGGCAATACTGAGCATGCAACATGGGACTTCCATCCCATGAATATTAGGGGGACAGGACATTCATTCTCTGACGTCGGCCGCTGAAGAAATGGCGCTTTTACTTTCAGTTGATCATCTGCATTAGAATCCATTCGATAATGCTTATATGACGAAGAAGCCTTGCAAGCAGCATATGGTACTCCGTTGTAGCCCGCAGATTCTCAGCTATCAGCAATTTTAGGGTTGGGGTTAGGGTCAAAGACAGAGTCTACCTCCCCAAGAGCCAGCAGAGACTGCCCACTCCTTGTTGCGTACACTGGCTTTCCCGACGTGGACTTCGGAGAGCATCTTTTTCGGATAATTAATTCTCACTTGGTCCTTTCCTGTCCCTCATCTGATCAAGTTTTGGGTTGATTTAACTTCTACTCGGTACGGAACCATTCTCCCCCTACTGTCTGCAGAAGATGAATGAACAAAGGCCTTTAGTATGCCACCTCCCAATTTCCTGTCTTGCACCCTTATCTTCAGCCCACTTTCCTATGTTTTCGATGAGCTTTTCGATTCCAGGAGTTCCTGAAACCAGTCGAAGATAACCTGGTTGTGCTGCTTGAAGGATCCTATCCCGCAGTGCTCCCCGATCCCGTCCTCGTCGGTGAAGTGGTGGAGATACGCCCTGTCACCCAGCGCATCTGCGAGCAGCTGTGGCTGGCCGCCGAAGAACAGGTCGTTCTCGGCGTCGCCCACAAACACGGGCGTCTGGATCTTGTCGACCACCGGCTCGATCCTGTACGCCTGCGACAGCGTCACAAAGTCGTAGGCGGACTCGGTGTTGAACGCCCACATGCCGTGCCCCAGGCCCCAGCGCAGGGGGATGGGGACGCCCGGCTCGAGGTACCGCTTCGCGTGCTCGTCAAACGCCGCCTTGTCCCCGGAGTCGTAGATGGCCATGGCCTCGGCGGGGAAGGTGGTGTTCACGACCGTCGCCCAGTCCCAGACCCCGTCGACGGCGAAGACGGCGGCGAGGCGGTGCTCGAACGCGGCGGCGCGGGGTGCGAGGTAGCCTCCGAAGGAGAGCCCGAGGAGTGCGATGGAGTCCGGGTCGACCACCTCGGGCTTCTCGAGGAGCCAGTCCACGATGGGCGTGACGACTCTCTCCCAGTCGTGGATGAAGCCGACTTCCTGGTAGCGGCGGACGGAGGGCATGCCCGGCCCCTCGTAGGTCAGGACGTTGTAGCCACGTTCCAGAGCTGCGGCCCCCATGACGTGGTACATCTCCTCCTGGGATCCGTCGTACCCGTTACCCATGATGATGGTGGGGCGTTGGACGTCCTCCTCGTCGGGTGTGAACCAGATGCCGGGGATCTCAAAGTCGGGCGTCTCGATCGTGACGCGCTTGTTGGGCACAGTCAGCAGCGCGAGGCCCTCGTTGAAGGCGGCGGTCTGGTTGCCCCATAACTCGTAGATGCGGGGGTCGGACGGGTTGTCGTGCAGGTAAAAGTCGGCGCTGCGGAAGTAGGTCGCCGCGCTGAAGAAGGCGGTGCGCGCGGACACGGGGAACTTTGCCTTTGCGATGCTCTTGGCGCGGCCGAGGACCTTGTAGGCGAGCTTGGAGAAGGAGCTGGCGAAGCTGGCGAAGTCGCCCGGGATGATCTGGTTGGCGGTGATGAGCACCTCGCCCAGGTCGGCGCCGTCGTACACGGACTGGCCGAGGGCGCGGAGGATCTCGAAGTGGAAAGTGTGGTCGGCGCTGAGCTGGTACATGGAGTAGTTGGAGGTAGCCATGTTTGCCTGTTTTGACCGAAGCTGGCTGGCCCGGCTCCCGAATCGCAGAGTGGGCGGGTTTGGTGCAAAGAACCGCTGTGTCTCGTCCTCTCAACCCGCGTCCCCAGGTGCGATGATCGCGGGCCTTTGTAGCCCTCGGGCGTGATCGTCGTTCGTTTTGACCCCGCAGTCGCTGTCGAGAGAGATGACGAAGCACTGCATCGTTCTGGGGGCCGAATCCTAACAAAAGAGCAACTTACCATGTCAAATGAGACTCTGACTACCTCGCAAGGCTGACGGTGCAACGTCAACAGGGAACGAATCCGGCGGTTGTCTCTAACTGCTGCCCGGCATCATGCAACTGGACATGATGCAAGAAGCAGTATTGCAGGAAGTGGCATGCTAGAGTCAAGTCGATTGGCTGTTTGGACGTGCCCGGGTGGCGGGCGCTCCCGCAGGATTAGCCTAGCGATCAGGATGGCGGGCTTGGCGTAAGCAGTGCAGCTGCTCCCGCGGTGCCTCCGTCACGACCGGGGAGGATTCTCAACTACATAGTCTGAAGTCAAGGTAAAGGCCAAAGGCCCGCGGGTGTTTGAAAGTCGGCCGTATTCCACCAGCTTTCCGAAAATTTCTAGAAGAGTCGTGGGATAGCTGACTTGTTAGCAGGGTTATGTCTTCACTTTGTGATTACGCTCAGACATGACATAGATAGAGCCTGTTCATGATCATGCATGTTTCAATCATCTTACAGTGGCGTAACGCTCACTCCCGGAACTCTCGAAGCTCATGTCCGATTTGGTATTCATCGAGGACAATACCAAGACGCACAGGTTGCCAAATTTTCATTGAACTTTGATTCTTATTTTAAAATCAATGCACTAACTATTCGACCTGCTGTCGCTCTAAAGGCTCAAGTCATTCTTGTGTCGTGAGACTATCATCTCTGTTTGCGCAACTTGCACTTTTCCCAGTGTGTATCCTTCTTACCATCCCAGTGTAGTGCCCAGTCTATAAGACTAAGAGCTAGGCCAAACGTTTGGTAGTTCCGTGTAACCGCAGTAATTGCAGCGACCTCGCTGGAAGGCGAGGCGACTGCAGTTGTTGCACTCTCGCATCTCGTGTACCATCCTGGCTGGGTTCTAAAGCCTCACGCTAGTTAGCAATTCCAGTTGTCGTCAAGCCCGGGAAGGGTTCGAAATCTGTGTGATTTTGCGTTTAGAGGTTGTTTTTTTCGGGTGGTTTCTTGAAGTCAGGCTTTTGAGTATGCGTATCATTCGATTTGTGTGTTTGCTGTATCTGCCTACCGTCTGTGGGCAAGACTGGACAGGCTTTATATGAAATGCGAATGGAGAGAATACAAATAGCAACAGATTATAGGGCATGGCCAGTCATTCCGGCAAGTTGTACAATTTGTGAAACACCATGAATCTAATTAAGCGTAACCAACAGTACCGTGAATGTCTTGACAGAGCAAATAAGCCTAGTCAAAAGGACGTCGGCGAGAGTCAATGAAACCAGTGGCCAGCCAAACAACGGTAATGGAGCGGGAAGATGTCCAAACTTGCCATTTGCAGCCGAGTTGAGTCGTATTTTCTTCCCCTAAAGTCATATCTCAGCACTGCAGTGAGAACCACTTACATATGGATCTGACATTGCGCTCAATCACTGGTGGGAACGCTCGCTCCGCACATATAGATGAGAACTGCTGTTAGGGTCTGCAGCATATGTTGAACGTCAAGCCAGAGCTGGTTTGTCATTAAATTGAGTATTACATCACACATAATATCCGACGTGAGAAGTTAAAACCCAAGGCGAAGGAACACGCAGAGTTCCAACCAAGATCAGCGTTGCTTCGTCGATGTCTTAAATAAGACATCATGTCATCCCTTGGAATCAGAAAAATGATAAAATAGGAGAGTATGACTTTTTTCATCCCGCTCAGGGCATCAAATTCAATCGGCTTCTCACTATATACTCCGAATTTGTAGTCGGCCCCGGCCCGTCCTCCTCGGAAGCCTCGGAGACCGAGTGGGCCATCCCGCCGGAGTATGGAGCCCCTTTTCGCCCTAGTCGCGAATAGAAAAGCGCCTTTCCTGTCCTCAAGTCCGAAGGCCGAAGACGCGAGCCTCTCGTCTGCGGAACACATTACCAATGTGACTTTTTGACAGCTCCCAAGTCCCGGGGGCTACGGATGGGGCGACCCGGAGAACCCGTCTCGCTTTTCTCCGCGTTCCTGCATGGTGGGAAATTGACTTTTGTGCCTCCCTTCCCGCCCATCCATTTCAATCATCCCGCATATCCCTCCCTTCCAATCAGCATCTGCCACCACCCCTCGAAATGGCATCCTTTTTCTCACGTGCCAGGCTGGCAACCTTCTCCAAGTTCGCTGCCGGCACTGCCGTCGCGGTACCTGCGGGCTTTCACTTGTGGACGCGCCAATGCGCGTTCGACGAGAACTTTTCCCCTGCCACCGACCCCATCTTCCAGCACCCCTTCCTGAAGAAAGTGAACCCGAAGAACAACCCCGATTTCCATGACTGCTGTTTCCGCACCGTCCCTTTTGACCGGATACGGCCAGAGCTCCTAGAGGACGCGCTCAGCGGCGGCTCAAAGCTTGTAGAGACGTACTCGGCAGGCGTATGGGGGAGATATGGTTAGTCACTCACAGATGTTTGACCAGTATAACACAATGTGGTACTGACTGACCATTCACAGGGTTCAGCATTCAACGCAAGATCATGGAGAAGGCGCGGAAAGATGAGTCTAACGCGGGCGACTTGTGGGAGAAGGAGCAGCTGTTGAAAAGCACTTACCCAGTCGGTACGCTACCTAGCCGTCTCACGATGTCTCAAACCCTCTCTTCTGATCGCTCACTCACATTCACACCATACAGGCACGATATTTGCAGATGACTTCATCGTCATTGACAAGTCCCCCAACAATCTCATGCTTCGTGGCGGACACTCTCCCAGGGTGGCACCTGACAGCCCGCGTGAGATGGACACTTTCATCACCCTCACCACCGAGCTTGACCCCCAGGCATGTGTCGCAAAGTTCAAGCTCAAATCGATGGTGCTCGATGGTGTGAGCGAGGGCAAGGGCGTCCCGCTCGGAGGCGTTGAAGTATTCCTGCACCAGCAGTACGCCAAGTTTTTGTTGACGGCCGGCGTGGACCATTGCATTGCGTGATACCCCAGGGCGATGCTGGACCATCTCCCCTCATGATGTATTATAACTTATATTATCGCTGTAGACTACGGAAGCTATGATCAATTGCTCAAAGATGTTATGTCCTGGAGGGTCTCTATGGTATCATGAAGTGTCGGACGCTGCATGCCTCAACGAATTCTAGACTACGTCGGCGATGAACTTGGGCACGACGAACTCTGCGGGGCCACCGGTGAACGCCTCGGTGCCGAGCTGGTAAACTGTGCATACTGTCAGCAAACTCGCCCCGAATGATCTCACAAAGGCGCCAGGTCTCATCTTACCGAGCATGTACTGGTTGTGGGCCGGGAACTGGAACTGGTGGACCAGGTAGTTGAAGAACTGCTTCACGTCCGCGGTGAAGTGCTGAATCGGGCCGTTGACCGGCAGGAAGCTGTAGACCTTCATCGCGCCCCCGTGGTTGTAGCCAAAATGCACCTCCCACTGGTGCCCGCAAATCTCAACGTGGGCGATGGGCGCCTTGGACTCGCTGATGGGCCAGACGCCGCCGAGCTTCGCCAGCCTTTACGAGTGAAAAGTCAGCAACTCATGAAAAATTCACATCCCCTTGGAGGCAGCTCTCACCAGATCATAACCTCAAACTCCCCGCTGCTGTTGGCGTGGTCCTTGTCGGGGTCCGTGAAGATGTCGTACGCGACGTTGGCCCTCACGTCCCACGTGCTGTACTGCCACTCGGCCTCGGTCGGCATCGCCTGGATCTCGCTCACCAGGCGGCGCTGGAACTGCCGCGCGCCGTACACGTACGACTTGACGTTGTGCTCGCCGCCCTGCCACTCCCAGTCAGTCGACCACGCGATGCCGACGGCGCCGGACGCCCCGGGGGCGCTGGGGCCGTCGTAGTGCGTGCGCTGCGACCCCGAGGTCGCGCTCTCGAGGCCCCAGGTGTTGTTGTTGAGCTCATAGCCGTCGACGGCGTGGTACGCCCATTTCTTGTCGAGGGTGACGATGTGGTCGCGGGGCGGCATGGTGGGCGGCGCGGGGCGGTTTGGCTCGTCCTGTGACGGGTCGTCGGGTGAGGAGCAGCAGGATCCCATTGTGGGCAACGAGCTGATGTTAACGCCGGGCGGGAATTAAACGAGAATATGTCACCGGTTTGGGTGGTGTGAGGGGTATTAGTCGGAGATGGGCACGCGTCAGGGCGGGAATACGGGACGAACTGGGCGCGGGAAGGTTAAAGTCGGATGGAGAACAGCAACGAGGCCCCGGAGTTTTAGGGGGACGGGGGCCAATTGATGGAAGTGTCAATGGGGGGCCTCCCGGCAGTGCTGGACCGGAACTCCACTGCGTGCGTCAGCTCTGGTCTTTACCAAGACCTCCCGGCAACTCGGCCGGTTGGCTGACGTCAATGTAGGCTCGATGAGTCGTGTCTCTGTTGTTTCGCGATCCCGAGAATAAGAAAGCAGGGTAACAAGAAAAGATAAAAAGCATCAGGTCTGGAGGAGCATCTGTGGCCTGCGTATGGACTACATGGACTGAGGCTTAAGCAACCAGGATTTGACGCCAACCAAGTCGAAGTACCGAGGGAACAAAGAAAGCCGTTGCGGCAAGGACACAACGGCAACCTCTTGGCGGCGACGGGCCGGGGCATCCAGCGGATAGGTTAAGTGGCGCATCCGACAACCAACTTTGTTTACAACCAAGGTAGGTCTACCGACCAAGAAATGAAACTGCAACTGCAACTGAGTCTCCATATCAACCGATACAGAAGTCGTGTGTAGATTAAGTAGTTCAAAGACTAGGCCAGTGCATAACAAACTCAACCTTTAGCAATTATTCAAAGCCAGATACGAGGTTGTGCACTGCTCGAAGGCAAGCACATCGTGGTAAACTCACCTCGCCTTCAAAGATGCGTACAGCGATGGAAATGTCTGAGGGTGCCCACCCAAACCCCGTGATCAAGTTATCATCTCAATTGGCCATCGACGAATGATATTTCGCCAGGAAATAAGAGGGAGATACTCCAATGCGGTCGCTAAAGGTATAGGGCACAATAAAAAGATAAAGACACCAACCAGATGACACTTTTCAGTTTCGAATGGTTTTGGCGTACCACGTTCTAACAATATAATGACAACGAACAAAGGTCATGGAGATATATTGAGACTTTTATGTATTATCCAAAACTGCTAGGCATTGGGCATATGCCAGGTCTGCGGTGCAGGCTCTTATCATCCTTTTAGAACGATTCGATGCACATTTGTGTGTAAAGAGAGGCAGGTACACACCTCCATTTGCCACCGTTGAAAAACAGTTATGTCCCAAGTTGAGGTCTAGTGAACGTTGTTGGTAGGATGATTCCCGTCAAGTCTGACACATGGAGGCAGGTTGACATAAAAGTAGACAACATTTTGGTTGCCAGACAACTTGACATGGAGGCCAACTTTGGATTACGCCGGCTTCTCTCTGTCTGAGACGAAGACGAAAACAAAGATGGAGGAGAGAACGTTCGAAAACCAAATATTGCGGACTGGCAGCTGGATATCAATATGCCCGGTATTGCTACAGCGAGTTCGAACGACTATCCAATTTCATGCTATCAATCTAGCAAGGTAGCTCCAGAATGAACTCAGCTACAATCTGGTTGGGACGGCAAACCAGGGGCCGGTATGAGTCCAATCTACCAAGAAGAGATTGGTTCCATTATCAACAGTGCGTATGTAGATATCCATGTTATAACGACACCATTGAACTTCCTGTTTGAAACCGCTTTCCCAAAGATTCATCAGACATTGGGCCACGTTTGAGAGGAAACCTGGACCCGATCGAGTAAAAACATGTAGAAGCGACCAACACCGGCCCCCGGTTATGAGGATCGGGG
Source organism: Colletotrichum jinshuiense (assembly GCF_051148585.1). Taxonomy (NCBI): domain Eukaryota; kingdom Fungi; phylum Ascomycota; class Sordariomycetes; order Glomerellales; family Glomerellaceae; genus Colletotrichum; species Colletotrichum jinshuiense. The sequence goes on from NC_139313.1 coordinate 3,263,022, forward strand.
CGCAATGAATAGCTCGGTCAACAAAAGTCCAATTCTCAGTTTGAAGGGACTGAAGCTGCCACTGAAGTAGGCGAGCTACCTTGAGCCCGGAAGACCTTTTTTAACCTGCTCAACTGCCAACCGCAACAACTGAGACGAGGTCGCGAAGAGAGAACTTCACAGGGTTAATGCAACAAGCTGCGGGATACCTGGAAAGTTGTTTTCAAGTGCTCGGCCGGAGTCTCGGCACTTGGATCGATGACAGTATCACAATCCATTTAACAAGACCCCACACAGCTGTTGTTCTTGGTGATGGAAACATGCTCGACTTGGGGTAGCGCGGGGCTTGGCATGGTGAACTGCCATAATATACTTTACGCTTGAGTCTTCGGTGCACCGATGCAGGGAGTAGTAAGTAGACTCTTGCATCGTAGCAAGGTCGGAGTCATTCAGTGCGGGGGGTGTTGTAGAGCCGGCTGTTGGAACAGGTTGAAGAACGACATGCCGGTGCCGGTGGGTTGGCACTCCATCCCTGCCAACAGGACCAGACACAAGGAACTGACGGCGATTTCCCTCCTCCGGAGAGGAGAAAATCTCTCAGCCCTAAATGGGCTTGAAGAGCCCACGTTCGGTGGGGAAGGGCGGTGTTGCGCTGGGAGAACCCAATCTCTTCTAGGCAACGCCTGTGGGTGCAGCCCGGCAGATTCTACCCAGTCCCGCTGCTAGCCTCAGGGTCTCCTGTACACTATCCGTACGCTACACTACGAGCAAAGTGTCCGTGCAGAGAGAGCACTTTAACAAACGGGGGGTGTCATTTGAAGTTGACGATAATCTGCGCTGCATGGGGTTTGACTCTATCAACCCGCTTGGCACGGCACGCATGCTTGGCCGCCGAATGAATCGCCAAGCACAAATGCCACTTACCGAGGAGGGAAACCCGCTGGCCCAAAGAGGTTGCGAAATCAAATCTTGGAACCTCGAGCTGCGAGGGACGGAAATCTCAGGCTTGGCTCGTCTACTCTGGCCGCCAAGCCCCCATCTTCGAGAGGGAAACCCAACGCCAAGACGCCATGCGGCCGGGCGATTCGTGCGTGCGTGCGTGCAGGATTTTTATTTTGTTTTTATTTTGTTTTCAATCTTTGATTCTTCCTCTCTGTCCTCTAGCCCTTGTGTGGGACGAAGGCCTTGGCTGTGACAGGCGCCAATGGTCTGGGCAGGCAATCAGTAAGCGGCGGCGCGGCCGGCTGTAATCGACACGCACGGCAAAAAGAAAAAGAAAGGAGGAAGAAAAGTAAATAAATGAATGAATGAAACGAATGAAATGAAACCCCTCCCTCCCAATCACATACACTACATGCATGCAACACCCAAAATCGGACGTTCAAAGAGAGCCCGGCCGGGGGCCCAGCCATTGCGACAATCAACCACGGCCTGCACCGATGATTCTCGTAGGGGGGGAAAGGGAGCGGAGGAGCTTGGAAAGGGTCTTACAGGGCCCCCCCAAAAACCGGACGAGGCCCAGCGCCCGCCAATGCTCTCAGCGTGAAACACTAAAAGGGGGGAACACAAGAAGCTCGTCCTTCGGCGGCGGCGGCGGCGGCGGGGCCTAGGTCAAAATGGGCTATTGGCGCGGCGGAAACGTGGGCGGGATGTATGCGTATGTCTATGTGGTGTTTTGCTGAAGACTTGCCAACCCTCGAATCGTAATAACGTACGGATACGCGAGTCACAGGTTCGTCATTCGCCGCACCGCATTGCCTGCCGAGGGGTGCGCCTGATCAGCGAGCGAGTGAGAAGGAGAGAGACAGAGAAAGCGACAAGTTCGAGCGGGCTTGGCTTGGCTCTTGAGTCGGCTGGCCGCGGCTGCTTGGCACGCCAAGCGTAATTACTGCCTTGGCTCGCGATGCTGGGCGCTGGGCACTGGGCGCTGAGAGCAACCAACTGAGCATTACGGATAGAGATGGCCTGGACGAGGGCTAGTTCGGTGTCAAAAACCGGCAAGGTTTGAGAGAGGGAAATGAGGCTTCGACGCGGATGCCAATCATCAACAGGACCCTGAAAAGGCTAAGGATCTATCTGGCTGGGCACGCGAGGTTTGTGGGTTGAAAACAGACGTGCAAAGTGTGTGTCTGACCTTTCTTCTTCGAACATGTCACCAGCGCCAGCGCCCGCAGATGATGAACCCTTTTTCTGGCATGGGGGAGGAGGATGGGGGACCGACAGGCACACAGGGGATAGCCGAACGATGCAAGTCATGGTGCCGGGCCTCCATCCCCCAACCCAACGTCACGTCGTCGCAACGTTTGCTGCGAACAGCAGAATGTCTCGGCACTTGTACGCGCTGGGTTGGCAGCTCCTGCAAGACGGTTGCAGGCAGCTAAGGGGTGGTGGTGTTGGTGGTGGTGGCCTACTCCTGACGACGATGAAGAAAGGGATGCATGCTCTGCTCCTCTAATGCTGTGCTGTACCTAGTTGGCTCTCCCGAAAAGGGTCGCCCAGAGGACAAAGGGGCCCGGGCCGATCGGTTGTGCTGTCAAAAGTCCCTGCCCAGGCCTTGCTCGCCCTTCCGGTGACACTTCTCCTCTTCCCCCAAGCCCTCCAAGCAAAAGGATTAGCAAATGGCAATTTCCCCCCGTGTTCCCCCAAGAACCACGGCGACCGGCGCGACGAGCGGGAAAAGGACGGGAATGGGAAATGCTGAGGTATGCCGAGCCAGACGGGGCGCAACGCCAAATGCCATGGCAAATCACGGAATCAGACTGCGAAGCAGACATGTCCGAGACAAGACACACAAGACTTGCATGATTCTTGGGTCTGACAACTGTCCATCTGCGATTACATACTGTATCCGTACTACGGGCAGCTTCTGCAGCTCATCTGCTGTCGTATCCCGCCGAAACGGCACCGCCGGCGGAGAAAGCTCGTACTAACGAACCACCTAAACTGCTACATAGCTGCTGCTCACCCACATACATATCTAGCTAGTATCCGTAGAGACGCTTCTCCAAGACCCCAAGAGCCTCCCCCCCAGCACCGCCCAGAAGTCAAGGCCTGGTCCCTCCCATTCATCGCTCACCGTTGCCTCTCGGCGCCTGCAAGCCCTGAGACTCTGTTTGGTGGGCGCCCGGCACGCCGAAGCCTGCTTGGCACGTTGGCTGTAACTCTCCCAAGCGTACAAGCCCCCCTTCTAGCCTCTAGAATAGCACCAGTGAGGCCATTCAGCCCGCCCGCTCCTGTGATGCTTCGCTTGTATCCCGTGTTGGCAGTGGCAGTGTGTAACAGCCCGGCTCCCACCCTTCAAGGCTTCCAGAGAGGCATGCTGCATCGTCCCGCCATTGCACCCCCCAAGCCGTTACCGTCCCAAGCTCGCCCAGGACAAACGCCAAGCCTCGAATCGCAAATCCCCCTACAAGCCTAGGCGGGCCAAGGCGGCCTCTGTGGCCCTTTTGGAGTCAGTGAGCTGATAGCGCGACTTGGCGAACAGCTTTTGAGACCGCTCTCACAGAACGAAAATGCCCAGACTTTTTGCCCAGACTTTTTTTTTGCTCAGCGTAGCTGCTGGCATCTCTCTCTGCCCTTTTGCTTGTATATGTCTTTATTTTATTCTATTTTATTTTTCTCCCCTGCTGCCCATTCCACTCTCAACTGCCCCCCCGTACACCCCCCCTCCCCTCCCCCTCCCTCTCAGCCCTTTTTTGAGTTTTCTCGGTATTTCTTGGGAGGCGGGAGAAATGGTCAGGCGCAATCAGAGCACTTGGCTCGGCGTCTCTGGGCTTTCCTCACACCTTTCTCGTCGTCGCACGCCTCGTGTACTCTGCTGCCATTCCCCCTAAAAGGCCGCCCAAGGCCCAGCGTTGTCGTTGTGTGGGCTTTATCTTGACTTGACCCCTTCGCAACCCGCCCCCCCTGGACTTTTTATTTTATTTCCCAATGTCCAACCCGTCGACCCCATATTAAAACCCCCCTTCGTGTGCCTGGACCTTTTCCGTCAATGAGCTGCGTCGACTGTTCATTTTGTGTGGGGAAGCTTTCTTGAAGACAACTGAAGAGGACGACGTCTTGAAGAAACGGAGGGCAACAAGTCACAGAACGACTGATCAGATAGGAGAGAAGGAAGACACGGAAGTCGGAGAAGACGAGGAAGACGAAGCAGAAGCAGAAGAAGAAGCCGGATACCGAAAGAGGAAAGGGGAAAAGAAAGGCCAAAAAAAAAAAAAAAAAAACACTGCCGCTGCCGCCATGTCCCTCCACAACGGCGCATATAGCCACCAAGGCTACTCGGCGCCGCCATACAGCCAGGGATATCACCACCCGCCCGGAGGTCAGGTCTACTACACGCCGAACCCCAACGACGCCGCGTCGACGCACAGCTCGCGGCACCAGCAGCAGAACTGGTACGGCCAGCCCGGCCGCCGGTGCAGCGGCAGCGCCTGCTCGCCCGACACCGACCGCTTCCTCAGGAAGAGGCGGCAGTGCACCTACATGTACTACGTCCTGCGCCAGCTCGCCATCATCGTGCCGCTCGTCGTCATCTTCCTCAACATCAACATCTACGTCTCGCGCAAGGGCAAATACCTCAACGGCTCGACGAGCCCGGGCGACCCCATCTTTTATTCCCTGTGGCTGTCCGTCCCCATCGTAAGTGATCCTGATGATTTTAGGGGGGGGTTGGTTGTGTTGCCGACGAGGAATGACGTGATCGCTAACCTTTCTTGCCAGTCATGCATGCTGTTGGTGTGGTCTACGGCGGCCGTCATATGCCGGAAGCGCACGCCGCATCGGGGCGGCATCCCCAAGCATTTCCACTTCGGCATGGAGCTGTGCTTCGCGCTCGGCACGACCATCTGCTGGATCCTGCTCGTCATCCAGATCGAGTCGAAAAAGTCCAACGGCTACTACGCGTACCCGTACATCCAGTACGAGGCCGCCCTGGCGTTTCTGCTGGGCCTCATCATGTAAGTCCCGCCCTCCGTCGTCGTTGAAAAAAAGGTCGTTATATCGAACACGAGTACTGACGAGAACCCCCCAGGCTGTCCGAGTTTGGCCTGCTGGCGCGCGCCTGGTTCGAGTTCACCAACGACCGGACGCGGTATGAGAACGAGGCCATGGTGCAGGTCTGAGAGCGTCGGGAGAGCCGGGAGGAGTGTGTACCAAAAGCAACAACAAAAAACGACCGAAGAGACTACTACTGCCTTTTTTTTTTTTTTTTTTTTTTTTACAGCATGTTCGGCACGGCGTTGAAAGGACCGGGTTTTCGGGGACCCAGGCAAGGCAGGGAACATCGGCGAACGCCCAATGACTTTTTGAGAGAGAGAGAAACCCCCAACATGAGATACCCATTAGCGAATAAAAGATACCACTAATAAAGAACGATAAAAATTCTTTGAAAATGAACAAGAAATAAATAAGTAAAAAGCGCCTTGCTCGCATAGCCTTACTTGACCTCAGCTTGACCCATGGAGAAACGTCATCCCCCCTCTCGTTCCCTTTCTCCCTCCCTCATTCGACTCAACGTTGCGCTCGTTTGCGTCTGCGGTACTCCTGGACCGTCGGCAGGAGCGCCGCCGCCGCAAAGATGACGGCCCCGACCAGTCCCGAGATGGCAAAGATGCCCATGCTGCCCAGCTGCCCCGTCTTCGGCGGGGGCAGCAGCGAGACTCCCTGGGCCGCCGCCGTCGGGACCGTCGCCTTGAAGGTGACGTCCTCGCACACGGGCAGGTCGCACCACGCTCCCCGGGTCACGGTCTCGTCGATGCTCGTGCGCCCCAGCCCCGGGTACGACGCGTAGCTGAAATGCTGCTCCGCGATCGCGCTAGACACGGTGATGCCGACGACGTCGAGGAGGGCGCCCGACGGCGCGCTGTACGCCATGGTGAACCTGGTCAATTCCGTCGGGTAGGGAAAGGTGACGTCGGCCGTGGCGATGGCGGTGCAGCTTGTGTAAGAGTTCCCCGGGGCACATTCCCACTCCATCGAGCTGTGGGCGCGGTCAGACGTTTGATGGGCCCAGGAGGCAGTCCAAGGGCTTTGGTTCTCCTCTCGCGTCGGGCGTATGCTACTCACTCTGGACAGCACACAATCTGGTGATAACGGGTCCTCACACCTCCCTGTTCATACGGTGTTGCGTCGGGGTTGTATCTAAAAGGAGCACCGCCCGTCGTGGTGCCGCATGCTGATGTGTAGCCCGAGGGACATCCGCGCCAGCCGGTCGCGTAAAAGCCCCAAGCGCCGCCTGCGCAGTATCCACCCCGGGCTTCGGCATCCGGGTGGCGGCATTCAGGTGGCGGAGTGACGCGTGGGACAGAGGCCGTTGACGATACCGTTCGCGTGGCCATTGCGCCAAGGCCGCGGCTGCGTGTGGGCGTGAGTGGGCGACGGCGAGGGATGAGTGTGAAGGCGTCCCGGACCCCTCTGAGAGAATGAGAGAGAGTGGAGAGAGTGGCCGCGAAAACTCGCAGCAAAGCGAGGATATTTTGAGAAGACGGACCTGTCGCTGAGAGTGTTGACCTTGGATCAGGGGCACGAAGATTATTATGCGGCACATGTCTGTCAGCGCATCTATCAATCACCCATGAAATTTCACGAGACCAGTCTCAATCGGGGTGTTCCTGCAACCCTGCACCGCAGCTGAGTCTTGGCATACTTGCCACCGTCTCTGGAAGCCGGGGTTTCATTGATTGTAGCCTCACTGGTGAGATTAGCTTTATTAAATCTCACTCGGGGTGCGGAGTGAGAGTATTTTGAGAGAGAAACCCCAACATGAGATAACCCATCACCGAAAGAAAAAGAAAAAACGAAGTTCTTTCCCCACTAATCAAGAACGATAAATGTTCCTTGGAAAATAAACTTAAATTTTAAAGATTAAAAGGCGCCTCCCTCGCGCATGTTCTTAGTTGCCCTCTCTACTTGGTCTATAAAGAAACCTCTCTCTTCCCCCCCTCCCCCACTGCTCACTCGACTCGGAGGCGCTGTTCCATGCGTCTACGGTACTCCCAGACCGACGGCAGGAGCACCGCCGCCGCAAGGACAATGGCCCCGATAAGCCCCGAGATGGCAAAGATTCCCAAGTCGCCCAGCTTCCCCATGTTCGGCGGAGGCACCATCAAGCGCTCGGTCACCACCGCCGGCGGAACCGTCGGCGAGAAGTCGACGTCTGCGCACGAGGGCAAGTCGCACCACGCAGCGTACGTTGCCGTCACGCGGATTTCCGTGGGGCTCAACTCCGCCCCTACATACGACGTGTAGGAGAACGGCTGCGTCGCTGTGGCGCTGGACACGATGACGCCGTGGGCCTTTATGGTGCGGCCCGCCGCTATGCTGTGCACCTTGGTAGACGCGCCCATGCCCGCCGGGAAGGCGAAGCTGAGATCGGTCGCGACCATGGTGGCGCAGCTTGTCAGATAGGTCCCCATCGAGGAACACTCCCACTCCCACTGGCTGCGAGCGCCGTTAGATGTTTGACGAGGACCACGGAGGCCGAGGCGGGTTCTCCTCGCGCCGGCGTGTACTCACTCTGGACAGCATAGAATCTGTTCATAAAACGTATTCAACGATGCCGCTCCACTCAGTGACGAGCGTGTGTTGCGTCCCGCGTAGAACGTCGAGGTGCCACACGCTGATGTGTAGCCTGAAGGACACCCGCCCCAGCTGGTCGCGTAAAGGTCGTCGCAGGCGGTTTGAACAACATCGAATACCGGATAGCGGCATACCGGCGGTGGAGTGCGGCGTGAGTCTGGCTCGGTCCATGAGGCTTCCGTCGCCGTGGTCGCCGTTGGGGTGGTCATCGCGTCGAAGCCGCAGCCGCGCGTGGGCGTGTGGGCGTGAGCGGTGACGGCGAGGAATGAGGGTGGAGGCGGGATCCTCCGAGAGACCACGAGAAATCCGCAACAAGTGAAGCTATCTCGAGAACATGAACCTGTCGTTGGCAAGTATTGAGCTTAGATTGGGCAGAAACAGGGGTAGGGAGATTATGTGCGGCACACGAGTGTTGGCCTATCTATCATCACGAAGAAAATATCACGAGACCACTCAATCGGTGTGTTCCTGCAACCCTGCGGCGCAGCAGTCGACCCTTGGCGTCTTTGTCATCGTCTCTGGGTGGGTATCTGGAAACCGGGGTTGGTTTGATTCATTATAGCCTCATTCATGAGATTGACTGATTGATTTAATGAATCTCACTCGCGATACGGAGTGAGTGTGATAACATGTGCACACGATGACGGTGAGAGTGAGAATGGAAAAGGGTCGGATGAGCATGAGACAGACGGGGAAGCGCACAGCGAATTACCTAATCTCGGTGAGGCCAGGTGAGCACACCTGCAAGCTGGCGAATGCGAGGCTCGCTTGGCTCGGTCAGGGACCCCATCCATCCCACTCTCGCCGGCGGGGAATCATCGGAGAGACGAATCGGGCCAAGCCGCTGACGAAGATGGTGGGCCGTTCTGGGCCCCAGGGCGGGCGGTGATTGGCGCCGTTGCCACCACCGTGGGCCCCGATTCGCTCATGGCACGTCTCAGGCGCGTCACAGTTCCATTAGGGCCAAAGTCCAGCGCTGGGCGAATTGGGGGGCCCTTGGACCCGCGATTCCCGACCCGGCCGAAGCCCGTCCACGTCCCTGAAGGCGTGCGTGCCCAGCGAGCGAGGGCCCCAGCCGATTTCGCTTTCCTTCTCCACCAGCCAAGTTCAACTTCTTCCGTCCCGCATCAACTTCGGGAAGAGAGGAGAAAATTAGCCCATGGGAGATCACCATGTCCTCGACGAGGGCCATTAAGAAGAGCGCCTTCTCGTGCGAGCCGTGCCGGCGGCGCAAGGTACGTCGTCCACCCTTTCACCTATGTCCTTGTCCATCTCTCTCTGTCCCCTGCGCCTCATCCCGATGCCGCCGCCACACCCCGTACCCCTGCACCGCCGACGGCGCGGAGGCGGAGGGAGGGGGGCGGGCGCCGCCATCGTTTGATGATCCTGCCTGAGGTGACCACGCCTCGCTGCGGGGATGCTCCGGGGGGGCAGACAAACATCACGGACGGCTTCCGGCCATTGCGAGCGGACGGCGACTGACCCAATCGTCGGCAGGTCAAATGTGGCGGGGAGCAGCCGACGTGCAATCGTTGCGCCGCCCGCGCGGATGAGTGCGTCTATAAACTGTGAGCCCCTCCCACCCGACTTCACCCGAGTAGTGTCGTCACTTGCGTGACATGTCGATACTGACTACCAGCACAGCAACCCGACGTTGTCATACACGTCGCGCCTGGAGCACCGCATCAAGGAGCTGGAAGCCCAGCTCGCGGCCGCCAGGGCGCATGCTCCGGGGCCTTCCGAGCCGTCCCGGACCCGGACGTCGTCGCCCAGCATAGGTCCATCGGCGGGTCAGTCGCCGATGACCGATCCTCATTATGTCGAGTCGCAGGATGAGGAGTCGGTGAGTGAGAGCTTCAAGGGTCTCAAGGTCGACGACAAGGGCAGCATCACGTATCACGGCTCGACGAGCTTCTTCCAGCTGCCGAGTGACCGGCCGTTGGGTTCAAGAGAGCAGCACTCGACGTCGGATCAAGCCATCCAGAGACGTGAGCGGCTGGTTGCCAACGCCTGGCAACAGCGAGCTCTCGAGAACATGTCCGACATCCCGGTACGTCGTTTCTTCTCCCCCCTAGGATGAGAGAGCTGCGTGGGCTAACGTCCCGGCAGGAACCGTTTCAATATCTGTTGAACGTCCACTGGTGTTGGATCCAGCCCCTATTCAACTTCATCTACAGGCCCGCCTTCACCCGTAAGTCTAGTCTGCCTCGCTCAAAAGTTGGAGGCTGCGCACACACTGACCTTATCGGAACAGGCGACATGCAGACGTTGGGGCCGTACTACTCACACACACTAATGAATGCGGTATTATCTCACTCCATCCGTTGGGGTCGCAGCGACCCCGCCACCAAGGAAAAGCTCGATGAGTTTTACAACGGCGGCGCCCTCTTCGGCAAGCACGCCCGCAGCATGGTCTTTGAGGAGCTCAGCCAGGGCGTCTGCTCCATCCCCACCGTCCAGACTCTGCTGCTCCTCAGCGCCCAGGAGTGCAGCGTGGGCAACAGCGCCCAGGCATGGACGTACAGCGGGCTCGCGTTCCGCATCATCGACCACTTGGGCATCTGCGTCGACGGCCAGAGATACCCCGGCTCGGTGCAGCTGAGCGACGAGGACGTCGAGATACGGCACCGGCTCTTTTGGAGCTGTTATTTCTGGGACAAGATGATAAGTCTTTACCTCGGGCGGTCGCCGTCGCTGCAGCAGACGTCCGTGTCGCCGCCGCAAATCATGTGTAGGGGAACGCGCACTTCCGATGGCGGCAGCCATGTGCTAACGGTGCGACAGTTGATGACTCGGCCGAGAACGAATCGTGGACCCCGTTCGGTGTCGTCCCGGAGGGCGGCTGGAAGTACCCGCCGTCGGCGGCGCACTCGACCTCGTGCTTCATGCAGATGTGCCGGCTGTCGATAACGTTCAACGAGATCCTCGTGCACATGTACGATCCCGTGCGGCCCAACAGCCAGGCCGAAATGCAAGAGTGCCTCGCGAAGCAGGAGGTTGCCCTGCGGCAGTGGTGGGATGAACTGCCCCCACACCTGAGGATCGAGCCCACGGCGCTTCCCAACTTGGCGCCGCCGTCGCACATCATCACGTTGAAGTAAGCGCGCCAGTTCTCTTTCGTCGAAAGCTCTCGTCTGACTTTGATTAGCGTACTCTACCGCACCTTCAAGATCCTCCTATACCGCCCGATGCTTTCCCAACGGAGCAGGGTCGGCGAGAACCTGCAGCCGATACAGATGTACCTGGGCGAGTGCGTCATGTCTGCAACGGGCATCATCGCCATCTTCGACCTGTTCTGCCGCTCCTTCGGCATCAGCCATTGCGTCCTGTCTCTCTCGTACAGCGTGTACATCGCCGCATCAATATTCCTCCTCCAGGTCCAGTCCAGCGTGGAGGACACGCAGGCGTTGCGACGGCTGGAGTACTGCGTCCGCATCCTGGCGTCCGTCAAGCGCATCAACCCAGGTAAGTAGAATATAGCCGGTGCAGCCCCACTGCGTCGCAACAGGACGCACCCCGCTGACAATGTTCCAGTCATCAGCAGTGCCCTCAACCTCATCACCCGCGAGCTCCGCAGCCTGGGCATCGACGTCGGCGCGCTCGGCCTGGCAAAGGCTGACGCGACCCCGCCGATGGCAACCTACGGCATCCCACAGGCACGACACGCCGACGTGCCGCCCACATCAGCACCGCCCGGCCCGGAGGCGACCAACTCGCCCGACCAGATATACAACTTCCCGTTCGTCGACACCCTCGGGCCCGAGGCCTTCGCCATCGACCCGGAAGTCTTCCAGACCATGTCGTCCATAGAACCGTTGAGCGTCAGGGTAGGCGCAATAGACGAATAGGACGACACGCGGATCGACAGCACTTCCGGCGCCGTCTCAGACGCGCTGTAGACTGCCGGCATTGTCGTCGGCGCGTTTCGGTTTCATCAAGCGCACCACCTGGTCATATACGGTGAAAGTGATGCCGCTCGAGAGCTATTCCCCCCAAACAGCTCGTCAGCCCAATGTCTCTTTGTCATCTTCTCATTTCTCTTCGTCCAACTCACAGTCAGTCGGACCAATCTGGGCGATGTGCCTCTCCAGAACGCCAGGATCCCGTCGCTTCGGAGTGTCTGCGCGGCGCAGTCCAGCATGCCCTTGTACCGAGCGTCGACGCTCTGCATCCTCGTCTTGATGTTGTCGAACGGCATCGACGCATACCTATGATACGACTTTTCAGCACACACAACGTCCACCAGCAACCGGACGGGCTTCCACCCACACTGTAAAAACACCACTAATCCCACCCAAGACAAGGGTGCTGCCAACGCTGCCGTCGAGGGAGGGCCACAGGGCGGCAACGCGCTCCTGGAGCATCGCAAACGTCGTGAACCGCACGGCGCTGTTGGTGCCCTGCTTGCACAGCACCGGCGCCAGCCCGCTCCACAGACCCCTCACGCCCTCCTCGCGGACCAGGACGGCGACGGCGCCCGCGAGCCCGCCGTTTGCGAAGCGGCCGCCGGACGCGGACGACGCGTCGTGGATCATCTTGGTCTTGATGGCCTCGCCCGGCGTGACGACGAGGATGCTCTCCGCCACGCCGGCGCTGAGGCCGCTCACGACATTGATCCACGCCGCGCGCGGCTTCCGTCCCGGCTCGGTGCCGGCGATGGCGTCGAGTCGCGCGCGCGCCGTCTCGAAGGAAAGGAACCGGATGCCGGACTTGGCCGCGTTGGACGCCGCGAGGGCCTGGACGCCCGAGTAGACGCCCGTCACGCCGGAGCGGCGGACCGTGTCGCGGAGGATGGAGAGGGAGCTGGGCGGCGGGCGCGTCGACGCATCGCCCCCGGCCTTGAAGTGCAGCTGGCGGCGCGTCTTGACGAACTCGGCCGGGTACTAGCGCGGTATTTGTTAGAAGGAAGAATAAAAATATAGATGCGTACATACACGAACAACACAGTATCCCGAAGGCGGATCCCCCCGTGATTTAGTGGTGACGTGAAAGAACGGGCGATGCCCGATCGACTTACAGTAACGAGCGTTTCCGATACCCCCGCAACGCCGCCCGCCAACACCTTGGTCAAGGCACCGGACTGCTCCATCTGTGGGGTCGTCGTGCTGATCTGGGCTGATCCGATCTTGACAGCTTGGGTTGAAACGTCGGTCTTCGTCGGTCGGCAGGGCTCTTAGCGTGGGGACTGGGTTGTCCTTTTTTTTTCCCCCTTCCGAGGAGGGGGTCGTCATCGTCTTAAGCCCGGGTGCGGGTGCTGCTGCGGCGGAGGTGATGTGATTACACACGCACATGGGGGGGTCCTCCGCCGCGTCAGGTTCCCGCATCTCGTACCGAACTCGTCGTACTGTCCCCTCCACCGAAAGCCGGAGAGTGACCGCGATCGCGGGTACAGCGTGGGCGTACCCACTCGGACATGTTCCGAAGCCCTGTGGACATTTTTGTTGGGGGGGAGCCGGAGTTCCAGCTGGGCGTGGGGGGGAGAAGGGGGATGACAACGACGACGGGGGGTTTCTTTTTCTTCCTTTTGTCTTTTCTTTTCTTCGGACGTTGTCCGTCATGTCCGGAAGAATGACAGAATAGACGTTAAACCTTCTTTTCCTTCCCCAGTCCGTGGGGATTGCTGTGTCTTGCTACTGTGCGTCGCTGTCATGGTGGTATTGGCGAGGGCTCGGCGCGTCCGCTGCGCTGGCGATCGTCGCGGAGGTTCGAACTAGCTTCGGCGAATTTGTGCTCTGGGCGACGATCCAAGACGGTTCACCTCCGTTCCGCCCGCCGGGGGTTTATCAAGGTTCGCAGTCGGAAGTTGACCGAAGTGCGCGAGGGCGCCGTGGATGGGTGAAGCCAACGCCCGCCAGAACTGCAGCGCAGGTCGTCGGGGGGTTTTGGGGGGGTCGGGGGAATAAAAAAATGGAGGGTTCTGGATTCTCTTGGAAAATCTGGGGGGACTAGTGCGTATATGCAAGATGCGTCCGGAGGTTACATGGCATCCCCCTCCGAGACAAGCACATGTGGCATGGCGGTATGGAGATGGACAGATGACGGGCGGGTGTTTCGGGGTATCATCGTAGCCGGAGCACCGAATTGCTGGGGGTGCGTGTCTAGGGTCCGGGTTTTGCTGCCCCATCCAGATCCAGGGCAAAATGGTGAACGGGGAGCAGCGCGGGCTGGGCTGGTGCGGGTTGCGCCGCTTTCCCATGAGCCATCAGATCAGATGTCGTGGCCGGCGGGATCGGAAGAGCATTCCGACGTTGGGACTGAGAGGGGAGGGGGAAGGGGGGGAATGTTTGCCCGCGAGGGATGATTCTGTGGTTCTTTTCGTCATACGTTGACGAGATCATCACCAAGAAGCACGATCAAATCTGCGAGGTCCCGAAAATAATGGCGCGAGCGGAGCGGAGGAGCGTCGCTGTATGGTAATGGTGGGCGGTGCGCTGTCGTTCTGGGAGGATTTTCCGGGGTCTCGCTCGCTGTTAGTCTCGCTGGAAAAAACCAGAGAGGAAAGGAAATGGGCAAAATGAAAAAGTAACGTGTAAAGAGGATCGTGAGTGGGACTTTACCGACGCCCGTGGGCGGGTACTTGTGGCCGGGCTGGGGGAGCGTTTTGGCCTGTGGGACCCCGGTTTACCGGCACGGGGGATGGCCGAGGTTGTTATCACGGACTTGGGCCGAGGGACGAGGGCATTCGCAGGGAGTGAGTGCGCTCTGCAGTCTGACGTTGAGTGGTGCGGTCGCGCAGGGAACGGGGTTTGGAAGCCTTTGCCGGGCGAATGGCATGGACGGACGACGACGGCGTGTGTGTGTGCGATCCTTGGGCCTGGGCGGCTCGTCGGTTTTCTACCATCTGGAAACGGGAGTTCGTGAGGACGGACGCTTCATCGAGGACGACGGGGGTTGGCTGAGTTTGAAATTCGAGCCGGCGGCGGCGGGAACGCGGAACGCCGTATATGGGTGCCACGTTGAGACACTTACATAAGCTTGCAAAGCGCCCCTTTGGCTCAGTGGTAGAGCGTCGCACTCGTACTCCGGCACATCATGCGAAGGTCCACGGTTCAATCCCGTGAGGGGGCATGCGCCTTGTTTTGCCGCCGTTAGTTCGGTCCATTATCATTTATTACACTTTTGTTTATTTTTAGCGTATTGTTATTACGAGTAAGATTTGCTGCTTGCTTGCTTGCATGTGTAATACCGGTACATGTTCGCAGCACCGTTTTCCACATGCCCACCCACTAGACCTGACAGTCGGACGCATTAGTAACCACACTAAGACGGAGAGTGTTTTAGCCTTTATGCTTCTAGGTTTTAAAGCTTAATTAGCTAATCTAGACCACGCACACCACACACATACACGTGTACTATGTCTTAGGTCGAGGCGGACGTGTACGTTTCTCAGTTAGTTCGAGTTGCGACATTACCCTGGTGTTCTTTTCCACTAGGTGCTGAGAGATCAAGCGCCAGTCGGTCACTGTGTTGCCATCTTATCGGCCATCCACCTCGATCCATTATGACCGCCTCCCCACCAACAAACCCCGATTGTCCCAGCTTAGCAAGCCTTGAATCTCACAAACTGCGCCGCATCATCCGCATACTTGAGGCCGTAGTTCTCGTGCGCATCCCAGCTCTTACCCTGGGCGCAGGCGGGGTCGTCCATGTTGCAGTAGTCGCGCAGCCTGGGCGACCAACGGTTGAGAGACTCCAGCTGGGCGCCCTCTCTGGGAAATCCCTGTTGGAAGTAAAACATGTCAGCTCTGTATCTCCAAACTCAAGCATGCCGTTCCAGGGTTGCCAGAACTTACCGACTGCATGCGGGCGCCGACGAGAAGGTTGTAGGTCTGGTTGGCCACGTGTCTTGGGGAGCCCCAAACAAGCGCGGCGGCAACTACGACATGTCAGTTAGTTATGCGCATGAGTCGAATACGAGGTATATCCCCTGGGGTATCTTACTGTGATCGCCCGGGAAACTCTCAGGGGAGATGCCCTCGTTGGTCTCCTGCACGCAATTTTGTGACTTGAACTCTCCGCCGCCGCCGCCAAGCAGGTCGCCAACGACCTGCCCGCCCTGGGAGAACCCGGAGAGGACGATCTTGGACTCCGGACAACGCGTGGCGTAGTCGGTGACGGCCTTCAGGGTGTTGGCAACTCCGCCCTCAACCGAGTCGCAGTAGTCGTTGAACACGGCCTGGTACTCGACGTTTGCCCACGTGCAGTCCCAGTCCTTGCAGATGGCCTCGGCGATTGGAAGCTGAAGACCCGGGTACGGCTCGTTCGTGCCTCGTATGAGAAGGACGTGGACCGCACTGCACGGCGTGAGCGGGCAGAGGGTTTGCGAGAAGGCCGTGGGGAGGAGGGAGAGGAGAATGGCTGAGAAACGCATCTTGTACTCGAGTTAGTAACGAAGGTATATCGTTCTGCTTAGCTTTATTGAGTCCGGGAACTAGACTTGGTTGGCAGTGGCACGAATGATCAACACGACTAACACACAGAAACATGAGGATATCTGTGTATTTATTTATTCACATACGACATCAAGGTGGCGGTGAATTCTGAGCGTTGACATTTACATTCCCAAATCGAAGGCCTGGTGAGCAGTTCCCCGCAACTCCAAGTAATCTCTCCGAGATTGTGTGGAGTGTCAATCCCAGAACCCGTCCTTGGACAAAACCCAAAAACAAGCTTGTTTTCCACCCTTCGACCAAGAAAAAAGCAAACTGGCCTATGCCACAGCCGTGGCCGGGAGGCTATTCTTTCCTAATCTGACGGCCTTTGGGGATCGGGAACCGAGTGTTCGGAACTCGGGAGGGACCCTTGTCGAAATGCCCGGAAGCCGGGGGGAAAAGCCGGGCAAAAAGCTGGGGGACGTTGCAGCAGGACCAGACTCCTTTTTGTTTCCGTGGTTGTGACCGGCCGGTTGGAAATCTGGGGATGTCGATTGCTGTTTTCGAATATCCCCATGGGACTCACTGTGGGGTTCTCCCATGTGGGATTCTGCCCCCTTGAGCATCGGTTTTGTTATACACACCAGCCCGTGCCGGACGAGCGTCTAGGACTCCCCGACTAGGCAGGTTAGCCCGCGGCCGATTCTTGAATGTGTCGGATATAACAAATCCCGGCTCAGAGACGCCCTCCTCGCTGCCCATGGCATCGGCAACTCGTCCGAGGCGAAGATTGCTGAAAAAGAGGGACGGGGCTAACCACAGATATAAGTGAAGCCTAGCTCGATGCCCACCACAAGCCGTCATTCCCGACGGCCCATATATTCCCCTTCCATCTTCCCAGGTCTGGCCGCACCGAATCCCGCAGCGTCAGTAGTTGGCAGCTCTCCCTGGAGCGGGATGCGCAAAAGTTCCAACACGGCGGCATTTTCTTCCCCCCGGGCCAAAACTTGGCCAGACCCGTCCACACCAACGCGTGCATGTTGCAACCACTTCTCCCTCACGACTAACTTGCGGGGGCAGCTCCTCGGTCATGCGGTCTGACAGGCAGCTCCCACGATTCTTCTCGCCGGGGCGGTGACGGTGTGCACCCAAACCCGGTTCTCTCATTCCGCGGTGGATCCGGCCCTCGACCTTATCCACGCGATCCGGAGCTGGCCCACGTATGGCGCATTTCCGCAACACCTCGGTGGTTCAAAGCCCGCTGCTGCAGATGTCGAGATAAGACGAGGCAATGCACCAGCGGAGCGGAGCACTGGGAGCAAGCCCGCCGTCATGGGCAAGCAGTGCGTGCACGCCGATCCGGGAGTACTGCAGGGATCCGGACACGAGGGGTTGATCGAGCAGAAAGCCTAGTCGGCTATTTGGAGGAGGCTTGCGAGGTTTTCCAGGCTTTTTCGAGTTTCCCCTCCCTGCCAACATGCCACATGCCCGTCCTTGAGCCGGCCGAAACCGACTTCCTTCGTGGCATGACGACGAAACGCCGTCCCGTCTTTGAGAGGGAAAAAAAAAGTATTATTCACAAGTGGTCTTACTTCTGGGGCCTGCGGGCACGCCGCGTCAACGGTGTTCCCGGCACCCAAATTTCCGCATGCATGTAGGGTCGTGTAAATCAGAGAGAGAGAGGGAGAGAGACAGCTTGGGCCAACCGGTGTTGCGGCACACTCTGATGGCCCGGGCTTGTTGGATTCGGCATCTTGCCGAGACGGGGCCGTACTAATACGTAATCCCATACTCCGTACAAACTCCGCCATGGACAGGAACACGATACGAAGCGAGAAAGCGTAGACTAGACGAGAGAGAGCACACGGAAAGTAAGCCGAGATTTTTAATTTTTGTCACAGTTTTCTCAGAGATGTAGTCTTGTAATTATATTATGGTGTTGTGTTTCTTTATTGTCATAAGTCATGTCATATCTTGTCGTATCCCGACAGGGGGTTGCCGCTTCGCAACACACCGTTGGCGTATCGCAACAGCAGCGCTATGCTAGTTAAAAAAAACAATATGCAGCTAATGATGAAGGGAAAAAGTAAATGCCGCTGGTGAAAATGCATCATCTGCTGGGCTGGGTATTCCATAAATCCTCCGCGTTGCCTCTGAACAGCCTATCAACCAGGACGTCGTCGCTGCCGCACCAATCAAGGACAGTCTCCATCCAAGGCCGGATATCCAGCCCCTCGAACCGGGTATGCGGCCAGTCCGTGGCAAAAATAACCCTGTCTCTGCCTCGCAGGTGAAGGACCTCTCGTGCGATGGGCTCCAGGTCGCTGTGGTCGGACATGGAGCTGAGGCGGTACGGCGCCGACAGCTTGACGTAGGTGTTGCCGGCTCTCAGCAGCTTGGCGAGAGACTTGAAGCCCTTCATGTCGTACGGGTTGTGCGACGGCATGTCCTTGACGCACGGGTGGCCGAGATGGTCGATGCAGACGCGGACGCCGAGAGTCGGGACTATGGGCTCCAGGAGCTCGATCATGGACATGGGCATGTAGACCTGTATGACCCAGCCCAGCGGCCTGCAGTCTTCGGCATACCGGCGCAGCAAGTCGTCGAGCTCCTTTGCGTCGAGTGACTTCCCGACCGAGGAGAGGTTGATGCGCACCCCTCTTACACCGAGCTTGTGCCAGTCTCTGAGCGTGCTCTGGGGCACGCTGCCAGGCTCGAAGGCGACGACGGCCCGGCCACGGCGGGGGCCCAGCGCGCGCAGGGCGTCGAGGAGGCATGTGTTGTCGTTTCCGTAGATGGAGGGCTGTACGAGGACGAGGTTGTCGATGCCGACTGAAGACTCAAAGGCAAGGGCGTGGTCGAGCCGATGCGTCTTTGGGCAGTACACGGCGTCCTTTGCCAAGGGATATGCGGCAGGGTCGACGACGTGCATGTGCGAGTCCCACGCACCGCGGGGTATCCGCTCCGCGAGCGTCAACTTCCGCCGAGCCGTGACGACTCTAGATACTATCTTGCCGTCGCCTCTTGTCGGCGTAGGGGCCAGGGCGGACTGGAGCAGGGCCATGATGGCTTTGAGTTGGTGAAGAAGAGAGGAGCGTGCGTGGACGATGCGTTTCCGCTGAAGCATATTGAGGGCGGCCCTTGGTGTGAGAGTTGAAATAACCCTGGCGGAGGGAGGGAGGTGAGAGCTGGGGGCGTTGCCGGTCTGATAGGCCTCTCGGGAGTGTGCAGCAGGGCGGCAGGAGAGGTATAGAGGGGATGAATCCTTCTCCTCGCGAGAACAAACTGACGACAGCACCGACACGGGGTTTCGGTGATCCGCAGCAACGGGCAGAAGCAACGGCAGCAGAGGAGTGCGATAACGGCGGCGGTGCGCCTGCACATATGGACGTCGGCCCATTGCGTTTGATGATATTCCGCCGAGTACCCGGGTTGCTGTGTGGATCATTGGGTTGCAGCAATCCTCAAGAGGGAATCCAGTCCGCCTCCGTTCTCCAGAACAAATGCAAGAAGTAGTAGGAGCGATAGTGGAGGTGGGTGAGGGTTTGGAAGAGATGCAGGCCGGTCAAACTTTGGTTCTGGCGAGATTTTGGACATGGCCTCGGAGGATGGCCGATACGGCGGTGCGTGTCGTTCAGCCCATTGTAGAGTGGTTTTTTTTTTTTTTTTTTTTGTGGTGGTTGCGGTGGTTGCGGTGGTAGATCTGGTGTAGCTACGCATACATGACATTTACTATTTTCAGCGCCATATGGAACCTGTCCGACGGCATGCAGCGGCGTCCGAGTGGAGGAATGATTGGCCTCGGGTCATTGGACAGCGGCAGCGCCATGTTCACTCCAGGCGCGGTGTGAGACTGAGAGAGCGTCACCTTTTTGTCCACTCGCCACGAGTCAGGGCGCGGGCCACAGTGTGAGGATGTCAGGACCTTCGGAAGTTGACCGAGAGGCGAGGAGCAGGAGAGCAGAGCAGAGCAGAGAGTAGACCAGAGAGACCAGAGAGCAGCGCAGAGAGAGACCACTGACCAGAAGTGGCAGAGACAGGACAGGCCGTGACGTGAGGGCGCCTTGGCCAGGCCAGGCCAGGCCGGGCCGGCCGGATGCGGTCCGGGAATTAATACTACAGCGTGGCTAAGGCAGCCCTACTGCCGTCTCGACGTTGCGCGGACCTTTGGTCCCTTGGTCCCTTGCCTTAGTCACGGGCGACCAGTGCTGGGTGGTGTAGTGGGAGCTCACTGGACTGGATGAACACAACTCCCGAGTCGGGTGGGGATGCATTACTAAGACGGCCGCGCTCCTCTCGCCTGGGTTTTCTTTCAACCAAGAGACTCGTTCGGTCAACGTCCGATGTTGTTTCTGAACCATCCCCACTCTCTGCACAAGATTCTACTCCGCGCGATCGACTACCGAACAGAATCGTGGGGTTGGATTGAACCAGGGCGGCCGAAATCCGGAGAAAAAACAAAAGAGACAGGGCTGTTGATTGCGTCGCTTGCAGTCTTACCCCGTGGAGGATTGCGCTTCAACCCCGCGCTCGATTGAGCCATCGCAAGACGCCGTGCAGAACGACCAGAGTGAGGCGAGCTGGAGGGGGTGTGGTGTGACGTTGTCTGAGATTGCGTGTCGGAAATAGGGGCGACAAAGGAAAAAAAGAAGAAGAAAAATTCTCTTCTCAAAGGCAAAAAAAAATTGCGCCCGCAACGCCCAAACTGCGCTCGCCAGCCAACATCGAAACCCGGAAAATGGTTCATCTCAACACCTATTATTTGCTCACTATCATCGTTATCTCATGCGGGTCTATTCCCAAGGGTGAGTCCGTCAAGCCACATCATCAGGCTACTGCGACCTCCTGTCATTTCCCCACCCGAACTTGCGGTCACTGACTAGCTCCCGCAGGCTACGATGAAGGCGGCTTCAGCGCATCCACGGGCCTGGCGTCCTTCAAGGAGGACTTTGGCCTCGTCGCGAGCCTCTGGACGGGCAACGAGACTGGTCTGGCCGACCGCAAGGCCAACATTTCTTCGTTCGGCGTCCTCGGCGCTGCCTTTGGCTCACTGATTGCGCTCGCCCTCAATGACAGACTCGGCCGCCTGCGAGCATGGCAGGTCTTCATCGCCGTGTGGATGGTGGGAGTGCTCATGCAGGTCTTCTCGTCCGGCATTCTCGGCCTGATGCTCTTTGCTCGCATCTGGGGCGGAATCGGCGCTGGAGGCCTTACTGTCGTCGCGCCGCTCTACTTGTCAGAGATCGCGCCGGCCAAGTCGCGCGGGATGGTCGTCAGCATATACATGGTCGTCCTGCTGTCGTTCCTGACCATCGGTTAGTTTCTCAGCCTTGCTTGCACATGCAACCGCCCCCCTCCCCCCGATAAACACCGTAATGACTAATCGCAACCAACGCAGGCTTCTTTATCAACTATGCCGCCAACGTCACGTTGGCCGCGACAAGGATGCAGTATCGCCTCGTTATCGCCATCCCGCTCATCCCCGTGGGTCTGGCGTTCATCATGTCCTTCTTCCTGGCCGACACCCCGCGCTGGCTCGCATCCCGGGACCGGGGCGACGAGGCGCTCGCCGTCCTTGCTAAGCTACGGGACTCGGATCGGAGCGACCAGGCCCTCGCCCTCGAATACGAGGAGATCCACGAGCAGATCCGCAACAGAAAGCAGATCCTCGCCGACACCTCCACTTGGGCCATCGTCAAGGACATCGCCACCATCCCCACGTACCGTACGCGCTTCCTCCTCGGAGCCGTGATGCAGACCGTCGCGCAGTGGTCCGGTGGCAACGGCATCACGTACTACATCCCCGAGATCTTCCGGTACGCCGGTGTCGTCGGCGATAACACCTCCCTCATTACCAGCGGTGCTTACGGCGCCGTCAAGCTCGTCTTCACCATGGTCTTCACCTGGGGCCTGGTCGACGTTTTCGGCCGCCGGCGGTGTTTCACCGCCGGGCTGTTCCTGCAGTGCATCACGCACATATATATGGCCGTCTATATGGCCATCTGGATCGACAGCAACAACAAGGCAGCATCTGATGCCGCCATTGCCTCTGTCTTCGTGTACGCCGTCGGCTGGTCCATCGGTTTGTGCACCGTGCAGTATCTGTACGGCACCGAAATCTACCCCACTCGCATCCGTAGCGTCTGCTATGCGACGAACATGGCGCTGCACTGGTTCTTCCAGTTCGCCGTGGTGAGGGTTACGCCCAACATGTTTGTGAGCCTGAACATTTGGGGCGCCTACGTGTTCTGGGCGTGCATTTGTGCCGCAGGTCTCGTCCTCCTCGGCCTGTGGGCGCCGGAAACAAAGGGCATACCCATGGAGAGGATGGAGGAGCTCTTTAGCGGCCGGTGGTGGATGGGCTGGAGAGCGAGCGTGGATATGGATTCCTCCAGCGAGACGAAGCCGTTTGGAAGGGGAGATTCGACAGGGAAGGACTCAAGAGAAGGGCCACCATCCACGCCTGAGCGGAAGACGGAAGTTTGAAATTTGGTTTTGTTCTTTTGGGTTTTTGAGCGCCTTTTCTTGAGCTAACGGATAGATTTATTTAATGATCACGTCAGAACCATTGATCGCTTAAGACATACTGTTGTGCATCGTGCCGAGCATCCGTAATGACACTCGGCTCGCTTTCCCGAGCCGCCCGACTGGCAATCGGAGCCGGGTCGCTCAAAAGTGGAGACATTCGGCCGAGAGCCCCGCCCTTTGTTCGAGACGGGAAGGTGAGAACGCGATGGTTGCCTGAAGGATCGGAACCCCTCCCCGCCTCTCGAAACGCGCGTGCTTCTCGTCATCATTGCCATCATCCTTAGTGTCGTCTTCCAAGAGCTCGCTTACGACACGTTCTCACAAAAATTTTCAAATCTCCTTTATTTTACAGTCAATGGCTTCGCCGTTGGTTTGATAGCCTCAGTTCGTCACGCAGACAACGATCCAACATGGAAAAGGGAGCTGTTCTGACGACTCGGCCGCCGGTACCACCTCGGCGGTCTGCAGCCGGCAGGATATTCAAGGTTGGCGGTGCTCTCGCTTTGATCGGAGCTGCCAGCCTATACTACCATCAACCTGACTTGAAGGCTTGGAATTGGTCTGGCAGATGCCATGGGAACAGCCTGGTGCCCATAAGGGACTCTCCCTTTGGCCAATTCCCCCTCCCCAACGACCCCTTCAAACTCATTCCATGCACCAACACAACTGTTCCCCCAGCCCTTGATGACCCCAACCCCGAGAAGAGTTGGGCAGGCCTGTTCGATCCAGATCCATCGCACTGGAGCTGGGGGAACAAGACAGATGCCGGCGATGAGGATAGTGACCCATACTCCGGTCGCGGCATCTACCTTTGCGGCTACCTGGAGGTGCCCCTTGACTACACCAACAAGTCGGATGCCCGGATCGTTCGGCTGGCCGTCACCAAGTATCAGGTCTCCGGCTTAGCCCGTGCCGGGGAGCTCGTCGACGAATACCGGAACCCCCCTCCAGGCGGCAAGAGCGACCGCACCATTGTTATCGAACCCGGCGGACCTGGTGGCAGCGGAACCTCATACACTTGGAGAAGCGCCGAGCTGGTTACCAAGCGTTTCAGCGACGGCAACTTTGACGTCCTGGGTTGGGATCCGCGAGGAGTCAACGTCACCCGCCCTGCCATTGCCTGCTTCCCGTACGACGTCGACCGAGATCACTGGTTTCTCTTGACGGGGCAGTACCTGGAGGTCTCCAACCCCAAGCGGCAGCTCAATCTCGCCGACGCCATGCACAACGCAACCTTCAAGGCCTGCTGGGAGAAACACGGCGACCTCGGTCGTTTCATCGGAACGTCGTTTGTCGCGCGCGATATGGAGGAGATTCGCAAGGCGCTCGGCGAGGACGAGCTGACGGGCTACCTCGTGAGCTACGGCACGGGTATTGGCCAGACGTATGCCAACATGTTTCCTGACAGCGTCGGTCGGGTCATTCTCGACGGAACCGAGTACGTCCGGGATCATCGCCTGCTCGGCGGCTTTGGATGGACCGCCCTCGACAACGCCACGGATGCTTGGTATGACGGCTTCCTCGGTGAATGCATCAATGCCGGTCCCGACCACTGTGCGCTCGCTCGTGTCAAGCATGGGAAGCCTGTGGTCCTAAAGGATTTGGATACGCGCATGAAGTCGCTGATCTCATCGCTTATCGACCGTCCCATCATCGGCTATTCAAAGGAGAGCGGTCCGTCCCTGGTGACGTACTCTGTTCTCATCGCGGCCATCTACCAAGCAATGTACAACGCCCAGGGCTGGCCGGCTCTTGCCCAAATGCTCTACGAGCTAGAGGACGGCAACTCTACGCTCGCGACCGAGTTCCTCGAGAGCTCCGCGTGGGGGTACGACCCGGCCCTGCCGGCTACCCCCGGCAAGCGGCCTTCATCGGACGAACTCGGCGACTTGGTCATTTGCGCCGACTCTTACGATGCCGCGCCCAAGGGTCTCGATTGGTGGGAATCGCTCTGGACCAACATGACGGCCAAGTCGTGGATCTCGGGCAACTCTCGCTTTTTCAACGTCTTCCCCTGCCGCCACTTCACCACGTACTGGCCCGAACCCGCCGAGGTCTACCGTGGAGATCTTAACCACACCCTCAAGAACCCGGTGCTGCTTATCGCGGAGACGTACGACCCGGCAACGCCGCTGCGCAATGGCCGCAGGCTCTTGAACGAGATGGGGCGGAACGCGAGGCTGATCGCCCACCACGGCTACGGCCATTCGTCGAGGGACGCGTCCAACTGCACCGACTCGATTGCCAAGAAGTACATACTCGAGGGCGAGTTGCCAAATGAGGCCGAGACGGCCTGCTATGCCAACGAGAAGCCGTACCTGTACGGCGTCAAGGATAAGAGCGTCAGGCCGGCGGCTACAGACGGCTGGGATCCCATTAGCGCATGGCGCGAGCACCTGCGCGAGGTGGCTGCTTTTGGCATTTAGGTGGGAGCCCCGGATGGCGCGAATAGAAAGTGTCACCGAGCGTTACACGAGTTTCGACTCGGTTTAAAAAGCATTCGTGAGCAGAAAGTCAGGGTGTGGCGCAACGCTTTAGCACGCGCGCTGTTGCATAATGTTAGATATTGTAAAATACCAATACAACCTCCTGTAAAGAAGATTTGGTTACATTACATGGTTCATACGCAACGATCTCATACGAACGCATCTTGGACTACAATGCTCACCTCACAGCTCGCCGAATCCTAGTGTGCGCTTGTCCCGGCCCAAGCAGACAATCACTTGCAGCCATCTCTGACCTCCATGTCAGAGGAGGCGTGAGTCCTGGGGCTAATTACCTGGATGATGCTGAGCTCGACAGATGCCCTCTAGGAGGGTGGCAACTACTACGTGGTAGTTGGTTAAGGCTTGAGCCATGATGTCGGTTTAAACTCGTCCCCTTCGAAGACTGCTGGTGGGCAAGGTTTAAAAGTGATCCGGGCACAGTTTCTGCATCGCTGGACTTGGAGCTGTCCGACACTTCCGATGGACGATGAAAGACTAAAAAGTCCCATCATTATAAGCATTGCGAGTTCAGACCGATGACACAGAGAAGCTGGTGATTGTTAATGCAATCCTACCAAACCATATTGGTATGAGACACCCACTACACACGAAAGCCATCATGCACCAAGACCCTTCTGATAGCGTCGTGCTCTCAAACCTGAAGAAATCTCCGAGAGACTCGTGTTAGACCTACATAACAATCATGAGTCTCCAGAATGGGCTTTCTATCCTTACTACATGTGTTGCGCCGGCATCGATGGGCCCAGGTAGGCAACTGACTTGGCAACTTCCCAGTAACTATACCCATCGCAATCTCAAGAGTTTACATACGAAAGGGTCAAATAAACCACTCGCTGCGATGAGGAGTTGGTTGAGAACAGACATATCAGCGTGGTGCAGTACGTGGGCGGATTACAATAGACGACCACCAATGGATTCATCCCGAGTTCAACCAAAAGCTCAAATGTTTTAGGTTTTCGTATTATAACCATTAGTCACTCTGACGTGGAAAAAGAACAAACAATAAAAGGGGTCGCTTGGGTCCAGATCTGAGACATGTCTCTCCAAAACTTCCCGACACCTTCTAGAGGTCTGCCCGCCACCCGGCCCGCCGGAAAAAACATCAAGTCCAAAATCGACGGCGTCCCGCATGTGGTAAGGCCTGTGGCGGCAGCACACAGCCGGACCGGCTGCGCTGTGTCCTTCCAACTCCCGCCGGTCGAGAATAAGATTCCATCTCTAATTTGCCAAAGTTCAAAACGCCCGGCTATGACGCAAAAATATTGCCATGAGGGAGCTTGGGCAGGCAGCGAACGGCGCCAGCGCGAGTCAGGCGTGCGCGGCGTGGGCAGCAGGGCCGCCATCATACCGTTGCATAGTGCGTTTGGCCAAAAACTCTATCCACGGGGGATTTGGCAGCGTTTCTTCGTCTGCGCTTGGGCGTCCTGCACACCCTCTGATGGCGGCCGCACGTGGCATCTGGCGAGTGTGCGCGGAAGGCCCCCAATGTCCCCAAGCACGAGGGGCGAGTTCCGATTGATCCCGTCCACATGGCACGCACGACGGAACTCTCAGCAATGCCCTTTTCTTTTTGCCTTTGATGCCCCGTGCTGTTTGACAGAATCCCCCATTACCCCCTCCAACCCCCACTTGCGGAGCCCCTTGTTCTCTCTTTACACGCACGTTTTGAGAAACACGTCGTGGGAGCTTCGACCACTTCATTGCCGTCCAGGGCCCTCGAAACGAAATACCGCCACGGGCCGCTCGCTGCCTTGCCCTGTTCGCAGTTCACCGTATACCCGCACCGCGCGGTCACGTCTACTCCTGCCGGCAGACAAGAGGAGAGAAGTTTTGATGGGTTCTTAACAACAGTCCGCAGCAGCACGTCGCAGCTGGAACAATGGGGTTGTCGGGCATCGAGGCCGTGGTGCGCCGCGTCAGCATCAATAATTCCCCGGAGCCTGTTGAAGGGAAGGTCGTCAGTATCATCGTCGCCATGATATCGGCATGCCTCCTTGCTACTCTTTTCTGTCAGTACTCTCATGCCGCAGGCAGTCATTCCGGTCGTTTGCTAACAGCACATGCAGTCATGCGGTTTTCATCAGTAAAAGACTGGAGGATTCTCCCATGGACGATGTGGCGTAAGAAACCCCCCCCCCCACCGAGGACTAGCAATGCTTCTGCGAGGCTAACTGGCTTTCGAAGTCGTGGCTTTGATATACTTCTTCTCGTTCCTGTTTGTGTTTGGGACATCCATCCTTCAGTTCGGATTCGGGACCGACCTCAACTTCGATACGTGCTCTGCGGCCACCCTTTTCTGCCTGGGGGCGTACGTCTTGACAAAGGTAAGTTGAATCTGTTTCTGCCTCAGATGACTTGGACTAACAATGACCTCAAAGCTAGTAAGTGTTTTAACTGTTATACCCAAGGCGAAGCCTTTTTTATATTTTATTTTATTTACCTAGCGATGCTAACCGTCGACGGCGAAGTTCATCTATCTTTTTATGGTAGACCGGGCGGTAAGTGATTTCTGGGCGGCTCTCGCATCTGTGGCTGACGCTTTCACAGCATATTATTCGGCAAACAAGAAAAAGCCGTCTAAAGTCCAAGCTATACCTTGTCAACTCCTTTGGCATGCTTGGTACGGTTCTTCTATTTTTACATTATCTGATCATGAACTGACTGTATTGTAGGAGTATTCGTTTTGATTGTTATTATGAACTTCATATTGTACGTGCAAGTGATATCTCGCACGTTTTCTTCGCTAACTCACGTCTCAGCCGCATCACACATTTCAAGGATGGTATTTGCATTATTGGAATGGAGCAGCCTGTGCTGCTGCCCCTCATCTCTTTTGATGCAGCGATAAATGTAAGTCTCACCTCGGACTACCAGTATAGTAGGCGATCTAACCCCTTTGCAGGTTTACCTCACTATTTTGTTTTTACTGCCGCTACTGAGTAAGTCGTGCGATTTGCTTTCACATGTGACCAGCCTCCTGATCGGTTGACGTTCCTAGGTCTGCACTCCGTAAAGTACAACTTCTGGAAACCATGGACGTTGGACTGGCGGAATCGCCGAATCCCACGAGCTCCCCCCAACGTCAGGCTTCGGAAACTTGTGATACGTACTTTCATAGGATCTTGCTGCACGCTTCTCAGCAGCGTTACGTATGTCGCTCGCGGAATCCGCGCTTGGCGTGAGACACTGACGTGGTCTTCCAGAAACTTGACCGTTCTCATGGCGCTGAACGGGGAAATCGCCTGGCTCTGCTTGTTGTGCTGCAACACCGACAGTAGGGACTCCCGAGTCTTCGCCGGACCCATGCGCTGACACCTCTTAGTATTCTTCTCGGCCCTGGTGATCAACTGGATTACGTCCCCGGGCCAGGAGTCGACGTTGAGAACCCTGACGCGGCCGTCGCGCGGCTTATCCACACTGAACCGGGACGAGGTGGCCAGCATCCCGCTGGACCCAGACGGCAACAGCACCAGAAAAACATGGGAACACAGGCGAACCAGAACACCGACGATAGGCCATCGCTCGGCCGAAGGCCCGGATGAAGACCTCGAGCAGGGGCCGTTTCAGGTGTCGGATGAGCAGGACGAAATGGACGAAACGGACGAGAGGGAACCCAGGAACTCAGGGTCTGCAGACGGGGTAAATTACGGGAACAAATGAACCCCCCTTCCCCCTTGAAGACTGATTGGTCGAAGGGCTTTACGAAGTAAACGAAAATTTGGGATTCATGGCATCGAAAAAACAAAACATCTACGAATAACAAGATGTAAAAATAGTAGTCAAAGTGACAACTTCAGCATAGACGGAGTTTAGACCTCGAGGGTCCAACCTCGGGATGCTTCTATTCAATAATGGTTATATCACAGAGACTGGCGCGCGTTTAAGGGAGCAAGCGCTTCAAAATTAGCGGCCTAACTGTCCCGCCAAGAGGTCAATGTTGATTTCGAGATCGAATTCTGTGTCTTCTTTACAGAAGAAGAGTAAATTGGTGGGCTTGTTGGCCTGTGATTTGTGTACTCTTGGCGTGGTTTCAACTTACGAGAGTGAAATACTACATCGATGAGAATGATCGATTTATCAATCACAAGGAGAATCATAACTGAATTATTCGACGAATATCTACAGATCGCATTAGGTATCAAAGGGCCAATTTTTAGATCATCCAAACAACTACCGCGAAGAATAATATGACTACATGTTCAAGAATCGTTCTTTCATTGGCTAATCTTACTATTGATGCGTAGTGCATGAGTAACTGTCACAGATTTACGGACAGGAAGCTGATATCTCCCGCGTCCTTCATGGACTTAAAAGGATATTAGGTGTACGATGATTGGGCGTTGGAGAGCTCCATGTCTCACTGCTGTGGTACAGGTGACGCGGTTGCGACATCACCGCGGGTCATGAAAGCCGTGTCGCATTACTCGACAGTTTCGCAAGTCAATCGAAAACACAATTTTAATTTTGACGGATTCCAGGAACAGACTGGTGTTAGTTGGCGCCCCTATGCGGGTGCTCTCTTCGTAGACAATCTCTATAACAAGAAGCGCCAGTAAAAGGCTTTCACCAGCTCTCCCGTCTATCCAACCCGTGATGCCTAGCGTATTTCTTTCGAGTTCAACTTTAAACGTGAGAAGAGCTGTTTGAGATGTCCAACTCCACTGCATCATACGGCCGAGGCAACAGAAAAGGGTCCGATGATGACCATTGTAAACCCGCCCAGCTCAGTACAATGGGTGGCCACCTGGTCGCAGCATCGGGCGAGTTCGTCGGCACCTTCTTTTTTCTCTATTTTGGCTACGCTGGCAACCTCGTGGCAGTCCTCCATGCTCCCGACTTGGCTCAAGATGGCTCGATAAGCAGTCACACGGGGTTGTTCATCGCGCTGTCGTACGGCTTTGCCCTTCTCGTCAATGTCTGGGCATTTTACCGCATCAGCGGCGGGCTTTTCAACCCGGCGGTATGTTTGTGAATTGACGTGGCATTCGAGACAAGCTCTGATTCATCGCAGGTCATTCTTGGTCTGGCTCTTGGGGGGCAGCTTTCCTGGATGCGGTCGCTCTTCCTGCTCCCCGCTCAACTCTTGGCGTCCATGTGTGCCGGCGGACTCGTAGAGGTGATGTTTCCCGGGGAAGTGTCCAAAGCGAACTCCGTACTCGGTGGCAGGACTTCGATTACACAAGGCGTGTTTCTCGAGATGTTCTTCACCGCCCAACTGGTCATCGTCGTCTTCATGCTGGCCGCTGAGAAGTCTCGCGACACATTCCTCGCGCCGATCGGTATCGGTCTGGCTTTATTTATGGTTATGATCCCCGGTAAGTTGCAGAGTTTCCTCTAATCCTTGTGGGCTCTCTGTGGGCAACTATCTGACAGAACCAACAGGAACCTTCGTCACCGGCGCATCCCTAAACCCAGCCCGCAGCTTCGGATGCGCCATCGCCGGGGGGCAGTTCCCTGGCTATCACTGGATTTACTGGATTGGCCCTGCTCTGGGAGCGGGACTCGCTGCGGCCTACTATCGCTTTGTGAAATGGGCGCATTATGAGGAGGCAAATCCTGGCCAAGACTTGCCCGTAGACCCAAATACCCATGCAGCACATGCGCATGTGGACGAGCAGAGGGGTTGTCCACGGAACACCGTATAGAACAGATTTGAGTTTAAAGTTTTGCTCCAAATTCCTCTCATATCATTGATACAAGATTTGAGTTGTGCTACATTGGCATTCTTTCCTCCCTCACCACAGTTGTACCATTACAGCTTCGCACGAAGCCTCTGGGTTGACAACTTCTGCGAAACATCATGAGCACCACCCCCCTTGCCGAACATTTCTCTCAAATCCTTCACTAGTATCTCCGGTCGCTCATGCGCCGCGAAATGCCCCCCATCACCATGCGTAACAGCGAACACCACCGGGCCCAGCGTCTTAGCGTGGCTCAATGGCAGAACACACAGATCCATGGGGAAGATCGACAACCCCAGCTTGACTCGCGGGACCCACTGGATCTGCTCTGTTGCGGGCTTCGGATGCGCCATTTCGTAATATATCCTTGCACTGGCCTCGGGGCCAGCCGTCGAGAATTGGTAAATGGATATCCATGTTAGGATCTCATCGTCGGTCCAGGGGTAGCTGTCGGTCCAGTCGTGCAGCTTCTCGAGGATCCACGATAGCAATGCGACGGGTGAGTCGGCCCACGCCAGGCCCAGCGTCGCGGGCCGGGTGCTTTGCTCAAGGTTGTAGCCGTATCCCTCTCTCTTGAACCACGCGGTCCGCTCAATGCCCTTCTTCTCCTTCTCGGTGTAAGGCAAGAGGCTTTTGATGTACTGCCATGGGTTCTTGAACAGAGATGGCGAGCCGGCCAACACCATGTTAATGTGGGAGGCCAGGACATGGTCTGGGTAGAGGAGACCCATGAAACGAGTGATTGAAAACCCCCAGTCACCTCCTTGTGTCACTATCTGATTGTCAGTCCTGCGGTTGGTTGAGTTGAAGATGCAGTGACTCACCGTATTGCTCGTAGCCAAGCTTCAGCATCAACTTGTGCATGACTTCAGCATATTGATTCATGCGGAACCCCGGCTTATCCGGGCCTTCGGAGAATCCAAAGTTGGGGAGTGATGGCGCGACAACGTCGAAAGAGAGGCCGTTCTTTTCCGTCGTCAACAACGGGAGAATCTTGAGAACCTCGAGAAAGCTCCCGGGCCCTGACGAAGTTAGCTCCCGGAATCGTATCGGCAACAAATCATAAGACTCTGCTTACATCCGTGAACAAAGATCAGGGGGACAGCGCCGGGCTGCTTGCTCTTCTGGTGCAGGAAGTGAATGTCAAGATCGCCAAAGCCGTCGACCGAAATCGTCGTCGTGAACTGCGGCAGCTCGTTCAGCTTTGCTTCTGCGGCCCGCCAGTCGAAGCCGTTGCGCCAGTACCTGGCAAGCCTTTTGACCTCGGAGACGGGTGCGCCATAGTCCCAGCTCTCGGTGAGCGCCGACTCTGGTGGGAACTTTGCGATGTCGAGCTTGGCGTGCAGTTCCTCGAGTTTCGAGTCCTGGACCTGGATCTGGTACGGCTTGACTAACGACGCCATGGCAATTCGTGTTTGTTCTTAGGCCGGGTCTGTCAATCCAAACAGCTGTGATGTGATTTGCTGCCGGCTGCTAACTTGGCGGGTTTGCGATGGTACTAGTACTCGGGGAATGCATATGACACACATTGGCAGCTAGCGGAATTCCTGGTGTTTTATGCTGAACTCCAGCAGACGCGCCCTTATTTGGATTGCTCTAGAGGTACGTATGGCGTCACAATCGGTGCGACTGCATTATTAATTCCCGATCGCTGTCTCGAATTCCCCAGCCTTATTGCATTGGGGAACAGGAGATTGAGGGGTTCTCCGAGGTCTAGCGCGGGTGTTACCCCAGTGCTAGTACCACGTCCCACAAAGCAAACGGCACTTAGGGGTCGCAATGGCCTGACATCATGGATCTGTCACTGGCGTAAACACGGCAAGATCGCCGGGCAGCAGGGCGCGGCATCGACATGAACATGAAGGGCGTGCTGAGAAATCCGTGATTACTTAGTAATTGAGACTAAATTTCTACGCAGCAGTCTGGCCTCCATCTCATCTGGGGCGTTGGAATGCTAAACCATAGAGGTGCGTTCATGTGTGTGCACTCGTGCACTCATGTAAGGTGCTTGCATTCACTCAAGTTCACCCATCTACTTGTTGATGCACTGAAGAGTCCCTTCAAGGCGGAATTGGTCCGATTTTACCATTAGAAATGAATTCTGGCTCCAAGCTCCAGCTCCAATCTGTACATGGAGAAACCCTCAGCTTCTGCTTGCCCTCAACTGGTCGTAACTAACCACAGCTTCGAGCAGCGCTTGAGCACCATTTGCGCTACATATCGTCAGTATGAGATCCCAACAACAGCGTTCCGACAAACTACTCACCAGTCTTCTGGGGTGCAATACTCCTCGGGGTGGTGACTAACACCGTCCCTGCAAGGAACGAAAATCATCGTCGTCGGGCATCGCTTGCTAGTGTAAACGCTGTCGTGGCCAGCGCCGCTCGTCAGCGGCAGCCAGCCGTCAGGGCCCACAAGACCGTTCGCCGCCTTCTCCACGGCCTGGATGCAGTCCTTATCAAACTTGACGGCCGGAGAATCAGTGTCAAGCGTCCATTCAAACTCGACACCCCGGCCATCTTCCTCGGCGATTTGCTTGAACGATTCCACACATTGCTTCTGTACCTCAGCCACGACGCTGTCCTCCGGGTGCCGGATGTCAAGCGTAAAGGTGACCTCGGAGATGATGGTGTTGGTCGACGAACTGGGCGGAATCTTGATGACTCCAGTAGAAGCCAATGCCTCAAGCTTCTTCGCAATCGCGTTCGAAGACGCAATCATCTTGGAAGCTGCAAGCAGCGGATCCTTGCGGGATCGCAACGGAGTAGTGCCAGTGTGGGCGTCGCGACCCTTGACGGTGAACGTGAGCCAGCGGTACGCCTGCGCACCCTGCACCACGCCGATTTTCTTGCTGTTCTCCTCGAGAATCGGGCCTTGCTCAATATGCAACTCAAAATGCGCGCCTAACGGGTAACCGGTTGATGCATCGCTTGAGCAGGCCAGTGGTCCGATATAGCCATGTTTCGCGAGCTCGGATCTCACGGTGACGGAGGGGTCGAAAATGTCGCCTAGATTCCAGGCTATCTCCCGCGGGATCTCTCCCGCCCACACGCCGGAAGACATCATGGACTTGGGAAACCTGGCACCCTCTTCACTGCAAAACGTTAGATCTTCGGCCTATGAAGTCGAATTGCTGCACTCACTTAGTCCAATTAACGATGCCGACATCATAATGTGTCTTGAAACCATTCTCCTTCAAAGTGCGCATCACCTCCACGGCAGCAATGACGCCCAGGATGCCATCATATCGGCCGCCACGCGGTTGAGTATCGAGATGGCTTCCCATAGCGGTCATAGGGGCTGATGACTTTAGCGAGCCTTCTCGTTTCGCAAACATATTGCCCATCTCGTCGATGGAGAGCTCGCAATCTAAGATTTTCACCTCGTCGGCGAACCAACGCCTTGCGCGGGCATCGTCGTCAGAGAGTGCTAGCCGGGCCATGCCCGTTTCCGTCGCACCTCTGTACCTCGTGTGAGCAAATCCATAGATGAGAAGCGAGGGCCAGATCTTGGAAGGTAGTCTTCACTGACTTGCCGTATCGGTGAGCTGCACCCCATTGGCAGGTATGGTGAATGACTTCTTGAAGTCGGTCGGCGTTGATCTTCAGCCCTGATAAGGAACCCCGCGCGGTTGAGAGTGACCTCACCTGGCGGGGAACGGACAAGAGCGGCCTTATGCGTGAAATCATCCTGCCGGACACAGTTGAGTAATGGGGACAATGGTGAATGCTGGGTTTAGATAGTTCATAAAAAGACGTGCATTCACACTGTTCTTGATGTTGGTAGACGCAACGGAGCTAATGTGGCTGGGAGAGGGGGGTTCGGCGAAGACATCCCGAATCATCGGCAGGTGGGCCCGACGTCGGGACAACGCCCATTGTCGAAAAAGGGCGTATTGCGGCCCCGTTAAAGTTGTCATTAAAGCTGCCAATATCGAATCAATGACAAAAAGTCCGCAGAACAGAGGCATAACGACAGCATTTCCGACCCGGACAACTTGATATGAGTGGTTTAATGAACCTTCCAAGAATGATAACGCAACAATTCCTGTATTAAAACGTAACGGCGTTCTTTTACATTGCATGCGCACTACCAACACCGCAATGCTTTGCGGCCGCCAGACCCATCACATCACAGCCCCGCTGTCGACAGCGGTGTCGCCTCCAGCCGCACTATTCGAGAAAATGTGGTTATGCCGAAGTTTTACTTGTCCTTAGACGGGGCAGTCATTGATTGACCGGCTTGCTTGCCCCAGTCGCATCCGGAAGTCCTTCAATCGCGGTGGTTGACGATAGCACCAACGCTCCAGTCTGCGCTGCAAAGGTTTTGGCCCCAGTGTAGACAGTCGGCCCGGGGATCTTGTATGGCGAAAGTGGCGACTGGGAAATGTCATAGGTCAATCCTTCCTCCCCAGGCTGATAAATTTCCAAAGCGCGTGTCCCGACGGGTTTCTCGATTCCTCCACCGGTTATTTGGATGTTGATACACTGAGGATAATGCTGTGGTCCCTGGCCTGGATACCTCGCCAGATGCAGCGCGATTATCTCGTGACGGAGGACGTAGTGGCCCGGAGCGATCTTGGGCGGAATCTGCACCACCCAAGTAGAGTTATTTTGGATGAGGACGTCACTTGCCCAAACACCGAATGCTGTCGCGTAGTAGCTAGCGTTCACGTTGGGGTCGACCAGCCCAACCCCGTCGATAGTGAAAAACTCCATCTTCGTCTTGTTGACAGACTCGCATGATCCACTGTCGCTGCCACAATATGCGAGGTACGTTATGACCGGACCGTGATGCGACTCGGGCCAACCTTGCCATTGGAAAGCAATGTTATCGCCAGCAGCCACCGGTGCGTGGCCTCGAGCGTTGGTTGCGTTCGCGTGGCATACTATGTCGGGTTTACCATAACTTTCGGTGCTGACATACCCGTCATTGCCGACAGTCGTGCTCCATGCTGCAATGACTTTTGGGTTTGTGGACCGCGTATTAAAGCCGTTATACGATGCGCCGTCGATGACAAAATTTGTCACGCGGCTATGGGCTGAGACCAGGCTGGCGAGCGTCAAGGCTGTGACGGCGAGGAACTGCATCTTTGAGTCAAGCTAGGCACCCTGCAAGTAAGAGACGTAGATGTCCAAACTTAGGCAAGAAATGGCGACGGCCAAGATCGATCATATAAGCAGAGGATATTGCTGCATCTAAATTGCACACATGGCCAGATCATCTCACCTGACCTCGACGAGGCCGAAGTATGTTCTACGTGTCTTCATATGGAGCCATCGGCCACCACAGAACACGGTAGAAAAATGAATTGCAACATTAGAACCTCTTTCAGCCATATTGAATTTTATTAATGAACGTCATCATCCGCCAAGATTGCCCTTTTTGGCCACCGGCAGGCCGGGTGATGTCCAGGAGAGCGTGTCAAAACTCCTAACTAGGTGCTTTACTGGGACCTGTGCGGATGAGGTGCCGGTCCAAAGACCGGCGGACTATGGCCAGGTGACAACAATCTAGAGTTTGAGAGCCCAGGTTAAACAACTGATCCACTGTATTCCGGAAGATCAAGAAGCATTGCTCCTTCAAGGTGCCTCCGGGTTCGAACCTAATAAACGACCAACGCACGGCCGGCAGGTATCCTATGGGTTTTCGCATTCTGCCTAGGCAGCCGAATACCACCCCAATCAATTCAGAGTAAATATTGCCGTTGGACAATGGCACTTTTGTTTACTCGGATCCCGGATGTTGTACTTTAAACCCAACAAACATGTGTCACCAGCATAGAAATGGAAGCAAAAGTTTTATTACAATTGCATCCGAAATGAAAAAGAATTGGACGATCAGGGAATCGAACCCTGGACCTACCGCATGCTAAGCGGTCATTATACCACTAAACCAATCGCCCAGTGATTGTTGAAGTTGACAGCGAGATTAAGCGAATATGACTGACTCTGCTTCCCAGGCCCACTTCAACTTTCGGCTCCTTTGTCCGCTTTCCCCAGATGTCTTATAATGTTTATTAGACTCTCAGTGAAATTCTTGAGTAACGCTGCTTAGTGCTGTTATGCGATAGATTGCTTGCGGGATGAAATGAAACTGCCTTTACTCACCCCGCCCACTACCATTTGGCACCACAACAACCACATAGTAAACACAAGCAAAGCGTTTTCTTCTCCAAAGTCTATAAATTGTTGATTGTCTTGGATTAGGAGTTATTGACAACAAGTGCTGGGACTAACTGGAATTCAACCCGGCGACAATGGCTTCACTGGCCCCGTGTGATACGGGGCCTCTATCAACGACGCGAGATCCACTTTGCCCCCGTTCACGATGAGTCGTGCCCACATTGAGGGTTTTAGCCCGCGCAATTGCATCACACATGATAATTCGCTTTCAGACCCATTCTCACATCACTTGAGCAATTCCTCATTGATCGGTCTATTAGTCTAGTTGGTTAGGACGTCGGATTCTGATTTCAAAGCAGTCTTTCCGTAAGCCCAGGTTCGAATCCTGGATGGACCTTCCTTTTGCTTTTGCGATTTATTTCTTGCATCTAATTGCCATGTCTCCTGCTAGTTAAATTCCAGGAACCGGTGGCGAAACCCAATTTGCAATTTATAGTTAGAAAGATTGTCTAAATGTAACAGTGTATATACAGACTGACTTACATGTAGTGTATGCTAGCAATTTTGTCCCTCGACTCTTAGTCACAATGTTCCTTCTAGCTGGCTTTTTCTGATGAATATGATGTGATTGGTTAACTAACCAAGCTGGGGTTTTTTATATGCAAGAAGTCTCTTGAGATTACTGTTAGATATATATCCTGCAAAGCTTGGATTGCACCACCACCTTCCGCGCCTGCTTACTCACTCACGTACCTAAGGTGGTGGTTTAAGTATGGTTACAGTCGATCGTAGTGACAGTCAATAAGCTAACTTGATTCCATAGACGACAATAGTCTGTATCTAAGTGCTCCACTCAGGCGGTGGTAATGCCATATGCATTCCCGTACCATTATAACTGGCTGACTGAGACAACCGTACTCTCGCTTGGGACTCGTCAAGTACCCTCTGCCTCCATGCGGGCGCAAGTTTCCCATTGTAATAACCCCAAAGATGGGGAAGATATTGCACGTCCTGAACACAGTAGCGAACGATCTCTTGTGATAGAGGGCGTTCCCTGAAGACTTTGAAGCTCCCGCCCGACCCAGGGTTGAATAGCTGGTAGCCTTTCTCCTTTACGCTACTCCAGGCGAGCCTCTCTGTGTGTGACAGCTGAGCGTCTTTCTCAATGCACTTCGCTAACCCACACAGAAACTTTTTGAAGGCACTCCGAGTTGCAAATTCCATTAGCTGAAGGTCTTGTATACCAGCAAGGTTAATCTGGAAATGGCTGAACAAAGCGTCTGAGTCGTTCCGAACATCGAAAAAGACCTTTGGTATTGTAGGGGATTCCAGGATATCTCTGAGGGTTAGGCCTTTCTTTCCATGGGAAGAAAAACTCTTCTCCCCTAGAGCACAGACATCAATCAGGTGGGTATGCTTCCTTGGTAATACATAGAGTTGAAGGATGGAAATGGTGCCGAGTCGGGAAAGGTTCTCTCCTTCGAGATCAATGTATAATGAAGGAGGATAGGTGGGCAAATCGTCGAGAGTATCAACTAGGTCAGAGAGCGCTGCGACAGTATCAATGAGATTGTACGTAAGACCGTTATTGGAAATGGGTTCCCCAGATAGGGTAGGAACAGATGCTGAGTTTTGCGGGATTATCGCCCCTGGGTTAATGATAGATGTCGCCATGTTCGGTATAGTGGTAGATGGTTAACGGTTTTGAGGCTAGGTTAACAGTGTATTTTGCTGTATAACCAATTTATCGAGTAGGAATTGGGGCTCACTAGCTTCTTAAATATTTTGACCGTTGTCGTTAATGATTGACGTCATCATCTTACAAGCTCCGAAAGTATGTAAACAGCAGGGTCGTGGCGTACCAATACGTCGGCGAAACACTCGTATTCGTTCGTTAGCCCACGCGCTCCGATAATAGCCTTTGCCATACGATTTCCTTGACTTAAATGCTTAAATTACCGTATGGAGGACATGGATTTGGCCCTTTTGCCGAAGCGTCATTTGAGTTTCGATACTCTAGGCGTGCTTTTGATGATAGCATGGTTTCTCAGCTCTGTGAACCTATGTCGATCCAAGCCGAAATGCGCCAAAGCGCTATTTGGTATATTTGTCAGCCTTCTGCGAAAGCTGGGCACTTTAGTTCCAAATCACGATCTTGTGATGCCGCGTATATGTTGGGATTCTGTTCCGGTTTTAGTCATTCACTATCGCCCCTTGCTGTTTAGAACATGATTGACAATATACTAAGGTTGATCTTTTACGTATTGGCTCGTTTCGCAGCCTGGGATCATCAAAGAAACCCGTACTTAATGCTTTGAACTAATATACAAATATCTCCATGACGAATATGCAGTCTACACTTGAGGATGACATCTAGAGCTTGCAGCAGGCCGATTGGCCTCGGCACTCACTTTGTCCCTCCGATCACCCATTTGCAAGCCTGGCAGAATATGTAAACATATAAACAAGTAGCACCCGCAACCAACATCAGGTGGTTTCTATGACCAAAACGAGCTATGGAAAGAGCAGTCTTTTAGTGTAACACGTGGCTGAAATGGAGTTCTGAAATTTTGGCGTCTCTCAGACCAGAGAATCACTTGCTGCTCTTGTAAGATCACATTTGGCAGGACTCAGCGCCGTCTCCGAGGTGCGCGGGATTAAGAACATGCATACACTACTCATATCTTTTTCAATAGTGACAACTCGAATTTGTTGCTTTTGACAACCAAAACTTGGGAAAATGTTTGATATCGCAATAGACACCGGGCGGGCGCATTGGTGTCCCCTTGATCCCAATTCCTTAGACGTGGTTTCTTTAACGCGGTTCAACTCATGTAGGCCCCGTCTCCCAAACATTGTAAAATCCCTTCCGAAAAGGCGGGTCTGTGCAGGAGCATTTCAGCCTTGATATGGTCCTCAGTCCAGCCCTGTAATGCAATTTAGTCACTAAAGGAATTAAGGTATTGTTGGTATCAGCCAAACCCTTTTTTTTTCCTCCTTCAAAGCCTCAATGGGTGGAAATATGGCGCCTCCTACAAAGCCAGACCGAAGCACGGCTGCACCCGTCAAGGATGGATTTCTATGATTTCGGCTTTGCCAAAACTTCTCTCTTATATTGTTGCCTAATGTTAGTGCTCCTGCATTGTAACCGTTTTGTCCCAGAAGGGTTTAGACAATCATGCACACCGCAGGATAACTACTCTCAATGGAGCAGCCAAT
Source organism: Colletotrichum jinshuiense (assembly GCF_051148585.1). Taxonomy (NCBI): domain Eukaryota; kingdom Fungi; phylum Ascomycota; class Sordariomycetes; order Glomerellales; family Glomerellaceae; genus Colletotrichum; species Colletotrichum jinshuiense. The sequence goes on from NC_139313.1 coordinate 3,303,008, forward strand.
GCTACCCAGGGCTGTTGACAGGGGTCTTGCCATCTGATGAAGCTCACATTGGTCAGTTCGGACTGACCCTTGCAAGTCCCACTAGTCATCCGAGGTTGGTGGGCACAAATATTATCTCGACCTGTCGTCGTTCGCATTCCTGCACCTCAATCTCGGACTCCTAAGATCTTTTTCCATCAAGCTGCGCTCACCGAGGTCTCGAACGGTCATAATTCGCCCCTGACCGACAGGAGAACTACGTAACTGGCTGGCTCGGACTACGAGACCACTGCGTCAAGGCTGGCTCGCGCCCTCCGTAGTTCACAATCCCCCCCCTTTTTTTCTCCTAGCGAGGATGGCTCGGAAAGGTAGCCGAAAGGTCAGGACAGGATGCCAAACTTGCAAGTGAGTCAGATTGATCATCCGATTGGATTGAGATGACCCAAGATTAAGGGTCTAATATGGCGCTGAGAACCTAACGGTAGCCAGAATCCGCAAAATCAAGTGCGACGAGACCAAACCGTCATGCAACCGTTGCACGAGCACAGGCCGGAAATGCGACGGTTACCCACACGTCGCTGACATTTCCGACATGTCATCGTCTTCTCCCGATACTGCCGTCTTCACACTTCAACCAAACCGTGCCTTTCCAGGAATCAACTCCCCCAGTGATAGCCGCGCCTTGCAGTACTTTGCCGAGGCCGTGGGCCCGCTCCTCTCGGGTGCCGTGGATCCTTACTTCTGGACGCATATTGTTATGCAATTTAGCACGTTCGAACCGGCTGTGACCCATTCCGTTCTGGCCATCAGCGCCCTCTATGAGCAATTTCAGGGCCAAAATGAGGCAGGAGCCATCCCACGAGATCACGTGTTCGCCTTACGGCACTACAATGCCGCTATTCACGAGTTGAAGGGTATGACTAGGCGAGACAAACAACCGACTGTGCTGCTTGTCTGTCTCCTATTCATCTGCATCGAGTTCTTGCGATCAGGACGCGAGGCTGCTATCAGACACTGCAAACATGGTGTTGCAATATTACGCGATACCCACAACGAGTTCCCTTGGACGAAAGATCATCTTCTCCCACTTTTCCGCAGACTCACCGAATACTCCTTCTTCTTCAGCAGTGAGAAGTCCGACTTCCCGGACCTGAGCGGCTTGGAACACCCTGTTCCAGAGAAATTTTTGGTTTTTCGCGATGCACAGTTGATGATTGACGACATTTACAACAAAACACTCCGACTAATGAAACAAGGTTACCCTTACCGTTCCGAATCTCCCAGAGGCGATCACATCCCCCCGAAACTACTAGCGCGACAAGACTATATCAACCAGCTATTGGACCAGTGGAATTTACTCTTCACCGAATTCAACGGTCATATAAAAAGCTCTCACACCCCGACCAGTAAGGTCTTCGAACTCGCAGATGACTACATACCTAAGATGCTGCGAGGGTTTCTCTTGTCCCGCTACGAATGCTGCCGGATTTGGCTGAACATGGCATTTGATTCCAATTTAACCGGCTACGACAAATTCTTGGATAACTACAAACGACTAGCCCAAGAACTTGCTTTAGTGGTTGCCGCGTCAACAGAAAAGTCCAAGGCATCGGTTCTCACCTCGCGGGCCCCAAAGTTCATGTTTGAGACCGGATACGCACTCATGCTGTTCTTCATCGCTAGCACGTGCCGTCACCTGGAAACACGGCTGGCGATTTGGCGTATGATGCCGTATTTGAGCCTTCCACGGGAGAATCTCTGGGACATGGCCACTTTGTTTGCAGTGGCACGACGGGTTATTGAGATGGAGCATGATATCACCTTGGATGCATCTGGTCAGCCTACCACCCCCATTTCGCCGACAAGTGCCCTGCCACCGAATGAGAATAGGATAGCAGATATTTGGACGGATCCAAAGAACGAAGAGAAGAACATCATGGGGAACATCGTGCGTGGCAGAATTGTAGGGTTTTTCAAGCGCAAACCAGATGGTACCACCTCTCTTCACACGGAGTTTGTCGAAGTGCGATCAATATGGCCCAGCGCCAAGTAAGAACAGCCACTTTGCTTTAGAACCATAGTATAGCGCACCCAGGACTCATTTCACAGACTCATACTCAATATTTTGTGTTTACAGTGCAATGGAATTTGTACGGATCGTTCAGCAGCGGACTCAACGTTCAGTTTCTGTTTTAACATGTCAGCAACCGCGGGGGACCAGCTTAACAGATCAAATCTGTTCATTCAAGTTGATTGAAATATTACTTCACTAATCCTGCTACCTCGTGGGGGGTGTTGCCGGTTTATTCTGTTCAACATGCGAGACATGCGCTGGCCTACGTGACTTGAAACCAAACGCGACAGGGCTAATATGATGGGTCTGTTGTTGATTTTTAGGGTATTGAGACGACTATCACGACCATGGTAATCATAGACCGCAAGTTCAGAATCATTCTACTTGCTCTATGCTGAGTATTAAAGCATCAGATATAACGTGGAAATATGAATTGATCCTCGTTCCAGTGGCCGCAGTGGCAGCACGTTCAACTTGGACCGTCGAGCACGTCAAACACCCTGCCAAAACATATGCTTACGGCCCAAATTCTAATTAGTTGTCGGTTTATACAGAAAAGTCGTTTTTAATACTTGTAAACTAAACGGGCGTGATCTCGGACAAAGTCAATCGTCGTCAAACATTCGACGGGCACCCACGTCGATATGTCCTCTAGCCGATGAGACCTAGGAACGCTCTGCGAGTTACAAAGGACGCCAGGAAGACTGTGACAGTAAAGAACAACGCAACCAGCTATTCCGCGAGTAGTAATTTGCACCCCTTCACAGAACTCCTCATTTGACCGGCCTCGGTATATCCCTTAATCCAAAACAACAAGGGGGCCACATGCGCTTTAGTATCCTTTAAGCCCGGCTTAGGCGACGAGGATGGCCGGGAGTTCATATAGTCTGCCCTGATTTGAGACTAAACGGTCCGAGCAGTTGGATCCGACCATTGTAAAGATTATGTAGCGCTACCTGCTAATAAACGCACTATAATATACTGGCCGTTTCTACCAACATATAATACGCAGTGCCTGAAACAAACCATTTTCAGAAAGGGTAAGCGAAGGCGAGAAAACTTGAGCTGGGCCTAGATAACCGTGAATTTGTTCTAAGCAAAAGTAGCGTTATTTTATATAAGCAGGAGGGCTATGCGGTGCCCAGATTGGGGCAACGACACACAACATGCTGCGCCGGTATTTCATAACGCGGCGAATCGTACATGTGACCACCCGGCTATGGCACCAGTCCCGGCTGTGACCACCCAATTCATCATTTAGATGTTTACATCCGTACACCGGGGTTTGTGTGCTCCTGGTAACGACTGAGATCACACTCCTTGCCCAACCCTCATGTGTTGTGGAAGAGGTGGCATACTACGCCGTGTTCTTGAATCGATTAATGTAACTATGGCTGTGGAGTGTGAAAACTGAAAATTGCAGAATAAACCTGACTTATACTTCATGATGGGATAACTTTCTGTAGCTACTGTACACCGATGTCCAAGTTGCACAGGAGTTGAAATAAAGTGGAAAATTATCTCATAACCAGCTAGCAATTTTCTATCCTTTAAATAGTATGACTGTTTTAAGTTCAGGATAATGCTTGTCGGGTTGTACTTTTGGGCTACGTATTGTGTGAAATGTACTAGGGTGTTATGCCAACTTGATCTGCAGTACTCATTACCGGTCACAGTTCAAGCAGCAACGCTCGTTTCCATGTCATTGTGAACGTCAACGAAATCCCTAGACTGGGATGCTGGCACTATGCTAAAGACGGGTTCCAGTGCTGCGTTATTGGAAACATATACACCGAATTGGACTGATTCCCTTCGAATGCTGCATTCCTTCTTGCCAGTAAAAGAAAGTTCAGTCATCAATTGTAATAGAAAGGCGAATGATTAGCGAACCTTACAGATTTGAATTTTGAGTACAAGTTAGTCTTGAGCCGGTAGTCAAACTCGAATTCAACAAAGCGAAATATCCTTAGTATCATTCTATGCGTTGCGACACGCCACATCTGAAACGTCTTTAACTGACAGTGCGACCCAGATTCACTCAACTAAAACAACAGACTGCAGTACATGTAATGCCATGCTTGGTCAAAGTCAGATACTTGAAATATATGTCCAACGTTGGCTCCTCGACTTTCCAGGGCGAAATATGGACCGCTGATTAGTTATCTGTTCATCACAATGCTACAAGAGCCCCATACACAAGCAGAGACCATCTGAAGTAACCAACCCTCAGTCAAACGACAAAGCTCTTTCTATCACATTGCCAAACCGGAGATATGCGGATCCTAATATATGAATACAGGGCTGCCTCCTAAGTAGGTAAAAAAGAAAATGTGCGATCAACCAAGCCGGACGGCTGGTTAATGACTTTGGTATTGTGTAGTAAGGTAGGTTCATTGGTACACACATTATAGTTACTAGAACTCTGTGGCGAATGAAGACATCAAATCCATTATGTGGGTCTCCTCAAGCGACACAGAATTGCACGCTCCATTGCTCCTGTATGGTACGGCATAGAGCGTGTGTTGAACTTGTGTGGCTTTATTTCTGTGAAGATGTTTCCACTAAGACCCTTTGACTAATGAGATCCCTGGGCTGGATGTTCCATGTGCAACCACACGCGGAGAGCACCTTTGCCAAGGAGCGGGACAGGGATCCGTGCCGATGACACGACCGCCAAGCTAATCTTGAAGAGGCATTGCCACCCTCGCTTTCTTCGGATTTTAGGCTCCGCTCATGTCACCTTGCAGATGGATTGCAAGCACCGATTATCCACGCCATTAGTCTGTGTTAAGTTGGGGAGTCGGAAGGTGAGGGCATCCTTCATATCTGGCAGAGGCCTGACTGCGATGTCGCTATTGAGGGCAGGACCCAGTGGGCTGCGGCCATGGTTGTAGCTGCATTGACTCTCTCGACACCGAACATCTTCTAAACGACTATATCTGTTTAGTAACAAAGATCCTAGATGGGCTCCTTCAATCCAGGGTGGAGGCACACCTGAAGAGTATCTCCATCCTGGCATCCTGGGGAAAGAGGAGAGACTGGTCTAGGCCTAAGTAATATGCAACCGAACAAAAGCAATCTCAAAAGTCGAACCATTTACCAAGGGCTACTGCAGCTGTGCTCAGCCATAATTGCACATGCTTGGTCATCTCGGACCTGGCGGATCGGCCGCGCCGGGTGCCACTTAGCCGCGCGCAAGAAATGAAAGTATTGGAAGGATTGAAGGTTGGAAAATGGACGTTTAGAGCCCCTCAGAGGTGCGCAAGCTTAACCTGTCGCGAAGAGTCATTGCAATCGAAAGGGTCAAGTGAGATGTGATACGGATCACGGGTCATCGCAGGCTATCGATCTTGCCCGAGGAAGTAAGGGTATTCCATAGGATAGGATAGGTGCAAACACTCTTTGTCGCCTCCAGCCTTCGCTACCTATTATTGGCACTGTGCGAATGTCGTGAACTTAAGTAGCATACCGATCAGAATTGAATGCTGAGAACAGCGGGGTATCGCGAAAGATTTAATGTATGGCGGGCTGTTGAACGCTCCTCTAAATGTGTCAATAATAAAACAAAAATGAAGGAACCTTGATTAAGAACTTCATTAACAGTCTCGGCCAGACATTGAGGACCATGTAAACCAAAGTCGAAGATGTTTTGCCCAAATGTGTTCTCGAATTCGCAAAAAGGATGCAATATCCCAGCCACGACTAAATCTGATCAACGGCATTCAGAGATTAGATGTCACCTACATTTATCAACTATCATGCACTCCACGCTTGTTAGAGCTATCATCCATCCATGCTTGGTTATTCGCGCTCACTCTACCCCCATTGGTTCCATACATAGATTACTCCAACTACCGAATCTCTCAAGTCATGACCGAAAGGCAGATGCCGAGCTGGATGGCTTTTTTCATCGGCAAATGAGAGAAATGGATGTAACTCCGTCGTTGTCAGTTGGAGTGGCGGACATTAAGACGACGTAAACAATCATCAATGGACAGTCTCGGGAACCCCTCGCCTTCGCATGCGTCCTTGCACCCTCCTAACAGAACCTTGATCCCTGAAAGGCCTGGAGGTCTGGATTTGCTTATCTTCCCCCCCTAGCAACTGGGTGACCTCTCGGCCATTTACGCCCAAGCATACCTCGGAACCAAGACCGAAATAAATGACCAATCACCAATCGCGGAGACCTACCGCTCAAGCTTGTTTGCTGCCCCGCTTTGGAGCTTCCCCCTTACGCGTGGGTTAAAGATTGGTCAGGCTTCATTTTCTTCCGCGATAAAAGATCCGTAACAGGTACAAATTGGAGGAAAGACATTGCGAGCACCCTGCACTGATTCATTATTGGACCTCGTCTCAGTGACGTTTGGCTGGAGAGGGGATAAGAGTCTATCCGGACTGGATGCTCTCTGAGCCACCTTCATGCCGCTCTCGAGACATTGCCACTCAAACTCATATCGACGGAACGTGGACTAGGCTCCGGGCAACTATGAAACCCTCTCATTGGAATCCCACCTCCTTCCAGCCTCTGTCCCTGGCCAATGCAGCAACCCTGCCTCTCCCTCAAGCCACAATTTGTGCCCTGGTAGCACACAGACCTCTCCCTCTCGGGATTGACGAGCAGGCGTCCTATTCGTTAATGGAGGCTCCTCCGACCGTTTGACAGAAGGCAAGCTCGTAGGCAATGTCTGGCCCGTCAACTCCGTTCTCCATGGTTGGTGCCAAGGTCCATTGAGGCTGCAAGGGTACGTTTTCCGCGAAATGTCAAGTAGAGAGGCGGGTCCAATTGGGGGGTTCCCAGTCATCTGAGATACCATTCTTGGTTCAGTCTGGCCATGTTCGCCATGCAAACCTGCTGCAGTCTCCATGTGTTGGACCCCCATACATCTTGTTGTCGTGTCGCTGCGGGGAAGGCCCAAAAGATATATCAGCCCGTCACAACCTCAATAAAATATCGATCAGCTCTGTTAAAGACTAAAATTTGCCAAGCTCTCAATCATCTTCACCGAACCCAAGCTCCATCCCATTGCCCACGAAGTTTAGCTTGTGGATTATACGTCTAGCACGACTGCACATCACCAGCACAGCACCCAGCGACCTGTCAGCTCGTTTAGAAACCAATAACAACTAGAGAACCAAGAATTTTATTGGTTTATGACGACATCAAGACGACAAAGTACGACTTAACGCAAGATAAGCCCGGTTCACGGCTTGTCCGTTGACAACTGCCTGCCACTACCTTTCGACACCGTAGCCGACTTTGTAAGTTAACGACGGGAAACTACCCTAATTAAATCATTTGAACAGTCCCAAATCAGGCTATGACCAACAGCTTTGCATTGAAGCCGTTGCCAAGAACCAGCAGCCGTCGCAAGTCGCGAGTTTGCATACGGGAGGCCTGCGAGGTCTGCCGAGAGAAGAAAGCCAAGGTATGTTTACAAATGAATCTTACGATTTCTGACACACTTTTCCATCGAGAACAATCTAACCTTTTGCAGTGCGATGGCCAACATCCATGCTCAAGGTGTAGCTCTCGAGGGGAAGAATGCGAATACCAAACCCGATCTCACCAGACAAAGCGGGGTCTACAAGCCGAACTCGATGAGCTGAAGAGTGTCCAGCGACAGCGCGACGCTGTAATAATAGCCCTTGCGGCCCCTGGCCAAACCCATAATGTTCTCCTCCGCTTGTGGGGTGGCGAACCCCTCGACAAGATCTGTGGGGACATTAGAAGCCAGGACTTGTTACCCTCCCCAGCCAACAGTCAGGCCTTGGATGCTTCAAGCGAAAATCAACAAAACGAAAATAAAATACCGATCCCCTCGCATCAGGCCTCTCCGACCTCTCCTCCTACAAAATTGGAAGATTATAATGCTGAAAAACACACCGAGCTAGAGAGTGCCTATATTCAAGAGGCTACTTGCAATTATGATTCGATACCAACTTCATTTGATATCAAGAAAGAGCCGGACAACGTGATACCATACGTCGACACATCTACCTTCGACAATATGACATCCCCGAACGACACAAGTCATGTTGGTCACATGGACTGCAACTCTACCGCTTCCTTCGCAATGTTCATGGATGGCAGCAATTCGATGCTGGATTCTAGCGCCCAATACTCCAACAACTCTTATTTCACCGACGATGTTGGTGTCATCAATTGGTGGGCACCAAGCAGCTCTGACTCCACACTGTCAAGTTACGCTATTGCACCTTCCACGGAATCAGCTACTTGGGGCTACCCTCAGTATGCCATGCCGGTACAAAGCCAACCACACAGTAATGCTTCTGTACCGTCATCAACGTCTTCTCCCATAATGACTAGCTCCGCCCTGGCTTCTCGTCCCTCATCCCGTGGGATGGGCCGCACTGGTGGTGCCTCGCGCCCTACTCCTACGGCCGAAACTCAATATCCGGACCCACCACCTCCGAAGAAGCGGAAAACCAGCTCTGAGAGTATTGTCTGCGCCGATAGTACCGCCAGTACCGAGGCAAAAGGCAATGAGAACGACTTGGTGAAGAAGAGAGGCAAAAGCAAGTCTCCAGACCTAAAAGAGCCATCACACGACCGCGAGCGTCACCGTCGAGCCTCGGCACGCAATTGGAAGAAACAGAAGCAGCAGACCGCAGACCTTGAAGCCGCCATGAACATAGCAGAGGCCCGAAACCGCGAGTTACGACGCGAGTACTCCGTAGTCCTGAGCCAAGTCCTGGATGTCAAGAACGCGCTGATGGATCACGCGAAGTGCAATCACACGGCCATCAACAGCTGGTTTCGATTCCAGGCTACAAACTATGTCCTGAAAAGGGGCATGACGGACACAATTCGCAAGGACATGACTGAGGTAAGCCAGGTGGGCTAGAAGGAGACTAGCACATCGGGTTGGGCAAGGTAGGGCAGTCTGCAGGTAATGACAACACGTACATGTGTTCTTGACGATCGGGATAACAAGCGGGAACATGAAGAAGAGAATATTTGTTCTCCGGACTGGAAAGGGGCCAGGTGTGAAAAAGCGGAGCATGCGGCCGGTCATTGATTTAGCAAGTAAGCAAGGAAGCCGTTAGAATTATGATTGAATATGTCCTACACGATGGTCGCTGGAGAAGTTACTTCACTTGGTAACAGATACACTGGTTTAATTCGAACAGGGGAAAGTTTTATGTTGGGCCAATAATCAGGCTTCTAGTATCGACATTACCATTCACTCTCACGTGTGATATCTCTAGCTATGATGGTCTTGAGTTTCTACATTGACCAATAGTGTCCCTGGTCTGCTGCAGCAACATTCCTGTTGCGTCGTCATACACATGATAGGTTTCAGTTGTGAGATGATCAAGGTTCCGCATGAGAAAGCGGTACGGGGGGATGCTCTCACAGCGTCTAATCTTAGGAATCCTTAGGAACACTTGATTCTTGCATCGCCAACCCTTTATTCAGCATGGATACTGTGGCTGACAGCGCCCGCATATTTGGAGCTTCATCGGAACCGGCCATCTCATCCCTCCACTGAGATATCCTCCCGGTACCTTCAATCTTCCTGACAGTTAGAAAGCCTACAATTACAAGTCTACTGTTCTGTCCAGCTCTCCCGTAAGCAAGTTACATCATTTGTTCTCCGGCAGGAATCCAAACCATAACATCTTGCGATGGCGTCAGCCTATCGCAACATATACTTGATACATCAGGTGGGTGCGTCGGCAATGATACAGTGACAACAAATACCTTGCGACAGATTGTATCCATAATGACAGCTTCTGTCGATCCTTATAAAAAGTTATACGTACCAATGGGACTAGAAGTTTGGTCGTACATGTACAAAGGGAGACACGAAATTTGGAGTATCGGGTCTGTCATAATGGATAACGGGGGAGATTCTCCATGTAGAAAGAACATCAAATCTATCACAGTATTCTGATTTTGTCTAGCTGCTCTTTCTATTAGCACTATATCTCTTGAGGTTAAATCAGGCGAGGCCCTGGCCCAGGGGAGAGCTGCAACGGCTAGAGAAGACAGTTGAAAACGAAATGCATCGCAGAGAATCTTTCACACAAGGTATCATGACAAACAACTGAGTAAATCAGTGGCGCACCACTTCTTTTTAATATTTCAGCCCAACAATGTGACCCTTAATGACAAGGGGGTTCAATTGGTCGCCGGGCTCGATTCCGTACCCATATGTCCCGAGCTCATCATGCAGTGCCCCGCTCCGACGGCTGCCATACCGGTACTAAGAGTTAGTCAACTTGGCCGCGAATTTTCTATTCGGTAGTGACCAATGTATTTCCCGTGCTGGCATCCTCCATCGCCCTCGAGTGGCACAAATGTTCTTGCTTTCAAGTTCAAGGATGACAAATCCACGTCAGCTCACACACCACCCTGCAAACGGTTGCGTTGTCGGCACCAGCTCCGGCGTCCGGGCATGTAACCTAGGGAGGGGATTATCCTTGCTACCTTAGTCTGTATTTTTCGGATTGGCTTGTGGGCTTTGCTCCGCGATGGCGCTCTTCAATCGAGTCTGTGCAGCACCGATGAGTGTATTACCGACTACTTTCCGGACTGCAGCGAAGGCATTATGTATAACGGCTTGGCCTGGGCGATCATGCCAAATCTGAATATGCAGCAGTGCATTTATTTAAAGTGCATGGGCTCTAAGGAAAGTCCGGGTGAATCAGAATCTCAGAACAATTAAATCATTGCAAATTTATTGTTTTAGCTGCGTTTATTGATCTTGTAGCCTAATACATCACCGGCCAGCAGTCCTCACTGGATTTGCGGCGAGACGGTTGAATAAATTGAGGCCAACACCAACCAGCTGCGAACTTATTACCCACGGCACATTCATCTCAGCAGACACTCGTGAGTCAGAGCGTAGTGAAATAAAGTAAGCGCCTTGTTTCAGCTAGAGAACTTAATGGACACCAACGGACAATATTGTGACGAGGAGAGCCTGGCGCTGCAGTTTTTTGACCCGATATCTTCAGCTTTCTTCTTCTACCTAGTTATGATAATGTTAATTCATGATTTTGCTGATGTAGGAAGATTACCTATTTTTATTATGATGGTCAGGTGGCTCTGAGGAGTATCCGTGTCTAGTATGGCGTCAGGATCCCGTTGTAGGCTGACGACAAAAAAAAAAAAAGCAACGAAACTGAGCCACCAGTTACCGTGTAACCGTATTTTTTAGTAAAGGCTTATTGTGCCTTTGATAAGACAAATACTATGTGCTTCACCCCAAATTTGTGTTATTTGGAAGCTTGATTGTGTCTGCTGAGGCACCCTACTGATTTCAAAGAACTGTTCATCAGTCAACAACGAACATCTCAAGCAAGGTCCATGTCATAATTATCAAATTGAAAACCGCTGTCTCAAGAGTAGGCAAAGCCTCCCTTTGTCCACACTCGATCTATCTTTGTTTGAATGTCATCAGGGTCACCACAACCCAAGCAAAAACAGTGATCCACGTGGGGGAACGCCGCCAACGAATCCTTGGGTTGCTGGATTTTCAACTTGGCGTTCTTCAAACCATTGGAAAGATGGGAGCAGAATCATAAATGCGAGGAGTGAACCCCGGGACATGAATTGTGGGATCTTAGCACCAGTCGCCTGCCTGAATGGGTGTTCGTGGGGTTTGGCGCGACATTCTTCGGCCTAGTGGCTCATAAACAAGCAAGGCGATTAGTCAATAGCATTCAAAAGCCATGCAACCAGGAATCATTTGAGATAATCTACGCGGAAGGCAGCGGTGAAGGAAACCGCGCACGTTCGACTGCCATACCGGTACAGTATTGAATGCTAGGTTATGGTATGGATGAAGCAAAGAGACTCGTACCCATGTTGCCACTGACCTTCTCTTTGTTTGGAGATGCTTAGACATCTACTTTACGCCAGCTGCATTGTGATGGAGTATTTTAATCTCAGAAGAAGAGCGATGATTCTCCTCATGTGAGATCAAGAGGGTGCATGTCACATATGCCCGGCTGTGTTTGAAGGTTATACATTATTGAGATCATTCTAAAGTATGAACCAAGCTTCACTGGTTTAATAAGGGGTTCGGAGATTGATGTACATGATCTTAGTTAACTGACTTAAATCATATACTCGAATGGTCACGCAGAACCCATGTGTAATGAAAATCTGTCAACATCTTCCAAGTTGCCACAAGTTGCCAAGATTCCTTTCCTTTCGAACTTTGACCGAAAGAGTGGTGGAAGAGAAAAGAAGGTCTCCTTGACTTGAAAAGTCATAAGACGCTGCTTGCCTTGGAGTGTCTGGATTTCAGTGCGCACCGACGACGGACGAGTGGCTGTTTGATAGAAAGCCCAGCGCATTGGGTCTGCTTAATGGCAAGATACTAATGGGAACCGGGCATGTTGATGACACCATCAAATTTGACTTGTTCCTAGTCCCATGGACAACGTTTACTACTACTCTCCGGCTGGTCGACTGCATCACTCGTTGGCATTCAGACAATAGTAATACTAAAAGTTTGCCATGCATAGTAGCGGTAGACCAAATGAGATTGCATTGGATAAGGCGGCACTTCTCATATTTTGCGCCTTCAATGAGCATTCCCGACAGCCTTTGACCATTAATAGACTCGTGTGAGAAAATCCACAACCTTCAGCCTGGATCATGGATCCATCAGTAGTTCCACGGAATCCGATATGCATTGTATGGTTGAAACAAATCCAATACTCCTGGTATATCATTAACACCTTATATGTGTCCCTTGAAGTCGTAAATAACGTAGCCCTTGTAACTACCCAAGGGAGCTTTTCATTATGTATCACGTCTCCCGTCCTCGTTTTCCAGTGAAGTCTACTTCCGACCACCATTGGCTAGTCGGTTGACAAGTAGTCCTCCAAGTGTAGCCTGCAGGGCATCTTTCTTGCTGCTTCCGTGGTCTCTAGAGCCGGAACCGGAACCATTGTTGTTGAACGCCGCAAAGGCTGCGGCGCCCGCCGCGGCAGTAGCCATCTTTGTACCCTTCCTCGACCAAGAAGTCTTCTCATTCCTCATTCTCCAAGCCTCGGTCGCGCCGGCTACAACTGCAGCACTGGCAGCTGCCTGTAGCATAGCAGCCTTGTCTGAACCGCGACGCTGTAGCCCTGACCGTGGCCTCGAGCTTCCGGATACCTTGCTATCCCTCCGTCGGCTGCTGTGTCCGTGACCTCGTCGGCGATGCCGATCATCCTCACTATCGGAGTACTCTGAGTATCCATCGTAGCTGTCATAACGGCCCCGACCGGTAGGGCGGCTCGGGTGGTGGCCTTCAGAGCGGGCGCGGCTGGGGCGGACGGGGCTCGGCGAGTCGTATCGTCGCCTGCGGTGCCCCCCCACATCGGCGTCATCGTACCTGTGGGCACTACGAGAGACACGGCGCGATGGTCTCGGACGGTCGTAGGCGTCATCGTAATAGGGAGGTTCGTCGTCGTAGACAACACGCTCCTTGTGGTGGTGGTCTGGGTGTCGTGACGGCATGTTGGGCGAATTGATTGTCGGGATCACCACGTGGGAAGCTCCTGGAAGCCGCTAAAGGGTCTAAAAACGAAAAGGGCTAAAGCTCAAGTTTGGTCGACCACTGGCGAACTAATTTTCTGGTTCTTTTGCTACCGGAGAGTGACGCCTTGATTTGTGATGGTCTTAGAGCCCGGCTCGCACGATCCGACCGGGGAAGCGCTGATTGACCTGGGGTGGGGGAGGAAGACGTTTCTGGGACTTCGAATTTATTGGTAATATGATTGAAAATCACGCGGATATTCTGTGAAAAAAGGAATAAGTGCGACGGCATACCAGAATTGGTAGCGGGGGGTACTCGATTTTGGTCATTTCGTTTGTCCCAAGCAGCAAAACACCAAGAATTTTGGCTGGCAGTTGGTACCCGACTCGGCAGGATTAATCTTGCTTGCCCATTGCTTATTTCCTGATAATGTGATGTAACAGTTAAGGCAAGCGGGGATCATTGCTGTTTCGGTGGGGATGTGAGGCGGATTGAGGCGACCAGAGACGTCAATATGATGCGGCCCGGGTACCCGCGCCGCTGGGCGAAACACGGCATGATGTCAGACCGAACGTGCGCCCAGGGTTTATCTCGGTGAGACCTGACCCCACCGAGAAAGTCGAGAGTCTAGAGGTGTGGGCAGCTGCTCACCGAGACAACCCAGGACGATTCTGAGCCATTGTCCAATCGGGGTTGAGTTGATCGATCGGCGAATATCGTTGGTGAAGAGATCTCACAGGGTTGAACAAGGGGGATCGTGTTCTTTTGGTTACATCGCTGCTAGTAAATAGTTAGGCTAGTCGATGAATCTTTGACAAACATTCATAAATTGAATGCTTCATTGTGGCGCTATTAGGGGATGTAACAATTCAAGCCGGGGCACAGAGGTTCGTTCAGCTGAAAGCTGTACGGTCTAGTTGATAGCGCGCGTTGATGGGCGTTTCTTCTTCTAAATGACAGCGTCATAGACATCGTGCAAAACTAACGATGATATCACGATTTAGTTTGTTGTTTTCAGCCCAGAACGGCAAAAATCACTGATAAAACGCCAACAAAATATCTATTTGAAGTCAGTTGATTCCCCAGAAAGCAGCAGATAGTTTAATATCTCCATATCATCGAGGCATTAGCTTCAGAACTTCAAGTTAAATTTCACACTACCTAGTCAACACGTCCATTCAAGTCATTGCTAGGATGCCTTCCAACGAAATCCCCAGCGGCGAAGTCAAGGATAACGAATATGTGTCGCGCCAGGGTGATCGTGAGCCCATCAGTGTTCTTGGAGACGATGCCAAGATCGATGACCCCATCGATGCAGAGACTGCCGACAGTGATGCTCAACTTGGTAAGTCTATCTCTTATATTCTTGAATATCACATCACTGATGACTACTGCAGAACGTGACGATAAGGAGGCTATAGACAAAAGCAACATTGTTGATGAGCGTACCCGTGGTGCCAAGCCGACGGGGCAATACCGCGAACCTGGTGATACGGAAGGGTTGGAGCGTTAGCATTTCAATGCGTGGTCGATACGTATTTTTGCCAATTACGGCGGATGGCATTAAATATATATAAATACATATATACTATCTTAAAACAGTCTTATTATTTCATTTAGTGTCGAACGTATGTTACGCAAATGTTGGGGTATTAAGCTCCTGCCAAATAATTTTGATCCATAGCAGGCCACTGAAGCGGACCATGTTTATTTTCAGTCATGTCTCACTCAACCGGGCCAGAAAGACCAGTTTTGGTGCTGATCTTACGATATCGGATGACCTCATTGCCCTCCGCATCGAAAGTTCTTTCGGCCACGATCTTGTAGCCGCCAATTGCGGGTATGATCTTGGTCCAGAATCCCCAGTACACACCACCCAGGAGTAGCACACCAACACCGACAATGGGGAAGACGTAGTACGGGTAGCCTTCGGCAGTCCAAGACCCAGTTGGAGGGATGAAGGGGACAATGCATAGGAAGACGTTCGCCAGGACATAGATGACTGTGATGGGGAAGTAAGTGTGCCAGGGCGACGTCCAGTTCTCCTTCTTGGTCCATTGAAGGTAAAGTAGACCGCTATCATCAATGTTAGCCACTTTATCGAGGCAGGAGACGTCTTGGAACTTATAACGTACATTCCAACAAAAGCATTGATCCAAGCACCAGGGTAGGTATACAAATCGGTGATGAAATTGTATGCGGGACCAGCAGGTGGCGCAACGAGAACAATGACGGTGACAATCCAGTGGAGGAATAGCTATTCAGGGGTCAGCACGATAAACATCTTGGTAGTACCAGATCCCAGGTCAAACACACCGAAGCTGCAGGAGCGTTAAAGGGTTTGTTGGAAGCCCAGAATCGACTGAACGGCAGGAGGCCCTCCTTGGCCAACTCTTGGTTCAGACGGGCGTGGGCGAAGCTGACAGCAAGCACATTGCCCAAGTTGCTGATGGCTACGAAGGCGGGGAGGGCCCTAGCACCGGCGCTGTTGCCAAAAACATTGCGGAAAAAGACACCAGCGACGATGACCTCGGAGGTAGCAAGCTGGGACTTGGGGATGGCGGCAAAATAGGCCACTGTAGGGACTGTTAGTATCACCATAGCAACCATTGAGCATGGCATAGCGGTCAAACTTACCGTTGGCAAGGACGTAGAGGATGGTTACTCCGCCAATGGCGAGGGGAGCGGCGATAGCAAGTGTCTTGCGGGGGTTCTTCAACTCGCCAACGACGTAGTTGGCGTTCTCCCAGCCCTTGTAGCTGTAAATGATGCGGAGCAAAGCAGTTGCGTAGCCGTAGACACCGCCATTACCATATCCCTCTCCCTCCTCGATGCGGAAAGCGTTGTCGAAGTTGTGAGGGTTGGGCACGAGGCGACGGCCAGCGAGGGCAGCAAACCCGGAAAAGACGATAAAGATCAGGACGATGACCTTGAAGACACCAAGAACGTTGAAGAGGCGAATACCCCATTTGGGAGTGATGGCGTGGATGCCGACGGCAAAGGTGGCACCGGCGATACCAATGCCGCGGGCAACCCAGCCATCCGGGGCTTCTGAGCCAGATGCGAAGAGTATATATCGGCCAAAGGCGAGCGAGTTTCCGGAGGAGAATCCGAGAAGGATCATCTGCGAGGCCAAGACACAGGTCGCGAGGTACTTGGGGTGCTTGTAGGCGCGCTCGAGGTAGTTTTTCTCACCGCCGGAGCGGGGAATGGCGAGGCCGAACTCGAGGAAGACGCTCATACCACAGAAGGTAAGGACGCCGCCAATGACCCAGAGCATCAGTGCGACGCCGACGGAGCCAGTCGACTGGAAAATACCGGACGGGGTAGAGAAGACTGAGGCTAGTCAGCAAAGTGCGTGTTGCAGACGGGTAGGCGAGTATCGACGCCCGCCAGATCGTCGGACTTACTTCCGGTACCAATCATCTTGTTCAGAATAAGGAACACGGCACCTGTGACACCAATCTTGCGTGACTCGTCGAAAGCGTAGGTTTCCTGCTGCTTGACAACTCCCACTGCCTCCGCCGAGGCGTCGTCTCGCGCCGCATGCGTGTCCTCTCCGACATGGTAGTCGTACTTGGCTGGTTCACTCATGGCTCGTTCTCGGTGCGCGAAACGTCAACCAGCCGTGGTTGAAGCTGCGACTAGCGTGATCGTGTATAGAAATACAAGACTAGCTGGGCCAGCTAGACTTTCCAACAGCCACTCGAAGAACAAGACAAGTAGAGCTTCGGAGCTAAAGTGAGACAGTCAACAGAGACGTGGTCTTCGGGGGTTACCAGGAACTATATACCCAGGAGGTACCCTAGCTCCAGCTACTTGCTGCATCTGTAACCCAAGACAAAACTGCAGGGAGGGAAAAAAAAAGATGAACGGGTGATCATCCCATACAGGGCCTCGAATTGCTTAGAATGCCCCCGCACGTCATTGCGCTGCAACGTCACGCAAAGTGCGAACCGACTCGCTGCGTGGTTCCACGAGGACGGAATACCCATGTGATGTGTAGAAAAATGAGCACCGTTGCAGCCTACTGAGTGACGAACCCTGAAGGCCCGAACGAACCAGGCGTCGCAGAAACCACAAAATAGCCTCAGTTGCTAATACCCACACCCCACTCCAACTGGTCAAATCTTAAAAAGTTTTCGTGCTTCCAGAAGGAATTGGACATGGATGTGTGCCACGGCGCCACGGGGGGGCTGACACGAGGCGACGACGGGCGCCACTGGGCGCTGGGAGGGTGCTGAGCTGCCTCTTTGAAGCTGAATCGCAATAAATGCCGGCAAGCTCGCCAGGACGCAGCTGTCCAGTGATGCGGCGTCCTCGGCGCGTTGGCGATGCGAGATGGCCCTGAATGGTCCGGTTGGATGAGATGGGCGGCGTCGCCAAGAGGGCGTCAGCAGGCTGGGCCGTCTCGGCGGTGGAAAGTGTGCCCGGAGAGGCACCTGGGAAACATTGAAGACCATCCAGTTGCGGAAGGTCACCTGGAGGCGGGCAAGATCAGAACACGACCCAATGTAAAGCTGCTTGGCGTTTCTCTCGGGCCCTCGGAGAGCCTGGAGACACTGGAGACACACACTGGAGTCCCCGGGGACCCCAGGACTGCTGTGGAGTGGTGGGGGCGCTTCTTTGTCTTGGGATGCAGCATCGTTGCAGTGCCAAGAAATACGGTGGTGAGAAAGAGGAAAGACAGAGGCGTTTTCGTCCATGTCGTGCTCGCGGGGGTGCGATGGCGACAGATGCCGGACCGAAACGTGCCCCAGGCTTACCCATGATTTACAACCGTCTCGCTCTGTTTTGTGCGCTAAACCCTTCAATACCCGCTGCTGTGCATCGATTGCCCCAGCAGAGGTTAACTCTAAATGAGTGCCTATGTCGTTAGGCAAGTCGAGCTACGATCTTGGCGTCGATTTAGCAGCGATGCATCCAATGTTAGTCTCTCCACTCTATCAGTAAAGACCTTCCTCGACAAGTCGGTCTCCCTCCAGAAAAGCTCCACTGCTTCTTCTCATCGCTTGGCCTTCTTCCCATCTTCAGTTCAGTTGGATCCTCGTCGGGTTCGGATAGTCATCCCGGGGGAGGGGCCACAGCCCAGAAGCAAATTCAACGGACCCTTCGGCGACCGACCACTTGCAGGCACCCTGGCCACCTGCTACAACGCGCGTTGGTGTGGGTTCGCCGAGCCTTCTATCCTTGACATCAAAGTCCCAAATTATCACCAGGAGCCAAGGATGGTCCCCTGCGCTGTTATGAACACCTTGTATTGTTCAAAATACCCATTGAACCGTGCGGTGGAAAGGAATCGTTGAAAATGTGTACCAGATCCGAGCCCGAAGTTGAGTTGCCAAAGAGTTTTGCCAGCGGCAATGATCACTGCTAGAGAGCATTGTGTACGACTCTCAGCATAGCTACCTGGATGGGAATATTGTCTTCATCACACTTTTACCTAGTGTCTATTCAACTGCGTTGCAGATGCCCTTGCTATTTACATACATAAACCCGTACCTCAAGAGTACCGGCCGGGCCAGAAATGTACGCGAACGAGTTTGGCGCGAATAGAGAAAGGAGATCATTGTCATGCACCAGTCCAGCTCAATTTTTAAAACGGTTCGTGCTAGAAGATCTTTGTTTTCGACAATTCTATTGATGACAAGTATAAACGGCTCAGCGGTGGACTTCTTTTATGTGGCATTTGAAGAACAGTAAAACTCCGAATTGTTACACTATAATCGCTGAACTCCTTCGAATTGCCAGCCCTTGGCTCTCTGTCGGTAGTCTCTGCGTATTCTGTGGCTCTACCTCGCCGACCTTGCTTCCCGACAGCTCCTCTGCAAGATGCTTTTTGAAGAATTCGGTATGTGTTTCTGTTGAGGCACTAGCATTCTCCGTCATTGTTTCTTGAGATGTCGATTTGGACACTTTGTGCTCACCAACGACAGGTGAATGAGCTCGACTCCGTGCCGGAGACGGACTCAGTGTAGTACCGTCTGTATCGGGCTCCGAAGAAAACCTTGATGCTTCGATTCCCTCAGTAGCTGTCTGGGCGTTTGTCTCGTATAATGGTTGCGCCCCCGGCTGAATGATGAGCTCAGCGTTGCCTTTGTCAGGATATCTCTTCTTTATGTCGTCAAAAATGTCCCAAATATGAGTGAAGTAGGTGATCCTGGGAACATTCCGATCCCCGCCGTACTTATTGCGTCCCCAGATTTGGCCAACTAGGTACCCTGTTTCGTCATCCACAACAGCCGCTCCAGAGTCACCCGGCACACCAGGACCTCCCAGGATCCATTGTTCAGGTTCCAATCGATCTACCCAATTCTCGAGATACCATTCCCTGGTAATGAAGTCGGGTCTGTGACACATCAGAGACGGCGTTTCGCACACCGTTGCATATCTAAGGCCGCTAGTGCGTCCAGTTGTGCGAGCCACATGAAGCTTGGGGTCATCTTGGAATAACCCCTCGACGGGGTCGGAACGGTCCTCGAACTCTATGCCATCAGGGGCATACCGCAATCGGTTTTCGAGGATTTCGGCCGCCTCTGCTGTACAGATAGCCCAATCCGTGACAACGCAGTTGTTTCTCGAAGGTGCAAAGTTCTTGAGAGATCTGGACTCTCGCCAAGTGTCGTACATGCGTCCCGAGTAAGCCTTGAGTTTTGCTATCCGTCCAGGTTGTTTGCCATCAGAACAGTCCATCTCAGCCGGATGCACCAGATAAAGCTCAGGGATTTCATCTGTTGCTGCACTCAAGTTCGTCCAGTGTGGGTTGCCGTCAAAAAGATGCCAATTGACGAGCCAGCATCTCTTTCCCTCGTGCATGATCGCTGGACCAAGAGTCGCTGCGCCCGAACCTCCTTCGCAGCCCACAGAGTCTCCTAGGAGCCTCAAGGAGTGCCTCGAAGCGTTGCCAGGAGGATTCCAGTGGTCATCAACGTCACGACTTGACCTAGGAGCATCGGCGCTGTGCTCGACGGTGCCGACGGTGAATTCAACCTCGACCAGGAACTCCGCTGTTTTGAAATGCTCCTTGACATCATCTTTGACCTTTTCATCCACGGCTTCGGGAAGTTGCTCGAGCGTCATGACTTCCACAATCCTAGCACTGATGGCGTAGTTGAATTGAATCGTAACGCTATATGCGCCATTGTAGCTATCGTCCAACGTCTTTCTGAGGTCGGGAAGGGCCTTGTGCTCCCAAATATCATTGAAAGTCTTAGACGTCTTTGCTCTCTCTCGCAGCTGTTCTCGTATTCTTTGAAGGTTTGGCGTCGGTCGGGACATTGTTGAATGAGATCCTGACGTTTCGACAGTTGATCGGATCGCTTCCGACGGGACTTTTTGAGAACGCGGGATCACAGTGTCTTGATCTCTCTCCTCAGTAATATGTCTTTCCATGGGTTTCCCGAATGCCGCAGAGTTACGGTTCTGATGCCGCTGACCGCTGTCTGTGAATGCTGACTCTGAAATGGAATGAGTAGACTGAGAGGTATCCGAGTTTCGACGGAACAGATGTTTGATGCTGAAAGAGCTGCTTCGACGGCTCAGTTTGCTGCTCCACGTTGACGTTTTTGTTGACGACCTGGTAGTGTTGGGGGTATTTGAGGCGTTGGCCGAAGATGCATGCGCCTCATCCCTCAGCCGGCTCGGTGCAGCTGAGTCGCCATCCGCCGCGTGTTCTTCAACACGAATGTTTCGTCGTGGCTGTGGCTGTGGGAATTCTGCCGATGAACTACTTGGATGTTCGCGGGCCAAGAACCGTCCAAAAGGATGTCTCGCCGGCGATGTTTTTATTTCCTGAGCCGGGGCTTGAAGTTTCTTTTTCGATTCTGCGTTTTTCTCCCTAAAGCGCCAAATGTCAGCTTCATCCCTGGTCTCAAAGGCGCGCTTGGTTGTTGGGATCTGTACCTGATCTGCTTAGTCTTCGTCCTCCTGCTTTTGGGCTTGGATTTAGGCGTGTGGGTATTGTCGCCATGTTGTTTGGGCACAAATGCCGCCTTGACGTTCCACTTGATCTCCTTAAGAGTCTTATGAAAATGCATCTTGGGCCTCAATGCTGGTACAGTGTTCCGCTGTCAGGTCTGAGTGCGTCTCCCTGCCAAGAACGAGAAGCCCAATTGTGAAGCCCAGAACTCGAATTCCGAGCCCTGTGGCAGGAGAGATCAGCCGTTCTGGACATGGTGCTGACTTAAATGCCCAAGATCCACCAGAGCCTTATGAAGTGCGGATCTGGTATCCTGTCGAAAGTGTCGCCAGAATGCCCCGGCTGTCTCGTGGCGTTGGGGCTATGCTCGGTGAGGATATGGAAAAAGCCCAGAGGCAGCCCAATGCGACACCAGAAAAGTGCATAGCCACCAACCCTCCTGGTTGTGCACAGCCAATGAGTCTGTCTTACACATGCTTGCTAGGTTTTCAGCCTCAATGCCGTAGCGAAGGATTATCTTAGTGGACTACGTATTGCAATTAAATTGCCAACTCCCGCAAGGCCCAATATTTCCCGTCATGTGCAATGAGAGAGCCTCGTTCTTAGGAAACGGCTTTGGCTACAAACCTTCCTCATATTCTGTGTTGTACCTTTCTTTAGATGCTTTAATGTTTTCAATGCATGACTTTTGTTGCGTCTCTGACTTGAGAGGAGAGGAGCTGCCAATAGGTGTTTGTAACCAACGCTGATCAGGCTGGGACATCTACTATCTGTTTTGGGAGAGCATGCTGCTCAGCTGCTATAAATCGTCAATTTTGGAACACGTTTCTATTGAGTATTGAGTTCATTATTTGACTTCTCCATCAGTGAGCCAAGGAAATGATTCATACAGTCGAATTGGGTCGATGGATTAGTACACGCGCGTTAAGAGTGGCGGTGTGATTCACACCTCTCACATCGATGAATTCCGAGGCAACAATTAAATAATGCCACACGCGCGCTGCTATGCATCTCGAAAACAATTCGTTCTTTGCCTTGCTATGAATGAGCCGATTCACTTTAAAGCCCAAGAGTCTGCCTCCACTATAACCAGAACGCATGCTGATCGATGCGTGGGCGCACTAAACACCAAATGCAACCATGACCATACATATTGCCCGACCGTGTGTAGCCGACTACCTGCATGGACTCCGTGAGGAAGCGATGGCGGTTGAGAACGAAGCCATCACCAACCACGTTATATAACGACTAAACTGCCTGATTATTACCACGTTAGGGAAGTGAGTGCCGAGGACCGTGTTTTATTGCCTGTCCCAATTGTACCCACATTGAGGGCTTCACCCCGTCCACCAATGTCCCACATGAATGTGCCAAACAGAGCACCACACCAGCGAGGAAGCAATTCGCACCCACGGTCTATTAGTCTAGTTGGTTAGGACGTCGGATTCTGATCTAATAATCAGTTCCTTCCGTAAGCCCAGGTTCGAATCCTGGATGGACCTAATATTTTGCTCTTGACGCCAAAAGATCATCACCGAGGACATGCTTTGAGGCTTAGGGCGGGTTTCTTCCATCTTTAGTTTGAATTCTTGACAAGATTTGAGTCGGAGTGGTCCCGGTGTGAAATTAATCGGTCTGTCGATATATGTATCAATCATGACTATACTTGTCACATTATCCCTATGCGTTGACCGCCTAAGCCAAACGTTCTACCTAACTAATCTAAAGTCGTCTGACAACATATTCTCATGCTAGTTTCTCAGCCATTTCCCGGAGCTCCGGCCCATAATAAACATTTGGGCGGACGTCCGGACACACGAAGTTGGATGACCATCGGCCGAAACTGGGAGAGTTGGCAACAAATCTCAGGTGATACTTTTCTGTAACGCGGATTCTTTCAGGATCATTTTGCAGCCCTCGCCATCGGATCTGGAAAGCCCAGTCGCTTCCGCCCATCCCGCGTGATGTCACATCCTCTCGTGTCTTGTTCGTACATAATTTGACTTTCTGGGATGGATGGGGAAGCGCGACGGAACCGATGGGGTCTTGCTGGCATTTCCTCTTAAAGCCTGCGGTAAAGTTAGGCCGACATCAGATGAAGCTTGGGAAGCCATATGAAATAAGTGCCGTCAGCCGAACATCGTGCTCTGATTTGAATGCTCTTAGCTCTGAGTCTCGAAACCCCCAACCAGTCTAATGCCCTGGGCGTAAAACAATGCTGGCGAGTGATGTTCTGCGAACCTCTGAGGCCTGCGGGCTCTCTTTCTTCACTGGAGTCGTGTTGCATCTTGTTATTTTTCGTTATGGGGAATGGGATCTTTCGGCGCAGCGTATCATTACCTCCTTCTCTCTTGCGTACGCGGCGACCGTGGCAGCGACAATGGCGGCGCCGATCGTTGCGCCTATGGTAGCACGCCCGATCGAGTCGAACGGACTGGTCGACGCAGCAAAAGCCGCCGCAACCATTTTCTCCTCGCTCATTATGGGCATTTACTCCAGCATGATGGTGTACCGCGGCATCTTTCATCGATTGCGCTCTTTTCCTGGGCCGTTTCTCGCCAAGTTCACGAATCTGTACGTCACGTTCAAGATATGGAATCGGATGCACCTCCACGAAGACGTTCGGAAGCTCCACGAGAAGTACGGCGATGTGGTTCGAGTTGGACCAACCGAGCTTTCCATCAACAAGCCAGGTGCTATCAATGCGGTTTTCCTCGAAACAGATTGTATGAAAGGCCCTTGGTATAACTTGCTCCATCCCATGGTTTCGATGCAGATGGTCCGAGACAAGGAAGCGCACTCAAGGCGCCGGAAGGCATGGGAATACGGGTTTACATCGAAATGTCAGTACTTACCTGCAAACCTATGGTCCATTGATAGTCATGCTGACTCTGAATGGCAGCCCTGCGCGATTACGAGCCTCGGGTGCTCAAGTACACAGACCAACTCCTTGCGGGCATCGAAGCCAGCGCCGGCACGAAATTCAACGTCGCGCTCTGGTTCAACTTCTACAGCTTCGACGTCATGGGGGAATTTTCACTTGGCCACGGCTTCCGTATGCTTGAAGACGGCGTGGCGCACTTTTACATGAACTCCCTCCACGACGAGACTAAGGCCGTGGGCAGATTTACACACGCCATGTGGGCGTTGCCGCTTTATCGAAAGATGGCGATATGGAACGCCGGCGTGAAGAAGTTCAAGACTTGGATCTCGGGGCAGGTGCAACAACGCATCCAAAACAAGCCCGATAGCCCGGACATCTTTACGTGGGTGTTGGAGGATTACGAGGCCAAGGAGAGCCGCTCGTTCCAGGATATGTTGAATCTGTTTGGAGACTGCATTCTCATTACGGTTGCTGGAAGGTGAGTGTCGCATGAGGGTTCTCCAGTGGGAATGAGACGCTGATGTGGTTATAATCAGCGACACGGTTGCGGCTGTACTGTCGTGTTTGTTCATGGAGCTGGCTCGGCACCCCAGGGAGTACAAAAAGCTCCAAGAGGAGATCGACGAGTACTTCCGCGAGCACGATAAGCCCGAACACGCCGCCCTTTCAAAACTGCGGTATCTTCAAGCTTGCATTGACGAGTCGCTTCGTCTTCACCCGCCGGTACCTTCGGGAGTTCAGCGGATGACGCCGCCAGAAGGTCTCCAGGTTGACGATATTTGGCTCCCAGGCGACACCATCGTCTTTGTGCCCTCTTACACACAGTATCGCGGTACGGTTTGAGAAATATTGCTAGGGTTTTCCAAACAACTATATATGGGTTGTTTGCTGATTTGCTGTTCCTTAGATGCCAGGTTCTTTGAGCAACCGGACGAATTTATCCCAGAACGTTGGATTGATCGACCCGACCTTGTCAAGAACGCCTCAGTGTACGTGCCTTTCTCCACAGGTAAGTTTGATACAATATGGCCACGTGGCTGAGAACGAAATACTGATAGTCCAAGGCCATGATGTCTGTATCGGCAAGCAGCTGGGTCTGCTGGAGACCCGGTTCGTGACCAGCGCTATAGTACACAAGTACAACCTCAGATATGCGGAGGGCCAGACTGGAGAGCGCTTCCTCGAAGGCAACAAGGATACCGGGACTCTTACCGTCGCCCCGCTCAACGTCGTATTCACGCCGAGAAAAGCATAATTTTGGGGTTGTCTAACAGTATAGTGTACCGACTTCTAACCGCTAAATGACCAATGGGGTTCTGGTAGTACTAAAACAGAGAATAAAATCATTGGCGTGATGATCTACATGGTCTCTGCTCATCGACAGATCATTTACATGTTTGGGTAGGAAAGCTGTATTATTTGCTTCGTGTGCTAAAAGGTCATAAATGTATCCACGCTACCACAACTAGATTCGCTTCATGCCAAACTTTTAAATGTTGCTATGCGACTCCAGTGATGGTGTTTACGCCTTGCCGTATGTGCCTCGTATCCGTCTTTCCAGGTGCTCTTGACTTGTAACCGGCTCGGCGCTCTCGTACCCCTTCCGCCGTAATACTTCCAGAAACTCGGCATCGATCCCAGTCTCGAGCTCGACCGGCCCATCTCTGCCTTTGATTGGTGCCAACACCACGTGCCGATCAGGCTGGATGAACACTGGTATGCTCAACCTCCCAACGTTCTCACTGGCAGACCTCGGGAACACCACTCGATGCACGGTAGACCGCAGTCTTCCCGCAGTCCAGAACTCCAGCGCGTCGCCGATATTCACGACAATGGCGTTTGGGATGCAGAGCACATCAGTCCATGTCCCATTCTGCTGGACCTGTAACCCGCCCTGATCGGAGGGCTGGCGAAAAAGCAACGTGAGAGAGCCGTAGTCCGAATGCGCGCCTGCGCGGATATCCTCAGACCCAGAAGTCGAGGTGTCGGCGAATGAAGGCTGGGAGACCGGGGGGTAGTTGATCAAACGCAGGCGGCAACTTTCCCCCGTGTGGGCTTTGGAGAGGAAATCTTTCGGCAGCTGGGTGCATTCAGCGACTCGATGGTTACTTTGCTTTCCCGCATATCCATGGATGTTATACTTACGCCTAGGCCAACTGCGAGGGCCTCCAACAGCACCCTCGCCAAATCATCGCAGCCGGCGAAGAAGGCGGCCATTGTCCCACGGCCGCATTCCAACTCGTCTGGGAGCACCTGCTCGGTTTTCCCAGGGTCTGATAGGTAGAAAGACTCCTTGACATCGCCAGGACCGTCTCCTGACAGTCTAACACAACGTGGCACTCAGCAGCGCAGGGCAGTCGACAAGGGGAAATGCGGCATGCGACTTACGTCTCTTCTCTCATTCCAGTGTAACCCTAGGGAGACAACGCCGGTCAGCACCAGATCGCCGATCGCCCTTATCGCTGAGAGGAAGCAGGACACAACGGCAGACTCACCAGGTCCCCACTGCCATTTGCGTAAGCCAACTTGTTTTCCAGGGGCGAGCTGAAGAATTCACCGGCGAGGGCAAACATGCCCGCAGCGGCGGCGTCGCCCAATTCGTGTCCAACGACATAAAAAAAGCCAGGGTCCTTGCCGACGCGCATCAGCTCGGCCGCTAGACCCTTGACGGAGTCGAATGACCGCAAATCAACGACAGGCAATGCCGCAGTCATGGCTTGGGTCCCCGATGGATGGCAACCCTGTTAATCTTTTTTAGAACAAAATGGAAGGAACAGATTAAGGCCTGGTTAACAGCCAACAAGAAAGGGAGAACTTGCGGGACAAGACTGCAATTCGGTGGTTTCAATAAAGCAAGGAAACAAGGCCGAGTTAAGACATGCAGATGTATGTATGTGGTGGATGTGATATATTCAGCCACGGCCGCTCGGTCTCAGCGCAGCAAAAAAAAGATGTGCACACTCCTCAGTTAAGTACCTCGATTCATTTACAAAGGGCGTATTGGAACGACGTTGAGATAACATCATGGGGTTATCTGTGTCGGGCCTCGAAGCTGCTAAAGCTGCAGAATTGCAGGCGGGGAAAACATTTCCGACAGAGGGAGAGCGCCTATATGTCTTTTGCCGCCATTGGAACGTGGGACAGGAGGAGAGGAGCACGCAGCAGAGTGGCTCGTTTTCCAGAGACAAAGGGACGCGGGAATGCCCGGGGACACGTGCGTCCGAAAGGCGTGACGAGGCCGGCTCTGCCCGTTCCTCCGTGCCGTGTCATGTATGCTCATGCCCGTCAAATTCCCATGCATGCTTGATGCAGTGTAGCAAACAAGGCGGGAGATAACGGAAACCTTGACCAGGAAAGCTTCAGAGGGGGTACGACGAGCGGTGGCACCACCAACAGAGCCAAGCGCAATCACTAGCCATGTGTTTGCGTAGTAGGGTGGATGAGCTGCAGAACACAAAGCGCTTATGAAGAGAGCAAACATTCAGGCTCAAGACACGGGAACCTAAGAGGTCAAGGGAGGGAGGGGAAGAAGTGAAATTGCTGGCTCGATGCCAAGCGAGCAAGAGAGCAAACGAACCCAGAAATTGGGGCAGGGCAAACAAAAATCCCAAGAACCAGCACCACCCCTGTCTGTTCCCTCGTCTTTCCCCTCTCCCTACCGACTGCCTGGTCAACCCCTCTGGCCTATCCTCGTTTGGGCCCAGGATCGCCGTGACCGCTGCAACTTCTGCATGGGAGCCAGTGCCACAAATATTAGAGAACTCCGAAATTTCAACCGTCTAGGCCCCAGCTTGCACGGACGACCTAACCCCATATCCCGATAATCTGACTGCGTGTTTGCTTCCCTACCTATATAGCATGATGCCAGTATTTCGTCCCCATCGAGCGCCACCGGCCCGCGGCTCCCTATGGTGGTCGGTGAGCTGACCCTGCAAATCGCCCATCACGGCCACCAAGGGCACCCCCCCATCATGTACGGAGAACTGTATACAGTAAGACTGTTTGCTCTTCCACATCACGCTGGCTTCCTTCAGCATGACAGCAACCCACCCACCGCTGTCTCCAATCCCTCGTCAGCTTGACATGGCCGGCACGCTGTGCCTCTCCCTCCTATCCCTCTCGTAGATTCCGTCTCCCGGTTTTCGGGATCCAGCAGAAATGACACCACTCGGCGCAAATATAAAACCCAAGGGCGTCTGGATGCCCCGAGACACACACTGTGACTTAGTCCCCTAAAATCACCCCTTGATCTTGGCCCTCTCCATCCCACGACCCGTCGATCCAGGCCTCCGCGATGTGGGTGGCCAGCTAAGCTTTCGTGTTAAGTCTGACAAAGTAACAAAAGCCGCTTCAGAATCGTCCGGTCCGCTTACGGCCTGGTGCCATCTCCATTGTGCGGCCCTAACCTTGTTACCCCCGCCTCGCCTCGTCTCATATCCCAGTCCATTCACTCCCCCTTCCATCGCTTCACCGCCCGGGCCGGCCTCGCCAGGCGGCGCACACAGCGCGGTTGCGTGCAGTAATAGCTCACCACCAAGTGAGAGAGGGTGGGAAGACAACACATCCATCCATCAACCGCCCAACAGCGGCAGTGACTGGACTAGCGGGAGACCGATCTACTACTGACCCGGAATCAATCCCAGAGGTCGGGTGACACCGCAAAGATGACGGTCGCGGCGCTCCTCCGCCGGATCGAAATCTCCCGCGAGGCCGATGTCGTCACCACGGCCTACATGAGCCGCGACACCAGGCCCCTCCCTCCCGATCGTCGCACCTACGGGCCTTGGCAGTTCGTCGGCCTCTGGGTCGTCACGGGCTCCTTCAACATCGGCGGCTGGACGACTGGCTCCTCGCTCATCGCGCTCGGCCTCAATGTCTGGCAGGCCATGCTGACCGTCATCGTCGGCCACTGCCTCGTCGGCCTCATCTGCGTGCTCGCAGGCGGGCCCGGGGCAAAGTGGCACATTGGCTTCTCCATTCTCCAAAAGGCGAGCTGGGGCATGCGCGGGGCCCTCTTCCCGCTCGTCCAGCGCATAATGCTCTCCTTCATCTGGTACTCTACCCAAGTCTACTGGGGCGGGCAGTGCGTGCGGACCTTCATCTCCTCCATGGCGCCGTCGTTCAACGGCCTCGACACGCCCTTGGCCAACGGCACCATGACAGTCGCAGACTTTGTTGGCTTCATCATCTTCTCCCTGCTGTGCCTCCCCTTGATTTACATCCGCCCGGAGCGCTACCACATCCCCTTCGCCATCGCCGCCTGCACCGTCATCCCCACCGTCTTCATCCTCCTCATCTGGTGCGTCTCAACGGCCCGTGGCGCGGGGCCGATGCTAGTCGACATAACCGCCACCGCGGGCGTGCAACAGGCGCGCGGTTCACATCTGGCTTGGATGCTGGCCCTCGGCATCTGCACCAACATTGGCGGCATCAGCACGCACATCTTTAGCCAGTCCGACTTCACGCGCTTCGCCCGCCGGCCCAAGGACCAGTTAATGTCGCAGCTGCTCTTCGTGCCTCTGAACACGATCCTCGTGTCCTTCATCGGCATCGTGTGCACGTCGTGCGCCGCGCAGCTGTTCCCCAAGACGCACGGTACGTTGGTGTGGGAGCCCTACCGGTTCCTCGACGCCCTGCAGGCGCACTACGAGAACTCGGCCGGCGCGCGGGCGGCCGTCTTCTTCGCGAGCCTGGCCTTCATCTTCGCGCAGTTTGGCATCGCCGTGGCCGAGAATGCGCTGTCCAACGGCATTGACCTGTCGGCCCTGCTCCCGCGGTACTTCAACCTGCGGCGGGGCGGGTACCTGACGGCGGCCTTCGCCTTCGTCATGCAGCCTTGGCAGCTGATGAATGGCGCGAGCAAGTTCCTTACCGTCATGGGCGGGTACGGCGTCTTCCTCGGCTCCATGACCGGCGTCATGTTTGCCGACTACTACATCGTGCGCGCACGGAAGCTCAGGCTGACGCACCTTTACGAAGCCAGCAGCAAGAGTATATACTGGTATTGGAAAGGCGTCAATTGGAGGGCCGGGATCGCCTGGACGACTGGCACCTTTTCACTGCTCCCCGGGTTCGTGCAGAGGGTGCGAGACCCTACCGTTGAGAAGAGGGGTTGGTCCCACCTGTATTACCTTGCTTGGCCACTGGGTTGCGTCTTGGCTGTCTTGATGTACTGTCTGCTGCATTATGCGTTCCCGATCGAGAGCCCTCGCACAGTTGACGAAGCTGATTACTTTGGAACCTTTGGCCCGCGCGAGGGGACTGTACTTGACGGGCGAGAACAGACCCTCTCGAAATCCTCTGCCGGAGCAGAAGGAGTTGCCAAGGACCGAGACGCGAGTGACGACAAGATGGCATGAGAACCGACCAAAGAAAGAGAAGGACAATGTTACTTTGAAAAGAAGGCGAATTTTCCATTTTCCCGGTTATAGCGCGGAGCTTATGATGGTGTGGCCACGAGGTGCAGGAGGTTGGTGGGAAGAGGGAGGTCGTCCTCCATATTTGAGTCAATCAAAAGATATCCCCGGCATCCATCCACACAGCGTGCTAGCTCCCCCCATGTGAACCCGCACGGGAGCCGCCTACTCCATCGCCGTGCTACGTAAGAGGAACCTTAGAATGAATGCAGACAGGGGTTTTTCCCTTCATTACGTGCCCTGCATCCAAGTGCCGAAGATGCAAGGTGCGGCCGGCGCGAATCGAGCGGCGCCATTCGGCCGGCTCGACAAGCGATGGGCGGCTAAGCTGTTGAATTCGACGATAGCCCGGAGGAATGACGCCCAAAACCCGCCGACGCTCTGCCAAAAACGGGGTAACCGGTGGGCATGGTGTTACCTTATCTTCTTGTTGGAAAAAAGATATAGCCCGAGGTTGGGCTCCACGTGCACATCATTTGCGGATTCCTACAATGCCAGAAACATCCTTTGCACTTCGCGTTCAAGCAGCTATGTCACCTCTAGGCCGACCAACTCGGCTTCTTTGCATCATCCCGATATCCACAACCGGCATGACCGAAGACCTCACTCGCATGTACCCGTCAAACTCTGGACTTGTAATCACCTTTATAGATGGTCACGGCATCGTCGGCTGTCCTCCTTGCATAGAGAATCACACCCAAGCTTTGGAGTCAACGACAGCCGTCCTACCTCGAGCCGTCGACTACATCAACTCCCACGTCGTCGACGGTGTCTTGGTCTGCTGCTTCTCGGATCACCCTCTCGTATATGCCCTCAGGGACCTATTCGACCTCCCAATCATTGGCATATTCCAAGCCGCGCTCGAAGAAGCTACCGAAGCGGGCGGAAGATTCGGCATCGTAACCACGGTACATGCTTGGGAAGATCCGTTGACCGACTCGATCAACCATCTCGGATTCGGCGAATATTCGGCTGGCATCGCGGCCACTGGCCTGGGGGTCCTGGAGTTGGAGAGCCTGGAGCGAGGAGTCGTCGTTGAGCGCATCTGCTCGTTTTCGAAGCGGTTGATCGACAATGGCGCAAAAAGCATCATTCTAGGGTGCGCGGGAATGACGCCTTTGGAGCGCGACATTCGCGCGGGCCTCCCAACGACGATAACAACGATCGACGGAGTACGTTCTGGAATCAGCATATTGACTCGACTCGCCGGAAAGAAGGACGCTTTGGATGCAGCAACCTGCACGGACGATGCGAAGAATACGTGCACCATTGAGAAGACGAAGCTGACGAGCAAGGTAGGAAAAGTGTTTTAAAGAAAAAACCTCTTCCAGATTTGTGATATATTATACAGTGGTATTAAGTCATGTCGGCATGGCCTGACGGCATGAGGCTGGGCAGAACGGTATGCCTTCCGTTATTGTCCCAACTCTCGATAGCGGTAGTCCAATCAATCTCCCCCGCATCGCTGAAGGCATTTGTCCACATGTTGCCGATGAAGCCTGTCTGGAAGTTATAACAAGCATCATTTGGCAACGCATACTGGTCAAGAAAGCCGTGCGTCGGTAATAATTCCATTCCTCGCTGTTCATTGGACACCTCGGGCAGATGATGGATCTCTGAGGGTACCGTTGAAGTCGCTTGGCTCTGGCGTCGGAGAATTTCCTCTAGTTTGTGTATGTACTGGAAAATCTTATCCCCAGCTTGGCTGGCCGAAGGAAGAGTCGGGGCCAGGCTTTGAAGAAACGTTGCCATAGAGTTCCTACAAACAGTTAGCAAGGTGTTTGGAGTGCAGGGGTTGGCAACAAGCTTACATCACTTCACGGAGCTTATAGTACTGCCAATCATACAGCTGGCGAGCTATGAAACTGCTGAGCAAGTGGGCAACACCGGCTAATTCCTGAAGCTGAAGAACAGTCAGCTTGAGTTCATGTCGAAACAAAGAAGCCATTACCATTGGATAACCTATTGCACGCAAGTATTCTACTGGGACTGAAGTGATTTCCTGTATTAACTCAAGGGCAGCGCCGCAAGCATCTTCAAACTTGTCTTCGCAAGCAAAAGCAGCCATGCGAAGAAGCTGTAGGCATTAGCCACCGTTTATCGCGTATCACGCAGGTCTAGGGCTTGCTTACCTGATATGTACATGCAATATTGGCGACCTGGAACCCGCATAGGTTCGCCTCGACGTCATGGGATGGGGGGTAAGCATGTGCTGCATAAGGCGGTAAGTTCCCCTTCACACCCAACACCTTCTTCAGTAGATCGTCTATTGAAGGCAGGAGAGGCTCGTGCTGAATGGGGCCTCTGTCAAGCGTCCTGAGTCGACCTTTTCGCATACGAACGATGACATGCTCCAACACGCGATACAGATCGGTGATGTAATTCCAGCCAGTAAGCCAACTGCCGTGACGGAAGCGTGTCTCGGTTTTCCCCACGGCGTCAATAATACCGGCTAGGCCATCAACCTGTTGCGGATAAGCAACGGCGCACTGCAGCTCGGGGCACCGTATTACGTGGCCGTCGATGAGGGCTGCATGGACTTCGAGCCGGTACATGGACCAGAAGAACTGTCGCCGCACGTGCCTCTCCGGGTACGTGAGATTTGGCGGCCAGCGGGCTTCGAAATGAAAAAGATGGGCAGCCACAACGGTGTGATAGCGACCCATACATTCATGGAAAAGAGGATCGTCCTTCAGCTGTGTGGCGGCCAAGGACAAGGTGCCGAGGACCTGAAGATACTCAAAGGCTTCGTGGCTGCGGATGTCGCGGTTGTTTTCCGGGAGTGCCTTCAGTGCATCTTCAATGTAAGCTTGATGATGCTCTGGGCGTACTAGAGCGGGCAGATCTGGGTTGAACAGGGCTCCGTCCCTGACATGGCATGAGCTCAGGGAGCAGATAGCCATGAGGCGGGCAAAGGCAGCGCGGCTCGAAGACAGCCGTGTGGTTTCCCATTCTTTGAGCAAGGCAGCCTGGTCAAAGAAGGGGAAGCTTTAAGACGTAATCAGTTAGCCTAACTGACACTGCGCTGAGCAACTACAAAGCTGAAGGGCACACGAACACTGGGAAGACTGTGTCGAAGAAGATGCAAATGAGGCGGTGTATGAGACTTCGGCTTCCATGTCGACTCTCGTCGTAGAACCATCTGTCGACATCTGAATCATCTCCGGACTGGGACTGCTTGTTGGCTGGGGGGGACGCCTTAGACTTGACGCCTCGCTTCGCTGCAACTCGGTCCCAGGTACAGGTTGCTCCGTGCTCAATGCAAGTTAAACAGCTAGGAGTGCCGCCCGGGCTGGCGGCAGTGGTGACGCCGCTCCCCTCGGGCACGGGTTTACATTTCCGTCCTCGCCGGTGACAAAAGTCACAGGCCTTGGTGATGCGCCGACGCTTGAGGGTAGGCTCGCTGTGCCGTCTCGCGTCTCCGTTGACTTGATGCTGGTCCTGGTCCTTGCCCATGATTCGAACGAGCGTCGGGCGCGTCGAATCGGGTCACGGGAGTCCCATCCGGCGAAAAGCCGTGAGATGCTGTGGTGGAGCTAAACCGAAGGGTAAAGCCGGGTGTTTGTCCTATCGCTCGAGTCACAGTGAGGGGCCCCCAATCCTCCCTGGTCAATGATGTGTCAGATCCACCGATGATGAAGGAGGGATTGATTGAGTGCGTAGACAGATCTCCAACCGACACGGCTTCGGGGTGGGGCGAGGGATCGGTCGGGAAGAAGAGTGTCTCTGTGCAACCTTAAACGGGGGGGGCTTGAGGAGCAAGACAAGGCATGGTGGATTGCTCTTCAAGGAATGAAATAAGATGAGGAGACGGGGCAGACGGAGTTGAAATTGACACGGCTACGGGTGGGGCTTGGGGAATCAAACATTGAGCCAATAACGCATGACTCAGCAGGTGTGTTTTCTCGTCACCTCCATTTCCCACATGATAAGGAACATCCGCGCGTTGGTTCAGCGCTACGCTTCCAGAGGCTTTGAGGAGAGACGGTTGGGGGTACGTACCCCTCACGTCGTCGTTCGGGGGTGGATGGCTGCGCCGCAGCCGCTGACCACATTGCCCGCGGCTGCTTCTTTGTGACCCCCCCGGTCAGCAATCCCTCCATTGTACCATCGCGTCACAGTGAGTCCGGAAATGGACTGGGGCACGAGTGCGTTGATCTGCAAGTTAATAGAACTTGACGTGGGAGACGACTCGACCAAGCGGGAACTTTCCTAGGTCAAAAAGCCAAACCGAATCCCCGGTTTCGCGCAGCGTGCTTTTCCTGCACATTGAGACATTGCTACGTCATTTTGCTCTCTGTAGTCCCAACCCAGCGCGGACAATCTTCCATATTTTTTTGGGGGTTCTTGGTTGCTTGCGGCCAAGCTGGCCATTGAACTGCCTCACTTGCACGTGGGAAAGCATCTAGAAATGTTCGATGGAACAACGTTGCCCAGTTTCATCTTGACACAAACGCCCGAAAATGCTGATCTCTCTTCCACAAAGAAGAGCATCTGACGGGGCTTTACATAGGAGGGAGGAAGCGGTCGAAGTGTCCAGGCATGTATGGTGGTGGTGTTGTCTCTAGCTTCCGTCATGACGTTGCATCACTAATACCTTGGCTGTAAGTGGATGGAATATAGGTTTGTAGGTATAGTGAATGGAGATAAGATCCTAGGTACATCGTTGCGAAATGGGCCCGGAAAAAGCCATATTGACACCAGCGATACCAACATCACAGAATTCAGTAACCCAACCGGAATATAGACGTTCAATGGTGAGTGACGCCGACTAGATACACGAAATTTAAAACTAAGCAAGAAGTTATTTTTTGAATAAATGCCGTAAACCATATTCCCGACAAAGCCAAAAGAGGATATCGAGACGTGTAACTGCCCTAATGATGGCTGTTCTCCGAACCTGCATCCCACGACACACTCTTTTACATGAGGGTGTAAGTCATATCGGGATTTGGTTGATTGGGGTTGGAAACAAAGTGTCGAGCAACGGCGTATTGGGGAAGTATGCGTTAGCAAATCGGTACATAGTTCGTGCAAGTAAACTTTGAATCATTTCACCTGATGATGCGCTTCTCAACCATCTATGGATATTTTCTGATTTGTTCAGTCAAAAAATCCGAGTCACTTTGGTTTCAGGACGTGAACCCAAACTTCAACGATACTAGGAAACGTAATGAAAGAACGAAGCGCGAACTGCGGTGTGGTGTGCAGCTCGACTGTCTGTACAGATTCGGTTTTCTGGTTAATCATTGTAGTAGTGACAACGGTGACGAGTGGTGTGTATGTAATCACATATAATTCTCTCGATTTTCTGTTTTTATCGGGTGCATTATACGAACGAACACACCATTTTTGTGGCTGGAAATTGAGTTCAAGGGAACCAAGTGGCGTCTGCACGAGCTGGGAGCTCTGGTCAAGCAAGAGTCCGTGAGCTGAAGAAGGACCTGAGGTCGAACTGGCCAACTAACACCAATACACTTAAGGGTCTTTGTGACATCATATCAGACGCACCTGTAGTGATTTAAGCAAGCCGTGAAGTAGGCCAAGCGATGGTAACACATCTATGATGCCGCCTAGCCTGCTGATAACTTCATTGTTGGTTTACTGTACTGTCCATTCCGAGACTGTCTCACTGGTGTGCCTGAGAGGCGCCACAAGGCCGCAAACATTCTCCTTGAGGCGTACAACGCATGTTTCCGTTCCGCTTTCATCGCCTAAATTTTATTAAAAATAAATCTGTTATAGACCGGTTTATGGAAGCTATTGTTCCGACGGGTCATCTTGTGTGCTCTCCGATACAACATATTTTGATAGGGTAGATTATAAATTGTGGCCTACCAACCGAGGCAGGCTTACGGCACGACATGCAGCTTCGTATCTCAACTTGACAGCAGTCTATGTTATGCGTTAGTTATTCCCTACATGTGAGGTATCATGGGCTACCCCGGCGTAGCTGAAAGGTCCTTCCCCATGGGGTTAAAGAGCTAAGCAGGGGCGAACGATCACGAAGGTCCCACTAATGAAGCCGGGAATTACCCGAACCGAGCCCCGGCAGATCATCGTAACCCAACATCGTTCCTAGTTCTTCCATCTGACGCTACCAGTTTGATTCCCATCTTTCCATAGAGCTTTACTGTTTCCTATCATTCAGAATGGTTGCGCAGGCCGACGGCAAGACGTCGCCGTTACTCTCGCTTTCTGCGGGGGGCATCGCCGGAGGCGTCGAGGCCGCGTGCACATATCCTTTCGAGTTCGCCAAAACGCGGGTGCAGCTCTACGGGCACCAAAAAGGGACGCGGAACCCATTCGCTATCGTCCTACGCGTTGCCCGCGAGGAGGGTCTACCAGCTCTGTACAAAGGATGCAGCACCATGATTGTAGGGTCTATCGGCAAGGACGCCGTGCGATTCCTGGCCTTTGACAGTATCCGTTCAGTGTTCGAGGATAAGAAAACACACACCCTTGGCCCCGCACAGAGCATTGCTTCCGGTATGGTGGCCGGAGTCGTGAGCAGCACAGTTATTGTGACGCCAAGCGAGCGCATCAAGACAGCGCTTATCGACGATGCCAAGACGACGCGCAGATTCAAGGGCCCAGTAGATTGCATCACGACACTCACGCGCGAGCAAGGAGTCCTGAAGGCTCTGTGGCGTGGCTACGTTACAACGACGCTAAAGCAAATCGGTACTACGGGGTTCCGGCTTGGCAGCTACAGCATCATCAAGGATTTCGAGCGGATACGGGGGATTAGTCCTGAGGGTCCATTGATGAGTTTCGCCAACGGCGCATTAGCCGGTACGGTAACAACATTGGCGACGCAGCCATTCGACACCGTCAAGACAAAGGCACAGCAGGCAAAAGCCGTCGGCACGATGGAGTCATTCAGGGCAATTATGGCCGAGGATGGAGTCAGGGGCTTGTGGAGAGGAACGGTAATGCGGCTTGGAAGGACGGTGCTGGCTGGCGGTATTTTGTTCACGGCCAACGAAGAGGCATTGAAGGTGCTTAAGCTTTTGACGGGGAAATGAAGCTTTGGAAAACAGGGAAAGCCGAGAGAATTGTGCAATGTCAGTAGAGTAGATCCTGTTGCTTAAATATGATTCTTCACACAGGTGCTTAACTTAGCGTCACTGCATATATATATGCGTAACGTATACAGTTGGTAAGTTGGTGTTAATTACCGATAGATGGATGGAGAAGTCAACCATAAATAGATGTATTGAATATGACCCAAAGGGCGGGAGTAAGGAGTAGCAGGCCCAGTTGTCCGCAACAGCAACATGGCATGATAACTCGACTGGTCTCTTTCTACAACAGTTATTACACCTAATCAAGCGAAAAGAGTTAGTACGCTGCCATTAGGTAGAAGGCTTTGCTTGGAAATGATGGGTCTCGGGAAATATTTATTGATACTCGAAGGCCCATCAATCATCGCTGGGTATGTCTATCTCCCACAGTCTAGAAACAACAACCTTCCCACGGAAGTTTCTCTTTGCTTTCTCCAAGCAAGATAGCCACCTCAACATAGAGTCGCCCCATCCACGCGCGTATTTTCCTTCTAATACGAAAACACCAAGCCGAATCCCACTCCAAGGACGGACGCAAAGTTGAGAGCAGTTATCCCAATCGTCGGAGGGCGCTTCAATCTTGGCCTGTTCCATGAATCTTCCAACAAGCAACCAGTTGACAATATCCGGAAACCTCTCAGCTTCAGCCACTGCACTCTTCCAATGTCCGTCTTTCTCGTACTGTATTCTAGCTCCCCAAAGCACAAGTGTCTTCAAAACTTCCATTCGTCCTTCATGTGCCGCATTCATGAGCGCTGTTCCAGCTACTGAGCCTTCAAACTCGACATCGCATCCCATTTTCAGCAGTACTCTGACCTCTTCGATAAGCCCATGTTGAGATGCGAAACAGAGAAGACTGAATTGATCATCGCCTAGTTCTTCTCCTTCGAATTCAGTGATCTGCCGCATGAAATCAGACCCCAGCCGTAGATAAAGCAGGCGAAGTGATCTGTGCATCGATGTACTACCGTCAATGACGTGGAAAACCCATATGACTTTCCAAATTGTGCTCTTTGGGATTCTGGCAGTGATTTCGTGACTGAAGTCCGAATTTAGGATGAAGGTTGCCAGCTGGCGGTCAAATAATGCCGGCGCCCATTGAGGCACTCCAAAGCATCCTGCTTGATTGAACTTCACGCCAGCCTTCAGCAACAGGGATGCCATCTTTGTAGATTCAAATGTGAATGCCCTGCCAGAATCACGATGGTCTTCGACTCGAGCCCCTCTATCAATGAGAAATTGCACCATTTCGGAGCTGACTTCTTTGATCGCAACCTCAAGCGGTGTGTAGCCACGCTCCTCTCTAACATCGATCGACGCTCCATGGTCGAGAAGAAGTTTGGCCATGGCCAAATCGTTGGAGCTGGCTGCGATATGGAGGGGGGTTTGTTTCCCTCGGCTGGTTTGATTGACTTCGGCTCCGTGTTTTATAAGCAGTTCGGCGATTCCGACGTTCTCTTCGTTTGCCGCATCGTGCAACGGTGGGAATCTATGATTCGTTGTACCGCGGGTCGGAACCTTATTCACGAGATTTCGAATCAATTTGCGACCTGTACGCTTTTCGAGCTCTGAGACATAGGAGAAAAGAGTTTCTAGTGCTTTGAGTGATCCACGGTCTATGGCCACGTGGACCGCAATAGAGTTATCCAACAGCCACAGCATGTCACGTTCGGGGATCAGCCGAAGCCAGGCTGATATCTTCTCCGCTAAATCCTTCTCCCACATGAGCAGGTCTAGTGCTGTGGATCCAGCTACTGGCCACGGCTTTGCTCTCTCATCTTCGCTATCAGTAGTCGAGCCGATTGAAGATGTGTCACTGTCATCATCCGAGAAGTGGCGAACGCCATATGAGGAGTAGAAGCCACATGAATGTCGACCACATGTAACGCCTCGGAAACTTGCGCCTCGCTCGATGAGACTCTCGACGATAGCCGTTGAAAAATCATTCCGTGACAGAGCAAACAAGAGGGCTGTGCAGGTGTGACAAGATCTCATCTTTATGTCGCAAGGACATCCGTTGTTTAGAAGCCTCTGACAGGTCTCATGGTCACCCTCGTCAATGGCGCGTTCTATCACTCTCGAGACAGCTGTCAACCAATGTCCGTGGAGATGGTTGGGTTCATCCGCTGTGCTGCTCTGTGGAGCCTTTCCAATTGACCTGTTGATCATATCCTCGATGCTCTTGCTCCGTCGCTTGATTGCCATGTCCAGCGGCGTGTCACCGTTTCCGGCTTTCAAGTGGGCTGCACCGAGCTCTAGCAAGGTTGAAGTAGTTGTCTCGTCCTGATGAATTATAGACAAATGCAGAGGGGTGAATCCTTGATTATTTTGGGCATTGATATTGGCTCCTCGAGATAACAAAAGTTTTATCGTGTTTTGTTGACCGAAAGTCGTCGCAAAATGCAGCGGAGTCGAGCCGTCTGTTGTGACAACATCGAGGTCGGTCACGAAGCCGCGGTTAAGCAAAAAGGCGACCGTTTCCGCGGAAGCAATTGTGGCGAGATGTAAAGCGCTAGCTTCGTCGAAAATTCTTCGGGGAAACCCCCATTTGCTGAGACAAACCTTTGCTCGGAACCGCCAGATAGGTTCTGGGCAGGAAGATGCAGCCATCTCGTCCAGAAAATCGGTGTATCCATGGGCGCATGCCCATGCTGTCGGAGTCCACCCATATATGTCTGCAATATGTAAGGTTTGGTGACCTCCGTGCCGGAGAAGTAATCTGGCGCTGTCAACGTAGCCGGCGCTGAGATGAGTGTTCATAGGCGAAACTTGGGTCGTGCTGCTGACCACTTGGGCATTCGCTCCTTCCCACAGTAGACGTTGTACCAGACTAAACTTTGGGTTTGACATAGGTCGTCTGAACTGTGCAAAGCCTTCAGGTCCAATTCGGTGATAGCCCATAGGCGGCGGCTGAGGAGGGCGGCGAAGCAAGTGCGATGATGCAGGAACCTCCGCAGAACGGAAGGACGGATATACAAAATTTGTCATGGACCAACCGTCAACTAAACCCAAACGATGAAGCAGGCTTACGCCTTCTCCCGAAGGAGTTAACTCGTCAAGTTCTTCCATGCCGGTTTTCTCGAGAAACCTTGCGAATATTCTGTAGCCAGTTGGCCCGCTGCCATGGGAGCAGAGAAACTCCATTGCGTTCGTCTCATTCTCCCTTTTGTGCACATCGACCCCAGTTTTAAGAAGTCGGTCAATCAGAAACAATGAGTCGTATAGTATGGCCCATTTTATTATCTTGACATCTAGCCCGCTGTGGTTGATGTAAGAGGGTTTGTTTGTCGAATCGAAAACCAAGACGAAGATATCTTCGAGAACTGGTACAATGTCGCCGTTTGTATGCATTCCAGGCGGCAGGTTTTGGTAACTAAACAGTGCCTCCATCTCCTTTAAGCCTGAATTCCCGGTGCCTTCCTCATAAGCAGCGAGACACCCAAGGTCTATCAACAGCTTAATCAGATCGACAGCAGCTTCGGTTCCAGGTTGACGCTTGTAGAGGTTGCGTAATTTCGTGCAAACAAACTCCCAAATGGTATGATGAGTTTTATCGGAGTCTTGTGCTAAATCTGCAGTGACTAGCTCTGTCATAACATCTTTGTCATATGACTGTAGATGAGTTGCTTTCAGGTAACACTTCAAAGGACTCTCCCCTGACTCGGATCGCTCATAGGGGTACATTAGAAGTAGTTGTCGAACCACTTCAATGTTTGCCGACCAGTCTAGGTGGTTTAGAGGTGACTCCACACTTGATACTCGGATGATGCCACTTGCATGAATTTGTCTGAGTATGTCGACGGATTCAACTCTTGAAATAATCAAGACTGGTGGTGGTGTATCGCTTTTAAAAATTTCATGGTTCCCTTGAAAATGAGTGACAATTGTTGAGACACTTCCATAGCACTTGTTTATCAGAGCCTCGGCAAGTGCTGTTCGACCGTCTCTGTTGACAGCGCAGAGCGCCTTTTCGCATTCAACTCGGTCAGTATGTGATATGAGGGTATTGAGCGCCCTTGTTGCAGTGATTTCTTTAGCTGAAAGGTGCCAAATCGTATTTCCTTGGTGGTCTGTCTCGGTTGTGTTTGCTCCGTGTTTCAATAAACACAAGAGAATATCCTCTAAGCGTTCGTCGACACAATCCAACACCATTTTTCCTTTGCGGGTATCCTTCTCATCAGAATCCACGTAGGTCGTAAGCAAGTAGTCTAGACAAGAGACAGAGGAGCATGTAACCGCAAAGTCGAGCAGTCTCGTCAGCGTGTCGCCCCGAAGTAATTGTCTGCATCGTGTATCCTGACATCTCTCTTCCAGGGCTCTCACACCGTCACTCTCAATCGCCTGCCACATTTGTGCAACGAGCATCTCATCTGACACTCCCCCAGAGACTGGAATCTTCATATCAATGTCAG
Source organism: Colletotrichum jinshuiense (assembly GCF_051148585.1). NCBI lineage: Eukaryota > Fungi > Ascomycota > Sordariomycetes > Glomerellales > Glomerellaceae > Colletotrichum > Colletotrichum jinshuiense. The sequence continues at coordinate 3,345,262 of NC_139313.1, forward strand.
TTGTTTCAGTGACAACTTTCTGGAAAGCTTTGAGATATGCTGAAGATTCGCCTTCGCCCTTGGCGACCATCTCTGTCAGATATTCCAGTATGGACATGATGCTTGACAGAAGATGCTGATGCTTGTCTCTCGCCCACTTTCGACATAGTGCTCTAAACACAGCTATATCATCGTCATGCATCTGTGCACCGCCTTTTACGACGAGAGCAAAGAGACTGTAATCCTGTGCCCATTCCGAGGCTTTGAGTGACAAAGCACCTATGGTTGCCCAGGAATACATTTTGTTCGGCAATGGTCTCGTACAGTCGGCACCAGACTTGATAAAAAGTTCCACAGCTCTTCTTGATGGCCGTTCAGTCCAATCATCTGAATGATTATGTGTTGACAAGTCGTGACAAGCAAGAAGGAAAGTCCCGCCAAGGGCACACTGCAATGGCGATCCTAACATACTCAGCTGGTTAACATTTGCTCCACCGTCGAGTAGTTCCCGGCAGATAGTGTCCATATCGACCAAAGCGGCCATATGTAGTGGTGTAAAATCTCCACGTCGTGTGATGCGTGCTAGACGTCTGGTTTGGCCAGCCAGCCATGGTGGCTGATGAGCATACCTCCTCCACTTCAAAAACCCATTGGTGCGCCTGGGTCCGTTATGACCTCTTGTGGTTTCGAGTTCTGAAGAATCATCCTCTGAGCTTTCAACAAGATCGTCGGAGGACTCGCTGCTAATTTTTGTTGATTCAGAGCAAACGGAGCTGTTAGAAGACTGCCTAAAATCTCTTTGTGCCCTAGCCATTGCTTCATCCCGTTCAAGTCTCCACGTATGCCAAGATCCGTGTATTCTGTAGTGACGGCAGAATTCAAGACACCATGATTTGAAGTTTGGGGTCTGCTTGGGATCAAAAAGTTCCATGGCTTCCATAAGAATATCTGGATCATCCCTTTGATCAGCCGCTAGTTTAGGCCAAGTCAAAGCGGCGAATCTGTAGAAGGGGTATCTGTAACTTCTGTTTTGGATGAATTCCTCTTCGGAGATATATACTGCGGGAAGTCGTGAGAAGTTTTTCAGGCACAAGAAGCGAAGTGCGCACAAGCTGAGTCGATGGTTAGTTCGGGCATCAGAGACATAGTAGCTGGCGTAATCGGGACCAGACGGGCTAAGGCTTGAAAGGAACTCTTTAACTGTAAAGTGAGAAAACTCCAGGCGCTCGTCTTTTTCCGACCTCCGAAGGAAGATTCCGCATTGGTCAAGAATTTCTGCTTCGTCAACCTCTGGATACTCTAGCATTTCGACTTCGAGCCCAACTATGCCTGCTACTGACAATGCTTGACAAAGTTCTTGGGTTGTAAGTGGAGGGTTTGAAAAAGCAACTAATTGTAGTGACGCAGAGATAAGACTTTGAGATGCTTGGTCTTTTTTGTTGAAATTATCCAGGACGAGTTTATAAGTGGTTTCGAGGGTGCAAGGAAGCCCTGCTAAGAACTCTGTCTGCTTCTCAGGCGATGTCAATGCGCAAAGGTAGTCTAGCTGACAGGATATTCGCCGGAATCTTTGGTATGTCAGTGAAGCTTTGTAGTAATCTGGAAGGCTTGTCAACTTACGTCGCGTCCCTTCCGAGACTGAGTTTCTGAATCACTTCATCCTTTACTTGGGGATCCGTAAAATTCAGGTCTCCGGACAGTATTCTCTTCTCCAATTCTGTCGCAGTAAATAGACGCAACTCGTCTTCAGAGGGTGTTATATCGATTTGATGGAAGTCCTTTCGTAACGTACTTCCAGTGTTCTGTCGGTCTCGCGAAATCAAGGCTAGACTCAGCTTGGTTTCGGTCTGTTCCATGAGCGAAACCAATGACTCTGTAACACCTCCAGGTTTGTTTCCGCACTCGTTCACGCCATCAACGATCACTAAAACATGTTTGAAGAGAGTTGAAATCTTCAATAAGAGAGCTGTAATATTATCGACTGTGGGGCTCTTGACTGTTCTCTTCTGGAGGTGTAATTCTTGATAATATTCATTCAAGAGACACCATGCTGCCTGATTCTGGCGCGCAACCTGAGCAACAATGGTGCTCAACACGTTGGCAGGGCTATGAGTTCGTGGATCTGAAAAGGTGCAAAACACGAATGCAACCGCCGTATCTTGTGGACGTCGTTTTATTGTTTGCCCAATCATTTCCCCAGCAAACACCGTCTTTCCTGCCCCTGCTGGCGCCGTGAGCCATAGCATTGGGCTCTTGCACTGAAGCCAGTCATTAAAGGCCTGACTTTCGAGGAATTCAGAGCCATAAATTGAATGCCGTGTCTTTAGTTCGCGCTCAAGGTCTGAATTTTGATCGAATTTGAGAAAATAGTTGATGACATTGTGGAAGCCTGGCAGTGCTGCAATCCGGGCTGGAGCGTTGATGTGTTCAGAGATACGACCTTCACTGTTTACCCCCATAGCAAAGCGCTCATTTGAAACGCTCTGTAGTAAATCGACCATCGAATTTGCAGACAATGCTCGCTTGATTGTATCCTTATGTTCGCCCAGGTCTCGGAGAAGATCTGTTGTCCATGCCGTAGTGAATGGCCATTTGAGACCGTGGCTATTAGTTGCCTTCTTCGTGGCATCCGCTCCAGCTTTCTTTCTCAAAAGCGACCTTTCTAGGCTTGCCAGAGTCTGGTGGCATGATATCAGCTGTGATGGGACAATTTGTAGCCCTTCAACAATAGTCTTGTCGTCATCGAGAGTCGATGCGAGAAGAGAGAGGCGGTGCAGCATTCCCGCAATCTCCTGCATCTCGTCTGCGACCTTGCGAATCTCCGTACGCATCACTCGGGCATCTTTGCTAAAGGCAAATGTCAGCCGAAAGGCAGCATCTGCGATAGCCCTCAAGCCATCGATGCCGACGTATATGTTCTTGGCATCCATAGCAACGATCAGAACGCTAGTTCATCGTAGGATTTTGAGTCGAGACCAAGAGGGTGCATGGCACTTGTGATTATTGCTCGTTGGGCTTGCAATCTCTGTCATGAAGCTGGAAAATTCTCTCGGTAAGCGCCGGGAAGAATTCAGCCGCTCGCTGACCATCCTCGTGCCGATGCATGTCTGACGTGGTGCATATTCCCCCGCTCGTGCGTGTGACAGCGGGGCTGTCTGGTGGTGCGTGAATGATAACCGTAAGGAGATGGAACTTTCTGCCGCCTAATACCAGAGCGAGAGACGAGCTAAGAAGGTCAAAGCTCTCAGGCGGGTACGTCTCCAATCAAAACGCGTCTATTCCCCATGTCCCCAACGCCTAAATCATCGCTCACTAGACGCAGCCTCCTTAAACAATTCTCAACCGCGATCACTTTTTACATCCTGATCATGGACAGCCTAGAAACTCGCGGTCACGTGGTGTTTAGTTTTATCGTTTTGCCAACAATGAGTTTCGGTGCCAGTGCCGAGTCTTCGTTAAATCTGTGCACACTCATCGACTGCCAAAACATTTGGCCCTAACTACCTAGATACCTCGGCATGAGCCGTATCCCAGTTTTGCCACATCGTCTCTCAAAACTAACCTTAAAAGCCTCGAATTAATCTGGAAAAAATTTATTTGATGACCAGTTATCATTTTCTGCTGGGTGTGCGCCATACCTGGGTTTGCCATTTCCCGCAAACCCCCAGTGTCATGAGAAGGTGGTGAGATTCCAGATAGTTGCAAAGAGGCAGATAATATCAACGATAGAGCTTCACCCAAGCAGTCAGACTCGGAGTCTTATGGTCCGTCATCTCCATAATCACATCCAATTATTTAATCATTATATACACGGTCTTAATTAAATCGCTTCGTTCAGATTCCGTTGAGCCCGAATGGCACCCCATACCCCTCCGCTCATAAAATTCGGCCTCTGAGGGATCCCTCAAAGCCACGACATTACTAGATAGCCATTTAGAATCTAGACCGGTACAGCGGTAAAACCACAGGCTGCCGCAGAAGCAGTGATCGAGTTGCCGTAGTATTGCCAAATGTTGAATGTGTTGGCACACTGCAGGCAAGCGTCGTACCGAGCAATCCACTGGAAGTTCGTGCAGTACCCTGTCTCGCGGGACAAAGTGATCGAGGTTCCTAGAGGAGGTCTTCATCAGTTCACAGAACAACCAATTACACGCCTGGGCCATGACATGGTTCATACCGCAGTTCTCGTGGCAGAGGTAAGCGGGCGTGCCGGGCTCAGGGACAGTCTGGCGCTTTGCCAGGGGCATGGACTCGGGGAACTCCCACGAGACCTGGTTGCGGCTGACGAGAGGGTTGGCAGAGGCGAGAGAGGCGACAAATGCCGAGGCGCAGGCGATGGAAAAACGCATGTTTATGTGAGGAAGGGGTTTCGCGAGAAGTTCGACTTTTGTTTTGGTGTGTTCTGTAAGATGTCGTCTGCAGTTCAGGACTTCATTTCTACCTGTCATGGGGTTCCAGAGGATCCTTATATATTTGGGGATACCAGACCATACATCACCCCTCACTTTAGCATGCCGAGAAACTCAGACCGAAGTGGAAGCTCTCCTATCCCAGACAATCACCGATATCGCCCGCGCTATTGGAAGGATTGGATCTTGGCGAGAAATTTTAGAGCATCATGGTCCCATTATACCAGGGCAATGGCGGCGTTCAGAGCGTATTCAGCGGGGCCGATTCGTCCGAGGGCCCCTGTGTCCCTCTTCATGGCATCTAATCTAATCAGATCATCTGATAATCATGATCCCTACCAAGCTCGGGACCAAACTACATAATGGGACATCTATGTCCGAGGTCCCCCACACGAGTGCGACCCACAGAGTTTGATTTACGAGTTTTTCATGTAAATGGTGGATTAAGTATATTTTCGCTCGGCATAGCCCCAGCTCACATGTCAAATCTCTGCACAACTGAATTCCCATTGTCATTTGTCAAAATATATCTCGATATTTTACTTTCTGTAAGAAAAACTATCTGGCCATATAAACATTTTGTAATGATATCACTGGACACAATACCGCAAACTTTTTTGATGAAGTTATTTTGATGAATGAATGGTGTTAAAAACGATACTACAAATATTTACAGAAGCAGAGCGGTGCCTATTCAGTTTGCCACATCGCCATTGAATGCATCAAAGGACCATGTTCTAATCCGAGGATTCTTCTCAAACTCCAACGTCCTCTGATCATACAGGACCAAAGTTCCGTTCGACAACTGAACATCCAACAGGTAGACAACATTAAGCGTCCAGTCCTCCCGGTTGCCCTGGATGCTGCCTACCGTGAAGCGAAGAACCTCATCACCCGCCAAAGTCTGGTTGTATAAAGCCCGGTAGCTCTTGACATTGCATACTTCCGTTACTTCACTGGTGACATCGGTGAAACTTGCGATGCGGTTTTCACTGTCAAGTGTCTGACCGACGACAACGCTTGAGTTGGCGCATACAAATCCGTCCGAGTCGGCCGAGTGGGATGTAGCAAAGCGGACGAAGTCCCACGGTCCGAGGGAGGCGGGAACTTCCACCTCAGCAGTGTACAGCGATGTGCCGTCGTAAGGCGCAGTGTACCGACGCTCGTATACAACGGAACGATCGACGGCTGTGTAGTACACTGGTGCTTCATGGATCTTTCCAACCGTGGGGAACTGCACAATGTACGTTCCCTGCTTCATAGAGGCCGCAAATTCCGGTGCGAAACGGCACATGAGAAAGAAGTTGCCAACCATGTTCTTGTGCCAGGTTGTCCAATCACCAAGCTGAATGGTATACAATCCAGTTTCAGCATCGAAGGATGGAGATCCACCAAGGCCACCGGGGGCAGAAAGTTGGTTGTCTTCTGCAATGTCGATGATTTCCGGTGGTACAGCAAAGGTCAAGACGGAGTCTGCAAGAACAGGGGATGGGAGTGATATTTGAACATGAAGCTCCATCCAGTCAGTCGGGTCGATTATGAATGAGGTTGATTCCTTAAGACGCTGAAGTTGGAGGGAGGTAAACGCGTTGGCAAGACCAGTGGGTGTAGCCGTGGCGGTAAGCGTCGTAGTGGTACCCGGAACGGAGACCGGTGAAGTTGTGGTTACCACGGATGTCGATGTAGGAGCGGCTGTGAGAGTAGTCTCGACTGCAGCTGTAGAAGTGGGAACACTGGAGGTCCACGTCGCGTTCTGTCCCGGCACAGGATCATTGCCAAGTTGGATCGAGAATGAGTCCGAGAGGAACAGTTGCCAGTCCTTCGGGTTGGAAGCATCGCCAAACATACGCAAGGCACGCGTGAATATACGATAGCGCCCAGAAGGGATAGCAGTTCCGTTGGCAAAAGATCGGAATGTAATGAAGCTGCCCAGATTGAATCGGACAACTTCGCGCATGGGGAAGTCCATGTAACTACCAGAATCCAGAGGCTGCATTCTAACGGAACCCAACCAGGCTTTGGATCCAGAGCCATGCTGCGGCGGGTAGACAAACTGATCGGTTGTCCAGTCCAAGCCAACTAGATCAACTGAGAACTCGTACGTGCCATAGCGGAAAGCAAAGTAGGTCTCCGGAGAGTCACCATCAGCGGGATGGTATGGTGTTCCTAGGTAGTCGACGGGATACAGGCTGCCATCGCTGCTGTCGTAGTAGTATGACTCCGGCCCATGATGCAACGGCGTCCAATTGTAGGTAGATGCTTCGATGCCGATGTAAGGAACAGTCAGTAGCTCGTCGTTGGATCCTGCCAAAATAATCTTGCCGCTCCATAGGGCACCGCTGTCCGCCGCGACTTCAGGCGCGGAGAGCGTAATTTGGATATCTTCTACGGCGCCCGCTGGAACCGTGATGGTCTTGGATCCAACCAGAGAGCCAGTCGCGGAGATCAAAGGCGGGTAATATTCGTTGGGGTACCACACACTATTTCTGGATGAGATGGTAGAAGCGGCGATGTGAGAGATATTGTAAGTCACCGCTTCGGTCCCCGTGTTCTGGATGCGCAGCGTATGTGAGCTCACACGGTTGTCGGTATCATTCAACGACAATGTCGGTTCTGAAAGCAGCACAGTCGTGTAGTCGAACAGCTTGACAGCGTCAACAAGTCCTGCGCCCTGCTGTGCTAGTGATGCTACCTCAGCAATAACCTTGCCGTCGGTGATTTCGAAGGCGGGCAGTGCCAGAGCAGTAGATGTCAGCCTACGCACAAATTCTGCGCGGTCTTTCTTAGCGTGTGCAAACCACAGTGCAGCCACGCCAGAGATATATGGTGTGGCAAACGACGTTCCTGAGGAGATGGCAAACTGGCCTTCTGGAAAGGCGCCGTAGACCACACCACCGGGCGCAGAGATAACAGGCGAGAAGTCGTTTTCGTAGGTGGGTCCCCAAGAAGTAAAACTTGAGATCTGACCCGCGCTTGGAACTTCAGCAGCAAAGGCAGCGGGCTGAGCATCACTCTGGATCTGCAGGCGAAGAGTCGAATTCTTGCCAATCTGAGAAGCTGCCCATTCTCCGACTGCGGCCGTAGTAACAGCAATGAGCTGAAGGGTGTCAGACCAGGGAGAGATATCATCCATGTAGTAGGCACCCTGGTTGTATGAGTCAAATAGAATGCCGTAGCCGAAACCGGCATTGGCAATGGAGGAGTAGGAACCAGATTGTGGGCAGACGCCGCGTTTCGCAAGAACAGCGGTTGATTCGGAGCCGAACTCGACAATGTTGCAGGAATCGCCGCTATCAAGAACAATGGGAACGTCGATGGTGTCGTTGAACTTGCTGCCATCCGATGTGACGTAGGAGATATTGAGTGATTGGCCGTTGGACGAGACGAGCGTTGCAGGCCATCCCAAGGTCTGCGCCGCCTCAACAGAGCCAACAGACACAACGCCACGACCCGCAGCTGGAGAGCTGGCGAAATAAGGTCCCATCGCACCCGAGTTTCCCGCGGCAATAATAATGAGTCTGTCTTGGGCAATCTCACTGGCCACACGAGACATAACTGAGTTGACATAACCCGTGTTGCTACCGATAGAAACAGAGATGATGTCACAATCATCGGAATCAGCTGCCAGCATACCCTTGAGAACTAAGTCGTTCGATGTGCCATCCTCACAACCAAAGACCTTGTACATATAGATCTCAGAGTCGGGAGCGACGCCAATGAAGTCTTTGTGGGAGGCAGCAATTATGGAGGAGACGAACGTGCCATGGCCAACACAGTCAGTGAGCTCAGTGGAACCCTCCTCAATAAGGTTCTTTCCGCCGACCACTTTGCCAACCAAAGCTGGATGTGAAACATCGACGCCGCTGTCAACGACACAAACGCGCTGGCCGGCACCGGTAAAGTTGCGGTCATGCAGTTCGCTGACCCGGGTCGCGATGTGCGGATTCCATTTTTGCGAACCAGTTGTGACTTCGAAAGAGGCGTCCAAGGTGATAGGCTGAACCGGCCAGGCGTTGGCGACACCAGGAAGGCTCTTGATATCATCAACAATTCCGGATGAGTTCGAGTTGGTGATCTCAATGGAGACACCCTTGAAGCGACCCGAGATGGCGGTGAAATCTTCCTTGACCGAAGCCTCATAGCCGAGGGATGAGATCTGATCAACCACTGAATCGGCGGTAGAGGAATCTTGGCGAGCGCTGGGGCCGGATGACCCTTGGAGCTCGACGATGTAACGACCCGATGTAGCTTCTGAAGCGGGGTTGGCTAGGCGATTACGGCTGCTGGCGAAACCACCCTCTGCCGCTGTTACCGGAGTGGCAGCGGCAGCGGCGAGGAGAGCCACTTGAATGATATTTGAAACCCGAGACATCATTCTGCTTCCGACTGAGATCGACGTGTTCATGAGTGATCTCGGCGTCGAAAATCCTAAGATCAGGGAAGAGTCCGATGACGAAACTTGAGAGCCAAGACCTAAATGGGGGTCTAGATACTGCTATTTATTCATTTCTTCTTATTTTTACGTTTGTCTCCGTGACTTAGCCTTTGGATCACCGGCAGGGTCTGAAGATGAATACTGGGACCGCATTTATCTGGTCGATACCATAATGCTTGCTCAATCACCTATTAATTACACTTTTATGGGCCTCGCAACCGATAACCGGAACGTTGCAGCAAATTTCGGGGATACGACGATGGATATAACTCCAGGGCCTTGGCAGGCGCCAAAGTTCTGCCGTTTTGCCCAGATGGGGCAGGTAGTCGAAAAAGACTCACTTGGTTGAGGACTGGGGTGTAAACTTAATCAGCTCATCTAATCAATCTTTGTGGAGCTGAATATGCAGGCACCGTCCACGATTGTGGGCTCCGTTGGGTGGAACTTAAAAGTCGCATGCGCTGTGATGAATACGATAAATTGACTCGCTTAGCCCTGGGTCGAATAAGTTAAGCTCGGACGGCCGATGTTACTTCAATCTCTCAGCGTCGGCGAAAGGGCTCAACTCCGAGATATCTAAGGCCGTTCCAGACCCCCTTGTTCGCAGGTATGGCCATGGGCCAAACGAGATCGTTATGATCAGAACCACCCCAGTAGTTGAAGCATCCATGGTTCTGAATGTTTGGACGAATGAATATATATAACGTCGCCGTAACTGCGTTTGTCGATGCCTTCGTATCCCTTCCCCGTAGTTCCCAATATATCGCAGAGCTGTTTAACTAGACCAATGTCTCGGTGTCTTCGTTGACCAGATCGTTACCGCGAACATCTTAGATTCGAGGCAAAGTATTTCATATCCGAAGTCACGGATAATTTCGTCGACGGGGCAGTTTCATCGTAAACTGATTTGCTCCTCTACTTCTCTCAATTTTCAGTCGAAATTCTCTCTTCAACAATAGGTTCGCTTGCTGTCAATGCAATCTTTTGCTTGTGATTGGGAAAGATCAATATACCTAGGTATGTTGCGTACCTAGTCCTGGACGCAGCATTGTGGGATGAAAATCTTCGTACCTATGTAAATTTTAGTCTCTTATATAGCGACTTCACGTTCCATAAATCCATCTAGTACGTTAAATTTTGACAGTTTATTTGCTTTAACGGCGTCAGTCAGATATTTATGTGTGCTGGACTGGAAATGTTAAGTATCGTGAGGTTGAAAGGGAAGTATACTTGTGATGAATTCCGGTATCTTAGCAAAATCGCGCTTTTCTTTTTTACTTCCTCATTTGCTAATTTATGAGCTTCCATGATACCGCAGAAAATTACATGACCAGGCGCACCCTGTCACGAACTCAAGCTTATATTCCAGGGCTTCGCTGATGGTTCTTCGGGGAGGCGGTTCGCTCATGCTGGACGAGGTATTTTCCGCTATGATAACTGAGCAGGAATGCTGATAAAGTTCAAGTGACTGGAACAGATTGTGGGCGAAGATTCAAGGACCCTAAACACCATGTCTTCACGAGACACCCTGGACTGCATCAACAAGGTGTCGGAACAACATTACAATAACATGCGATCTTTGCATTCAGTTGAAGAGGAGCACTTTCAGGCCTCTAAGCTTACAAAGTAGATTAAATGCTCCTTATTGTGTGGACCTCCACAAACAGACAGCAGCTAAATACTCGAGGACCATCCTATAGACCTGCCCACTATTGACGAAGCGCTTTCGATAGTTTAAACATTCAAGTAGTCCGATATGTGAGAGCGACACTAGATTACGTATCCTGGATAGAATAACCCAGTGGGTAGATGAACACTCCGCCGAGCGTCTGTTCTGGTTCGAGGGTTCCGCGGGGACTGACAAGTTTACTGTCGCGCGCAATATGATTGATTCCTTCGGTAACGATGATTAACTTCTTGCTAGGTACTTCTTTAAAAGAGGAGAGCAGGGATGCAAGGCACTTACCGACTGTTTCTTACTATTTCTATGCACCTGGCTGAAGTAATCCCCCGATTCAAATACTGTCACAAAAAAGACGCCGTTAATTGCGGGCAGCAATTAACGCCTTATATCTCTCGTGACAAATGCTATCTTTGCAAATCCCTTGAAGATCTTGGCAACAACGGAGTGGAGAAGAACGGTCTAGAAATATAGTTTGACAAGCTCCTTTGCGCCCTATGGGAGATCTACCCCTAATTGACACGATCCAACTGACTAGTGTGATTATTACCGCTACTTTGGATGAATGCGAGCGTCCTGAACCCATCTTACGGGTTCTTTCCTTGCTATCTAAGCTTTATACTGTCACTACGGTACGCTTGCGCGTGTTTCTTACAAGCATTTCTACCCCTGCCATTATTAGAACTTTTCACCGGACAGTATTTACCACCGATATTTAATCTATATAAGGAGCACTATGATGAAACTGCTGGTATCACAGGATACCTGTATGGGTGGAAGATCAATCGAAAGAGCAAAACTGGTACTGTATTCTGTAGTTGTGTGTAGATGAAAGAAAAGAGAGGCAGCTAGCGGAAGAAGCAGTTGTGAAGATATCACCGTTGGCGGCCTGGACGTAGAATCTCCGGGCCCGACTGCTGCCGCTTCCTGTGGCCTGACCGCTTGCCTGTATTCTGGCTGGGTAATCCAACAGAAACCTAGACTGACGTTACTATCTTAGTTGAAAATTTGTAGATAATAAGGCTAACTGGAACTCCTTCTCATTTTATCAATAATCCGGATGGAATAGAGCATCTAGTAATAGTTGAATCTCTGGGTCCAGCAGTGTGAAGTAATGCTTCTCAACTAGACAAAATTTAGTTGTCGATTCTCCACTAAGTAATGCTCGGCAGCTACAACATACTTGAGAAACCCAAGCCATTATCCAACGATGACTTTCTGGAGCTGTTCAACATCCCAGTACCTGTTGTAGTCATCACTACCCCTATGTCCTATCAAAATATAGTGTCTCTCCTCTATTTACCAGTATATCGAGTCGACTTGTGGCTTCTAAATCTCCATGCGGTACTGAGCGTTCCTCGCAACTGATACCCCGTACATTTGTCAAAAATGCTAGTGAGTGCGGGAAATGAAACACTGACCTCCAGCTTTCAAACAAAACGCAAGCAAATTACGCCTCCGCGTAGTACTTCCGATAAGCAATTGGGTACTTCTACTAGCAGATTTAACTAACCAATAGACTATAACATATTATTGGGGACTTGAGAACAAATCGCCATTCAGATATTTTAATCCCGAATCACATGCAATACTAACCACGTTTTTCCCCGGTCCCATCTCTTTTGCCAGTTGAATCGCGGCAACAACATTCAGCCCAGTAGAAACCCCGGCAAATATGCCCTCTTCCTTTGCCAGTCGACGGCACATGGCACGTGCCTCGTCCTCTGAAACTGATCTTGCTTCGTCGTATAGTTCTTTATCTAGCAGAGAAGGAAGGAAGCCAACTCCGACACCCTCCACACCATGAGCTCCGGCTCGGCCCTCCGTAATGACAGGTGTTGATGCAGGTTCCAAAATTACAACTCGCGTTTCTGGTCTCGTGGCTTTCAACACGCCGGAGACACCCATAGCCAAACCGGCAGTGCCGACCGCAGCGCAAAATGCGTCAATCCCGTCCGGCAGCTGCTCAACGATTTCACGTCCCAAGGCTTCGTATCCGACCAAGGCATCGCGATTATTGAACTGATTCGCCGGATAGACATTGCTCTCTTGCGCGACTGACTGGGCGTGGCGTATCATGGAAGGAATTAAGTCTGCAGTGATACGTCCCGAAGGGCTGTGGATGATATCGACAGAAGCCCCAAATGCCGACATTGTTTTGAGCTTCTCAACCGCAAATGCGTTGGAACTGGCTGGCTGGAACTTGTAGCCCTTGACCGCACAGACAAAGGCCAATGAAGACCCAGTGCTGCCACCGGTTGCTTCTACAACCTTCATTCCAGGCTTAAGGTCACCCCTTCTTTCAGCCTCTTCGATGATGGCAGCTGCCATTCGGTCTTTGTGGGATCCTGTTGGGTTTGTGTACTCAAGCTTGAGGTATATATTGGAGTGGTTCTTAGGGACTACCCGACGCAGGCGCACAAGTGGCGTGTTGCCGATGGCGCTGAGCGCTGTTTCGGAGGCCTTTAGAACCCTCTGCATCTTGGTAGTTTCGTAAACAATGCCGTTTTGGCAAGGGGTTGAATGGACTGTATTCTTTGGCGATTCAATCTCTTTCGACGTCGCCTGGGCTTTTTTTGAACCTGCCGGGCTCGTCGAGCGTATGGTTCCTATGTAGAGTGTCAGGGAGGCACAATGAGCATTGAAGTCCATTCGTTATTAGTATTCAAGTCCTGTTTCCCGAAAAGAAAAACTTTGAAAGCTCTCTTCAAATAGGCAACCTCAATCCCCTAGTCAAGGTTTAACATCTGCAAGGGAACTCCTCACCTAGTGAGTTTTTCACCCGTAACTTACACACAAAAGGTGACTAAACGGATTTGGTTACAACCTAATATAGACAGCCACTATAAGATGGACAGACAAATAGAGCCAGATGAGAGGATGTTTCCACGTAGAACGTATAGCTGCCTCTTAAAGACCAAGAATTGTTTTGGAAACATTGAAAAGAGCCCACCATCCCTGCTCGTCCATCTAAGCGATATTATTACCACTGGAACAGAGCGATTACGTGATCCAGCACTGAAAGCTAGGACCGTGCGCTTGGGTTTTTTTTACCTCTCCCAACACTGTAGGCCAACCCACCTTCGCGTCTTCCAAGGGGACGAAGTGTCACTAGCGACACTACTCAGTATGTATTGTGGAATAGATTGATTTAATTCTTGATACACTATACCGAATCTTAATTGGATAAGTATTCCAAACTGAAGCGATTTATCGACAAATTACACCCACTTGTACTTGAGGCCACAATGCCCGCTCTCACCCGCAGTCTCAGGTCATCGACGCGACTGGCCCAGGCTCCGGCGTCGGATGAGATGAAATCACTGCCCGGGAAGACAAAGGACAACGCCAAGTTACAGGTCAAGAAGGGTACGGCAAAGAAGATTGATGTTGAAAAAACGGCTCCGAAGCAGACCGCCGGGGGTCGTAAGAGAAAAGCAGCCGAGGAGCCGGAGGTGAAGGAAGAGGAACCCAAAGGCAAGGTCACCGTGGATGAGCCCAAGCAAACACCCGCAAAGAAGGCCAAGGTGAGTTTGTTGCATTCAAAACTTCTCTTTGGCTGTAGCATTCTCATGACTCTATAGAAGCCTGCCCCAGGAAAGAAGGAGGCTCCGCCCAAGAAGACTAAGGATGAGCTCAAGGCACTACGCGATGCACCTGTTCAAGACATCAACTCCGAGGCCGAGCAAAGAGACCCGAAAGAGACACACTACTGGCTGATGAAGTCGGAGCCGAATGTGCGCGTCGAAGACGGATATGAGATCAAATTCTCCATTGACGACCTGGCAGCCAAGAAGAAACCAGAAGGCTGGGAAGGTATAGTCATGCCCGTATACGATGCGCCGCGATGGTTGACTGACGTGCCCAGGCATCCGCAATTATGTTGCACGCAATAACCTACGGGGTATGCGCAAGGGCGACAAGGCTTTCTTCTACCATTCCAATTGCAAGGAGCCCGGCGTCGTTGGCATCATGTCCATAGTCAAGGAACACTCGCCTGACTGTGTGTCTCACTCTTCTTAATCCTCGCCATCTAAGCTAACTTCCATTAGGGAACGCCTGTATCAATGACAACCCATACTACGACGCCAGTGCCCCTCATGACGGGAGCAAATGGAGCCTCGTCCATGTCAAGATCGAGCACAAATTCCCCCGGATCGTACCGCTGAGTCTTCTGAAGGATTCGCGGGGCAATGGTCCTTTGCAGAACATGGAGTTGCTGAGGCTGGCTCGATTAAGCGTCACCAAGGTTACGCAGGAAGAGTGGGATGAAGTCATCCGCATGGCCAAAGAGTTAGACGAGGACGAAGAATGGGAAAAGACCGTCGAGGAGTCGAAGAAGCTTCCCAATTACTCGGCGGTATAGCGCGGACAAATAACATTTCTGGCTAGTTCGATTAGGCTGACTTTGCAAATGGTATCAAGTATTCGGACACCGGATACATCCCGCCGGAGACCGCTTCTATTCCCGTTGTGTTTGCCACAGAAACACACTTTCCATCTCTACCCCGTATATACCGATAGCCGCATATCGGCAGCAGCTATGACTGCAATTTGCTCTTCGTGTGCTCCAACACCGTCCTAATACCTTCGTCGAGATCCTTGACAAGGAGGATCAGCTCGATCCATACCAGAGACTTCTTCTGCAGCGTCGCCTTGTCCGACGTCTTATCCAGGCCTTGACCCAGCCGGCCCAGAACATCACGGAGACCAAGAGGAAACTCGGGTGTGTCAGGGCTGACACCAACAAGGGGAAGGCGAATGTAGCAGTTCCACGTTGCCGGGTGGGCGGCATCTTGCTCTTGCATGGCATCCACAACGTGCTGCGTGATCTTGGTCTGAGACGACACCTTCGTGAACGAAGCGAACATATCGAAGAACCTCTCGGCAGCCTCGGGGTTGAAGAAGGGCTGCTTTCTCGAAATATCGAAGATGGCAATCGGTATGGCGCCATCTAGAGCGGGGTTGTTCTTCAGCGTCTTGCTGTCCTGGTCGTCGATCACCTTCTTCTCCTTGCCCGCCGCCGGCAGCCTCAGGCTGTCTTCCTCGTCCTCGTCCTCGTCGTTGTCGAAAAACTGGATCTCGTCGTCGTCGTCCATCTTTTCACCGGCCAACGGGTTTTCTTGCTCGGCCTTCTTGTTGCCGCCCTTCTTGGCCTCCATCTTGGCCAACCACTCCATCTCGCACCGCGCGTACTCGATCCAGAGAGTGCCCTCTGTCGTGCAGAAGCGGCATCCACGCATGAAGTAACCTCTCGCGCCGCCCATATCTCCGTTCGTCGCCGATCGCCGACCCGCAAATACCCATAGGTCAACATCGGTGGGCATCATCCGCAGTGCGCTGGCCATGGTCCGCCGCCAGCGCTTTGTGGCCTTGACGTCCGCCGTGTAGGCCAGGTACTCAAGCCACAGGTCCTTTTTCCCGGGGTGTCGGCTGACTGCCCGCTCGTAAATGGCGAGGACGCGCGCCTGGCTGGCATGTTGGGACGTCACATGTCCAATTTTCATCCGCTTGCATCTCTTCGCGCGAAGGGTCTCAAGGGACTGCTCCCACTTTGCATAGGCGCTGAAGTCGTCGGGGTTCGAGCGAGGGGCAAGGATTCGGTGCTCAAAGTCGCTGCGCTTCTGCACAATTGTGCGGATCTCATCCTGAGAGTGTGTTAGACTGATGCTCTGAAGGCAGAGGCAGAGGCAGAGGCAGAGGTGGAGGGGCTGAAGCGACTTGCCTTGGTGAAGATTTCTTTCTCCTCCCATTCGCGCAATTGAGGAACAGAACGTTCCAAATAAAAGCGAGCCTTCTCAGCGACCGCCATGTTTGCAGATTCGAAGGGTGGTGAAAACGGTCACTCGTAATTGTATTTTGTTCGAGTCGAGTCGCCAGGTTCGCGTCGCACCGCAGACGCTAGGAAGGAAAAAAAAAAGTTAACAAGGCTGAAAAAGAGATCCAAATTTTAGTGGGGTACAGACCGAGGTGTGGCATCGCTGACCGAAAGTGGGCTCTGAATGGTGCTCGTCATTGTGGCTGGGATTGTCAGCCTTGAGCCAAGCTCCCTGTCACGCTAACCCTAAATCGAGATCATCGACGGCCCCCCCAAGCTCCCTCGTCCGCTTCTGTCATCTTCCTTGTCGTATGCTCCACGGTCAGGGGCCGCACTGTTGCAAACAACTGGACCACCAACCACGCGATTCGATCCGTGGGCCGCCGAGGCATGCTGGGCTATTTGTGCTAGCACAATTCCTTATTTCCGTCAACTTCCCCCCTCCATCTTCCCTCTCGTCAACTCTTCGCAGCTTCCGGATCCCTCGGATGAGCTTCTTTTCCCTTTGTTTTGCTGCTTGAGCTCTCACGATGTCGTCCAAGTATAAGGACAAGGTCGGCGGCGTCGTGCTGACCTTCAATGGCCAATGGGTCAGCTGGTCGCATACTGCAGTGGCTTACAGTAAGTCGGCGCGACCGGGAATGCCGTCGCGATGCGGCGGGGCGTCCGTTTGCCCGTATGATGGAAGCTGTATTGCTAACGTCAACAGCTGCCTTCATCAGCGCATTGATTGTCGGGATTTCGCTGCACTACCACAAAATCGTCCAGAATGAGTGGTACGGGTACCCCGAGGAATGGTTTCCTTCCGTCTCCGCGACAATTGGCGATCGATACCCCGAGAGATCCTTCTTCATGCTCTTCATTGCGATCACCTCTGGTCCTCGCTTCGCCCTCGTTGGTCTGTGGTATCTGCTGACGAGGAGACCTGGGCACACCTTGCCGAAGTTTACTTTTGCGATGGGCATCCTCCGAACGTTAATGTGCGGCGGCTTCACCTACGTTACCTCCACTGATGACCACGACTGGCACGACATCTTCATGATCTCGTACATTGTCGCATCCCTTCCATGGACGATCGGGTGCGTGTTGCTGAGCCCGCCGAACCCTCAGGCCATCAAGTACCGGAAGGCGATCGCCTATTCCTTCTTCGGTACCCTGGTACCCTTGGTCTACTTCTTCATCCAACACAAGGTCCACCGCATCGCGGGAGGTGAGCACTCTCCTACAGAACAACGTCGGAAATGACCATAGCTAACCCAAGCGCCAACAGCCTACACTACCTACGCATTTTTTGAATGGGCTCTAATTCTCTTCGACGTTGGGTTCGACGCTGTGACGGCCCTCGACTTTAACACTTTCGAGGTTGTGATCAGGGATGTCAAGGGGTTAAGCAAGGGGTACGTTCAAATGCTTCCAAAATAGTCTTGTACATACTGTACCGGGGCAAATAAAAGCATTTGAAGAGTGTATTCTAAATCTTGTCACAGTGAGAACCGGTCGTCCGTCCCTTCCGCCGTCATCAAGAACGAGTATGTCCCTCTGCCACGCTCCAAGAGGCAAATCAGCTAACTTGATTTCAGGAAGGCGAAGGCCACTGCTGGCCTCTCCACAGTCCGCTTCACTTGGGCTGAGGCTCTCATCACCGCCCAAAGTGTCTATCATGGCTTCATCTTCTGGACGATGCTGACCAGTCTTGGTGTTGTGGTCTGGTACTTTCCGCTGTGGTACATGGGCATCTCCGGCTACGAGGCTATTGTCATGGTCACCATCTCGCCTATCCTCCTGGGTGTTCGCGCCATTCGCTCCATTGTCATGAACAACCTACGTATTGTTCACCTCAGCTCCCTGGTTGGCCTCTTGGCTTACCTCGTGCATGACCCTGCCTACCGCCTTTTCACCGTGGGATTTGGTGTGTCTGCGTCTTGTCTTGGATGGACAGCTACGCTCTGGTCTGAACGAGGCAACCAGGCCCGTCTCGAGTCCAGGATTCTAGCGCTAGCTCTTGGCCTCATTATGTCTTCGACGACCAAGTTTCTCTGGTGGACCAACAACCCTCTGTGGCCCATCATGCATGCCGCCAATGGAGGATGGAATGCGACCGGTTTTGCCATTGCCGTGGTCTCGGCCCTGCGTTTCACAAGAAGGGCACCTTTGGCTAGCAGCAACTCTCCCGACCACTCCCAAAAGGGCGGCTCATCCGTCCTCGCCGCCTTTGGTGTTGCCGGCTTGTTCTTTGGTCTGCATTCTCTCCTGTCTGACACCAGCACTATGATCCTCTGGGTCTGGGAGGGCTACCCAATTCGGGGACCCACTTCCAACACCTATGGTTGGATGACTATTGTCGCCATGAGTGCTGGTGTTTTGTTGGGGGTATACCGTCCGGCCGTGTCGGGCTCGTGGACTGCCTACGGCATTGGTTGTGTTGGTGCTGCGGTCCTTTACTCGTTCCATGGTTGGCTCGGCTACTACGGCGCGCTCACGACCGCCGCCTATCTCATGGGACTCTCAGTTCCGTTGCTCTCCAACGCAGCCAATAGGAGCCCTGGGACTACCTTTGGTTTGGGTTTCTTCGTCTACAACTTCATGGTCCTGTTTCACGTCTGGGTTGTCGCCTACGCTTTCGTACCCGGTGGGCCTCTCGTGCGCGAGCACACTGACTGGGTGATGATCACTACGTTCCTCCTGATCGGTGCTGGCGTCTTCGACCTCACCTTCTCGCAAGCTCGCCGCCCTAGCACCCGTCGTTCATCCCCCTCACAGCACAAGAAGTACCACACAATTGCAGCCGCCTTTGTCAACATTGTCTTTTTTGCCGGGGCTTTCATGCGCTTCCCCACCAACGACTACAAGCCGTACCACCCTGAAGATCGCGTTCTGACGGCCGGTATCTGGACCATTCATTTCTCCATCGACAACGACATGTGGTCCTCCGAGTACCGTATGCGCGACCTCATCAAAGAGCTGGAGCTGGATGTTATCGGTCTGCTCGAGTCTGATCTGCAGCGCATCATTATGGGCAACCGCGATACCACGCAATTCCTAGCTGAGGACCTGGGCATGTATGTCGACTACGGCCCAGGCCCCAACAAGCACACCTGGGGCGCCGCTCTGCTATCCAAGTATCCCATCCTCAAGTCTACGCATCACCTTCTTCCCAGCCCTGTTGGTGAGCTTGCCCCCGCCATTGCCGCGACTCTTGACGTCTACGGCCAGGAAGTCGACGTTTTTGTATTCCACTCTGGACAGGAAGAAGATCCGGAGGATCGTCGCCTACAGTCGGAGTATCTCGCCAAGCTCATGGGCGAGTCGACGAACCCGTCCATCCTACTATCATACCTTGTCACGAAGCCGCTGGAGGGCAACTACAACACGTACGTCAGCAAAACCTCGGGCATGCACGATGTCGACCCGAGCGACTGGGATCGATGGTGCGAGTACATCCTCTACAAGGGCCTCAAGCGTACTGGGTATGCGCGTGTCAGTCGCAGCACTATCACCGATACGGAGCTGCAGGTAGCCAAGTTCGTCATCCCTCAATCCAAGGAAGAGATTCTCCAGATCGAGGCGGCGGACGACCAGACGCGCAACCGCCGGGTCACTGAGCAGGAGGTGCCGGAAGGCTGGAGGTTCCCGGCCATGTTCCGGGGCGAAGGCGTCCGCGATCACCGTTACCACGTTTTCAACGAGCCAAGATACTACAATCACTGAGTTATGATATGAATTATGGAGGGGATGCGGTTTAATGTCATGGTTGCTTGTTTTGCGTCGGGAGGGAGGTCGGTATGGCATACAATAATCCAAAGAGTGCATTATGCGAACTCGAGGATCATCTTGACAAATAACCATCGGACATGGGCACTTTGCCGGAATTTTAGTGTGGACCATTGCGGCTTCTCGTGTACATCTTGGTGTATCTTGAGATGTTACGTGCGAGCAGGCAAAGGACATCAGCCATGCAGACATACCATACGTAGGTTCGCCATGTATATATTGATCCGAAAAAAAAACATAGGTATTAATCCACAAAGTTTGATTTTCCTGTCGCCACCACATATGAAGAATACGATATCTTGAGCTTGGTTAGTCGGTTTGCAAGCTTGTTAACGCTGCCATGTGTGTTCCACGTGCATTATCAGTTGAGGCATCTGCCGTGCCAGACCAATAGGCTAAGAAGTTCATGAAATGGCGGAACTCCGTCCAAAACGACTGGTTCGCGACCTGCCTCTTCCGACCATGATGGCCAAGTATCCCGGCTGGTATGATCTTTCATCGCAACCTATCGTTTTAGATGGGGCCAATCGGGATCGGTGGCTCGCATCGCTTGCTCGCGCGGTAGGGCTCCATCGAATGCAATCCGACCACAGCGTTGAAGAAGACGGACACCCAATGGCAGCCGTCGATGAACTGGTCAGCTTACCCTGGCTCTTCAATCATGGCGGCGACAGTATCACGAAGCAGTGTAAGCCGGAGCTTCGCCGAGACGTCCCGTGCCTCGCAGTCCAAACATTGGCAAAGGCACGGGATGTGCCAGTTGCGTCATCAACGGACTCCATAGCATGCACTCGAGGTAATAGGGTAGCATTTGCAGAACGGCACAGCCAGCTCGGGCCGGCGCCAAACGAGCACAGAGCGCGGACCTCGAGCGGAATTCCCAACGCCCTCCTTCTCCGCAGACGACTCCACATGTCGCCGATACCCGAAGCTGCCCATTCGTTCGTAATTCGTCGGCAAGTTCCTCTTCTCCAATTTCTTTTGTCTCTTTGCGGCCCCCCTCCAGAGCCACGACGGGGTTGACCTTACTCAGATATGCGCCTCTGCGGACACGGGTGTGTAATCAGCTCGTCTCCCGTTGGCTCACATGCCCACATACGAAACCGGTGCGGGGCGGCTTGACGCTCGTTGCGGGGAGCTGGGCAGGACCCAAAGCCATGCCCACTGGCGATGGATCTTGGATCTTGGGGTAGGGTGGCTACCTGCGGGCAAAAAAAAAAAAGTCCGGGGTAACTAAACCGGCTCTGCACTACAACACGCCTACTGTAGTAGGTTCTTTCATTCCCCCCGCGGGTAGCCGCCGCATAGCCCGGAACGGGAAGGTTGCGCGCCCGCGGCATGATAAGACGCAAAATAGTGTACACAATTGAACAGAGTTTACGACCCGTCCCCAAGCTCCTTGCACCTCTGCGGTATAGACCGATCCTTGCGGGCACGGTCGACCGCCCGCTCCATTTTGGACCGTGGAAAGCCGAGGGGCTGTCTCCCTGATTGCGTAGTAGGGGGGCTGTCGATGTAAGACAAGAAGAGAGATGCCCGCCGGGACAAGCGGGAAGGACGGGCTCTGTTGGACGCGTGTGTAAAAAGGGCCTCCTGGTAGTCAGTCGTACGCCCATATTTACGAAAGGAGATTTCTTGGCTGCTGTTCATTTCTGGCTTGCCAATTCACCTCTTCTTCCCCATTGAAGGTCTTCAACATCGATATTTGCAGGGCCAACCAGGACTGCCGGATACCATTGCGAACGACAACCAGGAGTGATCATGGCGTTGGATACGAAGCATCTGTGGCTCTGGCTGGGCTTTGCCGCCGTGGGCAGTGCGCTCTACGTGAGTCTCATCCCTCATCACCTCCTTCCACCTCCTCCCATTCTGGCAGCAACCAGCGAATATCAGAAAGGCATTGGATCTGACGGAGCAGCCAAAAGGTCACGGGCATCATCGTCTACCGCCTCTTCTTGCACCCGCTGTCCAAGTACCCAGGTCCCTTCCTGGCAAAGATTACGGATGGATATCAGCTCTACCACGCCTGGAAGGGCGACCGCCATCTCGACTTTTATAAGCTTCACAACCAATACGGTAGGCAACTCACCGCATACCCCTCATCACGCCGTTCTCGATGGTTCAGGCCACCGCCCGGCACCAGAAACAGCCGTTACTAACACGGGCAACCTCTAGGCAAAATCGTCCGCTTTGGCCCCAATTCCATCTCATTTAACTCTTCCACCAGCCTCAAGGAAATCTACGGCTTCCGGTCCAATGTCCGCAAGGCCGAGTTCTACAACGCCTTCGTCCACCCGGCGCCCAACACGCACAACGCCCGCGACAAGGACACGCACGCCCGCAAGCGCCGCGTCCTCGCCCACGGATTCTCGGACAGCGCCATGAAGGAGATGGAGCGGTACATCATCGCCAACGTGCGCTCCTTCACCACCGAGATCGGCCGCGGTGCGTCGCCCGAGACCAAGGGGTGGTCCACGCCCAAGAACATGGCGGATTGGTGCAACTACCTCGCGATGGACATCCTGGGCGATTTATCGTTCGGCAAGGCCTTTCACATGCTCGAGGCGCCGGATAATCGCTTCGCGTTGGATTTGATTGCTGCGGCGACCAAGAGACATCTCCTCGTAAGACTAACAAGATGACGCCTGTGTCATGTGAGATGGGATGACGGCTGACGGATATTAGTGCGGCACAATGCCCATTGTCGACAAGCTTAAGCTCGATAAGCTTCTCTTCCCCACCATCGCCGCCGGACGAGCGAGGTACATGGCCTACAGCAAGGCGCAGCTGACGGAGCGCACCAAGCTGGGCGAGGACACCGACCGCCGCGACTTCTTCTACTACCTCCTCAAGGCGCGCGACCCGGAGACGGGCCTGGGATTCTCGACGCCCGAGCTCTGGGGCGAGTCGAATCTGCTGTGAGTACCTTTTTCTTTTTCCTTTCGGTCCGTCCGAGTCCAGTGGGATGAGCAGTTAGACTCGGGGACAATGGAACTGACCGACGACAGCATCATCGCCGGCTCCGACACAACGTCGACCGCCATGGCCGCCACGATCTTCTACCTCGTCCGCAACCCCGCCGCGCTGCAGAAGGCGACCGAGGAAGTGCGCGCAAAGTTCACCGACGCCGAGGAGATCCGCCAAGGCGCAACCCTCAACACGTGCAACTACCTCCGCGCCTGCATCGACGAGGCCATGCGTCTCTCCCCCTCCGTCGGCGGCCTCCTGCCCCGTGAGGTTCTCACGGGCGGCATGACCATCGACGGCGCCTATGTCCCCGCCGGCACCATCGTCGGCACGCCGCACTACACGATCCACCACAACGAGGCCTACTACCCCTCCGCCTATTCCTACGTCCCGGAGCGGTGGATGGTCGGCGCGACAAATCCGCTGACGGGCCAGGCCACAACCGAGGCCGACACGGTGCGGGCGCAGAGCGCTTTCTGCCCGTTCTCGGTCGGTGCGAGGGGATGCATTGGCAAGGGACTGGCGTACGCTGAGATGTCGACGACGCTGGCGCGCACCTTGTTCCTGTACGACATGCGCAAGACGGTCGGCATCGTCGACCCGGCCGAGGGGCGGGCTGACATGGAGGAGGGCCGCAGGCGGGTGTCCGAGTTCCAGTTGTACGACACGTTTACGAGCATGAAGGACGGTCCGATGGTGGAGTTCAGGGCGAGGGCGTGAGGAAGCTATTGCCAAGGCGGCGGCGTGGCCTGGACGCCTGCGATGACGGGGTGAAACAGAGATGACATCTCGTGTGATGGCTGGCTCAAGCGGAGGATGTTCGAGGACAAGACTGGACTAAATTAGGCGCCTTGGAGTCGCGTGTTTGGAGGTGCATGAGGCCGTCGTCATCGAGCGTTGACAGGTCATGTTTGCACATGTCAATTAGCAGCCCGGTTCCCAAAAAGAATAAGAACCGAAGAAGAAAGAAGAAAAAAAAGATAGTTTATTCCAAGGTTGAGGGGAGTGGAACCCTCGTGCATCTCGTGAGAATTTGTCCGTCCGAACTTGCGCACCATTCAGATGCTTGCCCTCGATTTCCCCAACTGCCACTTTCGGCTCTTGATCGGCAAGCGGGCGGTATCCTGCCAGGTACGGCGCCACCCCGCTGTCGCCCGTTGCAGCTTGTTTCCCTCTTTCCGCACGTCACTGCCCGCGGGGATCACGGAGCCGGCCATTGCCGCCTCTCCACTCCTATGCAACCTCAACCACCGCGCTGCATCTTGTGATCGCAGCGGCGCTGTTTTGGGGAGCCTTGGGCCGCTGCGGACGAGGGGGCGAGTGTGGGGGAGAGCTGGGATTCCACCGGCAGATTCGACAAGCAATGCGGGGGCGGGACGAGCTGGTTGAAGCCCATTTCACCCACCGTCGGACGGGCGCAACCTTGTTGGTACCGGCTCCCGTCGCCTGATTCCCTTTTAGAGCTTCGTTTTGCTGGGCAACTTGTCTCGGCTGTGCTCGTCTTCTCGGGCGAAAGTCGCACCCGAGGTTCGTCTCGTCCTGGGTCATGGCCTGAGGGAGCACCCGAGAACTGCCCCGCAGCGGGTTCAAAACATGGTTGGCGACTAGTCATGACATTGGCAACCCTTTATCCAAGGATTGTGGTCCGAAAGCACTGGCGCCAATGCTCGTGATGTCAGTACAGGTCCCTGGCGTGGCTGCAAAGTCCCGCCCTCGGTCCGTAGAGGAGGAGGAGAGACAGGGTGCCCAATTGACGCGGGGAATGCTGCGTAGATGAAGTGGTATAAGAGCTGGAGGGGGACCCGGGGGATGATGCCATTCCCCTTCTGTGTCGCGATAGCTCACACTCCTGGACGAATTGTTATTCCAGTCCTAGGCCCCCCCGGCACAATGAAGTTCCTTACTTCTCTCCTGGCTGTTGCCAGCTCCATTGCGCCTCTTTGCGCTGCTCTCCCCCAAGCCAGACAAGAGAGCTGGCCCAATGGCCCCCTCGTGACGAGCGGCCGCTGGGCGCAGGATGCCTCGGGCAACAATGTCAACTTCGCTGGAACTAACTGGCCCGGCCACGGCGAGGTCATGATTCCCGAGGGATTGCAGTTCCTCTCGGTCGAGGGTGTTGTCTCCAAGATCAAGAGCATCGGCATGAACGCCATTCGTCTAACCTTCGCCATTGAGCTGGTCGACCAGATCTATGCCAATGACGGCAAGGACATTGACCTCAAGACCGCCTTTATTAACGGCCTGGGTGAGACCAACGGAACCGCCATCCTCGCCAAGGTTCTGGCCAACAACCCCTCCTTCACGGAGCAGACCACCCGTCTGGAGGTAAGCTGGTGTCCGCCATCCCATCCTGATGCCCGCTAACCCCTGTGCAAGGTCTACGACGCCATCGCCGAGGAGTGTGCTAAGCAGCAAGTCTACATCCTCCTCGACAATCACATGTCCAAGGGCAAGTGGTGCTGCTCTGGAAACGACGGCAACACTTGGTGGGGAGACCGCGAGTTCGATGCTGCCAACTGGGTGCGCGGCCTGACCTACATGGCCAACCATGTAAGTATACCCGGCCACCATAGCCCTCTTCTGCAGTCGCTAACCAGTACAAGGGAAAATCTTGGACCGCACTCGTCGCCATGTCTCTCCGAAACGAGCTCCGCGAAGCCAGCGACAACCCAGACCTCGTCGCCGCCTCCTACCACTGGCAGGATTGGTACAAGTACATCCAGCAGGGAACCAACGCCATCAACGGCGCCAACCCGGATGTGCTCATCTACCTCTCGGGCCTCAACTACGACACGACCGTCGCGCCCGTCTTCCGCGGCACGGCCCTGACCCCCGGCAACGGAACCTTCAACCTCGCCGACTTTGAGGGATACCAGAACAAGCTCGTGCTCGAGATCCACAACTACGAGGGCGGCATCGGCAGCTGCTCGTCGCTGCGATACAACCTGTACAACAAGGGCTTCCAGGCCATGAACGAGACCGACCCGGCGACCGTCAACGTGTTCCCCGTGGCGCTGACCGAGTTCGGGTTCAACATGAACGACGACACCTACCTGAACACGTACTCGACGTGCTTGTCCGAGTATCTGCCCGAGGCCAAGGCTAGCTGGTTCATCTGGGTGGTTGTCGGAAGCTACTACGTGCGACAGGGAACGCAGAACTTCGACGAGTCGTGGGGTCTGTTGAACGCCGACTGGTCTGACTGGAGAAACCCTGAGTACATCGAGCAGCAGGTGAAGCCCATGGTGGCTGGTACGATTGCATAAACAATAGATACCGTAGCTTTAGTTTCGGAATGATAACATAACTTGCACCAATTGAATATTAAAAAAAGACACCGTCTCAGTTTCACTTTAATTCGCGTTTCTTGTTGACTTGACCGGGAGGTGCTGGACGGGGGAGTCAAATGGGTAATAATTCTAGCCATGCGGAAATGAAGAGACGGACCAACAGATAAATAAGGTTGATGTACGTACATACCTAGTATGCCGGTGCTTGACGATGGGGGATTGAGGGTACATGGATCCAAGTACACGGTGCTTTTAACCTACAGGCTGCGTGGGCACTGTGCATGTCCCATTGGTCTGTCAAAACACGCTACGGCTTGATGCAAGCAAGGCTGAGAAAGGCTGAAAACGATTTCTTTCTCGACGCCCAATCTGCGCCCTCGTGACATTCGACAGCTATCCCCATTCCTGCCCGCCGACTGTTTGGTCTGGTCTGAGCCCCAAAACCCCCTACGAGATGACATAGTTGCTACAACAGCACCTCTATCAGTGCCGCACCTCTCAAAACAGCCAAAATGGTGGTCTGCAAGTTCTACGAGCAGGGGAACTGCAGGTACGGACGTACGTTTCGCGCGAACTCGTCGTCAATCCAATTACCTTTGAGTTCAGGTACCTGGTTGTTCAATTGAAGTTAACATTTGCGATCGCAGAAAACTGCAGATTTGAGCACCCTCGTTCGCAACAGTCGAACAACCGTTTCGCGGCCTTTGGCCAACAAAACTCGGGAGGAGGATTCAACCGCGGCAGCAGCGATGGTTCGTGCATCAATCGGGCGCCCACGAATGCGAAACGACATGAAATACTTACAGATGCGTAGCGCTACCATTCATGTTGTCGAAAGATGCCCTCGAAAAGGACCTAACAACGGAGGCACCGCAATGGATCTTATCCGCCTACGGTCCCGGCCGGGATGCCCCGGAGCAGCTCTTCGGCGGTCCCTTGCGCGAACAAAGCTTTGAAGAGATGAGGCTTCACCATGTTGTTGCGACAGCGGCTGGAAACCCTCAACAAGCAGTAGGGTGCATGTTCTACGCCTTTGTGGCAGCCTGCTAACGATTCCCAGCTCAATCAGGCGCAAGAGCTGTACCAACAAGCTCAGCAGCAGATGAAGACAGCAGTCGGTAATCTAGACGGGGCGATTCAATTCATTATTGCTGCAGACCAAAAGCACCCCAACAGAATAGATATCTGCAAGCAAGGCACTTTGCCTGGGGGCACGACAGGAGAATTCGCCGTTGGCAGGCGCGCAACATCTTCCCTGGGCCAACCGAACCCGTTTTCCTCAAACTCATCATCTGCAACGACATCTAACCCATTCTCCTCTAACAATCAACAAACATCGGCATTTGGTGGCGGAGGTTCGACAGGAAGCGCGTTCGGCCAACCAGCTGCCCTAGGACAACGCCCGAACCCATTCGGCGCGCCCGCCTTTGGTCAGCCCGCGCAACCCTCGCAGCCGTCGCAGCCTGTATCAGCATTCGGTCAACCATCACAACCGACGTCGGCCTTCGGGGCACAAAATCAAAGCTCGGCCCCAGCTTTTGGTCAACCGAGCCAACCCGCGTCTGCTTTTGGCCAACCCAGCGCATTAGGAGGTGGCGGGTCAGCTTTTGGTCAAGCCTCACAACCCGGCACTGGCAGCGCATTTGGTCAAGCGAGTGCTCTGGGCCAGAAGCCGAACCCCTTTGGTGCGCCCGCTTTTGGTCAGCCATCACAGCCCGCAGGCAACGGCAGCGCCTTTGGTCAGGCGAGCGCTCTGGGACAGAAGCCGAATCCCTTCGGCGGCGGCGGGAACTCGGCCAGCCCTTTCGGCCAGACGGCGCAGAATAATGCCAACCCCAGTCCGTTCGGACAGCCAGCGCAAAATACAGCACAAGCTTCGAACCCATTTGGTGCTCCGTCGCAAGCGAACGCGAATCCGTTTGGGCAGCCGGCGCAGCCTGCAGCATCGAATGCGTTCGGACAGCCCACTCAAGCAGCCTCTTCCAGCCCCTTCGGCCAGCCTGCTGCGCAGCCTCAACCAACTACAAGCAATCCCTTTGGTGCTAAACCAGATGCTCAGCCTAGCGCGTTCGCGACGGCATCGATGGGAGCTCAGCCCACACAACCCGCGCAGCCTACCAGCGCTTTCGGCCAGCCGGCTCAACTTGGCCAGCAAGCAAACCCGTTCCAGCAGAACAAGGCGTCACCCTTTGGTCAGCCTGCTGGCGGCCTAGGTGGAGGAGGGGCAGCAGCAAATCCCTTCGGTAGCCAGCCCGCTGCGCCAGCAGCTCAAGCGGTTGCAGCGCCGGGAAGCGGGCCCTACCCGCCAGGAAGCGCGAAGCAGCATCCGCCAGCCTCAAGCTACGCTTCCAAGGGCATGGACGGGCGGCTGTCTACGTGGAAGGGCAAGCCGGTCACCTACCAGAACAATATGCCCGGCATCCGGGCGTTCAACGGAGCATGGTCGAGGATATGGTTTCCAGACGGCCCTCCGAACTACTACAAAGACACTGAGCTGCCTGACGAGGCATACGATGACAAGGCGAAGCAGCAGTGGCAGATTTTTGCTCAAACGGGCAAATTTGACGGCATGATGCCTGAACTACCACCGAAGCGGGAGTTCTGCCTCTGGGATTTGTGATGGGGACTAGGTAGACAAGCCATGGACCCACGGGCCACTTTGTACATTGCTTGTAGAGGAATTGGCATTGCACGGCGTTTATATAAGGATAAACCAGAAAATGGGAGGGGCTGGCATGAATCAGGGGCATGTTGGGCATGCGATATAATAGTGCCACATACGCCGAGAACAGGCGCGGTACAATATTGAACACTTCTACAACAATGTCAGAACACATGGCGAAGCTTTGGCCAACGTCTACTCGCACAGACAGTCTGCGACCACCGCATGAGTCTCGGCAACAAAACATCGAGGCAGTAGAAGCATGTCACATATTACGGAGAACCGCACTGGGTTTTTTTTGTTTTGTTTAGATGGGGGTCATTAGTTGATTTGGGTGGTATCTAGACCTCCTAACTCGTCCCGCCGCCTTCGCAAGGTAGAGAAACCTTTCGGCCTCCTCATTCCCCGCGGCGCAGCATTCCCAAGCCAAAGCCCATACCGGCGTCCCTCCTACAACAACAGTCCGTGGTCCAATCGCTTATGCGGCAATGGTGACCTCGACCTCGACACCGGCCTCGATGTTGATGATGATCTGCTTGACGATCTCAGTGGGGGCGTTGAGGCTGCGCAATTGTTAGCATTCTCTGTTCCAGAAGAAGAAAATTTGTCAAGAGGGTGGGGGACGCACTCAATGAGACGCTTGTGGATGCGCATCTCGAAGCAGTCCCAGGTCTTGGAACCCTCACCGCAAGGGGTCTTGCGGGTGGTGATCTTGAGGGTCTTGGTGGGCAGGCGGACGGGGCCGGAGACGCGGAGGTCCTTGGACTTGGCGCGCTCAATGAGCTCGGCAGAGACCTTCTCGAGCGACTTGACGTTGCGGGAAGAGAGGGTGATGCGGATCTTGTGAGTCTTGGGCGCCTCGCCGAAGTCCTTGTCCTTGTTGTAAGACATCTTGACGGTTGTTGTTGATGAACGGGGGGGTTCGGTTAAGATGGATGGATTGGGAATTGAGAGGGAGAGAGAATGACCTTCACGACTCGAACGGCTGGGTTGCGGCAAAGTGATGAAGGGTGCTTGTCTGGCTATCGAAAGCTTGAACGGAAGACGGAAGGGAAAAATGTTCGCGGAGAATCTGTCGCGAACTTTTTCGTGGGGTTGGAGGTAGGGCTTTACCGACAGGAACGAGCTAAGCCTTATCGGGATTAGCGACAGGAGGGGAGAAACGTGCCGCTGACGGTACGTACCTCTCCAGCTTACCTTTGCGCTCTTTTGCCTGGCCCGGTGAAAGCGGAACCCCCACTTGCGCCAGCCCACTTGCGCAATGAGCTCCGCCGAAGCTCACTGCGTTTGCCGCCTGGGACCGACGTCAAATGAATCATCCGGCGAGAACGACATCTCATTAAGCTACTTCGCCGTGTGGACTAATACGACCCCGCCCCCAGATGCGCAGTAGTGATTTCATGACAAGCTCTCCCGCAGAGCCCTCTCACATTTTCCCGTAGCCCGCGATAATCCAACGTCCAGCTCACCTGCCAAATCCACGAAGCTCGAAATGGCGAGCTCCCTCCCGCCACTCGCCCCGTTCCCGTCGGCATCATGGCGGGCCAAGCTCACACCCAAAGACTGGGAATCACTCCTCGAGGCCTGGACGACGCTCTCGCAGGCCTACCTCGCACTCTCAGACTTGCAACTCACAAAACTCGTCGCAAAAGACGACGACTCCCTCTCGGCGTTCCTCTCAACCTTTGTGACCGAAGTCGCCGACGCAGGGCCCTCACCCGTGCTGGGTTCATCTCATCACGCCAAGGCGCTCCTCCGAACCACATTCACCCTCGCATCCCGCCTCCTGACCAACACCTCAACAGCGCCCCCAGTGCCTCTCACAACGCCATCCTTCCTCGGCGCCTTCAGCAAGCTCTACCGCAAGAATGCGCCGGCGACGCTCTCAAAGGCCTTCCAGGCCCACTACTCGTCTCTGGAACAACCCCTGACGGGGTTCAAAAAGTCCCTGACGAGATCTCTCGAGGCCGGGCTCAAGGCGGACCTTAAAGCCCTGGAGGCCCGCCTAGCCCACCTGAACCACCTCCTCCACGCCTCCCCCCACGCGTCGGCATTCTTCCTCGCCGGCTCGGACTTCCTCGACGGCCTGGTCACGGCCTTCAAAATCACCAACCCGCCCCTCCGCAAGGTCCTCGTCACGACGATCTACCTCTGCCTCATCGGCCTCACCGAGGGCGAACCGCCCCGCTTCGGCATGCTGGCCGACGTCCTCTTCTCGCTGAAGTCCGCGGCCGAGACGCACAAGGCCGGGCCGCTGAACGCCAACGACTCGCTCGTCGCGGAGCTGGTCACCGTCACGCCCGTGCTGAAGCAGCTTCTGAAAAGGGCCGAGGACAAGGGCGCGGCATCGACGGCGCTCAGGTCGCGCATCTCGGCTCTCGAGGGTTTCCGCAAACCGGGCGGCGGCATGATGCGGCCCAAGAGGCTCGTCAAGAGGAAGGTCGACAAGGGCAAGGACATCGCGGAGGAGGGGGAGGCCCAGGCGGAGTTGCACATGCACCGCCAGAGCCAGATCTCGCTCATCCAGGATCTGTTCCCCGACTTGGGATCGGGCTTCATTTCAAAGTTGTTCGACGAGTACGGCGACAACACCGAGGTTGTTACGGCGCATCTGCTCGAGGACTCGCTGCCTCCGCACCTCGCCCAGGCAGATCGTACTGCGCAGCTGTACGTCTTTATTTTATCAAAATCATGTAATCATTCAAAGGCTAACAATACAAAACAGGTCTCCCGTGTTGGAGAGGAGGAAGAGCCAGCTCGAACCCAGACCAACGCCGCCGCAGCTACCGCAACGCCATAACGTTTTTGATGATGATGAACTCGATAGACTAGAACTAGACGTTTCCAAACTTCATTTTGGAAAGAAGGCCCCCGAGAAGACGGCCGACGATGTACTCAAGGACAGATCCACCGCGCCGAATAAGGCGGCTATTCTGTCTGCACTCGCGGCTTTCGACTCGGATGATGATGAGCGCGACGACACCTACGATGCCGACGACGTTGGCGGCACCGTCGACAAGACTGCCAACGAGGAGGCGGACGGACAGAGGGATGCCAACGAGGAGACGCTGTACAAGGCGTTCCAGGCAGATCCAAGTGTATTTGACCGACAAGCCGCGACAAGGAGAGGACAGCCGAGAGGCAAGTTGAGGGAGGAGACGGGTATGACGGACGAGGCGATTGAAGGCTGGGCAGTGATGCTCTCGAGGAACCCTGGCCA
This sequence comes from Colletotrichum jinshuiense, assembly GCF_051148585.1. Lineage (NCBI taxonomy): Eukaryota > Fungi > Ascomycota > Sordariomycetes > Glomerellales > Glomerellaceae > Colletotrichum > Colletotrichum jinshuiense. The sequence continues at coordinate 3,377,494 of NC_139313.1, forward strand.
GAAGCGACGGCTCGAGGCCAAGTACAGCGGCTCCGCAGCCTTCACCGGTACTCAGGCAGAGCTTCTCTCAACGGCATGGAGAGCCAGTCCGGCTGGATCGGGTACCGAGGGATCTGACCCCGACGGCGGCAGTTCCTCGTCCAGAGGCGGCAGAGGCGGCGGCGGTCGCGGCGGCCGTGGACGAGGCAGAGGTGGTGGAGGAAGGGGAGGCGGAAACGTGGCGGGCCCGACGGGAGAGAAGGAAACAGAGGCCGCACGGAGGAGAAAGGAGGCTAGCAAGGGCTCACGGGCGAACCACAACCGCCGCGATCAGAGAGCGAAGAAGATGGCAAGGGGCGGGTTCCCAGGATGATATTCCAACATCACGGACCGAAAAAAATGCTACCATTAATGCAACCTTTGCCTCTTGGCATTCTGACATGAACTCCGGGTGAGCGGGACCGCGGCCGCCCGCTTGCCCGTTGCAGCCCCCGTCGCATGAGGAGATGCCTCGTCATCGTAGAGGTCCTCGGTGCTGAGGGTCAGGGCATAAGGGCTTTTGATGTCCACGATGCCAGGCGTAACGGGCTGCGAGGTAAAGGAGAAGGGGTGGATGGCCGAGGGCGACATGCCACTAGTGAAGGATGATCCGACTTCTTCGACGCCAGAGTGACGGGACCAGAACACATGATCCTTCGGTGTCGCCAATTCTGACGTTCCCCCAACTGAGGTCAAGTCCCCATGGTCACTCTCGTTGTGTCCGATCATCGAACGCAGCGATTCGCGAGAGCTGCGCCTGCTGTCGAGGTAGGTACGTAAGTCGTAACACTGCCGACAACTGGGATATACCGGGTAGCAATCCGACTCATCACGGTACTGTGGGAGCTGAGGGCGAGTCTGCTGGTCGCATCTCTCTTGGATGTCGTCAAAGAGGTCGCCTATTGGAGTGAAGAATGTCACACGGGGACCGGAGCCGAAGTATTTGTTTCGGCCCCAGAGCTGGCCAACTAGGGCGTTGGTGTCCGCGTCGACGATAGCGGCGCCACTGTCGCCCTCCACACCCATGCCCCCACGTATCCATTCCTCCTCATCGTCGTACGGGTATGGCTCTTCAATGAACCACTCGCGTGTTGCCTTGCCCGTGCCGTTTTCTTCGGCACTTACATAGGCTGGTATTTCGCAGACCTGTCCGCGTTGCTGGCCTGATGTGCGGCCGGTCGAGACTACTGGTGCACCTGGAATGACCGCGCTTGTCGTCTTGACCGGAACTTCTTTCAGCAGAGGCATGGTTTCTGACGGGAATCGGCGGATAATGTTTGCCTGGTGCGTCTTGGAAGCAATGAGGATCCAGTCGGTGACGATCAGGGGTGGTTCCTTGTCGCAATCCTCCCAGTAGGGGTCGTGAGATATGCGGGTCGTCTTCAGGTCAATGCCCGATGTCGCGGTCAGGCTTCCTAGCAAGAAATTTCTTGGCCCTTCAGGCATAGTATCATGACGTTCATCAATGCACCTTGACCGGTCACTAGGAGAAGGGTGTTGCACGCTAACTGACGGGAGGTGCTGGTATGCCTCAACGAAAGGGTGAAAGTTGGCAAGCCAGTAGCTGCCACCGCCGATGGTTAAGCATGGGCCCAGAGTCGAGGTGCTTTCCTCGAAGTCCTTGTTTCCTTCAATGCCAATGCTATCGCCCATACACGGGTCTTTGAAGTAGTAAGGGTTTCTTGGCAGGCAGACATCATCTGGCATCTCTTTACTTAGTCCTCTTGCCCATACCAGACGATCAACAGCGCCAGTGGCAAAAGCGAAGCCGACGGAGGTTCGATGGCTCTCGGGTAGCAAGTCCCGTACGTGTGCTGCGATGATGACACGACGGGCGCGCGAAGGCTGATTACTGGTCATGATACAGACTCGCCGTGAGCCTGGCGCCTTGCCACGGGTGACAGTGACGACATATTTCGGCCCGCACCATTTCGGAATGAACTCGGCGAGGAATGGCAGGACCCCATGCTCCCATACGAGGGGAAAGCTTGCATTCTCAATTAATCGGGAAGATCTGGCCCGGGAGAAGTCGCTGGGACTGTCCGCTGCGCGAGGGGTTGGTCCTGGGAGAGTCAGGTGGTTGAGCTTCGTGTAGTCCTCGGAAAACTCCGGGGAACCTACCATTTTGCTTTCTAAACTTCTTCTCGACGACGTTTCTCAGCTGTTCTCGGCACTTCTTCTTGGACACTGCAACGGAAAGTATATGTCTGATGGCCCGATCCTCCATGGCGTCTTTTTGTGCCGATGGCGCCCCTGTCTTGGCTGCTTGGGAGGGGCTCGTGGCAAGTATGGCCTGCCCAGTGGACTTAGTCGCTGCCCCATGCCCCTTAACTTTATCCTTGCCGTCATTGGCGACGTCTGGGTGCGCGCATCTGACGTGGCTTTCGAGTATGCTCTTGGTTTGGAACGAGCTTTCAGTGCACCCCGGCGCTGGGCAGATGAGCAGATGCTCCAACTTGACATGCCAAGTGAGGCCGTCCTTGGTGAGAAAGCTTGGTTTGTCACAGTCTGCCCAGTTGCAAGTGTGTTTATGGATCGCCTTCATGTGAGAGTTCAGTTCACTTTCCTCGTCAAAAACTTCGTTACATCGGGGTCCCAGGCAGATGAGTCGGCTCTGCGGGTGACCGACAGGCTGTTTTTGGGTCGGAGGTGGACATTGGGAAGGGGTTGGCCATTCGTACGGGAACTCAGTCTGAGTCGGGGACACCCCGGAGCCAGCAGAAGAGGGCTGTGAGACGATGGAGGGCGAGGAGTAGGTGACACTGCTCACGGTACTCAACGCCGGAGGAGGTGCGTCGGATGAGGCAGGCTGAAAGAAGCCAAGGCCTGATTGGTCGCCGGTGGGCAGAGTTTTGGCAAATGCGTGGTCTATCTGATCAAGTCTCTGGGATTGGGACCAGGCAGTCTCCCCATAGATGGCCGGCCCACGGTAGAAGTGGGTGTCCACGAAAGAGTCATCAGCAGGCGGCCAACAAGGCGGGAGTGAGGCAAACCCATCTGGGGCCAGGGGTGCGGGAGCCGTGGAGAAGAGGGGGCCGTTATGAGATTGTTTGCGTAGCTTTCTGGGTCGCTCGTTCAGATTGAGGCCCTGGGCCCGTGAACGAGACATGTCGAGGTCTGGTTGGGGGATGGAGTCGTGCTTACACCGACGCCCGAGCAAACGGATAGGACAGAGGAATGTGCAAAAAGGCGAAACATCTGTGTCGCCGAACAAACTGGGAGTCGGTTTAATGAGGTGCCAGCGGCGACGACAGACGGAGGGAGTTAGAAGAAGGCGCAAGCGGCCTCCAAAAGGCGGCGGGCAGAGGGGGGGTGCGGCACAGTTCTGGTGTGGTTGCCTGATTTAGAGCTGTACCGTGCGGGGATTTGATGGACTCACACGGCATTTGCGGCAGCAGATACTAGCAGTCGGCACAGTAATCGTAATTATCATCACTGTATGGGGTGGGCCCTTGGCCTGCTGACTGCCGCGCACCAAAATGGCGAACCACTCAATCTTGCCCGCAGAGACGAGATCCCCTGGCTTCTCTCTCATTGGGAAGCATCGAGACGAAGATTTTCTGCTATATTGTAGGCTTGACATTGCACGGGTATGCGTCTAATTGGTTGGTTATTCAGTGCCGAGGAGAGTTACTTCTTCCTGGGGACCACTACCCTAGATACTTGCTTGGCCCTAACCTACCTGCTGTCGATGGGATAACTATGGATGATGTGTGCCACGAAGTCTAATTCAAGAGGATATATGTGCTTTTTCTACGAGACTGCCTCGGCCGTCCCTGAGCAACGTCAGGGCCGATGCGTTGTTGCTTGCAAGCTATGGTAGTCTGCCACTAGCTCTTGCCACGCAATATAGCCCTATTGTTGGTATCACAAGAATACCCGTACGTTTCAAGGGCTCGCTGAAGAATATGGTATATTCGGGAGCTGTGAATCGGTATGTAGAAGAGAAAGTAGGAGGTTGGTAGCAGCAGCAGCGGTATCGTAGATATAGCTGTTGTCAGCAGCCTGGAGACGTAATCTCTGGGCTCCGCTGCTGCTAACCGCCTGCCCGTATTCTGGTCACGTAATCCAACACCTACAAACAGGGCATTCTGTGAATCTTCCCCGTCGTGTAGAGCCATGCGTAATGCCCCTTGCCTTCAACCTACTCCCACCGCCGCAGAAACTCACCAATTCCTTCAAACTCCTTTCTCACAACCTCGGCATGCCTCTCACTCCTCGGCACGAACCGCACCTTGTAGTCCTTCGGTGAATGCAGGAATCCTTCGTCGTATGCCGCGTAACTCGTATCCAAATCTATCGCCTTCCCGTCTGCCCCCACACCTGGCTCAATCTTGAATGCCCACAGCATTTGCGCTACGATGCGCCACTGCGTCCTCTCAGCCAAGTGCAAGCCCACACAAATGCGTCGTCCAGCGCCGTATGAGTAGTGGTCGCGCTCACTGTATCTCGGGGCAGCGGCAAGCTCTGGTGCCAGCTTGCTCGCTTGAGAAATGTAGTGGTCTGGATTATACACAGAGGGGTCTGGGGCCGAGTTGCTGCTGTGGTTGAGGGCGTACGTGGGGATGAAGATGGTGCTGCCCGCCGGGATGAGCATGCCGTCGTACCAGTGGTCCTGCCTGGCACTGTGGGGGATGCCTGCAGGAATGCTGGGTGGGGTTGTGATAAGTATGAGATCAAGGCAACGTGGGATAAGATGCTCACATGGGTCTAATCCGTAATCCCTCTTTGACGATGCAGTTTATATACGGCAAATCTTGAAAATCAGCCCACTTGGGAATCCTCTCACTACCACACACACGGTCCAGTTCCACTCGTGCCTTTTCTTGGAATTCAGGATGCTTTGCGAGGAAGAGTATTGTTGTTAGTGTCGCCGTCGCCGTCGTGTCGGAAGCGCCCATGTGGAGTCCCCCCAGAAAGTTGTTCAGCTCCGTGTAGGAGAGTGGCACGTCGCATTTGATATCCCCGTCTAGGAGCTTGTCGAGGAGAGACTCGCGCTTATCGCCGCTGTTACGGCGCTTCTCTACGCGGTCGCGAGCTTCGTTCCATATATTAGTCATGATGTGGTAGAATTTCTTGCCGCGTTGCCTTGATTCAGTCCAGCGATCAGGGATGAGTTTGAGAATCGGAAACTGGTCTACCGGTAGGTAGGTTCCTGGTTCAATAGCTTTCGATATCTAAGCAAAGATTAGTTTCTGGCTGAGAGTCGAGGCGCAGGACGGGTGGCTATACAGCATCCATAGTTACGTAGACAGCCTGATAATATTAGTTAAGTCAATCGATTTCAAGCAACCGTAACGTACATATGCCCAGAAGCTCCCCCAGTCCGGTGCTAGATGGCCGTATATCGTGATGCTCGCAACTGAGGCAGTTGTACGCTTCACACTCTGCCGGAAGTCTTCAGGGTTTTCCAGCAAATCAGACATTAATCGGGCAATTCTGCGTCACATTAGCACCCATGAACTCCAAACACTTCTTCTCCACTGTGCTCGAGCATACTCAGCTTCCTGTACTAATTTCAAATCAGAGTCCAACTTCTTTGGCGCGAAATACGAGGCCGCGATTTTCCGTTCGGCCCTCCACTTAGGGCTCTCGTGCATCAATGCTATATTCTCATTTCGTGCGGAGAAGAGAATTTGTTGATCAACCGGTCTGTCATTATACCAGGCACCCTTCTGATTCAAAAGCTCATAGACGGCACGTCTATCGTTCAGCACGACCATAGTACTCTGTCCGACCTTGAGTGAGTAGACTGAGCCGTACTGGTCGCCCCATTCTTTGAGTCTGAGACCGGTCAGTGAGTATACAGGATAGTTTTTAAGTGATACAACCCACTTAGAGTAGAAGCCTTTCGATGGGATAAGATGCGCATTTCCGAGGATGGGGACTGTCGGCGGGCCAGGTGGGAGATGTTTTTCTCTGCTGCCGAAAGTAAGGATTTTGTAGACTAGAAAGATGGTTGGTATGACCCAGATAATGGAGGGATATTTGGCCACGAAAGACAGATGGATAGGTATCGAAGCCATTGTTTCCAGTAAATTTGGCGGTGAGACGCAACAGAATGTGATGTTGGTTTCCCGCTCGCCCTTGTCCGCTTCGCATTTATTTGTCCGAGAAAAGAGGAATAAAATAGGCCTATGGCCTCCCTTATAACATGTAGACCCATGAGCAGTTCCAAATGCATTTCCTCGTCCTCGGCGTCGCAAGGTGCGGGGTATGGACAGCATTCCCACACGCACCGTCCCGTCCCGCGTACCACCTTGGGCTCCATGCTTGTCTCAAGGCATATGCGATCGGTTGGTGTGACCATTAAGCGCTGACCGCATTATCTGTCTTGTCGATCTCTCAGCTATATTTATAAGCATTTGGTTTGATTCGTGATTCTGGAAGCTAGATAAGACATGGTACAAGCCCGCTGTTGGGCATCGGCACGCTAGACTTCGCGGGGCGGCCACATATTGCGACTATCCAGTTTCAGTTCAAAGGAAAGATCAGACATTAACATGCAGTTTATTCGAAAAGACTGTATGTTCTTCTCCCACCCGGCTGCGTAGAAACGATTGGAAACCACATCCCGGAAGCAAGGCTTCTCTCATTTCAAAGTCAGTCCCTCTATAATATAGATTCGAGAACAGAGTTTTTAGCAAGATGATCATAGCTGGAAATATAATTGAAATAATACGAAAAAGAGGAATAGTAGACGTGAGGGGTGATGGAAGTCGTGCTTTTCTGCTTTGGGCTGTATGCGTCGTTCATCACCTACATGCCCCTGTCCTCGCCGGATTGCCGACCACCTAAATCAACCTCGGGCAGTTAGGACTACTCCAAACTTGGAGTACCGGTCAAGTACAATGACGGAGGTCTAAACGATCTTTGGTGTCGACTGCATGAAGTGCATAAACGTGGCTCGCTTAATTGGCTCGCTTTCTTGAGTCAACCGTTTAGGGTTGCAATTTTCTGCCCTCGAGGCTTTTGGAAATCGTTTTCCGGAAAGATACGCATGATATGATCTCAGGCTAATATCTGCCGCTGAGATTCATTTCCCAAGCGCTGTAGATCATGTACTATATCCAGGGTCCAGGTGGACCTCGTCAACAATCACATGCGATGAGTATGGTTCCGCATCCACAATTGATGGACAGAGTTTTGAATTTCCTTGAGAGCCAAGACTCAGTTGCCTTACCTGTCGATATCACAGTGCACCCGTATGGGTGGTAAATCAAAGTAAATCAAGTCGGTGAACTGGTTCTGTATTCTGTCTGCGTGTGTGCGTGTAGAAGAGAAAGTAGAAAGGTTGGCGGCAGCAGTGAAGATGTTGCTGTTGACAGCCTGGAGGTGGAATCTTCGGGTTCCGCTGCCGCGGCTAACTGCTGCTGACTACGTGCCCGTATTCTAGCTAGGTAATCCAACATTAACATTAACATGATGTTCAGGATATTTCATCGACTATTAGGTGTCTGGCAGAGCCGCACGTAACAAACCAGATCCTAGTTACAGACTTTATAACATATGAATAACTTCTCTGCGTCTATTAGGGCTTCGGTTTTCAAGGGTCCTTTGCATGAAGCAAAGTTACTGAGCGAAAGATAACTAATGTAAGAACTATTTTTGACCGTCTTTTAACTCCAAATACACGTTGATGAGCCCAGGCTCGCTAAAACAAAGTTTCTACTTGGAAAAGAAGCTTAGGTGGTGCATTCTTCTGGCCAACGAGGCATTGTTTCCCTCAAGCTTGCGCTGCTTATTTATAGGTGGCTAGGACTACTGCAAAATCTCGGGTGCTGGAATATCGCGGTAGAATATCCCTTTAAATATCACAAATTTCTATCACTTTCTCCTATAGTCCCTTTCCAGTGTGGCTAAACCTGAAGACGTTTAGCACAAAGACAACATACGCTCGATCTCAATGATGCTTGTAATTACTTTGTTTTGGGCAGTTTCTTAGAAACTGTAAAGTCATAGATAGATTTACACTATTTACAGAGACATTCTCCGTTTTTATTTCTAATTCAATGAAACTGTCTTTTACCCTCAACTTTGTAGCTATTCTACAGCCTCCTTTTACGCGAGGCACTCATAAAACGGTACTGTGAACTGTATCTAGAGATTTATTAATTTGTTTAATGTTATTCAATTACTTCTCAATGCATATTGCCAAAACTACTGCGGTTCTTTCATTTTAGAATTAAAAGTTAGGTTCTCTTTCTTTACATTTAATCCAGTAATCGAATGCATTCAGAGTTTCAACTAGTAGTTACATCGCAGCAGATTCATGGATCTTTTTTTCATACGCTGATCAAAATCCAAGTATGTCTTTTAGTTTGATAGTAAGCTTTGCTAGTGTTGTCACAATGCTGCCTACAAGCCTAGAATCGTCGTGATATGAAGTCCGTAGTAATTCCAGCATCTCTGATTAACATGCACGAAAATAGAGCGACTTGCCAGAATAGGGTGCCGTCGCTTATAGCCAGAACGTCACTGGTATCCAAATGGGTGGTATTCGATCGTCAAGTCGATATTTGATTAAGCCTGCAGCACTATTAATACAAAAGCTCACTGCATGCGTCACTTTTGCCACCCAGTCTGCGTTCTGCAGGCTGAGTCTGACAAGCCACATCAGTCTACCCCGTCGGGTTTTCTTTTCTTACCCCCTTTTCAGCAAAATTTGGGAGGCTAAGGGTGGAAAAATGCCGTCGGCCTTTAAAATGTCAGATTTCCATGGGATGATGGCTTAGCAACACAGCCTTACAGCTCTGGTCAAGATTTTTATATCTTCTGGCCGTAGCATCGCACATATTTTGAGTGGCACATAGGTATATAGAGGCAGTCATTTGGGAAGCATCCATCTCTCTGGAGCATCAAAGATATTTCATTTCATTTCATTTCAGGTTATAATATCAGCGTCTGAAAAAGAAATTCGGATTTCAGTACAATTCTCACTTGCCAATTCATATAGGAAATGTCAGATATGTTGCAATCTGAGGGTTTCCATTACCAGGCCCTGTCCGACCCCAGCAACGATATCAGACTCCTCGAAATCATTGGAGAAATTGAGGCCGATACCGACAGTATAAATTGCGAGCTTGCAATCTGGCCTGTCAAATCAACACCATCATACCATGCCATCTCATACACTTGGGGCGACACGGACACTACCAAGTCTGTCATTATTAACGGCAAAAAGGTGTCAGTGGGGAAGAACTGCTACAATGCCCTCTCACAGGCGCATTCGAGTGGTCTCAGTGGCAACCGATTTTTCTGGATAGATTCCATCTGCATCAACCAGGATGATATCCCAGAAAAGAGCCAGCAGGTGGCAATCATGAGCACTATCTACAGAAACGCCGACCACGTCCTTGCTTGTGTTGGCGAGTCGGCCGATGACAGCTCGTTCTTATGCGAGTTTCTCCGGAAACATGCGACAAAACTTAATCGGTGCAGCAAGAAATGGCGTGTCGACGATTCTGCTGATAACATATTTCAACAACGACATATCCACCGAACACTTGGGCTAAATTCACCAGCCCGACGACGCATCCTTGCAGCATATATGGCTTTCATCGACAGGCGGTACTTCACCCGCGTTTGGATAATGCAGGAGCTCTTCATGGGGAGAAACATTAGTGTCTGTTGTGGCAGTGATGTTATACCTATGCAAACTCTTGACGGGTTTCGCGTCGTTGTCTGTCAAATTGCCTCCCGTGACCTCAACCCCGGGCTGTGGGGAGATTTTAAGTCTGTTGTTCAAGTTTTTCAACCCACGCGTAAATCAAAGGTCAATAGCCACCTGAGCCAGATTCTCAGGAGCGACAATTTCGTTAGGAATCATATGGAAGTCGCCACTCACGAAAATACCGAGCTCTTGCCATTGGGACAGGCTGCTAGTATGACTTCCGGCCTCGATTGCAAAGATCCGAGAGATAAGGTCTATGCTCTTTCAGCTCTAATCGACTGGGGGAAAGTAGCACCAATCCGACCCGACTACTCTATACAACTGTTCGATCTCGCGGTTCATGTTTTACGGAAACTTGCCGAGCTCGAGCTTAATGACGGCTCGCCTGAATTCTATGACCCAAGAATGGAACTTATACCGTCGTTGGGCCTGACCACTCAGACAAATGAAGTTGCCGATGCACTCTGCCGGAGGCGATCTCCAAATCACAGTACTGCCGGTGCTACTGGGGATTCAAACGAGCAAGTATCATTTCTTAAGAAACGAAGCATGTTTTGGCTAGCATGGCGCATAATATATGACGACGAGTACAGGTGGAGACTGGAATGCAACAAACCAATACCATTGGACCCATCATTTGACAAGTCTGTTCGGCACAAGACACCGCCTGAAATCCATGTGCGGGTGAAGGATACCCAAGCCTCGGTATACCTCCCATCCTACGTCCACCCCGGTGACTACCTTATCATTCAAGGCCGTTTTACCGCTTCTCTTGGGTCGAAAAATTGGTTAGGCATGGTAGCCCGGCCAGAAGCCGGGTTGTCACGTTGTCCCATTGTCGGCAAGGCCATCGTGGAAGGGGATTTGGGAAGTGATGCCATCTGCACTAGCGTTGGTGCTTTGGGTGGCTACGTCTTCTTTGATCCCAAGGACTTGATTGTTCACACGGCTGCTGAACAGCAGTATCCGTCTTGGCAGGAAGTTGGAAAGCAGGATAGGGAGGTGTATCTGAGGACGAGGGTGTGTGAGACACCAGGGTCTTCTTATGGCATTGTGGAATCGTTATATTCATTGCACAAACTTGTTGCAGCAGAAAAGAAGAGATTGCTGGAATTTGTGCAAGGAGATATCTCGTCTGAAACGGTAAACAAGACGGCGCCGGCAGGCGATGAGACAGTCACTGGATGACCGCTTGACCACCCTAAATCACACACCTCCTCCAAGCAATTTTTAGCGTAAGGCGAGCCAGATTAAGTCACTTTTGATGAATTTCTATATTTAGTTACGAAACAATTCGTTTTGTAGATTAGTAATCTCCAATGATGTTTTCGTTTCTACCAACGTTGCCTGGAACTCTTTGCTTCTTTGGTGCTCTACAGTTTGAGTTGTTTCAAAGGACAAATCCCACGTCAACAGAAATGGTAGATTCCAGATGACTAGTAAAACTTCCAGAGCCCTCATGGCATACAAAATCGCCACAAATTTTAGAACATGACCTAAAACCACACGCACCTGTCTTGGTCAAAAGACTGATGTAATTTTATATTATCAACTCTGGTCCCTGAAGAAGTAGAGTCGAAATCGCGGGGCTATTGCGTACTTCTTGAGTTGCGGTCAATTTCCTTTTATCTGCGATGCTATCCATAGCAACCCACTTATCTTCTAGCGTAACTCTTGCCCCATATTCGGCGGTGTACCCATTGCCTGGGAGGGCCCATTCACCTGGTTCTATACGTACTGCTTGGTCCCAGACCCCATGCATGGGATCGCCTATATAGCTGGAAAGGGTATCGAGTCCGATAATGGCATGTTCTTGTTCAGTTTCTCGGGCTTCAGGAAGCTACCTGTCCGCTTTTCCAGCTCCATTACGACTGCAACCGAAGTTGGAGATCCTTGCTTTACTGGCCCCTGGTTACCACACCATCTGCCGCGAGCCCCACCGTAAAATGGAGGGTGAAGTAGGGTTTGATCAAAAGCGTCTCATTCCTTTTTATTTTATTTCTTTAGTTTATTATCTTCCACTTTTCCCCCATGAGGTATTAGTCCTCTGTAACGAATTTATTGCAGCAGAATCTCTTTTCAGCTTTCAAGTTGCGCAGCTCACGCTGGCTGACCCTGACACGCGATATTGTCCAACATGGCGGAACCCACTCCAACTCCTGTTGCTTCTTCCCCAATCAATGTCGAGCTTGGTGCCGAGCCCAGGCGGCCCGCCCCGGAAGTGGAGGTAGAGGTTGATCAGGAAGACCTCGACTCGTCTTATGGCAACGACGCGGACTCGCGCAAAAGCACCTCGCTTGCGTCCATCACCTCCGCCTATGAATGGAAACATGGGCGCCGATACCACGGCTACCAATCCGGTGCTTACAACTTTCCCAACGATGAGGAGGAACAGGACCGACTTGACATGATCCACCACGTCTTCTACAGGCTGTTGCATGACCGCCTTTACCTTGCGCCAATCAACCCAAATGGCCTCAAAGTTCTTGACATTGGTACCGGGACAGGAATCTGGCCAATTCAGTTCGGAGATGAGCACCCCGAAGCCGAACTTATCGTCGGCAACGACCTCAGCCCTATCCAACCGCAATGGGTGCCCCCAAACGTCAAGTTTCTTGTCGACGATGTGGAACTAGACTGGGCAGAGCCGGAAAAGTACGACTACATTCATTGTCGTTACATGGCAGGCTCTATTAAAGACTGGCCGCGCCTCGTACGTCAGATTTACGACAACCTGAAGCCTGGTGGTTGGGTCGAGTTTCAAGAATCCGCAAACACGCTTTACTCCGAAGACGGCAGCCTTAAACCCGACAATGCCATGGTGCAAATGATGGATGGGCTCATGGAGGCATGCGAGAAAATTGGGCGGACAATGGACCCGGCACCATCGATGAAGAAGTGGACTGAGGAGGCAGGGTTCATGAGAGTCAACGAACAGCGATTCAAGCTGCCCATTGGCAGTTGGCCTAGAGATGCTAGATTGAAGGAGGTCGGCACATTGATGGGTATAAACTTTGTTGAGGGCGTGGAGGCCTTCACCGCTGCCCTCTTCAAGGATGTCTTGGGCTGGTCTCCTGAAGCCGTGACTGTTCTCAATGCCGGTGTGCGAGCGGCGGTACGTGAGAGAGTCACTCATCCCATCTTTGACTTTATTGTTGTGACGGGCCAGAAAGCTTCTTGAGGTATTATTGAGCAATATGAAGCCATTTGCCATTGGAACCAGTAGTACAATAACTGGTTTTAATGATCGTTTCAGCTGTACTAGCTAATGGCAACGTTTACATGTCTTCTTTCGGTGGAGCGGCCTCCATCACGTCCTCGACATGGTCTGGAGATGCGTAAGCGTCCACGTGGGCCTTGGAAAACTCTCTGGCAGGGATCTTCCGGGCGAAGAGAATGTCCAACTCTTCGTATGTGCGACCCTTGCACTCAGGCAAGCGGAAGAACGACCAGGTAAATATGATACCAGCGGTTGTGGCCCAGAAGAAGCCCGCTTTTCCCTTCAAATTCCACTCAGTTGGGTTCCTAAATGACAAGATATCAGTTTGGCCCAATAAGAAAAGCTTCTTTCTTTGTTTTTTCTTTGCATCGGCTGAATGATGAACAACTCACATCATGTAAGTCTGGAGGACTTGAGAGACAATATTGACGAGTTGGTAAGCGTTCCGGGACAACACAACTGTTAACGGGCGGAGGCGGACCGACGAAGTCTCACTAATGACGCTGTACTATTTATAATATTAGCAAGCACAAATACGTTTAATGGCGATTGTATATGCAAGATGGTAATCCATCAAGCAGAAGCTGGCGCTTGACTTACTGTAATAGGGCCAATTGTGAGAGACTACCACTTGTTATTACACAGTCTTCTTCCTTTTCATGAAGCGTTGTGTCACTTACGTATATGAACAGCCAAAACACGCAAAGGCCACCTGATGGCCACAACGCCTTTTCGCCAGCGGATACATCAAGAATACCGATGATGAATAAGACGACGGTAAGAACTCCAATTCCCGAGACATAAATAGCACGGCGCCCCCAGTATGATATGAGCCACCATGACCTAGAAAAAATGTCAGTAACCAATTTCAATGCTATGCTCGCAGATAAACATACAGCACGGTGCCAATGAAGGCCATACCCTTAGCTCCAAGGCTAAGTTCGAAGGCATTGGCTACATTCATGCCGGCGGTGGTGAAAAAGTAAGTCGGGGTGTAAGCAAAGCTGCTGCCTGACATGACCTGACCAGCAAATGCCACGCAGCAGATTTCCGTACGGCGCAGGTCGATGCCTTTAAAGCAATCTATGTATGAGACGTCACTTGAGATGCCGGATTCTACCTTGGTGGTATGGACCATCATTGCCAGCTGGGCGTTGATCTGGTCTTGTGTTTTGTCTCCACTTAGTCTCTCGATTGATATTCTGGCTTCATCGAGGCGGTCCTTGCGGACTAGGTACCAGGGGCTCTCGGGGGCGAGGTAAGAGACGACCATCAAAGGAACAGGCCAAAGCTTTTTTTTGTGAACTTGTCAGTCGGTTGGATGACACTAGAAGCTTCAGGCAAGGGTGAATCTTACCCATTGAATAGCAAATGGAATGCGATATGCCATCTCGCCTTCGATACTGAGACAACCACGAAGCACGCCCGCCGCAATAAGCTGACCGGTCGCCCAGCAGAGGTTCACCTAGAGACAGTATGTTAGTCGTTGAAGGTCTTCTAATGTGGCGCTTAGGGGACCAACATACATAGGTTGTCATGTAGCCTCGAAGATTGGTTGGGCAGACCTCGGAGGCTTGGTTGTGACGATTTAGCAAAGAGTGCGCAACAATTCTGAGAACTTTAAAACTCACCATAGGCGGGACTGAGTGTTGCAAAGACACCCCATGATAGACCACAAAGAATCTGGCCGACGAGAAGCATCGCAGCTGAATGGGCGAAGAAGACGACAAAGATGAAACAGTTCAAGAAGAACATGGCACCAATCATGACCCACCGGTAACCGTACTTGGATGCAAAGTAGCCGTTCATTAAGCCACCTAAGTAGATGTGAGCCTCAACCATAACAATGGGTGGACTAGGCTTACCAAATATAGCACCAGTTGTTGCAGCCATAGTGAGCCCGGTTTGCCAGGGACCAGACACCTGGTAACCAATTTCTTCGCCATACCAGCTACCGTACTTCTTTTTAAACTCTGGATAGGCAAAGAAGTTGTTGATCAGAATGACATCGTATCTAAATTGGACCAGTATGTTAGGCAGAGTTCATCTCGCACGGTCATTCCCGTTGAGTAGTTGAATGTGACATATTACCCTTCCATCACAATAGACATGGAGATCAGGACAGACCAGAGGACAGCTTTGCGGTTCTGGCTGAGTGCCTGCATCAGAGTCTGTGCATGCTCCTCATCCGAAGCCTGCTTGGCTTCAAAGATGGCCGACTGGCCTAGTTTTTCTTCAACCTCATTCTTGGCTGCCTTACGAATGTGCTGAAACTCATGGTCACCCTTGGACGACATTGTAACCGAGATTGGTATAACTCAAATGTATAAAGGATGAACGACACAAGACTTGCGAGCATTGAACGCAGTCCGGCCTTGGTAGCTTATATAAAGATACGGAAGTCACAGGGTTGCATTCGTCCCATTGATCAACCGACATGCTCTTGCATCCGAACCATATCCTTGGAAAGGCTGGGCGTCGGCCACTCCATTCTGGCTAATCTCAAGATATGTTGTATACGGTAGGATTCAAACCTTCGGTGTTACCCCAACCTGAGTCCTCTTCCCGCATGCAGTAGTCAGTTACGGGGTATGGGGAAGTTTGCATGGTTCATTACTGGTCGGCACTGCCTTGAAGAAAGCCTAAAGTCCCGGTCCATAGCAGTGAGACTCTGACATCACGGAGGACCGAGGGGGTGTTTGCAGGATTGAGAACCCCAATCGGACCAAGGAGCACAGCAGACTGCGGAGTCTGCATGGTACCAAAATAATGTCTCAGGTTTTTGTTCAAGAGAAACGAGAAGGAAGGAACTCGCCAAGAGGACCTCAAAGTTGCGGGGAGGCGGTATTGATGAATGTTGGTTGGATGGGAGAAGTGCGGGGTCTGGAGAGTGCGGAGGATCTCCGCTAGTTGGGACAGGGTTGAGGGACGAAGTCGTCAGACTCTGGTTCATGTTGGGGTAAGATACGAATCTCGGAGAGGAAATCAACAGGTCAATCCACGGAAAAAGGAATGAGCTCAAACTCCGAAGCCGGATAAGCCCAGAAACACATGCAGCGGGTGTTTACGGATGTGTCCCTGGATTGTGGCGCATCCAAGCGCAACACAGCTTGGGTTCGCATGTCTTACGATGTTATGTGAATGTGGTCCGATAATATTTCCCTCATTGATCTACAAAGAGAGCGATGGGTGCCAGAAGGAAAGTCAAGAAACTGAAGAATAATTAAGCCCCGGACCAGAACTTATAATCGCCGTTTAGCACTGCTCAGCCTGGTGGCAGACTCTTCAGCTTTGGTTTTCCAGAATTTGATTTCTGCCCTGTCTGACTTTGGAAAATTCCGCGTCCTTTACATGACGAGAATCTGTACTTCATACGGCTTATGTACTTCTAGATCCCATACAACTTGTAAGGGGAGTGGGCTGTTGATGCAAGGTCAAAATAAAGACAGCAGATCGGCATAGGGATGGGAAGCTGCTGCGCCCGCTTGTAGTCAAGCGACTTTGTTTCATTGGCGAATTATGCAGATTGTTCTGAGTGGTGTAGATGAGGACTTATTACAGGATGTAAGCTTTCAAACCACAAGGGACATAGTACGCAGTGAATCGATGACATAACTTTGTTAAATAACCGATTTCATACTTCAATACCATTCACTCCACCATCCATCTCAGGTGCTGATCAAATATTAACGCTATGATTAAACCTCCCATTGGTCCAGGATACAACTCAACGCCTTAGCTTTGGGCCCTGGCTCTCTTATTTCCCCGTTCGGTGGTTGAGATAATCTGGCGGTAGGCTGCTTTCAAACCTCCTCAGCAGGTCCTGATGCTCATGAAGCAAGGCCTTAACTTTCTCGTGGGTTTCTACAAGAATGAAGTCGAGTTCCTCCGGTGATTTTCGAGTGGCCATGTAATAGCTGCTGAGAATTTGTATGACAGCAGGGTAGACTTCCGGCTGGGTTGCCTCGAATCGTCCCTACGAGCGGGGTTAGAAAGAAGGCTATTAATGTTGCGCGATGAAAGGATGAGGCCAACCTTTACATCTTCCAGAAAACTCCAACTCGCCTGGAATTGGCTGGATCCGGCCTGGTCGGGTGCCGCGCCTGTGTCTGGCGGCTCTGACATGGAGTGCATTCTCAAGTGATCTGGTCTAACTATTACTTGAAGAATACCCGGCATGTACCCCGCGATATAAAGATGGGGAAATGACTCAAAACCCAGGGAAAGGGTTGGTCGGAGTTACGCTGGGGGATCGGCCAGCTTTATACAGCCTACAGGCAACTCCGCTTCCTGCCTGTCCCATGCTCTTTCCAGGGCACCGGGAATTGAGGGGTTGTTCTACCAGCCAATGCGAGTGGTTTGAAATAATGCTGGGTTGGTTGGCTGCTTCATTGAAGCAAAATGGTTACATAAAATGATGTAAGATGCGTGACTTGTTGGGGCAACAAGCGCAGCTAAGCGGCACAGCAGGCAGAGATCCACATCAAGACTCGTGTACTTGAGGGAACTGAAGAGACGCATCCCGAGAAAGCATGAAAGGCTAAGATAAAAACGCCTATTTCAACTACAAAATTTGTGAAGTAACTAGGGATTCTTGAAAACATGCTTGGCTGGAGTCAAACAAGCATGAAAGCCTCCTCGTCGCCAAACTTCTTCCTGATGTCTTCGTCGGCAGACTCAGGCATCAGTGGACCGACAAAACTGTCGCCAAGCAACAACCACCCATCCTCGGCCTTTCTCAAAACAAAAGGTATTGGGCCGCCGTAGAGAAGCACAATCATGTCTCCTTCTCTAGCGCAGGCAGGTGCTAGACCGTAAAACCCACCTGCAGTCTCAAACACCCGCCGTTGATCGCAGGACCTTGAAGCAGCAACTCTGAACCGAGAGGCGGTTCCATCAGAAAGCGCAATGTCCAAGGGGTCGAAAGTCTGAGATTTCAACCCCGCAGTATCAAATAACTTATGCACGTAGGTAAGGTAGTCTGCATAAAACTGTTCTCGTTCGTCCGAAGACTCGAGTTCAACAATCAGGTCATACACGTCGTTGAATCCAGCAGTGAGTGTAACTGCCATTTCGAGGATTGCAGTGAGGGAATCTTCAGCCGACGGGTATAGCGGGTACGACGTGTTTGATGCTGCCCGATTCCAGAGGTCGAGAAATGGATGCCTTGATGCTACTGACGGGCTGATGTCTTCTTTAAAGTGTTCGACATCGAATACGTCGGTAACCCAAGCGATAGCATCAAATCGAACGCCGGGGAGTGTGACCCGGCCATCCGAAGAAGGATCAAAGTTACCCAAAGTCGGCAGTCCATGTTTGTCTCCGTCTTCCCAAGCATTCAAAGACAGAGCATGCATCATGTTGGCAACATCTCCACTGATGTCCCACCTTGGTACCCAAGAAGGGAATTCCGTTTGTACGTACTGGAGTCCGTGCTGAACGTAACACAGAGACACTAGGGTTCCACTGCTTGACACAGAAGTCCTCACAACATCGGTGTACACCTCTGCTGTACTCTTCATATAGTCTACCCCAGGGAACAACTCAAGAGCATCACAGCTAATGAGCCCCAGGAGTCCATAGACCTTATCTCTCGGGTCTGTAGCATTGTGGTCCCGAAAATATACAAGTACATCCAAGAAACTCGACTCTGACAACTCGCTCGTGTCGAACATGGCATACGCGTTGTCCCAACGAAGACCCTCCAGCTCTGATGGGACGTCATAGCCGCTAGTGAGGCTTTGCTCGCTGAGCCAGGCGGCAGTGACTCCAAGTTTGACCCAGTCCAGTGAACAGGAACCGACGTAAACTACCGACGACCGAGCCAGCACAATCTCCTGCACGCACCACACCCGCGTGAACCACGGTCTGGATAACAGCCATGCTAGTGCGGCCCAGGCCGCTTCGTCAGGTTTGAGGCGCCCCATGCGCTCGGCGGCTGCCGCGATGTCTGCCATGGACACTCCCGCAAGGCCTTCCAATCTCTGTGGTGCTGGAGTGAAGTGAGCCATGCTGAGTAGCTCAACACCCTTGGCCAGTGCCTGGTCTTCGCAGGCCTGGTGGATGGCCTGGATCAGAGGTATCGCGAGGGAGGCCTTTCCCTCATCGTCAAGACCTAGCCAAACAACAACACGTGTTGCCCGCGTATAGATTCCCCTCATTAGCTGGACTTGATGGGCTCGCTCCTCCATGTCCTCTTGGTTGATGCATAGCGCATCGACCCAGATCAACAATTCCCGGTCCGGTAGTCGGAAGTGCTGAAGGGCGTCATAAAGGTTCTTGGTCACCGATACCGTGTGGCACGAGCACTTGACATTCTTGCGCTGAGACGGATCTCCCCAGACATAGGAAAGAGCCTCGAAGGGTGGAGGGTCATCAATGCTGGCATCCTGAAGATCAAGGCGGATGGGGCAGGAAGCGGAACCAGGATGGAGCACAAGTAGACGAATGCACCGGTTTGCAAGCCGATTTGGGTAGATAGACGACATTTCATAAAGGAATGAGATGCTGTGATACCAAGTACTTTCAAAATTCACATGCAGAAAATGAAAGATTTGGGTTGGGATACTCAATCCTCAGCGCAGGTAAAGGGCACAGATTCATAATGAGAAAAGTGGCTGAATCCTCAGTTGGGCTTTGCCCCCCTCACCTAGCGGAAGGATTCTCGAAGCAACACTAACTATAACAGGTGACCCACCAGTGAATCAGCCGGTCACTGCAGGCACACACTTGACCATCAAATAATGTTGACTGACGTTCTCCTAACCCGATTTCAATAACCAGACTGGCGCAGAGCACAGGTTTTCCCCCTTACAACCACACACTAAAAAGACACGCCCTGCTCAGGATACGCTAGGGAAACCAACTAGTATTGTATAATCCACTAGCAGGAAACTTCGCGGGCATTGCAGGAAACAGGAAGGTCTGGCGAGCGGTTGGGCAAAGTATCAAATCTAAAGTGCTGGCGATGATGAGCCCTTGCGCCTCCAGGACACAAACCCTTGACCCCCTTAGTTTACAAGTCCAGCAGCAGCGCCCGGAGTGCCCGAACTGTTGGTACATACGGCAAACGGCCCATAACCAAATTGAAGTGCGGGAGTAAACTTGCGTGGTTGTCCTGAAAGCCTTTCAGTCTCGTCAATGTCAGGCGAGTGCAGGATGTCTCGAGGAAGAAAAATTGAGAGCATTTCGCCCTAGTATTTATATCCAGACTACTCTAAGATGCAAGCTTCTGCCCTCTGGTGGGAATTAAATCAAAACGCCGCGCCGAGAATGCCCCAGTCCCCTCTATTCCCAAGAACCCCCGTAAGTGTGTTCGTTATACGACCAAAGCGCGCGTGATTTCATGTGGTTTTTGGTTGTTCATTTCTGGATAGCCCAATATGTTCTCTAGTGAAAAGCGTTGCACCCAAAGTCCGCTTGTCTCATGACCATGTCTACTTTATAAACCTGTATCCATCTTTCAGATATACCGCAAAGGAAATGAGAATTTAGACGACGTGCTTGACGCCGTTGGTCAGCTTGGAGGCTGCGAGCTGCTCCTTGATGACCTGGTCGAGGCAGCCGGCGCTGGCGGCGACGAAGCCGAGGTAGGGTCTCTGTTGTGGTGTTAGTCTCACAATGGATGAAGCGGGAGGGGAAGAGAGACGTACGCTGGGGTTGAGAACCTTGGATTGGTACTCGGCGTGGAACTGAGTTCCTGCGAGGATGTTAGCATCGCTGATTACACAAAAGAACAAAAGGAGTCTCGACATACCAACAAAGTAGGGGTGTCCCTTGAGCTCGAAAATCTCCATACGCTCGCCAGTCTCGTCCTTACCGACGAAGTTCAGGCCAGCCTCAGTGAGCTTCTCAATGTAGGCGGGGTTAGCCTCGTAACGGTGGCGGTGTCTCTCCTCCACCGACTCGGCCTCGCCGTACAGGGCACGCAGCTTGGACCACTCGCTGCCGGGCTGGAACTCGGTCGGGCGCAGACCCAGGCGCATGGTGCCACCCAGCTTGTCACGGCTGATCTCGGGCATGTAGATGACGACCTTGTTCTCGGCCTGAGCGTCGAACTCCTCAGACGTGGCGTCGGGGACGTCGAGGAAGTCGCGGGCGTACTGAATGATGGCGGTTTGGAAGCCAAGGCAGACCTAGCCGGGGTTAGACACAGTCATCGAGATGGGTTGGTTCCTGCACTTACACCAAGGAACGGGGTGCCGTTTTCGCGTGCCCACTTCGAAACCTTCATCATTCCCTCGGTACCTCTGGTACCGAAACCGCCGGGAACAATGATACCTGAGGCGGTGCAGACGGAGTGCCATGCCTTGTGGTACTGAGCCTGGTCCGCAGACTTGGCCTTTGCCTCCAGGTGCTCAGAATCAACCCAGATGATGTTGAGCTTCTTGCGCAGGTGCATTGCCGAGTGCTCCAGGGCCTTGACGGTAGACAGGTAGGCATCCTGCGACTTGACGTACTTGCCGACGAGAGCAATGTTGATCTCGCCGTCGTACGGCCGGCTGACGACAGATGCCCACGTCTTCCACAGCGCCTCTCCCTCGGCAATGCGGGGCTGAGGAATGGAGAGCGCGTCAAGGTTGACGGTCTTGCGCAGCCAGGGGATGAGACCCTGCTCCTCCAAGAGAAGAGGGACTTGGTAGATGGTGGGCATGTCACGGACGACGAGTACCTGGGGAACGTCAACCTGGCAAAGGAGGGCAATCTTCCTGACTGTGGCCTCCTCGAGCGGCTGCTCGCAGCGGCAGGCAATCTAACGGATTGTCAGCAGTGCGATGGATGGCGAGAAGCATGGGACCCTACCATATCGGGGACTAGGCCGTAACTGCGGACCGTCTTCACAGCATGTTGTGTGGGCTTCGTCTTCTGCTCGCCGTGGATGGTGGGGACGTAAGAGACGTGAATCTGGATGAAGTTGCCGCTTCCTGCTCTGTGACGCACTGTTCAGGGGTCAGTCAGCGAATTAACATGGTAGCGAGGCAGTTTGGGAGCACGAACGTTGAGTCAATGCCTCGACATAGGGCATCTGGTCTGCCGTTAGCGAATGCCAACTGGGAAATACTCAGAATTGAGCTCTGTTATAGAGATACGCACGCTCTCGATATCACCAACTGTGCCTCTGTTTGGATAAAGTTAGCACTGAAGCTGAAAACGTCTAGCAGTGGGCATTGAACGTTCAGAGATTTCCGAAGCGCAACACCCAGCCAAATCCCGGAGGATGGACGAGAAAACATACCCAAGCTCGATAATGCAGACATCAGGCTCCTCGCCCGAGTCATCTGTGGGGATCTTGGCCACGCGCTCAATCCAGTCCTGGATCGCATCGGTGACGTGAGGAACACTGGTATCGGTCAGCGGACAGGAAACGACCAGGCTCCAGTTGACACCAAACATACACCTGAACCGTCTTTCCAAGGTAGTCACCGCGGCGCTCCTTGTCGATGACATGTCTGTACACCTTACCGGTGGTGATGTTGTGCTCGCCTGTCAGACGGATGGCCAGGTAGCGCTCGTAGTTACCCAGGTCTGTGTGCGAGCCTCGGTGTCAGAGACTTGCGAATCACTTGAATGGCGACTGCGTTCCCCTGAAAAAGGGGGGGATTTGAAGCCGTTGGCTCTTCGGAGGTTCACCTACCAAGATCCACCTCCATGCCATCTTGCAACTGGTGATGGTCAGCGTCTTCTGCCAAGGCATGATTTGGGACACCCGCCCCGGAGGCGACCAACCCCTCATCATGGGCGATGAGATCTGGTCAGAGACACTTGCCTCCCTATGCGGGACAGGATCAGATGAATCTGGGCTATAAAGTACGAACCACAAAGCATTCGCCGTGCTCGGCGGGGGCCATGAGGCCTGCATCGACCTGCATCTCACCGTCAGTGACTGGCACATTGTCAAGGCTTCAAGGCGGGGTTCACTCACAGACAGGTACGGGTCGATCTTGATGCTTGTGACACGCAATCCCAGGGTCTTGAGGAGCTATTCATAAAGAAGGAAAAAAACCGTCAGCAATTTTGCGTCATCGAGGCTGTCGTCATCAAAAACACCCCGCCAACTCCCAGAGGCTTGGGTGCAAAATATTGATAAGGAAATTTTAACAGGGGTTCGGATACACACCAGACCCGTGGAAGAGGCAATGATGCCCTTGCCCACTCCAGAGATGACACCGCCTGAGACGAGAACGTAACGCATGATGACTGAAACTTTTATCTTCAACAAGGGAGAACTCCTAGGTATCGTATACGTTCAAGATGGGGCGTTGTCGGTGGCGTTCAACTCTTTTTTAATAGAGGGGAGGGGAGGGAAGGAAACAGAGTCAAGATGAAAGGCGGGACGCGACGCGGTCGGAGGTATAGAATTTTTTTGGTTATCGATAACGCATAACAGCCGGTGCCTGGGTGCTTGGAGACTGGGTCGGGCCCCAGGTGCCAGGGGGTAGTGGGGGTTCACAAGGCAAATGGTACGTGGATCGCGTAAAGTGGATTTGCGCCACCAGTTGTCCCCTCTCACGTGATGGCGACGAGCGTCCATTCACCCAGTTCACCAAGTCGGCCTGCTGAGAAGATGCAGATGCACCAGAAGGGAGACAGGGTCGCATCAGTAACTCATATTTCTTACAAACGAAGTCTTGGCTTGTATTCACTACGTGCAAGTGATCAAAGAATCATCAAAGAATCCCGGTTTTACCGCAAACACCCATCACAGCCTTTTAATCATTTGATTATATTGGAGATTAATTCAGCCCTTGGTGTGCATGACCCGAGATAACAGAATCCATTCTTTTACCTCCCAATAAGACACCAACCGATGTTAATATCAGTTTTGAGCTATTGCTAATAACAATCGATATTCGAATAAGCATGTTTAAGAGCCTTTAGGGGAAGACGAGCCATCTTCAACACCCGCCTTGACTGCCTCAGCCTTGTTTTCCTTCTGACTATTCCTCTGTAGCCAAGAAGAAAAATAGCAGGCAATGGAAGAAGAAAGACAAATTCAGCATAACCAGTATCTGAGCTGAGTTTCATGGCCAAGTCTCAAGAAGAACTGTGAGGTGGACTGATAATTTCAATGACATGTTGGCGTCATTATACTGACGAGTCCAGGCAAGGTCCAGAGACGACCGTGAGGGAGAAGTACCTTTATATATTGTGCCATATGCATCTATCACACATTAATCGTGGTCCAGTTGAGTGATACCGGAGTCACCACTTCTTGCGCATGGCCTAGATGCCAAGTCTCCAGCATCCCACTACCGGCACGTTTTCGACCCGGCTCGCCGACCACACCGACGGTATCGCCTCCAAAAGCACTTGAAATATGATCTTTAAAGCATCGGAAACCTTAAACAGAGGTTTCATGGAGCTTCCAAGGCCAACTTCCTTCATTACAATGCCCAGGGACAGACCTGACGACAATCAAGCCAGCAGGGCAACAGTAGAGCCAGATCTGTGCAACATCGAGATTAAAGATGGGCAAAGAAAAAGCCACCTATTCCATTGAGTGGTGCCATGATAAGCATCAATATACTGAGTGGCTGTGTTTCTGCAGTAGCAATCGAGGTGTTGCGGCCAGTGATCAGCCGCTTACAGGTGAAGTCTGCGCCCGCCCTCATGGTCAGTAAACCAACAGGAGACATCGACAGGCAGACATGTGATGACTCAAATATTGCAATCGAAATTTCCATTTTTTTTTAATATTTTTTTAAACGAATTTAAGATGCCACAATGCCACGAGACTCGCCTTGCTCCTCTGAGCGGAACCTGAGAGTGAAGGGAATGCCCGGCCCGAGTGCTCCGACAAGTCATCCATCACGCTAATGATGACTCCAAGCATGTCTTGGGGATGCTCTGTGAGTACTGCAAGGTTGAAATGGTGAGAATAGGGTGCTTAGATCGCAAGGCCGGAAACTATGTTTAAGCATGCGGAATGTCTACCAAGACAGACCAACATTGAAATGGGTGACATGGGATAAGCAGCAGAACCAACGTCGAACATCACGTATCCAGGTTGTTGGCACCGTGGAAGGTCGCTACCCCACCGAAAAGTGGAACTGACGTTTGCGCTAGACAAGTTCCGCTCAAAACAGCCCAGTGCAGATTGGTCACAGAGCAGTTGGTTGCACAGGGCTGCTAAGGGAGGGAGCAGTGACACAGGGGACTAGATGGCGGGGATGGTGACGGGTGGTGCTCTGCGAATTTTACCCAGTAATTTGTGTGATGGCAGGGTCCGTAAGCAAACTCAATTCTCTCCCCATACTGCGCCATGCTTTGGCCGTTATGAGATGGGTAATCTTTTGCCAATAGCCCACTCAGTGTTCGCCAAGCTAGTGAATTTGCGTTGCTT
This sequence comes from Colletotrichum jinshuiense, assembly GCF_051148585.1. Lineage (NCBI taxonomy): Eukaryota > Fungi > Ascomycota > Sordariomycetes > Glomerellales > Glomerellaceae > Colletotrichum > Colletotrichum jinshuiense. The sequence goes on from NC_139313.1 coordinate 3,402,748, forward strand.
CCCAAGGCGCTTGGGATGTGGCCATAGATTTGACTGCAACGTGCCATGGCTTGGCTCAGGGATTGCTGCTGCACGCATACGCATGACACTAATGATTGCTCTCTTGCCCGATCGAACTGCCTAGTATCCAGTCCACGAAGAGACCGATAGCCTGCGAATACGGAAGGGAAAGGACAACGGCCCAGCTAAGCAAGCCCAATGTGACGCTGAATAGTCTTTGGTGAAAGCCGAGAGCTTCACCTATTACGAGGACGAGTATGAGCGTCAAAGAAGGAGCGGCGGTATCGTGGGCCACCCTGGGGAGTAGTGTAAGGTGGGAAAAGGGAGGTGGGTCGCGATTGAGCGTGGCTGGCGGGCGCGAGAGCTTTGCCATCTCTGGGGGTAATGAATGGACTGCCCTACCTTGGAGAGATCGGCATCCTCCAGGAGAAGGCATCCTCACCACAACGGCCTGTTTCAGAAAGTGCTCAGAAATGTAGAAGCTTTATCCTGCATTGCAGCTGGACAAGTCCAAAAACCATCCGTAGCTGTCATGCCGTTCTCATGCCAATGAGAGGGGTTGTGCCGAAGGTGGGAGGATGTGAGAGACGACTGACGAGCCTGATCAGGCCTGCCAGGTGGTCCGGTATCTCGGGTGCTTGGCCATGGCACCAAGGTGGGGAGAAATGGCACCCATCAAGGCATGTGTCCGAATCGGCTCAAGCGGTCAAGCCGATGCAGAATGAGACAGGAGCAGGACTGGCTGGAATAATCAACTATCCTTTGTTATGGGGTGGTACAGGCTCGAATGGAGGCACAGCTCGCAGGGATCCGTTCTGGTCGAGAAGAGCGGGTGTGATGTGATGCGAGGCAAACGCTGATAATTGAGTAAAAGTCGCCCAGTCCACACGTCTCGTCTCCCGTCCCATCATCTCCCGGATGGGGCCGGCGCTGGGCATGGTGACATGCGCCGGGCCCCATACCATGACCTGAGGCTTGGTAATGTAGGCTTGGGCGGCCAGCTGAACAGCATGACAAGGGACCAGTCCATGGGATTCCAGGCAGACGAATGTGCTGAGGCACATCCATTCCATCCCGTTGAAAAATAAAATAAAAAGCCCGAGACAAGAAAAGGTAAAAGAAGAAGGATCCGAAGCCACCACTACCCTTGAAGCGCGTGAGAGACAGATGCGTCAGACCAGGTCAACCAGTCGGCTAGTACTCAGCCAGCGTGGCAAAGCCGTGCGTTTGACCCAGGTTTAGATTGGATTGGGTTGTGTCGAACTGGGAGTGGGTTTGGAGGGCGTGAGACGAGAACGGCGGGGAGAGAGGTCGGTGCAGGCGATGAGATGAGATGAGATGAGGCAGGAATTTGCATTTTGCTCGAGGGCATGTTTCTCGTAATATGGTAAAACGGGGAAAAGGGGGTACACGTGGACATTGCCCAAGGAGAAGCGAGGGCAGAGTGTTAGATGCGACGAGATCAATCTGCAATTGGCAAGGAAAAGGAAGAAATATGGCGGCATGATGGGAATGGGGTTACGTCGGATGGCCCTGCACCCAGATGGCGCGTGTAAGGAGAGGAGGGGAGAGAGAGGAGATCCATTGGGGAGGAGGCGTCTATCAAAACTGGGAGGTGGTGATGGCTATCCGCTCCGCTATCCATCCCAGCCCTAAATTCATTCGCTCGAGCCAAAGTGCCGAAAACGCTGTCTCTGGGACGCTTCGCTTTCTGTCGGTTTCTTTGGTGGGCACTTGCTGCTTTGCCGGGAGAATTTATACGGGAAGGAAATGTGCCTTCTTTATAATAAGTCTCGGACTTGTTCCTTCTTTCCTCCCAAGCACACATCGCGACTTCCCTACCTCAAATTCAGGCCCATTTTCCAACGAAACAGGAGCCAGGGGGACTACGGGAGAAAAGGGAAGGGACGCGGATGGATGGCGTGGGAAGGAAGGGCCCAGCTCATCGGGGTACCTGCCTTGTGTTGGAGCCGGGGGCACCGTGAGGCAGGGACAGGTAGGCACTGTAAGGTAAATGGCGGCAGCAGCACGGGAGGTACCTCCGCCATGTACTTTGTTCACATAAATCGCCCAACCTGCCCCCGTTCCTCTCCTCTTCTTCTTCACGTTTTCCCTCACCTCTCTGCTACCTCCCCATCTTGCTGTTTGTTTTGGATTTCAAGCCTTGGTTCTTTTCCCGTTTTGCGTTGACGTTCATATGCGGTTCTTGCTGCCGCCATTATCCGGATTTACTGACCTGGAAACGGTGCCCTCTTTTGGAGCCTCAGCACCGTTTTCCCACCGTCGGGGCCTTGTAAGTGCCCGCCGCTCGACTCGAACACCATGTGAACGGCACACGAGTGGCAGGAAGAGGAAATAAAAAACCTGCCATGCAAGAAAAGGCAGTATCGAGGGGCGAGAAAACACGGCATTTTCCCGCTCTCTCGGATGCATTGCCAATCCAGTGATGGACGAGCAGAGAGGGCGGACTCCCTCCACAAAGGCTCGAAACAGTTCTAGGCTGTCTGGGGCCACTCGACGGACGGGGGTCGACCGGGGTGTTTGGCCGTCTCTGGCCCCAGTGAAAGCCTCCAGTCGTCGATCACCGTCAGTCACTGGCTAGACCTAGACCTTCTGGTCGGACGGCCTCACGGAGAAGAAGCCAGCAGAAATTGGAAGCCGACCAAATCCGAGCCCAAATCGAACCGGAAACCCAAGCATCGCATCGCAACACCAAAGTACAACGTGAGCGCAAACACGGGGAAATGCCATCCTGAACCAGCCATGCGGGCCATTGCCATGACGGGGCCGGCACCGGGCCAGGCCAAACCACGCCAGACATGGGATCCCGCCAAAGAAAATGACGAAACAAACCCTGAGAGCAGCCCGGACCCTACCAGTACCTGTCACGGCACGGTATTGGAATTATCCTCCTTCCCAAAGACCGTCTCGACGCAATTGTTCGACAAATCTTTCACTTGCTTTGCCGGCTGGCGAGGGGGTGCGAGACATGTTGCTAGAGGCCCACTGGGAATGTCAACAGTCTCATGACAGCAAAATGGCCTGCCCGGCCATCAGTGCCGCTGGGGTTGGGCGATTCGGACGGGGATGTGTTGCCGCCTCGGCCTGAGCCATATCACTGGGAAGGATGCGCCTTTACCGCATTGGCTTCTCCTGGGCTTCATTGGCGGGCCATCCTGCAGCAATCAACCATGGACAACGAACGACAGCCAGTCTCCAGATGCAACACTTATTACACAGACGACGACAGCCACATGCGCGGCAATTCGTCTTTTGCTTCCTCGTCCTGAACTGTTTACCTAGCAAGGGCCTCCCCCACTTGCACCGGAGGCCAGTTTCTCAACCCCTGCGGATGGTGACAGGAAAACTCGCAGCAAGCCCAATAGTCACAACAGATTGTGAGGTGTGACGGGCTATCAATCTTATAGCACCCCATGCCAGACCGCATTGGACATGCCGTATCGTTGGCAGCGGAGCCAAACACCCTTCTCTTCATCTGCACACTGCCCACTACGCCGCAACATTTCGATTCGACTGCTTCTCTGTTGTATTCTGGTACGACGCCAGCAACACTGGCCATCGTGACTATCGATTCGTGCACATGTCTCAACGGAGCAGCCGAAGCCTTGATTTGCTATTCGGGCAAGCACTCAGGACAAGTGTCTGAACTAGGGACAGTTACAAGTAAGGATATTTTGCCGGTCGTTTTTCGGACGAGCGTATACCACGATTTTTCTATCTCGTCTGCTGCACTGTTTGGTACCGCCGGCAATGTTCGCTCCCCGTTCTGGGATGGCTTGCATGCTATTTTTCTTTTCAAGAAGTCTTGGGAGGACATGAGTCTGGACCAGGAAGCAGAGAGAAGAGAGAAAGAAGGATGTCAGGTGCAACAGGCAGCCAGCCGCACGAGGCACGGGGGAGTCACAGATCGCTGTGGGGGACTTGAGAAAAGGTATTCAAGGTCGGCAACGCTCAAAGCAATAGCACGGTCTCGTACGACATTATCTGTGAACAATGGCCGGACAACACAGAGAGGGGTTGGAGGCATGCTCTATGAACTTGACAGACCACTGGGAAACATACAGGTGGTGTTTTGACTGCAGATATGATACGGAAAGCCTTCGGGCTGGGCGACACGACAAACGAATACGATGTTTACGACGCGACGACAACACTGGGCAGCAATTCTACAGGTCGGACTTTGGCTGAGCAATATTTTGAGAGTCGCGCCGACCAAATGCCCAGTAAGCGTACGATATAGGGTGGATACCAATCTGGTAGTACTTGGTAACGGGGTACTCTTCCCCACTAACAGCAGATACGCGCTTCTTATTGATATCCTAACAAAGATGCCTGATTGGTTTCTCGGCCTGCTCCGGCCCCTCGGCTACACGAGGTCCAGGCAGCACTAGGCCGCAATCGGACAAGCGGCGCGTCTGGGAGCATTTTTGGGCGCCGGGCCTTGAAACCAGTCGAGCACCAGCACTGCCCCAACTGACTCTCTGATTGCGCCAACTTGACAGACAGACAGACACAGGACAGGACACTCGCATTCGCCGTCACAGAGTCGCCAGTTCATCCACCCTACCCTCCCTCTCAACCTGACCCGAGTTCAATTCCAGCTGCAGCAGTGTGCGCATCCGGCCTGATTCTGAATCGGGAGCCTCCAAGACTTGCGACTAGCAGCAGCCCTTAGGTAAGACCATACAACTTTCAGCCTCTTGTTGCATTGCTGCCGGTTCCCTTGCTTTGCTCTGCTTTGCTTCTCTCCGTCCTGTTCTGTTCTGTCCTGTCCTATCCTGCCCCGACCCGAACTATCCTGTCTCCCTTCCTCCGTCCGCCGCCGCCCCCCCCCGAAAGCCGTATCCTTTTTTTCAATCTCGCACCCCCATCCCGATCACCCCGGGGCCGCCGATAGACTTGTAGGTCCTGTTTTAATTATCTCGTGACCTCTCTTCGATGCGACAATGTCATCTTTTGATGGCTGACTGCAGTTGACGTTGCTGTTGCTGCTTGTGGTTGCGCGAGTTCGCGATTGCAGCGTTGCAGACTTCGCATCGTCTGCTTCTGCCCTTTTCCCTCATTCCTGTTCCTTGCGCGCCTCAAGCTATATCTAGCTAGATACTTGGAGGAAAATCCTTTTCTTCGAGACGCGCCTCAATTTGGCTTTTTTTGCTCTTGGTTGTTCCTGCCTTGCTTGCGTCGCGCTTCCTCGGGGACCCTGTCTCGCTTTCCTTTATTTCCCCTACATTTTTTTTTCTTCCGTCTCCCCATCCTCTCTCGCGCCGCCTCCCTCTGCCGTCGTCGCCCCCCCATACCCAGGCACAGCCCGGTCCTTCTTTCCCCAAGCGCGGCGCCAGTCCCCAGCCCAGAGCACCAAAAGCGGCTGCTCCACTGCTGATTTCCCACACACCCGCTACTCGTTCGTTCGCTCGCTCCCCCAGCACCAAGCACCACGCACCACGTCCACCACACAACCGCGACGCGCGACAAGTCTGCATCGCGACAGCCTGCTGCCGTGTCACTCCCCATCTCATCAATTTGCTGCTCCATCTTAATGGCCCTTGGCTCATTTCGCTGCCGTCGCTGACTTTTCAAGTAAACGCTCGATGGGTCGCTCGAGCCGACCACAAACATGAGCACCTGGATGAACGAGGCCGCGGTCCCCAACCACAATGGCAACGGCTTCCCACACATGAACGACCCCAATGCTGCTGGAGCCATGATGGATCCCTCAGCCTTTATGGGCAGCCCTGCCCATTTCAATCCTGCGCAGTTTGCCAATCCCCAACAAGCACAGCAGGCTCAGCAGGCCCAGCAACAACAGCAGCAGCAGGCTCAGCAGCAGCAGATGGCTGCTATGCAAAATGGCCAGATGCGCAACGCCTCCCCGTCATCCTTTCAGAATCCCGCCTATCAAACCAACTCCGTCATTCCATCGAAACGACCCCGTGCTCGCGAAGATAGCCACGCCGGCTCACCGCGACAGAATCCGGGCATGTTGCCAACGTCGCGCTCCGAGACACCTCAGACCTTCCCCGGTTATCAATCCGGCGGCATGCCTCAGCAGGCCCAAGGCCAGCCTTCACCGTATCCCCATCTCCAAGCGAACGGTTCTGCGAATGCGACTCCATCGCCCATAATGGCGAACCAGCTACGACCAGGCAGCGTGCCTCAGCGAGTCGCGACCGCGTCGCCACATCCGTTCTCGCCCGGCGCGCAACAGTTTGCACCCCAAGCATCACCGAATCCATCCGAGCACAACACACCTCAACCGAATCATTATATGCAGAACGTGCCAAACAATATGCCGCAGGGCTACAATCCCAACTTCAACCCTTCACCCTCACCCGCGCGGCCGTCCCCCAACCCGAACGCGATGGCTGCTTCTGGCATGATGCCTCAGCAGATGGGACAGGTTCCTCAACACATGGGTCAGATGCCAAATCAGATGTTGCCTCCCAATATGCAACCACGGAACCCAATGGAGCAGCAGCAAATGGCCGCCTACCAAGCGCGTCTCCAAAAACAACTACAACAAGGCACCATGCAGGGAATGCAGAACATGCAAAACATGCAGAACATGCAGAACATGCAAAATATGCAGATGGCCCAGATGCAGGCTCAGAACATGGCCCAAGGCCGTGGCATGATGCCGAAGCAACCCATGCAAATGCCCAACGGCCAAATGCCTCCTGGCGCCATGCGGCCTCAACAGCAGCAGCGTGCGATGCCTCGAACCGACCCTGAGCAGTTTATGAAGAGTCTGACAACCTTTATGACGGCGAAGGGCCTTCAGCTCGAGACGAATTCGGTCATCGGCAACCGCCCTGTCAATCTATTAACTTTGTTCCAAGCTGTGCAGGGAAAGGGAGGCTACAAACCCACGACCGCAGGCAACCAGTGGCCTCATGTTTCTAATAACATTGGATTTCATCCTGGCCAAATCCCCCAGGCGCCGCAGATGCTGAAGGAGATTTATGAAAGGAACCTGCTCAGATTCGAGGAGGCTTGGGTTGCGCAGACAAACCGGCAACGCATGATGCAGCAGCAGCAGCAGCAGCAGCAGCAACAGCAACAGCAGGGTATGCCCAACCAACCCATGCCACCCGGCGCTCAGCCTCAAGCAACACCCACGAAGCAGATGTCCCCGCAGGGTCCAATGCCACCGCAGCAACAAATGATGCCACAGGGGCAGCCAAACCTGCCTCCTCAAGTCCAGACTCCTGTAAAGCAAGGATCGTTCAGTGGACCACCGCCATCTGTCAACGGATTCCAAACCCCTCAGGCACCAGGCCCGCATACTCCGGCAAGTGTACAGCAAGGGCATGCCCGCAACAGTTTATCGCGAAGCGTTGAGCCGACGCCGGGTCACCCGCAACCCTTTCCATCGGCGTCTCCAGCATCCGTGAAAGCTGGAGGTATACCTATGGCCGTCCCTCCTGGAATGGATCAAAACCCTATGGCAGCTTCTATGAAACCCCGCATGCTGCGACTTGCCCAGGAATCCGACGAATACACCCCGAGTGCTCGCCCTCTAGAGGCTTTCGGCGGCATCAATGTTCGTGCCTTCGATCTGAAGGGTTTGGAGCTGCAGGGACTGAAACCAGACATCCCGCCTCCGTATGAGCTAGGCTACGTGGATTTGCATGCGCTCACGCGTAGCTTGGAATCTGGTATCCACGGCGAAGTCCGTCTTGCCCTCGACACCCTTGCGACTGTTACAGCCACCCAGCACCAAGCCCTCCACATCCACCTCAAGTACTGCGAAGAACTTGTCGAGGCGCTCCTAGAGTGCGCCGAGGAACAGCTGGATCTCTTGGTGGAAAACACAGAGGAGGCTTCGGCGGACATCCAGCTGAACCCTTACGAGGACGTCGCGCGAGCCTGCTGGACGGACAAGATGGGCGTAAAGGAGCTGCCAAAGTTCGGATCTCTCGAGTACGAACTTGACCGAGCCGTGGACCGATTCTCATGCGTCATTACAATTCTCCGCAATCTTTCCTTCCCCGAGGCCTCGAACGAGAACCATCTTGTGCTTGGTGACGAGTTGGTTATCAAGTTCCTTTGCGTCGTGATCAGATATCTCGGCACGCGAAACATGCTGCTGCGGACAAACGCAAACACTCTCGAGTTCATGAAAGACGCCGTAACCCTACTTTCTAATATTGCGGGCGCGGTTGAAATCCCTGGCCGCGAGCAGGCGTTATGCCTTCTGCACTTCTTGCTGGCATTTGCACCAGCACCCGGACCGACTGTTGTGGATGATAAGCTTTATTTCCCGCCATACCAGCCTGGTGTTCATACTTATACCTTCCATGCTGTTGACGCTTTGGCTCGGTTCCTCGCCAGGGATGAGCCGAACAGGACGCACTATAAGATGCTGTTTACCATGGATGCCAACAGTAGCCCGCAGTACGATCTGTTGACGCGCGCTTTTGCTCTCGCTACCACCGTCATACCCATCCAGTCACCCGATTCCGCCGTGGCGCATATCGAGACCCCTGAGAAGTTTTTCCGGCTTATAGAGGATCGTAAGCCCTGGTTAATGCAGGGTCTTCTAGCTGCAGATATCATTGCCTCGCTAGCACCTGGATACGAGACCGGTGTTGCAAAGTCTTGGCTCTCCGGTGGCAACGGTTTTGCTCAAAGCTTGTATCACTTCGTGCAGGTTCTGGGAGCCCAATTCGAGCAGCCATGGCAAACTCGAAACGGCCAAGGCGACCCAGCGGGCCGGGATACTGGCCTTGTTTACATTGCCACATCGGGCATCTCAACACTTCGCAGGCTAGCCGAGAAAGCGCGGGATCCCAACGACCCAGCATCCTCGGTTCCTGCAGATTCATTGCCTTCGGAAGAAAGTCTTTTCAAGATGATGTTAATGCGGTCTCCTGAGTGGACAAAGGATGGTGTGATCAAGAACCTCACAGCTTACGCAGCATTGGATGGTTAAGCTCTGGTGTTACGGCTTTTAGATTTATGCGTGTTGTCGACATGGGATCGAAGTTCACGGTTTTCGAAGAAGGCGCTGTTGGTACCCGGTGGAGTCTTGGCCGAGGAGTTAGATTCAAAGCCAGGTTGTCTAGGCGCGCTGTGCTAATGGTGCTACGGCCTGAGCATGGCGCGGATAGTGTATTTGTGTTGTAACCAAAAAAAGACATTCGGCGAGTTGATGGGAGTTTACTGGGAGCATGGAGCGAGGCTGCTTGATCAGGGAGCCATTCTTTCATAGGTGTATATGACGCGACAATGCAAGAATACCTCCAAACATTGTCTGAACAGATCCGTGGTGATCTACGACTAGCAAATCAGTGCTGCCATAATTTAATAGTGTCGGCTTGATCGTTGAAAAAAAGGCTGCCACTTTCACAAACTGAAGCACATTTTGCGACTTCTTGGATAAATGTGTGCCCCCCTGAGGAGCTAATAGTACATTTTCGCCTTAGATGTGGCTTTGGTATAGTGCGACCTCTTCCATGCTTGACATTACTGGTTTGAAGCATCAGTCAAGTCAAGATTTTTTCCTTGTCCCCTTTGTATGATACATTTTTCTGGTTGTACAACTCGGCCTCGCTAATATGCCAGGTCGTCATTCCGCAGACATTCCTCTCTTATGCCGTCTTTGTAGACGTTGGGTTGCCCAAGGTGCTGGTCAGCCACTCCTTGACCTTCTCAACGTGGAAACCCTATGATAATTGTTAGTCCAAAACATTGGCACGTTGCAGCTATGTCGAGAAGATTGGACATAGTATATATCCACCATCACCACCGAATGAGCAGCACGGAGTAAATGAGTATCCAAACGCACCTTGAGCTGGACGTGTCCCGTCACGGGGTTCAACTTAACCTCCTCACTGGGGAACCCAGCCTCCCGGGCCAGGTCCTCGGCGAAGGCCTTCTTGTTGCCCTCAATCTTCTTGACGATTGTGAATTTGGACTGGCCCGCGGCCTTTGTGCGAGCATAGACAGGGTATTGGTTCGAGGCGGTCAGGCCGATGACGTACGGCCTTGTCGTTGTTGTAGCGGAGGAGGCCTCGGTGGCTGTGGAGGAGAAGCGTATTGAAGGAAGGAAGGCGGAGGTTCTGGGGGTGAAGAGGGTGGCGAGGCTCGGCCGGGCGAGGGCAGCTTTGTTGAGGGCTGAGCGCATTTTGGGGAGGCTGTGGGAGAGTCGAATTGGTTTGTTGCAGAAGGACGGAAGCAAGGCTGAGGTCGTGAAGAGCTCCTTGGCTGGGTCCTTGCTCTAGTGGTGTGGTCTACAGAGGTTTTGCCAGTGAAGGGATTCGCGCCGGCTGAAGCTCGGAGCAATCCACGTGCCTGGACCGTGCGTTCAGCGTTTGTGTTTCACGCCCCCACACTACCTACCTTCCACAGGACAGGATAGCCTTGAACTTATGTAAGCATGGGCCACACAAGGTGGTTCACTACAGTTTGCTGGCTGCAGTGTGCCGGCGTGAATTAGGCGGATCGGGAAAACCCCGGCACGCGGGAAACCCCCCACCAATTCTGCCCTTTGGCGAAAATGCCCAAAACTCTTCTGCCCCTCAGCGGAAGGAAAAGATTGAGCAAAAGACGATCGCGCAGACCCGAACCGGACGGCCGACGACACACCCCCCCTCTCCAGGCGACGACTCCATATCTCGATCTTCACGATCCGATTCTCCGAATTTTTCGTGAACTGAAAACTCATCCCCCGACTCTCGAAACACATATATCCGCCCAACATGGAGGAAGTCTACGCCGCCATCGATGGCGAGAGCATCCTGCCCAAGCTCGCGTCGCAGCTCTCCCGCCACCTCGTCTTCCCCCTGATCGAGTTTGAGGCAGGCCGCGCCGAGGAGAAGGGTGATGATGAGAGTGCCCGCAAGATCCTCGCTGGAAAGATCAAGCTTCTCGAGGACACCAACATGGCCGACTATGTCGCCCAGCTGTACCAGGACCTCAACGGCGGCAGCGAGGCCCCCGCCGAGTACGCCAAGAAGCGCAACGAGGTCATTGCCCAGCTCGAGAAGTACGAGCAGGACACTGCCAAGATCTCCGAGCTGCTGACGCGCGAGGATGTTGTCGGAGCTCTGCGCAGCGACAAGGTTGCCAACTTGGAGTTCTTGAAGAAGGACCACGATGTGAGTTCCTCCCTCCCGCCCCACAGTGCACTCGAGATGGGCGAAAGTGGGAACGGAAGACTAACGTGACGTGAAAAAAAGGTCACCATCGAGATGGTCAACGCTCTCTACGAGTTCGGTCAGTTCCAGTTCCGCTGCGGTAACTACGGCGCCGCCGCCGAGCTGCTGTACCAGTTCCGTGTCCTCTCCACCGACAACGACCTCGTCGCGATGGCGACCTGGGGTAAGCTCGCCTCCGAGATCCTCACCACCAGCTGGGACTCGGCTGTCGAGGAGATCATGAAGGTCAAGGAGAGCATTGACAGCAAGCTCTTCAACAACCCCCGTGCCCAGCTCGACCACCGTACCATGCTTGTCCACTGGGCCCTCTTCCCCCTCTTCAACCACGAGGCCGCCCGCGAGCCCATCCTGGACCTGTTCTTCTCCGCAGCCTACATCAACACCATTCAGACCGCCTGCCCTTGGGTCCTGCGCTACCTGATTGCCGCCGTTATCACCGGTCGTTCCCGGTCCCGCAACTCCAGCTTGCACCAGAAGCAGATGAAGGACGTCATCCGTTACGTCCGCCAGGAGGCCTACGAGTACTCCGACCCCATCACCGAGTTCGTGTCCGCGCTGTACGTCGCGCACGACTTCAACGCCGCCCGCGAGGCCCTCCGCAAGGCTGAGGAGGTCTGCCGCGCCGACTTCTTCCTCATGTCTTCCAGCGACGCCTTCGTTGACGCCGCGCGCCACCTCATCTGCGAGAGCTACTGCAAGATCTTCAGCCGCATGAACATCCGTGACCTGTCTGCCAAGCTGGGCCTCAACCCCGACGACGGCGAGAAGTGGATCGTCAACCTCATCCGCGAGACGCGCCTCGACGCCAAGATCGACTCGCAGGAGGGCACCGTCATCATGAACCACCCCCCCAACAACGTTTACCAGCAGGTCATCGAGAAGACCAAGGGTGGCTTCTTCCGCACCCAGGTGCTCACCGCTGCCGTTTCCAAGTAGAGCGTGGATTACGAGGGCCTAGAAGGAGCAGCATAATGGCATGATTTGAGAAACGGGTAAAAAGGAAAAGAATCACATACCAGGTTTTACATGACACGATAGACCTACACTTTTATCAACCCTCAACACCGGAACAACCCCCTCAAATTTCTTTATTTTTTTTGAGAGCCGATGTAGTTGGCGGTGGTGGAAGAAAAGAACGCTGCAAAGACCAATGCGGCCAGCGGCAAGGGGGGTGGGGGGAACGGTTTATGTGTGTAGTGTGGTGGTGTGGATTAAGGCTTGGTGAAATTTATCCCGAGGCTTCTTTTTGCATTGGCACGGCGTTCAGGGCAAAATGGGGATCTTAAGGGCAGTGAGGAGGGGGATTCTTCGTCACCGCTTATTGAAATGTTACACGTTAAAAAACACACAACAAACCAGTTGCAAGGACCACCTCTTCAGAGCGAGTGAGATGATCCAGGCGAAGAAGGGTCGCCATGCAGAGTTGGGGACAAGCCGGTAGCTCGGGTTTAAGCCGACTCGAGTGTACTCGGTCGTTGGAGAGAGACAGTACAGGCAGACGAAATATGAATAGTTGAAAACAAAAGAACAGACAAACACACGGGGACATCCCGAAGGGTATCCTTCCAAGTGAATCAATTCCAGCGCCTAGTAGGCAAGATGGGGGTGCTCTACGCTCATCAAACGTTTCCTCATGAAAGATATCTATGCTACTCGTCTCCCTTTTTTGTATTAACCCAGAGAAACGCCGTCTTGTTTGGCACATGTCACTACGCTCAGTGCCTATGCAAATGCGAGACTTCCCTCTAGAGACTTTGTTGACTCTGCGCGCCGCCCTCCCGACCAGTCATAAACACACGACCCTTGAGCTCCTCGACGACGCTATCGCGCATCCACCACTCTTGGTTCTTCTCACCCTTTCCACCGGCCTTGGACTTGGCCCACGAACCCCCGTCTAACTGGGCACGCCGATCAGCCCACTCAAACAGCATCTTTAGGCCGAGGAGCCGCTCCCTCGACGACCCGTCCATACTGCGCTCCAGGACAAGCCGGGCGTCTACCGCGGACCCAGAGCTCTCGCCAGCAGCGCCCTCGGAGCTGGCACTCCGGTCAAGAACAGTGGCGCGCTCGGCATAGGTGAGATCGCGGAGAGTATCGAGGCCGAAAATCCATTCGATGGGATCGCGACTGCCATTGTCGATGACATCTGCGAGGGAGTCGCGGCCGAGGGCACGCAACGTCGAGGTGAACGGAGCTTCCTGCGCCGGGCGCCGGCGGAGATAGAGGCTCTGGTTCTGCTTGAAAGCGTCGACGAGTGACGGGTTCTTCTCAAAGTCAATCTCGAGATCCCAGAATGCTGGGCCTGCGTCGGTACGGATGCTAGCAATTTCGGATAGGGGAGGCAGGAGACAGGGTGTCTGGCGGACCACAGCAGCGGAGCCTTCCGCTTCCTGCGGCGAATTGCTGTTCTTCTTGCGGCGGATCTCGATAGGGGCTGACACGGGTTGGCCTGTGGCGACGTCTTTTGCGACCAGACAGCGAGGATCGGTTGCCAGGACCCAGAAGTGACGGAAGGCTTGAAGATGGGACCGGTTGTCCATAACAGACGTGGGGAACACGGGGTAAAATGCGATGAGCAAACTGGCTATGGCCTGGCTGCTGGTTCCAAAAGTGGCCGTTCCACATCCGAGGAATAATGAACCGATGGCGAGATGAGCGGCCAAGTGTGAGCCATAGGGGGTATCGGGGTCATCTCGGCCATGCAGAAGACGAAGACGACGGAGCACGACGAGATCGCCAGTGCCTGCCATGACGATGGCAGCAGAAAGCGCAAGAACGTCTTGGCACATGCGTGCATTGGAACGAGCAAGTTCCTCGTCGTACATGGGATAGTCGTGCGGTGGTGCTCGCTGAGTAGCAGGTATGCGAGATATGCGAATGAAGTGGTCAAGATAATGCACCAAAAGGTCTCGCACCCTCGTAGATGCACTGCCTGCATAACGCAGCGCGATCGAGAAGCATATACCGGTGATGATACCAAAGAAAGGCAAGTCGGTGCTCTTTAGCTTGGTGATGTTGACAAGCTTGTGACGGATACGATAGGCCTTGGGCAGGCTGTTTAGAATCCATTCAAAAGTTGGCTCAATCTTGTTCCACATGATCAAGTTCTTTGCGACCGTACGCAAGAGGAGGATGTCGGGCCGGATATAATCGAACTGGACGATGGAGTCTGGTACGTCGATCTTTCTGGCCACAATGTGATCCTCCGATTTCATGAAAATCAGGGCAAGCGCCATGACTGCGCCGGCTGCTGCTCGGTCTAGCACATGAACCATCTCAACCTTCTTTGTAGCTGTGGCGATGGTAACGAGACTTTCAGTAAGCTTCATGTCGTGGAGTCCCCGCAGGTCATTGCCTTTGCCTAGGTTGATAAGGCCAAGAGAGAACCCGGCGGCCAGACGGTAACACTCGCTCCGTAGGGGCTCGTCCTCATCTTCTTCGTCAACATGCTCAATTTCAGACATCATGATTTCGCTCATGCGTCTGTGCTGGCTATTGCAGTACAAAAGGCCGATGCCCATGATGCCGGTCGTTTGGGTCAATGGCGACAAGTTCAACTCCGCAGCCCCCCGGGGCAGCATGCGTGTAACATGTACCGAGAGAAGACGGGTGATAAGGGAATCCATGGTGCCCATATAGGACGCGGCAAGTCCCAGTAAAAGACCAACAGATGTCATGGTGTGTTTGGGGGTTAAATATTTGAAGGCGACCCATTTTGCAATGCCTTTGAGGTGCCCATTCAAACCCAGGGCCAACAAAAAGCCGGCATGCCGGTTGCTGAGATCATGGCCGGGCTTGTTGTACAAAATCCACGAAGTATCAATCCCCTTCGCCTGCGGGGAAATAGCCAAACCAGCCGCCACACCTTGGTGGAAGAAGCCCCAGCAGACTTTTTCCTCGGTAAACAACGATTTGTCAACTCCGACAGTGACGTTCGTAGGACGAACAATGCAGTTGAGGTTGAAACCGCCGACATGGAACTTCTGCGTCAGCAGTGGGTATCGCAAACTGTAGAACAACAGAGCTCGACCGGCGGGGATTGCCAATGTGCCGGTAGCTATTCTGGACACAAGCTCTTTCTGTTTCTCGAGATATTCGCTTTCGGACCATGTCGGTTCAGTTTCAAGGCGAACAATGCGGGCCTTGTGAGTCGATAGGAGATTCTGTGCTTCGTTGAGGCGACGGTCTTCTTTAAACAGTGCTCGGATAACCGCCTGTCGCTCAGTGCCCTCTCCTTCATCGAAGCCGACATTGTTGTACTCATCGACACTCTGACAGATGGTTCGGTAATCCCACGACGCATTGTGTGTGGGTGTCTGTTATTGGTCAGTTTAGAGAGGATGAGAGGTCGAGCTTGAAAACCCACAAGGATATTGGCACCACTCTTTTGCAGTTTTTTGTTTGGTGCCAAAATAGTGCTGACGTCGCCACGGTTGACGAGATCCAGTAATTCTTTGGGCCAGGTAGCGGGCGGTCGGGCTTGACATCTAGCAATCGAGTCTTTCAAAGGTGCAAGCACAGCCTCAGGGAGCGTCTCTAGCACTCTGCTATTAATACCTGCCGAGTGCACGGCTTCAACGATGGCGGTCGGGCTGCTTTTGGGCGTGAGTTTCTCAAACAGGCGTTTAAACATCAACGTCCTTGGGGTGATCATCGCCCATCTCGAGTCTTTCAGATGATCTTGCTCGGACTTCATAGTTTGAGAATGGTAAAGGTTGGCCAGTGTAAGAAAAGGGTGGTATTGACCAACAGACAAACACGTCTGTATCCAGTGAAAGATGTCAAAATCAACGCCTGATGGTTGGGTAAGAGGAACCTCAAGGTGGAGCTCTGTTCAAATTAGTATCGTGGTGGCTTCAATGTAGAGGACAAGCAAGCTAACCTGAGTCATAACGAGGTTCCAGTTCTTCCTGGATCCCCAGTTCATACATGGCAACGAAATCATGCCACCTCAGCCAGCGGGCTATCTGGCACATAATCACGCGCAATGGTGCCGTTCCCGGAGATGCGTACTCGGGAGTCATGATTTCGAGCTTTTGTTCCTCGAGAAGGAGATGAAGCGCAACGAATATGCTCCAAGCAGCATTTCCACGGTTCTCTGCACTGCGCTGTTGACCGGTTGGCAGGTAGCCATTGACGCCTACAGCTTTTTCGCCAAGCGGAGATGCTAGATAACCCTTGGCATACTGGATGTGCGTAGACATGAATTTGGTTTCTTTGAGACCCGAGTTGAAAGTACTCTCAGAGTCATCATTGGCGTCCTCATCAAGAGTCCAGCCCCAGCTATTCGTTTGTTGCCAGCTTGGGCATCCTAGTGCGTTGGGAGTCTCGTACAAATGAAGCGTATTCCAGTCTTCGAGGCTTTGGATTGACCCAAACGAGCCTGACTGAGGTCGCCGCTTACGTCTGGACGGCCGCGTCAAATATTCTTGTGAAGCATTTGATTTACCTAAGGCCAGATATATGGCAAGGAGTTGGATCACCAATGCAGACCATTCAGGGTCCGCAACCTCCAATTCCTCGCTCCTCAGCCATATCATGATATGCCACCAGCCGGGAAACATCTTTTCGGCATGAGACGCTGGCAGAATGCTCCGGCATGTATCCAGAACCTTGCGAACCTGTGGATTCCGAGGTTGGAGTTGAATCTGAATTTGATGGTGTCTGTCTTCGCCGTCGACCATGTCAACGACCCCCCTCGCTTTTGAATATTGAAGCCCTCCGACATTCCCATTCGCCACCTCAATGACTTCGGATTTGCGATGACGAACATCTCGGTCAACCACGCGCCCACGATAATGCAGGCTTCTAACATTCTCCAACGACATTGGCGGGAGGGAGATAGGAGTGATTTGGCTCCATGGAGCCTGGATGCTTAGCTCTCTGCGGCCCTCGTGCCCTTCGGACAGGATGAGGATAACCGAGATATCGCCATCAGTCACTTTGCAAGAGTCCACCACGTGGTGTGCTCTTCTAAGGGCACCGCAGGCCAGTCGCACAGGATCTTCAGACGAGGTCGAGCCCTTGCCAGGTTTTGGTGGAACGAGGAATCGCGGTCCTCGCTGTAGATCGATGGTGAGGAGCTGAAGTCTCTTGTCCAGAGAGTCCTGGATTCCAATGAGTAGCTCACCGCGCAATGGATCATCAACAGCGAATTGCGGTGCGGTCAAGATGAACACCTTGCAATGATGGCGAGCAGGCTGCCTCGAGAGGGAGTAGCGCACGTTAGAGTTGTCCAGAGGTATGGACTGAATCTTTGTGAACATCATTTCCTGCGAGAGACCGTCAAATACATGATCGTCCAGACCCATGCTGTGGAAACCCTCGAAATCACCGCCAGCTCGAAGCTCTTCCAATACGCCGTCGATTGGGGCCTCTAGCAGGCTGCCTAAGCTCGGGTGGATGGTCTGGTTATGGTTGTTGAAAGAACCGTAGCCACCACTGAGTCTAGCCCCCTGGCTACCGTAGGATTCGATTCGTTTGGAACCGCCATGCGCAGGGACCAACGGCTGCTCGGCGAAAACAGATCGCTCCTGAGAGGCGGAGAGATCCGCGCGGGCCAACATCGAACTCACTCGTCGAGATTGCCTTCGGTTGGCACCGGATTCTTTATCCAGGTCGAGAGAGGAGACCAAATCCAGCGGCTTCTCAACCTTGTCGAGCTTTTCAACTTTCTCGCTCTTTCTTGACCGCTTCCCTGGGAGCGGAGCACCAAAACTTTCTCGAAAGTTTGTCTGAACTGGTGTTGAGGCTCCACTGGCGAAATGTGGCTGCATAGAGCTGCGGCGACGCTCTGCCCTGCTCTTGTCCTTCTTAAGGCGACCAATAAAGGGGTCATCATTCTTGATGTACGTCACCCTCCATACGGCGTAAGTGCTTGCTTCCCGGTTGATGGTGACGGCAAGTATGAGTGGCTCAGAGTTCTTGGTGTTTGGCGCGCCGGGATGCTTGATCTCTTCAATGTGCAATATTTCTTCGGCGGGGTCCAAAAAGTACGGTGACTTTGGAGTGCCTTTCTTCCTTTTCTCTCTCGTGGCACCGTCCGGTCGGGTAACGACAAGTCCTAGCTCTTGCAACGGATCCAACAGAGATACCAAGCGCGGCCAATGGGAATCCGGTTGCTCTAGAGGTGCCTCCCACATATTTCCCAAGGTCGAGCCCAGCCTCATTGGCAGGGACTTGGGCTTGTTCAGGCTCTCGACGGAGAAGACGGTGTGTTGCGAGCTTCGGGGAGATGTAACGGTGATCTGCGAGGACACGAAGGAATTGGGCGGAACTTTCGGGAATTTGAGAGCAACTGGCGCAGTGCTGTCGCCTCGCTGTCTGCGCTGGATGATGACGCCCTGGGGTGCTGCGCAGGCGGCCTCGACCTCGAATGGCATGTGGACGACATGGCTCGTACCGGAGAGGAAGTAAACGTGGGCTTGGGTGCGTAGGAAGACGACCAGTGCTCTAGATAGACGACGAGATTCATTCGGTTTTTCTGCAGGCGTACTCTTGGCATCTTTCTTCTTGTCGTTGTCGGATGTGGGAAAGGAAGCCAGGAGGGCTTGGGTAACGGGCTCTTTTTCAAGGTCGAACTTGAACGATTTGCGGAAGACGCCCCCACGGCTCCAGACGACGCAGTCTTTGGTAACCAAAAGCTCATCCTCCACCTCAGTCGCATGATCGTACTCGTTTGGATCGGGGTCGGTCGAGATCTCCCAGGAATATTTCGATGGCGGGGCATCTTCGTGGGCTGTGTGATGGAGGCCGCTAGGCTGGTGCAGCCCCAAAGACTTGACTGACGCCATTGCGATCCCCCATGTGTGAGATAGAGAAAGAAATGTCTGGTCACAGCGCCTTGAGGAATATGGAACCAGGGAAATACAGGCTGGCCATAACAGCTTCGGGGCGCTGTTCTTGTTTGCGTCGTGATATTCGGCTGGCGGTCGTGATGGGTCGTATTTGGAGTCGCGTTTTTGGCCGCCAGGACGCGAATGAGAGCTCTCAGCGCCCAGCGGGCAGAGGTCCAGGTTCCGGCCACTAAATTTTGGGTTGGGGGTGGGGGAGGGGCATCTCACCCTACCAATGTGATTGGACCGCTGCCAATGGATAAGAGTGAAGGGACCAGCTTGCGCCGGACCCACCAGAAATGGGCTTCTGTTCCCTATGGCCCTGAGCCTCAGGCGCGAACTAAGGTGCGATGCGCTGGTCTAGCATCGCACAAGCTCCGACCAGCTCACCGGGTACGTACCGAGCGCGCCTCGTGACGTAGCGGACCAGCGCAGCACCCTCACCTTAAGCTACACCCGCCTTCATTAGGAGCTCACCGAACCCGGACCCAAGCTCGAGGTAGCTCTTTGCCCATCGCATCGGCCTCTCCGTCGAACCGACTTACTCCCTCCCAATTCCACCGAGGCCCCCGCCGTTTCCCCTCCCCACCGACCATGCCATTGCCCGCGCCGGCAGCACAATTGGCACAATGACGGACGCCGACTCCGATCGCGAGTCTATGGGGACTCGTGCGAAGAAGGGAAAGGAGCCCGAGATAGAGACTGACGGGAGCTCTGTCGTCCCAAACGATTCGGCCGTGAGCAAGCCGGAGAAAGGCACTGGGGAGGAGGGCACAGTGGATGATAGCGAGGAGGAGGAAGACGAGGACGAGGACGATGAAGATGATGACGACGAAGACGACGACGACGACGACGACGACGACGAAGATGAAGAGCCCAGGCTCAAGTACGCCCGCCTCACTCAGCACTTGGGACCCATCTACCGCAATGGCGATGCCACCAGCTCGTTCCTCGTCGCTGGAGACAAAATGGTATAGTCGCTCTCTATTGTTTCTCTAGACGGGGAAGACTAACAAAGTGAAGATAATCGGAACCCATAACGGCAACATTCACGTAATCCAGTTGCCCATGTTCCAATCTCTCCGAGTCTACCATGCCCATTCCGCCTCTATCACCAGCATCTCCATATCCCCGAATCCCCCCCCTCTGCCAACTGCGAGGTCGGAAGCAGTCCAGCGGCTCGCGGCAGAGGCTGCCGAGGAAGCTGCAAAGCAGCGTCCAGCCTCCCGCCACTCAGGTACCTCGCCAGCGGCCGCCTCACGAAGGCCTAAGGAGCCATCTCCGGTTCCAAATACGCCTTCGAATAATGTACACATAGCCACCTCGTCCATGGATGGCAATGTTTGCGTCTTCTCTCTCGTCGATACAAAGGACATTCAGTTGCGCAACTTTGCCCGTCCAGTGCAGGCTGTAGCCCTCTCCCCCGACTACAAGAATGATCGAACCTATATCTCTGGTGGCCTCGCCGGTCAGCTGATCGTGACAACTGGCGGACAACCCGGCCGGAGTACTTCGACAACAGTCGGGACAGCAGCTGCCACGGCGTCTGGTTGGCTTGGCAGTATGGGATTAGGAACGAATTCCGGCAAGGACACCATCCTGCATTCTGGCGAAGGCACCATCAACAACATTAAGTGGTCGTTATCTGGAAAGTACGTGGTATGGCTCAATGAGCACGGTGTGAAAATCATGCGTTCAAAGTTGCATCTCGAGAGCGGCGACTCCGATGATGCCTGGAAACGGATCGGACACATAGATCGCCCACAAACAGACGAATGGGAAACCATGGCCAGCGTCTGGAAAGGCCGAGTTGAGTGGATTGACGAGCAGGCTGTTGAGACGGACGATGGCGAGGCTGGGCGGACGGACTTTGCTGCAACACCAGCATCCGAGAGCTTGAGACAACAGGTAACCTCGAGCACCAAAAAAATCGAAAGGCTCCTAGTTGGCTGGGGTGGAACCATATGGATCATCCACGTTCACCCCGGCAGCGTTGGCACCGGCAAGCGAGCAGGAGAAAAGTCAATTGGACGCGCCGAGATAGCGAAACAGTAAGTTTCTTGGGCGAAGCAAGATTTCCATGGCCTGATACTAACATGTTATAGCCTTCGTATGGACTGCATCATTTCTGGAATTTCTTTATATACCCAAAACCTTCTCCTTGTATTAGCATATGTACTACCCGACGACGAGAAAGAAGACAGCGACGATGGCAATGACGAACAGAAGGCTAGCAAGGGCCACAAGTCAAAGATCTCAACGAGCAGCGAGCCTTCTGGCGGCATCAGGCGCCGTCAAAACCATCTCCCGCCAGAGCTAAGACTAATCGACCTCGATTCGCAAGCTGAAGTCGACAAAGATGGTCTCAGCGTAAGCAGATATGAGAGACTCTCATCGGGTGACTATCATCTCGGTGTACTGCCGGCCCAAAACGCCGCATCGGCCGTGGCTTCTTCCAAAGGCGCCTTGGAGGCCATTGCCGGGTTTGGATCCGAGATGTGGAATGCTGCCATCAATCCCAGAACGCTTTTCAGCTCGGGTGCAAGCATCAGAAGCAAGAACAGCGGGGATGATGTCTCTAGCATACAAACCCCGAGCACGGCTGGAGGTGTTCGCAAGCAAGGGACGCCCACAGTTCACCCGAATCTCATCAAGCCAGGAGTCAAGATTTTCGTTCACAGCCCGTTTGACTTTATCCTCGCAACAAAACGAGACCTTGGTGACCACCTGGGTTGGTTGCTGGAGCACCAGGAGTACCAAAAGGCCTGGGAGCTACTTGATGAGCATCCCGAGATCATGGTTGCACCCCCGGATAATTTGCACGAGCTCGTTCCTTCGACACCGGATAAGAAGCAGGGCAATCAGGACGATCTCTACGATGATGCCTCGTCGGTTATGGGGTCTACAGGTCTGGCAAGACACCCAAGTTCTTCGGCACAAAAAGAGAAGAGAAGGGTTGGCGAGTTGTGGATAAGGGAGCTCATCGAAGCCGGCAATTGGACTGAGGCCGGTGTTGTCTGCGGCAAAGTCCTTGGCTCTTCCGACAGATGGGAGAAATGGGTTTGGACATTTGCTGGCGCCGACAAGTTCGACGAAATCACTGACTACATCCCATCCGACCCCATGTATCCTCCCATTCCGGGTACCATCTATGAAGTCGTGTTGAACCACTACATCCAGGTAGACAAGTTGCGATTTAGAGAACTGCTAGACCGCTGGACAACCGACCTCTTCGACATCAAGACTGTCACCACTGCGCTGGAGAACCAACTGAGGTATCGCGATGTTCGCGAGGACAGTGTTGAAGGTGGGGTAAAGGGCCGCGACTGGAGAATCGTCATGGAATCGCTGGCGCGGTTACACGAGGCGAACGGTCGCTTCCGAGAATCACTCAAATCCTACATCAAACTTCAAGATGCAGACTCGGCATTCCGACTGATCCGCGATAATCATCTCGCCGAAGCAGTCGCCGATGACATACCTAGCTTCATTGGACTGCGGGTACCCGCCAATCATCGCGACTTTATGCGAGAGGCCGACTTTGAGGCTGCTACATCGGAAGCCATCACTCTGCTAGTCGACGAAGCGCAGCATGGTCTTGTCAAGCCTTCGGTTGTAGTCTCGCAACTCCAGGAGAAAGAGCTCAACCTGTATTTGTTCTTCTACCTGCGTGGCTTGTACAAAGGCGAGGGCATCGAAGAACATACTGTGGAGACTCGAGATAGGCTATTAATGGACAGCCAGTCCCAAGTTGACGAGTTTGCAGACTTGGCCGTTCGGCTGTTTGCCATGTACGACAGACCGTTGCTGATGAGCTTCTTGAAATCGTCGACTTCGTACACATTCGAAAAGGTGAGCGGAAGCTGCTCGAGGTCACGATGTAGTGTCGCTAACAACTGACTACAGGCGGTTCAAGAGTGCGAAAAGTACAAGTACGACGATGAGCTGGTCCACCTGTACTCCAAGACAGGGGAGATGAAGCGTGCACTGTACCTCATCATCGACCGACTGAAAAACGTCAAGAAGGCTATTGAGTTTGCAAAGCAACAAGACGATCCCGATTTGTGGGATGACTTGTTGAACTACAGTATGGACAAGCCGAGTTTTATTCGCGGTTTGCTAGAAGAAGTCGGCACAGCCATCAACCCGATTAAGCTCGTCCGGCGCATTCCCGAAGGACTTGAGATCGAGGGCCTGAGAGAAGGTTTAAAGCATATTATGAAAGAGCACGAGATTCAGTACAGCATCAGTTCAGGTGTTGCGCGTGTGCTCAGGAGCGAGGTCGCTGCCGCTCAGAACGACCTGCGAAGCGGCCAGCGGAAGGGCGTCAAGTTCGAAGTGGTCATTCAATCGAACGAGCACGTGGATATCAAGGTAAAAGATGTCGCCCATCCGCCAGTAAATGCGGAAGAGGTAGAGGAGAGTTTCTTGGAGGCGCCCAAAGCCAAAGTGGAGCAGCCAGGCCATACCCACCAGGCTCCTGAACCAGGTCATTGCGCTCAATGTACCGAACCATTTACGGAGTATGAGATGGAGACGTTGGTTGGTTTTGCATGTGGGCACGTGTTCCATCTGTCACATCTGCTGGAGCTGCTTTACCCTGGTAAGGGTCTCAATGCTGACTACGGGTTGGCCGCGAGTGAAGAGTCGATTCGCAGCGGGTACCGGGTCGGCTCCAAGGTTACACACGCGCGGTTGCTGAAGGATCGAATTAGGGACGGATGTCCTGTCTGTACTTATCATAGCACGGATGTACCGGCCTAGAAGACTTTGTAATATGAATTGGCGAGTTTAATGAAAACGGCAGCGAGGTCGTGTTTCTTCACCTTACAGTCACTTGCTTCTGTTCGTCTTGACCATGCCTTCTTCTCCGTATATTGTCTCGCCTTCTTGCCTTTCCTCAGTATGCCCACAGGGATACCTTCTGGGCGGTAGGTGACAGACTAGTGATAAATTGTTCTTGGCTTTTTTGTCATCTAAATTACTTGCATGCCAGATTTGATAGCTGACGTGAATCTGGAGATGAGACAGCGGACAGGGGTCGCCAATGAGATTGATTAATTGGTCCCCCGGGGCACGGACCGGCCGGCAGATCATTGAGTGTCCCCACGCCCACTCGCCCCTCAGCTCCGGCGCCGCGTTTGGACGACATGTCACTCCTTCCAACCTCGGCTGGAGGGGTCGCGGCAACCCTCCCATGCATTTCGCGTCACTTTCAAAAGGCCGACGACATGGGGTCTTGGGATACCTTCCAGAGCCGGGCTCGACGGAGGCAGAACTGTGAGTTTCCCGGTTGCCCACGCGCATTGCTCTTGGTGGCGTAATTCGTCTGCGATCTGCAGGGAGGGGGGCTGGGGGAGGATGTTGGATGAATGCATGGCGCCGGCACATAGAACAGGAAGCTGACAACTGTGCAAATGCAGGTGGGACATGAACAGGACCAGCTCGCCCCTCCTCCGCCTCCCGCCCGAGATTCGCAACAAAATCTATCGTATCCTCCTCTCATCCCGCCGGATCCACGTCTTGCATGACCCCAAGACGGGGTCCTTCCACTGCGTCACGCTCCGGCCCGCCGCGAACCCATGGGCCTATAAGAAGCACCACCTCCTCAGCAGGGGACTCACGCTGCTGGGGCCGGTGTGTCGGCAGTTGTACCACGAGACGGATTTGATTCCGTACCGCGAGTGTACGTGGTCCTGGCAGACGCCCGGGTTAATGGAGAGATATCTCCTCACGGAGAGGCGGCTGCCGGTTTTACAGCGACGGGCCGTCAGAGAGGTGTGCGTGAAGGGGATTGCGGGGTTCGGGAACTTTGGGAGGAGGCTGAGGGGGGTTCTTGGGGGGTTGGAGGTTGTCTGGTTTTGGGAAGGGGGGCAAGGAACCTGCGGTGGGGGCTGGGTTTGTGAGATTGTCGAGAGGGGGAGGGTTGAGGAGGGTGTCGGGAGGCCCAATTGAGGGTTTCCTGTCTATCCTGAAAAACGGGTAGGCGGGCTTCGGCTTCTGATGGGTGCTCTGTGGCGGAAAACAACAGAGTACGACGTTCTCTGCGGAAGCCTCCGGGGGTATATAGGGTCGCGTGTAACATAGACATAGATGCGGATACCAACCGAGACTGAACATGATATAACTTTAAAGCTGAAGATATCAGCGTAGCCGAGATTCAGGCTTGGTGCCTGCGTGAGAAAGGATGATATACCTGCCAGCTTCAAACGTTACCGGCGCTGTGCTTTGTGAGACATTCCATTTGAACTTGATATTACTAGAAGGTTAGCTACCAGTTCGACGTGTAGCCTGAAAATGAATATCATATCCGCAGCCCTTGTGCCGCATAATGACTGAGGGTATTGATTGTGGTTCGGTCCATGATTGGATGGACAAATGGGTTCAAGGGTTCGGCTTGGATTTTCCAGTATCCTCGACGGACGGACTGTGAAGCAACTGCCATATGTGTTGAGACAAAGCTGCAGTTGGCAAGATTCAAACATGTAGAATGAAGAATCTTTTATAATTGCTCCATCGATCCGATACGAGACCTCAAGGCACGAATTTGCCAATGTAACACAGGATGCCGTCGACCTACATCGATCTCCATCGATGGCGAAGCGTCACGACCACTCCCCCCCGAGAAACATAGGCGGTCGATAACAGACTATTTACTTAGTCATGCCTTGTTTTTTTATGAATATAATGGAAGCTTCTCGTGTTCTGTGGTCATATCTAGATGTTTTCGGGCATTGAGGACAATGTGCGCCGAAGTTTTCGGCCTCCGTGCCTCCCGGGACCCACCTCGGCCGAAGGCTGCTGAACGACCACCGGAGTTCTGCACACTTAGGGGGAAAGGATACGGGGGCGTGCAGTACACTTCTTCACTAACCGCCCTGGAAAGGTCGAACAATCTGGGACTTTCTGTCGTTCAAAGTTGCCTGGATAAAAAACAATGGCTCTGCGGCGCGCTTTTTTCACGCGCTGCTTTTGCGATGGGCACGGAAGACGCTGTCGGGACCTCAAATCGACTGTATCACAATACAATGAGGTTTGAAGATATAAAATCTTGATCTCGGTAAGAACAGAACGCGACCACGTCATCCGACGCATCCGCGCCTCATGTATCTCGCGTGTCAAAACACCATTGGATAGCTGGCAATTGATACCAGCAGGCTCGGCAATGCGATTTGATTGCCACTGTCCGCAAGAGAACAGAAGCTCGCACCCGGAGAGATCTTTTCACATCACGGTCACTTGGAGAGGCAGAGAGGAAGATATGTAGAGCATTCAAGACGGTTTCATTTGAGGTATCCTTGGTGGAAGCAAGAAGAAGCGAACCAGCCAAACCTATCTAAAACCCAAGTCCAATGCGTGTGTCTGATGTCATCGAAAACCTTGTGCAACTCGTTCCAATTCATGATGTCTGTGTAAGCCAGAGGCCGCAGTGTGAGGATGATTAAATGATCATCAAGAGAGCGGCGCCAGCGATGATGCCAGCCACGTCGAGGTCATTGCCATCGACCTTGTCCGCACCGGAAGTGACGGTGGGAGTCTCAGTGGTGCCAATGGCGGTGGTGAAGTCACCGTTGGTAGCAGCCGAAGAGATGGTGGTAGTGTCAACACCAATGAAGGTGGTAATGCCAGAGTGGGTAGTGACACCCTCTGAAGTGACATTCTGGGTGGTGGTGTCATAGACGACAGAGGTGATGGACTCGATAGCAGAAATGACAGAAGTGTAGGGAACGGTCTTGCAGATCTGCTGAGTGACAATCTCGCAAGTCTCAGAAGGGATAACTGAAAAACACAAAGATATTTGTGAGAAACTGGTGTTTTTCATGGGATGGGAATGATACTTACCGATGATGCCGTTGGCACCAGCATTCGCAGTGGGAGCAGCGATATTGCCACCGTCAGTGATGGTGACGAGCTCCAGGGAGGCGTCGGTGGCTAGATAAATGTCAGCTATTTCATCTATTGCGACTGATGATGAGAAACTTACTGGTGTCGACAACATGGACATAGTCGCCCTCGCCCTTGGCCATACCGTTGCAGAAAGCCACGGTGGCGACGGCAGTGCTCATGGTGATGAAGAACTTCATTTTGTAGCTGGTGCCAGTGAGACAGAGGAAGCTGGACAAGATGGAGATGGAGGCTTACTTGAGTTGTCAAGAGGTGGATGTTTGTTTTTTGAATGGATGAATGAAGGTTGGGTGTGCTGTAAAGCAAGAAGAGGAAGTGAGAGTGTTTGAGATATGGGTGGGAAAAGGGGGGAAAGGAGAAGAGGGAAGAGCCCTGTGGATGAGAGAGAGGTATTTATATGTGGTGGTGGGTGATTGGGACGAGTAGGGGTGAGGCCTCTCAAAAAGCACAGTACTAACCCCCTTTTGTCCGCCCAAAAGAGCGGGTGCAACAGAGAATACAATGTGTAGAGGAGATACGTACTGTGAACCTGAATTTTGTGATTGGCCGATTGGGGGTTTATTGTCAGGTTGAACAGCTTGAGGCGAGAGCACGCGGGTCTGAGGTGAGGAGAGTGGCTTCCCTTTTTTCAAAAGGGCGAGAGCAGGCTGGCGATGATATCGTCGGGGCGACGACGATAACGAGCTCATGTGACTTCTGCTTTGGCCATGATGTCCTGTGTGCAAAAGAGCCCGAAAACCAGGCGGGAGCAATGGCTCTTATAAGTTGAGGGGTGTGAATTTCCCTTCCGCGAAGAGCGAGAGCAATTCACATCATTATGATGTCTTTGTGTGATGATGAGACTATTTGAATACTCTTCATGGTTGGCAGTTGTGTGGAAGAGTGAGGAAGAGCGCGGACAACCCGTGCTCAGAGCATAAAACTCCTCAATAGTGTAGGTAACTCATAAGAGGAAAAACTGTCTACTGAACCATCCCGAAATAGTTGCCGGGCTGTGTTAGTGGGTGGGAGCACATATGGTAGATGGCCCAAGATACTGTTTGTAAAAGAGAGTTTAGAAGAGCAAAGCATCTCAGGTGCCATTTTATTTGAATGCCCTGTCTAAACCAACGAAGTCTTCTTCGGTATGGTGGCTTTGCAAACACCCGAAAACAACTGCCAGCTTTCTGCCTTCAGTCGCCGAAGATGCCCCATCCGACCAATATCACTACCAACATCGCGGCTGACTCGATTTGAACTAGCCAGCTTCGTTCTGCATGGAAAAGTTTCTCTGTTTCTCTACTCCCACATTCCCTATGTTACATACTCTACCCCTATTGATTCAAAGTCGAATGCTCGCTGACCACTAGCAGTGGCTTCCAATACCAAAATCAAAGACCAAAGATGATTGCCTCTCGAAATTCCCACCGGTAACCTAAAGAACAATTCTGGACAACTTGAGCCAGCGAGACAAATGTCGAAAAACATTGGAAAGCTCTCTTTGTTGACGCAAAGAGCTAGCAGAATGGCCTCGAAGGCGAACTCAGACTCGATACTCCCCAGCTTTTCCTCAATGCCCTAGTCGCAGTCAAAATTTCCTTCATTGACAGATCCATCAGCTTGACGGCGCAGACGAAGTTCACCAACTACGAAGCAGAACACCGGAAAATTGACCGAGATACATCACGGAAAATCGGTCGCTAGTGTGAGAAGCGGAGACAATTCTTTCTCGTCTGGGGCCGAGCAGACCCATAGCTCGGAATGTCGTCTTGACCTGCCTGTAAGGTTGGCTAGATGCGAAGACTATACCATCCGAGGGGCATGAGAGATGCACAGCGCTGAGCAGGAGATAGCCAAGGACGAAAGCCTCTGAACAGGAGCGGTGGCATGGAAGATGAGGCGCAAAGGCAGAGAGTCTTCACTTCAAGGGCAAATATTCGGATATTGATGGCGATGGATATGGCGTTGAGAACACACCGACAAGCAAATACACTTTGTCAAACATACCTAAACGATGAAGGAACCAATATCAATACAAGATTGAGGGAAGCAATGGTTCTCGTACGCCACTGAAGAAACATCTACTTGTTATCCACCATCAAGAAACCACTTTAGGGGTATCATTATCATCTATTCATTACCTACAATATTAGAACTAAAATCTCGACTGTGAAGACAGAATAACGAGTTCAGCCAAAAATCCCAGCAACAACAGCCATTACGCCAACGTAGACACCTGAAGCCAAGAGACCCTCCGTAGCGGCCACCTTTGCGGGTCGACCGGCACCGCTGCTAAACAGACCAGCTTGAACCACACCGGCAGCTACTCCAACAGCGACAAGAAAAACAACGGCCATCCGGCCAATGAAACCAGGAATAACAGCAAAAGTGAGAATGGGTAGCAAGAAAGCGGCGGCAAATGAGACTGCGACGGTGGGCAGAAAGCCAGTGAGAGCCGAGATGAGAACATCGCGAAGACCTTTAGCCCTGTTCTCTGCGACTGAGCCACTTGAGAGAATGTTTGCATTGCGCGGCTGCGGAGTCCGAAGGTCATCGGTTGAGTAGTCAGTGTCGCGCGAGGAGCTTGATGATGGACGCGCCAAGGACACAAGGTCATCTACAGGATCGAGGAAGCGGGTTTCGATCTCAGCAATTGGGTTGTGGTTGGCAAGGTACGCGCGGTAGAAGTCGACATCTTGGATATCAGGACTAGGGAGATGCTGGGTGTCTTTGAATGATGATAGAACGTGGTCTGTAATGTGTCAGAAGGAGATCGTTAACTGGCGATGAGGGGAACCGTACTGTATTGACTGATCTTGTAGCCAATCTTGCCCAGCACGTCTGTCTTGTGCCACTGAAGCTCGCCTGCCGTAAGGACGTCTTGCCTCCTTGAGGCGGGCAGGAAACAGTTCTGCATCCGTCGCGTCTGTGTGTCCGCGGTGTCGAGCCGATGCAGCTGCTCTTCCAATTCGGCAAGCTCATCTTGGAGGTGCAGCAGTAGGCGGTGATTGAGCGCCTCGAACCGTCGGTAGATCGGCTTGATGCTCGATCTATCTGAGTCATCGATGCATAACTTGGAGGCGATCAGTTCGTACCCAGTAAGTGGCAGCTTCTCCGCCCTTGGCAGATGCTTTGGGTAACCGTGATGCATGCCAGGAAGACGTGGCTGAAGGGCGCTTGGCGGAATATGCGGCAAATTCGCATTGCCCCGCGGCATCTCGGGCGTGCCGTAATTGCGATAGCCTCGTTGCTGTTGCGCCGCGGCCATTTGCATCTCAAACTTGTTGGGCATGGAGTTGGGCGAGTCACCGTAGGCGCTGTGGTCCGGGCTGCTGCTCCTGTCGGTCTCATGATCTGCTGGTATCTCTGAAAAGACATCACTTTGGAAGCTGCTCGAGGCTGTTGAGGTGATGCTTCTCGTCGACGGCGACTGATAGCTCGAGCCGTCTGGCATCTTCCAGTACGATGACTGATCGACGGATCGCTGGATGGCTTCCGGAGTCACACTTGGTGAATCTGGCTCAAGATAGTTTAATACACTTGAGAGTTGCTGTGTCTGTGGTGAGCGACTTTGTCGGCGCCCTTTGAAGTGAGTCTTGTCGTGGGCTCGCGACTTCTCACTGCCTCTTCGCCTTGGCCAGGACGCCTGCGTGATGGTTGAACCGCTACCGCTGGAGCTGCCAGACCCATGGGTCTTTTCCGTAGGAGCCGTAAAGCTGGTCGAGGACGACCCTGTGGGCGAAGTTGGGCCGTCGGCCGATTCTTCATCTTCGTTTGTTTCGGTTGGTACAACCGTCTCATCAGACGATGATTCTGGGTCGGCGGCGACGACTTCGTCGGGTGTAGTCTGCGTAGAGTCCATATCAGACGTAGGATACCGCGTTGGGGTAGTTGGATTAGGGGTGGGAACAGATGAGGTTCTCCGAACGGTTGCACTCCTGGGACGCGGTCGTGGGTTCCCAGTTGTTGGCGTGTCTTTCGGAGGCATGTGATGCTCCTTAGGCCCTGCGTTATCGCTGGTGGCATGGGCAAATGCTGTAGAGGTTGCCGGCGCCGGGACGGTGTCCATACCACGTACGAGTCCGTCGACCGAGTCCGAGGCTAGCCACCCTTGATCTACCATCGGGCTATCGTACATTGAGCCAGGTACGTCGTCCACCGACGGAGGGCGATATGCTGTCGACATGGCAGGCCGAGGATTGGCTGAATTATTGGAATAATAGGTGAGATTAAGTTCGAGGCGACTTTCCTCGTCTTAAGCTTAATGGCCCCGGACAAGGTTGGGTAGTCCTCGTATTGAGCGACAAGAGAGAACGTCGCTGATGTACAACAAGATTTGTCTCGAGTGAGCAAATCTAGGAGCTATTGCGAGTTGTACAGGAGGCAGGCCGGAAATTGGTACACATTACAAAAGTATCTGAACAAGTAATAGTAAGGGCAAACAAGGAGTCAGGGCCCTGGAAGAGATGTAGATGTAGAAAAGGTTTCAAACGCCAACCGGGGAACTTCACTTGGAAGGGACGGATCGGGCTGGGGGTTCCCGAAGCGATCGAATTTGGGGGAGCGACTTTAGGATGGTGGTGGCAGCATGGCGAGGAGGATCCCAGTGTGTGGCGTGGCAGCGATGGGCATCTGAACCATCATTTCCCAAGCGGCAGAAAAGGGAGCGACATGGTTTGATGGCATTCATCTAAAAGAGGGGGGGACTAGGGGAATATCTAGGCCTAAAAGCAGGGAGAGAAAAGCAAGGAATACGGCGCCGTGTGATCGGGTCGAGAGTGTGTCAGCTCTCGACATAATTGTTTCAGATGACCACGAAGACTGGACCGGCATGATGGGGGTGTGACGGACGGGCTACGAGGGGCTGAGCTGAAGGTGTGGTGTCTTTCAGTGCGGTGTGGGAGGGGTTGGATGGACGGATGGACGGCCGACAGGGAGCTCAAGGTAGGGACTCATGGAGCGGCGAGCGGTAGCGCTGTGTCGTGATGTTTGACCGAGCTTTGCGTCTTGAGTCCCTCTGATGGCCGAGTTGAGATGGGTGAGAGAGGAACACAACACGGACGAAAGAGGTATTTGAGGACGAAGTATGGCGGGGGGTCCCAGCCAAACGAGCCTATACTACATACTGGTAGTACTGCTTTTGTACTAATGTGTATTAGTAGACTCGCGGGACGTTTCCCCCATCGGCACATGCATGTTAGCGGCATGCCCATTCAATTCCCATTCCCTGCGCTGCGTGGCACTCCACTGATTTCCAGCGCATGCGCCGGATCCCTCGCCGCTGGAAACGCGCCATCACTTACATAAGCGTCCTTTCCAGCTGGGCCCTGGATCCTGGTCCTGGGCGGAATGTGGTCCGGAACCTTGAGCGGCCCGAAAAGACAAGCAGCACTGAATTTAATGTGACGGGAGCTCTTTGAGGCTATCGCGAACTCAAGTTCGAGCTCAAGCTTAATTGCATGACGCCCCTTTCGCCTATCACTGCGACGACATCTTGATGAACGGGACCGAGCGACGCCCAGTCAAATTCGAAAACACACCAATGACCGCATAACTGCAACCTCCGACCATTCAACAGCTCCTCTCACCCCGATCGCGACCCTCCAATCATACGCCTCCGTGGTTCCGTAGCCACTGGCCGACGAACACATAGTTCGAATAAATTGAGGGTGTACGAGGTACATGCTGGGCGATCATTCGCTGAATCAAGTTTCTCGCTTCCTGGCTTCTGCGAACCGCCAATCCTGCGAGAACGACGAATCTGTCACCCCACGATTTAGCTCTGCTTGCAACTGCCCGAGACCCCCTCGCCTTGGTGTCATACAACTACTTCTTGTACCCAGAAAAAAGCTCACCCTTGCCCTGTCGATTGGCCTGTCAGAATGACGCGCATTCCGACCCGCGAGCTGGCCCGCTACCTGTTCAAGGGCCAGCTCTCCCGTCAGGGTTGTTTGGCCTCGGCGCGAAGGCCCTACAGCCGCGTGCCGGCCCGTTCCGTGCCAATTTGGGCACTGGCTTCACGACTGGGAGAGTCAAGGGCGACATATGCGACAACGGTCGCATCACTGGAAGAGCCGGCGCCGCCAGTCCCGCTTAGGAAGAAGCTCAAGGAGGAGAAAAAGCAACTTAAGAAAGAAGCGAGGAACCAGAAGTCCAAGGGGAGCAACCAGACTGTTGAGGGCTGGGAGTTGACTGTTGGTATTGAGATCCATGCGCAGCTCAACACGGAGCGGAAGCTCTTTTCGCCAGCAGCAACTTCGTTCAATGACGACCCGAACTCTCACGTGGCGCTGTTTGATGTCGCTATGCCGGGCAGCCAACCGAAATTCCAAAAGGAGACTTTGATACCGGCTCTGCGCGCGGCTTGTGCCTTGAACTGCGATATTCAGCATGTCAGCCGGTTCGATAGGAAGCACTATTTCTGGTGGGACCAGCCATCGGGGTACCAGATCACTCAGTATTATGAGCCTTTTGCCCGCAATGGCCAGATTGAACTCACTGCTCGGGATGGTATTGCCTCGGAAGACGGGGAGAGCGTCATCATCGGAATTCAGCAGATACAGATGGAGCAGGATACCGCCAAAACCCTGGCACAGCCCAACAACATCCATTGGCTTGATTTCAACCGTGTCGGTGTACCCCTGATTGAGATCATCACCAAGCCTGAGCTGCACCACCCGCGTACTGCCGCCGTCTTCGTCCGCAAAATTCAAGTTCTGCTTAACGCTGTTGATGCATGCGTCTCGGGAATGGAGACGGGCGGCCTACGTGCAGATGTCAACGTCTCCGTACGAAGGACTGGCGACCCGAACACTCCGCTCGGAACTCGGACAGAGATCAAGAACCTGAGCACGATCAAGGCAGTTGAAGACGCCATCATTGCCGAGCGTGATCGACAAATCAAGGCGCTAGAGGCCGGCGAAACAATTGCCAGCGAAACCAGGGGCTGGACACTGGGCTCCAAGCATACCCGCCGATTGCGAGGAAAGGAGGGGGAGGTTGACTACCGTTACATGCCCGATCCCGACCTTGGCCCCCTGGTGATTGGGGAGGACCTGGTCGCGCACATTAGAAAGTCTGTCCGGGAATTGCCAGACACCGAGTTGACCGAGTTGATTCAAGATTATGGCCTGACGGCCAAGGACGCGGTCTCGCTCATGTCCCTCGACAACGGTGGCAGGCTCGAATACTTTTACAAAGTCGTCGATGATCTTGGGGCGCAACTTGCCAAGCCAGATCTCAAGCACGATCTGCTCACATACGCGCCACTTGCTGGTAACTGGATTCTCCATGAGCTTGGTCGCTTGACAACTGACAAGGCGGACCCGGAGTCTGCCCAACGGACTTTGGAAATCACGCCGGATGGCCAATGCGAAGCTGTGCCAGCCGCTGCCCTGTCGGAAATCCTCTACCATCTGCAAAACAGGGACATCACAGGGAAGGTTGCCAAGGAGCTCCTGGTGGCCAAATACCTTGGTAACCTTGATGAGTTTGCCTCCATTACCGATGCTATCAACATGCACAACCTGTGGTTCCAGGAGATGTCAGATGCCGAGTACCGGGAGCTGGCAGAGAGTGCCATCAATGGCGAGGACAAGGTTCTGAAGGAGTTCAGGGAGAAGAAGAATTATCCGCAGGGCAAGCTGATGTTCCTCGTCGGCAAGATGATGCGGATTGGCGAGACGGAAAGAATCAACCCGTCCGCCGCTGAACAGGCCATGCGGCAGCTCATCAAGGAGAGCACGGGCGCTCACCAGGATTAGAATATGCTGATATGTAGCCTACTGGGGAATGTATACGTGCATCTCGGCACGTTGTAATAAATATACAGTGTATTATAACGCCATCCAACTCGATAATACGAGCGTAGGGCTTGCAGCCTCCTGTTGGCTGGGCTACTTGGTGTTCGATTCCGGCCGAGAATCGAATTTGCTCGGCATAAACCCAAAGTTGATGTTGTCCCGTTCCCTCAAGAACCTCTCGATCCGTTCTTCCCGGCCTTTGCCAGCCGTGGCGGCGCCCTGCTGCCTCAAGGCGTCACTGACGCTCGCCTCGTGTGCATACTTCTTCTCCAAGATGTACGCCGAGTTGTTGTCCACCCTCGACGTCTGCGCCACAGTCCCGACCGCCAGCGCCGCGAGAACAAGGGCTGCGAAAGTCATATTTGACATGTACAACGGCTTCTGCTTCTCGCCGTTATTCTGGCGGTCGCGCCACTTTTCCCAGTCCTCCCAAGTTGCATTCATAGCGGGGTTTCCTGGGCCATGCCGCCACGCCTTGTCGGCTTGCCGGTATATCTCGTTGATGTCGCGAGTGTCTTCGACGCCACTGCCCGGCATATGCCATCCGACGCCCCACGAGTCGTAGGCGCGGCGCTTGTCCGGGCTGCTCAGGATGTCGTTCGCCAAAACAACCAGGCGGTATCGCTCGAGGCGGGTTTGTGAGGGGAGGGTATCGAGGGCCGAGGCATGGTGTTTGTCGGGGTGGTACTGTTTCACCAGCTCGGCGAAGCGGACCTTGGTGTAAGGTGCTGCCTTGTCTATGGCGAAGACATCGTAGGGTGTTGGGTTTTTGCAGGTCGGCCAGGCGGGGCAGGAATTGGTTGAATTTCCTACCTGAGAGGACCGGCGTCCATTTTGGGGGCTGCTGTTGACAGTCGCGTATGATCGGGAGGTGCTGCGTTGTGGTTGGTGAAGGTCGACGGACGAGCGTCGTCTGAGTGGTGACGTTATGGATGGGTGGTGTGCGGGGACGGCGAGGAGACTTAGAACGGTGTTGCTGGAACGGATGGCGAGGGCCGACGGTGTCTTTATAACCATAATGAATGGCGCTTGTCTTTTGTATAGGGAAAACCTGCTTCATCTACTTCTTCTCAAGGGGGTTGAGGAGAGAGCTCAAGGGCGGGCATCTTTTTTGAGGGTCAACCTCGTGATTTGTGCAAGGTGCTCGGCGATGTTGGGGAGAGAGTTTGAGGCCGATGGTTCGACTCTTCGTCCAATTGACTGACGCATCCATGTTCAGTGCTCAGGATGAGCCCCCTCCGATCCGATAGCTCCGCTGCAGGAAGCGATTAGACGGGGTCTTGCGGAGGGATCAGGCCAATCGGCTGATGCTCTTTGACAGGGATCAGCTCGGTGTAGAACGAATGGGGGAATGCCTGAAGCTCTCGGTGAGCGGGCTATGGCAAATGTCACCCCATGCTCCAAGACCTACCCTGAAATGTCATTCTCCAAAGCTCTTTCTGTGCATTCTGTCTCAAAGTGTTCTACAGGGTTAATACACGCTTCTGGCCAACATCTAATGAAAAATATGACAACAAACACCAAGGAAAGCACGAGCCCTCCTTCGGGAGGTACAGCGTGCAATCCTCAGCCCACCGGAGCTTCACCTTGCGAGGTCACGTGGCCCCACTGCGGCAGACGCTAGGCAAGGGGTCCCGCCCCGAAGGCACAGTTGCAGCGCACTGGACGTCGATTCACCCACCACAAACTTGCTTCTTCGACTCTCCTCCCACACAACCACACCTCTCACGCAACCGAACCATCCCACAACTCTCGCGCTACACCTCGTGGACGAAACACATCTAGGCTGTTTCAGTATCCCGAGTCAACACACGACGATCAAAGAATTTCCGAATTCGCGCAATCACCACCATCCACATCTCTCTCAATACCTGCACCGCAACTCCTAGAGTCCGGTCGATACCAACCACCTCCGGACACGGAACCAACGACGAACGCGACTCTTGCTCCTCCCGTGATACCTCGCGAATAACGTACCTCGAGCGACACTGTTTTTGTCGCCAAAATCACTCCTGCTTCCTAATTCCCGCCGAGTACGACTCGCCCCTCGATTCACCGCGAAGTGGGGAAAGCAAAGCCCTCTCGCGCAACCACCGTTCACGGCCGCATCTCACCTCTTCTCCTGCCATTAGGCACATATATTAAAACCAGACATTCAAATGGCGGAAGCACTTGCAGACAAGCTTAAGGCGACGAACTTGAGGTTCGCCCACCTCCTCCTAGTGCCCGTAGTCGAGGCGTAGACTGACTTTTGCAGCGATGGCGCCGCATCAGAAGATTGGAAGAAGAACTTGAAGCTGCCTGCTAGAGACAACAGACATCAAACCGAGGTATGTATCGGCGTGGCCTGCCCTGTGAATCATCTTCTCACGGTGTGATTTCCAGGATGTCACGAACACGAAGGGTCTGGAGTTTGAAAACTTCCAATTGAAGAGGGACTTGTTGATGGGCATCTTCGAGGCTGGATTTGAGAAGCCGTCGCCCATCCAAGAAGAGGCCATCCCCGTTGCGCTAACCGGCCGAGATATCCTTGCCCGTGCCAAAAACGGCACTGGCAAGACTGCTGCCTTTGTCATCCCCGTCCTCGAGAAGATCAACCCCAAGGTCTCCAAGATCCAAGCCCTCATCCTCGTCCCCACTCGCGAGCTCGCCATGCAAACATCACAAGTTTGCAAAACCCTCGGCAAGCACCTCGGAATCAACGTCATGGTCACCACGGGAGGCACTGGTCTCCGCGACGACATCATCCGCCTCCAGGACCCCGTCCATATCGTGGTCGGTACTCCGGGCAGAATCCTCGATCTCGCGGGCAAGAATGTTGCCGACCTGAGCGAATGCCCCATGTTCATCATGGACGAGGCTGACAAGCTTCTGTCTATCGAATTCACGCCCGTCATCGAACAACTCCTCCAGTTCCACCCCAAGGACAGACAGGTCATGCTGTTTTCGGCCACATTCCCTTTGTCCGTCAAGGACTTCTCCGACAAGAACATGGTCAGCCCGTATGAGATCAACCTCATGGATGAGCTTACTCTCCGCGGTATCACTCAGTACTACGCCTTCGTCGAGGAGAAGCAGAAGGTTCACTGCCTGAACACCCTCTTCTCCAAACTACAAATCAACCAATCCATCATCTTCTGCAACTCGACCAACCGAGTCGAGTTGTTGGCCAAGAAGATCACCGAGCTGGGCTACTCATGCTTCTACAGTCACGCCAAGATGGCCCAGCAAGCGAGAAATCGCGTCTTCCACGACTTCCGCAACGGCGTGTGCAGAAACCTTGTCTGCTCTGACCTCCTGACCCGTGGTATCGACATCCAGGCGGTCAATGTCGTCATCAACTTTGATTTCCCCAAGAACGCAGAGACCTACCTCCATCGCATCGGTCGTTCCGGTCGTTACGGCCACTTGGGTCTGGCCATCAACCTGATCAACTGGGATGACAGGTTCAATCTCTACAACATCGAGAAGGACCTCGGTACCGAGATCCAGCCTATCCCTGCAAGCATTGACAAGTCTCTCTACGTCTATGACAACCCCGAGTCCATCCCGAGACCCATTTCCAACTTCAGGACCGGTCAGCCTGGCCAGGGTCAGGCTCAACCCCAGGCTCAGCTGCAGGGACAGCAGCCGCAGCTTTTGCAGGGAGGCCAGCCTGTTCCAGGCAACTGGCAGACTCAGAACCCCCAGCAAGGCGGCCAACAGAACGGCTACCAGGGCGGCGGCAGAGGTCGTGGACGCGGCCGTGGTGGTTATCGCGGCCAAAACCGTGGCGGCTACGGTGGCCGTGGACGTGGCCAAGGCCAGGGCCAGGGCCATGTTCAGCAGCCTCAAGGACAGCTGTCCTAGGTGCTACCGCTCATCTCTTCCTTGTAAAAAGGCGTTAGGGAGTATACATCGCGACGGAACACGCGACTACGTTTACCATTTGGATTGTACATAGTTTCTTTTTTCTCTCTTTCTGTTTTTTGGAGGCGGCAAGGCACGATCAGACTGGGTCGGGCATCTCATCCATGCACACACACCACACGACCTTCCGGGTTCTCTCACCACT
The DNA here is from genome assembly GCF_051148585.1 of Colletotrichum jinshuiense. NCBI lineage: Eukaryota > Fungi > Ascomycota > Sordariomycetes > Glomerellales > Glomerellaceae > Colletotrichum > Colletotrichum jinshuiense. Next base: position 3,441,503 of record NC_139313.1, read on the forward strand.
CACGATCACGAAACACAAAAACACTCGATCAGATCCACGGCTCGTCGCCAAGCAAAAAGTTTCCGTCACATATTCGCAAACTTCGACCTGTACCATACCCCATCGGATTTTACTGGTCTTTTGTTTGGCTTCTTTTCCTTTTCCTTTCGACCTTCTGACGACAGCATTTTTCAGCCGAGTTGAAAAATTGCGTGCTGTCCGGAGACGACAGACCGAGCTCGACGACGGGCTACATCATGGAAAACACAACATCATCAATCGCAGGGCGTGGCGTCTGGTTATGAACGAGGCACTGCTACTTGCTGACGTGGACAACCCCGATCCCATCTTTTTATGTCACGTTGCTTCTTATTAACGACGGCGTTTGGGCTTGACAAGCGGCTGAGCGGTATCAGTCCGGGACGGCGTTCGCATGGGAGACGGCCACATTTGATTTTCGGTGGACAAAAGGGGAGTTGGCCCTCTCGGTCGAGGGCGGCATGAATACGGGCGAGGGCGGCTCCGTAGCTCATCGCTGGTTTGAGCGCCGTGGTGTGTTTTGAGTATTAATCAATCAATCGCGGAGACGACTGATGTTGGGATATGACACGGGGGGCGGCGGGGTGGCTGGCATCCAACGGCGTCTGTCGGGGCATGGTTCCACTCATCATGCATTTTCTTTGGCAGGGGGAAGACTTGGTTGGAGGCCCTCCGTCCGGGATAGGAGGACGAGCGCTTGTCGGTCGACAACCCAAGATATTGTTTCTTGGTGCCGAATCCAAGCGGAGGTTTCGACATGATCCGTTACGCATTCTACGCCTATGCCCTGCTTCTCTCGATAGAGCAGGCTCGACGAACGACCGCAGAAATACCCGAGTATCATTATTCTTGCCTGGTTTTCTTGGACCGGCCGTTAACCTTATTGCCGACTTTGTTGCCTGCCAAGGTGACTTTGGTCGAGCAATTTTGGTTCAGTTGGTATCACTGGAACGCAGGCGGCTTTTGGTGCTCACATCACCCAGAAAATAACGCAAAAAAACCATTTTGAGAGAGAATCGCTGGATAAACTGGATGGCTTTCGGACTGATTCGGTCTATTGATGGACGCGCTCTTACCTTGAGGCGTGTCTTAGATTGGAACCGGTGGGCTAGATAGTTGATCTGAGCTTTTGGTGTGATAATCGAATCACAATTCTCTCTTGCATTCTTGTTCATGGCCTTTGTGTTTGTGACTGACCGTTGGCGCCTACCCCAACCCAGTGCCAGTCCTTGACTGATCTCCATTTAGGGACGATCGGGCCGGCTGCTTAATTTTTGCGCATTGGTGGCGCAACCCATGCCAGCTGTCGGTGCCACCGTTGATACTTGGGTCCCTGGCAAAATTGGAGCGGGTTGATGCCTCGACTGGCCAGCCACTGGTGTCTGGGAATATCTCATGACCCAGCTTCCTGTTTGCGGGCGTTTCGATGCATTACGTTATGTCAGGAAGCCTTAGTGTAGAAACACATATGCAGGTAGGTGTGCAGCTGCTATGATGAAACCTCGATTGGACAAGTCAAAATTACCAGCCAGAAGGCGGTACGGCGAGGAAGTGGAAAAAGACGTTGGAAATCATGCTAGCGGGAATTCCTCACTATTGATTATATATCTATATGCCCAATACAGAAGCCCAATACAGAAGAGCATATGTAGCCATCACTCACCTGCGCATGGCGCAGTTGCGCGCCCCCGCCTCGGCGGCTTGCACCGCCTCATTCCCTTGGCAGCGTCCGCATTTCGCCCTGCTATTCTCTCCATCATACTGGAAGAGGCTTCAGCACCCAGACAACGGCGCCGTCGGACATGTGTTATTTCTTTTTCGGACTTCCTGTTCATAATATCTTCGTTTGTCTTACCGATCGCGCGACCTTTCGCAACTATCCTCGCGTTTAAAGCGGTCAAAGATATTATCATTTCCCTTCATGGAACCATTTCGATATGAGCCTCTCAATCTCGACAGACCTGCCATCCGGCTCCTTCGTCTTGTTCAAGGGGAAGGCAATCGCATCATATGCGATGTATTCCAAGCGTACTTGGATGACTCCGATGGGATCCTGCCCTACGAAGCTTTATCGTACACATGGGGCATCCCCGACTTGAGCTTCCACATTGAGTTGAACGGCAAGAGGCTCGGAATTACCAACAACCTGTATACGGCACTTCGTCAGCTCCGGTCCGATGACCAGGACCGGATACTGTGGGTGGACGCAGTCTGTATTGACCAGAGCAACCCAAAGGAGAGGGGTCATCAAGTGCAGCAGATGGGCTACATATACCGGCAAGCCGAGCGGGTTCTTTTTTGGCTGGGACAGGCGACCTATTCCACCAACGTCTTTCTCGACTCGCTGCAGATGTTCCATGAGGAAAGCGCCAGGCGCGCGTCCAACAGATGGAAAATTGACGACCCACGCTGGAAAGACGTCTGGGAAGACGTTCAAAGGGCCTTGCGACAGCATCATTCCAATTTCGATGAAAGGCAACGCGAGGGTTTCTGGACCCTGTTGAACAGGGAGTGGTTCAACAGGGTTTGGATTCTGCAAGAGGTGGAGAATGCGCAAGCTGCGTCGGTCTGCTGCGGTACAAGGTCTTCATCGGCTCGCCTCTTTGCCCTCGTACCACGTCTTCTGGGATTTGTAGATGGCAGAGGCTATGACAAGTATATGGAGCACCACGGAGCCGTTTTGGAAATGATGCCAGGTCCGGCACGGAAAGAGTTTTGGTTGACTTACAGAAAAGACCTCTATTTTTTGCTTCGGCAATTCGGTTCGAGCCATGCAACGGAATCACGGGATATCGTATACGCCTTGCGCGGAATGTCGATAGATGCCAATGACCCCGCCATTCTTACACCAGACTACGAAGCCCCTATTGACAAGTTGAAGCAGCAGCTGCTTCGGTTTCTGCACTTTGACGGCCTCGACGCAGAGGCTCTTGCGCTGGACTCGGTGTCGACTGTAGTCAGAAGATTGAAGGAGCTAAACAGAAGAGCTGTCTTTAGGTGCATAGAAATGGGCAAGATGGAAGATCTTGCTGTTCTGCTGGGACGCGAAGAAATCCGCGTCGACAACGAGCTCGTGGCATCGAAGCTATTCAAAGGGGAGACTGGGAAACGCATGCTGTGCTACTTACTTGAAACGGGAGGGAAGAACGTAATCGTCAGGAGAACAGCAGTCAGCGAGGTTGCCAGGCGTTTTGACGCCAGCACCATGGAGGTCCTTCTGCGATATAGGGGAAGCGAGATCGACATCAAATCGGCAATTATACATGCCGCCCACGGAACAGGTACCCTGGAATCTATAATCAAGCTTCGACGAGATGATGTCGTTAGATTGGCGGATTCTGTCATCCTCGATCTGGTGCGGACCGCTTCCTACCCGAAAACCTCTGATGCATCGGCATATGGCATTGAGACATCTGGCGGTGCGCTTGTAAGTTTTATGTCACAGCTCCTATGCCACGGCATCCTGTTCAGCGTCAAAAAGTGCGACGCGGCGGGGCTTCAAAGACACAAGAGGTGCCTCTTGGGCTACGCTGCCGCAGCTGGTAACGAATTTGTCGTAGATGAGCTGCTCAGAAGAGGCGCTGTCGGAAAGCCGGATAGTTTAGGCCAGACACCGCTCTGCTGGGCTGCCAGATCAGGGCACACCAGCGTGGTCAAGATACTGCTCAGATGGGGTGCAAACCCAGAATGGGTCACCTCTGCAGGCCAAACAGCACTTAAGCTTGCCGAGGCAAACGGACACTATTCGACAGCAGGGGTTATATCCCAAGAATTGATGGCACGGTCGTCATATCGAAAGACTAGGCTAGTGGAGGTTAATATTGATCCTTTTGCAAACGGACATCCTTCGACATCAATGGTGTCATCCCAGGAATTGATGTTTCGGTCAGCACATCAAAAAGCCAAGTCAGTGAATATCAGCATCAATCATTCTAGAATTATAATAAACTAGGGCGGTAGCGTGCGTATGCTGCATTATTTGTGACTGATGGGCCGAGACAGAGCCTCAGTGGTAGAAGATGGACCGGAGGGACATGGCGAAGATATAGACACCTTCGAAAGTAGCCGAGCCAGCTAATAAGCTAATAGCCCTTTTTATGATGAGATCCATCTCCTATTTCAAGACTTCCATGTGGAACATTGGGGATTTGTTTTCTCGTTGATCAATTTCGTTGTGAAATGGCTGCCGAGTTAATACTCTATTGGAATCAAACTGGTAGCAGCCGCACAGTAATACCGGAAGGCAAGTTTCCAGGCCAAAAAAAAAAAAAAAAAAACATATGAGATGCAGCCTGTTAGGACACCTCGCGGGGTCTCAAGCTTAAGAGACTCAACTAAGGAGGTCAACTAAGGTTGTCCACCAGGACTGATCAGCCAACTCCATCTCAATGCGCTCACCGCTCTCAACTTCAGCAAATCGAGCCTATTATTCCCTTGTATGGATTTTCCCCTCGAATTTGATCCAACAAATCATTCTGAAATGCAAAACCTGGGCTTTGAACTTCCTGCATAGTCAATTCTCATCACATCCCGATCAGGAAGCCTCACCAACCACTACTCGTGGCTTCCACTTCGGGACGTCTCAACTGACACACCTTCAACTCGTATCCACTCAGGGCCAGCCTCTACCAAAAGATTGTTTTCTGAATATCGACAAATCCTTGCCCAATCTGCCTTCAGTCTCTCGCGGTGTGAGAACTTGCCAATCGAAGAAAAATACATATACTTCTTCGCGAATCCGTTGCTCGTCCACTTTGCGCTTGCGATTCGGACCGTCACACTCTCGAACTTGATCTTCACAGCTTCGATATTGTTCATCCCGAGTTTTCTCTCTCTAATCAATTCAAGACCATTCAGTGCCCAGTTTTGATCAAGGAAGAGTCTCACTTTCCTTAAGAAGGAAGTACAGCGGCGCCCACGCCCTCCTTCCTACGAATCTTGCCCTCGACGTAGCTCCTTCATTTCAAGCAACTCTCTCAATTCATTGAAACATCACACCTCATACTCTGCATCTCACATTACTAAATATCCCCAACCTTCCTCGAGTTCTCTTCCAACTTCTCAGACCTCACTCTGCACCAAGCAACACGCAATGTCTCTTTCGCTTCTCATCAAAACTGGCGGTTCGCAGATAGCTTCACGACAAGTCATTGAGAGCCCTTTCCATAGCAGCTCTCAGAATCGCAAGATTAGTACAGCTGTAGTAGCTGTATCGGCGGAGAAGGCGACATCTGTCCCTGAGACAGATTCCTCGGCTCAAGGCAAGAGCTTCGATACTTTCCATCCATTTTTACGGCTACCAGCAGAGATCAAGGCAATGATACTGGAAGAAGCGATTGAATATGACCCGGCCATAGTCTATGGTCATTGTGAACTGGATAAAAAAAACCACGAGCTTATCAAGATTCTTCACGGCACAGAGGGCAAGGATTCTAAAGTCAAGTACATCCGACAACTCGTCGACGTACTGCCCGAGTTCCAGACCTTTGTCGAGGCTAAATTCGGAAAGCCTTTCAGTGCCATTAAACGCTGGCCATCCCTTGCTGTTCGTCTGGACAAGGATCTCATGGTATTCATCTTCAAGAGGCGGAAGAATTGCTATTTTGATTGGTACTCCAAGAAGCAACGCCTCATCAACCACAGCCAACTCGCCCCCGGAATTCGCAACGTCGGTATCCGATTCAATGCCGACTGCTCTGGGATGGAGTGCATCTGCAGCTATACAGATCCTCTACACAATGTCCTCTGCCCTCTCGAGCTGTCTATGTTCTGTGAGAGCTTGTCCCACCTTCAGAACCTCTTTGTCCTCGTCAAGTTAGATGTTGGCCACATGCTCAAAGGCCCTCTCAAAACCAAGGTCGGGGTCAAATCCTTCATTGAACGAAGACTAAGTATGTTTCGACTTTCGCTCATATTATGCTGTCTATCTCTTGGCTTTCGGTTGACTTACTGACATGATCGTACTAGAGGAAGCCAAATGCAATTCAAACCGAGCTATCTTCGAGGACAAAGAAAGAACTTGGGTCGAAGTCAAGTTCACCGATGTCAGTGGAATTTTGGAATGTTCTGTTCGCCACCTCTTCCGCCTGCTCGAGCGCGCTTTCAGATTTTACCGTCAACGTGGCTCCACCAATGCCAACGGCTTCAGCCGCCAGGACGTCCGCTTTCGCGTGCTTGTTTCCTCAAAGTATAAGAAGTAGAAGGCAGGAATTCGAGTCATTTTTGGACTTCAAAAATACCCTTGTTGCTGGAAAGTTGGCCTCGCAGCCGTTGGCAAGTTTGGCACAGGACTGGAGATAGTCCTGGCTGAATGGCTCTGCGAAAGGGACGAGTTCTTAATGAGCGCAGATGGTTACGAATGTGGAAGCCTGGAAATAGAGAGTGATAAAAGTCCTTTTTCGAAAGGACATTCGTCCCAATACATGAGGTTCCATGGATCGCAACATTTGAGTCTTACATGCAGTTAGATCACCTGGAAAGCTGTGATGTTGGCGCCATCGCTCGTTTTTACGTGGCATTATATTGATGTGCGCGATGCCGTATGTGTGGCATTGCTGAATATCGGTCCGCAACGTTTAAGGATGAATCAAGTCGTAGCGTTTCTTTGTGCTGCAGTAGCGTTCTCACGAGGAATGTGTCACCCTTGTAAACGATAACGATGCCGTGTTGGAGCAATTCAATTCGCCGAGTTGAAGTGGATCATCGGTTTTCGGATGTGGCCCGCACGCTCGGCTCGGCTTCCGATCGGCGGGCCTAAAATGTGCCTTATCACGAGCAAATTGACTGAAAGAAAGATTCGGAGCTGACTTGTGCTTTTCAACGCCCAGGGTATGCCGCTTGTCTTGTCTTAGGGCGGCATCGGAGCTATTCGCTAAAAAGTGACGGGGGTTGACTAAGAGGAACGGCGATACCGTCCGATGCCAATGCAATAAGTCATCGACTGGAAACCTTATTCGTTCTTTTCATCCCACTCACGTCACTCATCAAAATACTTGTGCTCGTTAGTGTTGCTTGGGCCAAAGTACATAACTTGCGACCTAGACTCAACTTGTCACCAGAACTCGGGAAATCACTCACCTATGATGAGATTCTGCCACTATTAACAAGGCAACAATGACCGCGAACAATCGCTTCAAGAGTGTGCCTCAATGGCTCATGTACTGCATCGATGCTTTCGAAGCGATAAAGCTGGTACGTCGTCAGGCCCAAGATCAACTTAATGCCCCTTCATGACAGCCTGTTAACGTGTGCCAGGCCGCATCGCAATCGGCTCCGAAGCAGCTCAGCTCATGGCTCTACGTACCCTTCGGCATCATGGTGATGCTCGCCGCTTGCTTCGGCGTCAACGTCCTGTTTGAGACGGTCGGAGTCTCGTTCCCAGCCTCAGTGGCCTGTTTGATTCTGCTCTTTTTTGGCCTGCTGCTTTCTGAATTGGTGCTGGGAAACCACAAGACCAAGGCAATTGTAGCCGTTATTGACGTGCCGGTGAGCATCTTCTACGAGTCCCCAGGGTTTGTATCAGTGTTCTGACTTTCACAGGCTGGCTGGTCTCTCCGTTGGATCAACATCTTCTTCACCCCGTCTTTCATCATGCTTCCCCTGAGCCCCTCTATCGGAATCACTGAGGTTATGAAAATCATTGCCGTTTTCTGTGAGCCTCGCCTTCCCTGTTTTTATAAGACTGACTGGAGCTGACGCAGCCGCAGTGGTCGGCTTCGTGCTCATGATGGCTCTGGCCGCTTATCTCACCCGTGGTCTTCAGCTACTTCTCGGCTCTTCAAAGCGCGCCCTCACAGAACGAGCAGAGGAAATGGGCAACGAAACCGACGAGATCCCCCTCGCCGACACACCCCCGCGCAGCGACTCCGTCCCGGGGTCGCGTACAATCTCCGCCGCCCCATCTTCGCTGTCTCTCAACACGCTTGCTCCGATACCGCCATCGCAGAATGCATCACACAACTTCCTCCCCGCGGCGAACACACCGGTCCAGCTGGACGAGACGGCGGCTGAAGCAGCCAGTACTTTGCAGAACCCTTCTCTTCCGCCGCAGGCCCCCATACCGATGCCCCGTGCCCAGCTTTGGGCAGCCTGGATATGCGGCCACATGAACTGGGTTATCTATGCTTCAATCTTCGTCTTCGCAGGGCTGCCCGTCTATTATGCGGTCGGCTACGCCATGCCCCTTCACCTGAGCCTCATCATGCTCATCTACTTTGCCGCAATGTCCGTCCCTGCAAACTGGAGACAGTACCTGCACCCAGTGCTTGTCACCGCCCTCTTCTCCGTCTTGGGCATCTGGGCTTTGGCCGCCATCAAGGGCGACAGCCTCCCCGACACGCTGCGATCCTTCCGGACGGGCGCCAATTACACCTACCTCTGGCTGCACACAAATTCCGGCCGCCTCCCCGGCGCAGGCGACATCTTCAGCACCGTCCTCGACGCAAGCATCGTGTCCCTCGCACTGCCAATGTACCAGTACCGCCGCGAGCTGAAGCAGAACTTCGTCGCCATCGTGCTGCCCAACATCGTCATGTCCATCGGCTGCCTGTTCTCTTACCCTAAGATCTGCTTCGCTATCGGCATCAGCGCCGAGCGGTCTCTCGCGTTCGCGTCCCGCAGCCTGACGCTTGCGCTGGCGATACCCGCGACGGAGAACCTCGGCGGCGACCTCAACACGGTCGCCGCGGTGGCCATTATGAGCGGCATCGTTGGCGTGCTGTTCGGCCAGCGCATGTTGGCTTGGATGAGGATCCCCGAAGGTGAGTACCCATGCAAGTTCATATTTTATTGTTTCAATAAGAGGCTAATTAGTAATTTAGATGACTACATCACCCGTGGCGTCACGCTCGGCGCCAACTCGTCGGCCATCGCCACAGCGTTGCTTCTCCGGACTGACCCGCGCGCGGCCGCCCTGTCCAGTCTATCGATGAGCTTGTTCGGCACCATCACAGTCTTGTTCACATCCATACCGCCTATTGCCAGCGTAATCAAGTCTTTGGTTGCCTGAAGGTTTTAAAAATTTCAGCCACACAGCTTTCAGGATGGTTTATTTACGAAGATCACCCACCTTACTCTCACCCCACTGGAATGGCCTCCCACAATCCGCCGGCACGACAAAAGCCTTTTGGTTATCCAAAGGGACTTTAACGATCAACTAGATGCAGGTCTGGAGACTGTGAACCTCTGTGATTCAATATTTGATGTCTGCAACCCATTGTCGGCATGGTTGCATCGTCCAGAACTTGGGTTTACGCCGGAATACTCGGCGCTAACTGCCTCCAAGACTCGCACCTCTCCCCACGACCTCCCTCCCAGGAACCTGCCGGCACGATGGTGATATCGTTTATCTGTCCTGGCGCCCCGAATTGGGTCACCTGTACTCCCCACGGCGTGGCATAGGTGTACGGAACCCCGCCCGTCTGGTTCAGATTCAACTGCTGCGGTTCACTCGCCGTCCACGCTGGCCACTGGCTCGCTCCATTCGAGGCTCCTGAATCGGGGCTCGATGCTCCGTTGGCGATCTCATTGCTGATGGACGGGTTGTTCACCGTCACGAAGTTGCCCCAGATCTTCCGGAATGCGAGGACGAGGTCGGGCCCCTGGTTCGGGGTCGCGGGGCCAAAGTATCCGAATGCGTCGGTTGTATGCCAGGCAAAAGGCACGGAGTACTGATAGTGCCACGCCGACTTGGGGGACGTGAAAGCATCCGACAGCCAGTAGCTCGGGCAGACGAAGGTGGCCTCGGCATATATGTTCTATGGCGCGCGTCAGGGACCAATTTGTACCCAACAATGTGTATTACTTACGTTTGCCCGCTGTTGCTGCCCTGTCCCGGCCTGGCTGACATCCATGGCCGTGAGACCTGTCAGGCCGTTTGTCTCGAAATGGGTGTCGTTCACACCGGTCTTGGTAGGGTTTGAGGCCAGGATCTGGTCGATCTGGGCAGCGGAGAGGTTGGGGAACTCTAGCTTCAGCCAAGCTGTCAGGGCCGAATCAGTGGCGATGTTAGGAGGGGTGAATAGTGGTCCTTCATTGGCGTTGTGCTGAGATACGCCCGTCAGCTGTGAACTTTGGGGAGGAGTGAAGTCTTGCTTCGTAGAGGAACCTACTCCAACCAGAAGACGTTTTCCGTTGACCTTCTTCTGACTCAGCTGCTTGCTTGGGAGGGTCTTGATGTAGACACCATCCGTCACCGGGTAGAATGCCCTGCCAACATCTGGTTAGTCGCGAGAAGACACAAATAAGAGAAATAACATATCATAAAAATAAAAAAGGGGGGGGGGGGGGGGGGCGACAGCAAAATAGAGTCGTGTACCAAAACCCGTAAGTCTGTTCGAATGTCGTGTCAGCGCTTGCCTGCTGCAATGTCGTGGTATCCTTTCCGCGGAGACAGCCCAATATGTCACTGGACGAAGAACAGCCCGCCTTTTCGGCGAAGGAATGGTACCGCTCCGTGGGGAAAGCCGCGTCGTGTTCATAATGAAACGGTAGGTACGGCGATGCGGCAATGCCCTGAAACTTTGGTCAGAACCCCGTGGGCTTCGCTTCAAGCGATTGTGCGGCTTACGTTCGTGAAGAGCAGCGTCCCGAGGCCACCGTCTGCCGCGAGGGCGTGGTACATTACGGAACTCGCGCCAGCAGAGGCACCCGCGACCGTGACCCTTTTTCTATCGCCGCCAAATTGGCAGATGAACTTCTGGACCCAGCCCAGAGCAAAAGCCTGGTCCAGCAACCCTGCGTTCACCACACCGCTGGACTTCACCTCCGCTGACGAGAGGAAACCAAATGCGCCGAGCTGTCGCTTCGTTAGTTTTCTTGTTGAACTCCAGGGGGGTGGGGGTCGGGTCGAGATCACTTACCCGGTACTGTATCACCACAGCGATGAAGTTGTTTCCGTTGGCATTGATCAGCTCCGACATGTCCTGCCGCCCATCGCCGTAGCCGTAGCCGCCGCCGTGAATGTACACCATGACGGGCAGGTTCTTGGCACCCGGCGGCGCATAGACATTCAGAAAGAGGCAATCCTCGGAGCCGAGGACAAATGGCATGCCTGGTACGGCGGGGTAGTTCTGCGTGCATATGGGGCCGAATTCAGTCGCCGCCGTCACGTTGCCGGTGAGATCAAGATTTGGGAGGCTAGGGGGCTGCCAGCGAAGAGCGTCCGTCGGAGGTGCCGCGTAACGGATGCTGGCCGGGTGTTAGTGGACGATGTAGCGCTTGGCAATGGTGGAGAGGAATACCCTTTCCAAATGTTCAAACCGCTGGCGTCGTCTGTGTACCCCTCATACTTGGCATATTTGAGGTCGACAGTTAAGGAGACTTGCTGCTGGCACGGAGTTTGACGAGCGCCATCGTCAAGAGCCTGGGTCTCCGCGAGAAGGTCTTCCAGGAACGTGGCTGCCGCCCTTTGATCTCTTGGTGACAACGGAGAGGCGCCAGATGAAAAAGGCAGAAGACCGACAACGGTGAGGGTTAGAAAGTTGAAGGACTTCATTACTGCGGGAGCGAGGTTGTTGGTATTGCCGTGGAGCACGAGGACGACGGAGAGAAGAAGGATGACGGCCGGAAGCAGTATAAAAGCTATCCGCACCTGTGCCATCTTGGCATAAGCAGCGGCGTTCCCGATCAAGGTGTCAAGTTGTCCAATCGCTGACTTTGTTGGCGGTCTCCGTAAATACGGCTCATTCAATACGATATGAATATCCACTTCTGTTGACTTTCCCCCCAAAAGATCAAACGCTTCTCGTATGGCAACGAGGAGGGTACGGTAAGAACCAATTATTTATATTTCGATTGATCCTTGTTATGCAGAGAGATGTCGACATAGCTGGCGAACCCCTGGACTACACACTATTGATAAAGAGTCATATAACACCATTTCTGGGGGTCTCTGCATAGAAGTAACACATCCCGATGCAAGTGGTTGACGCTCCTATCCCCCCTCCCCTCCCAATGACTTCCACGCCTCGATCAATCTCCAGCCGGGTAAATCCATAGCACGGTCCCAACTCCTCATGAGAATCCATGTCAAGGTGCGGTCTGTGCCGTAACATTATGAACGTCTTGCATGGAGGAATGCGAGAAACAAGCCGGGGCATGGACGGAGTGGTGCCATTGTTGGCGCGTCAGCGTTACATCGGCCTGCCCTGCGTCCTCTCTAGCTAGGGGTGTAAGCAAAGGGTATGGATGGGGAAGGGAACTGGACCAGCGCATGCGAGGCGCCTAACTGTTGAAAGCACGATTCTGCCGGCCAACGTGTTAGTTCTGGGGTATGAATTCGCCCCTTCAGCTTGGCTGACTAGCACAACGTCTGTATGTTTACCACACCCTTTTATCACCACAATTGATGCCTTTGTTCTCTTAGACATATTCGTCCAGCAGGCTAAAAGTAAAAACGGGGCCAGCGGACTGCATGCGGGCTTGAGGTATATGCGAGATAGATTTCGGTAAGCTGTTTGCTGTGGTTGTTGATCCAAACAGGAGACTCCTTATGGTGGGGTTGCTGTTAGGCACGAAGCCGGCCTGTTCTATCTACGGCCCTGGCTAATATTTTCAGCCCTGGCGTCCTTCACATTCGTACAACTCTGAAGAGTTGTAAAATGCTTACAGACTTTTTGTAGTCATAGATGGGGGACCATGGACTGTCGGGAATACCTTTGAGGTAGAAGGATGATGAGGGTAGTATCTCAAGCTGCAAACATCGGAGCTTAAGCCGACCATCCTTTTTCATAGCTCTGCCACTTAGACCATCACAAGAAATATGCAATATTTATCAGTCTCTATAAACTTATGAAAGCCTTTGGTGTCCTCTGTTACGAGTGGCGTTACTGGCTGTCTCTCCGTATGTATCAAGCACGCTTCACATTCCCCCAAGCATCTGGCTATAATGAGAAATGTAACGTGTGTACAAGACTTTGATTAGCCACTGCAATGTTTTGGGATACTTGCAAAGAGAGTGTCCCCACTTGATCATATGTCAGTAGCTATTCCGGCAGGAACTGGCCGACCTCCTTCCTGCCCTGGCTTTCAGCTTCACCATCACTTACTTCCCAGCAGGAAAGCGCAATCCTTTAGCAACAACCTAACCGCTTCACCTCTCAACAATTCCTCTGGCCAGCTGGTCAAACGGCTTGAGTGCGTGACTCATGCTCGGTTTGAGATGTTTCCCTAGAGCAGCAGTAGATCGGGCACCGGCATTCGATTCAGCACATGTTCAATTCTTTTTGGTTTCTTTTTTTGTGCCTTTTGACCTTTTTTTTCTGTGAACACATGTGCCCTTTAAGACTCTTCTTTGGCCGTGGTAAGGGCCAGGTGGGCGATATAACAAATATGAGGAAGGATTTGGTCTCTTTGGTACGGCGTGTTTGCTGGATTGTAGATACTAGCCCCAAATGCATCACCAGTAATACTGACGGCGTCGCGCACCACCCAAGACCTCAAAGTAGGAGGATCCTACGGCAGAGATTTGGGAAGAGGTTCGCCGGCAGATGAAGCTGAGTAATCGATGCGGTTATCATTCAGCCGGACGAACCAGGACAAACCGCCTGCGGGCTGACTGGCTCTGGTCTCGGCATCATGGTTGCGGCTCATGCAGCCACGCCACAAGATCAGACTACATTGGCCCTCGTTAACATCATCTGCAAGAGTGTTAGAGTCTATTTCATGTTTGTCAAACCTTGGAAGATGATTATCAAGGTCGACAAAACTATCCTTGAACACGCAAATCCTCGACGTGTTCAACATTCTTCTCAGTGCCATCCACAGCATTGGTTCTGTCATCGATCTCCCTGGTTCTTGGCAGCCATCTACTTTATCTACTCTCGGGTGCCACAGGAATTTCCTATCTCGTGCTGTGACAGATTGGTTGGCAAGAGCTCAAGACCTGATACTGCGGCCTTGTAGTAATTCTGACATACCGGGAGTCGTCTCGTCTCAGTGAGATCAGTGCGCTCTTGATGAATCGGATGACCAGTTGCTCACAGAAACAGCGAGCATCGCAAGCCATTAACCAAACAGGCAGCAAACATGCAGGCGATATATAATAATCAGAAACTTGTATTTCAGGAGCCATACCTAGACCAGGCCTTTCGTTGCGCGCAATCCAGCCAAACCGTTTCCCATTCCAACACAGATGTATCGTTTAAATCATACAAGCGGACACTCGGGTCCGAGTTCCCAACGTCATAAACGACATACAGCCATCAGCAGACTTTTGGCGTCTACTGGTCTTCCAGCAAAAAGACAAAAGAACGGAGCCTATTTCCGTTCCTCAAAATAAAACTTGCCAAGTGCTTCTCCACTCTGAGGGCTTCCCAACGCCGCATTGCCTACCCGCGACTCACCTCCGTCCAGGCGTTCCCGAAGCAGACGCTCGGCGGTATCGCGGGCCGTGGGGGTTGTGCTGGTATTCGGTTGTGAGGGTTGAGGGGCAGAACCGGGTCCCTTGTTCGTGGTGTCGACGTACATCTCGTCACTGGGCACGCCGGCGCCATCAACGGTCGTGCCGTCCACCATTCGCGCATCTCGACGTTCCTGCATGGCGGCGGCGCTGGTCGGGGTGTCGCCTCCCATGTTCACGTCGCGGTTCCGCTGCGTCGGGATGCCATCGCTGAGACCGGAGGCGCTGCGCTCCAGACCCCACACGCCGCCGGCCTGGCCAGCGACACCGGGAATGGGCCGGCGTTGGTAGATGGGGCCAGACACAGTGCTGTTGGCACCCTCGCCGAAGCCCACGAGGCTGGCGGAACCATCATCGCTCATGCGATCGTCGTAACCTCCAGTGGATCGCGTCGTCACATCCTCGTCCATTTGCTCGGGCTCGGCGCCCATGCTGTTGACCGAGTCAGCCTCACGGTAGTTGGTATCCATGCTAAACATGTCCTCGTCTTGCTCGCCGGGAGCGGTGCGGGTCTCATTGTCGTCGCCAACATAGCTCTCGGTGGCGCTCGCGGTGCCGACGGTGCTCATCTTGGTGACGGCGGTAGGCTGGCCATGGGCGTCGAAGTATGCAGGCGTGAGGTGTGTGCTGGGCGGGTAGTTGGCGGGGAAGCCGGTAGAGGTGGGGGTGGTCTGGGGAGAAAGGGAGGAGCCGGTATTATGTTGGTGCGGCGGGGCGCGCAGGGTCGAGACTCGCTCCAGGCCGGCGAGGCGGGAGATGCGATCGGCGCGTTCGGCCTCTAGGCTCGTAGTGGAAGGATGGTGGGCATGGCCACGGCTGCCGGCTGGACCCTGCGGGAAGTGACCTCGGTGACCATCTTTAATAGCGGTGGTCGAGAGGGCAGACATGGACGTGGTGGTGCTCGTGGGAGTGCCGCTGCAACAGAAATTGTTAGCTAGGCCAGAAAAGTCCGGTCACCATGAGGAAGGAGCGACGTACGGCATCTCAGACGGGGTGTCTGGATTGGAGGTGGGAGGGGGGAGGTTGATGAAGGTGGGATGCGAAGCTTGCGTCATGGTTGCTTGGTGATGGGCGGCGTTTAGAGCGAGTTAGTTTTGTGACGACGAGGAAGAAGGACGAAGCAGTGGACGATGGAGGTCCGGTTATGTTTGGGTAGCGATGAGGTTGCAGCTCGTTCTCGTGGATCACCCTTGGTGTAGGAATGCGCGGGACAAGGGCGGTTCGTCGCAAACGGTCAGGTAGCTTTAGCTCGATGGCGGGGTTATCAGGTATCGGCGACAGTAGGGATGGATGGATCAGTGCGGGATGTTATCGACGGTCAGAGGGGTATCGCTAAGGAAGCAATCTGCATGTTGCCACTGGTCGTGATGCAAAGAAGTAAAGTTGAGAGTGCGGCGACGTGGAAGTTGTAGAAGCAGGGCAACTCGCGTAGGGAGAAATCTCCAGGGACAGTCCCTTAGGCCAGCCAGCCAGCCAGCTCAGTCATGAAAGTGAAGCGTACCAGATTAAGCTAAAGCAAGTGCTGGGCGTTGGTGGGTGGGGGGCCCCTTCGAGACCGCGGTACCTTGTGCTTCCCAGCTTCCCTTCCCTTGCAGAGACAACCAGCCAGCTGGAGAAGGAAAGAAAGGCCTGGTGGGGGAGAGGATGGGGAGCGAAGCGGAGGGGAATGGGAAGTGACGGGGCTTGTGGTGGGCAGCGCAGCACCGAACCAGGTACCTCTCCTGGCGTCCGGCAATGACGTACGCTGGATCCCGGTACCTTGCACGCCCCGCTTGCATCAGTGGGAGGGAGGGAGAATATTCGATTATCGAGACCTGATTGGACGCCAACCAATAATCGTGATTGGGTCACGGGCTTGGGCCCTCAGGCAGCGATTCCGGACGGCAGGGTGATCTGAGGCCCCAAGGCCTCAAGACCGCATTTGGACCCTGGTTATTTGTTTCTGTCCTTCGTCCCTGCATGCCGTCACCTTTCTTATTGTGCCTGAGCCAGCACCTTAGGTAATTAATTATATCCTCTTTGCCTCTCCGTATGACTCCTCTCCTCTCCCCATGCACCATGATGCCATTTGACTTTCAGCAAGAGGAAACGAGTTATCACGCTCGCCCGTGTGACAGGGTGAGTGAGGCGAGTGGCTAGATACACATTGCCCGGTGGAACCACAATGTCATGCTACACCAAGCCATTGTCGTGAGTGGTGGTTGTTGAGCCACATCAAGCCGACTCGAGTCTCCCCGTCATTGAACCGAACCCCCCGTCAAAACACGCCCGGCGTAAAGTCAACGACCCGTGCCTTGAGGATCACCTTGCCCGCCTCCTCGACGAAGGCCAGGTGCGCCGGGTCCTTGAAAACGTAATGGTCTCGGTCCTCGGCGTTTTCGAACTCGGCAACAAACACATGCGTGATGCCGCTCTGCATTCCCTCGGGGCTATTATCCAGCCCTCCGACCATGGATTTGATGTACGTCTTTTTGGATGTCGGGTGGATGCATTTGTCCTTGAGCGCAAGCATCGACTCGCATATCTGATCAGCGTCAGCCGTCACTGCTCTCGTCCTGTCCGCCTCTCCTTCCCCTCTCTCGAACCAAACACCAGTCCCCTAGCATCGGATCTAAAACGTACCCTATTCACCTCGTCCTGTGGGATAAGTTCCTTGAATTGAAACTTTACAACGTGGATGATGGTCATGGTTTGTATGAGTGGACTTGCTGGTCAATGAAGTAAAAGGTTGGAAGTGATAAAAGTGGTCAAGATTTCTGCTGTCTGTCCGCTGCTCCGAGTTCGTTTTGCTGCCACTTTTCAGGTGCATGGCGGGGCTTATTCTTCGATACCTCTCATACATCGCCAATAAACGTCATGTTTCCGACAGTGCGGGGCTCGGCCAATCAAACGGTCTCGGTCTTGTACTCCAGTTGAGGAGAGAGCCACACTCGAACTACTATGTTGACAAACACTAGATGCCGGCTTGTTTCCCAAAGGTGTCCTTAGCAAAATACAGAAGGGAGACAAAACGCAACCGCGCAGACAAATGACTGCAGGATGGAAAAATAAGAAAAGGAGTAAACCGGGAGTAGAGGCAAAGGAACGGGCACCCTTCTGTTTATATTGCCAGCTGTGTGGTTTTATTTCATGTGTCGGCCGCTGGCAAAGTCTAACCCCGCGTTCATCTGTTCACCATGTGTTGGTGCTTTCCCCTATTTCCTTGCCCAAGGTCATAGGACATTGCAGGGAGCTACTTTAAGAACCCAGCAACGGGTTTCCTTTTCTCCTTGGAGCTATACGAATCTGTGATGACATTCTCAATGATCGGGGCTGTTGACTTTCCTGTTGACTTTCCTGTTGACTTTCTCCTCTTGATATTCAAATCAACTTTGGTTATTTCAATACTCTCCTTAGTAAAACAGAAATACAAGTTGGAAACTCGTTTACAGCATCCATTGCTGGGCCCTTGTCATACGCCTTCATCCCAATCTGGAAATACCCGACCACAAAGGATCTTCAGTTCACCCATACCAATGTTGTTCGCTTGATGGAGATTGTCTGGTGTAGGGTAGTTGATGTAACTGAAGGACAAAGGTGCCCCTGATCTGTTGGTTCTTGGAACTCCGCTTGCCCCAGCGGAGTGTGGCTGTGAACCCAGGACTTTTTTCCGACCCGGCGCCGCAGGTGGTTGTCTGGGTCATTCTCGTAACAAAGCATGATGGAATTCTGGTGTGTGTTCTAACCATAGCAGTTAACCCCTAGGGCGAGTTCTTTTTAGATAGGTCAAACTGAGAAGACAGAAAGATGGGCTAAAGAAGAAAAAAGTATAGAGCACGAAGTACAGAAGAGAGTTGATAGTTGACATACCTGAAGATTGATAAGAGACACTGGCGGTGCTAGAACCTCGGACAACGCACCAACAGAATCCCGGAACAAGTTCCACGCCTGGCCAGTGCTCGGCACGAAACTCTCGCCATTGAAGAATTGTCTTCCCAAGGCCAGCACTGAATGATACGGAGAAGATTACAACCGGTTTAAACTAAACACTTAATCTAGAAAAGACCCAAAGCCTGCGTACAGAAGTCTTCCCGGTCGAGAAACGGGTAGAGGGATGGATGGGTTGGGAAAATGCCGAAAACTGTTATGCTTTGGCATGGGAATTCAATTCGAAAAATCTAATTGCTTTCCCTCTAGGAACAAATTTACGATTTGAGGGTGTAGGCTTTCTGAAACTGGGGGTTCTGAAAGGCGACACTCTCCCAAGGAAAGGTCTCCTTGTGACAAATCAGTTTCTTCACGAGATTGTTGAGGCTCTCCACTAGTTTTCTTAGACAGTATGTGCCGAGTCTCACAGCTAGTGAAGCCACCCGGTTGTCGGAGAACAATGATATGGAGGAACTCAGGACTGAGGTCTGTTAGAACTTTTATGACCACCCGTGATTTACATGCTCAGCGAGCTTTGGCTTGCCTCTGCTGTCAGGCCTCTATATCGATACCAACAGTAAGCAATCGAAAACTTCGTAAAATGCTTGAGGTTATTAAAACCCCCAAAAGCCGACGGACGTTGGCAACTGTAGACTCATCAGAGATAAAAACGCCTTGGGAATTACCGTGTAGAACCCGATCGATGAATAGATCAACATTGCCGGGGCCGGGCCGAAGCTGGCGTTAGCATCGGGCGAGTCGATGTAAACTAGTGCAGCTATAGCAGCGAAGCGTCAGCAGTTGGGAACTTCAGCTGGAAAATATTCATGTCCGTAATATGAGGCAAGAATTTTCTTGGTTTGATCGACTTTCCAGTCGTGCTCTACACCGGAAGGCACTGAAGCTGCAAGGTTCATTGCGATTCTGACAACAGCACAAACCATTAGAGTGTTTTGTGAAACAATGTTATAGTTTGTAAGTGCAGAACCCAACACGCAATGAAGGCATGTTGATGGTCCATCTTGGGGGCTGCCCGAATTCGGAGACGGAACTTTACGATATCAAAGGTCAATGGCTGCCCACACCACGTACCAGCTCTGGGTGTCATAACAATCTATCGAACCTTCCAAAGTCTGCACTGGTCACAAGACTTGTTCACTTTCATCTCCCGAAATTCGAAATGATTATTGATTTTGTCGAAACCGTGGTCAGGACTCCCACGGTCACAGCACAATTCGTTCAGTAAACTCATCCAACACGCCAATCGTGCTGGGGATATCTTCTGCTCAAGATCAGGCCAAGTGACTTTGTCAGATGTGTTCCCGTGTGACCACACCCGGGAATCGCTCAGTGGGATATGAGGAAAGCAAATGACGACAACAGCTTTAAACGGACAGGATCTCTTAATAGCCCTCCATGTTTCCTACTCATAGCTTTGACTAATATGGAAACCGATCATGAGATGGTTGGGTAAAATATACCAGACCATCTAGAAGTGCTGAAGGTAAAATGGACGAAGCTGGCGAAGAGATGTCTGCACTCTAAGTCCCTACGCGACATCTGTTTTGCCCTGAGATTCCCGGGTCCAGCGAAACACTCCTTTCGTCTGTCTTAATCGACTATCTTGGCAAATTATTTGCTGAAAACGAAACTTTTGGCCTTAAATATCTTTACTGCAATGATCAGTGGAGTTATCAGCAGACTCTCTGGGATTCACTAGCTAGGTTGCTTAAGCAGCTGTCTCAAACCAGAGGTTCTCTCGAGAGGTTGTTAAGGCCCCGTCAGATCAACGCTTGGTATAGACAGGCTTGGGGGCCAAGATATTGCACTGATTAGGAATTATTATTTACTATAATCGCTACGTGGAGATATATATACTCATGAATCCTTCTCCCTCCAATGCATGGCCATGGGGTAGTCCCAGCGGGCCATCCGGACGGAGGCGGAACCGAACTTTTAGATTATAGTTACACGCTTTCTCATACCTCATCCCCCCTAACCTTTTCCCGCTTCTCTCGCCTTCTTTTATATATATATAAACACACCTCCAACTCTTTATAGCAAGAAGATGAAACTAACAGCAAACGCACATAAAAGGCCCACCAACGGCATGACGCTGACGGTCCTCAGGGCAGGCCCGCCGGCCATCTTGATGTTGGTCGGAGTCGATGACGCGGAGCTGGTGCTGGTGACACTGGTGCTGAGAGTCGGGGACGGGGAGGTTGTGGTAGAACGGGTCGATGACAAGGGGACCGAACTGTTGGAGATGGTGGCGGGGGCGGTGGACTGCAAGTCGTTGCGGGTGATGGTTGAGCAGGTGCCGTTGAAGTAGCAGCGCGTGAAGGTAGCCAGCGGAATGGTCGCGGTGGTGTTGTTGAAGGGCCGGATGCTGGTGGCGGTGCTGGTGCGGCTGCTGTTGCTCGTCAACCTACTAGAGGATGAAATGGACGCGGCCGTCTGAGAATTGGTGTTGGAGCTGGAGAGGAGGGTCAGGGAGGTGGAGATGCCTGATGTTGACGCTGTGCTCTGAGAAATGACCGACGAGATTGTCGGAGAACTGACAGAGGCGGTAGATGAGGCGGTGGCGGTCGAGATGGAGGAGACCGAAGATGAGCCAGAGCTACTGCTGCCGCTGCTGCTGCTGTCGCTACTACTGCCACTACTGCTGCCACTACTACTACTGCTACTGATGCTGCTGATGCTGCTGATACTGCTGATGCTGCTGATACTGCTGATGCTGCTGATACTGCTGATGCTGCTGATACTGCTGATGCTGCTGGTACTGCCGGTAGAGGCTGTATCGCTCACGGAGCCGGTCACTGTGATAGTAACAACAGGCCTAATTGTAGTGGTGACTGCGACGATAACAACGGACGGTGACTGGGCGTTGACCCCGGCCAAGATGGCGGCGCCGGCAACGAGGCGGATGATGTTGGTTGAGACCATTTTAGAAACCGGGTGCCAGGCGGGCCTAGCGAGCGTTGCGGTCGGGTCGAGTACACAGGCTCGAGAAAGCGCGGGTGGCAGGGAAAAGCGAGTGTCGGAGCGAACGATTCACAGTGAATGGGCTCAAGGTGCTGGCTGTCGAGTTGTGTTTCTTGCAAGGACGGAGTAGGACGGGCTGCTCAAAGGCGGCCCGAGGGGGGCGCTTGTTATAGCGGTCGGTGACATGGTGGACAGGCAGTTAACCGGGAACGGTCATTTGCAACAGGGCGCAGGATGAAGGTCGAGCATTTTCTAGACGAATTTGGAGGGCGGTCAAGAGCATGCCGGAGGGGCGAGATGGCAAATGGTATCTGGGAGCAGTCGAGGGGTGGCGTGCGCTCCGCGTGCGCTCTGCTAGTTTGGACCGTTTGGCCGGCGCCATATGCCGGACTGTCGGCAACGACGGGCGACGGAATTGGTAAAGACGGAGGCCTGTACCCTCTATTGCGTACACTGGGGGGCGAACGTCGAGGACGCGTGGGGGAGCGAAGGAACCGAGTTGGGACCGGCTCGGGAGGCTCGGTGAGGATTCGTCGGATTCGGACGGACGAGATCGGTTCTTCTTTTTAAGGGTGAGACAATTTGCGCCACGAGGTATGGCGGCTGTTCCGTGGTAGCACCAGAACTGTGTGGTGTGTGTAGGTTTCTCCATATCTATCCCGGGTTTGAATAGAGATGGTTCAGGTCCAGCCCGGCTGACAAAGGAGGGAAAGCGGAATATAACGAGGCGCAATCAGGGCGGTGTGAATATTGAAGAAGCAACACATCCGTACAGCTGGGAAGCGCCTCACTTGCGCCAAGAGCAGGCTTATCCAAGCCCAGGGTTTGCGACATCGTCATGGACAATGTGTGCCCCTGCCGATGGGCAAACCGGCCCAGTTTCCTACATTCCAGTCTGCCTGTGTGTGCATCAGAGGTATTATTTCATTCAAAGTTTGGCCAGCACCCCCGCACGAGAAACTTACACTGTCGACATTCTATTTTCATGTCATTCATATTGGCAGATGGTGTCAACACAAGCTGCGGAAACTGGGCTTCTGAGTGGTCTTCTGTTCAGGCAGGCGCTCGAAACTTCTCTTCGAGAAGTTTGATGAGATCAAGATGTTGAGCAGTAGCACTTTCTTTCACCCTGCCTAGCAATCAATTGCGCGGCGATTCATCCCTTGTTGGCTGGTTTCCTGGTTTGCTGCGAGGTTCCAGGTCATGGAAGAAGTGGCCGCAAACAGACAAAATTCGTCGCCGGCTTGCCCATGTTGGGAAAGGCGCATTCGGCCTCACAAGGCTGCATTCGCACCACCAGGGGGGCAGGGGGCAATGTTGCAGAGGTAAGGATCGATGGAGTTGAAGACATTGTATTGCGGGATGGGTATGATTACGGGGAACATAATTGAGATTCTATCCGACCTGTAGTGATCAGTCATAAGGACCGTTGAAAAGATCCGGCAGGAACCAGATATGTGAGGGATTAATGATCAATGAGCCATGTATTCATCTAGACTCCGAACCCAGTTTTGCCTCCATGCAAAACGCCTTAACAAATGAAAGATTTCCAAGCTGTTCTATTCATACATGACATGATTGTCTTAAAATCCACCTCGCCCCTTGACCCACTCTTGTCGTATTACGGCTTACAGCTTCATGCCCAGTGCCTTGTGCACACGCATGCTCTGCCTGATGCTGAGGTCAAGCATAATCTCCTCACTACCACCGGGGATGGCGTACGCGCGCACGTCACGGTAAAGTCTCTCGACCTTGCCGCCCTGGCCGCCGCGCGAGTACGACAGACCACCAAAGATCTGTGACGCTTCGCGGGCGCAGAATTCAAAGGTGACAGTGCTCTGGGCCTTGAGAGAGGCAATGGCACCACCAAGCTTGAGCATGGCCTCGGTCTCACCCATCTTCTGGCACTGGAAGATAAGGTTCTCGAGCCAGGCGTATGACGCCTCAATCTGGCGGGCCATGTGGGCGAGCTTGAGGCGGATGACGGGGTGCTCAATGAGCTTCTTGCCAAAGGTACGGCGCTTGTTGGCATACTTGACGGACTCCTCGTAGCAGACACGAGAGAACCGAATGCACTGAATGATGATACCGATACGCTCATGGTTGAAGTTGGTCATGATGACTAGAAAACAAAATCAGTGGGGGGGGACAAGGATAAAACTTGAGTCTGGGTTTTCGTACCTCTGAAGCCCTGGTTCTTCTTGCCGAGCAGGTTCTCGACGGGCACCTTGACATCCTCAAAGGTGATGTAAGTAGTGCCGCTGGACCACACTCCCTGGCAGTCCATGCGTCTTGTGGTAACACCGGGACCTCTCTCGATGAGCAGCAAGCTGACACCGTTCATGCCGGGGCCGGCTGTTCGGACCGCCGTGGTGAAGTAGTCACACCAGATACCGTTGGTAATCCACTTCTTCTCGCCGTTGACAATGAAGTGCTTGCCATCCTCGCTAAGCTTGGCCTCGCAAGTCAGGTTGGCGACATCGGAACCGGCATCAGGCTCGGTGATGGCCAAGCAAATGCGCTTGTCACCGTTGAGGATGCCAGGCAGAATGCGGTCGACAAGGGCCTTTTGGCCAAACTTGACGAGGGGCGGGCAGCCAATACCGAAACCACCGATGACATTCCAGACGAAGCCACCGGAAGCGGCGCGGGAGAGCTCGTCAGTCAGGAGCATCTCGTGGAAGAGATCCCAGTCCTCAGGAGCCACGGAGGCCACGGTGTTCTTGGTGTACTGGGTCGGGTAGTGGACACCGAGGAGACCAGCAAGGTATCCGCGCTCGCCCATCTGCTTGTAGATTGAGGGGTCGACCTCCTTCTTCTCATCCCACTCGGCAACGAACGGTTCGACATTGGTCTCAACCCACTCGCGGATCTCTGTGCGGAGGGCAGCGTGTGTCTCGTTGTAGTAGGGAGTGTGGTACTGCAGACGACAGGTTAGATGCTGCTGGACATGAAATCGAATTGCGGACACGGTGAACTCACAGCTTGGTACCAGTTGGGGTCGGCGTAGGGAATCAGGTCGCCGAAGGGGTCCATGGGCTCGGACTCCTCGTTGTTGGCGGCAGGAGCCTTTCTGGGGGCGGCCTTCTTGGGGGCGGGAGCGGCGGCGGGGGGAGCGGCCTCAACGGGCTTGGGCTTGCTGTCGAGAGAGCCAACCTGCAGCTTGGCCTTGTACTTCTTCAGGATGCCCTCGTTGTGGTACTTCCAGAATTGCTTGGAGGCGTCCTTGCCGGCGACACGCTGGAGGATCTTCTTGCCACCTGAACGGGGAAGGTCAGAAGTGGCCCCAAGGAGGATGAGGATGGGATGATGCGAAACTCACCTGGGTGGTCATCCTGGAACTTTGTGAGGTCGTAGACGTCGCCATCGACGATGATGTACAAGTCCTCGGGCTTGTTGTGCGACGCAACGTCGCCGGTCGAGAAAGTCTTGGACATGATGATTACGGGTAGCTAGCTGTGTGTCGGCCGGCCGATTTGGTAGACGCTCGTGGGATGGGTATAAGGAGTCTACAGGCGGAGCGGAGTAGAGAGGGGAAACAAAGAACCTTGAGCAGAGATGAGAGGGGACGAGGGGGGGCAATTATGTTTAAAGACGACCTGGACGGGAGAGGTTTGTCTGGGGAAATGTGTTGAAAACGAGTCGCGACGGCCAAGGTTCGGCAAATGCTCCACGGCAGACAATCACATGCTTGCGGTAAAGTCGAGGCCAGGTCAGGTCAGATCAGTCAGGTACCTCTCCTTGCGTTGGCGGGGAAGCTAAGGTGCATGGAGCAAGAAGGGTACCTCGCGCATCCGACCCAAATGGAAGGATGGCGCGGCGGACCCAGCAGCACCCAAAGCAGCGGAAGAACGAGCAGCAGTCCAATGCCAATGTACCTCTGCGCCCAAATCCCACGCCAAGGTACATGGATGACCCGACCATTTGTCGACAGGCACGCTGTGCTTCCCGTGCAGCGCAGCGGTACTCCATGCGTATTCCGAGGCTGGAGAGCTGGCCCTTGGCTCCCCGGTTCAAGGTTCCCCCACAGCAACCAGCTCAGGTTGGGTAACTTGAATTAGTGCACTGCAGCGAACATGCGGAATCTCGGGGGCAATTGTGTGGGGAAGGAAATGTGTGCCGAACCGAAGCAATGCCAATTACTGGTTTCCATTGTCTGCACAGGCATTGGCTCGGGGGCTGGGCAGGATGGGTTTGAGAGCCGTGGCTAGTAGCCTTTGTCATGGGGGAGGGCAGGGGGGTAATGCACTAATTCGTGTCATGTGCTCTCGTGCAGTGCAGCCTCTTCTCGTCCTGCCTTGTTCCAGCAAGTGTCATTGACTTTTGCTCTGTTTGGCCTCGCCGTACTTTGTGTGGCCTGGGGTCGTTTTGGTGCGACTGGCTGGCCGTGTGCATGTGATGATTCTTCAAGTCTGTTTCGGGCGTCGCATTCTCTCCTTTCGGCTGATGTCATCAAGCGGTCCCTCCCTCCTGCGCTGATGCTTATGCTGGCAAGAGTGGAACCGACCCCGTACCTCGGCATCTTTTTAGGATGCCCTCGGCCAATGGGAACCGCGAGGTTGGTCAGGTGGGGGTACCCCCGCCGCCGCTTTTGCTGTCCGTGGCACGGCGGCATGTCCACACTGCTCTCTTTTCGAGGTAGCGTGCCGATCGAGGTAGCGAAGCGCTCAAGTCGACCAGGCATGCACATGACAAGCCGACAACCGACCGCGAAAGCGGAGGGGGGCACAAAACCCCATGGGGCAGAGTACCGGAGATCTCACCGTGATTACCACCCGCCTAGAGGGATTGACTTCGCCATATTTTCACTCCCACAAAATGGCACGTGGGCTGGGCTGGTCTGGATGAACCAACGACGGCAACGGGTGGGGGAGAGGGGCTGGATATTTGCCTTGAACAATTTGTCCGAACCTCAGCCATCTTCCATCTGTAAGCTGGGGAAGGCGACGATTCGGTCAAGCTAATGTCTATTCACTCTCTTCATTGGATGTTTTGGCCTGAGGCGAGGCACAAAACCACGCACTAATTGGTAGGAATGAAGCTCAATTTCCGAGAGTATTGCTCAGTTCGTTGCTTGCAGGTCCACCCAAGCAACGCATTTGACATAC
Source organism: Colletotrichum jinshuiense (assembly GCF_051148585.1). Taxonomy (NCBI): domain Eukaryota; kingdom Fungi; phylum Ascomycota; class Sordariomycetes; order Glomerellales; family Glomerellaceae; genus Colletotrichum; species Colletotrichum jinshuiense. Next base: position 3,467,918 of record NC_139313.1, read on the forward strand.
GTTTCCACCCACCGCGATAGCAAACCATCTCACTTTTGACCCCAAACGCCGTAATCCACGTCAAAGTAACCCGCATTGGGTATCATCCCACTGCATCTCCTCCCATACACGATGCCGTCCTGAATAGACAGCCTAAAAAAAAACAAAGAAATTTACCACTTCGAAATTCGTTAGCTTCTCCTCAACTGCCAGACAATGTCGGGACTAAGCCCCACGAGGCTTTGCCTTGGCAGCTGCCTTCTCCTTCTTTTCCGTCTTCTGCTTCTTCTTCTTCTCTTCATTCTTGGCGTCCAGCTTCCGCTTGTGTGCTGCCTTTTCCTCGTCCGTCTTGGGAATCACCTTGAAGAAGCCGTCTAATCGAACCTGTTGGTTGCTCTTCAGGTTCTTCTCTAGCCTGGCACCTCCCGCCCGGACACGGTCCTCGGAGAAGCCCTTCTCCGTGACAAGGTATTGAACCAGCCCATCCATGTCGGGCTTCTCCCACTTAAAATCGCACAGCGGGTCATCCGCCGACCTCACGTCAGGCTTGAGGAAGAGCTCCCGGGCGTCCTCGAACGGCCAGTCGTCTGGGATCACGTATTTTTGCTTTGGGTCGTTCTTGAACGCCTCGACTAGGTTCTCCAATGTGCCGTGCTCGCGGATGAGCTTCAACGCTGTCGATGGGCCGACCTTGGGGATGGGGTCGAGGTAATCGCAGCCGAGGAGAATGCAGAAATCGACAAACTACACAGTGAGTAAGCTAAAAAGAATCTTGCACGTAACAGCGACGAGTTGGACGTACCTGGCTGCGTTCCATGTTGAGACCTTCCAGCACCTTGTCGATGTGAACCTCCTGAATGGGCTCCTTCCGCTGCTCACTGAAGGTCAAATGACGCAGCAAGATGGGCGTATCAAAGGTGAGGGTGTCCATATCCTCACTAGCGGCCGCATATACCTTGCCAGCACGGGCAAGCACAGCGCACTGGGCTTCGGCTTCGGTTGGCGCAACAATGTAGGGGATACCCATCAGCTTGAGCAGCTTCTGACAGTCGGCGTTGTGCTCGCGGGTGACCCGCACCGTCCTCCGGGAGAACTTCTCAATATCCTCCGCGGTACCCGTCTCCTTGGCTTCCTCCAGACCCTCGTTAGCTTCCTGCTTTCTTTGGAATCTCTTGGCCAATTCGCCAGACTTGAGCTTGGGCGGAGCGCCGTCGAAAACGTAAAGGGGCTTGATGCCGTTGTCGACCATTCGGAGCGTACGGTAGAAGAGACCCATAAGATGTGATGTCGTCTCTCCGCTGTCATTCATAAGTTGCTGACCATCGGATCGCACGGCGATGAGGAAGGAGTAGATGCTCATGGACCTGGACCTGGGTTAGCATGTGCGAAGTGCAACTGGCTTTGCTGGGAAGCCTACGCATCCTGTTGACTGTCAGCAGTGCTCCTTGGCCAAGAAGCAGTAGGGTCACACGTACAATGGCGACTTTGCGGCCAAAGTGGCCCTTGATCTCTCCCTCCTTGATGGCATCTGGAGCTTCCTCCTTGATGATCTGGAAGAGGTGTTTGATACCCATCTTGCGTCGCTGCAAGTGGCCGATTCAATAGGGCGGGTTCGTCGATGAGTTGTTAATAAGGAACGGTGGCAGAGCACAGAATTGAACAACAACAGAATGTATGAGTGTCGAGGGGGGTGAAGTCAGCAGCCAAAAAAAGTTGCGAGAGGTTTCGGTCGCGAGCAGTGGCTGCCGGAGTGGGGGTGAGTAAGGAATTGTATGGGAAGAGCACGAGCTTGACGCGCGCCGCACTTTCTTTCGTGAGGTCATGACGCGCCTTTCGATCCGGTAAAGCCCCACCACGCGTTTAATTGATTTCAAGTGTCACCAGCTGGGAATGCCTGCCCACCCAGCCACCAACATTCTTCCGGCGACCTTTCGGCGGCCTTTATTCCGACATGTTCTGATCAGTCCAAGACAGGGCGGCCAAAGTGAGGACACAATCGATAGTGCCCACGATGGACAGGAAGCCCGCCCGATAATTTCTGCCTGGGCTTCATCGCAAGTGCAGCCATAGCAGCGTTTACGGAAAACCCCTCCCAATGGCAAACTAAATCTTAGCACCAGCAGGTTAGTGTGGCTGACAGCAGCCTGCATTGACAAGATGACCTGCTCAATGCTAGACAGGGCTCAGCCGCAGCGAAATGCCGCGCTGGCAGTGCAGACCTAACTACCGTTCGTTGAGAGCATTGGAATTCCAGGCTAGAGCTGCAGCTCGCGTAGCGCAACATCCACCTGTTCAGCCCCAAGGCAACAACTCCTCACATGAGGTCGCCGCCTTGGGACCATTGCCCGTAGTTATCGCCGTGAGACTCATGTCGGCCGTTGCAACCTGATTGATTTAGGCGGTGTAGCCAATTTACCCTCGGGGTTTGACACTTTTCAATGCTTCACGTTCAACCCCCTAGATGTTTGCACTTCAACTAGACGTTGCAGACACACGCAAAGCGCATGTTTAGATGGGGCTTGCTCAGCACTCGCTCCTCTCCACTATGGTCGTCCCAAGCCTGGAGATAGTTTATCCTCCTAATATCAATCTCGCACCGCCTGGATGGCGCCCTCGCGTAAAGTAGGCGGCCCTCGCATTGTGGAATAGCCTTCAGCGTGACTGACATTGAACAGCCTCATATTTGTTCATGACCTGGGCGGATCTGCCAAGACGACATGGCACCACGACGCGTCTGGCAAGACTTGGATCTCGGATCCCGACTTCCTTGGCAACCTGAAGAACAACGTTCGAGTATGGGTGTATGGATACAACTCAGAGCCCGCGGTAAACATGACCCCAGCCAGCATCGCACTTCACGCCGACGACCTTCTGGACTCCATCCTGGCTGCCTACAGGGAATACATAGTTCGTCCTCCGTACCGTCCAAGATCTTGCGTCCCTTGTAACTCATACATCTGCTCACAGGGCGGCCCCACCATTTTCATAGCCCACGGGCTTGGAGGCACAATTGTCAAGAAGGTACTGCATAGGATCCCTTGAGTAGACATGATTTCGCTGATTGAAGAATCCGTCATCCAGGCAGCTGAACTCTTCTCGAACTATGTGGAGTATTTTCCCATTGGGGATTGCACGGCCGGCATTGTCTTTTTGGATACAGTTCATCACTGCACAGACTCTGAAGCCGTTCTGACAGCAGTGAAAACGACAGTGGCAGCTAACCTACAGAACAATTCTCCCAAACCCTCTCCAGAAGACACAAGACAATTCGCGGAGGCTGTTCGAGAAATCAACAAGGCCTTTGGAGAAAAAGTCCCGCCCAGCATGGAAATTCTCAACGTTGTTGCGATGAGAAGAATTGAAATAATGTCAGATGACGCCTCTTCCTATAAAACCCTGGTGAGCCCTTTCGTCATTGTCTTGAGTGATATCAACTGTATGGCTCACACGAAATCTAGGTTGTCCCGAAACAACTTGGCGAGATGAAGCCCTCGCAGACCAAGACTGTAGCAGTGAACTGTCATCATTTCCAGTTGACACAGTTCTCCTCGCCTTCAGATCGGACCTATAGTATTCTATCAGACCACTTTTCAAGCATGGTGGCAAAAGTCTCGACGGAAAACACCAGTTTTGTCCTCATCCCCCCTCCAGCGCCTGTGCAACTGAACACATCAACTCCGAGGCCCCCGTCGCCAGGTCCAGGTTAGTACCTCTGGCCGAGATTCAGTTGCAACGTGAAAGTTCGGGTCTAAACAGTGTTCGTGCAGAAGGGCCTGAGAAAAAAGGGCCACCGGCGCGCATCCCAATAATTCATCGGCCGCCAGTCCGAGACCGAAATAATGACCATTTTCTACTCTGGGGTAGAAAAAGGGAGACCGGTAAATCCATCTGCTTCCATTCCTTGTATTTGGAGTAGTTTTCTCCCCAGATATAGTAGAGAAAACTAATCATATGCATGAGCCAGAGAGCATGAAGATGCATCGAGATACGCTCGTAAACAAGCTTGGCGGATGGGACGAGATCCACCTTGGACTTGATATTCACCCTCTGCCCGACACTTGCACATGGATACAACGCCACCGCTTCTTTCTAGAATGGGCCAAGTCCAAGAATACAGCCATATGTCATGTCTCAGGCAACGCAGGTTGTGGCAAGACACATTTGGCAAAGTCTGTCGGCAACTATCTATCCTGGGATCATCCCCATTCACTTTCAAACGACAGCATAGTGCTCTCCTTCTTCTGCAATGTAAGTGCTACAGGCAACAAAAAACCACCCATTATGGAGTACTTTATCAGATCAATCTTGAGAGCCCGGCCTCAGTGGTTCGACTATCTGGCGACGCACCATCGATTCCCCCAACCTGGCAGCGAGGGATTCAACCTAGCTTCACTTGTCGACATCCTACGCGATATAATGGCCAAAATGCAATCAACCGCCGGGCCACCCAAGACAACATCAGTTTTCATGATAGTGGACGGGCTCGATGGGTGTGATGTCACTTATGCCCGAGAATTCCTTCGTCTTGTAGGCAGCCTCATCGACCATCCTGCAGCTGGCAGAGCACCAATCTCGGCTCCAACAGGCCCATCGCAAGGTTTCCCTCGAGAAGTTGTCAACTTCAAATTCTTCTTCACCTACAGCCCCAATGAGATTATTGATTTAGCGTCTTGGAAAGCAATTCGTATCCAAATGACCGACGATAATATACGGAAAGACATTAGCAAATACGTGGACACCGTCTCAGAGGGCCTCTTTAAAGCAAAGTCGACAAGTGAACCACCAAGCAAGGTTTGTTCTTTTATCAAGAATGAAGCAGCATCTTTCTTCTTTTTCGCCAAGTACTGTCTTGAAGACGCTGTGACAACAGCCGAGAACAAAGATTACGGATACTTCATAAAGTACAGGCGCCTTCCGTGCCCTGAAATGCTTGGGCGATACTACGACTACGAGCTCCTCCCCTTGTTTCAGAGCATCGGTAACAACAACTACGTTCTATCCACAGTACAGATAGTTCTTGGAGCTATTACCGACGTTACTAGAGATGAGATACGCGACGCCATTTCTTGCCTCCACGAAGATCCCCGCCTCAGATTTCTCGACCTCCAGATGGTTGTCTTACACCAGTGCTCCCGACTGATCACCGTTGTCGGCGACTCCGAGCTTTACTCCATACACCCCTCGTTTGATATTCACTTCCGCTCGTATATAAGCGAGGAAGAACAACACGCGAACATGACCTTTCTATGCTTGAAGTATCTTTCGCAACCCATTTTCACAGGCGGACTGTCCGTTCGCATGTCCAACGACTACCCATTCTACAAGTATGCTGCCAGTAACTGGCGGGAACACCTTCGTCAATCTCAGGACAAAGGCTTGAAGCTATTGCCCCAGCTTCGGCGTTTCTTTTCTTCTCCTTGTTACCAAACTTGGTCAGGGTATATTTGTTACGAAGTTGCAACTACGCGGATGACAGTTGGAACACCATTGTATCATACATACATTTCCTGCTCACATATCCCCCCTGTCATTGCTTTGATAGAGGCAAACGCTGCTCATTTGGCTCACGAGCTTCAAGATATACACTGGGAGCAGGCGCTTGGCCAACAGTCATGGAAAATGGAGACGTCTAGACTTTGCAGGTTCCTCCAGAGACAACGACAGCACTACCCTGGCCTTGGAAGGCTGCTTGGTTTCTGGGGAGCTCGACAAGATTACTGGATTAAAGACGCCGCCGGACTGACTCCATTGATGCACGCTGCAATGGTTCCGGAGGGATTACCAGACATGATCGAATATTTTCTTCAGTGGCCCATTGACATTAACGAGCGAGATCCCATCTACGGCGAGACGGCATTGATGATAATGTGCAAACGCCTTAAACCAGCCAACGAGAGCCTTACGGAACATCTGATCATTTCTCTGCTCAAAGCCGGAGCTGACCCCAACTTCTTTGGCTTCGACGGAGAAACGTGCCTCCTCGGAGCCTGTAGCAGTGGTCAACTGACAACAGTTGAGTTGCTCCTCCAAGCTGGGGCAGACCCCAATATCTCAACAATCCACGGTGTCACTCCTCTACACGAAGCGTTCACCGGCTCGTATACCGATATCATAAAGATCCTGATTGAATACAACGTTGACTTGAGTCTGAGGTTCCGGGGGCCTAGTCCGCAAATACCGCTGACATCAGCGATCACTGAAGGATACTTTGACGTATTTTTGCTGATACTGGAGAGAGTGGAAGATGTAAATCAGCTTGACAATGGAGGATTTGCTGCGATTCATCTGCTGACCGCTCCAATGTACACCGACTGGCTTCCTCATCTCCTGAAGCGGCCTGATGTAGATCTTGATGTTCTTTCGGATGGGGTATCAGTATCAACCGACGCAACGGCATTTACGCGTCGAACCCCGTTGTGCTTTGCGATATCGGACGACAACTTCAAAGCAGCCGAGCTTCTCCTAGAAGCAGGAGCGAGTTCCTGCCGCGTTCCAGGATCAACAGATGACACGCCACTATATATGGCAGTCAATATGGCCAGGACAACAACAAATAAGAACAGGTAAGCGGGTGATTGTTTTTTATTTTTTATATCCGTTATTCTATGGCGGTGTTTTCTTCCATTTGTGTTCTTTTCCGGCAATTTCTCGCTGTACTTCGACAATTCTTGCAGCAACCACAAAACTAACATCGATACAGCAATGGCGAAGACGATACCGACGATACCGGTAATTCTGACATAGTTGAACTGCTCTTAGCATACCAAACACCTATCAACACCATTGATCGCAAGTCAAAAAGGTACGCTAAGTCACCATTGATGGAGGCCATTTCCCTCAAGGATCAAAGGATGGTCGAACTCCTTTTGCGGCATGGGGCGGATCCCACCCTCGAAGAAGCATATGGCCTCCCAGGACCTCTCGACGCAGCTATCGATTCCAAAGAAATCGGTATGACTAAGGTCCTGCTTGAGAATTCGCTGCCTCCCAGCATTAATTACATACCAGAAGGCTTCAACCACATTCTCATAGAAGCCAGCGACCAAAGCCCGGAGCTTGTTCAATGTCTACTTGAGCATGGTGCGGACACAAAGCGCTTTCTTTCCCCGGGATACTCCACCACACCACTGTACCGTGCAGCAGAGGAAGGCAACCTCGACGTGTGCAAGCTTTTTTTGCAGCATGAGCCGGATCTGGTAAATTACCAAGCTGAGGAGGGACTTGTTTACGAAACTCCCATCAACATTGCCATCAGGGAAGGACATATCGAAATTGTTCGTCACCTCCTCGATTCAGGTGCTCATCCAAGCTTGCCGTCATATCACTGGCAGGAAACACCACTGTGGTCGGCATGCCACCGGGGCCGGCTGGAAATCGCGCAATTGCTGTATGAAAAGGCGCCAGAGACTGTCAACACCCCATCATACGCCGGAGAGACTCCTCTGATCATGGCTTGTGAATCAGGCAATATCCAGCTTGTCAAGTTTCTTCTCGAAAAAGGTGCCGACATCCAGGCGAGATGCTCAATGGGAAGATCGTGCGTCTGCAGCGCGATATCGGAGGATAACGGTGCCGCTTACAAGATTGTCGACCTGCTGATTCAGCACGGGCTTGGCGTCGACGATGTCGTCAGCTCGATCGGCTTCACTGTACTTGGCGAGGCCTGCCAAAAGGGAGATGTGCGAACTGTTCGATATTTGCTCGAAAAAGGTGCCGATCCAATCAAGGGCCAGAAGTGGCCGGGCGATTCCTCCCAGGTTTGGCGATCTGCTTTGCATGTCGCATCGCACAACGGCAAGCCTCAGGTTGTAGCCGTTCTGCTTAAGCACCCTCAGCTGGCTTCCTTCATCGGCAGCATCGACTTTTATGGTCAGAATGTCTTGCACATGGATACGACGACCTCGAATAATTCTCTGGTCGCAGCAATGATCTACTCGACATGCCAGAGACTGGAGCATGAGACTGGTGTAGATTACATCCAGAGACTGCTAGCCACAAAGAACCGAGAAATGCACACCCCTCTGGACGTTGCACTTGGAAGGCCTCACAAAGGCCTATGTAGTAAAGGGGTGTCTAGCGTTGACAGGATCATCTCCCACTATGTCACGGAACTTACCACGCCGACCGAAAGAACGCAGGACAAACACAAGCATCTTATGGGGGACATGGCAATCTTCCTTCTAGAGCGAGGCGGTTACGATGAGCAGGCTGTGCGGTTGCTACAGTCACTGGCAGTGGACTACTGTATAAAGGAGGAGGAGGGGCACTTCTTGAAAACTGCATTTTGCGTGGCGTCGTGCGATTGGTGTGAGGAGGGCGAAAATGATGTGTTGTCATTTTGTCGGTATTGTCGATCCACGGCTGGGCCATGCTGCGCTGAAAAGTTTGGGTCGGTACATGATTTCGTGGAGATACCGGTTATCAAGGACAGAAGCGTTATGGACCTCAACACTGATGAGATCAGAGACGTACTTAGTCTTCTGGAGCGCGATTTCGTCATCGAAAAGGACCCCAGACTCGAGCAGAATGCCCCGTCGACACCGTTTCAGGTTGACCCCGACTCTGAAGAAACTACTCTTTCGCTCGCGTCTCTTCATGCGATGGGATACCTCGAGTTCCGACGTCGGGCGTGGAGTCCATATCTACCGCTTGCTCCGGTAGTATACAAACGGATTCAACCATGGGAGCCGGTATTTAATCGAGCCAAGAAAGAGTTTCAAGAGTGGGTCTGGGAGACTGAGACACACCCATGGAGGTTAGCGGGAGAGTTGGGATATTTTCTTGAATCCGGGAGGCGGATGGCGTATAAGGACTTAGATGTTGTGAGAGGGGAGCACATCTTAACAGATGTCGGTTGGTTGTTTGCTAGGCATGAGGTTGAGGAGGAGGGTGAGCGAATTCCGAGACGTCGTGGAGGTGCAAAGAGAAGATGAATTGGTGTGGCTTTTTGTCGAGTGTTAATGGTTGGCATCGACTCGATGCAATGATTTTTATGACTAATGCAATCTACGCGAGAGGGAAATCATGCAAGAAAGCCTGCGGAAAATCATGGCTCGAGGCGTCGGACATGAAAGGGCCAACTTTGTCATGATTTAGTTTCTGTCAAAATACCTCTCTTGCTTCCAAGTCTTTTGGCTGTGTGTTATCTTGGATCATCACATAAAGTACTATGTACTTCTTCCACGCAGCTTGCCAAGTATTTAACGTGTCCTTATTGTACCCTACTCATCCTGCAAAAACACCTGGAGGATGCCAGCGTATTTTTCCAGCTGCTCCAGATGCACAATATGCCCCCCGTTGCCGATGGTAACCCACTTGACTTTTGCAATGCTCTGGAACCAAGGCTTGACGACAAGATCTGAAGCTTCATCGAACTCGCCGTTGATGAGCAATGTGGATGCTTTGATCTCCTTGCTCTGCTCGATCCAGTCGTACGCTGTTCACGTACCGTCAGTTCTATCTTAGCGATCAAGTTACTCGTCATTGACGACTCGGTACACACGACTGAAACTTACTCCTTAAGTTTCCAGTGATGCTAATTTCACTGGGGCCGCACATGGTTGAATAGACGGTCGGATCCTTCTCCAGCTCCTCAAACGCGTCGGAAAGAGCCTTGGGGAAGGGCCAGGTCCGACACAGATGCACCTTGTAATACTCCAACACCGCGGCCTCGTACTCGGGAGAGCCGTAGTCCCCATCTCTGTCCGCCTTCTCGATCGCTTCTCGAACTGTGTCCGGCATGGATTCCAGCCATTTGTGTTGGGCCCGCTCCCAGAGTTTCATGCTTGCAGGCCCGCTCGCGAGAACCAGTTTCCCAACATTCGGGGCAAGTCTCGACTGGGGCGAGGCAACAACGGCCGCGAGCATGGCACCCCACGAATGGCCGTACAAATCAAACTTCTCTACACCCAGGTAGGAAAGCAGGTTCTCGAGCTCGGCGACGAAGAGGTCGACAGTCCAGAAGGCCTCGTCGCCGACCTTGGAGGGGAAATGGGTTGATTTGCCACAGCCTATCTGATCGTATAGGATTATGGGGGTTTGGGTGAGAGAGTGGTAGCGGATGAAGAGCGGGGTGAGGTAGGCGTGCGGGATTCCGGGGCCGCCATGGAGGACGACGAGAGGGCGGATACCGGAGGATGACTGAGAAGAGAGGTCACCGATAACGCGGTAGTATGTTTGGGGATGAACGGAGGATGGAATAGAGGGGTAAGGGAATGGGGCGTTGCCCTCTGTAGTTTGGAAGATGGTCATGTTGCCGTGATGGAGACTCCGCATTGATTTGGTGAAGAAGAAGTGAGCAAGATAAGAGAGTGAAACAATCCTCGGGCGACGATGGAAAAATAATTTCGGCGCTTACTATAATGAATCCTCATGGATATACAAGCTTCAGTTCATGTAGGCTATCTCACGGTGGTGTTGTGTAAGGTAAGCTGATGCAGGGCAGCAGGATGTTCCAATCAACTTGCCCGATGCTTACGAAGGGGCGATGTCAGCATCGGCAAACATAGCCGGACAGGGGTCATCACGACTTGCCGTGATTCATATGGCTTACCAAACGAAAAGCCAAATTGCAGCTTGTCGGTCTCTCTTTTTACGAGATTACAATCTTTCGTGAAACCCTAGAGGAAGACGTGAGGACCAGCCAAGATAAGAGAAGCGGGAAGCTCAACAGCAAAGAGAGAATAATTTAACGTAAATAGGAGCGGCATTGGTTTCAATGACGATAAAAACAGGACTCAGCCTTCATTCAGAATATGAGAACGCACTTTTGAACCAAATTTACCATTTTTATTTTTGGCAACTATCTGAAAGGGTTTATATACTAGCCATGGCGACCATTTCTGTCTTAATGGCTGGCTCTCCTATTTCATTGCTCAAACGAGAGAAACAAACCAAAAATTGCGTAGCAAACGGCTAGGGCCAACTAAAATTCAGCGAGGCATTGCAGTGCAGCCTGGGCAATACCAGCGTTTAACGGCGCCGGCTGGTACGCGCAATAAGTCTCTGCAGGGGCGTGTTTGTCCGCAGCGTCTAGGAGCGCCGTTAAATGTGGTGTACTTGACACCACATCTGGGGTTGGAGCACATAACGTCGTAAATTGGTATGTAGCACATGCTGGGGTATTTTCTATCTGTTGTCGACCGGGCTGCTCTGAGTTCACTCTTTGATTAGGGTGTGGTAACTGCGAAGGCTCGAATCTGAGCTGTGTCTTCTCCAAAATATTGAAAGGATAGTATCAAGCAAGTTAGTTGCGTTGAACACTTTTTCCTCGTGAAATGCAGCCAAATCAAACGTTCAAGATTGGTGACCTAACGTTGTTTTAAATGCATAGCGAGAAACGCTATCGTTTTGACCACCCAGGTGAATGAGTGTATGGCCTCCAAGAACCTGGGATGAAATAGAAAAGGCTAGTCACTGGGTACAATCTCGGTGTGAAGAGTTGATCGTTCCAGGCCTAGTCGTCAACACGGCCGCAAGATGTAACTGTATCTGCAAGGTATACGGTATTGGTTAAATTAAGTCTCTCTACCCATTACGCTACAGACCCAGAGCCCCAACATCTATACTTCGTTCTGAGCTTCATTTCTCCCTGCAACAGACAGACCTTGAAGTCTTGAGTTCATTTAGCGCATTAGGTGCTAATACCAGTTCACCTCGTCATTTGCTTGATGAAGTTCACCTGCCTTTCATGCGCCATATTAATCGATCGATTCCGCCAGCTTAACTCCGCCCAAGTCTTGATCTCCTACGTACTCTGACCCTGCTTCTCACCACCTTCAGGATGCTCGCTCCAATTTCTTCTTGTGCAACGCCCTGACTTCCTCATCCAGCCCAGCAATTGGACCTTGTACAGGGATATTCGGCGCAACATCATTGATTGCAAGCGGATTGACCTTTCCCCCTGGCGTGACCCCAAACTCTCTGAGCCAAGACGCATACTGCGCACTTGAGGAGACGTAGAAAATCGGGCCCAATCCAACCCAGGCATGCGCTGCTGCGCACATGGGGCAGTGCTCGCCCGATGTGTACACTGAAGCCTTTGCCCGCTCCTCTTTGCTGAGGTTCAACTGCGCCCAACGGGCGAGAGTGAATTCCGGGTGCAAAGTTGCGTCGTTTTTTCCGTCTCCATTCTCGCCGGTGACGGTGCGATTGCGGTCTTCTCTGATTATATTGCCGTTTGAGTCGACCAATACAGACCCGAAAGGATCATCGCCTGCGTCGAGGGCTTCTTTTGCGAGGTCAACGCAGCGGCGTAGAATCCTTTGATCTGGTTCATGAGCCATCGCTTGAATTTGAATCTGGTGGAAACTTTGGCTGAAATTAAGACTTTGCTGTCAGACTGTAAAAGAATTGATGGGGTAAAATGGGTGAAGATGATATGCAGGGATGATTCGGGATGGATTTAATGACGTGGCGGGGCGCGGAGGAACATTATCCCAGAGATTCCGCCTTGTGGCACAAAATCGAACCCCCTCATGCCATTATGTCGCTCAATTGCGGCCAGATCACCAGTCGCCCTAAGGTTGGGGGCGCTGGGTGAGCAGTGTGTGCAGTTAAGATCAGAAAGGCTTGCAATATTGGGCCTTGTCGGTTTTGTAGTCTTCGTAGATAGACTCCCACATCACCCGATCAGCACATTTAGGTCGGTCAGGCCGTTCTTTCTCGTCCTTGAGACACTCGGGCAGGGCAGCCTCCCACTGAGCAGTTGTATGCGGTACCCAAGGCTTTGGCAACGGCCAGTCGCTAAAGTGAACCAAGTACGCTCTTGAGACCTCGGCCATTGCGTTCCACTCCTCATCCTCCTCGTTAGGCGCAAGGTACTTCTGGTGATCCTTGCCTCGGAACTCTCCAGTCAGAAGGGCCAGCCGTCGATGTGGTAGAATCATAGCTGAATCCTTAAACATATGATTTATAACCTCCATATCAAAGTCACCTGACTTTAGCGCCTCATCGACGATCTTCTTATAGCGCGCCTTATTCGGCTCCAGGAGCATGATATGCGAACCTAGCACCTGCTTAACTGCATTGATTTCGTTCAACCAATACGCACGCGGGACAGCAACAGCAGCCTGTGGGGCAAGGAAGTAGTGATCCATACTGTTGAGAACCTGCGAGTCAGAGTCGAATACCAGGACGCGTGTGTACTCAGTTAAATCGAAGGCGTGAAACTTAGTGAGACTCTTGGACCAGGTTGGCTCGCCTTTATGCGTGGTGATCAGGTTAAAAGGTCGCAAGACGATATCGGGAGAGTTGTCTCGGATTTTCTGAATGGCCTTTGCCTCTCTAGAGTCTCCTCTCGCCCACGTTTTAGGGAAAATCAGGACCTGGTCGTGTTTGGCACCGAATTTCTCTAGGCGGTTAAAATTAATCACCTAGCATAGTTGTATCAGTTTAAACTGCATCTATACAATGCGTGCAGCTCGCAACTGTGGTGGTTATAGGATATAATAAGACTTACCGCATTGCATAGATAATCAATATCCGTTGCATACTGCACATAAGCAAATCGGGGTTCAAGTTCTTCGGTGGTCCAGAATGGCGTTATCTCCACGACGGACGAGGTGCCATTCTTCAGAATCTGTCCCAGGGGGTTCGGAATGTAGTTGTGCTTGACTGATTGATAGCCGGACAGAAGAACGAAAACAAAGACGGCACAAGTCAGTGCGACCGCACGCTTTGTAGAGGTGAACATGGCTCAGAAACGCGATGGGGTGGCACCACGCGAAAAGCTTCAAGCTCGAAACAACGCCAGTGTAGGTTGTAGGCTACTCTTCAGGTCGTTTAAGTCGTGGAGTGCCCAGATAGAAAATTTAAAGTAGAAAACAAGAAGTGTTAAGTCATATTTCGAAGCCAAGGTAACGCTTGGCGCTAAAGACTTTCCTTCGAATACGAACATTGCAGCAAGGGGTATTTGAAAAGACAAAGCGCTCATCTGAGGTAGCCGTATGGGGCGCTGCTTGCTGCAAGGTTCTCGATGCAACGAAACTCGTATTTAGCCGCTCTAATTAGCTTTAGGTGGAGATTCCGGCCTATTTATAAGGACCGGGCTTAGCTCTGCCTGTCGTTGATTGGTTCCACATGCATTGACAAAGTCAAAAGCCCGTTGGTGATTGTTGAGGGGGAAACAGCACGTTGGTTGGCAAGGTGGAAAAATGTGGCCACAGAGAAACAGAAGATACCCCTTTGACTTTGTAAATTCAATCAAGCCATGGAAAAAAGCAACGGCTCACGCTACTGGCGTGTCCGAACAGCTGCAATCGTTCTCGCCGCGGTAAGTCTAGGCTTGTGACACTCAAAATCTAGACAAACCGAGCTGACGGAACGCTTAAAAGCTCACATGTCAGAATGCTGGCAGCATATTGGTACGTTGGAAAATGACGCGCCCATATCTCATATCTAGGTCACCTTTCATTCGGCGTCAAATCTGACAATGATCAATCATCAGCTGCAGCATAGACTGCAGACCCGTCCAGAGGGCAATTCCATACGATACGAGCCTCTGAGCGCCATCATCTTGTCCGAGGGCCTGAAGCTGCTCATATCTCTGGTCGGCGCCGCGTGGGGATTCCTTCATAGTAACATGGGTGACTTGGCATTTTCTGCCGGTTATTTTGGCTACGTCCACAAAGGCCACAGCAACTCCGCCATTCCGGCCTTCTTATACACACTCTCAGCCACTAGCCAGAGCATCGGGGCGTACCACCTCGATATTCTCCCATACTTGATGCTCTCGCAGGTCAAACTCATTCTGACGCCAATATTCAGCAAGATCCTTCTGAAGCAGATTCTCCAGCCACAACAATGGCTTTGCTTGGTCATCATGGCAACAGGCATGGTCATGGTACAGATTGGTTCTGCCGCACAATCTTCTGAAGGCCCACGTGGCAGCGCAGTAGACAAAGATATGATGTTTGGAACGGTTGCTATGGTGGTGGCGGGAACGTGCAGTGCATTTGCTGGCGTATACATGGAAGCAGTACTGAAAGCCTCAGAGAACAGTTTTATGGTCCGCAATGCTCAGCTGGCGTGTTACAGTGGTTTGTGTGCGGTAGGGGGTTATTTGTGGCAAACAGACTTCGGAGTTAAAGGTTTCTTCTCCGGATACACAGATTTAGTGTGGGCTTTGATTCTGTTGCAGGCTGCTGGAGGCTTCCTCGTGTCGTGGTCAGTTCGCCTGGCAAGCACTATCGCAAAAACTATTCCCAGAGCCTGGGTTTCCTAGCAGCCTCAACAATCCCACTCCTTGCATCACATCAAGCATTAACCATTGAGGTAAGTAATTGTATACATGCATATTCAAGACCGAAGATGGTGTGTTGACTCGTTTGTAGTTGAAGTGTGGCATTATGTTGGTTCTGGGCGGGGTGTTTGGGTCCTTATGGAAGAGCAAGGTATATAGTGATCCAGCGGAACAATGGAGTGATAAGGAGTCTAGAGACGAATCAATTGTCTAATAATGAGCGTCAAGTACATACATGACCTGGAGTGCGCTTCCTCTACGTAATCAGGATATCAATAATTCAATCGAATACATCTTCAGGTTTGGACAACCCCACTCCATTCAATTTTAGTTATTGTGCTGTTAGTTTACATCATTCTTTGACCCTCAAGTTATTTATTTCTCGCCTGCACCAGTTGTGTCTTGACAATCACCTATATGATTTGCCGAAGGGTTATCTTAAACGGGGCATTCCAGTCTTGATAATTCAGACGTAGGCTGGGAGAATGTTCTTGTTAGAGTTGTTGTCAAGCAGAGTGTATGACGCAGTATCTTCGTATTCGTAGGTAGGTAGTGGGTAACGCATACACCTGTGACACATAGTCGCCACGCACCGCCTTCTCAGCATGGTAGTGGACGATGCAGTCGTCATACGAACCTGCGGGGAGGAAATACAGCTCGAGGCGGTATGTAGCCCAGCGGTTTCCATAAATGACGCCTGCAAGCGCAGTGGTATCAACTATAGCCTGAGACACAGTGGCGTGCGTAAAGTAGACAGAGAAGCTGTATAGTAGCGGCAGCAAGGAGCAAGTCTCGCGTCCTTAGAGGAAGATGAGAGCCGACCGCCCCGCATGATCCGTTATGGGGATTATATGGTTCTTCAAACGGCAGATGCGACCAGCACCGCCCATACCGCCGCGTCCTGACGCTCCAAATACGCCACCTTTGCGAGTTGTCATGATTGGGATAGAAGTGGAAAGGGGGGGGGGGGGGGGGGGGGGGGGGGAATTGGGAGATGGTGCAGTTTTGTCAATCATGTCAGTCGTTCTTGAGATTGAGAAAGTAGGATGTGTTGGATATTGACTGGAGAGGAAGTGCAGGCATGCGAGCACGTGACTCTTAATCCCATCGTATTCGTCGATGGTGTGCAGATAAAACCAACGAATGAACAGCCGGTATGCATCGACCTGTATAGAAAGAATAGATGCTTAAACGTCCGCCTCTTGAGGCGTCATGAGGGAGAGGGTACTTTTGGATCTGAATGCCCTGCGCCAAACCTATCCGACAGAGAATAATAGCAAGCATAACGCAGAAAGACTGCCTGCAGTAGCAAATGGCACACTTGCAATCAACAGTTCTAACAACATAAGGGAAAAGGGACACTTGCTTAACAAATCTGTCTCTATAAGTAGTCTGAAATGATAGCGTACAGGACTACAGAAGATATCTGTAATCGGGTGACATGTCTCCCAATTCTGTCTTTTCCTCCTCCGTGATAGTCGACTCGCCCGCAGTTTGGTCTCTACTCCGGTTCGCAGACCAACACCCAATAGCATACACAAGACAGGAAAGACCACTCAAGATAACGAAAGCGATACTGATGCTATACCCAGGGATGTACTTGGGCGCATCCTTCTTCAGGAAAGCAAAGACGGCGATAATGCCACCAATGTTCCCGAAACCAACCTGCCAAGCACTCCCGATAGAGCGTCGGTGATGACCTCCGAGATTCATATTAAACCAGCATACAATGATGGGCATTGCCGTGTAGGCCCCGCTCGCCACAAGAAATAAGCCGAAATATTGAACTGACGTGTTGTTGTGGACAGAGATCAAGATGGCGAAGCCGGCGATGGCGACGCAGATGGCAAGAATGGCGAACAGGAATCGATGACGCATCTTATCGGAGATGAACGCGACCATCATCGAGAAAGCAAAAGCCACAACCCAAGGAGGCACGCTGTGTAGCTGGGTCTGAATGCTGCCGTAACCGTATGTCTGAATGATACCCGGCGCAAAGTAGGCATATCCATAAGCCGGGACGATGAGGCCAAAGTACATGAACCCCCCGACAATGACCTTGTAGTCCTTGAAGATTCTTCCAACATCGCTTATGGTAATACTGCGCTCGGCGGCAGAGCGGCCTTGGTCAGCCCGAAGGCGGGCGGAGACAAATTCCTTCTCCTCTTTGGTGAGCCACTTGACGTCTTCGGGGAAGTCGGGAAGCCAGAAGTAAAAGAAGACGCTGACAACGACGGTAAGGAGTCCCTCGAGAATGAAGATCCAGCGCCAGCCGGCGAAGCCGCGGATGCCGTCCATCTTGCCAATCGCGGCGGCGAGAAGGCCACCGAAGGCGCCGGCGAGTGTGGTGCTGTTGAAGAAGAAGGAATAGCGGCGCTGTGCTTCGTGGCGACGATACCACATTCCGATGAGATAGAACGCTGGTAGACATTGTCAGTTAGCTTTGTGAGGTAGGAGTAAGGATTTGTGCGGCGCAGTACCTCCCGGGAACATGCCCGTCTCGAAAACACCCAGAAAGAAACGCGTTGTGCACAAGCCGGCGTAGCTCTTAACGAAGCCCTGGAGGAGGGTGACCAATCCGAAGCAAAACATGTTGATGCTCAGCCAGACATGAGGCTTGAACTTCTTGAGAAGGATGTTGGAGGGAATTTCGAGCAGAATGTAGGGGACGAAGAAAACGACGAGGGCGTTGTTGTACAGGGTGCCGTCCAGTCCCAGTTCTTTTGAAAGGCCGAAAACATTGGCATTGGCGATGTTGACTCGGTCTGTTGACACACATCGACAGTTAGTACCAATTTCACCGTGGCGGCGGGCTGCGGCGACGATGCGACAGTGTGTCTCAATGCGCCAGCGGGGATATCTTACCAAGGAAAGCCAATAGATACATGACGCAGAGGAAAGGTATCACACGGAAATCTATCTTGGTGATGAGCTTGCTCTCCGTCGTATGAGGAGGACATTCGATGGGAGCCTCGTCGCCGTAGACCGGGCGATCGAGGTCAGTCGCATGCTCAAGCGAGGCCGCTGGCGACTCCGCGGGCTTGTTTTCTTTCATGTCCTGCATCTTGATGTCGTTTGAGCTCAATTTCTCCTTGTCCAGGATGTGAAGGACTCTACGACCAACAAAGACACCTCGGGGGATCCGACGAGAAAGCGGGAGAAAAGGTGAGGATTAGTAATTAACGGTGCAGCGCTTAAACCTCGACTATCCTCAGGGTGGCCGTCAGCTTTTATTTCGTTACACTTCTTTTTTTTTTTTCTTTTTTTCCCTGTGACTGTCCAACAGGGTCATCATTTTGCGCCCGACCTCGGCGGAACGACTCACAGACAGGACAGGGCCGGGAATCCTCCCGGCTCCACAGAGTCTCAAAAGTACAAGCCAACACTAGCTCGATGTGCACTAGACCGGCAGCGGAAAAGCGACAGGGGGGTTGGATAGGGCACTGATCATCCAGTTCTCCCCCCAGCCTCCCAGCCGAACCCCGCGTTTCGTTGCAGGCCGGCATGTAATACTATGCAGCTCCAAGTTTAGGGCCATGCGTGTAGTGGTCATCGGGAGCTGAATAATGCCACGGACAGCAATCAATTATGAGCTTTGCCTCGTACCCCGAACGCACCCCTCATCTTACTAGAAAGTAATCAACCCGGTATTCTTAGACACTTTTCTCCGGAAACTACCCGAGATACAATCCGAGTTCATATTGAACCGCGAAATCCTACCAGGGCCCATAATACTCTATTCAGAAGTTCATAGCTCCACCCCGGCCCCTGGTCGGGATTGGCCATCAGCTCCACTCCGTCCGCCGATGCAGGAATTGAGAAGAGCTCAACCTGCAAATTCCTCTTGGCGGTTGGCTGTTAGGTTGGCATACCTCTTGCCTCAAGCCGCGACCGCGTTGAATGACTAACATATTATGACTAGGGTCTCGGGCCGGTGGGTGCTGGAGGTGTGAAATTTGTCCGGACTTAACATCGGAGGCGGCCGCGAGCGGCCGGACCCCGGGGCCCCATCTATTTTAGGTCTAGAACACCTGTGAGTCAATGGCGGCGGTTAGTAATGTGGCGCCGGTCAAGACTGCGCTTGAAACAAACAGCGTTGTCGATTTCAACTCTTCGTACCCCGCAGATCTCAAGCCACGCACCAAGCTGCAGACCTTTTGTAGCTTCATTAGCGCGGGGGTTGGATAGGGTTGCAGATTCCAATGCCTCGGTTTGCGATGGGATTACAGCTTGCTAGAGAACCTGACCTATGTACCACGTTGTTCGAATACCTTCTTCAGCCCGAGCCAGTTCACACGCACTTCGTATTGTGCCCAATCAATGGGCACAATTCCGTTTTTGGCAAATCTTGCTTTGCCGCATTTTCCCTCTTGCGCTCCCGGATTTCCCAGCAAGATGTAACGTCAGGCCATGCAAGCTGAAAGCCGGGAACTACGTGAAGAAGATGTTCTTCGTACGGCAGAGGCGTCAACGCCAAGACGGTAGCAGATGGGAGGGGCAAAGGCCAGAGGAGTAATGGCTTACTGATATTTCCTTCATAATCTAGAACCAGGCGAGAATAAAACTAGAAAACTATTCACATTGTCCCGCTTGTGAGCAGGTATGCTTCCTAGAGAGCCTATCTTGATCATTTGTTTAGTTGTATTGTCAAATTTTACTACACTACTCTATCTCTTGCAATGTCCTCCAAATTAAACTTGGTTTCCGAATTCTCATGAGAGTAAGTTGCTTGATTGGCACATAGAGATTAGTCTGATGCTAGAATGTCCTTGTAAAACCCGAAAACATCCACCATCAGCTTTGGGGTGCCTCTCATGGTGAACCCTAGCCCTTCGCTAACTATGGCATACGCACTGTCACCAGAAATTTGGTCGCCCAAAGATGCATCGCAAATGTGAGATGGAAGCGTCTAGACTCCCGTATGGAAGGTATTGGTAGAAATGGCAATATCCCAACGCATCCAAAGCGGCGCACAAATACCCACGTGGAGATGGCAGTGGTCATTTTGATTCGGGTAGCGAGGTCTAGATCAGTAGTATGGCAATGGAACCAATCATACTCGAGCCGAAACAAGAGAGCATATGTTCTAGCGGGCGACACGTCGTCCAGCGGTGAGAATACATGTTTCTGAACTAGGCTGGACTGGCTAGGCTGTATCGCGAACTCATAACAACACGCTCGAGGATCTCAAAATCACTGGATAGGTCATCGACCTCATTACGCCCAGAGCCTCACCCTAGCTTGATAGATTGGTTATTAGCACCATATCGTCATGCCAATGATCACACGCTGGAGCGCGGCTCATGGCCATCGTGCAGTCCAGCCCCTCATGACTGCGATGACCACGGTAGTGAATACCTATATTTAGTCTTAATCTCAAGAAATCTTCTGTCCAGATATTGTAGTATGAGCTCTCTGGCTGCAAGTGTCTCGGGATGCCATTTGATCGTTGACAACATCTATGATCAAACTAAGCTCTGAGACTGGGGGTGTCATAAAAGGTCTAGAAGCTCATGGTATCAAAATATCCAGACTGGGTGACATCAGTGACTAATTGAAGTAGCAAATACAAGATAAGTAAGATACCGACAAATCCAATGACGTCGTTGGGCATGCAGGGAGTAGTAACACCTCAGTCGGATCTATGCCGACTTTCGCTAGGACCCCCCTCGGGAATTGCGATAACATCCTGTCCAATTATGTTGTGATTCATGAACTTCAACGGCAGAAGATAAGCTGCAGATAAGACATTGCTCCGAACCTCCGTGGTTGAGATTGGCTGGAACCTACCCCGTTCAGATTAGAATCTCCATCTAGATGCATGGTGCATAATCAGGTTCAATTTTTGCAAGAGTGGGAGAGAAAGCTATATCACATAGCCAAAACGCAGCTTCATATCCATAGACGTTGTTATTCGTTCTAGTGCTTCTATATCACTAGATAAAGCCTATTAAATCTTTATTATAGCACTTACAACTGTGTGTCTCTACCTGCCACAATGACGACGATTCAAAACACCTCAAATTCGAACCATAGTCTCAAGCACAGATCATCGAACGATGTCGAGTCTTCTTCTACTCAACCTCCTGAGCTTGGCGTTGGCAACTTCATAGATATCGAGGGCGAAAAGTCCTATGGTAAGACCAAGCCCAAATTCCTTTGGCAAAAAGACACGCAGGCTTATGTGTAAAATTTATAGTTAAGAAGCTTGACTTTATTTTGCTTCCATTTTTATCTCTCATGTACTTCTTCAACGCTGTCGATCGCTCTAACCTGGGAAACGCGAAAACCGATGGGCTAGAGCAAGATCTAAACTTCAAGGGAAACGAGTACAGCTTGCTTATTTTGCTTTTCTATATCCCATTCGGAACTTTGGATCTTCCACTTAATTTGCTCACGAAGAAATTCTCGGCCAAATGGGTCCTGCCCTCTTTGATGGTAATATGGGGCGGCATCGCCACAGTCCAGATTGCTACGACAAACTTCGCCGGTATTTTGGTTTTACGACTTCTTCTTGGCGCCTGTGAGGCTGGATTCTTTGCAGGCGTTGTCTTCTACTTCACCATGTTCTATCGACGCTCCGAGCTAGGCTTTCGAGTTGCCATCTTTTTCGGCAGCGCGCTATTGGCAGCAGCATTTAGCGGTTTGATATCCTACGGTGTATTCCAGATCGAGGGTACAAGGCTCCACGGCTGGCAATGGTTGATGCTCATTGAGGGGCTTTTAACTGTCATTATTGGGGTGGTCTCTTTCTGGTGGCTTCCTGCCTCCCCAGCCACAGCTTGGTTCTTGGACGACAGGGAAAAGGCCGCTGCACTGGCCAGGACTTTGAGAGATGGATCCAACAAGGTCGACTCGAAGTTTGACTGGAAAGAATGTTTCGCCTCATGGAAGGATTGGAAGTTTGTGATGTGGTTGTTCATCTGCTTCAACTACCCTGTCGCCTTCGCTACCACCTCGAACTTTCTTCCCCAGATCGTACAACGTCTTGGATACAGCGTCATCAAGACCAATCTCTGGACCGTCGCCCCTAACGCTGTTGGATTTGTAATCCTTCTGATTGTCGCCAAGTCATCTGACCATTTCCACGAGCGGACCTTTCATATATTTGGTGCCCTGGCAACGTCGCTTGTGGGGATGATTATTCTCATTGCCATAGACGTTCTTAACAACAAAGGTGTCGCCTACTTTGCTTGTTTCCTCATGGCAGCGGGCGCATACACTCCTTCTTGTCTCGTTCAGTCGTGGCACAACAACAACAACTTGAACGAGAACAGCCGCGCTGCAACAACTGGCCTACTAGTAGGTTTAGGCAATTTTGCGGGAATCTTGTCAGCTGCTACCTTCAGAACGGAATATGCGCCCAAATACATCCCCACTCTCATCGCTACTTGCTGCTGTAATGTCATCGCAATGGTTTCCGTCCTGGTACTGGGCGGCTGGATGAAACTGGAAAACAATCGGAGGAACAAGGCCCAGGGTGTCAATCTTAGCGCCCAAGACGTTGACACATCTGAATTAGATGATGGGGAGAAATCACTCAAATTCCGCTTCTTTACATAATTTGAGCGGATATGCGCGCAAAGGTGTTATCCAGCTTAGCTTCTGTGTTACAGCAACGTTTCAAGGCGTGGGCGAATTGAAACAGAAATTGTGAAGCAAATTAGGTATATTAATCAAAACAATGTATATCAGACGAGTTGAGCATACTCGGTGATCACTGAACAGCCCAGTCTGAACCAACAGCTTGTATTGTTGGTCTTTGTAATGTAATCTGGACAAGCAACCCCCAATCCTTGATTCCTTTTTGGCCTTGAGTAAAATTGATCCTGAGAAAGAACAAAGGAGCGGTGGAAACTGCTGTGCAATTTATTGTCTAGTTATTTTTCCCCCTCCTTTTGTTCATCTTACTTGGAGCCAACTATATAGAATCTGCCTCTGCTCGTGTGTCTCATACTCACCTTTGAAGAAACATCCCGACTTTCACCCCATACTTACCACCAACACCATCCACATATTTTTAGGGTAAGTTTTCCCCTCACTACTAGGCCCTACATAAGATATGCAGCCACCAGCGGGTAATAAGTGCAGTGAAGGAACGACTGTGAAAGTTTCTGTCCACTATACATGTTACTATCACTGTCCCTCTTGCCACGCCAACAACGCACCTTGTCAGCAATGCATAACCAAAGCCCAAGCAGCCGCGCCTGACCCACTGTCTCTGAAAGCTGCCGTCCAGTCTGCGCTCCAACAAGAACTAAAAGACACCCAAGTTCTTGTCACAATCGATGTTGAGCAACCAGATGTTGAGATGACTGAAGCTCCAAGCCTAGACAGCGAAACGGACGACGAAGACCTCGGATACAGCAGTCAAATGAGCCTCGACGACCCACCGTCTTCCCAGGGAAATCAGCAGGACTCCAGCAGCGGAGTCGAACTGAATAACCATCCATTTGAACCCACCACAGAGACTAGCAGCACGGGCTGCAGGACAGAAGGTTTCGATTTCGAGGAGCTTTACTAAGTGGGCTAGCTGCTTTGATTTTGTGTAAACCAATTGGTTTTTTGGTTGGAATACCCCACCCACTAAGCCAGGACATGGGGTATTTATTGCTAGGCCCTCTCCGCTCTCTCCATCTTGTCAAAGCAACCCAATCTGAGCAAAGCCCTAGCCATGTTGGCTCCATATTGTAATTCTTCGCATAAACTGTCAATAATCCCAGTTTTAGAAGCCAGGTGTTGATGGAAGGGTGGCCGAGTTGGTTATGGCGCCAGGTTAAGGTCAGCTTAACATCTGTTTCCTGGTGGGGCAACCCGCGCGAGTTCGAGTCTCGTCCCTTTCAATTAATTTTGCTGTTAGACATGATGATCATTGCCGTTTTCTTTTTGAGTTCTAGCTCCAACGGTATCTTGCATGCGGATGAAGCTGTTTCGTCCGCATGCGGTTTCGAGTGTGTGATGCATATGACGTTTGGGCCGCTGAGCTACAGAGGCATAATTACAATAAAGTCTTGGGATACAGTCGTGTAAAAAGTTTTCCACTATAATATGTATGTAGTCTTTATTCGAGTTGACCCTCTGAACCTATCGATTTGTACGAATGAATTGGTAAGAATCACCCTCGATTACTCAAATCCGGTGTAGGATACTCCCAGTGGCCATAAGCCTGTAGTCGATGATTATCAGGCTTAAAACCCTTCCTTGTTTTTTTTTTGCAACTTACTCAATTCCTCACGCAGGGGTTGGAATTAGTCTTCACTTCACCGACGTAAATAATTAGAGTTATCGGTGAACCATAAATGCCGCGGTTCCTATGCCTTCTACATTAAGCGCCCGAGCGTGGCAGTGCACACGTCGGATCGCGTTAGTGCTGGCACCAATCGAGTCAGGGGACATGGCGTTGATAAACCCCTCACTGGGAGGCAGCCCGAGCATTTCGTTTGTGATATTCACAAATTGTTCAAAGACTTTAAAATATGTTGCGCATTTACGTTTATTGTTCTTCTTGAACCAGAAAGGGCCAGAGTGGGAGAGCATTGGCTCAAATTGGAAATACTGGCGGCGAGAAACTGTCCAGACCGCAACAGCGTGCATACTTTCCACATCATATGGAGCAAGGTGAGGGCCCCAGTACGCCGGACCTGATCGATTGGACTCGGCCACTATCACCATGGGGTGATGGAGAGTCGGATACACGTGTCGCCAACGGCAATGAACCCGACTTGGAGGCAGAGCGTCATGTTTCTGCAAGCGCCCCCGGCAGCCTGAGCACCGAGGTGCCGCCGTCAGTATACTTCAATATACACCGGTAAGTTTATTTACTGTATATCGTGGCCTCAACCATACTGACATCCGGATTGTAGAATCAGACGTCTTGTGCTCGCAAGCATAGGTCAGAATCTATTTTCAATTCAACTTCAACACTATGCTGACTTATTCTCAGATGATCCATACACACTAGATCAATTACGCGAGCCACGGATGAACTCTTTGGTTGTCCGTCCTTTAGTAGACCGTCTCTATGACCCCGACGATCCAACTGTTGGTATGGCTTAGAATTACATTCTTATGGCCGTTGAGCAAACAGTACTTTTGCTGACGTTCTTTTAGTCTATTGCCTACTTGCAAATCGGATCCAATTCCTCAGACAACATACAAGTACCGCCCATCACACAGTAAACATCGCCCGCGCCACGCTATGCGAGCTTGTTGCCAGTCGTGTGTTGCGCCGATATCATGAGGAGCACCCAGGCCAAATCGGTCTTCTCATCTTGGCACACATTCTTGTTGAAGGTTTCGATCCGTTTCAAGGAGCCCCAGGGGAGGTCGAAAGCGAATGTCGACAATATCAATGGCCAGTTCAGCGACGAGATGGCCATGAAAAAAAGCTCACAACACTAGAGCTCGCCATTATCTCCGAAAGCAAAATATTTCTCAGCTCTTCGGCATGTCAAAGGGTTGTAGATGCCGTTTGGCAGGGCATTGTGACCTACACGCCCTTGTCGTTCGTCGACATCCTGCCAGACCATTACGAGTATGCTTCCGTCTCGCTTTATGAGCCACACAGAGCGCCACTGCTTGACGACAGACGCCTAGTCGTGCCATGGATCCGACAGGTGATCGAGCTGTTTCAGTTTATTGCTTTGGTCGTCTTGTACATCCTAACGATGGTGAACCGGAGCAGTGCCACTCTGAGCAAATGGGAGTGTCTCTTCACCGTCTACACAACTGGGTGGACTCTCAATGAGTTCGCCGCAATCATTGAGCACGGCTGGGTTGTCCACTCCCAGACTCTGTGGTCATTCCTCGACATCACCTTTAGTTTCATCTTCGGCTCCTACGTCTTGGCTCGCATTTACGATGTTATGGGCTATGGAGGTGTAATAGCAGATGGGTATGGGGTCCAGATCTTATGCGTTGCTGCTCCCGTTCTGCTTACGAGGGTAGCCTTTACCATCATGCCGGACAGTCTAGTGTTCATCGCCATGCACGCCATGATGAAGGACTTCACCCGTCTAACCTTTATAGCCATCTGGTGTTTCACTGGCTTTTTTCTAGCATTGCAATGGCTGATAGGCAGCAGCGGAACAACCGCTGGCATTAGCGGCAGGGCTGCCCTGGGGTGGTACGAGACGTGCAAGTTGCTCATTTGGACCTGGTTCGGCCTCGATGGAACTGGGATCGATCGTTCTGATGAATTTCATCCAATCTTGGGACCGGTACTAATGATCTCATTTGCTTTTCTGGGCAACATTTTGTTCTTGACGATTTTGGTGGCGCTCTTGAGCAACACTTTCTCAAAGATAATCGCCGATGCACCCGCCGAAATTCAATTTCGCCGCGCTGTACTCACCTTTGCGGGTGTGAAGAGCGACTCGATCTTTGCTTACCCGCCACCTTTCAACCTGTTGGCTCTCGCAGTCCTCCTCCCGCTCAAATCTGTACTGACCTCGCGCTCCTTCCACGATCTCAATATCTCCTTCATCCGCGCACTCAATGCACCAGCACTGCTCATCATTAGCGCTCTCGAGCGTCGTCGGATAGCGCACCCACAGCGTGCACGCTCGCAAGCTCTTTTGAACTGGAACTTCAGCGGTTTTAACCCACACGGCGACATATATGCAGTCTTCAAAGTGGAACCGCCGCCAGCTGTAGAACGTGAGCTGGAAGAGTTGGATAATCTGAGCGATGTCGGCTTTGCAGAGAGCGAACTGGGATCGAGGTTATCGCGGGACGTGAGCCGGTCGAGACGGCGACGGCAGCTGAACAGGAGGAGGCGTCCTGGGGGAATGATCTCTCCGGTTAGCGTGTCATTCCCGTTACCCAGTGTGCAGCGGGTCGGCACGAATGAATTTGAGCCGTTGTCCAGATCACCTTTAAGAAGATGATGGGTCCTGGAATACGGGTTGTAGTCAACGGGTGTGTCACAACTCAGGGACAACAAAGATGGAGTGAATGGGGCACTGGCTTTCCATTAACTTGCAGCATTTAATCTACAGCTTCGGAAGGACCGGGAGAGACATTTATAGCGTAGGCAAGGAGATCATAGAAAGTGGATTGGGAAGATAACGTAACTTGTGATTCAAGATAACTTCCTGGAGGCCAGTGCACTGCTTGTGGGTAACAAGAAACAGACGATCGATGCTCCGCCCGAACGAATGAAAGCAAATTGTGTTGATTTGTTGACACGATTTGAAAAAAAGGGACCCCACACGCAAATCGTGCACTGCCTTATTCCTCTCAGGGGGCTGAACTATTAGGGGGAAAACGGACCCGAAAGGCTGTGAGAGGTTGAGCAGGCGTCGATCTTGGTTTGCCCATATTGATGAGAGTTTCAGGAGCGACGAGCGAAGCATCCACAACTTCCCGGATGCCTCGCCAAGACTTGCCAATGTTTAGCGTAGAGCCCTGACAGCGTTAGTGAAATAACTGATGTAGATGCTAATTAAATAAGCTTTGTGAAGCACACGTACACTTCACTATATAAAAAGGGCGAAGTCTATGCCCCGCGTCCGGCGGGAGGAGCACAGATCAGAAAGTCTGCCTTCGGTTTACATGGCAATACCCTGCAGACGTGAGGCGAGGTCCAAGTCCACAGCCAGGATGCAAGCCATTTCTTTTCTGGTTTAGTGATAACAACGTCAAAATCACGAAAAGCAAGACTTTTGAACCCTCGTGACCATGCAAATGTCGAAGCTACCAATTCAACGCTAGGAGGCTATTGATCCGCGACACACACTTGTTCATCATCACCCGGTGATATCCACCAATGAATGAGTATGTACTATGTACTTCTGAAGCTCGACCACCGTTGAAAGGCGTGACTCGCGATCCCCTCACGACTAGTCAGTCAGAGCCGCAGGGTAGTGCTCCAGCTACCGGTGGGCGGAGAGGAAACTAAATAAGCGTGCTTGGCAATACTCCGAGAGGGCGGGGACCCAATTGGCGGAATGTTCGCAGCAGAAGTCCGTCTGCACCCCGCATGCAAGCCTCTCCTTGCTCCAAGTGCCGATGTAATTGGATGCAACTCTCTTGAGAGCTCTCAGATGAACTCAATCGAAATCAGGGCCAGGAGTCCCATCCCACAGGACTTGGTATTTGCAATACAACATTAATAAATATAGGTCTGCGGTACCTTCTGTCCCATCTGATGTTGCCCTACCATCCAGTCCTTACTCCTACCTACACACTCGTTCACAATGGTTGCACTTTTCAGCGTCCTTGCCTTGGCCGTTCTGGCCGTTGCTGCTCCCGCCGAAGATGGAGATGCGCGCAAATGCGGTGGCAAGTTTGCACGAACACGCCCTTCCGCCAACTCGCTGGTCGTAGATGCCTCTGGAAAACAAGCCAACAGCTTCCCTACCCTAAATGAGGCAGTTGTCGCGCTGAAGAACACCACGGACGAGCAGACCATATTCATCATGCCCGGAACATACACCGAGCAAGTACGAATCCCCAACTACCTCGGACACATTACCATCCAGGGCTACACATGCGATTCGCGTTCCTACACCGCCAACGAAGCAACATTAACCAACAACCTGTCACGCACAATTGCCAACTTGACCAGCAATGACCAAACGGCCACCCTTCGTCTTTGGGGAGACAACATGAAGATTTACAACCTCAACATCGCAAACACTTTCGGCCAGGCAGATAGGAACGGCCAGGCATTGGCTGTCAGTGCACAGATGACGAACCTCGGCTTCTATGGCTGCAAGTTCACCGGCTACCAGGATACCATCTACGCCAACGAGGGGAGGCAGATCTACGCAAAGTCATACATCAACGGTGCTGTCGACTTTGTTTTCGGTCTGAGGGCGGCTGCTTGGTTCGAGACCTGCGACATCGAGACGATCGGCCCCGGGTACATCACCGCCAGTGGGCGTGACGCTGAAAACAACACCGCCTACTATGTTTTCAACAACGCCAAAGTCGGAGGCACTAGCGGCAAGGCATCGACTGTCTTGGGAAGGCCTTGGAGACAGTTCTCCAGAGTTGTCTTCCAAAACAGTTTTTTGAGCGATGTAGTGAAGCCGATTGGTTGGTCGACGTGGGACGCTACCCAGAGCACCGACAACGTGTTTTACAGGGAGTTTAACAACAGTGGACCGGGATCTGAGGGTGTGAGGGCCAACTTCAGCTCCAAGCTGGACGCGCCTATAACACCAGTCACCGTCCTTGGCGAAGGGTTCAAGAAGGAGTGGTGGGTTGACGCAAGCTACTTGTAAACTAGTATATACGATACCTTTTTTTAATCTCCCCAGACTTATTTAAGGGACTTTTAACGTCGTAAAGCACAACATGCATACAATCCGATGTGAACATTTGAGATTTGCCACGCCCTCATACAAAATCGTCCAATCCTCTGTAGTTGTTGTGTCAGCCATGGAAAAAAATCAAATAAAGGCCAAGTCTCATGATGCAGTCGACACGTCAGCGCAATGCTTCTTGTGAAAGAGAAGTGCATAGTCTTATTCAACTTTTATCGTCTATTTCCTTCCTTAAATCGCAAGCTGTACACTTGTTGTTTGATTTTTGTTAAGCATCGACTAGGCCTTATTATCACGGTGTCCTGACTGGACTTCATCAACAAGTATTTGACAGGATTCTGAGGGTACCGTCAATAGTTAGTGTCACAAGAGTATTCGACTGCAACTTCCATCACGTGAGCATATACCGACTGGTTGCCGCAGTCATTTGTACACTTGGTATATGATGCATCGGTGAAGACGAACCTTGCTGATGCCCCGTTTGCATTCTGTCCAATAGTATTACCAAGCTTCTGTAATAAATATTCGGGGTACTTTATAAGCAAGTTATTGAACATGTAATCGAGCAATTGCAGCAACGTTCCATCAGCTGCTGATAATCTCACCCTTCATACACACAGTGGCTCCATTCTTTACTACCACCTCGTACTTGTCACTTTCAACAGCTGTTGCGGAAATGGTGTAGTCATCGCCTGCATACAGCGGGGACATTGCCCGGTATCCAATCTGCCGCACTTCCTTTCCGTCATTTCCGTACACATCCCGCCAGTAGTCGAGCATGTTGATCAGATTCAGTGGCCCATGGACCACAACATCGACATGGCGCTCGATATCTTTCGTCCAGGGCTCGCTGTAGTGAATCTTGTGGCCATTGAACGTAAGTGCGGAAAACCGGAAGAGTCCGACAGGGGACCATCTGAGATGGCGTATTGCCCTGCCGTCTGTACCTTTTTGGTCGGTAATGGTAGAGGGACCAAACGCTTGCGGCCTGTCGTTGCGCACTGGTGCTGTCTTTGCGGCCAAGGAGACGTTGACCTCGGGGCGGAAGATCCACGATCTGGGAGCATGTTAGTTGGAGTATTTGGTTATTTTAGTCCAGGGCGACGACATACCTCTGGTCCTTGACGACCAACCCATCACGCCCCCAAAACTCCTTCTCGACATCAACCAGCACCATTTCATCCCCACTCTTACTCTTCTTCGGTGTCGCTCCTACAAGCCTCGTCCGCTCTTCGATCTCTTCCCCAACCTTGAGCGAAGTCCCCTCGATGAACTGCATCTTACCGCCAGCCCACATCCGCCGCGTGAACGGCGCAGGTGCATTGAACGTCTTGTCTGTGCCATCCATGCCCAGCTCACTCTCAACGGCCGCAGGAGTGAAATAAACGAGATGGTAACCGGGAGGCAGCGGCGTGCCTTGCGCTGGAGGGTCGGAGGAGACGTCCAGGCCTGGGTGCAGCTCTTTGCGGTTGAGGGTCAGGCTGAGACGCTGTAGTTGGTTGGAGTCAAGGATTTGCTTGCGGGTGACGTCTTTGCCGGCGAAGGTGTCGAGAAGCCTGGAGGCTGCGTCTGTCGCATTGGTTGTCAGACAACGCCGGCTGCCGGCGGTACAGCGAGCGAACGCCGGCCGTATTTGGTGAGCTAGCGATGCCATACTGGAAGTTGCTTTCTTGGATGTTGATGGCGAATACTAGTCACTAGTCCTGTTGGCGTTCGATGTTTTTGTACAATCTCAGATGTAAGCAGTACATGTGATCCAAGAAGGTGCTCTGTGGAATTGAAGGCGGCGACTGTCACCTAACCGGCACGCCTTCAATCAATCTCGGGTTCGGAAAGTAAAAGCCGACGCAATTATCGATGAAAGGCATGCCACCTGACGAAGAACCCGGCGGCATGGTGTCAATGGTGAGGTCCGTGCAGGACACCGGCTTTTCGGTTATATGCTCTCGGCTTCTTGTTCCTGCTGCTGTGAATGAGGAAG
This sequence comes from Colletotrichum jinshuiense, assembly GCF_051148585.1. NCBI lineage: Eukaryota > Fungi > Ascomycota > Sordariomycetes > Glomerellales > Glomerellaceae > Colletotrichum > Colletotrichum jinshuiense. The sequence goes on from NC_139313.1 coordinate 3,499,392, forward strand.
CCGAGGAGACCACTCTCGGTTCAAGAAACCGAAAGATGACGTAAACTGCACTGTGTCCCGCACTATCGAAACGACCGGTTCACACGTCCAATTCGCGGCGCGGGACACGCGCCCACGGCTCGGAAAAAGTGCGCAAGGCATTCAGATTGGTGTTTTTGAGGACCACGACGCAAAAGGCCGCTCGTAACCCGTCGTCAAAGGCAACGCTGCAGGAAATTCAGCCCTTCCAGTTGCAATGGCCCGTTGGTGTAAAGTTGAGGGTCGAGGAACAAGCTGAGATCCTCGAGGGCATCCTCGCCCTCCCAGTTTGTCCGCATCAAGTGGAAGTACTGGTCCTCCATGACTCCTGGTCTCGTTTGAACAAGTGAGTCTTGATCAGCAAGCAAGTTCTGCGAGGGACTTGCGCTTGTTGTATCAACAGGACTAACGCCGACCATGGGGCCGGAAATGGCACCTGATGGCGCAGATTCTGCGCCATCATTGTTAAGCCTCTTGGCGATGGACTCATCCAGGTACTGTAAAAAGAGATCCAACACGTTGTTGTTGATGCGCCAGTATTTTTGGATCTCCTTGAGTCCTAGTAGGCACATCTGCGCCCTGTGTTCGGCTAGTCGCCGGCTGATGCTATCGGCCGACTTGATATCGATGGCGTGTATGCAAAACGCCGCAAATAGGCTCGTGAGTCTGCTAAGTCAGCATCCATTTTTCTGGAGACAATTTAAAAACCAACTTACAAATGCATCTGGCCGTACTGCAACGTCTTCTGCGTCAACATGTCTTCGGCGATCCGGCTGATGCGGCAGGCGGCGGCGAGTGCTGCCTTTTTGTCCTCTTCGTCCCGGTTGCGAAGCCAGCCATTGCGGTGGACTAGGATACGCAAGTGACTTCTAAGTTTTAGCATACAGTCAAGGCAGATGACGCATGAATGGGGAACTTACTTGTAAGCCAGATGTATCAAGCAGGTGAGAACTGATGATTGCCCATCTTCTGGACCTCTTCGCATGTAATCTGGCAGACTCAGTCTCCACTGTTCAAGCTGATCCTTTAAATCACGGACTTCGGTTGGCCCGGGTGGTCCCCGTCCTGGCGCGAAGTGAGTGTCCATGATTCTTCCAACTGCCACTTTGTCAGTGATGATTCCGTACTTGGGAGAGCCAAAAAGGCATACGTAGCCGAGCTATGTCCACCATCTTAATCGCGTACTGAACATGCTCAGGATTCGAAGAACCAAAACCAGTAGCTTGCTGGCCATCAACATCCTCCTCCAGGTCCGCAGCAGCCAAAGACTCAATGTCGCAGTCTTCGTCGCGGATTCGGCAGGGTAGACCTAGTGACACAGAAGCTTGACGCTCTCGGACCTTTGATCATCAGCTAAAGACCAGTTTGAAGTACACTTTGAGCATTAGACAAAGTACGGTAGTGTGCAGACTTACATATATTGACCACCAAACTCGTCTTCTCATCCGCGCGGTATGGGGATCTCTTGTAATGAATCTCGTTCTAAATCATGCTTAAGATCATGCACTCGTCGATTTGATTTCAAAGCAACTTACGATCGGTGGAGACCATGGGTCTGAGCGAGTGTTAAAACAGCCCCCAGCCAGTATCTTACATCTCTCCAATCCGTTGGGCCGCCCCTCCAAAAGCTGCAAAGGAAAAGGGACTGGATAAGAGTGAATTCGTCCTTCTCCCAGTTGGAGTGAAAAAGAACTCGGGCACGTGAATATGTCACACTCTTGGCCTCGGACCGGTCCTTGAACCCCATTGCAAGGATGGCTGCTTCGTCGCAGTAAGTTGCTCCGATGAAGAGCATAGCCTGCAGCAGCAGCGGTGAGATGTCCTTCGTGACAAGACGCCGGGCGACATCTGCACGGTCAAGGATGGGAAAGCAAGGGTGAAACCATGTGAAGTAGGCGCGTAAAGCTGGCAGACAACTCTGCATATCAGGGAAGTTTAAAGCTCCTTCCTCTCGAAGATAACGCTCTGTCGCAGAGCTGATGTTATTCGTGCTAGCGGGTGACGCAGTGAGGTCCTGCGATTGCGGCGTCTGAGCGACTGGGAAAGTCAAACGTCCCTTAAGGCCTCCGTCACCAACACCGTCACCAGTCTCGTGCTCAGGAGCTCCGGGAACGAGGGTGAGGAAGTTAGACTCTCCAAAGAAGCGACTGCCTGCAGTCGTTGCGCTGACAGAGTGCACCGACGTAGGAGTCTCAGCATGGAACGGTTGCGGTGTAGAGCCTGGGTTGGATACTCCATGGGACGCGACGCTCATGGAAGCAAGAGTTGCGGCTACAGCGGAGGTCAGGGCCGAGGGCGGAGCCGAAGTGGTTATATCCGGGGTCGCAGACAAGAACTCCTCCGCTTGCTTCTGCTTCTTGGACCGACGAGGGTAGCTGCACTGAAATCAGCATTAATGACATCCATCGTTGAGTGGGGACTCACCGGCCTCTCCGCGAAGGCACGACTTCACAAGTCGCCTGTGAATCCTCGCAATTAGAGCAAGGATGGCGCTCAGTGACATTGCACCGGATGCGCCGAGAGTTACATTCCCTACACGCGTGTTTTGCGCGTGGCTTCTTGAGGCCTTCTGCCGGCATAGCGGGAGCTTTATCTTTGCGGAGACTTAGTCGTACCTCTGTTCAAGAGCAGGGTCTTAGGATTTCTGGACAGGTCTTTGTTGGCTGTGCTCTTTGATGGGCAGTATGTCTTGGTTCTTGTTGTATGTTCTCCGTAGACGTGGGACAGGATCTACATACTCAGGCGCGCTGGATTTCTATGCGTACAGTGCCAGCCCGCACTGTCTCTATTAATATGGGGCGTTACTGGCTTCGGCTTCGATGCCCGAGATAGACTCCACCCTGCCCCAAACAAACTGACACTAAGGATATCGGATGACTTTCATCGAATACCTATCCCGTCACCCATATGATTATTCAAGTTGTATTCTAGAAGGCACCAAGTATTGGAACTGAGTTGAAAAATCAGAAACCACAAATAAACCCAGGGCAACATTCCCTTCACAGAGAAAGTTACACCTGACATTCCGTTCATCATTCGCCCTGTTTCTCTCGAACCCTAGGCAGTTGTATCGTGTTCCCGCTGCAGTTTGATCAATGAATATCATACGAACCGGTGCATCCATACTGGACCCTAGTAACCGAGATATCGTTGTGTTTGTTTCTTATATCACGCTTTACCCGCAGACTGCCAAATGTGTCGACAAACTCTGGGGGACTTATGGGCTTTGACCACTACAGCCTCAATCTTGCAACTATTTTTGATTGGAAATGATATTTTGGAATTTTTACAATATTTTGTGACCATTATGCCGCCACTATCTATCGGAGCACCTGTAACTGGTTTAACAAATGAGGATATCTTGATTTGGTACCAGTATCTGCTGTCATGACCAACAAATGAGTAAAATACGTTGCGCTTTACAGATTACATCCACAAATGTGATGTGCAGCAGACGCTCTCATGCAGCCTCCAAATTACCGAATCCTCGGTCCTGGAATGTCTTAGAGGTTGCCTCACTTGATGCCCCGTTGATATACCCTCAACTCTAGTAACTGCGAGGTAACTGCAAGACCTTTTCGCTGATGTATGACAAAATCATCTCTCGCGAGACTGGTGCGATTCTTGGGACGAAGATTTCGCGGAGATATCTCTCCACATCATACTCCGCAGCATACCCCATGCCTCCGTGGGTGAGTACGGCGCGTTCGCAGGCCGTGAACGCCGCCTCAGCAGCCATGTACTTGGCACTGTTGGCGGCCACCCCAATCGCATCCTGGCGAATTGACGGGTCATCTTTGCTCGCATCATATAGCCTAGCAGCGTGGTAGGTCGCCAACTTCGCCGCCTCCAGCTTCATGTACGCATCCGCTAACGGGTGGGCAATAGACTGGTTCTGGCCGATGGGCCGGTTGAACACGACGCGGTCCCTCGCGTACATCGAAGCCTTGGCGATTGCGGCATACCCCAGTCCCAGGGCCTCGCCGGCAAGCAGGCACCTTTCGGCGTTCATTCCGTGAAGGATAATCTTAAAGCCCTGTCCCTCTTGGCCGATGAGAGAGCTCGCGGGAATTTGGTAGTTGTCAAAGAAGACCTCGTTGGCATCAACGGCGCGGCCGCCCATCTTCTTGATCTTGCGCATGTCCAGACCGGGCTGCGACTTGTCGAGGTCGATGCAAAAGAGCGACAGACCCTCGCTCGGCTTCTTACAGTCCTCGTAGGCTTTCGTGCGAGCGAGAAGGATCATCTTGGACGCCACCTGCGCGCAGGTAATCCAGATCTTTTGCCCCGTGACAAGATACGTTCCGTCTGCTTGCTTCTTCGCCGTTGTAGCTAGACGCAGTGTATCGAGACCGGAGTTAGGCTCCGTCACTCCGAAGCATGTGCGCCACTTGCCCGAGATGATGTTGGGGATCGTGCTCTCGAGCTGCTCCTGGGTGCCGAACTTAGCCAGCGGTTGCGTCGCGTAGACGTTGGCATGGATGGATTGCGCACCGGCCATGCCCGCGCCGGACTCGGAGATGGTCTGCATCATCATGGTTGCCTCTGAGATGCCCAAGCCTGAGCCACCTAATGACTCCGGGAGAGCGATACCGAGCCATCCATCTTTTGCGAGTGCCGCGTGGAATTCCTTTGGGTCTTGTTCGTTCTGATCGCGTTCTTGCCAATAGGTGTTAGGAAACTCTGAGCAGACATGTTCGATCGCTTCTCGGACTGTCAGTTGGTTCTCGGTGAAGCCGGTTGTTTCCATTATCCTCGAGGCTGGTGATGTTGAGAAGGCAGCGCAGCTGGATCTTAGTGCTGGTACCGCTGGGCGCAGGCACATGGCTTTCTTGACGGCCGGTCGCGCAAGGCGCCAGGCATTCCGCGTGAGTGTTGACATCATATGTATTTGGTAGGGCGTGATCTGACTGGGTCAATTGACTCGTTGGAAGTGAGGACAACTTCAGTCTCTGAGCTATAAATACCAACTCAAAGGCCAACTTGAGGCTGTTAAAGGCATCTCATTGCAACTTCATACCCGGCAAATAGATCCGACGGCACAGAATCAGTTATTCGGCGAATTGGCGAATGACGACACACCAGTCAATGCTGAGTGATCGGCGCCACGGGGACTGGGATCCGGACTCCTGCATAAAGCCGACTTCGGGAAAAGAAGCCGAAGTGCACTCACTCTAAGGGCTCGAGCCACTGACACATTCAAGCGCCATGATTCTAAGACAAAGGCGGAGGTCAAAGACAACATTTCCCCCCAAACGCTGATGCGGACAAGCCTGGGACCATGGAGATATACAGAATCTGCTAAGTCCCTGTATTGCAATTTTGTTCACAGATTAACGTCCAAGAGACGTCAGCATTGAGATTCGATTAACAATACTAGGCCTCAAATCTCGATTCATCAATGGCACCTCATTTTCATTTCTCAATTTCTGCCATGTCTCCGCCACGGGCCATACTCTCGGCCCTCGGTTGCCTAAGCACGGCTACTGGGAGAAAGCTGAAGCCAACTATTGCATCACGGCAATCTCGAGTATATCTCAGCCGTTCCCTGTTTGAGCCAACCTACCGACAACCCAACACAAGCTATCGGAGCATGGCTACCACTGCATCATCAAAATCAGAGAGGGAAGCCTTACCACTGGAGGGAATCACTGTCATCAGCCTCGAACATGCCATCGCGGCGCCATTCTGCACCAGACAGCTAGCCGACATGGGCGCTCGCGTTATCAAGATTGAGCGGCCCGGCGTTGGCGATTTCGCCAGGGCCTACGATACCCGCGCCGGCGGGTTGTCCTCGCATTTCGTCTGGACAAACCGCTCAAAGGAGAGTCTAGCATTAGACCTCAAAACCCCCAAAGACTTCGCAGTTTTGAAGAAGCTCATCGCCAAGGCGGACGTGTTGGTCCAAAATTTGGCACCGGGCGCCACTGAAAGACTAGGTCTCGGTTACGACACTCTGAAAGAAATCCACCCCTCCCTAATTGTCTGCGATATCTCTGGCTATGGCTCAGATGGTCCTTATAGGGACAAAAAGGCGTACGACCTTCTCGTGCAGAGTGAAGCGGGACTGCTCTCTGTCACAGGCAACGGTCCAGAGCCGGCCAAGACAGGTATTTCTATTGCGGATATCTCGGCGGGGATGTACGCCTACTCCAATATCCTTGCCGCCATAATCAAGCGCGGAAGGACGGGAAGAGGTTCGCGTATAGATATATCCATGCTCGAAAGCATGGTGGAGTGGATGAGCTTCCCGTTGTACTACACCTACAATGACGCCCCAGGCCCGACTCGCTCAGGCGCGGCTCACGCTTCCATATACCCTTACGGGCCCTTCAAGACGGGATGCGGCGGGTCCGTTATGCTTGGCGTGCAGAACGAGCGAGAATGGGCGAGTCTCTGTCGCGACGTGCTTGGAGATGAGACTTTGATCAAGGATCCACGGTTCGTGAACAACACGCTCAGGGTGACGAACCGGGATGCTTTAAAGAAGATTATTTGCGATGTCTTTGCGCATTTATCGTCCGAGGAAGTTCGGCAGAAACTGGACATCGCATCCATTGCGAATGCCAATGTGAATGACATGCAGGGGGTATGGAATCATCCCCAGCTAAGGGCGAGGGGCCGATGGACAGATGTGGAGACCCCGAATGGACAGATTCCTGCCCTTATTCCACCGGGATTTGGATCCGTCGAAGCTTCCAGGATGGATAAAGTTCCTGAGCTGGGAGAGCATAATGAGGCTATCCTCAAGGAACTAGGTTTTGAGTAATGATTTGTTGATCTCAGATTGATCTATCTGCAGAAAATGCCCCAGTTCTTCAACTTGATTCGCACCCAAAGACCTCCAGATAAAGTCAATCCGAATCACATTCTCTGCCCCTCGGTCTGTGTTACGCCCATCAGGCATCCCGTACGAACAAGACGAGTTTTGCTTCTCGCAAACCATTCCGTGATTAACTTCAAAATCGCCTAATGAAGCGCGTCGGCGTATTCAGGGTGGTCCTAGCAACATTGGCCTATTAGTGAGCCTGCGTGTAATGTACTGGCCGAATACACCGAGTTCCGCCCCACTTGACGCCGAATCACCCCATGGGGGGTAATGGCGCCCCCCTTCCCCAGAATCGGCTAGGTCCTTGTCCGACCTCTACGTAGCCTTTCTCCCCATTTGCCCGACAGTGTGCCTCAAGACACCTACACTCTACCTCCGCTCCTACCATCAATTGACAAGCGAATACCATCTCAGCAATTCACCATGTCTCGTGTGACCATTTCCAGGTCTTTCCAGCTATGTAATCCTCGACTTGTGCTTCAAAGAACACATTTCCGACCATTTGGCACCGATGTCAAGACACTGCAGAGCGACACCAATTCCTCCACAACAGACAACGAGGTGCCGCCGACCTCGTCACGATGGTTCTCTCATCTACAGGCTCGTGTAAAGCAATTAAGGAGCGAGAAATATCCACCTCAAGTAGTGGAGAAAGCTGAAAAGTTACTCCTATACACGGAAACGAACTGGATGGGGCTTTTGGCGGGAAGAGAAGGTTTCCTTACTGAACCGAAATGGAGAGGTTTGGATAACCATCAGGTATTCTGGGGTGACATGGTAAATCACCGCAAACACTTGCACTATCAAGCTTATTTATATGAAGCACATATGCTAATGTTCTTGCCTTCTTTGTAGGACAGCATGGTTAGTGTTTCGCCCCGCGAGATCGTATTTGGCCGTACACTGACAATTCTCTTAGGGTGGGCGCATATTATTCTCACGTTGGTTTGCAAAGCTCACTCCTTGTAGGTCACATCAACAATGTCATGTATAATCGATATGCCGAGACGGGACGAGTCAATTTCATCCGCAACCACGGTCATGATGCCACAGCAGCAGAACAGAAGCAATGGGAGGATCTTCCCACCCCCAGAAGCCTCGGACTAATCTTGAAGACAATTACGACTGAATTCAAATTTGTACGTCATCCATGATCTATCTGTCGGATTCATAAGGTGCTGATTTCCTCCCTTCTTCCCCTCGACAAGCCGATGAAGTTCCCGGATCGAATACACGTGCTATACAAATTGACCAAACCTCCAACATACGATTCAACTTCCCTCAGTATGGAGGCATGGATCTTATCAGAACAACACCACCGAGTAGCCGCCAGATGTATCGAAGAAACGGCCATATATGACTACACTTCGGGCAAGATATCACAGTTGAAGCCATTCATGGTTGACAAGCTTCAGAGGACATTTGATTTACAAGAGAGTTCCAGGAAGAGATACGAGGAGGAAGCAAGGAAAGTCATTACTGCTGTGGAAGAACTAGAATCATCATCCCGATGAACGGAATTCAGAGATTCCCGCGAACAAAATGGCTGGGTGGTGGATGTAACTAGCACTTGGGATAACGAATCGATGAACATGTGATATTTCTATTCGCGTGAAGCCAAATCCAGCAAACTTTTCTTGTTCGTTGTTATTCGGATAGCTGCTGTGTTCCATGAGAATAACCCTCTAACCCATTTCGAAGCCGTATTCGCGGCTAACCGTGGTTTAGAGAAATGAGTGGCAAGACTGAAATATCAATAAGGCCCAATAAACCATTGACTGGTAAGTTAATGGGCATGCTGATCAGGGAATAAACACTCCTACTTGTGGAAACAGGAGGGGGGGTTCTCCGAATCCGTGCACGAAGCACCCTGGAGGTCTGGTATGATCAGTTGATGTAACTTTTCAATGCCAACAGAAACTCCGATACGGAGTACAGCTACATAAATCAGCTGACGCATGATTCCCCAACCATCGGGGTATTTATACCTCCCAGTAACCCGCCGTGCCGAATGAGCAGCTCATACGTTTTGTGCACTAACAGTTGGCTATATTCGAGCATCGAACGCCGCATACCCCTCCTTGATCCTTTTTCAGCCCACGCCTCTCTAAAACCGTCTTGATCAAACTGAACTAGAATTCTTGACGAAATGGCATCTCGCAGGTTCCAGTACCCAATTGTCGATGTTTGGGCCAACCTTCCAGGGGTATAGGGCCTCCCTCAAACCTCAATTGATATGGTATGGCTAATTAGTCGACGATAGCTTGGTGCTGCTATCCCGGAGGTTGCTCAGCTCTTCGAGTACAGTCACTCAGACCCGGAGATTGCCAACAAAAGAAAGACCCCAGAAGAAGTCATCGCCCTCATGGATGAAGCCAGGGTTTCTCATATTTGCCTTTCGGCATGGAGTCGTCCCGGCAAAATGATATTCTCGAATGAGGAGGTCGCTCAATACACTCGCGCCTTTCCAGGTCGGATTTTCGGCCTGGCCGCCGTGGATCTCCATGACCCCGTCAAGGCAGTTAAGGAGTTGGAGCACTACGTGAAAATTGAAGGCTTCGTCGGATTAAGAGTGGTCCCTTGGCTTTGGAATCTTCCCCCAACCGATCCTCACTACTGGCCTCTTTTTGTCAAGTGCATCGAACTCGACGTACCCTTCCTTACGCAGGTCGGCCACACAGCACCTGCGTGTCCAAGCGAGGTTGGACGCCCAATACCATATATCGACACTATCGCTCTCAAGTTCCCATCTCTCAAGATAATCATGGGCCATATCGGGTATCCATGGGCCGCAGAGACTGTCGCTGTTGCTTGGAAGCACAAAAATGTTTATATAGATACGAGCGCATGGTCACCAAAGTACTATGCAAAGGAGTTCATTACGTTCGCTAATACGACAGGAAAGACCAAAGTCATGTTTGCGACAAACTTCCCCCAGCTGGGGTTGAAGGATTGTGTTGACAAAGTGGATAGGTACCTTGTCGGTACGAAAGAGGGCCTGCGAGATGAGTCGGTGAAGGGCTTCATGGGAGGGAATGCGCTCCGCGTTCTGAAACTGCCGCCTGTATACTTGGATCAGCTGAAGTCCAAGGTTTAGCCTAGTCTTTGGACCGAACAGCTCTCGATTTCTTTCCATCACATTTAAGGTTTTCCATGCATAACATCACAGTGCTTGCTTGCTTGACTGGCGAAGGCCTTGCCATTGCCTGCTTCCGAAAATGGATTCTCTGCTTCGCGATACCCCTCACCATAGGGCACCGGTCCGTATCGGCCATACTACACAAGGCCAAAGTGTTTCTCGGAGTTCCCGCTGGAACGGCTGTTGGGATGCCCAACCGTACATTTCTCGGCGTCGGCGGCCAAATGTGGATTTGACCATGCCCAGGGTTGTTAGCTCGATCGGCGTAATGTGGATATCGGCCACATGGCCCATGATTCACTCCACGGCAGTACGATTCCCACTTACACGGGTTGCTTCAGGATATGAATGAGTGAAATTCTTTTAATCGACCATCTCATTCTGCAAGTGTTTCAGGAATCACTTACATTCTCTGCACAATTCACATTTATTCTTCTACGGGCATCGCTCCCTTGTCGTCCTACCTTAACCCCAACACGCCATTCTCCGCCGAACTGCTTTGGCTCTTTCAAGCATCTTGAGGCTTCGCTAATCCACCATGGCACGCCGAATTGACCTGGCAGAGTACCTGTGGAAGCGCCTTGCCGAGCTTGGCCTTCGGTCCGTTCACGGTGTTCCCGGAGACTATAATCTCACTGTGTTGGATTACTTCAAGTCTACGGGCATCCGCTGGGTTGGCAACGCCAACGAACTGAATTCCGGCTACGCAGCAGACGCTTACGCCAGAATCAAAGGCATTGGAGCGCTGGTCACCTCATTTGGCGTAGGTGAGCTGTCAGCCATCAACGCGATCGGCGGAGCTTACGCCGAGAAATCCCCTGTGGTGCACATTGTCGGAACGCCTCCAGTCACAGCTCAACGTGGCGGTGCCTGTTTGCATCATTCTCTAGGGGATGGCAACTTCAGGGTGTTTGCGGACATGTGCAAGCCTGTCACGGTCGCTCAGGCAAACCTTGTGGATCCATCAACAGCTCCCCGGATGATCGATTCGACTTTAAAAGAATGTCTCCGACAAAGCCGACCTGTGTACATCGAGATTCCTTCCGATATGGTCCGGGCCCAAGTACCAGAACCCGAGTCTCCTATCGACCTCTCTACTTCCGAGTATGACGAGAAATTCGAGGATCAAATGATAGACAAAGTCATGGCCCGAATTCAGGCTAGCAAAAGGCCCATGATATTGGTGGACGGTCTCAGTGCTCGGTTCGGAATCAAAGAAGAGTTGAACGCCTTGGTGAAATTAACTGGCTTTCCTACACTCACGACACCGTGTGGCAAGAGTATTATCAGCGAGACCTTGCCAAACTTTCACGGTGTCCACCTGGGATCGGCAGGAGATGCCGCGCACCAAGCCTGGGCGAACAACCGGGACTTGGTTCTTCACTTTTGTCCCCTCAACTCCGATACCAACACTTTTGGATGGACTGCGCGGCCGGACCCCGAAGTGACGGTGGCTTTCGAGCATGAGTCTATCCACATCACCGGCGTTGATGAAGAAAACGGAAACGGTCGTGCCGTTCCCATCAAGTCTGCTCTTACCAAACTGTTGGGACGATTGCAGACTTCGAATATACCGACACCTGACCGATATCCCGATGAGTGTATTTCGCTAGACGGGATGCTCAGAGGCCTTCCTAGGCCAGAAGACAATGCTGTCGTGGATCAGTATTCCTTTTGGCTTCTTATCTCTAGCTTCTTAAAGCAGGGAGACAAAGTTCTGACTGAAACCGGCACGGCTTCCTACGGTGGACAGAGTCTGATCCTGCCAGAAAACACGGTCATCGTCAACTCGACAATCTGGCTCTCAATTGGATACATGTTAGCTGCCAGCCAGGGAGTTTCGCTTGCCCAGCGAGATATATGCGAGGAAACCAAGCAGCCTCAAGGACGAACCATACTATTTGAGGGAGAAGGAAGTCTTCAGATGACAGCACAGTCGATCAGCGACATGATTCGGAACAAGTTGGATGTGATCATCTTCGTGCTGAACAACAACGGCTATACAATTGAGCGACTTATCCATGGGTTTTCCGCGGACTACAATGACGTACAGCCGTGGAGAAACCTGGAGGCGCCCAGCTATTTCGGAGCACCCAAAGATGATCCTTCATACCCCGTACACACATTCTCCGCCAAAAATTGGGGCGAATTGCGAGCCGTTCTGGACCGTCCTGAACTCCAAGCAGGCAAGGGGTTGAATATGGTTGAGGTCATAATGGACATAGCCGATGCTCCGCGGTCGCTACGACTATTCGCCGAGTACCTACAAAGCCGTAATCGTGGCGCGAAATGATGGAAGTTGACCATTCAAACACATGCAAAATTATTGCACCAACCTAATGTCATGGCTCAAGAACTGAGTTGTCTCGTTGAGACATCCCATCAAACTTTTTATCCAGGCTCAATAGAGGGTGGAAAATGCGCTTCAAGACCTCACTCAATGCCAAAAACTGGGCTTTCATGTCATATGATAGTGTCTTTATAGATTGATAGATTGATAGATTGCAAAAATAGTCTAACACGGTCTGTAAAATTTCCTGTGACGCGTGATTTAACTTAGCAGAGTGGGATGTTCTGCAAGGTTTGCCCAGAAATCCATTTCAAAATCCCAGAGTTGATGATTTCCGTAAGGCTCCCATGCTTCAACCGGGTCCTGGGTCGATGCTTGCGGCACATCGGAGGTGCGTGGTTTTATAGCCAACAAAGAATCAAGTAGGGTCTGGATCGTTCTAGTTGCTCTGGTGAATAAAGCAAAGTTTGGCTCACCAGCCTGAATCCAAGCACCAGTTACGATCTCTGCAACAAGAACACTCAGATCCTGTATCATTTTCGAACGGGAGTGAGACAGCACATTCGTCGTAGTCGCTTTCAAAAGTGCCAAAGAAACAACCCCAGCAGCTGGAAGTCCATATTGGGCAACCTGTTATGAAAACTGTCAAAATGCCATGTCAAACAAAGGACGTGGATCGGCATTTCAAGCGATACTCGCTCGAACTTACCTTCCAAATCAAACATGATCCAGAGTTCACCAACTGATCACGAAGGATGATCACCTCCACAGTAATGGAGAGCATCTCGGTAGCGACCATTAATAGGGCGTCATTTGGCTCGGACACCTTTGGTTGTGAGGCAAGGCCAAGCAGAAAGAGAATGTGTAAATAGTCGAGCCTAGTACCGGCAAGAAAATCTCGCTCAAAAGGAGCACTTTGGCAATCTCTCAGGCTGGTTGTGAGTTTGAAGTGGGCTGGAAGATCCTGCCACTGCTTTTCAACTCGTCCATGAAGTTCACTTCCAAAATCAGCGAGGCTTCGATGAAGTGGAGAAGGTACATTGCGGCAACTTAAAAACTTACATTGTATCCGCTGTGATATCCATGGTATGTTTCCTTCGCAGTATTTGAAGTACCTCCTCCTTTAGTAATGCAAATAGAGCCGAACAACGTGTGTCGGCCGTGTAGTTGATAGGTTCCAGATTTTGCATCTGATCGTTGACCTCGCGAACCGGTAAGGAGGTAGATTCGCCAACTAGTCCACCCTGGCCATCAACCCACCCATCAGATACGTTGTTTGGTATCTTGAAATGGCAGTATTCTTTAACTATTCGCGGAGGGCGCCCGAGAAATACGGCTAAACTTTTGTCGGCGGCGTATATGCGGGCAAAACAAGCCTTTCTTAATTCATTAATGAAGTGAGGAATCTCAGCGTTGTGTCCGTCAATCTTCTCATGGTACCCCATGGCAAATAGGGAGCTGGCAACGTCTCCAATCCTTCTCCAGGAGTGATAACCTGTAAAATAAGAGCTCGCATCAGCACGGTGACTCCGCCATTGATTATACATGAATTCAGGTTACAAACGCACTCTGATCTCCGTCTATCTGGGAATGTACGATGAAATTCTCATATTGTAGTATGAGTTGGAAATCATTCAGGCAGTCAAGAGAAAGGCAGGTCTCCAAACAGCAGTCGCCTATGTATGTCAGTGCTTGAATTAGTCTTCTGCGTTGTTCGTTATTGGCATAGAGTGGTGTGAAATAGGGCGTGTCGTAAGCTGCTCGGGCTGCAGCGGCAAAGAAAATGCCCAATGTCTCCCATCTCAGATTCTTCCCAAGCATCTGAGCGAGATATTCAGACATGCTCATATCACGTCGCATAACGATGGCCTTGAGTGTATTCACAAGCAATGCCCTGACATAGCTTGCACTCCTATCTTGAGCACCGGAAGTATTTAATAAATCTGTACTGTGGTCTGGAGTTAGGAGCTGTCTCCATTGCTCTACAGACCATAAGCACCGGGAGACAAGTGGCCCGGCCAGGGGAAGATTCACCCCCTTTTCAAGCCAAGAACGAACCAAAGGTGTGATGTTGGATATATTCATCCCATCCAGGCGGGAAAGAGCATGCATGGCTCTATCCATGACGACCTGGTTGCCCAGGAGGTCGGTGGCAGAGGTCGACGTGGGCCGTTGTGCGACGTCGTGATGAGAGACAGTGTCAGACTCGTCACGTGAAAAGACTTGGTTGAAAAGAGTGGAGTGACTAGAGATCCCAAGGTAGCCAGGATTTGGGTATCGGTATGGCTGCGTCGATGGAATCGATGCTGCTCCGGCAGATGGAGTGGTATCAGCAGGGGAGCAAGAGGTTTGGGGAGCCGGGGCGCCATCAGTCTCCATCGCTTCATGTTCCCTACCAGATGATTCGGAATAAGTCCCTGGCTATGATGTACATGAACCGGTAGTTTTGTTTAAACTTACTCCGGCTCTTTGCTAGAATTCCTTGGTGCTTTTCTCCGGAAAGGCCGAGATCTGTACACACAGACGTCGTCCCGTCCACGATCGCTACACCGAGTGCAGATGGGGCGCTCGTGGCCGCATGCCAGTTTCGAGTGTCGGCAGGGATCGCATGCAGCGAGGCGTACGCTCATTTTGTCGTTCTGAAGTGAATTGCACAATCGTTGTCGCTACAATGCCTCTCTGGGGCTCAACGCGTCGCGTCAAGGGGGCCGGAGAGATTCGGAGAGAGGGGGTTCAACGTCATGAACGAACTAGTCTCCCTTATTGAGTTCACTCCGATAGAGATATGGCATTGGTGCAAAACTCCGATCAAATGTGCCCCACATTACGCCGAACGTTATGACAACCCCACTACATACTTACTATCGAGGTCGGAGGGCGTCGAAGGGCGCGGAAGGGCGGCGCAAGGAGTCAACATGGTCAACATTTTAACTGGGTCTTTTGTTTGATTTTTGCAGAATTGAGTAGGCTTGGTCATCGATGTAGTCTCCGGCTACTTTCCATCCTCCGTCTACACGCTCCCGTTTTAAGTGGATGACCCTCTCGCAAGGGCAATCCCTAACTATTTATATGACCATGCAGCTTTTGCTGTACTTTCAAGGGTTGCAACGGGCACAAATACCGGCTTCGATTCGAAATCGGCAGCCTACTCGGAAATGAAGAACGACATTAGCTCGCACATATTTGCTCCAGAAATGGACGGTGTACACAATCTCCAGCCTACGCGGCGCTACATGCCCCCTGCCCAATGGGGTGTTGCAGCACCATGCAGCAGCGAAGATTTCAAGATCAATAACCACAATCATAAGCCTCTGGCCAAGGATTGGAGTCGTGAGTTTTCTCATACTGCTTTTCACCCTTAAATTATTTTCCTCGGCCCTAGTTCCGGGGTTCTAAGTGCAAAGCACTGATCAGGAAGGACAGATCGGTTGAGTTCTGAATCAACAAGCAGGACGGGATCATCTTTGAAAGCAGCCTTCAAGCACTTGCAGAACCCAAATGTCATATCTCTCGGGGGTGGTCTTCCACTCAGCGACTTCTTCCCGTTCGAAACCCTTTCATTCGCGCCAACATTCGTTCCGACTTTCAAAGGTTTCCAAGCGGACACCTCACACGAAGACATTGCCTTTCGAGCAGGCAAAAATGACATTGCAGCTGGCCAAAGTGTCTATGACATTTCGGTGGCGCTGAACTACAGTCAAGGAAGTGGCTCTCCACAGCTTCTTCGTTGGATTACGGAGCATACTGAAATGGTCCACAACCCGCCCTATTCTGACTGGCAATGCACCATGACCATCGGCAACACGTCGGCTTTGGACATGGCCATGCGTATGCTTACCAAGTCTGGCGATTACGTTCTATCCGATAGCCACACTTTCGCCTCGGCGGTTGAAACCGCACTCCCAATGGGCGTCAAATTCTTCGGCATAGACATGGATGAAGAGGGCCTCCTGCCTGAGAGCCTTCTACACGTTCTCGACAATTGGAATCCTGCAGAGCATGGAGATGCTCAAAAACCGTTCTTGCTGTATTTGATTCCAACAGGTCAGAACCCAACTGGCTCCACCCAGAGTCTCGATCGTCGTATAAGCATCTACCATGTGGCTCAAAAGCATGATTTAATCATTCTGGAAGACGACCCGTACTACTTCCTCCAGATGAACCCTTACAGCCCCTCTAACGGGACGCCCCGCAAATCAGAGAAGCCTCGTTCACCAGGAGACCTGCTCGGGATGATCGTGCCATCCTATCTGAGCATAGATGTGGACGGGCGTGTCATCCGTATGGACTCGTTCAGCAAGGTTATCAGCCCAGGCTCTCGTATAGGTTGGATTACAGCGCCCCAGGCTATCACCGAGCGGTATAAGAGCCACGCGGATGTTTCAACCCAAGGACCCAGCGGCTTCAGCCAGTTGGCATTCTTCAAACTCTTGGATGAATTTTGGGGGCACGCTGGCTACCTCGAATGGCTGATCCATATCCGCACAGAGTACAGCACGAGGCGAGATTTTATGATCCAGGCCTGCGAGCGGTATTTACCGGGCGACATAGTCACATGGAAGCCAGCCCAGGCGGGCATGTTCGTAAGTACACCTTTCCAGCGCTATCAAACCCACATTCTGACCATGCCCCTCTTAGCAATGGCTGTGCGTGAACTGGCGCAAGCACCCTGATGCTTCGGTCAAGTCCCTCTCGGAAATCGAGAAGGAGATCTGGCTCGAGTCAATCGCCCAAGGTGCTCTCGTGGCTCGAGGCAGCTGGTTTGACGCAAACGCGGACCTTCCATGCATGGGAATTTTCTACAGAACCACGTTTGCGGCCGCACCATTAGATAAGATCGAGGAAGCTGTGAAACGTTTTGGGCAAGCTCTACGAAAAAGTTTTCAAGTAGTCTAAAACTGAAGAAAAAGCTCAATCATACAACGTATACCCAGCTAGGCGGTACTAGGTATGATGCAAATACGACCGCCGTTTCTATCCTTTGGCCGGGCCGTTTTGTTAACACGATGCTCGACTCAGAAAATTTTCAATCCTGTCCCACATCGCCATGGGGTTGCTGTACATGACAAAATGCGCGCTTTTTGGAATCTCAGCCAACTCAACTCCTGCCTTGGAAATCCGAGGCAGGTACGACAGCGTGTTGTACGCGACACCAAACATGAACATCTTGGGACAAGGCAGCCCCTCAAAGACGTTCAACAGGTCGCCGTGGTCCGAGTAGTGCACCATGGACTCGAAAGTTGGCCGCACCGACTCTGCCCTTACTTTGGCTCGGAAACTCGCAGCATAGACACCGTTGCCGTAGGCCGGCGACCGCCGCGTCCGCTCGATGAATTCCCTTACAAACACCTCCGGATCGTTGGAGGGGAAGTCTGCAATCTGTCTGCTCAGGAAGCAGTCTTCGGGACTTAGATTACCCTTAATGTTGGTGAAGCTCAGCACCGCGCCAGGGTTGCGTTGCGCGAGAAGCAGTCCCGTGAGGCCGCCCATGGAGTGGCCGACGAGGTGAAAGCGGTTGATGTTGTGGGATTTGAGGATTCCTTCGGCGACAGCAACGAGGAAAGGCATGGAGAGCGCAGAGAAGTCCGAAATTGAGGATGAGCCACTGCCGGGGGCGTCATAGGCGATGAAGGAGTAGTTGGAGAGGGACTCGTGGAGACTGATATCGGTGTAGTCTTCTTTTGTGCTGCCGAAGCCGTGGAGAAAGAGGATCGGGTCGAGGGGACCATGACGGCGGACTGTAGAAATATCGAGCCTCACATCATTGATGACCAGGGGAATTTGCTCCCATATGAGTTCTTGGGAAGCTGGTTCTGCACCTCTGGTTGGCGAGCTCAGAGATGTTGCGGTCATTGTAGCTTGGGGGCAGAGGGTTTAGATCCCAAATTGAGTTTGATGAATTGCAGAATGTTGAGTGCATTTTTCCTATGTTGGAAAGTTCGCTCTTTTAAAAATGCTTGTTCCGGGACAATTCTTGGGTCGCCGTTACGTTTCCCGGCCCGGCGGTCGATACTTCAGCGCCGCGTTGACCTTTGGAGGACCGCCGAAGTGGAGACACCTAACGGGAACTGCTGCCGAAGCGCTCGGCCAATGTGAGATTTTTGCCGGCGGCGTTTATTCAGCTTGCCGAACATGCTGCTTTGTGTGTGAGGATTATGGATACGGACCTCGTTATTGACGAAATCTGAGCTACGACAAGCTTCAGATGATGAACCGTTGGGCCTCTCGTACGTCTAATCACCGTTCCCATTCATCGCCGAGCACCCCCTGCAGAGGATCACGGATCCGTATCCTCATTTCCCACAAGGCAGACTTTGATGTGGCAAGGAGTAATGTTAGCGGGACACAAGTACGCCTAGGAAAATGCCCATTCCGTCTATTCATTATTCTCACCTGAACCCACCGCAGCGGCAATGGTGAGTAAGCAATACACTGGCGAAATGATTTCAGTGCAGGAAGCCAGACGGCTGTCACTGCCTCTTGACCCTTAGGCCCCTGTGGGGCGCTTGCACTCCCGGGCCGTCTTGGCTTGAGCTTCAGGACAAACAGTTAAGTGATTCAGACGGTGCGGCGATCGTTCATGCGAGCCTGGACGCGACGGCTGCCGTTGGAAAGTGTTGATTACTGGAGACTTCCAGTAATCTTCAAACGCAACGCCGATTGAAACAGGAAATGGAAACGCTGGCCCACGCAAAAGATCTGGAGCATCCAGGGCACTCGGGCGCTGAGCGGGACACTCCCCTGCCAGATCGCGTAGGGAAAGATGGTGCGCTGGACGCACCCGTTCCCCGAATCGCATTCTATACGCGCTTTTACTGCCAAGAAGGGGCTTCATTTCCTACCCCGAGAAGTAAATACCATCGGCAATCGGGGCTCTGACCTATCGAAGATGCCCATCTTGCTGAAACGGGAACAACAGCTCCAAATCGCTTGTCGCGTAACCCAGCTCGACGACTATCCCTTGATTGGAAGCATTTTATACGAGACCGGCGCCGCGACCCAGAGGTCGGCAGGGGAGCACGCCGGATGCACAGCCATCGGGAAGCCGCCAAAGCTTATGTTTGGCTGCAGCGTGTGACAGCAGCTGGTAAGGGGTCGTTGAGCGTCCCATGCCAATCAAACAGCACCCAATCTTCAGGTTTTGAGAGATTAGGTGAATGGAGCATGGCATCCCTAGTCAACCAGTTGTGTCAGTGCAGGTGCAGTTGCAGGGAATTGTCCCGCACAAGGGCTGTTCGGTTAAGACATGTCAGGGGCCGAGCCACTATATTAAGAATGACATCATGTCGAAACAGGACAAGATGTGCATCGCAAGTGCCCATCCCCGCGGACCATACGAATATCACGAAAGAACTGCGAGGAACAGCTGATCTAGGGCGGGTCTAGAATCTCTACTCTACACTGCTACAGACATCTATTCGTATAATGTCATCCGTTCCGAGGACCCGCCTCATCCGAACCCCAAGCCGTGTTGACATGTCAGCCACCGTGTCTGTATGGAGGTATTACGCCCATGCGCTGGCTGAGCCTTGGTCAGTGCTGTTAGGTTTATGCACTAAAGCTGAAGACTAGCTTGCATTATTTTGTCATCAACTTGCAACCGAGAGGCATCGCAAAGAGAGAGAGAAAGAGAGATTGGTCCATCTCGCCCAGTTCATTTGCCAAGGATGGACCGCGCGGCATCGAGGCAGTGTTGGCATAAAACCGGAGCCGCCCATTGCTGATCGCACACGGCCAACAGCTTCACTGCAGCCCCGATTGCTAATCGCCAACTGCCTAGACACAGCCGTCGTATTCTGACTTCTCCTATTTTCCTGGGCACACGTCTCGTATTTTCCTGGGCGTCGCCTGTTGATTTTGAAATGAGTCTGGGCCGAGTCTGGACCTTCTCCCAGTTTCTTGTTTATTATCCACTCATTCTCTCGCCTGTTTCTTCTTTGTCTCCATTCTCCATCTCCCCAGTGCCACCTTGATCTTCCAAACCATTGATACCCGCAGTCGCAATACCGCCAGCACCACTTTATTCGTTCAGGGTCTCTCATTGCTCCTCATTTCGTCCTTCGCCTCTAAACATTGCTCATCACTACCCAGAAATACACAGATATTCCAGGTCGTCCAGATAAAACCTTTGATTCGCCATTAAAGATTCTAGAGACCGCTTGATCCAAACTCTCA
This sequence comes from Colletotrichum jinshuiense, assembly GCF_051148585.1. NCBI lineage: Eukaryota > Fungi > Ascomycota > Sordariomycetes > Glomerellales > Glomerellaceae > Colletotrichum > Colletotrichum jinshuiense. The sequence continues at coordinate 3,519,843 of NC_139313.1, forward strand.
AAAGAATCTACGAAAAGCCACCACACACTACGATCAAGATGAAGTACATCACCGCCCTTGGTTTCCTCTTCGGCCTCGCCGCCGCCCAATCGGCCACCACCACGGCCGCTTCTTCCGGATCGACCGGCCTCCCGGGCCTCATCAGCCAACTCCCGACCTGCGCAGTCACCTGCCTCAGCACCGCCGCCCAGAACATTGGCTGCTCCGTGACAGACTTCACCTGCCTGTGCGAGAGCTCGGAGAGGCTCATTACGACCCTGACGCCGTGCGTGCTGACGGCAGGCTGCTCTACCGATGACATTGCCAGTACGTCATGCATGCAACACAGCTTGTCAATCACTTGAAGAAATAAGCGTTGGCTAACACTAAACGAACAGACGCAGCAAAGATTGCACCTCAGATCTGCGCCGAAGTTCAGAACAGCCCGGCCGCGTCTGACGTTGCGTCCGCCTCGAACCTCGTCACCGGCGCTCTGGGCACCGCTACAGGCGGCAGCGCTGCCACCGCCACTTCCGTGCCCGCTGCTGCTGCACGGCCGACGAACGGCTTATACGGTATGCTCGGCGCTGTCGCTTTGGCAGCTGTGGCGTTGTGAGGCGGGTGCATGTCGTGCACCAGGGTGTAAAACACGGGATAACTGGTTACTGGCGCATTATTGGACTGCATTGATTCGGATGGGACACATTGGAATGGGGATTTCATGCGATTAAAAAAGGAAAACACGGGACTGTCTAGACTTCTCATCCGCCTCGGCCAACGCGGATTTGGTGGGTGCAGCTTTTTTTGTGACGACCGGCACCTTCGGGTGCCGTCCTGGTGGTGCCGTTCCTGCCTGCCCGTTGCGAGCCGTGTTCAGACACGCGCAGGAGGCCGGAATCATATCATTCGCCATCAAACTTCAGGCCTACTGATCATGCTATTTTCATCTTTCAAACGTGACTTGTGTGGGTAATATGAGGATCCGTTGCGAGGACATCGAGCAAACTTGCAACATAATAATCGACTGTCTTTGCAGCTCTAAAACTACGCTGGCACCTGTTATATCTACCTGCAATCATCTAGAATGGTCAACGATGAGTAGTCGGCCTCATGTGTAAGCCGCGCATCATCAGGCAACCTCCCAGCGCGATTTCAACCTCTCAGTGAACATACTCACAAACGCCACATCCGTCACACTCGGCAGGTTTCTCAACGTTGGGCTGTCCCGCTCCGTCTGATCCGTCAGATACGTGAGTTTCTTGCTGCCTGCTGTACTAGCGGCGTTGCCGTACTTGCTCTCAAACCAGCCTAAGAGTTTAATCGGTGGGTTCTTCGTTGGGTCCCTGTCGGAGTTCCGCAGCCTGTTCATCCATTCATCTGTCGGGAGGGCCTCGAAACTAAGCCCGGCTGTGGAGAGGGAGGGCAGCATTTCACGGGTCCAATGAAAGCGGGTGGGGTTGAGGACATGGTAGACTAAGTCAGGGTCTGCGCCTCGCTCGCCTGGTTTACTGGGATGCTGAGCGCCGTCTGCGTCGGCAAGTTCGAGAATCGTTTTTGCTGCGTGGTCGATAGGCAGCCAAGTCATTTCCTGGTTGCACGTTAGTTCTATCAGGGTTCATGAAAATCTTGAAACCAATAGAAAGCTCACCTCGTCCAGAGTTGGCAAAGCACCAAGCGTGACTGCTGTCTGGATCATCAACGGGATCCCCTCCGTCGTGTTCCATTCCCCAACCTGAGAGTCTCCAACGAGCTGCCCGATCCGGAGAACCCTAGCAGATGCCCCGACGGTCTTCCTGGCGTTGAGAGTGATGTGCTCAGACACCCACTTCGACCGCGCATACCCCGTCCCCTGCGCATATGCCGGCGTTGGAACCGCTTCTTCCGCCACTGTCCCCGGCCTAGGCGAACCGCCCGCAGCCGACACAGACGAGCAGAAAAAGAATCTTGCTGGGCTAGGCGTTTCCACAGATTGACATAGCTGGATCAAGTTATACACGGCCTTGATATGCTGGTCCTCGAAACTTTGCACGGGTAGGTTGAAGTTGACGGCCCAGGCGCTGTGGATTACGATCGTCAGCTTACTTTTGAGTTCCGACAGCCTGTGTTGGCCGAGGCCAAAGTCTGGTCTTCCAAGGTCGCAGGACAACGGTACTATCTTGGATTGCTGTTCGGGTGTGAGGGTGATGCCGCGAGAAGTGAGAGACGTTGCGATTCGTGAAGATGCGGCAGCATCATCGGGTGCTCGTACTGCGGCCCAAACGGCCGATATGGTTGGCTTGGCGGACAGCTGAGCGATTATATGTGCCCCGAGCCCGCCTGTGACCCCGGTGACCAACTTTGGGAGAACGTTAGGCTTCTTCAAAAGTAGGTGCAAGAATCACTTACAACAAGATCCTTTTCGGGATTTACCGCTGTCCCTGCAACATGAGCCTTGACCGAGGAATATTTGCTGACCAAATCGGTCATCTTCTTCAATTCGTCTTGTACGGTGTCGACCTGACCCATCTTTAAAGCAACAAGGTGTCGTGCTAGCTCGCTGATATTCCCCGTCTCGTAAAGTACGTTTTGGCCCAATTGGGCTTGTCGGCCGCCCAAGTCTAGTTTCCTCTTGATGAGTGTCCACATCTGTATACAAAGAAGACTGTCAATGCCGGAGGCGAAGAATTCCGCCTCCGTTGACGGGAGTTCAATATCAAACTGTTCCTTTAGTTGTTGCAGAAGCCAGTTCTCAAGTTCCTGTCCCTCCAACGACAGAGTACCGCCGTCTTCATTTTCATAGTTGTCGTAGGCAGTCTGAATCTCCTTGTCAAACTGATGGTAGAACGGCACCCGGATAAATGTGCCTTTGTCAGTGCGAGGGTACTGCGTATCTGGCGGGAGCACGACCACAAGCTCCTTGGGGATGCGTGAGAAGGACTCTGCCTGCGCATTAGCGGCCTCAACAGCTGGCCATATCGTCTCAATGTACTCAGCGTCCCCCAAACACGCAGCACTATCCGCCTTAACAATCAAAACTCCTGGGTAGCTTCTGCGCTCGCCAAAGACGATGGCCTCCTTGACAAGCTCCTCCTGACGGATTCGCCCTTCAATGGGAATAGGGAGGACCTTTTCACCGTTGATAAGGGTGAATCTGTCATCGAGTCTACTGACGTACTTCCACCAGTTTTCTTCTGTTGGGTGTTTCTGGAAGAGGTCTCTCGTACGGAATGAGTTTGGCGGTGAGTCAGAGTTGGTGGTACTTTTGGAGGGCAGTCCGTCGAGGCAGACGCACTCGTAAAGACCGGGGGATATTTCGTCCATGAGAATATACGGTTTCGCAGAGGGTAGGGGACGGAGATAATTCCAAGCTTTGTCTCCTACGGGACGGGCTGAGTTCATTAGCCTGCCTGTCTCGGTGCTTGAATAAGTGTTAGCTAATGCAAACAATATCGGAATTACAATGGCTTAAAAGAATCACTCACGCTCCATAATTGCCAACGAGGTATACTCCGTTGTTTACTAAACGGTCTCCCAACTCGTCCGGGCAACTACTCCCACCAAAAAGAACAAGCTCGACACTTGCAAGAGCGCGAACGCCCTCTTCCGTTTCAGCGAGGAGTTTGACTACGTATGGAATGACATGGAAAATCTCCGGTTTGACGTGGTTGAGCATATGTATCAGATTCTGCCGAGTCAGTGGCAAGTTGTAATTACCGTAGTAAATGGGTTTTTTGGAATAGATTGACCTGAAAGTTTCGTAGAACCCGTGGCTGTGGAATAGAGGGGACACAATGAAGGCGCGCATATTCATGTTAGTTGAGAAAGCCCCGATGCAGCTCTTGTGGCTAAGGTAGATGGGCTTCGGTAGCCCTGTCGAACCGGACGAGTGGATGATGACAGCAACCTTCTTGGACTCCTTCTCTGGATCGTAAGCTCTGGAGAACTTTGGTGCATCCTTTTTATAGTAATCCGAGTGTGACAGTAGAGGTAGCACATCTAGGCTTCGTTGCTGCTGGACCTCTGAGAGTACTGGGTGGAAGTTGGAGGTTGTCAGCATGGCTGTACAGTTCGCTAACTCGCAGAGGCGGGCTATCCCCGGGCTTTGGAGTCTAGTTGAGACAAGAAAAACTGCGTAGCCTAGCCGGCTCAGGGCTATTATCGTGATTATGACATGCAGACCAGATTGCGCCAAGATCCCTACTACGGGGGACAGCTCTAATGTTACGTCCTTATGTTATAGATCAATATAAGCAACAGTGACTTGCAAGATTGGGTTGGTCAAACTCACAACCGAGTGCAACCCCAGTGCTTGAAGCTTCTGTACCGCGGCGTCGGCATATTTGTCTATTGCATGAGCGCTGTGCTCTTCGAAGTCGAGCAGGCCCTCGTTTGGATATCCTATCAAAGGCGAGTCACCAAGTTCAAGGGCACGTCTCCTGATGAGGTCTTCAATTGTCGATATTGGCCGGTCTAGCTCTGCACCCGAAGGCTTGGATGCTGCTGTCGTCTTTATTGTCATATTGAGGCTCGGTGCGGGTTGGGAGAGACATCGGGTGCTCCTTCATTTGGTGTTGTGAGGGGGTGGCTTGGGCTGCCTTGACCCCAATTTATGAGCTAGGTATGGAGGCCGGCTCCCCCTCCCGATCAGCATGGACGTATCCGTGACAATTCCGCCCCCGCTGGTTGCGGATCCAAGGGCGTGTATGCAAGTCTCTCCGCGGCTGACATAGGAGAACTGCATATCGCTTTGCAGGTTGCCGCAGAGACTTTTTTTAATGCACTAAACTGTATTCACTTCTTTTGGGTGTATTACCAGTAAGTAGAAAAGTTTTTGTCCATGGGTTTGAAGAGTTTGCTCCGTGAAGAGGAATTTCTACTGCTCGGATAACCGCTATAGTTGCGCTTATGCGAAATTCCTAGCTTGAAGTGGACCCGGAAACCCGGGATAGGGCCGGAAATCGGAGTTCGGAGTATCTAGCAGAACAGGATTCACCTAGGGTTCTGGACATGAGCGCCAGTTTTTTGGCCTGTTGATGAGCTCACACTGCAGGGCACGTAGGCCTAGCTGGCAATTTACATTCACTAGTGAAAGAAAAGATTCTAAGAAAGTTGCCTCGTCTTGCGTGGCAGATTTAAAATGCGCATGGCGCTGGATAAGTAGTTACAGGAGGCAATTTGCCAACTATGTACAAGTGAAGAATGTAAATAAGTGTCAGAAAGCACTTCACTGGGCCCAGCCGTCATCGCTCCAGACTGGGCCTCCAGGAGGGGTGTACTCGGTAACTTTGCGGTAGTCGAGGAAGATCTAACAATATGCATCAGCAAGGGTCATTCAAATGGCTCTTTGGCAAGCGAGGTATTTACTTACCGACTTAGTATCATCCGCCTTGTAGGCTCCAGGCAGTGCAATACCTTCGGGAAGCTTAGTGGTTCCGCTACCGGTGACCGCGATCTGGTGGCAGCCGGGGTAGAATTGAGCCAGATTACCATCGGTGTTGGTTCGCTGCAGGCCGAGAATCTCGTGTCTGCTCACGGAAAGATTAGAAATTCGGTACGACTGCAGGATATTGATCAAAACATACCTCAGGATGTATTCACCAGGGGCAATAGTGGATGGCAGCGTGATGGTGTATGTGCTGTTCTGCTCTGGGAGTCTCTTGCTCGCCCACGGGATGGTTTCCTTGGCATCGTATCCGGACTGATCAATCTTGACCCAGACGTTACCGGTGCTTCCAGAGAATTCGCTGCACTTGCCACCACAGTCGGCAAGATAGGTCATGACTATCATAACATCAGTATTATCGAACAAGACCAGGGTATAGGTATAGACATACTAGGCCCAGGATGGTCACTCTTCCACTCCGTCCACATGAACTTTACGGTGCTGCCAGCGGCGACGCTCGCAGTCTCGGTGACAGGAACGTTATTCTTGTCCGTACCAATGTTGCAGGTGATGGCGTCAGTCTGATTGGTCAACGGGTCAGCATGGCGCGAGAGGATCAAGAGGGCATTGATTGGAAACATACCGTGAAAAGCCCATCAGTGACCGGTCCATTGTCTTTAAACTTGCGAGTTATCTTGGTGACTTTCTTCGACGGGTCCTTGTATGGGTTCCATGTGTCGACAACATTCTCGCCAAGCCAGATCTGCTGGACAAAACCATGGGCCGAAGCCGTCGCGGCCAGCGCTGAGACGATAGTTGCGGAAGTATACTTCATGTTGAAAATAGTGGGCACCACAGGAGCTAAAGAAAAGAATACAATGATTGAACGAATGACTGGTTCTGCACGCCGACAGACAATGGGAGTTCCGGTGTCTGGCGCGACATATATATCTACTTGGCAGTGCTATAAATCTGGGCTGGTGGACTCCGTCCGAAGCCTTGGCACGTTGCAACGGGAGTTCCCTGCCCATCTCATCATCGTCCAAATGCCATCCTCGCATAGCATTTAGTCCCACGTTAAATGGATATTCCACTGCGCCATCGTCTGTGATTGGGCTTGTCTTGGCATCCATATGCATCGCGCTGGTCGAGTCTGATTGCGCCAATGCCTCTGCCTGATATAAACAACGAGTCCGTCGGTAGTGGTTCCGGAACAGGGCCCGGATTGGTGGGAATTCGCCCAAAGAGTGTGTCTTTCGTCGGTGCAAGGTTATCACCAGTGCAGATCACTCTGAAGGTAAGTCTTCTGAGACTGGGATTGGCAGAAATTCAGATAACGGTGTGAGCTTAATTACTTAGGATGCTGCCAGGGGTCTCAATATGGTTAGGCGAGTCTGAAGCTTATTGAGGGGGATGTGAATTGCTGGCAAGAAATGCCCGTGCCCGCGTCAGGTCAGCGGATCAAATTTTGGCCCCCCCATTATTTCAAGGGGTTCAGGTGGAGAATCGCTCGAGCGTCTCATTGAAAGCTGCAAAAACGTCAAGTGATTTGATGAGTGGCATTTCTTGTTGGGTGCAACCTTGAGTTCCTAAAGTTCAAATATCGGATTAAGTGTTGACAGGAAATAGAGCTCAGTTTTGAGATTTGACAGCTAGTGGGGATGGCCGACGCAAAGTTGACTTCAGTCAACTTTGTCTTTGGAGTTACGTCACTCACGCGCTGAATAGAATACAGCCAGAGTAGCGTCCAGTTCCTGCAAACTCTTGGGACGATCAGCAGATGAACTATCCGGTCCAAAAACAACAGATTCATCAGCCAGTTGTGTTGGCTTTTTGTGGTTCGGCCCCATTGATTGCAATTCGTATCTCATAGACGGTTTCCATCCAGCTCAGGGACAATTCCATTACTCTGGCAAACCGCTTCAAGTCCAAGCTTCTTCCTCTCTCGTTGACAAAATAGAGCAAAAGCTATGACCAAGATCAAAGAAGCAACCGCTCCAATTGTTTATGCCAGTTTTACGCCCGCTATTGTCACAAATGATACCTTCTTTCAGCTGTAATTTTGACGCCAGGTTGGTTTTGTATCTTGGTGGTCGGTGGAGCCTTTAAACTTCCCAAAACCTGTCCCAGCGTTGACAACGCAGTTATGATCGAATCTGAGGTTGCAAAGGAAAGGGCTAAGAACAAAGCCTTTTGGTATCGAGAAGTACTACAAAGGCGATCACAGACCAATATTGCAGCACTTTGGACTTCTAATTGTTTTTGTGGTAAGCCAATGATGACGAACCTTTTCTAAGTCTAACTAAGAACCCAATAGAGACTTGCTTTTGAGGTTTAAGGAAAGAAAAGCTGGCAATAAACAGGTTGCGGCCATCGGTGCAAGACTATACTGTATATCCGTGGTGCACTGGCATGACAGATCATCGGGAGCGCAGCCAGCCTTTACGATTGCATTTCCAATGAACGGTACGGCGCATTCCGGCTGGCCTGTAAAGTTTTGAGCGCATGTTGAGGGAGACAAAAGCAAGCGAGGCTGAGTGCTGGCAATTTCTTTGCAGACAAGATTGAAAAAGTCAAGGTTCACGATGCATGTGAAGACGGAGAGATCACAAAACAGTGAAACCGAAGCGGGGGATGGCACGTTTATTTCATCGGGTCTTTCCAGCTTCAGCCCCCACAGCTGAAAACATCTGGCTACATACAGGTAAGGTCTACCGTACCGTCAGATTTGCGCCACTGGGCTTGGCTGTTCTCTGGAGCAACATGCTATAATCTCTCTTAAAATACCACCACCACTCAAGAAATGGATATGAACCCACACACCAGTAACATGGAAAGAGTTGTAATATTCCAACTATCCATGGTTTATTGAATTTAGAGGTGAGTTGAAATATACGACCTTAGCCAACAAACAACGTCTCAGCTAACTTAAGCAGGCGAGGCAAGTAAGGTCAAAGAAAAATCGGCGCCCAAACACCTCACAACTTTATTGAAACCCCACAATCGATACCGAAGGTGGCCAGCTCTTGTAGCGTTGATTGCTTACAAGTTCTTAACTAGAACTTCGTACGTTCGCGGACATCGGCAGTATCAACAAACTGGAGCATTTTAGAACTAGATGAGTGGCTGGATACCATAGTTGCTTGTCTGCGTGATAGGGCCCAAGTTATAATAAACGAACTGTATGCAAGAGTGAATGTCTAGTTTGGAGAACCAAATTTCTCTCCCTTTGACTGGGTTTATGTTTTATTTCTGGCTACCTGATGTTGGATAGGTTGCCCCTTAGCGGCTTCCAGTGCCTTCAGGCATTTCTTGACCGATGGAATGCGAACATACATTAAGTAGGTTAAAGAGTACTCTCAGTTTACTCATCAGCAGTGAAAATATTAGCATGGCAATTTCCCACACAGTGAGCCAATCATTTAGCTTCTATATTATCATGAAGACATCAATATCACTGAATGAATAGTATTGGGTCTATAGGAAAACATCAGAGAAGAAATTTGTAACCGTGTTGTGTTCATGTTGGATTTACAAATGGAAGCAGCTTAAAACAGGCAAACATGATTTCTGGAAACCGGGAAGATAAACATACCAAGTCGCTGACAGCTAAATACATCCTCAATCATTAACTGTAACAGTAAGACTCTTACTGTCAATGAAGAATATCAGAGCTTATATCAAAAAGTTGTCAAGATTGATTATATAGTGGCCCGTAAAGTTGGTAAATGTTGCCCGAAATCAATATCACTTTTCTAAACCCTAAGTGGCACAACTGTGTCTTTGGTCGTACTTTACCTTAAGTTCCTGTTGAACTAGTTTGTCTCTTTTATTTAATAACAACAGCATCGTAGACTTTGACTTCCAAGTGAGCTAGAGTATGAGGTCAAATGAAGTATCCGTTTAAATACCAGTTACTGGCTAGTAAAAAAGGACCGTTAACGTCCCAACTTTGGTCAATAATATCGCAAAAGAACATGGGGAATTAACCAAGCTGTAAAATAAGACTTATTGCCAAAATAGAGCATCGCCATAGGCTTCAACTACCTGATAGCTACGACTTGTCGATAAGGTATGCAACACTGACAGATACATGTGAATCCAAAACATTGATAAAATCATTTGAATTCTCTCCAATACTAATTTTTAGAGATGCAGCTACACTAATCATAAAAGATTTATCATTTTGAGTCCTAGTGAAAGTTGCCAAGGCAGTCAAACCAGAAGAACTAAAGTGTAACTTGGACAGTGGTGACTTATATTTCTTGGCCGAGTCACAGATTCTTGCCCCACACTCTTGAGGTTCAAACCTTAACCGGCAAAACCTGAGACATGGATGGCTGTGCTCGGATACAAGCTTGCCTAGGAGCGGAGGTTTAGGCGATTACATAAATGAGGACACAAATCCTTGCCACCTACCATTCGGTGCTGATCCATTCTCGTCCAATATGCTGCCTTGAGCAAAGATCGCTAATGTGTCTCCTGCAAGACACCTACCATCCGCAGTAACGGCCAATCCACCAAGCCACCCCAGGAGTTTGGGCTGCAGGTTTTGCGATCTGTTTCACTTTCATCCGGAATTATCCCACAATAGGTTGCCAATTATAGCCCCATAGTGTGCAATGCGAAATCCGTCCCGTAAATAAACCATGGAGAATAGTTGTGGTGAGTGGGATGGTCATCACCTAGAATTTGAGGATTTGTCTGAATGGACTGCCTTTGATATTTACCATCACACCAGCCATTATAATGTCTTAATAATATTATCAATCCAAGTTGTATGCAAGGTCTTATCGCCAAGGTTATGAGCCGAAGTTAGAAGGCATGTTGGAGTGATCTTTGAATGGGACAGATACATCCTCCAGGGCATTCTCGTGGATATATGCTAATCTCATGGCTTCTGTGAGCGTATGCTCTAAAACATAGAAGGGTCTACGCGGTTGAATGTTATAGTATAGGCAACTCTCTAGGCTTGCTTAGCCAACCCGTATCTCGGTCCATAAATGGAGGGATTATCTTGAAGCTGCATATGACAGTCAATGTGTGGTTTGTAAGCCGATGTGATTAGTCGCGGTAGTACGGATTCGATATCTGACTCGACTATCCATCCTAAATGGCTAGGTGCTTTACGCAAATAACATCGCTCTGAGCTGATACAAGGGCTTGCACGGCGTCTCCTTGAAGTAGGCGAGGACTTCGGGCCTAGCAGAGCAGCTTTGCCTATGTATGAGTCGTTGTTATGAATGATCCGTTTGTCGTAGATGTTTCTGATATTTTTACTTCTTATGAATGCGAACGCGACTCGAGTCATTTAACGACAGATTTATCCAGTGGTTGCAGATTTGTATCTATCTCGGTGGCCGGTCTCTCCGATTCCTACAATAAAGTCACGATTCAGATCCGCTCCAGTCCTGGATAATGCATGCCGGTTGGGGGTATCCAGTTTCTTGTTCTCGCTTGGCAGAAACAAGTCCCTAGACCCAGGACCTAGCGTGTTTGAAAATACCTCGCTTCCGTATTCACGGCCATCCAAGAAGCATCATTCAAACATGGAATTAGCAAGCTCACGTGAGGTTCCAGTGCCATCCCGGTATATGCTCTTGTCAAAATACCGTCCCTTTTTCAAATCATGCGTGCCGAAACTCAGCAACGCGGGGGTTCGGGCTGAACACACCACGCTTGTCTCTTGTCTGTTGGGACGCCGGAACCCCGGCAAACGTTAGCCATTTGCGGCCCAGTTGTCGAAAGAGTCGCATTAATTTTAAGGTTTGAAACGGCGATGCGGACAGTTTCTGCGGCAGGATTGGTCAAGGGAACCGACCTAGCCGATCACTTGGTGTGCCATCGAGCCGGGGCCATCCCGGTACAAGGCACAACAAGCTTCGTTTGGGCTACTGATGTGACGGGATGATCAGGCATCTGAACAGCCCTTGTCTAAGATGAGGCTCAGTGCTGTCATCTCGAGTCAAAAAACTCATCTCTAGTAGAATTTACTGGAGTGGTGCTCAGGTGACACCGCCATCCGGAGTTTCAGGGTGTGACAGGAAACTCAGTACATGTACTCAATGAAGAGATACATAAAGGCCTGTCCAGAATTGCAAGCACTTAACTCTTGCTCTTACTCACTTTCAGCATCTACTTGATCTAGTCGATCTACTTCTACCTTCTAACTCTTACGTGCTGCGCACGACTTTTTTTTTTTAATCGACTTAACAATTATTAAGACTAGTAGTCATTCTCAAAATAATCTCTCACTATTACGGAAGAGCACATAACCTGCAGCCAACATGAGGTTCTCCACTGCTGTTTTCATTTCCCTGGGCTTTTTAGCTGGCAATGTCGTTTCTGGTAAGTCTCAAGCGCTACTGCTGCCTCTGCTACGTACATTTTGGCACATAGTTTTTTACTAATATATATCAGCCCCTACTATTCAGCCCAGCGACGTCGCGCTTCCGATCGAAGTTCGTGCTGAGGACTTCATCGCAAATGATGCCGCCCAACTCGAAGCCCGTGCGAAGAGAAAGAAGAAGAGGGGTCAGGCTAAGGCAGCTGCGAAAGGAAAAGGAGCCGCTGCTGCCAAGGCCAAAGGCAACGCGAATGCAAAGCCAAATGCCAACAAGAACAACGGCGCTGCAGCTGCAGCAAAGAAAAAGAACAACAACAACAATGCTGCTAAGAAGAATAACAACAACAATGCGAACAACAACAATGCGAACAACAACAATGCGAACAACAACAATGCAAACAACAACAATGCGAACAATAACAACGCGAACAATAACAATGCGAAGAACAATAATAACAATAATGCTGCGAAGGGCAAAGGCAAATCGCAGGCAGACTTCCAAGGTTTGGCTTGCACTGATGGCAAGGGTGCTGGTTCCTGCAACGCCAATGGTCAGTGTGCTGTCAATGGCAAGACTGCACAGATTGCTGGGCAGTGTGGTGTTGCGGCGAAGAAGACCAAGAAGCGCTTCGTCTCCGATGTCACCCATTTGCTATGAGTTGCTCTGAATCGGTTGGATGGGGCGGTTTAGAAAGAGTATTATCTGCGCCTACTTACTAGGAGGATGTGCCTCATGAGCAATAGGTGGTGTTTATGGTAGTCGAACCGGAACCGTTTTATGTGCAATAAAAGTCGAGCTCCAAGAACAAAGTTTCCAGTTTTGTGGTGGTCACCTTAAAGCCTGTAAAGTAATAACCTCAAGCCTTTCCAATCTAACTACGTGTCTCCATATGAATCATTCACGGATAGGTAGTGAATAAAATGCTGAACTTGTTAGCAAAAGCTTTGAGTTAAGTTGAATTGATGTATTTACTAACATAAGACGCCTTTCTTTCCTGTGATTTTGATTTGCCCGTTGTCATTAGTTCTCGACATGAGTTGCAACGACAAAAAAAGGACCTGTCGCTGAAATTTGACTCTGTGGTCTCTCGTCCACGTGGACTTGCAATTCCTTAGATGCAAACTTCCTGCCAGTCTCGACAGTGGCACTGGTCTTGTGAGATGCGGGTAGCGTCATGGGTCTTTGTGAACACTGGCAGCCTTTGACAGCATGTTGCAAGTCAATAACTTCCGCATTGACCAACTCTTGCCAAAATTTGACATCTCTGCTGTGTTGGACGTTTCGGTATCGTCTTGCGTAAATTGTCGTTGGAGATGTCGTCGGATCACCGCTTTTGACGGACTCGTCCCTGCTATTCAGAACTGTGCCAATAATAAGAAGCCACCTAAGCTGGCTGCATTTGAAGCCTCCCTCGATCAAAATGCGTGCCGCACCAACATTCCAGTTTTTTGCTGCAGCTATCATTGGCATGAGTCCTCTGAGGTGACTTGGCCCACAGTGAAAGTTGAAGGTAAAGTTCGGCCTCACACTATCGAGTTCCCCATATGGGTTCATACCCGCAATAAGCATTGCGCGAATCATTGCTTCGTCTCCACGCTCAGCGGCTATCTCAAGACGGGATTTGGCAGGTATATGATCCATTTCCTCATTCTCCCAGCCGAAACCCCAGGTCATCCTCCATTTGTGGGAGAAATACAAACTTGCGTCATTATACGGAGACTCTAGAAGCATCCTAAATACCCCCGGGTGTCCGTGTATAACGGCATCTTCCAGGCATGCTTCTAGGATATTAATTTCTAACCGTTGCTTATAGAAATAGTCGTTCATAGAGCAGCCGTTGACTTTGGGGATTTGGTGGTCTAGAAGGAGTCTGAGTGCCCCTGGTTGTGATGTGCAAACGGCTTCGAGAAGAATTTTCTGGAGTTTTGCTGGAGACAACCTTCTTTCTGTACTCTCAAGAAAAAGTCTAAGAGTCTCCAAGTCTCTAAAGGCCAAGGCCAATCGCCAAAAGTAGTAGTCGTATAACCTCTTTCCCTTCTTTGTCTTCCCGCCCAAATTGTGTTTTGGCTTCTCCCGTGACATGTCCACATTATATTTGATCAAGAGAGCGGCCAGGTTGGAGTTTTCGGCCCTTATCGACGCCTCTAGGATTGATCCCAGTAGAGGAGCTGACTTTTGTCTTCGATCCAAGCTTTTTTGAGGCTTGAAAGTGGACAACGATTTGGGACCATGTCTTAGGAGTGCGTCAAGTACCAAATTTTCGATGTTCGGCGACCCGAGGTAAATATTTGCCTGCAGAATAAAACTTTCAAGAGAATCCGTGGTGATCATTGGTTGAGCGGGAAATAATAAAGACTGAAAATGATTTTCAAAGAGATGCCAAAGTCCGTACAGTCTGTTTGGTCCCGGCAAGTGGATGGCTCGTTGACAAAGACCATGGACATACCGCAACCTTTCTCCTCCGTTAGGGTCGAGGCCCGTGTCTTGCATTATCCTGTCTGTAACGACGTTGACAAATGTAGATAAATTTTTGTTCCAAGGTAAATGCCGATAAGGTTGAATTATAAGGTAGCGAGCCAAGAAATAGCTTGCATTTCCTTCGGGCTGGATTCTACAATGACTTGAAGCCATCTGAGCGTGGCCGCGCTGTCTTAGAATCTCAACTTCTGGGTTGTGTCTCATTTTACGTAAAAGCCTAGTACTGTATATTGTTCGCATGACTTCAACTTGAAACACCTCTGTGATTTCTGTCAGCTTGATGCTGCCTTGAATGCGTTATGAATGGGATCTGGTTGACATACTTGAGACTCGAAGCAGACGAACGGCATCTTTAAGATTGGTGTTGCAACTTTCGTCATATTCAACAAGTTGTTCCATAACAAGTTTGAGACAATCCCCTGGCAAATCTAGAAGACAAGGTTTTCGCAGTGGATCACTAAACCGAATGACGTCTAAACTCGGCTTCTGTCTCTCCCGAATCTCGGTCAGCTCAGTCGCGTCCATTTTGTCTGCAGACATCGAGTAAGCTTTCGACTGATGAAGAGTTAGAACCAACGGCTGTGGGCAATAGAGGAACTAGCTGACCTAAATTTCCTGTCAACAATGAATTTTCAAGTTCGTCGGGTAGTGAGGCAGTTGCGCGGCATTTGTATTACTCTGTCATCTTTCCTGTTGCATGATCAATCGTTGGCCTGACTCATCATGAACCGCCCCACTGAGGCCAATTCAACCCGAGACCTCTTCACTGGCATCCGCCTCCAGTCACCTCAAATTCATGCTGGGAAATCAGCATGTCAAGTTTTACACATTACACATTCTTGTGATAAAAAATATTCCCATTTGTCATCGGCTTGGTTCCTGCCATCATTTTGGGCTCCTGAGCCTTCCAAATGTCGCTGAGTAGATGAGAAAGAACTATAGAGATTGATAGGCCTTAACTTAGGCTTACAAGTCCATAAGGTTATCGCCAAAGACGCAGAAAGCGCCATTCGTGCCGTAATAGAATAGCCCGGCACAAATAGTGGACTCCACTACGTATGTGTAAATAATAATAGTATTATAAATTACTGGCCGATTTCCACGAGGGAGTTGATCTCGTCTTGTTTGTTTGTTTATTTGTAGTATTTATCGCCGGAGTTGTCCCTGTCAAGGGCAAATGGCGCTCAGGTGGTCTAGTCTACATACATTCTTCTTCGAGTTGATCTCGTCGACATATGGAAGTACAACGCTCCCCATAATTTTCCGCGGTATTATTGAGAATTACTCGTGTCCCGAAAAGGAGCTCCTCGTTTGAAATTTACCTAGGCCACCAAGCAACCCCGAAATCTTGCACTCCATGTCATGCCCTAGCAAAACCTAAGTAATGAGGCAGCCATTCATAATCCTTGGGTCTGATAACACTTTAAAAATGTTTATTTGATACCTGCATTGCCTATCCGCTACCCCTGGTCTCTCACTACTGACGCCAACTAGTTCAAAAAGTTTGAGTCTGTTTGCCATAGGATATCCGAGTTGCATCACTCTGGGCTTGACGGCCTACTGAATACTGCAGCCAGAAAGAATGGACAAGTCATCCTGAGCGGTATCTGCAAGACTCACCAAATATATGTTGACGCCAAAGAAATGCCGTATGTAATGCCGGGTAAGTAGTGGCTGCCCACAATTGGCTTTCATCTGGGTTTATCAACTTTTACGCACTTCGATCCACCCACTGCGATCTGGGGTGTTGTTGCCTCCTGACATACGCTGAATTTCCTGGCGGTGATTTATCGCGAAATCTTCTGCCTCCTCAATTTCGCCTCCACTAATAGGTCAAAAATGAGTATTCCACTCCGCCTCGGCACGATACTACAAGATTGCGAATCGCTTCCCAGTCTATGTACTAGCGGCTCCAGTCCCTCTGAGTTATCCTCTGAATGGCCGTTTTATAAAGAGGTGACCCTCGATATGAGGTTTATTTCAGGGCGCGGGGGGGTTGCCCGTCGAAGCATGGTGCGATATCTGTTTAATAGAGGCAGTAGAGTAACAGTAGACTATTATACTTCATGTACATAGGTTTAACTATCATAAGATATATACAGTGAATATGAAGTCATGCTTTCAAGTAGTTGGGATGAACTGCTCTCCTGGTAATAGTAATCGTAGACACAAAAAGGCCATGTAATTCAAGCCTGTCGCCAGCTACACCTCCTTTCCTATGAATCTTCAACACAAGCACTTAGTAAACAATGTTGATAGGTGTCTTGACATGAGCGGCCAAGCTAGTTGTTCCGTTGAGCTTTTGGTAGATGGCTTGTACAAAGGCCTGAGAGCTAAGATCGGCACCATAAGCGCTTGTGTGAGTGTTGTCTTTGATGTACAGCGCTCCAACGGCTGAGGCACCCATCTTTTTGTACATGTTGCTGACCGCCTGGTGGTGATCGACAAAGGTGACACTAGGGTTGGCGAGGGTATCGGTGGCCTTCTTCTGCATGGCAACGAAACGGGATGGGGTGCCAACATAGCTGCCGGTGGCCCACTGGTTCTTAGGGGTCTGAGAGCTAAGGATGACGGTAGCGCCCTTAGCGAGCATGAGCTTGGAGGCTTGGATGACGTAGAAAATGTACGTGTAAACGGTCTCGCCAGTCGTGTCCGAGATGCAGGTCTCTGTGCCTTCGCCAGGGCAGACGGAGCGGCCATTGTCATTGGAACGGGGTGAACCGACGTCATTGTGTCCAAATTCAATGACAACAATGTCACCGGCCTTGACCTCGTTCGCGACATTCTGGAAGCGACCCTCGTTCCAGAAAGAACGTGACGAACGACCACCAATAGCCCTGTTCACAACATTTACCGTCAGGTATTTGCTGACATATTGGCCCCAGCCGTCCATTTGGGTGTCACTGCTCCTGGCCATAGTGCTGTCGCCGCAGAGGTATACCGTTGGTGCTCGGGCTGCAAGCTCAGCCGGTTCGGGGGCAGGTGCAGCCGTGGCCTGCAGAGCATTGAGCGCCAGAGACGCGAAGAGAGTGGAAAACTTCATGGTGCTGATGCAGATTCAGGAAAATTTACACAGCTCTGGTGGTGTAAGTTGGCTGTGCAGAGAAGCGGTGCGTAAGAAGAACAAAGAAAGACTTGGAGACGAAGTAGTTGAAGTATCGCAATGAGAGCACCCTACTTAAGTTGAGAACATGGCCCTGATTTCTGTTAAAGCTTCTCCGTAATGAGCTACCATTTTCGTGACATGGCTCCGCTCCGTTCGGCCGACCTCGACTTTCTCCTATTGTATCTGCTGCCAAGCAAGAAACCCAGATTCTTCCGCCAGTCGGGGTACCAGTAAGAAACCTCAATGAGCTAGTCATTATATTACCAATACGACCTTGAATAGTCTTGGGCGAGTAGTCAATCTATACTTGAGACTACAAGTTCCATTTGAAATTGCAAGGGTTCGGAGAGGGTCACGCTACATCCGGACCCGGCTATTCCTTTAGAGTCCAGCGTGGATTCTCAATAATACGAGTTTATTCTGGTTTGGTTCCCATGCCTATGCGGACATCTCTCCAGGTGCACTCTAGCGGCTTGGCTGGTAACATTGCTTTCCGACACCGCCGTTCTCCGCCAATAAACGCAAAGGAGCGCCAATAATGGTGCCCACAAGAGCTTGCGGGGAAGCAGAGTTCGGCTTATGTTTGGCGCGAGAGACTCATGAGACTTCCAAGCCAACTGGCAGAGCGATACAAGAATTCAAAGATTGAGGCTACATCGCTACGTCATGCTGTGATCGTGTTCTGCTGCTCTAGGTTCATTTTAAGTGAAGCCTACGGTCCAATAAGAATTGCCCGCACTCGGTTGCTATGCAATGTCAATTAAAAGACCGGCGACTCGCTCGGCACTTCAAATATTGGTTTATGGATAAGCGACCCAATCGGCTGCGGTGGAGAATACAAGTCACGATGCACTTCAATACTTTATCTTAATTTAAGTTCGGGTAATTTAGTGGACATATTCCGGTGGGCGTAAACTCAGGGACTAATACAACAACAAAGAGTGTGTCCTGGCTACCGAACCTGTGCCATTTGTTTATTTGAGGCATTGTTCGAAAATCAAATATCCAAAGGCCAAACTTATGAGAACAGCAGAAAATGGAAATCACACTTCAATGTCAAACCATTCAGTTGTTCTCTAAGAAATCGTTTAATGCATGACACCGTGTGACCAAGAAACCCGAAAATTGCCGCATCATTTCGCTACATAGAGGTCCCTTTCAAGTGTGGGATGCTACAAGCGCAATGGCTTCCGATGGCACATTACTGAGGATTTAGCCAATAAGCCAGTCATGATGCAACATTGAAGGCACGGGTTTCATCCCAAAGCCGCCATACTGCACGTAAATCCACTAATCAGAATTATTGCCATTATTTGGAAACTTTTGGGCCCAGACGGGCTATAATGTCTTGATGGAATATTTCAGTCAGAAATCAAGTCTTGGAAATGGAAGACATTACATTACTCCCAGGCCTACCTACCCCGCATGGTGGGATAAGATTTCGATTAATGAAGCCGAATTCTTTATTGCAAAAGTGTAATTGCTGTACCTAACGTCTCGTCCGATTATGACTGCTTTGAGTTTGTTGGAGGATCTCTGAGGTGAGAGCAGAATGAGCAAGTGTGCATACAGAATGACAACAATTCTTTAACAAGCATAGTAATCGTTGTGAACGCCAACTATTGCAGGCCAACTACCTTATTGGCGTAAAATATGACCTCTACAACATTTGAAACCTGGGAAATTTTAAATTGCATTGTCAAAACAGATAATTACCGCCATTAGAGAGCTAAAAAAAAAATTGGCATGAACGCTATCTAAGTACCATATGATACAAAGCACTTCAATCATCGTCTATCCATTATTCACGCTTTGTTTTTTTGAAAAAAAATGAAAAAAGAAGAAGAAGAAAAGCCATGAACTAAGTCAAATCAATCATTAACCTAATAATGGCACGCACTGGCATCGTAATACACCTACGTCCTTCGCCATGAAGTTGAAATCTGCAATCAGCTATGCGACCACGACGCTCTCCAATGTCACCATACTTCTCTAATGAATTACATCATTCCCCTTTCAATGAATTTTGTGTAAGAATATACTCTCACCTATCCAAGAACATTTGCAGCCGCTGAAAAAGCTAGCGGCTCGGGTCTTTAAGCTCTTGCTCTTGAATATCATCGTCTAGTTCCCGTCAACGTCAAACCACGCAGTCATGATATTTCTCATATATTTGCAGGTAAGTGACTACTGAAAAATGGTCCTCTAGCGGCGAATTGGTAACAAAGCTTAGGTCATTGTTCTCGACAAGGACTCATATCTCTTAAACAGCGCGCTGTTAATAGCCAATATCTAGGTAGGCAGCTAACGGTATATTTCAGTTCGGAATATGGATTTCAAATCATACTTCAGCACCAAAGTCAATTCTCTCTTTATCAGACTAGAAGTCTATTGCATTCTCGCTGTAGCCAAAGTTTCCAGCATCAGCACAAGGCTGATTGATAAGTCTGGATGTCTTTTAGGCTCACTGCATAGAGCACTTAAAAGGTGCCTATAACAGTGACGTTTTGAGACCCAGGAGCAAGGCGCAATATCACTTCCTCTCCTTTCCATTCCGTTGGCTCGCCATTGACTGTCACGCTTTTCAGCTGGCTGCCCTCCGGCAATCTCATCTTGACTCTCACTTCGGCCGGTGGTGCTCTTTCAAATCCCAATACAGTCGTAACTGAGCCAGCCTTCTCATCCAACTGAATATCAAGATCAACGAGGCCCCATTTGGTCGGTGCCTTCTGAACCCCTATCTTGCCTTTGCTGAGCCAGTGTCTCGGCACACCCTTTGCAACAAACAATACCTCCTCGTCCGGATGATCGAACAACAGAGCAGCTCTTAAGAGAATTGGCACAGCAAATTCCGATGGCTGACAGTATGTGCTAGAACCGCCTCCAGTTCCAGCGACTTCAGCAGCTATCCACAATCCGCGGTTGTGAACGTGGTATCGATGGGAGTAAAGGAACAACACGAATTCATCGATACGGTCTTGGAGAAGCAAAGCCAATGCGTAGCCGTATGAGATGAAGCCTAGTATGTCGCGAGTGTCAGCTCGAAGCGGCGTGACATTGGCGACGACGCCCAGACTGGTGATGCCATAGGCCTGCATGGAGTTAATGACCATGTCAGTTTGGTTGGAAGAAAGAACGGATGCCTGAAGGAGTTCTGAGTAGACACGGTGAGGCCACCATTGTGAAGAAGCGTCTCCCTTTTCCTCTAGGTCCTCGAGTACGTGGGTCGTCTCGTTTGGAAGGACTGGGACGTAAGGAGGGTTGTAATCATGTTGAATGAACTTTTCCAAAGTCTTTGATGTCTGATTAATCAGCTGTTCGGCCCGTGTTGTCCATTCCTGGGCATACTCGGCAAAAGTTTCGATTTTGCTCAGATCCTTTAGGCCGCGGGCAGCAAAGGCAGCATTGTTCCAATATGGCTTCTCGAACCGCCATGAATCATACCTGAGCGCTGCATCTGACTCGCTCCAGCCGGATATCAGGCCATAGGACGGGTCGTCTTCCGGCAGCTTTAGATTATCATCTTGCCGGGCAGTGAGTAGCTTCGCCCAACCAAGAATCTTTCCCTTGTACTTTTCCACCAACGCTGTGTCGCCGGTGTAGTGTACATACCGAGCAATCAATGACAGAGAAAGTCCAAATTGCGGGACGGCTGGTCCGCGCATTTTGATGGCGCCGTTGTCGTAAACATACCAGTCCAAATAATTCTCCAAGACGATCCGTGCCTGCGTGAATCGACCCCAAGCAAGATTTGCCGTAAGCGAGGTGGTGAAGATGTCTTGGAAGCCGTCGTATTCGGAACCAGCGTAGTCTCGATCAAAGGCACCATATCTTGGGGATACGCCTCCCGCACGCTGAACAAGCTCTACCGCGAAGGCATGCTTTCCCATATCTGCCCAGGTCTCATCTGGTAATTTCAGGGATATTACTTCTTTCATGTGCGACTCCCAGTAATCTGCATGACGAATCAAGGCCGGATAAAAGTCGTCGGCCGTTGGGTGGGCGTATAAGGGCAAGAACTGTTTATAGTCAAGCGCAAACTTGTTTGCCCTCACAACCCCGTTCTTGATCCATTTGGTCCAAAACCACAAGTGGACAATCTCCGGGTCTTGGGAATCAACGTCTGCAAACGCAGTGACATCAATCCAATCTGTCGTGTCTTCAACTCCACGAAAGATCTTGCGTGACGACGGTAGCCAGCCTCCTAGTAAACCATCGAATGTGAAGTTGCTGTGGGTTCCGTCCGCCGCCTCTTGCAGGTCGTGGAATGGCATGTAGTTTTTGGTCGCGGATTGCCAATCTACCATCATCGTGTCGTTTGCCTGTACATTTCCAAGGAAAGTATCCCAAGGCAGGTAGGATAAGTCAATGACATCACGAACGTGCTCTTCAATTGGCTCGCCGTCCTGGAGGAGGCGTTCCGCGAGAACGTCATTTTGCTTGAGATTGACCTCGTTTGCAATGTCCAAGCCAAAGAAGGGTTGCACTGTACGGTTCAAATCCAGTGATTCAACGGTTGAAGCTTCAACATATCGTTTAATCTCCCTACGTGTCCCCGAGGCGGAAACAAGAACTAACGGGCCATCAAAGCGTGTGATATCCTCGTATGCGGTCCATGTCTCTTCATTGTAAGAGAAGGTGTCGATTGCAGTTAGACCGTCGGATGTTTGGTCTTGTCGGGTGTTCAGCTGACTTGGACGATCCGAATCCAGCGTGCCTGAAGAGTCAACTGGTCCATATCTGGGTAGCCTTGCCGCATCATGGTAAGATTTAGGGTGATTAACATGTTTTCTATTGGCCAAGGCCGTAAAAATGAAGGAAGATAGAAGGAGTGACTTGAATAATGAGTGACGAAACATGTTTGCGGCTGCCTCACCGTATGATTGGGAGTTACGACATGAGCTGTGCTAGAAACTGGACTAGATGATCCGTGCCAAATACTATCGTTACTTTATATTTTGCCCAGTGATCCGCAGTCGTATATTTACTAAAAATGGCCTGCCTCCTTTGGCTAGGTGTAAGTCGTGTTAGGATCCCAGTCAAGTAATTGCACTAAAATTGTCAATCGAATGGATTCCGGGTAGTCCGGGGCTAATGGCGGCGCCCCTCTTGCGTCGTATGATGGCCAAAGAACATAAACCTCATTTGCACCCGAACTGACCTTCTGAGAACTTTTTTAGATTGCCAAAGCTGGTTTAAGCAATCATCTGGTCCGGAGCCATCCGTGGTGGTGGTTGCTAACTTATTTGCTCTTTCGTATTCTTTGCTAGCTTGCTTGTTTTACTTTCCAAGCGTGTGATCGATAAACCAAACGTCACTCAAAGCCTCATCAAAAGTAATGCTTAAATCCGACAAACCTTCCGGCAAAACAGCCATAACTAGAAATTTGAGATCGCATACCGCGAGACTCACCCCTCTCGAATTCATTGACGAGCGATGCCTGGGGAAGATGGCTCGGCATTTTGGGGGGTTGCAATTTCCGCACAGGTCATGTACCTGGGCCAACAGGGTGTCCCTCGCACGTTCCAACATTTACAAACTCAAACTGGGGGGAGTCATTTTATGATGCAGGGAAACTAAAAACTCAAAAGATGCAATACAATTTACTGGCACTGGCTTCAGATTATTCTGTGCTACTAAAATGCCTTTGGGGTCCAGCGACAACCGTCATATTGAAACTGACCAACTTCAGAGCCAAGTGTTCATTTCAACAGCACTATTTAAGGTATCTAGAGGAAAGCATCATTCCTCAACTGGCAGCATCTACAGTCAGCCGGCAATAACGCCTTGTCAAATGTTTCTGAACTTTAACTTAGAGGTTTGAATACAGATTTCCCGCTTTCTTTCACAGCTTAGAATCCGTACTCGTCTGTTTGAAGAGCTGAGAAGAGCTGGGTACCGAGAGATCTTTTTGTTTCCATAACCACTCGTAATTAGACTAGTACGATTTTATTCGACTGCCTGAAGCTGGTTAAGCCAGAAATCACGCTACAGCCCCTCACAACAGTCTTGGTGGACTATTGCTTGGCCTGCATTTTCTGCCTTAAAGGCTTTACGGTTGAGGATAGCGTAAGTAAATTATTGAGGCAAAAAAAGGCTGTCGTTAATTATTTGCCGATCGCGAGCCTCCAAGCTGCCCTAATAGACCCTCGTTTCTCGATGGCCATACGTTTCCAACATTTGGCAGAGCCCGAATGGTGTCAAGGTTGTGGTTCCCCGTCTCAATAACAACGCCCGAGAAAATGGCGTGGTCAAATCGCTTCACCACCTTCGTTCTATCGTCGGCAGTCAACTTTCCAATCAAGGCTTCTCTGTCTTCATCCTAAAGTGGTACCATTAGACCATTGTGCGTGGTGATATTCGCAATTAGACCATGGAGTGGACGCACTTTGCTGCTGCCGAACTCGACAATGAACTTCTCGCCCATGATAGCTAGTATGGAAGACGAGATCAAAGCGATAAGATTCAGCCGCATCGGTTCTGGAGCGCAGAGGCACTTGTTCTTTTTCGTTATTGTAGTAAATCAAGGTGTGGTGTTGCGAGCAGCTGCGTGGTTTCTGATGAGTCCATCAGTGCCTGCGATTACGTATTGTCACGTGTAGCGTGCTGTCATCAGATGTAAAATATCACCTTCCTAAAATGGAGCTTTAGCATTAGTAAGCCAGCCTCTTGGCTTCAACACTGCTGGAATCATACAACAGGCATTCCAAGCAACAGAGATCTTGTAACGATAATATCCCGTGAAGGAATATATCCCCCCCTCGTGTGGAACGAACTCCTAATCTTTTCCGTAATATGGCAATGAACCAATAGTTAGCAGTGACTTTGATATTGTCAGTATCGAACATTCGGGTCATCACATAGAGTTGTGGCACACTTCCCTGGCGACGTTTGTTGTGGTGCAGTCCGCAGCTTGGGGATTTCAGTTAGCCGGAATTGGAGGCTCTGGCCCAGATCCCGTACCATGAGTTATAAACGATGTAGGGGGAAAGACATGGCATCGCCAAACTGGAAAATCAAACAGTTGGCATGGTCATTTCGCTTGGACCGGGCCAAATTTTTTAGCCCGCCCAAGTGCTGCGTGCACCTTTGGAGAAACCATGGCGACATTCATGTGAGGTTTCGCTGTTAGGTTTGTGGCCAATAATGGTGGTTTTCTGAGTAATGTAATTAGTGGTTCACTTGGACCCATAAGGGGTCAACACAGGCGGGATTCGCCACGTCACCGCGGCAAACTATTACTCATGGGAAACCCCCCGAAAACACTGCTGCGCCAATTCTCCACGCATAGTTGCACGATCCTTAAGAAGAAGCCCCAACGGACATCGGATTGTTGGAAAGCTCCTACGATTGTACTCATTGGCGCCTTTCACCCTTTATCTTACATATACCTGCTGCACTGTAAGATTCGCCTATCATGTCCTATAGCGAGGAGCAACTAGACCAATACTTCAACCACATCAACTATCCCCGAGAGAGCCATGCTTCGGACCCGTTACAGCTTCTCACAGAGCTTCAAGCGCACCAGCTTGCGCGAGTCCCGTTCGAAAGCTTGACGCTGCATTATTCAAAGCATCGGGTGATATCCCTAGATCTGCAAGATCTCTACGAGAAGGTGGTTGTCGAAGGCAAGGGCGGTTATTGCATGGAGCTTAACGCATTGTTTGGCGCTATTCTAAAAAGCCTCAAATACACAGTCGTCAGTGTTGGCGCAAAGATCAAGAGGGAAGACCGTTTTGGAGGATGGTGAGCATAACTGCAAGATGCTATTGACCTTCGCTTACGAGTGTCAGGTCTCACATGCTCAATCTCGTCACCATTGGCAGCCAAAGATACATGGTAGATGTTGGCTTCGGAAAGGGGGCTACGATGATCCCGGTTCCCCTGAATAAGGAAACTGGACATGAGTTCACCACCATAGCCCCCTTACGAGGCAAACTTGTTTATGAGAAACTGGAACAAAACACTGATCCCAGTCAGCGCATGTGGGTTTACTACTCTACAGACAACGCCGATGGCCCCCTCATGCAGCGAAACTGCTTCACCGAGCAAGAGTTCTTCCCCGAGGACTTCGAAATCATGAATTGGGCGACCATGACCAAACCGACGAGCTACTTCGTCAAGACTGTCATGATCATGCGGACAATTCTGAATCATGAGACAAAGCAGGCAGAGGGAACCATAGTGTTACATAAAGATGAAGTCAAGCGAAAGATAGGCGACAAGGTTGAGCTTCTTGAAACTTT
This sequence comes from Colletotrichum jinshuiense, assembly GCF_051148585.1. NCBI lineage: Eukaryota > Fungi > Ascomycota > Sordariomycetes > Glomerellales > Glomerellaceae > Colletotrichum > Colletotrichum jinshuiense. Next base: position 3,545,361 of record NC_139313.1, read on the forward strand.
AAAGAACGAGGCGGAACGCGTCAAGGCCATAGAGAAGTATTTCTCCATTGTTCTGACGCCAAGTGAACAAAAGGCCATCATCGGGATGCCTCAAGAGTTGTTGGAGAAGAAGTAACAACCTAGATAGTAGCCTCATCTCATCATGCTGGGCCAGCCCGGCGAGATTGAATATGTCAAAAGGTTAACTACAACTAACCATATTCATAATTTCTATCCTTCCTTAAATTCTTGGTTCTTCTGCTGCCGCTTTCGAAATAGTATTATTGGTAGCATCATGTATCGATTGAATGTACAACGCTTAGAAATTCAAAGTGCGATCAACACATGGAAACCATCGTCGGAATATCACTCCGACTCTATCAGAACATCATAGTCGACCTGTTTTTTCCTCACCTTCCATCCTCCTGTATACCAACCCTTAATGCATTTCCGCATGTGCAGTCTCAGCATGTGCATCCCCCAATGCCTCATTCTCTTTGTCATGAAGTCGATTTTCAAGGTCTCGACTATTATGCCTCCTGCTTGCCTTTCCGGCAACGAGCCAGTTGTTGCTGCTAAACAACTCGTTCATTTCTTCCAGAGGTCTGCGAGCGGTTTCTGGCAAGAACATCCAGAAGAAGATAGCGTTGGTGATGTTGCAGATGATGAATAGAAAATAGAATCGATATCCCACCGATTCCATTGCCTCAGGGGTAATTTGACCCTGGATGATAATCAGAAACACTAAGAGACGAGTATTTGGGTGTTTTTAACTTACAATCATGGTGTTGAAGGCGAACGATACCATGGTGGCAATACTGACTCCTTTTGCACGAGTTCTTGTGTCGAAAACTTCAGCCACAATAATCCATGATAGCGGACCGCAGGTGGAAGAGAAGCTGAAGTTGTACAACCAGGTGACGACAATGAATCCCCATTGTGCACTGAGATTTGTGGACTGTCCTGGAGGGAACAGGGCAAGAAGGATGGCAGCGATGATGAACGTGACAGAGTTAAAAATGTTTCCGCCGATGAGAGGCCAGCGACGGCCGGTACGGTCAATGAGGAGCATGGCGAGAGTCTGGGCAATGATTGCGAGTCCGTTGCTGATGCCTTGATATTTTAAAGTGTCTTGTGTTGCAATACCAATCTGTTCAAATATGCGGGGAGAATAATACTAGACGTGGTCCATACTTAGTTTAGAATTGCGTAGAGAATAAAAGACTTTTATGTACCTGAATAGCCGATACTCCGGTCATTTGAACCGATGCTTGAATGGCACAACATAGAAACAAGCGGCGGAATGAGCTTTTTGAACGGAACAGTTCCATGTATGATCTTGCCACTTGCTGGTGCTCAATAGCAACCGCGTTCTTGATCTGTTCATACTCCGCTCTGACGAAGGGGTCATCGACATTGTTGTTGGAGTGAAGTCGTGCCAATGTCTTTAGCATTTCTTCATCTCTTCCTTTGTCTCCAAGCCACCTAATGTTGAAATGTAAGACATTGGCTCTTCTGTTAGACGAAATTGAAATAGGACTTGCCTGGGACTTTCAGGGAACAAAAAGGTCAGCAAAGCAAGAAGCAGGGCTGGAATGTTTTGAATAGCCAAGGGAATGCGCCACTGTGCGCTCGTGGTAGTGAGGTTAACATAGCAACCCCAGCCAACCCATGTCGCAACAAACGATCCGATACCAATCATGAGTTGCTGCAAAGCCGTGACCGTTCCTCGGATGCTCGGATGGGCCAGCTCTGCCTGGTATAGGGGCACAATCATGCAGAGCGCACCTACACCAAGCCCAGAGATGAAACGTCCCGACCACATAAAGTGTATATCTCGCGCTCCTGTCTGCAGACCTCCCCCAAGAAGGAAGAATAAAGCACCTGTGACAATGGTTCCTCGTCGTCCAAGCCGATCTCCAAGTGGACCTGCTGCCCCGGCGCCAAAAAACGCACCGGCAGTAAACATGGATACCACGAGTCCTTCCGTCGACGTATCTGGGGCGAACGCTTCATGAAAAGTATTTGATGCTACAACGGCAGCAATAACGCCGAGGTCATAGCCAAAAAGGAAGGCGCCGAGAGAGGCGAAGACTCCTACGAGCCATTGATAGACTTTTGGCGAAAGAAGTGCCATGCTGTGACAATGATGCCGCGTTATCTCTTAATCAAATGATTCCTTTGAAATATCAAACTCTCAACGATTTACAAGTCTAACATCCGAATCATATTCATCTCTTATATTTTAACGTGGATCCGGGGAAGTATGTTAACTATGTGCAGCGGGGCAGTACTCCGTCTCCGCAATTTCGGTCGCTTCAGCGTGCCGAATGGTCGGGATGGATTCTGGTTCGTGCGGCTCTGGGTGCGGCTCTTGGTACTCTGCTTGGCTCACAATAGTGACGCAACGGCCAAGGGCTGCTGGATTGGTTCTTGGTCAAGACCTTGCTCAAGCAGGCCACCTGATAAATCAGCCACGCTGCCTCCTTCTGGAGGCAGATCAAATGAGGCAGCCAGCACAGTAGGCGCCAAGGATGACGTCGATGTTCTTGACGGACGTCTTTGGCGGGCTGTTGCCCGACCTGGAGGTCCTGGATGTAGCGTGGGGAGGGTGGCCACTTAGGCATTCACTCAGTAATGATGCCATATTCTGATGGGCAGCTTGAAAACTAGAGCAAATACAGATGCAAGATGCTGACAAGTTCGGTAGACGCTTTCCTCGGCGTAATTTCGGGCACTTTTACATACCCAGAGTTACATAGTGTAATTAGCTCGTCAATGTTGTGATACACGGCATAGGCCCGACACGGCACGGGTACAAAATGGGAGGCATCAACCCGAAATCCACTCTATCAAACCCTAAGTCCGGGATCTGAATTAGGCTCAGATAATGTGTAAAGTACACGCTTCGTATGATAATGAAGCTTTACATGTTGTCCTATACTCACATCACGCGTCTCCCTTGATTCTCACTTTGGGCTTTGTGCATATGTTTATACAATTCGATGTAACAATTCATGTCCAACCGTTCCTGCCACCATGGCAGCTCTAACATTATACTTCCTCTCTCGTTTCATCAGCCGCTCGATGACAAATTTCAGGCAATTGAATTTCAAAGTCATACTCTTCATCTCTATAACAACCGGCACTGAAGAGAAGGATCAATTAAAAAGACTCCATCAGTTACTGGGAGCGTGCGATGTGCCGCTGCAGTTGCTCTTCGCCGTGCGAGACTTACTGCCTGATGCGGCTTGGACACGAAACGGAAGATCAAATACTAGTTATCATATTGACTGAACAATGGTATTTGGATTTCGGTGAAAGATATCTCGTGCGATGTCCACACAATTGGCGTTAACTACCACAAACATATTCAGATATTATATCTTGTACTGTAGCTCGAGTTTTTGACAGTATTCTTGCATGCGTCATCAGAATATCCTACTGTTTTGGATGTCTAATTAATTGAAAAGGTTGGCGAAACCAGTCATTCCTTTGGAAGTTTATAAAAACATGACACTCCAGCTGCCGATGTTGAGCATCGACTGGCTGATTCTGTATCAAGAACCTGCCTTGACATAGCAGTCTTGATTGTTAGAGCTCAAGCCAGCCAAGCCAAAGCCTGGTTGTTAATAAGGCGAAATTCCGTATTAGACTGGTCGTTAAAGCTTGCTAGATATGCCACGTCGCCATTCCAACTGGTATTGTCGTTTTCATATTATGGCCACCCATCAGTATTTCCTTGCACAAAGTCAAGTAGGAGGGGAATTTACATGCAAGCCAAAAGCATGGAAATTGTATCGGAGACTATTAGGGCAGGCCACCTAGGCAAGCATGCTCGCTCGAGAGTCAACCTTGGGCATACTGGGATATTTAGCATATGACCCAAGGGACCTCATAAGACATTGGCAATGTGGAGTGACATTACCCCCGAGTTGTGAGATGTTGCAGCGGTATGTCAAGAATTATGTTTGCAACATCCAATATGATTGCTATGCTTGGCAATTCGCAATACTTCTGTTGGATTTGCCCCGGTATGTTTTCGTTTTCGGGCTTTGATGCGGCTGAACAAAATGACACCAAGCCGATGGCCACTCCGCCAACACCTCAAATTCGTCAAAACCCAAAGTTCACGAAGGAGTTTCATAGATTTTACCGATAGTTCACTATAAACTCATTACGATGGATTACTGAGGCACTTCCGTCAGTATTCCGGACCACCCATTGCGTTTGCATTATCAAGACAGCCAGCCACGCCACTCCTCTGCCAACTTGGAGATATAGTAATATTTATTGATGGCTGGAGTTTGATTATCATCTGAGGCGCAATTAAACTTGTTTAGTACACATATTACATAGTGCAGTTAATCATAGAATACTTAGGAAGGATAACATCATGGCAGAGTAGCGTCTCTCGGTGAGTTCGTCGAGGAAGCATTCACAACTTGCCATGAGTCAACCGAGAGTACTCAAACGAGTCACCGGTCGTCTAAAATTCAAGACGCAACATATATCATTCTGTCAACGGATAGAACTGGCGCCGTCCATCAGACTCAGTTATCTGGTCTCGGTATTAAGTCTCGGCGTTTTCGAAATTGGTCCTCACTTTGTTGCCAAGTCTTGCCCTCACAGAAAATTGTCTCGAATGTTCATTCACAAGGTTTACAAACCTTGCTCTGAGATTTAGGACTGTAGCAAAGTCAAAATACTACCACCCTATCAAAGAAGTAACCTCAGGAATGACATGCGTTCCTTGCTACCGGATTTACAAAACCTGCCGATTCATCCATGCAACTGGACAATGCGATGTAATGAAAAGAGCTGTTTAACGCTGTAGAATACTGTCGTATTCAGATGCGAATCCAAATACCCAGACCCGCTGGGCCGGAAACAAGTAGTCGGTTCCTCTCACAGTCGACGTACGGAACAACCTTTCTTTTGTTCTCTATTAGCCGATGATGCCCGGTTGTTCTTTTTCTGGACCTCTTGAGTACGTCAGAATCTACAGCGTGCACTTGAACCGTTTACGAGTTGTCAACAACTACAGCTCAGCAAGCCAAGAAGTAATGTTGACAGATACACCCTAGCTCGCCAGTCTCAGCATGCTGTGTTTACTATGCAGTATATACCAATGTAGGGGATGGTTCCGTGTTCATTAAGTCGACTAACATTAATGAAATTATGGGGGAAGTGGTGAATCATGACTGGACCCCGCCCTAAGTTACGAAGTCACCGCTGTCACATTAAATGAACACACTCATGTAGATTGCTGAAGACAGTTTTCCAAAATACGTGAATCCAACATGAACCCGACACATCCGTACGATGAAAATCGTATATAGGCATTTTAAAGGTGGTCGATGCACGCCAAGGAGGGTGGAACATTGCGTTGGAAATCTTAATTGTACATAAATAGATTTCCCCGATGGCGAGAACGAGCCCGAGCAATTGACTTTCGGCCTTTGGCTCAGTTTACTTGCTTATTACAAAAAAAAAATGCTTTTTTGACATAAAGTCAGCCTTGCTGCTCGGAACTGACTTCCATAATAACGAATGCCGTCCATCCCTTGATCAATGTCACGATGGCGCGTGACACGTTGCATGGTCCCCCCCGTACACAACTGGCAGCCCCGGCTGGTCCGGATGGGTAATACCAACTCAAAAACACCGATTCGAACCTAATTGTTATTGCGTCTGTAGAGTAGCACCCGGGGAATGATCTTCGTGTCAAGTCGCAGACGGTCTCGTGTCACAGTCGCCAAGACTACGGGGCCCGTATGATCTGCGCGCAGCACCTCGTCAGCAACTGCCCCTTTTTTGTCGCAGAAATGTATGCTTATAAGTATCAGATCAGCTAAACCTTGGACTTCCCTTCAGTGGAACGCCTGGTCGTGCGAGATCCGATGGACGCCTTGCTTTCGGTATTGAGTTTGAGCAAATGCGGGTAATGTTAGGATCTCCTGGTTACAGACAAGGTTGTCGTCACACAGCAGCCGATTAATGACGCATGGGCCATCATGATTCGATGTACGCACAGATACCCCGTGTTGCAAGAGAATCCCGAGACCAGCTGGTTGGGTTTCCCAGCGTTCACGTATTGCTTCCAAAGAGAAGCTCTTGGAGGGAAGTTCAAGCACATCGAAATGCCAGGCAGTAGATACCGGTAGTGTGCTAACCGGTGGGTTGGGACATCATTAGAGTTAATTCCGGGGTGCATGAAGACAGCCTTTCAAAATTTGTTATGCTTTAAAGAATCGCCGTGATGATATAATAGCCAAAGCTTGTTGTACGAGTTCACTTCTGGCAAATCTCTTTGTCAAAGTTCAACCACCCCAACTCAAACATATTGAAGGTTATCACCTCTCAACTTGAATGCCTCTAGGTACACGTCGGCATCCCACACATAACCCAATACGCTTGCGGAATACGGACGCCTCACTCCTGTTATTTTGGAGCCCAGGGGTATTCTCTAGCACCAAAGGCCTACTAAGCTTTGTAAATGTAGTAACCGGGAGCCCTTGCTCAATGTCCGGAGGACGGCCTGGCGGAAACTTGCATGCCGATAGAGCTGCAAGGCTGGCGTCCATAGCATTATAGTTCCGGTAGCTCAAGCACGTTATAAGCAAGGCAGTCCCTTGGTTTTGCAGAACATAATCACCCCAGAACAGTTCCAAACCCTCTTCCCGATTGCAGCAACCTGCCAAGAGGCTCTGTTTGGAAAGAATTAAAGCACTTATTCCCCGCCCACATTCAAAGGCACTGACAACAACTAGATCATGGGAGCACCTACTGCGCCGAAAAGACCTGCACTCAGAGGCCTTGTGGTATCCCATCGGCCCAGACTTTGGATGCATGATACTCCGTACCGGCCGTTCAAAGAGATTGCCCACCCCTTTCAGGCGGCCGTTCTAACTCTACAAAGTGTCCGGCTGGACCTGCCGGCGCGGCGTCCGCGGACTGATAAGCGCCTATTATTTGTTTCCCGCTGCCCCGGTGGCCTAACTCAAACTTTGGGCGAAGCTACAACTGTTAGAAGAGAATTGGCGGCGAAGACTGCAAATCAGGTATTAGCTTAACCTTGAGAGGAACCTAAAAACCATTCGTCATATATGACTCAATGGCTATCATAAGACGAAAACTCTCGCTCAAACAAGGTAATGGTCCGCGCAACTTTGGACTGACAAGTGCAAAGTCTAGACGTGTCGAAAAAGGTTTTTAAAAAATTAAACCTCCAAGCCGTTCATTCTACACCTTCACCTCCCGCTTTGGGTAATTTTCTCTCTTGACATCGGCCCAGGAGTAATTGCATGGGAAACCCGTGCCGAACAACGGTCGTCTCAGGAAATGCCGCCCCGTCCCATGTTCGCATACGCCCCCCTTCTGCCCTCTGATGACAACGAAGAGCAAGACCTCCAACCACACCACCTTAAACCGTTTTAGCTTTTTACTGCCCTCCAGCCCACTGACTCCCACATTCCCGACCCTTGGGGCCAGCGTTGCGACGCACACACTCACTTACTGACGCAGCACGCGAACAGTCTCGTCTAGACATGCCCTCTATAATTAGCTTCTACAGGGGCTCTCCTTCCGCGTGGGAGAAGGGGGGGTTCCCTTTTGTGAATTTCATGCTGTTTGGGCAACTTGCGCGGCACTCTAAATTACCCGCACCGACATGGGATGCCCTCCCGGCGTTCAGGCTCGAACAGATCAGCATTGATATCGCCGAGGGGGCCCGGGGGCGTGGGCATAGTTTGTTCAACATTACCTCCGTGGAGACGGATCGTAGATTATCTCCGCGGTGAAGAGCAAGTTCCCCCAAAGCTGTTGCGTTTGGCGCGCCGAGCATCTCGGCCGTCCCAGATACAGGCCTACCGCAGCCCCCTGCAGCACCGCCCTGTATCTCTCGGGCTCTCTGGCTCTGGTTCCGGTCCGTTGGTGCCTTCGACCACCCACCTGGGGGCTAATCCCGTTTGCCTGGACGTGTCGACCCCAAGACGCGCGTAAGGGCCAAAGGTGACGAGTCCGGCGCCGTTCTGGAGCCATGGTCGAGCCACCTGGCCCCGCCCCCACCGGCCCGTAAAGGGTGCCCGGAGCCGGGCCCCAGTTCGCCGCCCCGAAGGCATTTTGGGCGGCTGGAGCTAAGCAGCATTTCGCACACCAGGCATTGGCTCGCGGCTGCTTTGAGTGTGTTCCATACAGGGGGGCCGCTTACGTTCTCCGTCTGGTGAGAGTGGATGGGCGTTTCCACAAACTGGAGAGCCCGGAAAATCCGGTATTGTGGCCCCCAACCCTCGCCCACCCCCCCTTACCCAAGACACACGCCTGACGCCAAAAAAGACCACAGACCAGGCACACCAGGAAAGAAGCCCTTCGGGAGATGTATAATCTGTAGATTGGATTGTTTAATTCCCTGCCAAAGGAGCGCCAGCTCCCTTTGCAGTCCCACGTGGCTTAACCTGTTTAATCCCTGCCAAGCCCCTCAAGCCCTGCAGGCAGCATGGAGACGAAGGCAGTGCAGCGCGCCGCGTCGGCCTCTCGTTACCCATCGCGTCCACTTCATTTCGGGAGTGTTATCTGCATCTTGGCGGCTCCCGATGCTCACCAGCGGCCGCCAAGGATCTTGAGCGCGAAGTCGCGAAGTCGCAAAATAAGGACACAAGATGGAAAGAAAAAAAAACGGCCTGCATGAGATTTCTACCCCATGGCCAGCTGCTCGTTCGGCGAGGCGGGAAAATGGGACCACCCAGAACCGGGACTTGAAACGGACTTGGACGGCCATCCCCAGTCAACCACCCCTCGGCACAGCATGCCTCGCTCAACTCCCCTTTCCTCCGTTGTCAACCCATGCTGTCAAGATCTCTACGCTTCTTTAGCGGAGCCCCGAAGATGGAACGGTTGCTGGTTTGATTGAGCGCCGTCTCCTGCGTGTGCCTTCATCTGCACACACCACGTTTGTTTTTAAAGATCTAATATAATTAGATGGCCTCGACGCCGGCCAGGTCCTAATAGCCCTGCCGAGCTTGCGTGTCCCGTGCTAGCGGTTCCGCTCGCATTGTGACTCCTGGGCCTGTAGCCCCCCCGGCCTGAATTTAACCAATCCTCCTACAGCTTGCCGGGGATACAAGATTGCTGGCCAGGTGCGGAGGGCAACTGCGAACCTCGTACTCCCCAGATGCCAGTACGAATACGGGAGGTACTCATGCAGTCAACTTGAGAGGACTCTCCCGAAAATTCTCCCCACACCGGTACTTGAAGAGGCATAGGCGTGGCAGTGTGCCGTTCTGTGAGCGTTTTCTGCATGCCCTCTGCAGGCGGAGAAGAAAGGCGTATGGGAAAGGAGAGGTTGGGTTTTGTTCATCAGCCTTCTTTACTGCCGAAGTAGTTTTTGATTTCATTTTTTTACATGGCAAATGTGCCTGGCTGGGGAGGTCGCCAGCGGGCAGTACCAAACTGTCAAGTGTGCAATTTCACAATGCAAGAACAATACACGAAAGCGACACTGGAGTCCTATCAAAAGGCGAAGCTTTTCATAGACTCGCCTAACAGGGGAGATGAAACGGCAAATCAAGACCCGACATCCCATCCTCGTTCGGGCAGGGCACGAAGTAATCAATGGATGACAGGTCAAGTATCCACCGCCACGAAGCTGCCATGATTATTACCCGGTTGCGGTCCAGAGGCCAAAACGAACCCCGAGGGGAGAAATACGCGTCCAAGGGCTTGCGCCTTGGCGTTTCCCCTGAAGCACATTACATACGCTGCTCATGGTCCATCCAAGGCGGGCGCGAGTGCGGCGAGGACGGATAATGAAAAAAGCCGTCGAGAATAGCAACGATGAGGTTAAATCCATCTGCGAATCATCTCTCCCTCCCCCCCCCGTCACGGAGCAAGTTTTCGCGACGCGCTACCGTAGCCAAGTCTCATCTATTCTCCTAATCCTGCCCATCCACCACTGCCGTCCGTCCCGCCAAGAAACCCAAATGCCCCCCCGAAGCAAGTTTAACCTGGGCCTGCGCTTCCAGATTCGTCAAAGCTTGCCTCGCAGAGGTTTTGGCTGCCCCCGTCGTGGGCCGTGCTCTGCCTGGGCAATCCGCAAATCGTCCAGGGGAGAGAGGGGGGGGCGCGGGCAGCAAAAGAGGCAAGTGCTGCGTCCTATAGTGCGTGGTAGTGCATGTACACTACGGATAATATGGTAGCATCCAACCTGCCACCCCCTCAGGGGAAACATTTTGACGAATTCAGGAGAGCAACGGGGGCGGGCGGGCGGCGAAGAAGAAGATCCACGGCGGCTAGCGCACCCTGCCCGCGCCGCGGTCCTTACGGAATGCGACCGCAGCCGTGAGTTTTTTTTTTCCTCCTCCCCTACTCTCTTTTGCCCCCTTTGGTTCTTTGGGGCATACCGGTACGGATACAGCAGCATGCGTCCGTCTCGGCCTTATTTACGCATCATGAGACTTGGCACAAGGTGTCCCCCCGTCCGACTACTACGTCTCCGGTTTCTCGAGATGCCAATCCATCCTGATGGGGACGATACACACAACCACCCCACTCCCTTGGGGAAGGCATTTAAGAATAAAAAATAAAAAGCACAAAATCCAGAGTTCTTGGGAGGCCCGGCCGAAGTTCTGCCATCAACGGGTCATGGTCCATTCCTGTGCTCTCGCATTTGATCCATAATGCTTCCTCGAACGGCCCCCAAAACGTCCGTGGGCTCCCCCCCCCCCCGTATGGCCTACCCAAGCGCACCCCCTTGGCAACGTCATACATCTCGTCCAATGGCAGCGATCAGATCACCAAAAGAGACGACCGAAAATGTGAAATAAACACGCGTGCTCCGTAATAACCGGCCGTGGGTATCTGACGGTTTCGACGTAGCAGTCCCAGACACTCGTATCGGGTACCATTCCCCATCCTAAAGAAGAAGAAAAGAAAAAGAAAAGAAAAACAAGCATCTCTCTAGCAGTCCCCGCCCTCGCTCGGGCTTAATCGACGGACTTTGTAAGCGCTGACGATGAAACTGGCTCACTGACAAGTCTGCTTGCCGCATGTCCCCCCCCCAGGCTGACAATAAAGTCGCCATTGGAGGGAAAGAAAAGGGATCGGCGAGAGCTGCGTCTGTGGTCGACGCCACCGGCCGGATTTCCTTCGCGTACGCCCTATGCAAATGCTAAGCTCAAGCCCATCTCGAGCTCTTACTCCCACCGGCTCGTTTTGCCGGGCAGGTCTACTGCGCCTCCCCAGGCCGTGTCACGGTTGATGGGCGGCGTATGGGGGGAAAGCGAGATGCGAGAGCTTAGTGAAGTGAGTAAACAAGTCACTCCCCCCCCGTTTAGACACTATAACCGTGAGCGTGTTCTCGAACTTGACCCTCCCCCAGCGCTGAACCGGCACAGGTATCCGTGGGCATGGCGCAAGAATATAGAGAATTAAGGTAGAGCTGCGCCTCATCTTGACAACCACGGGTCAGGCCTGGCCTGGCGGCAACCATGACCCGAACGAGACCAGACGGGTTTCTCATTTTTTCGAATCCCCCTCCCCGTACGGTACAAAGAAAAGTCAAGCTTCACAACCTGACACAAAAATGGGCACGGAGTGGACACGACGACACAGGCCTGGCTCTGGTCCTGCTCCTCCTCCCCACCCCGTCCAAACGTCCGCAAAGGACGACCAAGGATGAACCGCCCTTGGCCCTGTTGCGTTTTTTTTCATTATTTTGCTTCACCTGCAACACGGCTGCAAATCGTCTCCCAAAACGTACACGGCGTCTCTGGTCTCCTGCCGGGGATGGGGGGGTTATGGGGAACGGCCGTTTTGTCAGCACTGCTGCATCTGTCCACGTCTTCTCCGTCAGCAAGTTCCGTGAGATCCACACTCAACCTTCTTTTCTGTCCTTGCTTGTGTATGCGGTTGTGGGGACCCTGTGTCTTGGCTTCTCCTTTGGGAGGAGGGAGTGAATAAACCTGCGCGCGCGAAGGACGGCAGGGTGCGGCCTGCCTGCATTGGCAACAACAAGCAAAAGAGGGCGACGTCAACTGCAACAAACAGGCAATATCCAGTCAAGAACACTTCATCAACACAATAAAGCCCCCGACTGCATCCCACATCCCACATTCCCGACCCCGATCCCCCCTCCCTTACATGGCGATCATTGATGCTTGCTTTAGACTCTGGGACATGTACTACCGGTACCTTCTTTACCCAGACAGGACGCATCCAAAAAAAAGTCAAGCTAACCTTTTTATTTTTTATTTTATTTTTTACCCTCGCCTGACGGGCCAAGTCGGACGTTCCCCGAAGAAGGACAGCATGCATGTACCATAGTATCTCTCTATCTTTACTCTATGCCTGTAGTAATAATAAATGGATGCCATAACAACCAACGCCCCTCCCTCAAGCGTCGTCAACGTCCACCCTACCCCTGGTCACTCGCAAAAAGACAAACATGTCTCCAACATCCCATCTCTACTGGCTGACAGGTTACAAACCCTTTTTTCCCTTTGAGCGAACGGGTTCAGACGCCAGACGTACATAACCACGGAGCTGTGTGACGCGGACACGGGAGCATAAATACAACAAAATAAAAACCCTGCACCGACGAGTATAATACCAAGAATAATAAAAAGCATATCACAAATAGATAATAAGCCCGGCCAACACAATCGTAGCCTCTTCCCCCTCCCCGGCCCCCCTACCTTCAAAGAGAATGACCCGGTCTTTTGCCTGCCGTACCGCATCCCCCCCACAGCAAATCGTCCTTTCTGCCTAGTCAAAGGGGGCAATGAAGTGTGTGGCGGCGCGTCGTCACCCATTTGTCTCGACCAACCAACCAACCACTCTCGGCCGACTCCAAAAAAAAAACACTCTCACGCATACAGACACATACAACCAACCCGTCACACGAACCCTTCCCACATATTCCCCCACCCACACACACACACACACCCTCGAACGAGGCCGTTTCATCTACGCGTCTATCGGCATTCAACGTCGGTAGCCTCGCCTTACACATGGTACCACACACGCAAACAAACCAAACTCGCACAGAGAGTACGGGTGCCCCCCCCCCCCCCTCCCCCTGCCACTGTCACCTCTGAACCCCCCGAACGAAGGCGGACGCGCGCGCACGCCGTCGTCCTCGGCCCTCATTCTCCAATTCTCCAATTTTTGCATCCCCCCCAAAATCCCCCAAAACTCGCCCCCCGTTGAACCCATAACCCCTACCAATCCATCCCATCGCCCCATGGGTATCCCCTGCCAACGCCTGATGCTTAACACGACTTTAACCTAAACTGCGATCGGCAAGCCGAACGCACACCGTTGCTCGGATTCCCTTTGACAGGGCCCCTTCCTTCTCTCCCGGGCTCGCAATCGGGAGAGTCCTGAACGATCAATGCTCCGTCCGCTGTCAGTTCGCCTCGAATCCGGCTCTGGGCTTCTTCTTTTCTTCTTTCTTTGCGATGCCTGTCACCATGTGCCGAGCGGCCACCCACCGGATTTTCCGAGGGACCACCAGTTCGAAACCGCTTTGCGACGTAACGTTGTTCGCTTTGGCAATGACAAAAAAATATCACCAAGGGGACAAGACGTGGTTATTCAAAGTGCCTGTTTATTTCGCTCGGTATTACCGGAAGCGGTATACGGCAATATTGTAAATGCTATGTACGGCGAAGTAACGACTGTTAAACCCAAAGACTTCTGTTGTGGGAGGTCCGAACCTCCCCTATTTTCCGTGATGCACCCGAGTCCCCCCATAATCCGATATCATGGTCTGTGATCCGAATCCCCAAATGACAAATGTTTGGACCGCCCAAAGTGGCAGGTCGAATGATTCCCGTACGCCGTGGCGATGCTGTTGTAGGTAAAAGAGAACAAAAAAGAAATAGAAAACAAGAAAAAGTGGTTTCAGGCTGGTTGTAGCAATGCAATAATCGCGTCTCTCGGAACGCTTCCTCTTCCCTCAGCTATCCGCTCTGCAGGTTGCCTCTAAATGCAAAACTTGCGGTCCAATGCCTGGAGCGCCTTGACATCGTGGCTCATGTTTGCGGGGCGGTCAACGGGCGGCGGCAACCCGCTGAGGGCACCGGCCGTCCGTGGCGAGCTGTTGGCACTGTTGATGCCGTTGGCCTCCGAGCTGGAAGGCGTGGGGTGCAGCAGCAGCGCAGACAGACTGGCCTTGTTCGAGGAAGGCCCGCTGACGCCGTTGGTCTCGGAATGCGAGCTCCTGGGCGGTGAGACGGAGAGTGTCCGGTTGGGGGGAGTGTGGATGATCGGGTGGCTAGTAGAGGGGGCGCTGGAGACGGCGTTGATGCCCGGCAGCTGAGGACCTTGCGAGTTGCGGGGTCCAAGTCTGGGATCGATCATGACCGCCTGGGCAGCCTGGGCTTGCAGGTGAGAAATGCGAGGAGACTCTGAGGCACGCTGCTGCTGGATCGAAGCCAGGCGGGGAGACTGGTGCTGCGGCTGTTGGATCTGAGCCAGGCGAGGAGACTGGTGCTGTGGTTGTTGCACATGGGCCAGGCGTGGAGACTGGTGCTGAGGTGCGTAAGGCGCCAAGGGCTTCTGAGCGGTCGGTGGCGGCAAAGGCGCCCGGTCGTAGGGAGAAAGGTGATGAGGGGGCGCATGCGCGTAGTGAGGAGCTTGAGCAGGCGGCAGCGAGGCCTGAGGAGGCGGCAGCTGGTGCTGGGGCTGGTGTTGAGGCTGATGTTGCGGCTGGTGTTGCGGCGGGTAAGGGGAAGTGGTGTAGTGGCTGTAAGGAGGAGTGGCCACCGGCGAGGGAGGCCATGAGTAGCCCGGCTGCTGCTGGGCGTATTGTGGAGGATAGGCCTGGGGAGGCATGGGCTGCTGCGGGTGCTGCTGCGTCATGTAGGGGGTTTGTTGCAGCATCGGTCCTCTCGTCAGGGCAGGTGTAGGGTTGCTGTCGTGGAGGCTCGACTCGGGGTACATGCCCTTCATCGGGGTGATGTGTCTAAGCTGGGGGTCGGTGCTGGGTTGCTGAAGCTCTGGTGATCCAGGGTGCGGTCTGGAGTAGTAGGAGATGAGGTGGAGGTGCTGGCCGGTGGAGGTGGTGATGCTGAATGACTGTTTCATGAGACCGTCGGCCTTGTATCTGTATCCCTCGGGCTCGCCATCCTCTGCGTCCTCGTCGCTACCGCGGCCAGAGTCGGGTGTCTTGCCGGCACCGCGTCGGCCGCCGCCGAAGCCGCTTCCGCGCTTGCCCTCCATCTCGCGGTAGGTCAGGAAGCTTCCCGACACTCTGCTGGCACTCCACGACTTTCCGTCGGTCCATCTCCGCATGCCCGCCTCCCGCTCGTCCCAAACGAAGACCGAGCCTGACCGGATAGATTGGCGTTCCTTTTCTGAGAGTCTGCGCTGGACACGAGGGAGGAGGCCGAGTCTGCAAGCCTCGAAGAGCTTGATAGCGTCTGCGGGTGTCCGCACAAAGCCGTGATATGTTTCCATGGTGATGATGGATGAAGTGTGGGTGAAGGTAGATGGGTGTTGTTGAAGAGAAAGAAAAGTAAGGCTACCAAGGAACCTTTAATGGAAAATGACGGATGAGGAGATCCTTTTAAGATGAGGGACTTCTCCGAGAGTAACCTTCCGGTGGTCCTCCACGGCGGCCCCACTGGGTTCGTTTGGGGCAGGGATGGTCAGAATTGGAATCGGCACAAGTTGCCTTGGGACCACAAAGGATCCTTGATCGGTTGCGCCCTACGGGAGCGACGGGTAATCCGCGGTCGAAAGACTGAATTAAGCGGCGTCCTCGTACTATACCACGCCAAGGGATTACCAAAAGGCAAGTCAAGGTGAGACGTCTCGTCAGGAAGGTTGAGGTCCAAGCTTTTTGCTTTGGGAGTGTTTGCCGTGAGTGGGCTGGCGAGCGTCTTGTCCTGTACTGTCCTGTCCGACAAACGGGTCGAGAAACGGGGTTGCGTAGGCTAGATGACGCAAAGCGAGGTGGGTTAGCTCCTCAGGATCTCGGCGAGTGAGGGCGGACGACGAGGTTATCGATGATGAGATGATGGTGTTTCGCAGAGGGCGATGGGTGATGACAGAAGCTTATTCACAACACAGCAAAGAGATGGGTTGAGGCGCATTGAGTCGCACGTCAAGCTTCGAAAGGGTGGAGATGGCAGAGTTGAGTGGGATGTTGGTGATGGTGAGGACAGCTTGTGGCAGGCTTACGAGACGTGCCAGGTATGGAGACGAGGCCGTCTGACTGGGCTGGAGCAGCGCCTGTACCATATATATCCTGATACAACACGCGCAAGCCCACACCAGTAGTCACACCCCCAGTCAGGCCAAGCTTTTGATGACAGGGGTGTCTGGGTAAGGGAGGGGACTAGGGCAGGCCAGGGGACGGGGGGGGGTGAAGTTGCCTAGGGGTGTGAATGGGAGGGGGTGGAAAGCAGGGGGGAGTGCGAGCAAGACGAGAAAGTGACTTTGGGACTTGGGAAGACTAAAGTGATAAAAGTGGATCCTATACAAGTGGCCCAAAATTCCTTCTGGAATCACCCTGCGCGCACACGCTCTGCGCCGTCACAGCCGATCCACTGAAGAAGATGACGGGGACGGGGGTATTGGCTCTCGACTAAAATTGCCTCTTGGACCATCCCTGAGCGGGTTCTGCAGTGAGGCCGAGGTGGCCGATGGCCGAGTCACACTGGACCGGCCATGGAAGAAAAAAAAAAAGGCGATGTGCATGAAGATGAAGCAAGATAGGGCGAAGTGAGTAGAGACTTGGGATGACGATCCGAGATGTGGGGGACGAGGAAAGAGGACAGTTGTGAGAGCACTCAACCGTTGGGCAAGGAGAGCACATCGGCCAAGTGTGTGTGTGATTCATCTCTTGACAGGAGGGTTTTTTATTTTTATTTTTTAGAATTCTTTTTTTTTTTGGACGACGACCGGGCTCTCGCAAAGAAAGAGCACTGCAACTTTGTCCTCTTACACCTCTCACACACACTCTCTCACTCGCTGTTGCTGAGTGCCATGCAAGACTGGTTGTAGCAGGTCTCGAAAAGTGCCGATTAGCCACTGCGCTGCAGAGGCTTGTGTGTGGCCCCCAAAGTCGTTAGGACGGTGGGAGTCAGGGTGACACTAGACACTCGAGGGAAATAGAGGGTGACGCAAACACAGGAGGCGCCCATCTCGGACGGGGGAAGACAATGCGCCTGATCGACGAGGAAGCTTGATTACAACAAGAGCATAGAGAGGGGCCGTGATGGGGACAAACGGGGCCAGGAGGGGAGGGTAGATGGATTGGTAATAAAGATTGAAACAACGAGCACGTACGTACCTCTGGCGTTTTGTGACGGGTATGTCAAACTTGCCTGCCGGTGAGGCTCTATGAATGGTGGACCACGATGATGGCCGCGGCGTCCGCTCGGCAGCGAATGTGGGAGCAGGTGGATGCGTGTGTCGATGCCGAGTGTGTCGGATCGTCGTCCAAAGTCCGGGCTCTGTCTGCGTCAATCAAGTGGCGTGTGCTATGGGGGTGAATCTTGACACCTCCTGTTGTTGTAAGATTGAGACCGGCGGGAGATGAACGGCAGGGCTCGTAGTCGAGATTGGTTACTACTATGTACGGGCGGCCAAGGAGCTGCGGACTGCGTTGGCTTCTTTATGCTTGATCCAGTGCCGAAAGAGCGAGTCTGGTCGGCCAGGCGCCATCTCTCTTGGGCGAGAGTGACGGGATCACACAGAGTTGACGGCGGTGATCAGGGGTACCGCCGCAAGTCAAGGCCCGGCGGATCGGGGACATAGGACAAAAAGATTGGGTGCGCAATGCCTCTTTTTTGGGTTCCTTGCCGGCCTGGGGCAGTGCCCGGGATGTACCCTCGACGTGGGTTTACGCGGACAAGCCGTTGGGTGTTACGGTAGGTGGCGACTAGCTATGGGACGGACGGCGTGTGGGTTTGTTGGTTTTGTTGCAGCAGTTGCAGAACGAGGCCGAAGGACGGGAATACCACAACCACGGCGCAAAGTAGAGTTAGGAAATACCGGGGCCCCACCCACAGTCGAGAAAAGCTCAAGGCTTCATGTACAGAGTACCCTAGCGTGGTGGTGGTGCAAGCAACGGGGGTAGGGATGACGACGCCAGACGGGCGCAGTTTGGCATGATTGGATAGGCACAGGAGGACAATGGCAGCATCCGTATGTGGGCTGCAATGATGGGCACAGATTGACGGGGCGGAAAATTTAAGGTCAAGGAGAGACTTGGGTACGCTGTAGCGTAAGAGACTCGGGACAATGCAGGCTGGTTCCCCATCAAAGACAAGGCCACTGGTGCCCAGGGAATATGCCCCAGGGCTGCGTCAAGCAAGGGATTCAAGGCCGGGATGTGGGCGGTGGGTATTGGAGGATCTGTCCAGAGTCTCGAGCCCCGACTCTCTCAGGAGGGCAAGCTTCAGAGCCAACAACAGGCGTGGCCACGGCTCAGGGGAGCCCCACGGATGGAGACGAGGGCTGCGTATGTCTCCGGGAAGCGGGAGGTGTTCGGAGGAGGAACACACCAGGAGTAGGAGAAAGGAGGGGGCTAAGATGGTGAGAGTGAGCTATGCAGTGTAGGGGAACGGAATAAAGCGTACTGTAGCGTAGTGTAGCGGGGTTTTTTTTTTTAACCTGGTCGTTGGACTCGCCTGTCCTCGGGAGATGGCACGGACTGTGCTCCCACGTACCAGCCCAGCCAGCCAGTCTGTTCTTTTTTCGGAGGGGAGGTTGGCACCTGGAGAATGGGGGATTCGAGGAGCGTGGGCGTCGGCTGGTGAGGCTGATGAAGATGACGACGACGAAGAACTGTGCCGGCGGCGTACGTACGTCTTCGGCGGTCGTTAATTAAGGGCAAGCAAGCCTCCTCCTCCCCTTCGATGGTACCCTCCCAATCGCTGCCTCGGCCGATGGAGGGGGTGTTGCTGTGGATGAAGCTATAGACCTCCGGTTGATGCAGATTGACGGTGGACGGCCGATTAATGGTCAGAGGCCAATTTCCCCCTTTTCTCTATCTCTTCATTTTCCTTTTCCTTTTAACTTTGTCTTTGTTCCTCTTTCACTTTCTCTCTCTCTCGCGCGCGCGCGCTCTCTGTCTCTTTCGGACGGTGAATGACCGGCGCTGGTAGGGATACGAAAGTGCGGTTATCCGGCAGAGACGATGGAACAGATTAATGGGGGTGGGAGGGAGATTCGGTGTCTCGCACGGGAATAAGCTCAAATCGATAGGGTGTCGCTTTCTCAAATTTGGAGTTGGCTCGGGCGGCAAGATTTGCTTCAGGGTCTGGCGTGCCGACTGATCCAGATGGCGCGTTTGCTGTGCCTCAGCCCCAGCCAAAGAGCCTGGCCAGATGCGGAATGGCCAGTGGTTTGCGCTGGTTTTCCCCTTGAAGCTCGGATTCCCTCCACAACGATCGGTCTCCTTGCTGACGACTGTATTATGTTTATATGCCGGCTGCCGGGTGACCCTCGCTTTTTAGTTTTCATTCAGATTGGGGTCCGAATCCGCGGTAAAATACGAAAGTTCCCCGAAGGGTTGCCATTTATTTGGGATTCGCTGGCTGGGATCGGTGTGGTTCTCACAATCTCCACGCAGTAGCACTTTAACAACGATGGCAAGGGCGGGAAACCCGGGGGAGCGACGGACGTTGGACAAAGTGTGACTTTGATTTTGATTTTGTTGGACAGACCGGCCGTCGTAAGAATAAGCAGCAGGAGGAGGGGAGGGCCCGAGTCGAAGTCAGAGTCAGGGTCAGCAGCCAGACTAGGTGCGGTACGGTGGAAAGCCGATATTTCGCCGTACCTCCAAGACTGCACACACAAGAAGAAAGAGCAAGCGCCCTCGAGGGAAACCGCCGTGGTGGGATGGCTAGAAAGAAAGCGGTGGCCGATGCGGGCGCGAGCGTGGACTTGATGTGGCTTTGTTGGTTGGCTTGCGGCGATTGCGGCAGTATAGCAGCAGTACGGGGTGCTCGTAGTTGGGACGGGGATCGAGTGTGTCGTGTGTCGTGTGTTCAAGGTGGGAACGGAATGGAATGGAATTGGACGGGGATGGGCTGCGCACCACACCGCAGGCAGGGGATGATAGGGAAGGATAGGATGAAAGAGGAGTGATGTTGGTGTTGCTGGCGCTGGCAAACACGGCACGGGAAAATCAACATGGAGCATTTTCATCACCTACCTAATTAATTAATTACCTGCCTGTTCTTCATTTCCAGCGTGCTGGACGGTACATTTGCGTCTGCCTGGTTTGCACCAGGCAGCAGGTACCTCTCATTCCAAATGGAATGCATGGCGCCTTCTCTCACCACCATCACCACCACCATCATACTTGAATGCAGGCAGGCAGGTAGGCAAGCAGGCAGGCAGGTAGGCAAGCAGGCAGGCACAAAATCAAATCATTAGCAAGGCAGGCAGGCAGGTGCAGGTCAAGGACGCAGTTGCTGGTGCCGGTGGTAGTGCCGATGGTGGGAAGGTGGTGCTGGTGTTAGTGGTGGGAAGGTGCAGCTGCCGTAGCGAAATAAAATAAAATAAAAAAGGTACGTATCCCGTCCACCTTCCTTCCTTCCTTCCTTCCCTCCCTTCTCGAAAGAAGAAAGAAAATTCAAGCTTATTTCGACAGTCGCTGCACCAAGCTTTTTTAGAGTGGAGGTCCAATGTATCCAAAATAGGGTACGTACCGGAGCTCATCCCTTGTCGAGGTAAGCCGAGTCAGGGGCGTGCACAAAGTCAAAAGGGAGGGGGTGGGCGCGCGAGCGTGGGTGGGTGGATGGTGGAAGGGCGTGTCTTGTCATGAACATGGCACTCGACGACGAAAAGGGAAAAAAACAAGACGAGTTGTGAGGCAATGTAAACGAGTGAGCGACAGAGCGACGACGAACACAGCACAGCAGACAGGCCAAGGGAAAGGGAAAGGTGAGAAGAAAAGAAAAAAAAGGGAACGATTACGATGCGCGCGCCGAGGCTCCTTCTATGACTCCCCACCAGAGGGCATTCCGCTCTCAGCGCTCATCGTCAATCCACAGCAGTATCACCAAATCCACAATCCACCCTCGTCAACACGCCAAGCGTCTTCTGCTGCTGCTACTGCTCCTCTCTTCTTCTTATTCCCAGAGGACCACCTCTTCCTCCTCTTGTTACTTTCTCTTGTACCTTAATCTCACCCCCTCCTTTGCCCGTCAGAGGATGCCAAGCCTGGACAAGCCCGCAGCCACCGTCGGCCCCACTAGAGAAGGTATAGCTGACCAAGAAAAAATGCATCGTTGACAAGGTGCAAATGGCCACCAAAAGACGCATTATTCGTTCCGTGCTTCCCGCGACCACAACGTCACCACCACTGTATTCGAGATCGAGGGTCCCACAGCCGCCCCTCCTTCTTCTCGACTCCCCTCGCCCACTCACAATCGCCGCGTCCACCTCCCGGTCAAGGGGGGAAGAATCGGAGGCAAACCCGCTTCAGGAGTTGGAGCAGAAAGCGGACACCAAGCCGATCGCCGATAAGGTAATTCGTTCGTACGGATCCCAATACGACCTTGGGAGCCGCAAGTCCGCAACAAACGGCATATCGATGCGAGTCGTGCGCTGACTACTTGCCGCAGATTGCAAGTCATGGAGGTGGGAGCCGTTCCAGAAAAGGAATAAATCTAACTACGCACTCGGTTTGTAATAATTTATTTTTTAATTTTTTTCTTTCTTTTTTTTCGTTTGAAGAGAGAGAGAGTGGGAGGGATACTCGACCTCCGGAATGGTGCCGAGATCCTGCGAGCTCAGATCCGATGGTCTCGTATACGGACGTACTCGGTATGTATACGACTAAAACCGATTAGGTACGTCGTGTCCGTCGCGGGCAACCTAGCAGCTTTTGGATTTGAGTGGCTGGCTGATGACCCCCATGCCGGGAAAGCATGCATCATCTCATTCCCCGAGATCGAGCCAAGGTTCTGCCGTGGATCAACCTCGACCTTGTTTAACAAGCATATTTCAGCGAAACGACCGGCAAACACTAAACAGGGACCAAAGAAGCAACCCCCGAACGTAGCAGAGCGGCACCTCGGTCGGGGGTAGAGAGGGACAAGAAAAGGAAAAGAAGGGGAGAAAGAAAAAAAAAGAAAAGACAAAAAAAAAAGGGAAAGAGGAAGGTTATCTCCGTACGCTACACTACAACTGGTAAGTAATCGTTACCACGCTAGCGAATGTCAGGCCAAATGAACTAGAAACCCAAAATAAAAGGTAAAAGAGAGTGTAACTTAATTCAAACGAGATAGAGAAAGGAAAGAACACACCCAGATTACCTACTATTACCAGGCACACCCCTCCCACCCCCCTCTTATTCCCCCGTTCCCGACCACGTAAAAAAACTGGCGGAAAAAACCCTAAGTCTGCCATTTGGCCTTGGCGAAATGACACATACCAAGAAGGCTATGTGGACGTCCCAAGACACCGAGACCGGCAAACAGAATCACCAGACGTTGGTTGTGGCGTGCAGAGAGTAGTGTACCACCTGCTGGCGATCCCTTTTTCCGCTTGGTTTCCTTGGTTTGCTTGGCTCGACCCAGATAGAGAGACATCCAGGCAAACCAGCACCGCCACCCTTCCAAGACATAAAGCACTAAAACCCCCCAACATCATAGCTATTCGTATCCGACCATTGGCAAATGCCCAGGCGCCGCCGGTACGACTGTGGTGGGGGGGGGAGGTTATGATCGAGACTAATAATGACAATAATAAAAACAAAAGAAGACGTCGTATTCTGCATCGTCCGAGCCATGGAATAAGCCAGCAAACCCAAAAAAAGAACCTCCTCAAAATTCACTTCATAGAAAAGAAAAGAAGAGGAAAATAGCCTTTGTGCAGGATTGTGGTGTGATGCAGTCAATCGCAAATCATCCAAATAATACAGCACCCCCCCCAACTCATTCCATACGTTGCCGCAATCTCATCCCCCGCATATTATTCCGCGGACAATCGCCAGGTCCAATCAAGCCCCCTCCGATGCCAATGGGAGCGTCGATCAATTTTTATTATTTTTTTCATCCATCGCCAATCCCATTTTCGCTCGAAAAAGTCAAAAATTGATAACCATAATCTCAGAGAACCACACCCGAAAAGCATGACACCGGTTTACACCACAGACACCCCCCCTGCCCTTACACTTTTTCAATTTTTTTTTCTTCACGTTGCCAGTTACCGCTCGTTCAAATTCACCAAGAACCCCACCACCGCCTGCGCTGACAGGTTAAACGCCGTCCAAGCAGGCAAGGCCTGGCTGGCTGGCTGGGGCTGGGGAGGGTTTGACCGGGTCAGCCAAGGGTTCTTTTGAGGGATTGAATAATAGCCCGTCAATCCTGCATCCTGATGGATGGCCGCGCCGCCGCCCAGCGTCGGGATGGTTCCAAGTCGAGCCAACGTTAATTTAGTGCTTGCTTTGTGGGCGCCCGGCCTTCTCTCTGGTCGACTCCCACACCCCTTCGGGATCGTTATGGTTCAGACCAAAAAAATACCAGGCAATCTACAAGTCGGTAAATTTTTATTTTCCTTTTTTTTTTTTTTTTTTGCCCACTTTCTCACCCTTTCCCAGCGAACCTTGTCGTCTTGGTCTGTCTCGCTATCTTGTCTCTCGCTTGCGAGTGACGGTCGGAATATGCTAATCGCTAGGCCCAGCGCCACAAATACTCCCCCAGTGTTCCTGAATCGGTTTACCTTCGACCCCTTCCAAATCCCCATGGCCGTTCCCGACTCATGTCGCATTCTACATGTCTCCCGAAGCCCCGTGGCGTTGCGTTTGCTTCAATACCAAGCTTTCCCAACATGCCTTGCCGTCACCTGACTCTGTCTCGCTCTCTCTTCCGCTCTCTCTCTCTCTCTCTCTTTCTCTCTACCTAACCCTCTTTACCCGATCTCCACTAGCAAAAAGAGGGTCGGAATCGAGGATGAGCAACCAAGATTCCAGTTGCCAAGTCCAGCCCCATCGATGGCGCCTTACTTACCTGATGGTCAGGCATACCATACCAAAATAGGACATTTAGGTTCGGTGCCCAGGCTGCTTCACGAGCCAAATGCACCACCCACCACCCCTCCCCTGATCTTGAACAATGAGGAAGGAAAAACGTGTCCTTTGCATACCCGTATACGACCTTATTACGAATAAAGTCCACGGGGCTAGGCTTGGATAGGAATGTGAAAACACAAAAAAAATCCCGTCCGCCCTAACCCCCCCCCCCCAGGCCAGCGCGTACCAGGGGTTGTTTGTCCTGTTGAAGGCTGGTGTGCAAAAGGGCCCCTACTATACGGGTACATGTGCACTATAGTAGAGATCGGGCGAGATCCCACACACGGGAGGGGAGCCCTATCTGCTTACCGCCCCGGGTGAGACCACGCCCTCAAGCGAGCTGGGCAGATCGGCCGCTGGGAAACCAAGACGACGCGACGCCGGCGTTGAGACGCATTGCATTGCGGCATCAAATCAGCTTGGCCTGAGTCGAAATTGAATCGCCTCCATTCCAGCGATGCCAAGTGAGAAATGGCCAGGAACCAATCCCAATACCTAGGGGCGGAACAGCCAGTGTAAATACACCTAACTCATCCCTTCCCTTCGCTGAAGCACCAGCCCGGCCATCAATGCCCGGCCGTCCTACCGCACACCCTCCCTCCCTGCCTCCCTCTTTTTTGCCCCTACTCTTTGCTGGCAAACAACACATCAGACAACCGCCCGTCACAAGACAGTCATCGATGGACGGGCCACCACCACCCAGTCGTTCGGTTCCGCTTCCCTTTCGACAGCCCAAACGGAGATGCTAACCCAGATACCCGGGATAAACTGCGCACCTCTGTTTACCTCTCTCTCTTTCTCCCTCCCATATCACGTCTACACTACCGAGTATGATGATCCTTTCAACACCCCCGAGGGATGCCAAAGTTCCGTGGCCACGGCCTAATCTCGCCTCGTCCATCCATTTGTCTCCAGACGGGCGCCCGCCCCCTCCCCTCCCTTTCTCGCTCAGCCCACATCTCGGCGCCCTCTTGGCGTCGATATCAACCTGAAAAAACGTCTCCATTAAATAACCCACTCGGGGCCTTGGCCCACCGGCGACATCATCGCCACGCGCATCTTTACCCTATCGACACGTCCCCATAACATTAACAATATGGGAATGCCAATCCCTCCCCCCCACCAACCGACGCACCTTCGCGGCCGCCGTCCCCCCTCTTGGCCCCCACCGCAACGTACCTGAGGCGGTGTTAAAGCCGACCTGACCTGTCAAGCAAAAGAAAGTTAAACCCTAAATGAGCAAGTACCGCTGTCCAAGCTCCATAAGAGGAAACCGTTATGATAATGACGGTCATCCCCGGACGGTTTCTTTCGGCCCCCCAAAATTGCATACGTGTGTGCTGGAAACGCAATCCCCTGTGGGGAAACAAGTCGAACCAAAATAGCACAACCGTTTATGCAAAACTCATCATACCCGTTTTCTGTCTCTTGTCACTCAGCCTCACCCAGCCCGGCCAGCCATCAAGCCATCAAGCCATCAAGGCAGCCAGCCAGCCAGCCAGCTATGCGGTTCTCTGGCTCGATCCGGCGTGGGTTTGAATGGGGGCTGAACGGGATGCCTCTCACGCCTCATGATGTTTGAGAGACGGGTGGCACGAATGAACATCCTGTGCCCGTTCCCACCCCCGGCAAAACTGCACTTTCGCGGGCTTGTTCCGTTGCCTGTACTCGGAAGGGAAATGAGTGAGAACCCTGTCTTGTCTTCCCTCTCATTTGATATCTGGCACAGCACAGGCACAGACTTGTCGTCGTCGGCTGCATGCACCCTCAACCTCAACCTCAACCTCACCACCTCGGCGAGAAACCCGGGCGCCTGTTCTGGTCCGGACCCGACCTGCACTTCCAGGCCAAAGCCGTGCTACGACGCAGCGCGTCCTAGAACGCGAGTGCTAAAGTGAATCATACGATCATGTGCCACAGGCGGTTATCTCCCCCCCGTCCCCTCCATATATGACCTCTCGCCCAGGTTCGTGACTCGGGCGAGATTTCCTGGTCTTCTGCCGGATGTATAGGGGTGGGTTCGCTCGCTGTTCGCACGGCAAGCGGGCGTCGCAAAGACATGCCGCCTCCGCCTCCCCGTCGTCGTCACCTCACCTCGTGTGGCCTGTGAGGTCCCGGGGGGGACAAGAAAACGTCATGAGAGCCGCCGGGCGCGCTATGGGCCGCCGCAGGAGGAAGAAAAAAAGGAAAATAGGGGGAGAGGAGGCGGCGTCCGGCGTGTTGGGAACATTCTCAGCGCCGGGTGACCGCCATGAATGCATTCCCTGAACGACGGGCCACTCGTGCATGCGCCCATACGGCGCGCTCTGCCAAACGAACGATGGCGTTCCAGCTGTCAAGCCACCGCAGCAGGGCCACGACGCTGAACACGCACACACCGCAACATCAAAGACAAATGTATGACCAAATGGTGTCGGGAATACCAGATTTTCAACGGAGAGAGAAAGGGAGAGGGAGACCCAAAAACAAAACCCCCCCAAAAAGCCAAAAAAGCCCTCCGCCCCTCCCCCATGAGGCGGCCTTATCCGTACCATGTGCCAAACAAACAACACCAAAACGCCTCCGTCAAGCCAAAAAAGCAACGCCGGCCGAGTCCGGCGTCGTGCGCCGTCGACTCCATTCGTCAGACACCATCTGCCGTGTCACACAGATATTCCCAAGCAGACGCAACAGAAAAAAGGATTTTTTAGAAAAAAAAAATTAGGAGGGGTGTGAGACAAGCCGGCTGGCGCCTGCAACGCAAACACGCCCTGCACCAGCACAACGGGACGCACAACGTAAAAAGTCGCAGGGGGAGAGCGAGGCACGAAACAATTACACAAGGCGGATGGATAGGCGTAAGACGGAAACACACTCGGCGGCCGAAACCGTCCAATCTCGCTTTCTCATCATCACCATCGTCCATTCCCACGGCTCTTTTTTTGGCCTCCCTCTTTGGGGGGGGGGGGGGGGTTCTGGGATGCTTCAATCTTTGATTCCTCCTCCTCCTCTCTCGATCCGCGTAACACGTACTCGGGTTGGGTTTAACCTTTTGACACATTGCTTGACAGGTCCTGATGGGGAACGAATACTCGCACAATCTTTCACCGGTGGGATAAAACCTCCCCCCCTTCCATGCCAAGGGTGGGAGCCATAAATCAGTGGCTGAGCCGCCTGGATGCATCTCGATATCCTCTTTTATGTCCGTACACAGCAGTGTAGGCCGCGGGTTTACCGTTCTTGGCCCGAAAGTCTGTTGGCACTTCGGCGTTGGAAGCCCGCATCGTTCGCATGCCGCACCCCCGAAAGGGTCTCCCTCCCACACCCCGCAACCTTTTTTCGTGCTCCAGGAAATTACAAAGCATCTCCAACAAACTCAAGCCTGTCCGTCCCATCCGAGATGCACCCCCCTTCCCCCGTCTAGTGTAAACTGCCCGCCTTGACTTTTCGTTTTGCGTTGTTTTTTGAGTTCGAAAAGGGAAGATCCCGGGTCTGGGCATCGCTCATCAACGGGGTTCTCCCGATCCGCACCTCCAAAGTCGCACCGTGACTGTTGAGCGGTTCCTCAGTGACACACGCCCAAGCCGCTATTTGTACTTACCTCGACTGTCCCAATCCCAAGACCCAGCCGGTCTACACTACCATTCCACTCCCCCGAAAGGGAGGGCCAGACTCGATAGATTGTGAATGTGTGTGCGAGTGTCCAACGGGGTGGGACGGGAAAGGCTTTGACAAGCACCACCGTCTGTCTGACCAGAAAAACTTCGCTGCTTGTGTAGCTTCCCTCCGCCGGGTTGCGCTCGTGAGACTGTTCCAACTTGTTGACATGTCGCACGCGGCACGCCGATCCCAGAGACCTGGCCACCCACCACCACGCCATTGAGCTGGGCGGGCGTCGTCGCTTCTGCAGAACGTTTGGCGTGGCAGGGGGGGGCCGCACGCAAGCTGCTGAACCAACGGTTTAGCGATGTGGAGGGGCGTGGGACATGTGCTACATCCTCCAGCCGGCCAACCAACCAACCCGCATCCTGTTGCCTGCGTGATGCATGCGAAAGGTCCAAAAGGGCGCGCTCGTGATTCGGCGTGTGCGATGCGTTCCGGTCGGGCGAATCGGGCACTTTTGTCACCGATGTGTGCCTGTATCTAGAGGCCGCTGCCCACAATCAAACGAAAACCAAAAGAGGGTGCGTTGGGAGGAGGGAGGGAGGGAAGACAAGCAAGCCCTTCCACCATAGGCACAGGCTTGCCGAGTCCCCGTCCAGGCGCACGGGAAATACGGCAGCACCGACGGCAACAGCTAACCGTTGCTGAATGCCCAATGCGCTACTGATGATTACCCATACCAGCAACAAGATTAAGGTTGGGACTCCCCGCCGGACTGGATTGGACGAACGGGATTCCGGCTCGCAAGACCCCCGCTCGCGACGCCTAGAGCTCTCGTCTGGGGGAGTCATGATGAGTGTTGCTCCCGCCGGAGGTTGCCGCCATGAGCCAATCATTACTATTTAGCAGGCCGACGAGCCGGGCACTCGTAACCAACTACGCAAGTCTGCAACCAGGGGGGGGGCGCTCGTCCATCCCTGAGGAACAGACACGAGGATTGCCGCCCACTGGGACCCCAACTCCGCTGGTCAACATCTTCTTTGGTGGTGGTGGCATTGCGCTCCGTCCGGTCTGGATTTCGTTCTGGAATGAGAGGCCTGCTTAACCCGCGGCACAGCAGCTGAAAAAAAGGTCACCAATGACCTAAGCGAGAGTCATGCCTTTTGGGGGACGATGGCGTCGGAGATGAGCCCAGATAGACTTTGGGCTGGCAAGCCACACCCCCCCAGATGCCAGCCAGGCTGCGAATCTCGTGGGATCCGAACCGGGCAAAATCATCACCAAAGGGGAAAGAACGAGGCTTGCGCGCGGAACCGTCAGCCCTGTCAAGCGGTCATAGACGACCGCACCCAAAGGTAGCTGCTGCTCCAAAGGGGGGTGTGCGCCGTGGCACGCGGGCAGTGTCGAGTCAGAAGACTCAGCCAGAAGAATGTCGTCGATGGGCTAAACCCTTTCCCGCAGCATTGGAGATCTGTCTCTCTCGCCCGAGTCTCTTCAGTCTCAATCCGACTGCCTCGCGTCTGATCGTCATAGATTGGCGACGACAGTAAATTACCTCTCGTTCGAAGCTAAACCCACCGGCTGGGGATGGTTTAATTAACCCCAGTCCGGCCGAGCCAAAACTCCCCGTCTACTTGGGCCGGGATATGCCTCCAAACCGTCGCATAGCATAGCTTTGCAGAGCGACTAATGTCCGGCCATCTCGGCCTGCGGCACGCCGTCGTATCCACCGTCAAGATACACTACAGAAGCCCAGTATCCGTACTCCGCAAGGTTCCCTGGAAGGAGCATAATTGAAGGAGCCCATTGATCATCCGTCACCGGCATTGCCTGTAACTGAAGGGGCCCGTATTACCCATATCTAAACATCCACCCTCTAGCCTGCCCAAACGGGCACAAACTGAGCTTGGCGGCGATCCTAATCGGCCCCTTGGGATGAGCCCACCGGACGACACAGCCCGTAAATGAGGATACTGCCGCTGCAGGGCCTCTGCTTTGCTGCCAAGGCAAGGTTTGCGCTGCCAGGCATTCCGTGGCATCTGCTTGGTGCGTTCGTACCCTGGGCACACGGACCGAACACATGCTGTTCCCACGTCTTGATTCGACAGTTCGCAATTTGCGACTTTTTGTAAAATGAAGAGCCAAACAGACCCCTCAGCGGTGCCGACTATGCGCGCACAAGGTCTGGCCAAGGGGTTCCCTCGATGGGTCTAAGCGAAAGGGAAAAAATAAGGGGGGGGGAGGGGGTGTGACACTGGCCTGTCAGTTAGTGCACTGCTGCGTACAGTCACGATCAAGAAAATCATCGAGCCTAATTCCGAGGCAGACAAGCAAGGCGCCGGTCGCAGAGAGGTACGGCCGCACCTCCTCGGCCAGGCTGCAGGCCAAACGGGTTGGGGTGGCTCACTGAATGGCTGAGGAATCGGCGCTGAGCCAAGCAGCGCCAACGCCACTGCACCATGAGCAGGTTTAAGCATGAATTTAAGCGTTGTCAGCCACTGTTCCTAGCGCAGTCTTGGTAGTCTTGGCATACCTCACAGCTCTCCTGGGATGTATCGATGTTTCTCTGCGGTGTAGGAGGGGGGGGGTGGCTGCAGTGGGCTCGAAAAAGGTACCTCTTGCTGGTACTTTTTGAAAAAGGAAAAAAATGTCTTGGCCTCCTTCAGCGTTATGGAGCCTATCGGACTTTTGCAGAGCCACCGGGCCCGACAAACGGCCCTGGAGGAGGATAGGCCAGAGTAGCAAAAGTCCCCAAAGCAAAAAAGAATGGCGTCCATATCTTTTCATTGTCGTCGAGTGTCGAGCTGGGATTTTGCTGGATTCCCTCTACAGAATGCATTCCCAAAGCGAGGCGACAGACAGACAGTTCATACGAGGACGGAGTGGCCGCCCGTCGACATGGGTTGCTAGCCTGGGTAGACCATGGTTCGTTGCCTCCCCAAAGTTTCCCTCCGCAGCAGATAGAGTGAATGTGCCATCAACCAGCCCCAAACTCTGCATCCGTCCCGAGGAAGATGCTTAATCCGACGAGTGGTTTTGTCGACTATTCATGGTGAACTGTGCGTCTTTGACTGCGGGAAAGTTTATTGTTAAGATTACAAAATATGCCATGTCCGCTTTCAGGTGAGCCGCGGTCGCGCGGGCGCCCGACGGGATCCCGCGCAAAGGTCAAACTTGGCAGGTAGCCTACGGATTCGCAGTGAGGATATGGTTTAGCACCTCGCCAACAATGTGAGGTCAGCAAAGTCTAAGTGTTTGTCATTGGGTTCCGAAGTAGCCGCCCACCGCAGCCAAGACAGCAGACCGGTGGGAGTCTTGGAGCCACCCTGGGGAGGAGAACCTCAAGTGGTGTGTGTGGTGCATGCCGTTTGCCGGTTTCAATCGTCGAACCAAAGGTCCTCGTCTCATTATCGAGAATGAGATGAGGCCATGCGAAGCGATGCGAAGCTTTCAGCAAACCCGAGGCGACCAGCCGGTCTTTCGGCCAAAGAAAGGACCAAGAGTGTCGCGGCTTTAGGCTCCCACGCCGAGACGATGACTGTGCCGTCGTAAGATAAGCGTAAAGCCAAAAGATGACAGCAGCGTCAGCCCAGCCGCGAGGCAAACTCGACGTCCTTGCCCGGTACGACCATCTCGCCCGGGCTTACCTTAATCGAACCGTGCCCACCATCCCAACTCTTTGAATCCCCGACGCCTCTAGACTCGACCCATCAGGATCTGACATGCTTGTTAAAATAGTCATTGGAGGCTTTGTTGGAGTGGGATCGATCCTGTAGGAGGTGTGCGAATACGCTCTTCCAACCTCCAGGTTATTCTCCTGTTCTGGGTTCCCCTCCCCGCGCAGGGTTTTCCAGTCATGGTTTCTCGTAAAGTTGCAGCCAACGAACCCTCTTTTGGATGACTGCCAACGCTGCGCTGAGTTTGCGCTGCCCACAACCCGCGGCGTCCGACATCCGAAAAGCCATCACTGTATCCGCCGTCAGCTCGACATAAAGATGACACACCACAACCCAGGGCCAAGACTCATTGTATAGGTACTTTCGTAAAAAAATAAAATAAACCAAGACACAGGCAGAATCGGCTCGACGCACACCCTAAACCCCCTCGCCCACCCCAGCCGAATGCTGAGGAGACACAAGAAAGGTTGCTCCAGTGGCCCTCCACACGCCCACAGTGGCTTGCTCAAGTAGGTGACCGAAACTTGAAAAGAGAGGGCGGGTTACCTTACCTATCGCCGACTCATCCGTAGCCAGCCCGCCCTAGCGGTCTACATTCCGCGGTCCAGTCGCAGCCCCGACTAGCTCTTGGAATGCCATGCAACGTCAAGCGTAGCGCAGCTCACATCCCCCATGACTCGCCGCATGAAGGATATGCCGTGACAGCAAACCCTAAATAAAAGTGTAAAAGAGGAAGGGATGTCTCCTTGAAACGTCACCCCTTGGAATTATGGACAAACCATAGTCAGGGTTATTGTGTCGCATCCGACAGGAATAGAATAAGGTATACAGCCTGCATAAGACGACTGGAGGGCTTCTTGTCGCCTTCCCCCAGATAGATCCAGGGGGCTGCGGCTGCAACTTAAGGGTGTTGGTGTTGCATTGGCAGCATCATCCGAGTTCGCCGCTCTGTCAGCGGCCTCACAGAGGGATACTTGCTTAGTCATGTCCCAGTGAACCGCCGGATGGGGGCTCCAGAATTCCCCAAGTCAGAGACAGAGGTGGCTGCGGTGCAGTGATCCGTCTAGGTATTGAGGTTTTCCTGCTCGATTGTTTCCTGGATCCGACAAGCTAATAGCACTACCGAGTGGACGGTGCACAAGATCACGTTCAGTAGCCCTGTTTGCCCACTCGCCTACGGAAACCGTCTCAGGATGAAGTCGAGTGCGCCACCAGACAAGGTGCCAAGCACCTTCGGTCGTCTCTTTGGAATGTAAGTATCCACTGCTGTTTCTCTGGCGGGAGGGGGCATGTGGATGCCTCATTTCTGACAAACATTTGATAGAATGAGGCCGTGACGTTGTAGCCTGAAAAGCACGACATGTTTCTGAAAGGCGATAATCATACCAATTTCAGCCGTTGGAGTCATGCGAGGTTTTTGGCCTACCATCATTCCGCTTGTGCAGGTACTTGTTCCCGTTCGTTTATTCGCTGCCGTTCAGCATATTGTGTCGTCGTTTGTCCAACGCTCAATACCGATGTACGTGGAGGACCACCATTGCGGTACCAAAACCCAATCGAATCTCGGTTTATGCTGGGATCTGTAGGCTCTCCCCAACATAAAACTAGGAAAACAAAGTGTTGACTTCGTACAGCTGGCCCACGGCACCACTATGCTCGGAAACGCCCATGAGATCACGTACCCAGCCGTATGTCGAACCATGCCGACATAAGTTGCCTGTTTGTTCGACAAAATTACGGGGGCTAAAATGAGGGACCCTTCATATCGCTTCGCGGAAGCAGCGTCAGAGATAACTCCATCCGGCCTGCTTGTCTACAAGATAAGATTGGCCTCACATGCGAGTTTGGTTGGAACGGTTGGCAGGTTCGCAACCATTAGGCGGTTGTTGGCCCGTACAGCCTGCTGCCGCGATCCATACCAGGCCGGCAATCTGAGCTTCTGCTTTCTGCACCTGGGTGAGCCGAAGCATTACCAGGCACTACCTCTGTCTGGCGATGGCAACCCCCGTGGTTGTGAGAAGCATGCGGCTAGTCTCCGCTAGGCGAGATGGCGCCAAATCCCGATCACTTCAGCCTGTACCCTTCTGCTGGGTTCGCGGAACCGCACCTAATTTGCCAGCGGGAGACCACCTTGATAATAAGAGATGGTGTGGTGAGTATTGCTCCCATGCTTAGGCCAGTGACCAAAGCGCACCGGCTGATATGGATGACAAGGCCGAAAACCAAGCCTCCATGCTCAGCGGTGAGCATCCTGCGAGACCCGTGCAAGTACACAACAAGTCCTTTCGATGGGGGGTACCAAGACCCACGCATAACCTCGCCTAGTCGAGGAAACACTATATCGTCGCCGAAAGCAACTGACCCTGCGGCTCGGTGGCGCTGCGAGCGCAGCTAGCTGTTGAAGACAAGCTACTACCACCGCTGCAATCTTTCGGTTTGAAGCAATCGCCATATCGACTGGCGTTCGTTACGTAGCCGGTTGCGGCAACCGATTCCGTTGGCGCAAAGCCTTGCCATGTGAAATGATTACTATCAAACTTGGCATTTGCCAGTGAGCGCCTTGTCGATCCCCAGATATGGCGGGTCGTAGATGTCACTGCGTTGCTCTACAATGTCAATATCGATATCTCCACATGACCCGGGGTTACCCCCCCCCCCCCCCCCCCCCCCCCCCCCCCCCCAATCACTTCCGTTTGGGAGGGCTTCCTGCCAACATCAAGAAATATCGAGTTTTATCGCTGGGATGGTGAAGGACTTCTGCTATCCTCCACCCCTCGAAACGGCAGGTGCCCATAGTGGGCGTTCAAGACGGGGGACGGCTGACATTGGGTTCCGCTTAAGCGGCCCAGAACGGTTCCGGTCGAGGTGCCTAATTCGCGGGCAGATACCCGGATACGTCGGCCCTGGACCAACGGTCGCTCAAAGGACCCGAGGTATCGGGTGGCTCTAGAGATTCCAACCATCCAGTGCGGGTAGCCACCGGATTGGTGCATTGGCGTTGAGGCAGTGCAAGATGCCAACCACTCACGCTTACCATGAACGGAGATGAGATTGAGTAAAGGATTGCCCATAAGCGAATCGGTCCCGATACAGCCGTCAACGACCAACGCCGGTGCTTGGGACTTTATCGCCTGGTGCCCTGGCATGGATGGGCTCGACGGTGACTGGCAAACCATCGTTGCCGATGCTCCCAAGCCTTATCGCATGCGTCTTGGCGGCTTGTCAACAATGCGAAAGTGCTGGAAGATGGCATGCCCCCTTAGCGAGCGATTCTAGCAGCATATCTGGCGCCAGTGGACAGCCATCGTTCCACGGAGTGTTCCCAAACCCCGTCTCGGTGCCAGCACAACGGTCATTCGAATCCCCCCATATCGTTGAGACTGTGCACTGTCATTGTCTGCAGGTTCGTGAGGGTGAGGTGCCAATTCCCATCCAGTGGTGAAACTGTGTTGGGATTTGGCGACGTCGCTTCCAGAAGGCAAATGGGCAGATATGACAAGCAGAACATCTACTTCTCAGGCCATCGGCAACACCCCTACACTTCTTGAGCCATCTCGATGAAGGCCCAAGAGTTGTGCAACGACCTTGGACTGGGTGTGTTTGTGATTCGCCATGTTCCTTGGTGGAAGAAGGCGGCCGCGCACAGGCCTTGAGCCAGCGCAAATTAACCCTTCCCTTGGCTCCCTTGGCTGGTTTTCCACAAGGAATCCCGAGGGTGTGCTTAAGCTTAATTCGATATTCAATGTCAGCACCACGCCATATTGAGCTTCATTCGTTCGATGTATTCCCTAGGCCCCACATGATTCTCTGCAACCCCCCTGCTCTGGTTCCGAAAGCGAGTGCTTCTTCCGCGGTGGGGAACTTTTTGCCCGTGGCTTAATAAGGGGGTTTCCAGCCATGACGGAGCTGAGCTCTTGGTTGGTTGCTGACGCGGCCCTTTCTGACTTTGAGCACTTTCAGTAATGCGAAGGATGGAGAAATCCGCACTAATCGTTGATGGCGGATCACCATCAATAGCGCCATCCATCCTGGACACCTCGTGGCGTGGCATGCGTGCCGGCAAAATCGGGACAAGCACTCTCCTAGCCTTTCGTATATTCCCGCACCATCCAGTCTAGCGCTGCAGTAGAGTGCAATCCCCACCATATTTCGTTCGGATTGTGGGGAGCAACGCCCAGGCAGCGGCTTCTAAAGTAAAGTATTTGGCCGACGAGTGTCAAAAACCGGGAAAGGATGCCGTATTCAATTGCCGGCTGTAAGGACATATGACTATCCCTAGTCAGACGGCCGCCGCAAATTGACGCTTGGATGTGAAGGCCAATCAAAGGCCTTTCTCCAGCTCTCCACCTCAGACGAAGCTTTTCTGGATCTGCTGTCCGTCTCGAACCCCGGGCAGGTGTCACGCTCGTCGGCGTTGGGCCTCCTGTTCATGTCCTAGAAAAGGATTGCAACACCAATATCTCCTACACAAAAAGAAAAAAGATAAGATGATTTGGTGGTGGTGGCGGAGGTGCTCCGAAAGAAGGCATAAATTCGTCCTGTGCCGGGGGACAACTTGCAGTACCCGTGGCTTTGACGACACATCGCCTGGGCGACACCGTGTTCTGTGACTGACAAATTGCTCTGCCCGTTAAAAATTTCCAAACTGGGGTTCGG
Organism: Colletotrichum jinshuiense; assembly: GCF_051148585.1. NCBI lineage: Eukaryota > Fungi > Ascomycota > Sordariomycetes > Glomerellales > Glomerellaceae > Colletotrichum > Colletotrichum jinshuiense. The sequence goes on from NC_139313.1 coordinate 3,581,292, forward strand.
TGTGCTGTATTCGCTTCACCCTTGGGAATTTGAATCGAATCCAAGGTTCGCGTTTGTCTTTGGATAAACAGTCTTGCCAAGAATTCCCCAAGGTACTTGGCAGATTTGGCATGCACATATTTGATGCAGAGCGCCCACTCATAGCGTCGCGTTACCCATCCGAGACGCACAGGAACACGGAGGAAGCGGCCATTTGGGCCAAGAGAAGACCTGCCCCTTGGCATCATCAGAGCACCGTTCAGGCAGCGGGGAACGTTGATTACCGTCTTGCCAGAGTAACCTAACAATCCCGCCTGGTTTTCATCCACCGTGCTGTCCTGCTGAGAAACCGCACTCGTCTAAAATACCAATTAAACTTAATTGTAGGACGATTATATGCCCCGTGCTGGCACATGGCTGTGACTTTTAAGCTTTTTCTAGGTAAAACTCAAATGGACAAATGTGCCGAGTTAGAACGGAACTTGCGTCAACCAATGAGTTCGTTTTCGTAGGGTCTTTGCGAGGCAACGTCTCAGAAGAAATTATAAGCTGCGGTCGTAGTCAACGTTGTCTTTGGAATGCGGGGAGACGGTCATGAATTTGTGACTGCTCCGAGGGCGGGACCCATGTAGTCGTCCTGTCTTTCCAAGACTATTCCCAGGCGGAAGGGGGCTTCGCTGGCTGGCAAACAATGTGCCCTCACGTCTCCAGAGGGCACGTTGCTTCAACTACTAGGGCAAGACTTCGGACAGTGGTTGGGGCTGTGGCAGAATGATGCTATAGTTATTGAGACTTGGAAACTTCGCCACATTGTGTTCCAACATTTACTGCGTTGGTTGGTGATTGTAGCTTCTGAAAGAGGTCCGACCTTTTGCGGAAGATCGCTCAACACATGTTAACCGAATATCAACATAGGCTCCACGCGCCCTCATCATTTGAGTATGCTCCGCCAAATCCCATCGCATAAAGACAGTGCCGCTTATCCTGGCGTTTCCCTTATCCAGCATGGCGTTGTTGATGCCTCGTTTCGTTATCCTTGTATCTAGACTAAGTGGGCTAGACAGGTTGGTTCCGTGCGACAGTCTGCTATAAGCCATGGGTCAGGCATGAGGTTGCAAATGGCAGCTTTTTTCGTGGCTATTATCGTGCGTGACAGGAACAGACTTTGGATCGCCCCACGATCGTCGAACGAAGAGAGTGATAGTAACGACGTAGTAACCTGCCTTACTCATCCTGGGGCCAACACATCGCCGCAGAAGTCGAATGAATATAACCGAGTAGTCATTGGGTGTTTGGCTGCTTGAAGCTGGCTTCAAGCATTTGCCAAAGTCTGCGAGCCGTCCTCCGTCAATGAGTAGCATGCTTGGTCGGCCAACATGCGGGTAGTGAGTGACTCGGGGCAAGATTTGACACCTCTCAAAGCCTGAGCAAAGGAACGGTCTAATGGGTGATTCTGTCAATACTTGAGAATATGTCAAGACATCGGGGGCTGTATTGTTCAGGGTATTGAAGAAGGGTATAGCGCCGTGTGATGTGCTACAGAACGCCGGTTTATGGTGTAAGTACATGGAAGTTGTACAGGGTTTTAATACAATTGAAGGGCCAAGATGGCGGAGATGCCCCAAGGCAACTGGTCATTCCAATGAATTAATTGCTCGACGTATCAGTTCGTATTCCGTCGACTCACATCTTGCACATCAAATATGCCGAGCAGTTAACCCTTCAAGAAGCAAACCAGAAATCGTTTCCGACTCCATCTAGCCGACTTTGGCAGTGTTGTTCAGGTATGAGAAAAGCGGTTCTAAGACTCTGGCCGTGGGCACCTGCTTTCGCCTGTCGCACAACGTTGCATGAATACCTCGCGGGCATATGATCTTGTCGACTGCAAGCCACCAGAGAAGGCATTGGGCTTCCGGGCCAATTCTCGAGCAACGCTCCTGGTAGACGGGTCACATGTGTACGTACACATGCACGAGGTGACCCTGACCAGGACTCGGTCATTTGGGTAAGACAAGGACACCAATCGCCGTGTAACGTAGGTCGTGTTTGTTTCATCGATCCAACGTCCAGAATCCCAGGTAGGCAAAGGTTAACGAGCGGGAGCGTGTTGCGGGATGGCGAGACATCCGTAGAGGTTCATATGGTGATTTCTTGCCCAAAGAGAAATCAACAGTCGCACCGACCGAACCAGCGTGGGAAAGCTACGACGTCCCGGACGTTTGGGACTCCCACAAGATAGCTGAGCAGTCTGTCAAAGCCCAAACCGAACCCACCGTGTGGGTTAGAGCCCCAACGACGCAGGTCGACGTACCAATCCAGATCGCCGCCGGTGTAGTCGCCACGTCCGTCACCGGATGAAGAACCCATACCACGAGCCTGCATAGTTTCCAAAAGATCCGCCAAACGGTGCTCGCGCATCGAGCCCCCAGCAATCTCGCATAAGTCAGGCACCAGGAGGTCGAAACAATCGACTGTCGTACCAGGCTTTTCAGAGAAGGCAGCCAAAGGGTCTGATTTCCGCATGTAGAATGCCTTGATCTCCCGGGGGTAATGGGTGACAAAGACGGGAGTGTAAGCGCCGGCGTCCTTGGTGGCACCGAGGGTTTTGGCGAGAAACTTCTCATGTTCTGAGTGCAGACCCCCTTCCCAAGTAGGCTTGAGCTCAAATCGATCTTCCTCTGCCTTGAGAAGCTTGATGGCATCGGCGTAGGTTATGCGTGGCCATCTAGATGTTGGAGTCTGCATCATCCCCAACCATCTACGCTCCACTTCGTCTATCGGAACAAGATCATCCTCAGCTGTGCGGGTCTTTCCAGGTGCTCGCCTTTCACGCAATTCCTGCGCAGCTCGAGTCTTGTGTAAGCCGGTGGCCAAGCTACGGAGCATATCCTCAACGAGGTCCATAACTTCATCAAGCTCGTCGACGAAGCTCATCTCGGCCTCCAACATGTAAAACTCGCTCATATGTCTCGAGGTGTCGCTCCGTTCCGCTCTAAAGGTCGGTGACAGCGTCCAGACATGGCCCAGTGACTGTGCTAACGCCTCGAGGTGAAGCTGTGTAGACACGGTAAGGTACTTGGGCGAGCGGAAGAACGTATCCAGCGGCTTGTCTTTGCCCGTAATCGAGATTGGCGATGTCTCGGCCGGCCCCGTAGCAACTTGAAAAACCTCGCCTGCCCCTTCGCAGTCCGATGATGTAATTATAGGGGGATGGGTCTGTACGAAGTCTCGGGAGGCAAAGAACTGAGTCAATATGGCGACGGCTTCTGACCTCAGACGTAAAATGGCGGCATTCAGCGGTATCCGTGGTCGAAGATGGGGCATTGTGCGTAGGTATTCGGGGGTTTGGTACTTCTTCTGAATAGGGAACGTCTGTTTCGAGGACGGTGTTAGACCATAGGCCGCAAGACAAGAAGGACCAGAGCAGACTCACCTTGGCATCAGAGGGACCTAGAACCTCGACTTGGTCGACCTTCAACTCGTGACTCTGACCTTCCGTTTTAGAGGGAACCCAAGAGCCGTGCAGACGAACTGCAGCACCGACTCGCAAGTTTGCGCTGCGAACTTATCAGTAATCAAAGATGCTGAGACAGAAGGAAGCTCCAAGAGCCAAGATGAGCCCACCTTTCATCATGGCTTCTCGAGACCAGTGCTTGGATAGGCGTCCGGGAGGAGCCATCACCCACATTGACAAAGCGCTCGGTCTTCATATTCCTCACAGATCTAACATATCCGTTGACAACTACATCTTTGACTTCCACATCGGGCTTCCAGTCCAGAAATTGAGCAACTGTGCGTCGAGGGGCTGTCGAGAGCCAACGTCTACCGAGGGGCTGCGCGACGAGAACTAAGCCCCCGAAGTTGCGGGAGGGTATCGGTGCTGGGATGCGCATAATCGAGACGATACTTTGATTTCTTTGACTACTGCAGCATATTTTTGGAGAATGGGACCAGTCAGTCTGCGACTACGGAGCGACGTTGGTGTAAATGTGTCGTAGCTGAATGACGTGGAATTGCGATTGCCCTACGACAGCGGCAGAGTGTTGCGGCTACATGGGATAACAGAGCTCAAGAAAAAAAAAACAGCTGGGATGCTCCAATGGGAAGCTCCAATGCAGAGCAGCGGGTACCTGTCCCTCCTGAGGACGTAGGTACAGTACCTGCACCTTTCCCAGGATGTTGCGCCCGATAAGATAGAAGATCGACACAGATAAGATATAAGATAAGAAGCCTGCCGTCGCACCTGTTGGCGGTGGTAGTGGGTGGTACGCTAATACCATGTACCATGTAGAGCTGCTTCTTGTCTCCTTCACGGCCAAGACAGCCACCAGAGGTCCTCCTCCCGTTGGCATCCACCATCAACGAACCATGCCCCGGATCACATCCCCCGGCCCGCCGCCGCCGCCGCCGCCAACATTGCACTTCTGCAAAGACGGCCATGACAAGGTCAATCATCATCCACCACACATGATTCAAATTGCGGGCCGACACTTTGTTGCAGGGGCCCGGGCACGACTCGGCCTGGCTGACAAAGTCCAACTGTTGCCATTCCTCAGCTCAGCCTTCGACTCCCGAGACACCAAACATCGGCCACGGGTGACAACTTCGGGATAATGCAGTCGCCGATGCTCAATCCCAGGACATGGTTCTGGAATCTAAAGGGCCGGCCATCCGCTCATAATTGCCAAGTCGAGGCCGCCGATCCCATGGAAATCTGCAACTGTGGCGGATACTTGACTGCACCTCGGCGTAGTCGACATTGATCCGGCCCAGGATGGGGCACACAGACAAACAACCTGTCCCGTCATCTCCCTTTTCGCCTCACTGGCCGCACGAGTTCCGTCTTCTTCATTGCGTCCAATCTCTGGCAAATCGGTTCCTCTAGTGGGGGTCCAAGAACCATGAAGCTGGGTTTTTTGCTTCTTCCATACTCGACTCATTGCTTATTGTCGCGAAGACTAGGCAAGGTGAGGTATGGATGACTGGGTCTCACATCCCCGTCTCCCTAACCACCTTTCCCTACCTTAGTTCCCGCCACGCCCAAGCTGTCTGTCTGCCATCAGGGCCAGCATATCCAGCCCTGGCCTATGTTGCACCGCTTGTTCCCAATGCTCCTGCTTCCCCGGCTCGCAAGGACGCCTCAACTAAGATCTTGGGAGACAGGAAGATCTCGTATTACCGCGGCAGATTGCAGTAGTATCTCGATCGGATTCCACCTACCAAAACCACGGGAAGCTCGACGTGACACGGCCCGGGTTTCTGTATAAGCAAGACATCTCCCATCACAACCACGGCAAACCCACCCACCCTTTACGCGCCCTTCCTTTACACTACCCTGGAATGTCGCAGACTTGACTGAGATCCGGCAAGTATTGGTTACACTCCCCTCGTTCAGCCTTCACCGCTCTCGCTTCTTGGAGAGGCGAAGGAGTGCCTTTGGCAAAGGGCACTTTGATGCCATGCCATTGTTGCTTTTCCTTCCGTCCACGCTGCATGTCTACATGCCGCGACCTCTGCAGGCGCTAGACCGGCTCTTCGTTGGGAGGGATATATTTAAAGTCTGGAGAGGAGCCCGCACCATGCGTATCTCGGTCCTCCATTCCCAAGTCATTCTCGCTATATCTTTGCAAGGACCAGCACCCACTCCGACATCAGTCCTTCTCCGCCACTCTCACGCACCCCTCGGGCACCCCTTGCGACCTTACAATGCCTTCTTCGAAGCCCTTGAAGGTCAAGCCCTCAGAGGTTGCTGCCGACACCAAGAAAAAGCTCATTCCAGAGGTCAACAAACACTTCCGCGAAGAGTGGCCTCCGTACTCTGTTCTCTACTCCCAACCCCTTGTTCAACTTCCTCTCAGTCGTCCAAACTTTATGAGCTCAGACCTGCCCAAATTCTGTGGGTTACAACCAATGTTCATATTAGCTCGCAGGTCTGCTGCTAACAAACCATAGACGTCGTCCATGGCGACCCCGTCGACTGCGCGATTGGTTGGGCCCAGAGTGAAGGCGTACGCATCCCTTTCATCTGCGCCGCGAACGAGAAGCGGCCTGGAGGAGACTGGGAAACGGGTGTTGTAGGCTACGAGGTATGATGGCGATGAAGGCGTTGGCGCTGGCGCTGGCAAGCGGCAGAATCCTGACTCGGTGTGTTGCAGGAAAGACTCTGTCGTCGAAGTAATCTTTCGGCAACACTGGGTACACCCCATCCGGAGACCTACATGTCGTCCAACTACCCCATTCCGATCGAAGGGGCCATCTACTCCCCTGATGTTGGTAGGCATAACCACCTGTCCATAGCTTCCGATATTACTTGCTGACCCGGTACCATCAAGTTCGTTTTCGCCAGTTCCAAGACAGGATCGAGTCACTGGACATGAAGGATTGGAGGTCGCTTCCCGTCATCTCCATGCCGCCAGCACGGTGGCCAAAGCTAACAGACATGGGAAGGAAGTATTCCTTCTCGGAAGAACGAGAGCTGGTACGAAACAAGATGCGAGCAGCGCTGCGAATCTGCGTTTTCAACGGCTACAACCACGTCGTGATTGGCGACTTCGGCCTCGGCAACGGATACCGCAACCCGCCCAAGGAACTGGCAGAGCTGTGGCGCGAGGTTTTCCTCTACGATCCGGAGTTGAGGGGGCAGTTCTTGGCCGTGATGTTTGCTTTCGAGGACGACAGACAGTGCACGGCCAAATGCATTCTCGACGACATTGCCAAGAAGAGTAAGGGGTCCAGCAGCAGCAGTTCCTCGAAAAGCAAATCCAAAAGCTCGTCGTCGTCATCGAGCTCGAGCGGCAGCTCCTCTAGTCACAAAAGCGACTTCAAAATCTTCAGCGATATTTTCGCACCCAACGAAATTGCCAGAGTTCGAAGCCAGCCTGATCCGCGATATGCTTTCTCTGCGATAATGGACGGTTCTTGAACGATGTGCTCTTGGCGCATCATGAGCTGGGTTGGTGTCTCAGTCATTATGAACCGGTGAGACCGGGACGTACGTCAGGCAGGCTGAGACTGTATACCCTAGGAGGAAACATTTGTCTCTCCGTACGACCTGTCATGTCGACACTACGATCACAAACAAAGGGTGTTTGTGTCTTGCAGCCCAGGCCATCAAACACCACCAGACTGTCGATTCCCTGTTCCGCGGATTCTATTGGTTCGCAGCAACCAGTCAGGGAGTTCCATTCCTGCATTGTTTGATCAGCTTCCAATCTAGCGACCCGCGCTCGTTCCTTTTTCTGTTCTTGGACACGGCCGGACTGCGGACCCCAGATCTACAGCGTCGGGCGTCAATTGCGAATACCAGCCAGAGAGTCGGGTGGGTCCCCGGTCCTCTTCGAGTTTCTCCTTTTCTTTTCAAGTCTTCACGGGAGCCTGGTTGATTCCTTTATGGGCATTGTTTGCGGTCGACTCGTGGCTGGCGGCGTTCAAACTGGCGGTCCAGTTTGAGGAAGGTCTCTGTATTGGGGGTACGCAGGATTTTGGGTGTTTTCGCCGGCGTTTGGTGTTTTTTTATTTTTTATTTTTGGCCTGAATCATATTCCCTCAGATTCCGAATCAGGACACAATTCTCAAGCTCGATTAACTTTCCTCTTTTCACTGGCAACATATTTTCGACCGCGCAACAAGGGCGATTTGATACAGGGTGCGAGGGGCGCCCTTCGAACTACTTGACTGGTGACAGGTCATATTGGAGATGACTCGGGGCCGTCTGCCTCATTTCGGTCATGATTCTTTAATTTATATTTCAAATCAATTGAGGATATGACAGATCGCGCTCAGCACGACGCTAGTCTCGTTCGCCCTGCCAGTTTGACGGATGCTGTTGATGGGGGGGCTCTCCGTGGATGTTGAGGTCAATGATGCATCATCATGCAAGCGCATGTTTTCTCGATTTGCCAGCCACCCAGATCCAATGGAAGAAATAGCGCAGCCAACAGCATCGCAACGATGACCATCTGAACCGGCACTTCCCTGTTTGGTCATCTTAAACTTGGCTCCTTGGGTTCTTCGCCAAAAACATCCTAGTGCCAACGGCAGACCCAGAATCCATGGTGTTGGAATGGGCAGAAAGCTCGGCCGCCCCTCTGTCGATTTCAGTTTCTTGTTCTGCCGCATGCTAGATGCTGCTTAGGCCGCGTGCTCAGGCACGTGCCGTGGATGCGACTGCACCAAAAAAAAGCAAACATACACGACCTCATGGTCGCCGATGTGAGCCTTGGGCTTCCAACCAAGGGCCCGCACTCAACGTGTCTCCAAGCCAAGGGAGAGCCGGGCTTCCCGGGTAAATCTCTTACTCTGCCTCCCCGAAGCGGCGATCGATAAACAGGCTGACGAAGAATGATAGGCAGCGAAGGCTGGGCGCTCAGGTGAGATGCTCGGCAGGGTTGCGGGTTGCCCATTGGAGGGCTGAGAAGACATGCATGTTTGCTTTTCTTTGGGGGCTGACATGAATTTAGTCGCAAACAAACCTGCGGGTGGCCTCGTCATTGTGAAAAAGTCGACACAGCAATGAAAGGGGTCCAAAATCCAAATACCTCTCACCCCTGTCAGGATGTCAGATCTTGACCGGGGTTTTCGATCGCCTCGATAGTCAGGTGTCACTGTGTCTCCTCCGCCGCCGCCGTGGCTCCCCGTTCTGGGCAAATGGTCTTTCAACAAACAACAGAAAGCCCGGAGGGCCTGGCACTATGATGGTATTCTGTCACTTCTCACATTTACCGACCACCAGATGGCTTATGCGAGGCATCTACCTGTGTGACAGTCAGTACGGCCGAGACATGGAAAACCTCATTACGGCCTTTACTCGCGTGTAATCCCGTGGGCTTCAGGTCCCTTCCGCCCTTCATAGCTTTCAAGAAGAAATGACAACTGATTACAGTCTTGTTATATAGTTTTCCAAGGGAAAGAGGGCGGATCATGTATGGAAAGAGGGAATATCTTTCGGTCCCTGGATCGGGTGGACGCCACCTGAGCCCGGCCACGCGGGACCGGAGACGGCTCCGACCTCGAAGTGCTCGTAGCCTTGCGCAAGGGCCTTGCATTGCATCTCATATCCAAGCACACCCTCACGCGAAGCCGCTGAGCTGACTCCCTACCCATTCCCCGATGTGGTCGGCTACACCAAAACATGTACACCCGCAAGGAGAGCGGGGTGAAGATGCGTGAGACATTCCGCAAGGACTATCTTTCTTAGGGAGGCATCGTGGAAGGTACGGCTCTCTTTCCCCCGGAAGTCAAGGGAGGCGTCGGGGGGTGTCCCCAGGACGATTCCAGGATTCTTGCTTTTTGCTTTCCCCCGTCGTTTGTTTTTTCTCCTCTAGGTTTGGTGAGAAATGGCTTACTAGCGTACCTGGTCATGCGTCCGTCAACAAGTGCATGGGATGGCTGGTCGTATGTAGCTGGTGAGCTTTCACAGGGGAGCCAACGATCTATGTGATCATCCTGCTGCGTCGAACACCTCGGAATCCGGCCCTCTTGGGCCCGTTTCAGACCCGACTGTTTGGGACGCGAAGAGATATAGAGAGTACAACCCGCTTTGGAACCTGTATGGCACGGGTGTCTACCCATAAACGCAACATCCTGTGGTAGGTAAGGGCCCACCAACGACCATTCAGTCATCATCAGCTCACCGCTTCAGCGAGAGGCTCCGGTGAGAGACAGCGTGCCCGCGACACCCTACCGTGAACGATTCCACTTCTGGCGTTTCGAGCCGCCAACATCAGGCGAGGCGTATCCCGGATGAAGATCCCGCCCTACGATGGGGTGTTCTGGATTTCGAGACATGCATGCATGTAAGCCTCAAAGGGAACGACGAGGTCTCGTCTTTCTGGTACAAAAAAAAAAAAAAAAAGGAAACAAAAAGTAATGCAGCGATCTCCGTCAGGGATCACGGCTGCTGGGCCGATCAAACCCCCACCATCATTACATTCCCTACAGTCATCCGCATCCACACCTCCCCCCCAGGCGCCGCCCAAGCTAACCAGCCCCAGCCTAACGGGAGGCTTTGCCTTGAACCCGGCCGATCTCCCATGCACGTCAACCTAACCTGGCTGCTGCTCCTGCTCCTCCTAACATGTTTTTGGGACTTGGGGAAGTTTTGGAGTTGCCATGAAAAAGTGGCGGTTGGAGTAAGAAGGCCATTACGGCAGGCCGCATGTTTCACGGCCCCATGCCCACAGACAAACCACTCGTTCGTCCCTTGTCCTCTTACCGAGTCTCTCCGCCCAAGCAATCTGTGGGTACAGCCGAAGCAACGGGGGTCGAGGAAGAGAAAGAGGAAGAAGAGGAGAAGGGAAGGGCTTACACAAAACAAACAAACAACCGGGGGGGGGGGGGGGGGGGGGGGGGGGGGGGGCGGTTTCTCGTGTACACCCAACGGCCCACAAAGCGGTCTCAGTCTTCGCGCAGTAAGCCACCATCGAACGATGAGAATGCCGTAATTAAGTCCCACGTCGATGAGAGTCCTTGGCAGAAGGAACCGGCAATGACCCATCTTGCCCCATTCCTCCTGCTCCTGCTCTTTTTGTCGTTGCCCGACGGGCGCTGAATACCCCTCCGCCAGACTGGCTCGGGCTGGTTCGAGTGGTCATCGGGCGTTCGTCACTTCTCACCTTTTCATCCAATTCCATGTTTCATAGGGAGGGTACGAACTGCGAGATGGTCGGATCAGACGAGAAGAATTCTGTGGGTTGCCGAGGACGGTAAATGGACGGTCTCCTGCACAAGATTTATGAGCCAGGAGAGAGACGTGGGCGGACAGGACTGGCCATGACCGTTCGCTGCCCAGGCAGAAAGCTGGGCGTTTACTGCTTTCTGTGTCTTTGAGTCTAGTTGGACTTCCCGATAGGGTAATAGGGACGTTGGCGATGGGAAGCGGCAGTAGCTGTTGTCGCCAATCATATAACGTTTGGCCACCGGCATGTACACCTGACAAACTCGTCAACCCGCGAGCCAGTGCTGCTACCGCTAGAAAATCCTGTCCCTTTCTGGCCGCAGCTAGTCCCCTGTCAGACCTCTCGCGCGTAGCGGGCGGTGGGCTTGTCAGTCGATGAATCTGCGCTCACCGCCCCTACACTTCCCGAGGGTTTTACGGATGGGTTACGGGCCCGGGTCCTGCGCTGGCAAAACGGTCTCCTGAGACAGTAATAACCCCCGGGGAGAAAGAATACAAGCCAGAGGCGCTTTACATGTCCCTCTGACCCTCCCTCGCTCCCGTTAGTGCCCGATGACGGACTCGGAGCCGTGTAATGACGGGACGACGAGGGGGGGACAAATGGGACAGGAGAGGGTCTCGACGAACTCTTTGATGGCGAGGCCACCTCCTCCACGATTCCCTTCTGCTTCGTGCCGTGACTGTTCCCAACTCAACTTTGCTGCAGGCCATTTGCTTACAGTAGTTTCTATAATAGTCTTCTACGGCACAAGTGGGATACAATAGTTGATGCAAGATGAGTGACTCAACCAGCATCCGCTGGAGGTATTCTTTTGTGGTTGTTTACTATTTTTCAATTCCCCGACACCCAATGTATATGCAGTTCTGACAACGCTCGAAATATAAAGTTCAATCACATCCCAGCCTGCCTTCAACAATCCACTTCCCCATTCGACTCGCTTGCCCCCCCTTCTCTTACCAATAGTTGGGTCTCAAGCCAGCAAAGCCGGCTAGTGCGTTGGCATCTGTTAACGGGTCGTCTCTCTTTCTTTGGCCGGACAACTGTGAAGGTTGGTTAGCAACTTGCTGTCCTGTGCGTGCTGAGATGCCTGGGAGAAATCATACCTCGAGCTGGACGCTCCTGTGAAGGTGCACAAGCCAGTCAACGTAGCTCTGCGCCTCGTTGTTCCTGTCCTCGACGAGCATGCGCGCGAATTCGTACTCGGCACCGTCGATGCCTTGCCTTGCGAGCTGAATGCCCAAGCCCTTGGAGCCTCGCATCGTCTTGAGGAACTCGACGATGTTCCGTACCTGAGCGTTAAGATGTGTTTGGAGTATGGGCAGAGACGAAGTGTATGCATCAAGACCCTGCAGGCTCGTCTTGTCCTCGCCGAACAGATCGGCGATGAGGTTCGGTGAAGTCTGGGCGTGGAACCACAAGAGACATTGCTGGCCGTTATCGATCAGGTAGACACCGCCGGGCTCGACACGGGAGAAAGAGGTGCGAATCGCGGGCGGCACCTTGAGGTGGCCGGACTCATCGGGGAATCCGTCCTCGGGCGCGAGGTTGTGGAGGGGAATCATGCGAGGGTACAGGTATAAACTCAGTTCCATCGCACCCATGGACCGGATCATCCTCATCTCGTGGACTCTGCGGTCGGAGCTCTCGTTGCCGCCCTTGAACGCGCGGCACTTGAGAAGACCCAGCATGTACATCGAAAACTCCTTGAGTCTCTCCGGCATGACTAGTTGACCGTCGGGCTGAGCAGAAGTGAGGAAGTTCTTGCGGTAACATGACAGGATATCGATCGTCCTCTCGGTTAAGTGGTTCCGGACGTCCTTCAGCGTTGCAGATGTAGTAGCGAGTTTTGTGCTAGCTTCCTTAGCCAAGATCGTAAATACAGCATCTTGGTCAATAAACTTGACGCTGTCTCTCGGGTTGTCGCAGACGCTTGCGATAACGTTGGAGCATCGCACTCTCCGCTGTCCGGACGCTGTGGTATACAACAACGCGGACTGGAAGTGGGCATCCAATTTCGAGTCAAGCTTGCCGTCGTAGGAGAATGACACACCCATGGCCTTATCGGCGTCAATGACACCGATTTCAAGGTCGGCGCCAAAAGTGTGATGTATGAAGTTGCCGTGGTAGCCGTTGATTTGCAGTCCGTTTGAACACCGTACCTTCATCAGAGCCTGGAAACCCGTCTCACGTGAAACCGCATGCTTGATTTCCATAGACAGCTTGGTGTTGTCGCGGGCTCCAATGAAGTTGGGGTAGTAGAACGTCTCGCCGCCAGTGGAGGCTGCAACATGGCCAACGGTTGCGATGTCGAGGTAACCGCCAGACGGCGAGGCGAGGAAGAAGTCGGCGCCGATGCCGGTGGCAACCATCTTCTCTGTAACCTTTTTCCAAGCTGGGTGCTCGGTAGAGAAAAGCTTCTTGTCGATCTCTCCGCCTGGGTGCTTTCCATCATCCCGGAGGAAAAGACGGCCAGGACCCCAAGTGGGCAGCGCAGCCAGAGAGCAGATGATCTTGCCTCCAGTCTTCTCCAATGCAGCCACAGCAGAGTTCAGGGTAGCGAGCAGGGCAGGTTCCGGATTCTTGATGTTTGAAAACATGGTGGGGAGCATCGTGAGCAGCGACGTGATGACGTCCCTGGTGCATGTTAGCCAATAGTCCATTCTGCGACACAGCGAACGATCTTACTTGGATTCGTAAGGGTCAACAAAGAGGCCGTCACTCAAGGGGACGAAGGGGTCCTCAAGATCCGGCATGATCATCATCTGCGCCTGGTCAAGAGAGGGCTACGCCTGTCAGTGCGTGTTTGTCTATAGCCCTGGACGAATAGACTCACATTGACATTGTAAAAGTGGATGTCCTTGTCGTAAGTCATGAAGCCAACCTTGGCACCAAGGGGTATCCGTCTCTTCGGCTCGCCGTTCTCGTCCCTCTCAGCGTCCTCGCCACCGTACAATGCGGCGACGATGCCCTCACAGAAAGACTCGATGAATCCCTTGTTGAAGGATTCCTGGGTGACATCAATCACAAACAGCCAGCGCAGGCCAGTAGGCTCTTTGGTCCAATACTCCTTGGGCACGACGAACTCCACAGTGCCCCTAGTGAGCTCTGGCCGCTGATCACGGTCCACTCTTACGCCTTGGGGTGTGAGTGCGGAGAAGTATTCGGACGGGGTATCATTGGGGTAAGTGCACAGGTTGCAAACAAACTTATTGCCGCCAGACCGGAACATCATAAAGGGGTTGATGTAAGCTCTGCAGCGACGGCATCTCGGGGGTCCAGAGTCGCCAAAGTCGAGTACAGGAATCTCAAGCTCGCCAGGCTGCAGGGGAGCCAAGGGTTGCAAGAGGAGACCCATTGGGAGACCAGTAAGAGCCAGGCCCTCGGCATTGGAGGGGATGCTGTTCAATGTCAGACGTGCAAACTTGGGCGAGGCATTCCCCTGGTCGTAGGCAACGAAAGAAACGGTCGAGGGAGGGGGCAGGTGCTTCTCGAAGGTAGGATAGACGTTGGTGAAATAGTGTTGTTGAAGGGAGTCACGGGAGACTGGAACACTAGGGAGGTCATCGAGGGACAGCTTTTGGCTGCCGGAGGTTTGCACCACGGCCGGCAACCCAGCGCCGTCAGTGCCGTTGCGAGTCGCGAATTCGGCCGGGGAGGCGGGAACAGCAGGCGTAAAGGTCTGGCCGACAGGGACAGGAAACTGGTTCATCTGAGCAAACTGGGCCTGCGAAGGGTCGTTGAGGAAAGCGGTAGCCTGTGTGCCGGCCGGAGGAATTCCGTTAAAGGGTTGCGAAGAGCCTGTCGCCTCGACTTGGTGGTATGCGTGACGGTCCTTCTTCTTCCTCCTAGCGGTGCCGTGGCCGTCGCCGAGGGACATGCCTCCCATCTGCGCCGCTAAGCTGTCTTGAGATTGGAAACCTGGGCTCATGATGGAATCTTGGCCCGGAGGAGCACCGTAGGGCTGACCCGGGGGCGGTGCCGAACCCTGCTGGCCGCCATAGTATTGTTGTCCCGGGGGCGGAGGGGCTCCGTAGCCAGCTCCCTGCTGATACTGCTGCCCCGCGATGGGAGGTGAGAACTGGGGAGGTGCGGGCTGTGTCGACCGATTCGGGTTGGAAGGGTCCTGCTCGCCCTGACCCAGCTGGTGATACATGCTGAATTCAGACATGCTTCCAAAGTCCTGGGTGGTCGGCTCTCGAAAGGTTGCGTGATCGGGACCTCGTACTCAATGCTCGGTGTTCGAGGTGGCCACAGATAGCTTCTGAGGAATGCGTAGTAGGGTGGGTTGCTCTTGTGCGCCGTGAAAGTTGGGTGTCGAATGGAGATTCGGGGGGGGTTCTTGAAAATGCACACACGCAACTAAGAGTGCGCCATTCTCTGGAGAATCTTGGGAAGTTGGTGCAATCGGTTCGAGGACCGGTCGACTGGTCCAAAAGAGCAGCAACAGCTTGAATTGTGTCCCCTTTCGAACACCACGGCCAATCCACCGAATCGACAGGGGTCTGGAGCCAAATTGACACGATGACTTTCCGACGCGTTTTTCCAGACCGACAACTTTCCACCCTGGCCAATGCGGGAGCTCCAGCTACTCCCCGTTGGAGCTGTGCATGCCGCCACCCCCCACTTTCTGCATGGTCTACGGCCTAGATCAGCTTGGGACTCGGGAAAACCACATTGCCGCTCCGAGACTAACCCGGCTTTGCCCACATCCCAAAAACGGGTCCGTGTTGGCGGCCCCTGCTCTCTGCAACTCTACGTACCATAGTCATTCGCTGTGCCTTGCTTGCGGTACGTACCCTGCTGCAACTTGGAATCTCGGGCTCTGAATCCTAGATTCTTTTACGCGACCGACGACATTCGAAGCTCAAAACTCACGATACACCCGCCCACTGCTCCTGGTCGCTATACCAGCGCCATGGTCATCGCGCACACGACTAGATCTTGAAGAAAGCCCCCGCCGGTTCTTTATCCATTGGCTGAATCTCGGACGATGCATCGCGGCCTTTCCTCGTAGACAACAACATGTTTACCTTCTGCCCTCTGCAGGGCGCTCTGTCCGAGTCTTCGGCGTCGCAATCGATTCTCGAGCTCGATGGAGGTGTCAAGATCCTCATTGACCTCGGCTGGGACGAGTCTTTTGACGTCGAGAAGCTACGAGAGCTTGAAAAGTAGGACTCCACGTCCAGGAATGAATGCGCTTTTCGAGACTGACACATCTACAGACAGGTTCCGACACTGTCCCTCATCCTCTTGACGCATGCCACGACATCGCACTTGGCCGCCTTCGCCCACTGCTGCAAGAACTTCCCCTTGTTTACTAGAATTCCGGTTTATGCGACTCGCCCCGTCATTGACTTGGGCCGCACCTTGACCCAAGACCTTTACGCTTCCACTCCCCTGGCAGCAACCAAGATACCCCACGGCTCTCTGACAGAAGCCGCCTATTCTTTCTCGCAGCAACCGACAGCCGACAACAACTTCCTTCTGCAAGCGCCGACCCCCGAAGAAATTACCAGATACTTTTCCTTGATCCAGCCTCTCAAATACTCGCAACCACACGAACCGCTACCGTCACCCTTCTCGCCGCCGCTCAATGGCCTCATGATCACGGCATACAATGCGGGCCACAGTCTCGGAGGAACAATATGGCATATTCAGCACGGGTTGGAATCGATTGTCTACGCGGTGGACTGGAACCAGGCTAAAGAGAATGTCTTTGCGGGAGCCGCTTGGTTAGGTGGAGCTGGAGGCGGCGGAGCCGAGGTCATCGAGCAACTGCGGAAACCGACAGCTCTTGTGTGCAGCAGTCGAGGCGCTGAAAAGGTGGCCCAGGCTGGTGGTCGTGCGAAACGCGACGAGCAGCTGATTGACATGATCAAGACGTGTGTCAGCCGAGGAGGCACTGCCCTCATCCCGGTCGACTCTAGCGCACGTGTTCTGGAGGTTGCATATCTGCTCGAGCATGCGTGGAGGGTAGACTCTGAAGGCGAAAGCAGTAGTCTTAAATCGGCAAAGCTGTACCTCGCCGGACGGAACATGTCAAGCACGCTACGATATGCACGAAGCATGCTAGAGTGGATGGACGACAAGATTGTCAGAGAATTCGAATCAGTTGCAGACGGGCAGCGCAGACAAAACGGCACAGAGGGCAAGAGCAAGGAGGGTGTGCCCTTCGACTTTCGGTATCTCAAGCTGGTTGAGCGTAAAGCACAGATTGAGAAGCTTCTCTCGGGATCGGGCGACAACGTCCATGCAGAAGGAAGAGTTATTCTTGCAAGCGATGACTCGCTGGAATGGGGGTTCTCAAAGGATTTAATCCGCGGCCTCGCAAAGGATTCCAGAAATTTGGTGATCCTGACAGACAAGCCGGCCAAGGCGCGCGCAGAACAGCCATCAATCGCAAGAACCCTTTGGGATTGGTGGACCGAAAGGCGAGACGGCGTTTCGGTTGAGCAATCAAGCAACGGTAACAGCCTTGAGCTCGTGTATGGCGGCGGGAGGGAGTTGGATATCCAGGAAGCCAAGCGACAGGCATTGGAGGGAGAAGAGCTCAACATCTACCAGCAATGGCTGGCAACCCAGCGTCAGCTCCAAGCTACATTGCAAACTGGTGGTGGGGCGTCATTGCAAGCACCAGCAGACGCTGCCGATGACGTTTCGTCCGAGTCTTCTTCGGACTCGGGCGAATCCGACAATGAGCAGCAAGGCAAGGCCCTCAACATTTCTACCACGATGGGCCAAGCAACCCGCAAGAAGGTCGTTCTCACAGACGAGGACCTAGGTATCAACATTCTGACCAAAAAGCGCGGTGCTTACGACTTTGACGTGAGAGGCAAGAAGGGCCGTGAACGGTCCTTCCCCCTCGTGATGCGGCGGAGACGCGACGATCAGTTCGGAGATGTCATCCGACCTGAGGACTACCTGCGTGCCGAGGAAAAGGAAGAAGACGTACCGGACATTGAACGCATGCGAGGAGACGACGATGACGATCGACTTGGAAAGAAGCGCAAGTGGGACGATGGCAACAACAAGGCAGGAAACAAACGCCACAACGGAAACAAGGCCGCATTTTCAGATGACATGGACGCCATGGCAGCAGGTGATCACGTTGCCGATGAATTCGACGACGTGGAGGATACCGTCGAGGAGGAAGTGCAAGGCCCGTCCAAGTTGATCGTGTCAACAGAGACGGTCATGGTCAACATGCGCATTGCCTTTGTTGACTTTAGTGGATTGCACGACAAGAGGAGTTTGAACATGTTGATCCCGTTGATCCAGCCAAGAAAGCTCATCTTAGTCGGCGGCACCACGGACGAAACGACGGCGTTGGCAGCCGATTGCAAGAAGCTACTTGCTGCACAGATCGGCGCCTCGGAAGAGAGCGGCATTGATGTCTACACGCCGGCAATGGGCACCTGGGTGGACGCAAGCGTCGACACAAACGCCTGGGTAGTAAAGCTGGCGGACAGCCTAGTCAAGAAGCTCAAGTGGCAGAATGTCCGCGGCCTCGGCGTCGTGACCGTCACGGGCCAGCTCGTTGCGGAGATGCTGGCTAAGGAGAAGCTCACGGAGAAGGATGACGGGGCCAACAAGAGGCAGAAGACGGAGGCGGACGATGCCGAGGGCGGCGAGGCCGCCAAGGAAGAGGAGGCCGATGTCGAGGTAGTTCCAACGCTGGACCTCCTGCCTACTAACATGGCGTCCGCGGTGCGGTCAGTGGCACAGCCGCTCCACGTGGGCGACCTGAGGCTCACAGACCTGCGACGGGCGATGCAGTCGGCGGGATACACGGCCGAGTTCCGAGGCGAGGGTACGTTGGTCATCAACGGCGCGGTAGCGGTCCGGAAGACGAGCACTGGCAAGGTGGAGGTGGAGAGCGTGGGGGTTGCGGACGCGGCGACGATGATGCAACATCGCAGCACCTTTTACGAGGTCAAGAGGATGATTTACGATGGCCTGGCCGTGGTGGCTGGAGCATAAGGGTCAATAGTTTCGCGGGGATTGTCTTAGTAGCTTCCGTCCAGGGCTTGGACATGTACAGTGGCTGTATGTAGCATTGTAAGTTGGAATGCCTGCGATGGGGAGGGAGGCTTGCAGGCCAAAATAGACGGGCTGACCGAAATTGCAGTCTTATCTCGGTGTTCTCAGGTCCAGTGTTCAAATGTGATGTCTCGTGGATGCAGGACACGATGGTTCAGTTGAGACGGACTCAGAGAGCCCGGCAGCATGGGCTCGAGAAACACGGGAGGCGTAACATCCCGACGATAGGCGCAGGAAACACACACTACACACGAGAACCTTGTTGGCCAGGTGTTGCGGGCATCAGAGAGGAACGGAATTTCGTTCCAACTTGGCCTGGATTCTGGGAACGCATGTGAAGGATGCATGACCCATGGGCCTGGCAGAGAGAAGGGGAGGAGAGGGGGGGGGAGTTGCAGCGTAGCAATTGGTTGGACCATCCGTTGTTTTCATCCGAGCATTAATGAGCTTTGCTGGTGCCAGCTGCAACCTTTCATTCGGTATTGCCCATTCCTGCTGAAGATTTTCTTCTTTTTCCCCCCGTACGTCCCGCAGGCCTTAGCAGTTGGGGAGGAAGGGCGGGTGATGTATGCTCGGGACAGTGGCATTTATTTGTAAGGTTTATGCTGTGCCACGGACGATTCGGACAAAGCGCAGCGCGAGGCAAGGCAGATGATCATGGCAGACACGACCTTTTCACGGTTCCCCAACTACCTAGTTTCGGGACGAATATAGGGTTTGGGTTATTCTCGGGTCTTCTCCCTCTCCCTCTTCTTCTGGATCCCCGAGGGAGCCGTCAGACATCGTTACGAGCTGCAAAATGATAATTTTCTTAGGTAAGGAAGTTGGAGGGAGGTCATATTCGGGTCCTTGGAAGTAAAGTCGGCCGGCTTACGCCGAGTAAATGGGAAAAAATTACGGGCCCGGACCAGGCCATTATGGAGAGCTGCTCTCCCGGCCCAGAAGAGCAGAGCCAAAGTTTAGTCGGAAACGGTCCGAAGAAGCCAAGAACAGAAAGGGGGGGGG
This sequence comes from Colletotrichum jinshuiense, assembly GCF_051148585.1. Classification (NCBI taxonomy): domain Eukaryota; kingdom Fungi; phylum Ascomycota; class Sordariomycetes; order Glomerellales; family Glomerellaceae; genus Colletotrichum; species Colletotrichum jinshuiense. The sequence goes on from NC_139313.1 coordinate 3,600,992, forward strand.
GGGATGATAAAAAGAAGGGAAGGAAAGGAAACAAAATTAAAATACGGGTTGGAAGCTTTGGGAGAAAAACAAAACAAAAAAAATTAAACCAGACTGAGAAAGAAAATTTAGAAAATCAAAAGGTAAACAAGATTCGGGGGGACCCGCCGCCGCCTCAAAGCCTCTCCCGGCATGAAATGACTGAGCTTGTGGGAAGGTGGGAAAAAAAAGCGCCCTTCCGTGCCGTGCCGCGATGGGCTCTCGGCGCCGCTTGGCATTTGACAGAAGGAAGGAAGGAAGGAAGGAAGGGGGCGGGCGGTTAACGGTTAACGGGAGAGGAATTGGGGGTTCATCCCAGGCGCGGGACCCGGTAGCGGGGAGGGGGTGGGATGGGAACCGAAAGAAAGAAGGAGATGGACAAAAAAGGCGCCACCTCGGGGAATGAAGGATACGTAGGACGACCAGGCGGAAGAGAAGAAAAGGGGGCGGATGATGGGGATTGGCTGTTGAGGGGCATCCCTTCCACGTCATGTCACGGGAGATTGCATTAAAGGGGAGGGGGCCAGGAGGAGGAAGCTGGAAGACCAAGAACGGGGGCGGGTTGTGATACACCAATAGATATAGTCCTGATGCATCACATGGGGGCGGTTTGTGTGAGTCGAGTGCGACAGGAATGAGACGAGAAGCGCCAGATGGGAGGGAGGGGGCGATGTTGGCATCATTGTGGCATCTCTCCTCGTGCGTATGCCGCTCGCTGTAAGAGAACGGCGAGCGAGGTAGCCCGATCACCTAGACTAGTGCCTTGGTCCGGCTTGCAACAACTCTTACGCTTGTATGTAATATGGTATATGGCACGACACACCACCACGACAGCCTGGATGCTATATTCACATGGCGCCTGGTTCGTAATCGGCGCGCTTGTGGTCGGGTGGAGGAGGCGTGTGAGGTCATGGCATGTTTTGGGGCCTCTTTTTATTTGGCGCGGACAATGTTCGCGTGCTGGCGGTCCCAAGAAGGAAAGAAAAAAAGCCAGGGACTGGGGGGTTAGCTGCAACGGTAGGGACGGGCACGACGTCACTCTTGTTTGTTGATCGCCGTTTGGGCTACTTGAAAGTTGACGGCGTGCTTTTTCTTCCCTTTCTTTCCCACGATCGCTGTCTACGCTTGGAAGACAGGCGGTCTGAAAGTGTGATGGGCGGCGATGGATGTGACCATTTGGATGGCCCCGAGGGCCGATGCGCTGGGCCACCCTGCTTACGCAATAGTGTGCACTACTTGCAGTCTGTCTCTCTGAGCCCGAGAAAACCTGGCCGAGGGTACGAATGCCAGAGTAGTGGTGGTTGACACGACTGACTTGTGGCAGTGGTGGATTGGGCAGACCGCGTACGGAGCATCCCAACATGACGGCCGAATGGCGCGATGAGAAGGGCTGTTGTTGAAATGAGAACGCGCTGCAGAGTTCGGGTCAGGGGTATTCGGTGCGGCGGCACTCGGGATGCTGCGCGCTGCCAACAAGACTTTCTTTTGCTGCATGGCTGATTGCAGCAGTATGGATCTTTCGGATGCACATTTCATTGGGCTGGCTCGCCGGCTCTTACCTGGCCTTCCCCTGAAGGGGGTGACGGCCCCCCAGGTGAGTGTGTGCTATGTATGGTAAGGTAAAATCCCAAAAAAGTGGGAGAGCGCAAGAAAGGTGAGTGGAAAGGGTAAAAGGACGACGACCGACTGACCGGGCTATGGGCTACGGGGTTCTCGGGTTCTCCGCGACCCGCAGAACTAGTAGTGGTGAGTGACCTGAAAGTTTAGGGCCGAGGTACTTGGCCCAAGGTATATTTTGTCCATTGTTTCGACCGTTTATGTTCCCTGATGGAATCCGTGACTCTGCCTCGTCTTGGCTTTTGAGGAACCTGTCTTGCCTTGTCTCGGTAGGGGTCCTATCACTATTTCCAGTTGAGAAGGGGGAGGGGCAGTGACGAATCCATCTGCGCCGTCCCCTCAGAGACCCTATTTCGAAGCACGTATTTGCGGAGAGACATGCGACAGACGACAGTGACAATCAAAGGGCGACGGGGCAGGATGCAATGTTAACGGACCCCGCTCTGCAGGAGGTTTCCAGCTGCGCAGGGGCTATTGATTTTGAGGGGCGGAATGCAGGTTCGCTGATATCAGAAGTGCGGACATGACGGGATGGATGGGGACGAGTGTGACATGTCGCGCGTACTATGTTAACACTGCCCAGGGGCGGCCGGTTCATCAACTGCGGCTCCCTTTCCACAGCGCAGTGGTGTCGGCCCCCCTCCCCCCTGAGGTGAATCAGATAGATCACACTTGGGGCGTCCAAGGGGGGATGAGAGGCATACCGCTACTTTCAGCCAACATCTTGACCAGGCTGATGTATGAATGTTGCCGACAGCATTTTCAAACACGAGGTGAGATATGTGCAGAAACATCAGCGTGGCTGTGAGACAAAGAGTGAGCCCACATGCATGCACTACCAGCTTGGTATCCAACAATAGTGTCTAGACATGGATAGCGCCTTGAGGCAGGAGACATAGGCAATATGAGTCCTACAGTCCTACAGTAGGGGATGGCCGACTGGCTGCACCTGCATCTGCCGTGAGGCTCAGTTGACGATCCTATGCCATGTATGCCACCTGGATGCGTACATGGCGGTAAACACCACACACGGTCCACGGATCCCTTATAGTGTACATGACAATGTACGGGTACTATGAATAGTAAGAGACGGTAGGCACTAATTAGACGATGCTGGAAACGGGACCGCATATGCATGGGCACGCGGGGGGGTGTGTTTCCGTCCCATCATCAACGCCTCGAGTTTTTTTCTGGGAACACTGCTCCAGTCTCCAGAATATCTCCAAGATGCAGGATTGAGATGCAGTCCCCCAGGTTCTCCCAGGGCTCCTCAGGGGGCTTCCAATTCCAGTTGCGATGTCGCTCGCTACGGACACGTCGGTCGAAATCATCCATGGCCGTGGCTCTGTCCGAACCCGACCCCGTTGGCCGGAAACACGGCGCCCACCGCGTCTTGGGCCTGGCCTGGGCGGGACAGGACTGGCCACGGGGTCTGGTACATGGGAGGTAGTGTAGTCCAGTCCTTCATGACCCATCGGCCAAAGCGAGATGAGAAGGAAGGTACTTGGTCGCAGACCAGTCCACGAGCCACGAGTTTAGCTGACTTGACATTGGTGAGGCCCGCCAACCCCAGAGGCAGAGGGGGTTGGCCCCCATGATGTATGTTTGAATGAGTGAGTGAGCACATTCCGCCAGGAAACCAACTGGTTGTCCGTCTATCGTCCCGAATGGATGAGGAGGAGGAGGAGGACTATCTGCAACCGCCGCCGGATAGTTATTTTTCTGTTAATCAGGTGGGTGTCGATAGACATGGGACTATCTCTGGTTGGGAGGGATCGAGACAAAGGAGGCCCGAAAGTGAAAGCTCGCCGGCTCATTTCCAGCCCCCCCAGAAAAAGAACCCAGAGGTCAGTGGATGGCCAAGCCTCAATCGGCTCAAGTGCCCCTTCTGGTCGGCCACTCACAGTGGGTAATTTCCTTCTTCATTTGCTTTTTGCGGGTCAACAAGTACTCCGCCGCAGGAATCAATATGATGAGGTACTTGGGTGTTTTGTCTCCTCCCTTATTCAGGCACTTGGCAGCCTGGACAGCAGGGCATCTGTTCGTCGGTACGTACCTCATACCTCGCACACCTTGCACCGCACTAACAAATCTCAGTCGACACGACTTCGACATTGCAGGCGGCCCTGGTCCGTCCGTGGGCCGCCCGCCTTCCCCGTCCAGACGGTGGTCCACGTCTGGCTTCCAGTGCTTCTTAGTGGTTCCTTGGGTCCCCTCGGCGCTCGTTCTTTGCAATGCAAATGAGGTGGCCCCGGTCAGTGTCCACCGTCGTCCTGTCCTGTCTTGCTTGACTTGCCCAGTGCTGCCCTGCCCTGCGCCGTGCTGTGCTGTGCTGTGTTGTGCTGTTCCAATGTCTGTGTCTGTGCCTGTCCCTGTACCTGGTATCCCTCCCACCCACTTCGCATCCACGTCCCGTCCGTTGGTATTGCTGCTGCTGCTGCTCTTGCTGCTCCTGCTGCTATTGCTGGGACTAGTGGCTTTCTTTTAGTGGACTGGCGCCCTGTTCCTGTCTCCCTCCCAGCTGCCCTGTCCACCGTCGGCTGTCTGTCTTCTCTCGTAACCCACGCAACGATACGCGCGCTCTCATCATCAAAACCTCTCTACCCTGCTTTTCTTCCCACCACCTCACTTCGACTACCGCTCTTGAATCAGCCCGCCATGCGACACGTCGCTGCAGAGACATGCCCGAGCCATTGAATTATCATCTCCCGACTCGACTTTCAATCCTCTCCATCTCCGCCGACGCTCCCGCTGCCCTCGTCGCCCAATCCTTCTCGCCCAAGACGAAGACGGACACGACGACGCAGTCAGGAGCAACTCCCCATCCCTAATCTCGGACCTCCCATTGTCACTCCCCCATCCTCGCAATCGACCACGACCTCCAGCGACAACGATACCCAACCCACGAACGACACGAACGACGGCCGCAGTTTATTCCATTTCTCGATTTTCTGTTTATCCAAAGAATGTGCTGAGGCTTCGCCCAGCCTCTATCCTTCCACGACAAACGACGACCCGACAGGACGACAATTTTCTCATCCGCGCCATCGCCCCCCCACGATAAAAGGAGCAAAAACGGCATCGCTCAGAATAGAAGTAGCCGATAACCCCCCGTCACATCCACTCCCACCTCCAACTGCATCCAGCCTCCCGGCGTCTCGAACCCCGGCCGACCGACCATGCCCACCTATCTCACCCGCGAGAAGTCCCCCATCTACTCGCCAAACTCCGACATTCTGGATCTCGACCCAAACAACACCCTCGACCTATCCGACCACAAGCACCCGATTAATGGGCTCACTCACTCCTTGCCGCTCCGTCCCTCGCGTTCAAACAACCTCCATGACAGCTTCGACGAGAGCTCGACTTCGTCAACCCACGCCTCGGACGTCTCTGATTCCATCCCTACGCAGATGAATGGGACGAGGCCGACAAGCATGAACTCGCTACCCAACGGCTCGGCAGGGGCCGGAGGAGGCGCAGAATATGATTATCCCGACCACGACACCCATTACATCCGCCACAATGATTACAAAAACTACAAACACCCGCTACAAAATGGAGCGACGGTGACAATGCCCGACCGGACGGCGCCACCACCGCCCATCACAATCATAAAGAAGCCGACGTCTGATACCGAGCAGTCGAGCCCGACGGACACCTATCTGACGCCGCCATCCATTGGGTCTCCTGCCCCCGGGTCGATTGATCAAACAATAAAGACCAATGGGACTAGCAGCCCCAACTACGCACCTCCAGCGATACCTTCCCAACATAGAACAGCGAACGGCCAAACAACGCCCGCCCCCGCCGCCAGCACTACCTCGCTCTCCCCCGACCCTAACTCTTTGAAGCACCCATCATCACCGCAACGCTTCTCCTCTCCGCCCCTTTACCAATCCGCCGGCGCGACCCCCAATGCATCGACATCCACGGGACTGCAGCCGCCGCCACCAGGCGGGCTTAAGCACCGACACACCCTCGAGGTTCCAGGCACCCAATCCAACCGGGCTTCCAAGGACGGTTCGGACACGGCCTTCTCCAGCGGCCGCTTCTCTCCCACGAGTACGACACAAAGAGTTCGTAGGGCGTCCCTGAACTTGGTGCGGAGAGACACGAGGTCCATGCAATCCGATGCTCCGCGTGATGAAGTGGTTCCGGACGAGGACGCCCTACGCTGGGCTGAGCACTACCGACAAAAGCGGGCAAGCAAAAGGAAGAGGAGAGAAGAGGAGGACGATGACCGGGTACTTGTGGGAACCAAGGTTGACGAACACCACGCCAATTGGGTTACCGCCTACAACATGTTGACGGGCATCCGCGTCTCGGTGTCCCGAACGAACGCGAAGCTCGACCGTCCTCTGACGGATGCCGACTTTGAGGCGAAGCAAAAGTCGACTTTCGACATGTAAGCGGAATTACCCACCCCCGGTGCCGCCACACTCGTCGAGTATGCTAACCTTCACAGTGCCGGAAACGAGATGGTGCCCTCGGCAAAGTACGATTTCAAGTTTAAGGATTATGCGCCTTGGGTATTCAGACATCTGCGCAGTCTATTCCGCCTAGACCCTGCCGACTATCTGATGTCGTTGACGGGCAAGTATATTCTGTCGGAATTGGGTTCCCCTGGAAAGAGTGGCAGCTTCTTCTACTTCTCCAGAGACTACAAGTACATCATCAAGACGATCCACCACGCCGAGCACAAGTTTCTGCGCAAGGTTCTCAAGGATTATTACCACCACGTCACTGAGAACCCGAACACGTTGCTCTCGCAATTCTACGGTCTCCACCGCGTCAAGATGCCATACGGAAAGAAGATTCACTTCGTCGTCATGAACAACTTATTCCCTCCTCACCGCGATATTCACACCACGTTCGACTTGAAGGGATCTACAATCGGTCGCGACTATAAGGAAGACGACCTGGACAAGAATCCCCGAGCGACGTTGAAGGACTTGAACTGGATGCGGAGACAACGGCACCTCGAGCTGGGCATCCAGAAGAAGAAGCTTTTCCTGGAGCAGCTGCAAAAGGATGTAGCATTGATGAAGAAGCTCCATATCATGGATTACTCTTTGTTGATCGGTGTCCATGACCTCCAGAGAGGGAACGAAGAGAATCTTCGTGGGAAGACGCTTCAGGTCTTCAATCCTGGCGGAGACAACACCCAAGAGGAAGGAGACCCGCCATCGGTCCTTCTGCGGACGCCCTCCAAGTTGGAGAATGCTCGCAAGGCGAGGGAGCTTAGGCAAATGATCAGGCACGAACGGCCGGTACCAATGGGCCAGTCGGCAACCCAGATGCCCGACGAGCTTGATGAAGGACACAGCCGCTCCGGCTACATATTCAATCAGGACGACGGCGGTTTCCAGGCAACTCACGAGGACAACTCGCCCGCGGATGAGATATACTACCTGGGTGTCATCGACTGCCTGACTCATGTAAGATATCCTTTCCTGGTCTCTAGCTCTATTGCTAACAATCGACAGTACGGAATGATCAAGAAGATTGAGCACTTTTGGAAGGGTCTCACCAGCGATAGGACAAAGATATCCGCCCTCCCTCCCGAACAGTACGGTGATCGATTCTACAACTTCGTCGAGGGGATCACCATGTCCCCTGAAGAGGCGAGAAGAGAGGCGGCGAGGAAGGATCAGGAGCAGATTGAGGCCGCGGCGAATGCCGAGAGACAGCGCGTGGCCAGTTGGAGTTCGAGTCTGCGTCGTAGGTCAACGGCTGCCAACATCCCGCCGATGCCCAACTACCAGCCCCCGCCGACACCGCCGGGCGCAATTTCGCCCGAAGCCCGTGAAACGGTTGAGCGAGCCAACCAGGACGCGCGCAGGACGGAGAGACACGGAGCATCGGAAGCCAGTGTTCCCGATGTGGTTCTGACGACAAAGACAGCAGAGCGACGGGAGTCCGGTGGCCAGGGAGCACCGATCCTGCCAGTGGTTGAAGAGGCGGCGGAGGCGTCGTCTCTAGGCGGACGCAGCCGGGATGGCGACGACTATCGGCCTGCAACCCCAGCAAAAACGGGGATGGAGGGCAGGTTTGCGGGCCTGAGAGACTATGCACCACCCACGCCGCCAAAGGGCCATCATCTCAAACCCGAGAGCCAGGACAGCGGCTACGGGGCACTGCCCAACGGGAACGGTTCCACGTTGAGCCGTGAAGATTCTCTCCGCCTCAACTCTCGCCTCAGCAAGGAGTCGCTTAATAAGGACTTGCCACCACTCCCCAAGGAGGCAGGCGAGCATACCAAATTCCGCGTGGGGCTTGCGTAGGGCGCCAGCCTCCTTGCTCGGCGGAAGAATTGGGGGGTGCGCATTGTTACGAGTACGAGTCGAGGATGTTCTCATCCAGGGGGTGACGAGGAGAAGGCGGCTGAAGCAGCGGAGGGGTCGACAAAATCACAATTGCATCAACGGGGTCTATGACAATCCTGCAAGCTCGTTCAACAAGGTCTCACAGCGAGCGACCCAGGCAACAGGGAGCCGAGACGAGCCACAGAGCTTTTTACTAGTGTTTTCTCACATGGATGATACCACCATTGCATTGAGCATGCTTCTTTTTCACTTTTTTTTTTATTACTCTTTTTCCTTTTCTCTATTCAACCTCTTGTCTCTTGTTTCTTGATACAGAAAGTTCATACATACAGGTCATCACGTAAAAAAAACCTTTGTTCAGTGATGACCATGGTGGAATCAGGGGAATGACAGGAAAGTCAGGAAAAGATGGGACGGAATCGGTGGATTATAGCGGTATTCAGAGGCGGTTTCCTCCCATACTTTCGGGTTGGTTTCGTCCAAGGTAGCACAAATAGAAGATTTGGTTCTCACTTCCCAGTTCGCATCGCACTCGGTGGATGTGTACGTACAACTGCCATTGTGGGCATATCAATACCCTGGCTTGGAGGAGGGGCAATCTCCACGGGTTATGGCAGACCATAGTTTGATCATAAATACATTATTCTACAGAGATGTCTATCCTCTTTCCACCGGCCCATCCCTGAGGAGAGAGGTATCTTGGGGTGGTTGTTGTACACGGGACGGCGGTTTTCCTGTCGAGGAGAAGAAGGGAGAGTTTTTGGTATCAAAATGGCAGTGCCAGAGTTCTTTCTTTTTTCGAATGGTCGGACGGGATGCCTTGGGGGGCCGAGGTTTTAGTTGCGCTTCGAAGCGAGCATATCTTGGAGGTCGCTCTTGCTCGTGCCCTTGGACTGGTCGGCAAAGGTGGTGGTGACGTCCATCTTGATGGCGTTCTCGGCCTCAAGCTGGGCTATGCGCTGCTTCTTTTGGATGTCGGCTACACGCCATTGCTTGAAGTATTTTACCTGCGGTGAGACCAACGTTAGTCGTTGTGCATATGGTTGGCCGTTTTCTCGGTGCCGAGGGGCAACTCTCCCCAATCTGCCCACACACCCCCGGGATCTCGATCCGGTGAGTTTCGCCAACCCCTGCAGGACAGCTCGGGTTTCTATGACCAAGGGCGGACGCGCAAGAATCGGGATTGTTCGGCATACAACGGAAATGAACGTGATGTAGGTGTGGTAGGGGCAAACATGTGAGGAGGTGCTGAACGTACCCAGGCGGTGGCGCAATCGCGCTCAAAGTCGGTGTTCTCGGAAGGGCACGCCTTGCGGGCCTTTGCGTCATCCTTGACGGCGTCGACGATGGTGTTGCGGTCGAGGCAGCCAAAGTAGGCATCGCGGGCCTCCCAGCACTTGCGGCGCTCGCTGCGGTCCGGGGCGCGGGCGCCCGTGCGGACCTCCTCTGCGCGGCGGGACTCTTCGGACTGGAAGGACGAGAAGAGGCCCATTTTCTTGGTTCGGTTTCGGATCGGGGTCGAAGGGGATGGGGCGTCGAGGATGTCGGGGAGTGCGAGATCGGTGCCGGTGCAGCTGTGGGACAAGGGCGATTGGCCTGGAGCTTCGGGGTGTGGAATTGAGCGGACGGGGGCGGGTTTCGTACAGGAGATAGATACAGACGGGATTTCTCAGATGGCAAAGAGACGCTCTCTACTGAAAGCCTGCATCGAAAGTTCGAGGTGGAGTCGCGGCAGAATTATGGGCGGTCTGCCACATGAGGCTTGGGGACCAAACGACAAGGGTCTGAGGAGGTGCCAATTGGGGCGTGTCCAACTGGTTCCGCTTCAGCCTCAGCCTTTCCCCCATCGGTGCCTAGCGCAACGGGTGCCGTGGCAGCAGCTGGAGCTTGCTTTGCTGCTACGTCGCCAGAAGGCAGAAGCTCTGGGGTCATGCGTGTGTAGTGCGTGTTTGTGTGGCGCAAACTGCGTGCACCTTGGGAGCCATGCTCGGTGTCTGGGCGGACTTCCTCGACATCTAACCCCCCAGTGGATTGTTTTTCTCTTCCCCGTAGACTTTGGCAACGAAACAAGAACCAATCTCGACGAATTTACGACTTCTTTTTTGGGGGGAACACTCTCCTTTGCATCAAGACTCCTTTTTTATTGTTTTCAAGGGTGAAATTTTCCCTGTGATTCGGAGATTCCGCCCAGACCAAGGACACGGCGCGACCAGGGTGTTCTGATTGCGACCGAAGACAAGCTTGATAATGCTCCGCCGGTAGCGAGATTCGAGAGACGCTCATCCCATCTAAACCTCCCTCTCCCTGCCTGGCTGTCTCTGCCAAAAAGGAAGGCTTTCGAAACACACACACACACCCACACCCACCATAGACACACGATCTGTTCCCTTTGAACCCTCCCTGCCTCGGTCGAATCCGCTTCCCAACCACCTCCCAAATCCCGCAAACGCACACCCAGTTCTGCATCGAAAGAAACAAATCGCAAAACAAGAAACGAAACCAGGCGGCAACGAACAACGACAGAATCCCAGAGGAAGTCTAGGAGCAACCCGCCATCAGGATGCCCCGCCGCCGCAAGCCGCCCCGGCCGGGCGCCCTCGCCGACCTCCCCCCGCTGCGCATCGCCTCGCAGATCGCCGCGCTGCAGGGCCTGTACTACGCCGCCGCCCTGGTGCTGATGCTCTTCACCGCGCTCGTCGCCGGCACCGGCTTCACCCTCGACCTGGTCTTTGGGTGGGAGTCGGTGCGAGGGGATACGACCCAGGGGTGGCTGGGCGCCTTCGTGTGGGTTCTCGATGGGGGTCTCTGCATGTAAGTTTTACTTGGTTTATTTCTCTCTTCGCCTCCATCTGTCGTCCCGGGGTAGGACGTGGGGAGGGGAGGAGGGGGTACCGCGGAAAGAAGCGGTTATGCTAACGGGTGTCAAAACTGCAGGGCCGTCGCCGTCATCATACTCATCGGCCGCTCGAAACTCGTCCCCGACTTCGCGCTGACGATGCACGGCCTGCACCTCGTGATCACGAGCCTGTACACCGGCCGCATTCCGCGCAACGCCATGTGGTGGGGCGCCATGGCCGTCAGCTCTAGCACTTGTGTTGCCCTTGCGATATGGGGTTCCAGGTACCGCGAGCTGAGGCCGATATCGTTTGGCGGAAACGGCGCGGGTGCCGGCGGCGGAGGTGGTGAGGGGGGCGCAGGCGCGGCCCAGAACGGGTCCGCGGGGGGTGACGAGGAGAGCGGTATCGGGTTTTCAAGGGGAAGGGGGCGTGGGAGAGGGAGGGACGGCGAGGGCGGGTACGAGATGGTCGGGATGGATCACGAGAGGCGGGATTCTTGATTTCTAGGACTTTTGCTCCAGGTCCGAGGATGGATCGAGGAGAGCGAAGCGGGAGAGGGATAACGGAATCTTTTTTGTTTCAGGGACCAGCCGCGAGGCCGGAGGACATGACATGGCATTGCTTGGCGTTATAGGATGTATGAGTATCGAGGGGATAGAAAGGTCCGGCTACGTTGAGGCCTGCGATGTGGCTGCTGCTTGATACAGAGGAATAGACCCGTCATGGAAGAGTCAACCTGCTTGATTGGGGTCCGGGTGGGTGGACCACTTGAGCCGTGTATTTTTGTTTTCTTTTCTTCAGGACGGGATGGTCAGAGTTGTGACACTCGGGACAGTATCTGCAAGGCCTGACAGGTCTGCCAAGGGTTCATGGGCTTGGACAGGAGCTTCCGTTTGGCAGATACTATATACAAAGCGAGAACGTTCCAAGTTTTCCTATAACTTTGCCACAGCTAAATGTATCAAATCGTATTACAAAGAGGCTATGGTGATCGTCCAGCTTGTCCCATGACTGGAGGGCTAGCATGATAGACAGAGATATACATATATATGATCATCGGAACAAGCTGCGAAAAGAACACTCACACCCTATACCCTGCGGGTATTTAGAAGACACAACCACATCAAGTTCTCCAGATGTTACAAAAGCTAATTTCTAAGTGGACCTGATTCCTAAGACAACATATAGCCCCCGTGGCTCTTGGGTTTCTCTATGAAGCAATTACAGACTGTTTACAGCCGCAGAGTGGCAGAGTGGCAAAGGAGGGTATCTCAAGGCAGTTGTCGGAGAGCCGCGGAAGTGAGCAACGTAAGCGTGTAAGACGGTTGAGTTCCGCTAGACCAGGCATCATCATTTCAACCCCGCACCCTCGAACGTGTAACTCTTTACTAGGTATTTTAACCCCGTATCTTACGGCACCATTCGATTAAGTAGGTTTTCCCTTCTACGGTGACAAAAGCTGGCACCAATGCGAGGACGCATCGCAGAACGCGTCAGGTCCCGCAGCTTCTCCGTAGCCTCAACGATTCCTCGACAATACTGGAACCTTGAAACGGCCGATTAGTCTGTTACTGAAACCATTCGAGCCAAACCTCGAGTTGTCGATGACGTTGACGCGCGGCGGATTTGGTTCCTTGGTCCCCAGGGGGTTAGGACACCTACATGCCGGCACCCAGGACGCAGAAACCTCGCCGGAAAGAACACCGAGGCAGATTCGCAGGCGGCAGCGGTTGGCCCAGTCTGTAATGTCGGTCGAAGGCTCTGGTTGGTATGACGAGGGGGGCATGGCTTCACTGTTTCTTTTCCCGATAGCGACCGGACGAGAAGGGGCCCTTGGGCCTGGGGACGCTTCTCGAGGATGTTTTGAGTATGTGTGCGCTTTTCAAAGAGAGGTCCAAGTTGAGATTTAGAAAGATTTGCGGCGACTGCTGCAGGATATTCTAGTATTGTTTAACAAGGCTTGTATGGCGGCGTCTAATTTGGTATTGCGAAAGGTCAACAATGAGAAATAGTATCGATAGCCGAGCCGACCATTTATGCCATTATCTCAAACCACTACACAAAGCCAAGCAGCGCGGGGTTTTTTTTTCTCGTCTGACTTGTTTTATTATTGAATCATTCAATAGTAGAGTTGGAGGACGTCATTGGGCCCCGTCGAGTTCTGGATGTGTCCTACGAGTCCTAGGCTGAGGGCACGGTCAAAGCTCATGATGGCGATTTCACTAGCAGCAACGAGCATTAAGCGGCTCGCATACGCGAGGACTCTTTAGTGAAAGTCTAGACTTTCTTTGTTGCATTTCAGAAACACAGCCAGGACGTCGAGAAAACAAGGTAGACCGTAATGACGCCTTAAGCAAACCAGATACCACACCGTCTTATATCGAAGTTGAGCTGCGCAGGGATTTACGTATATTACGACAAGGCTGGTCTTGGTCATCAGTCTTGCCTTAGTAATGATGCCGAGGGTTGTCATTGTCTAATGTAGCAACCTCCCCTTGTGAGGAGTTTTTTATGTCTTTTGTGTCAATTGATTGTTTCGAGAGTTGATGCTTCCTTCCAAAATAGACTGCATCTTAGCATGCTAGAACGCATCAATTATGCAGAATATTGATGCAACCAACTCTCGACTTTAGATTATCAAAACAGTAATTGCTTCCTACCATAATTTATGGCCCAGCTTTGAACTGGCGCGGAGCGTACCGTTTACAACAAGACCCATTATCAAATCCTACCTTCACATCCAGGGGCCGGCGTCAGGCCATGGTGCAGCAATGAAAGGCTAAGTCTTCAGAGACAGGAAAATCCGTCCAAGAAGGTGTATAGTACAAAACAGATGGAGAACAAATAGACATCGGGGAGAGGAAATTCCGACGCTCTAAATAATCCCAAGACTAGAACAGCCACAGTGAGACACCGCATCAATATTAAACAGATATAAAAGCAATCCAAAGATGCGGTGAAGCTTTTGCAACTCACTGGATTGACTACGTCTAGGATTCGTGACCCCAGTGGTATATATTCCTCCTTGCTTTTGTTGTCTTAGTTACTAGACCCTCCTAGTTTACAACTCTATTTTCTATACAATGCTGGCTCTGTGAGACACAATAAGAACTAAGGCACTTTACGACACTCGAAGAGAGCTGGAGTACGTCTTTACTCGCTTCCTTGCCTTCCTGGGTGTCATTCAGACGAGTTTCTTGGCTGGCAGCTGGCGGTGTCTTCGCCGGCCGACAGCTGACGTATACAACCTCATTTGTCACATCAGTCAGCTTATACACCATACGCTCTTATTCAACCTATCATGTCGCATTCCGGACCACCCCGTGTCTTGCGGTTATTGCCAGGCTCTCTCAGCTTTTGCTTTTGTAGAAACAAGCATCCACACAGCACGTACCGCCAGCGACGTTCACAAAGACACCGCGAGAAAGTTATTCGGCGCAATATTTCACCTCAGGGCACTACCCTATGAAGATTTTGGGGCGGCACTGACGGCTCGCGCAACAAGCCCAGTTCCGATCCGCAGTTTTGGTCCCCGCGCCTCTTGCTAGATAGCCTCACAACCGAAAAAAAAATGCCGCTCTGCGGCACTTGCGAGAGGTTTGACTTGGCAAACCTCCTAGATGACGATGAAGAACTTCAAGACGTTGTGTTACATAAGGCCATTTCTCAAATGAGGGACAAAGCCCTGGCATGCGACCTCTGCGGCCTGTTTTGGAGGTCGCTCTCCGAGAAGCTCCCCCATCAACGGATCCCAGAAAATACTTCCATGTTGAGGGACCCAGATGGCCCAGTGGTTATTCGTGGCAATCGAAATAATGACGAGGACCTTAACGCGCTTGGCATCCATCGGGCCAAAGTTCGCTGTGACCGCCTTCGCGTATCCTCCAATTTCAGTTTCTACGCCGAGGACGAAGAACACGACGCAATCCCGCCGCCGTTGAAATACATCACCTTGACACGCAGAATTAAGCCTCCAGCACAGCAGCTGGACCTTTTAAGAAGTTGGACTCAGACCTGCAACGAAACCCATGCGAATTGCCGTCGTGGGCTTAGTCCGTTACCAACACGGGTTATCGATGTTGGCCAGGACGGAAGAGATCCGCGGCTCGTGGTTACGACCGGACAGGCCGGTCGTTACATGACCCTCAGTCACTGCTGGGGGCTTCACCCCGTGGTCCGGACAATCCACGAAACTCTGAAAAGCCACCTCCAAGCTTTGCCCCTATCCTCTCTTCCGAACACCTTTCGTGACGCAGTGCTCATTACCAGAGCGTTGGGAGTACAATATCTCTGGATTGACTCCCTCTGTATCGTTCAGGATTCCAGGGAGGACTGGGAGCGTGAAAGTGCTAAGATGGGCATGATATACTTCTCTTCGTATCTGACGATTGCAGCATCAGCCGCCAAGGACTCAACCGGCGGTTGCTTTGTCCCTCGAGACAACTCCAGTCATGCCCAAGTCAAAGCCACCGATCCGGACTACCGACGCACTGCCAAAGTATTTATTCGCCCTTGTCCGGGAGACTTCAGCACCCTGAGCCAGAGAACCCTGCATACACGGGCCTGGGTCTTACAGGAACAGATACTATCGGCCCGGATGATCAACTTTGATGTAGACCAACTGCTCTGGAGATGCCAGGAAGCTCACATAGCTGAAGACGGCATCACACCTGAGTTCTCCTCGCTGGACAACGGCCCAGACATGTCTCCCTCGATGGAAAGGTACAAGGGCAGCAATGATACTTTCGAATGGGAGTCTGACTGGTATGAAATGGTGGAAGGCTACAGCAATCGGGGCATAACGAAATCCATGGACAAACTCCCCGCACTTTCAGGTCTTGCAAAGGTCCTGGAGGAGCGGACAGGCGTAGAATACGTTGCCGGGATGTGGAAGAGCCACCTGGCGCTCGGTCTGCTCTGGTATCGAAAAGGTCGTCGACGCCGGTGGCTTGTCCCACCGGCCGACGGGTACCGAGCTCCGAGCTGGAGCTGGGCGTCCCTGGAAGGGGAAGTGTCGATGGTGGAGCCTGCGAGTAATATCCAGAGCAATTTGCTAGAGGTTTTGGTAGAGGACTTGGAAACAGAGGTCAAGCCGCGCGGTTTGGACCCAAACGGTTCTCTGGATTCGGGCTCGCTCACGCTTACGGGAAGAGTGAGGACCTTTGACCGGAGGATGAACCCGCAGAATCCGGCGTATGAATGGGTCCGGGAGATTAACGTGGAGGGCAAGGAAGGCATCACTGACTACTTTTTCGATAAGGGCGAGGTTGTCGGACAGGCGATTTTCGATGAAGCCTTCAAGAGCAACGATCAACCGCTGTACTGCCTTCAGGTAGTACGATATACGATCAGTCACAGCCGGTGGAAAGGACTACTCCTGGAGCGCACGGGAGAAGAAGGGGAATACCGGCGTATTGGCTACTGTGTGACCGAATATGTGCATAACGTCATGTGGTTCGACGGTGTTCCGAAAGTACGAATCAGAATTGTGTGAGTTTTGAAGTGTTCCAATAAGCAAATTAATTTGGCCGTAAAATAGACGCATCGCTTGTTGAAGACGTTCCTGCATAGACACACATTGGCCCCATAAAACATTCAAATACATAGTCGTAACAGTCACATACGTTCAGACTGACGGTCCCCATTGTCAGGCCTTGATAATGCACATCGGAGCCAGCCCATAACCATGCATGCTTTACACAAAAGCCTGGATTCCGGTGATTGCCCGGCCGAGGATGAGACCTATCAAGCAACGTCAGCACTTTGGCCCATCTTGGATCAATGCATCGATGCATAAACTTACTGTGGATATCACTTTGTCCCTCGTACGTCTGGGTCACAAACAGGTTGGCTACGTGCCGCCCGATACCATACTCATCACTGACGGCGTTGCCGCCAAATATCTCCTGCAGCACGCGCGCATTGTGCAGCGCCCGGTCACAGTTCTGCCTCTTAATCATGCTAATCATCTCGGGCGTTGCCTTGCCCTCGTCCTTGAGTCGGCCGACCTGAATCGCGGCAAGGGTGCCGAACGCCGCGTCCGTTGTAGCATCAGCCAGCTTCTTTTGGACCAGCTGATACTTGGCAAGGGGGTTATTCTTGAACTGCTTCCGCTCAAGAGCATAAGTCCTGGCGCGGGCGATGCAGTCCTCCAACGCACCAATAACACCAAGGGAAATGCCGTATCTTGCGCTGTTGAGGCAGGAAAAGGGTCCGCGCAAACCCTCAACGGAGGGGAACATATTGGCTTCGGGAACTGGGGCGTCATCGAGCTGGATCATGCCGGTGATGGAGGCGCGAAGTCCGTTCTTGTTCTTGATGGCCGGCGTCTCGAGGGTGCCGGGAGGGCATTGGGACCGCTCAACCAGGAAGCCTCGGATTTTGCCCGTCTCTTGCAGCTTTGCCCAGACCAACAAAACGTCAGCGATGGGTGAGTTGGTAATCCATGTCTTGGCTCCGGAGAGGGAATAGTAGCCCTTCTTCGTCGGGTGAGGCTTGGCCGTCGTCTCCAAGGAACCAGGGTCACTGCCATGGTTGGGCTCCGTCAAGCCAAAGGCACCCAGCATCTTGCCGGCGGCCATCTGTGGCAGGAACCTCTCCTTCTGCTCCTCCGTACCAAACTCGGCGATGCCACCCATGACCAGTGACGACTGAACGGACATGCCGGAGCGGTAGCCGCTGTCGACCCTCTCGACGGCCCTTGTGATGAGTCCTCCGGCGACAGTCGAAACTCCAGCGCAGCCGTATCCCTCAATGTTTGCCCCGAGAAGCCCTAGTTCGCCCATTTCCTCGAGGATCTTCTTGTCGTACTGCTCGTCTCGGTATGCCTCTGCGGGAGACATGTCAGTTCATGTTGCAAGAAAGAAGAAGAAGCACGCGCTGGACATACGGAGAACGCGTGGCAACATGCGCTCCTGACAGTACCGCTCAGCAGTCTCTGAAATGGCGAGCTCCTCCTCGGTTAGGAGGTTTTTGGAGTTCAGGGGGTCCTCCCAATTGAAGACTGGGCTATCAGACGCTGATGCGAAGGTCCTCACGGCAGGCACAGTACGCCTCGCGGCGCATTGTCTTGCGCAGGTTCTCAGGGCGGGTCGATACATGTTGTTAGGCTTCCAATTGACTCTTCCTTAAAGTGTCTTGAAAGGTAATCGTGGAAATAACATGACGGGAGCATGTCGTCGAACTACCGGCGCGCGAGCATCTTCCCCGCCGGTAGCCGTCCCGAACAGCATCCGAGGTACGAACTGGCTCGCTTCTTATTGGCTGAAATAACGGATCAAGCGATTACATAAGTGAGCGGTGTCGGCCGAATGACGTCGTTGCAGCCCTACCGTTGCAACAAAGCTTTTCTCGGAGGGGGAGTATTGATTAGTGCCTGCATATCTGTATCTGTAATCAGTCCTACTATGGTAATCTATGACTGCATCAAGCAAATTTCTAGATCGGTGGTGCCGGTAGGCTGCGGCTCTTTGTTGGAGCACAGCCACAATATGCACCGTGGGCGATCAAGACGGAGGGATGCCCACAGGTGGCGGCTGCGGGTGGAAGAAGCCGGAGTAGGAACAACAAGAGCCTTGCCTGTGGGTTCGTGAGTTGGGTGGTTTTGGAGGTTGAAACGCCAGGGACGCGCTTTGGCCCCCTCGCTCGGCAGCAGCCGGCAGAGAGTTCAGACCCGGCATGGGATGTTCAGGAGAGTATGTACATGTGGCATCGGGCGTCACTTGGTGCCCAAGCCAGGTACCAGGTTTGTTATGGGGAGAGTCGCTGGACGTCATTTATCGGGCCGTGAGCGGGTTTGTGATGGGATGGCAGATGCAAAATGGCCTTTTGAGAGAATGTCTCGACGATGGATAACCTCAGTGAGGCCTGAAAAAGATATCTCGGGTCAATTTCATGCCACGCCACTGCCTGAGGGATGACCTGATTCCGAGGCTCCTTTGATCGCCGAATGACACGTTGTGTGGCCGGACCGAGCCAGGGACGTAATGAGGCTCAGGGGCCGACTGGCTGGTAAAAGGCTGCCGTCCATGTTCGTGCCCAGCGCTTCCGGCATGGAGGTTGAGAGGATCAAGAAGTATCGCACCAGCAGCAGATGCAGATAGATGAGCGTGCAGTATCGGCCGCTGCCCCCGCGCTACAGCTCATTTGCTGAAAGCGTTTGTGGAAGACCAGGGAAGCCCATGGCAGACTTGAATGTTTGTGAGGCTTAGCCTACAGCTGAGTAACCATCTGTCATTACCAATGCCGACACTGGGTGGCAGCTATGGTCTGTTAGTGCATCAAGTATCTCTGTCTCAAATGTGGCGGTGCAAGAAGTCTTCCCAAGGTCCCTACAGCAAAAAGGGCGTCTCCAGGCTATCGTCATGAACCACTAACACCACCAGCAAGCAGCGGCCATAGCCACCGGGAAACCCACTGTTTGCGTGGTTTGGCAGGATGCTACTGGCGGCGGCCACCGCGAGGGAGGGGGGAAGACGCCACACAAACCACACGCAGCACTGAGCAAGGACCCCTCCAAAATGATGCCTCACAGTCGCCCAAATGTGGCACCTTTGTAGCAGAAACGACCAGTCAATCAAAGCCAGTGTTAGTGTCGGTCAGCCTGAGTAAGGTGCCGCCCACCTACTGTGTACCTGCCCTGGCACTGTTGTGCCTCCTGCCTCACTCCCAGTGGTTCCTTCCTCCTGCCAGCCTGCCCAAAGCCGGCCAGCAGCCAGTAGCAGCCCTCCAGCCTTAGGTTTGTCCCCTCCCCTCTCACGGAGCCCCCCTCCTCCTTCCCCTCCAAAGTGGCTCCCGCCTCCCACGACTCACCCCTTCCCGTCATTTTTCGCAGGCCCCGACCGTGACTTCCTCTTCCCTTTCTCTCCCTCCCCCCGAAATCAATCTCGACATCAACCTGTAACGGGAACGACGTAGCGAATCGATTTCTCCACGACCTCCCTTCGGCGAGCACCGTAATCTTCTATCGACGGCCGGCGAAACGAACGAACAAACAACAAACAAAACTTCTTCGTTTTACTTCACCACCCCACGAGGTTAAATACTCGTTCAGGTACGCATGCAACATACATGATTTGCACTCACTGTCACATCATCCACTCTTCCCACACCTGCTGCTGCATCGGCATCTTCGACCACGGAGCAGCCGCTTCAGTCTACGCATCGACCGACGAGCCGTCTTTCTCGTCATATTCTGCATCTTGCATTTCCTGCTTCGTTGCTGCGTCGCCGCCCCCTTTGTTTTGCTCCTGATTCTGGTGCCTTTCCAGCAGCATCAGCAGCAGTAGCAGCAGCAGCCGCCCATTTCTTTGTCGCTACCTACCCGCATCTGCGACCAAAAAAAAAGCCCACCACCGCCGACCGCTTTCGCTGACTTTTGCCCCTCACAACAACAGAACAGAGCATTCGCGCTTCGGCGATCAACCATCTTCTAGATACCCCCCACCGCAAACCACATCCAAAATGGCTCTTAAGAGAATTAACAAGGAGCTCACTGACCTCGGCCGGTATGTCAAAATCATTTCGTCTTGCTGTAACCTGTCGCCTGCCGCAGTCTTTTGTCGCAGTCCGAGACGTCAGGTGGGGCCATTCGGAGAGCGGGGTCTTCTTCAACAGACTGCTACAACTTTTCAATCCTGTCGGCCGCCGACGGCGACGGCGGCATCGAGACGAGGAACGCGCCCGAGAGACACAACATGCTAACGTACATTTTCTGGTAGTGACCCTCCCTCTTCCTGCTCTGCCGGCCCTGTCGGCGAGGACCTGGTACGTCTGCCTCATCCTCCCTGATAAGCGCCCATCGTGCTGGAGCCTTGCATCACGGCTCGGCAAAACATGAGATCGTGCTTTGGCTGCACCATCGAAGGATATGGGAAACTCGTACTGACACACGTTGAACAGTTCCACTGGCAAGCGACGATTATGGGACCCGTAAGTCTTTTTCCCCTCTCAGCCTTGTTTACTTTGTTGTTGGTCGGGTGTGGCTCCGATAGCCGACTACTCCCCGGCATCCAACTGCATCGACAAGATATTGGACAAACAAGATGGGCGGCTGACACGAACTCTTCAGGGTGACTCTCCTTACTCCGGTGGTGTCTTCTTCCTCGCCATTCACTTCCCTACCGACTACCCCTTCAAGCCTCCTAAGGTCAACTTCACCACTCGCATCTACCACCCCAACATCAACTCCAACGGCAGCATCTGCTTAGATATTCTGCGTGACCAGTGGAGCCCGGCGTTGACCATTTCCAAGGGTATGTCCCCTCTATTTCAGCTGCGAGCTACGACGCTAACTAGATATCACTAGTCCTCCTCTCCATCTGCTCAATGTTGACCGACCCCAACCCCGACGATCCTCTTGTGCCCGAGATCGCACACGTCTACAAGACGGACCGTGCCAGATACGAGGCCACCGCTCGCGAGTGGACTCGCAAGTATGCCATTTAGGCGGCGCTCGGGGCATGATGGTTGGACGAGTATGACGGGCGACGGCTTTCCTCTCTCTCTTCGACAGCTCTGGCGTACGATTAGGTCAAGGTCATTGCTCTGCGTTGCGGTTTGGGATCTCTTTCGTTTGACCAGCACAAAGAAGGCCGTCTTGCTGTCGACGAATTCGGCGGCGGACTGGCGTTCATGAGAGAGGTTGCGAGGGCGGTGTGGATAGAAGACAGACCGATCAGACAGTTAGCAGCACAGGTACCACGTACGGGTTATCACACGGCAAGGCTTCATGTTTCTACTGCATTGATGCGTGCGTTTGGGTTGACACCCACAGAAGAGACGACCGGCAGGCATCGTATATCACTCAAGACTCGTCTGTTCCTCGCGTGATTTGTCCCATTTTTGTGCATTCCTTCAATCCCGGGTGAAGATCGCTCGAGAGCGATCAATTCTCTTCGACGTACATATCGGCTTGGCCCTCGGGGCTGTCAATTTACGTAGGAATGTCTCAGTCTTGTAATGTCTCGGCATCTGGTGTCGTAACAAAGGGCACACGCCGTGGCGTCTAGGGCCTTAGGGAGATCGTGTCACTTCCCGTCAGGGCCAAGAGTTGAGACAAGCCCAGTTTGCTTACTCTCTGGGTATATGATATGCTCGCACGCTTCCTTTATCACGAGACCTATCCACTGTGCCTTTTCTTCTCTTCACTTACCGTGTGTATGTATGCCCATGTAGTCTACTCGCCGCCTCTTTTCCCTCTCTTTGTTTTTCCTTTTTTTTCTATACTTATTTTTCTTATCCGGGCGCAATGCCGTCTCCGTTGCAGACTCCCCCCACCTTGGCCCCCCAAACGGACCTGGCCTCTCTTCCGGTTCCAGGGCATACCGGTACCTATCACCCGCCGCCCCGAAGCCCGTAGTGATTCCGAGTAGCGGATGCCGGATGGGGGCGGATAAATGAGGGCCAGGGTGGCGGGGGAGGGGGATGTGAACGAAAATCAGAGTCAGGAACGGTCAGTAGAGATGCGGGAAGAGGCATGCGTGGGTGCCGAGCTTATTTGGTAGGGCTGGCTGGGTTCTCCTCTCTCTCGCTCTCTTACTCTTGCTCTTCCCCTCTCCTTTGAGAGGTGTGGTTTACAGGGACTAGGATGGGTTGAGTCGTTGTTCGAGTCGACCTCGAAGCGTGCATCGTATAATGAGAGCGAGGTGGGCTGGGGCTCTTTCTGGGGCCGGTCTCCGTCCCCGTTGTGCCGATATCACGATGCGATCAACCAATGTCGTGGCCTCTACAGGCTGGGGTCGGTGGGGAGTGGTTGGGCGGCGGCCGCGCTTGCTGGTAGTGGCCAGCTAGCTTACAGGAGCGGGATTTGGCGGTGCCTGCCGTGGGTTTCCCGTGGCTTGGATATGTGTATGGGCTGGAGGGTTGGAAGGATAATAGATCAGTTCAAACAAAACGTGTGAGGGAAGGGCCAGGGAGGGGTAGTGCATCTGCTGCGGCAGGAAAGGGAATCGACAATGCAGCAGCGGGCAGAGAATGAGATGGGATGAGAGGTGGCACGCGATGAAGTATACTGTACGACGATGTGGAAGACGCAGTATTGTTCCCAGGAAAGGGGAGGAGGGTGGGAACAGATCACGCCGTGAGATCGATCACTTCTATTGGTGCATGAGAGGAAACGTCGGTGTGTGCGGCTCTGCCCGCGCCTGTGGAACGGGGCACGTGGTTTCGTTTGAAAGAGAGGGATTGATTACTCGAAATGGCCGGTAGATGCGAGGAAGAGATGGTATAGAAATGGGAATCCGTGTCCCGCCCACCCGCCACACACGTATTTCGGTGGTGGAAGGCTAGAAGAGGTCGTGTTTTAGAGGAGGGGGGGAAGAGGGCCGGTATGTTTTTGAAACCTGATGTTTTGAGGCTGGGGGCTCGTGGGAACGGGGCGGCTTTTCGGGAACAATCGTTGCCAGTATGGCTTGCGGGAGAAGACGGGGGTTGGAGTGGTAATTTTCAGTGTTCGGGGCAGGCATGCCGTGTAGGTTGACTCGAGGCGTGGTGCAACTTGAGGTCGGGGCGATGTTCGCGTGTTTTGCAAAGTTTTGAAAGACGGGTTAGTTACGCTGGGAAAGCAGGGGTTTGTGTCGTTTGGGCTTCAAGGGACCGTTCGAGCGACGTGTGAGCTGCGAAGAGACGAAGGGCGTGGACGGGTCGCACAGATGGCGATGAGGGACGGGCATCAGATCCAACTAATACAGTTGGGAGTGATTAGAGTACGAGACATGCTAGGCGTTGAACAATCTGTATCAGATACCGGTAGAGGGAATGAGGCTGATGAAGACGAGCTTGTTAAGTGGGGGTGGGGGGATCTTCTAGAACGGCGAAAGCGGCGACGCTGAGTTCATTAATGATGACTTGGTGTGGGCTGCTGATTGGCGGGCGATGGCGTTGCTCCTTGATATCCATGTGCAGCTTGCCGGCTTCACTTGCATGCAGCGGGAGGGTTACAATCCTTGGTCGACCGGCCAGACTCGGTCGTGGGTGTGGCAAGTCAAGTGTAGACGAGTTTGTAAGCAGGCACAATCGGATATTGATCTCCATGACCATCGGGCTGGGCCTCGTCTCGACGGGTTTGGGCAGGGGGGGCAACGAGGGGCAGTTCTACGTAAGCGGTGGGCAACGAACCAAAGAGAAGGTCGTGACGATGCGAAGATCTACGTTGGCGTTGGGAAAGGGGCAGGGCGGCATCAGAAATGAACTGATTTCTGCATCTGCCACCGCGTCAAACTGCAGAGTGCGTACGTCGTGAATGATCGCCGTCTGGGATGTTGAGTGGCTGACGGGGGATCATTCAGTGAGGTTGGTAGAAATGGGCGGCGTGATAGGAAAAAGTTTGGCAATCAGCCGCACCGTGACCGCGACGGGTGGTGAGCGTTGGCCCTCTCTGGCTGGTTGTGATGAGGTGCGAGGCAAGACGAGGGATGCTGGCCAATGAAAGTGCTAATAATATTCCGGCGGCAGTGGAGAGAGACGGGAGGGCGCGCGGCAAGGTGAGAAGGAGGAGTGCAGCATGGCAAGGAGGGAGGGTGTGCTTGGAGGGATGTGGCCGTTTGTGAGACGGAAGACGGGGTATGGCTGCGAGAGCGAGGGCCAATGATAGGTGTTGCAAGCTCTAAAGGTTGGCTTCGAGTGGAAGCCAAGGTCGGTGGCGGCCGCTGAGTAAGACTGCCAAAGCACTTGCTTCTTCTCCATGGAGATGCGAATTTCGTTGTGCTGGCAATGACGGTTTACACTACACGGGTCTCCAGTGTGTGTGTGTGTATGGGTAGCGGGTAAGTGAGTGGCTGCGAACGAGAGGAGACAGAGAGGTGGATGATCCACTCATTATTTGTGAAATCCGAATCTCGCATTGTGTCAAAGCATCCCTGGCGAAACAGGTTCTGACACGGGCTCAAGCGACGAATCGAGACGCACGCCCCTCTGTGCATCTCTGGCGGTGGCCTTGGCCCAATCAGGCGAGAGACATCCGAGCCCCGCCAAGGGTACGTATCGCACTCGGAAATCTGGCCCTGGTCCCGTCTGGAGAAGAACCGGCCACACAACGCGCCTGGCACTGGACAGAACTGCAGCCCACTGGCCGTGTGCTGGCTTTTGGGCTCTGTTTTGGACACTCAATGGGTCTCGACGTGCAACTGGGGGCGGTTTGGGTGTTGTAGGGCAGCGGGTGATTATGGCCTCATTACCCACTTGTGAAGCGGGAGAGCAGCGTTGTTCCAAACGTGGCCCAAACAGCGGGCGCGGCGTAGGCGACTGTGGTGAGGCGGAAGGGGTTGGAGTCCTGCGTAGTTGTTAGTAGTACTTACGAATCGTAGGTGGTGAGCCACAGCTCTTTTTGGGTGTAGTTAGCTGGCCAGCGGGAATTGGCCCGTATCCGGAGGGGATACTAGCCTCGGCTTTTGTTGGAGACGTTTGGTGAGCGTTCAAGACAGAACGAGGCGTAGAAGACACAGAGCGGATGTGGCGGGCGGGCATGGATTGCTCGGCATCCTCCGTGATGGAGTCGTGGGTCGTGGCGGACGACAAAAGACTTGGCTTCGTGGAGGTTAATTTGCTGTACGGGCAACCTCGAGGAGGGTTTGCTGCCGCGGGCAGCCATGACCAGTCACACAGTGCCGTGCCATCGCCACAGCCGCCCGATGAGGCAGAGAGGACGGGAGTGGACTCCTGGAGTCGGATGTGGCAGAGGTGATTGGCTGTGGACGACGAGGATGCCAGACGGCGGCTGTCCGAATAGGCTTCTCGAGATATTAGCTAGTGGGTGCGAGTTGCCGTCCAGGCCGTTCCAACGGCCTTGTGTTCCAGGAACGGGAAAAGCAGACCCACAAAAGAAGGTACGCGTGATTGCAGCATTTCAGTCCGAATTCGCCGCCAGAAGACGAAGAAGAAAAGAAAGAAAAGGAAAGTCAAGCCTCCAGAGGCGTGCAGAGCCCGAGGAGGAGGGTGGCCCAGTGGGCTGCCTTCCCGCTTGCGACTGGGTCGTTTTGTTTGCCATGGTTTCTGGTTGGGCCCATCTCGGCGACAAATCTCGCCACCGCCTGGCCACTCTCTCTCACTCACTCACTGTAGACTGACTGTATCCGTATGGCGCCTCCCTTCCACCTGAATTCCAAGCCAGGCTACTCCAAGTCGAGAAGAAATCCGATGAGAGAGGCAGAACGTAGATGACGCCAAGGGCCGTAGCCTGGCAGTGCGTCGAACCTTGCTTCTCGACGAACCTGAACCTTCTGTACGCAGTAGCTAGTGCAAGTGCAGTACTATGTACACGGTACGTAGATAGGCACAATGTACGTAAGCAGACTCCATTTGTATGTATCTATGTGTATATCTAGATATGTGTGTGTACGCTGTACTGTTTATGGCAACAGTCTGGGCGTTGGGAGGAAAGAGAGAAAGATGGAAAGGCAAGTGCAAGTGCGCAAGCAGCGCGGCAAGGACCCGAGTGTGTGACTGGCCGACGGCATCCCCGACCCATAATTGTAAGCGTAATCTTTGCCGGGCCCCTGAGGCTCTTCGTACTTGGCATCCCTGCTATGGGGCCATGCTCAGACGTTTTTCCTCGTTGGTTTTTTTTTTCTGCTGCGGCTTCCTTACTACATATGTACATACACCATACCGTACCATACCATACCGTACCATAGCACCGAAGGGGAATCGCCTTGCGGATGTATCCCCCATCTCAGTGGTCTGTCTGTAAAGTCTGCCTCTGCCACTGTCCGTCTGGCGCTGGCGCTGGCACTGGCGTTGGCGTCCAGAAGGGTGACGCTGCGTATCCGTACCTGCGCGACGTTTCCGCCAAGTGCATTACATCAACCTGTGCCATCTCTGGTCTCTGTGCTTAGTGGCCCGTTCACTCTCACAACCGCGTCGCATTGCGTCGTGTGGTGTCGTATCGTGGACCTTTCCCCTTCCTCTCCCTCATCGCCGTCTTCTACCGTGTTCTCAACTCACACCCCCCTCCCCTCCGACGTTGACCCTGCTTCCCAACACCCCCTCCCCCCCGTCCGTATCCCACCTGGGGCCGGCCCTGAGTGCTGACCCCCGGGCACCTTACCTTCTTACGGTGGGCCCGTACCTAGCAATACCTGGCCTCTCGAGCCACCGCAGGCATAATGTCACGGCTCTCGTACCATCTCTCGGCTTGTCACTGTGCCCGGGAGAGCATCGGGAACCATGCCTGGCGTTTCCTGGTTGCTGATTTTGATTCTGATTCTGATTCTGATTTTGATTTCTCCCACCAGGCTGTGCTGCACCTGTTGCGTACCTACTGCCACTGCCACTGCCATTGCTGTCCGCGCCCCCCTGGCCCGTACCTGCATCCCCCCCTCCCTCCCCCTAAAGGCATCCCCCCTGTCGCTCTCCCCCCGCCCAGCCCATCCATGATCCATCTCTCACACCCGACACCGACACACACTCCTCATCATCCTGTGATCGCCCACCTCCCGGACACACTTTTGACTCTCTTTTCCCCCTTCTTCCCGTTCACAACTCGCACACCCCTTTCCACCAGTAGGGAAAATAATATCGTCAATTTCTCAATCGCCCCCCCGATACCAACAACTGGCCAGCCGCCAAGTGCAGGCATTGTGTGCAGGTGAGTGCGAATGCTGCGTATCATCGACACAAAATCACCTTATGTTTCCCACAATCCCCTGCCGCCCATCCATCCGCCTCCTTCGCCCTCCCTCGGACTCTCACCTCCTGCATCCCCCAAAACTCTCTTGCGCGCCATTTCCTCTTGGCCTCTCTCCCCCCTTCTCTCCCCTCCGCCGACCGCATTCACATATCCCAGCTCCGTTCCCTTTCCCTCCAATTCTGCCTCTCTCATTCTCTCTCCCGCCATTGATGCGCGAAGCCGCCGGTTCGCTAACTCAGTGACTGTCGGATTGCAGGCTCCAAATTTCCGCTCTTTTCTGGGTTCGCGCACTTCTTGGATCGACACTTCTCTTCGTATACTTTCCTTTAGATGCATTGTTTTCTGTGCCGCTTCAGCAGGCTCTGAACCACCCGCTACACCCAATATACCCGCGACCATTCGCACCGCGCTTGTCACTACCGTTCCGATAGACACCACCCGATCTAAGGAGGAAGGAGACGTTAATTGGAGGATCCGAGAAAGAGTCGAGAAGAAGACCACCGGCTGGGAATAGTTCGGATCGGAAGGAATTGGTCGAGGGGTTGACCAACAACACAACACACACTGCAATACTGGCTAGCAACAGCCAGACCACTCGCCTGCCATGGACTACTCTGAGAAGCCCTCGGAGCGAGCAAGATGGACACCTCTTACCCGCATGCTGCTCTCTGGTGAGATGACACAAGAGAAGCAAAAGGAATTGACCACACGGGAGCGCTTCGACCGTTGGATGATTAACGAGGGCTACCGACGATTGTACGTTCTCCGCCGCCTGTGAATGCCTGCAAACGCCCAGCCAGCGGCCTGCTAACGATGCGCAGTTTCGTCTTCGTCTTCCTGATTCTCCACGGACTCGTCTTCGCCTTCGCCACAGTCAACTTCGCGCTCAAGGACAACTTGCAAATAGCACGAAACACCTTCGGCCCGACGTTCATCATTGCCCGTGCCGCTGCTTTGGTGCTCCACGTTGACGTCGCCCTGATTCTCTTCCCTGTGTGCCGCACGCTCATCTCCTTGGCTCGCCAGACTCCTCTTAACGGCATCATTCAATTCGACAAGAACATCACCTTCCACATTACCACTGCGTGGTCCATCGTATTCTTCTCCTGGGTTCACACCATTGCCCACTGGAACAACTTTGCTCAGATCGCTGCGAAGAACAACCTTGGAATCTACGGCTGGCTGTTGGCCAACTTCGTCTCCGGCCCGGGCTGGACTGGCTACGTCATGCTCATCGCCCTGATGGGCATGGTCTTCACTTCCGTCGAGAAGCCTAGACGTGCCAACTACGAGCGATTCTGGTACACCCACCACATGTTCATCATCTTCTTCTTCTTCTGGTCCATCCACGGTGCCTTCTGCATGATTCAGCCCGACTTTGCCCCCTTCTGCACCAGCATCGGCACTTCTGCCATCGGTGTCTTCTGGCAATACTGGATGTATGGCGGTTTTATCTACCTGTCCGAGCGTGTTGCCCGTGAGATTCGTGGACGCCACAAGACCTACGTCTCCAAGGTCATTCAGCACCCCAGCAACGTTTGCGAGATTCAGATCAAGAAGGAACACACAAAGACCAAGGCCGGTCAATACATCTTCTTCTGCTGCCCCGCCGTCTCTCTGTGGCAATACCACCCCTTCACCCTGACGAGCGCTCCCGAGGAGGACTACATCTCCATCCACATGCGTGTTGTCGGTGACTTCACGCGCGGCGTCTCGGCAGCTCTCGGCTGTGAGTGGGACAAGAAGAAGGACGATGCCAGCAAGGTTGTTGGCGTCAACAGTGACTCCAGCGAGGTCGACCCAGCTCTCCGCCGAGTGTTGCCCCGCGTCTACATTGACGGACCTTTCGGCTCGGCTTCCGAGGACGTCTTCAAGTACGAGGTTTCCGTCCTCTGCGGTGCCGGTATCGGTGTCACGCCCTTCGCTTCCATTCTCAAGTCCATCTGGTACCGAATGAACTACCCCCAGCAGAAGACTCGCCTTAGCAAGGTTTACTTCTTCTGGATCTGCAGAGATTTCGGCTCTTTTGAGTGGTTCCGCTCCCTGCTTCTCGCCATTGAGGCTCAGGATGTCGATAACCGTATCGAGATCCACACCTACTTGACGGCCAAGATCAAGGCAGACGACGCGACGAACATCATGATTAACGACGCCAATGCCGACAAGGACACCATCACTGGTCTGCGATCCCCGACCAACTTTGGCAGACCCAACTGGGACATGATTTTCAGAGGTATCCGCAAGCTTCACTCACCAGCCGAGGCCGGTGTGTTCTTCTGCGGTCCCAAGGGCTTGGGTAGCTCGCTGCACATCTACTGTAACAAGTACAGTGAACCTGGGTAAGTTGGACTGGTCATAACGGAATTCATCTATACATATGCTAACATTACACTAGCTTCTCTTTTGTCTGGGGCAAGGAGAACTTCTAAGCTGGGTCGCGGCAAAAGGCAACAACTTCGTTTCGTTTCCCTCTTCCATCATATTATTTGTCAACATTATCAGAATCGTTGTCTGCCTGCTTATCCCCTTCCTGTCTCCGCACGTCTCCCAGAGACACGACAGGGAGATTGTCACGGTCACATCACTGGACTCCGATCCACTGTGTTGCATATTGCGGGTGCGCCGGACGCCAAGGATCAGGAAGTCGGCGGGTTTAGTGATACAGGTGACGGCATGGAGGCATGCCGTGGGGGAGAAAAAGAGGAGGGCTGTTTGAGAGCGAGAGTGAGGATCTGCATTGGTGGATGATGATAATCTTTGGCGTCATTCCCAGACCCTTGTGGACATATTACTATTACTACCGTCATTTACATGTACCTAGCGATGCTATCATCAGCACACTTAGACAGTTTTGATGCAGCAGGGCATAAGGCTCTTGTGAAATCACTTGGTGTTCTTTCGGGCATCTTTGCCTGTGCGTGCATGTCTGAAGGGGACTAGAACAGTAAGGCGAAACGTGCCAAGCACGAGCCCTCGGTTCATGCTTTTCGCTTTTTCTTTCCGTTGCTGTTTTAGCCAACCCGTTGAGTAACAATTGGGGGGGTGTACAGGGCTCGATAACGGTCGCTCGGACGCTAGGATCGGAGAGGATGACGACGACGCTTGCGGGTCTCTCTGGGTTTTCGTGACACTAGGATAAAACGTGCGACTGGGATCACATCGGACGAAAAAAGCGTTGCAGCTTGGGTCCGGATTGAAAATGCAGGGTGGCATTCCGTCGCGAGAGTGCAGTAAGGAAGCAATGGGCGGCCGCGCGCGGACAAGGTCGGCGAGCGGTTGACGGCTTGGCTTTCCGTCTTGGCGATTCGGTTATCTGCGTCTCGGCTCCTCGGGGGGGTGTTTGAGACGACGGCGGTGACGGGAGCGGAGGGGACTTGGTGAGGAGACGGGTTGTGGAAAAGGGGGGAAGTTGATGGGTTGTGAAACTTGCAGGAGATATCTTGATATTAGCGTGTAGAGAGTTAAGACATCAATAATGAGTTAGTCAGTAGGGGTTATCGTCTGGCTTAGGAATGTTTGATTGATGGCTGTCAGCTTCCGAGGCTTCCAAGTTATTATTTCCAACGGCCAATTTGTGAGTATACCCATGGAAGAGTTGGGTTCGCCGTCGTAAAACAAATCATTGCCTCGATGACTGTTTAAGTCCCTTTTTGTTGATCGACGGAAGACCCGCGTTGAACACTGCGGCCGCTGCTGTAGATGGCGACGCCTCATCTCGGTATATCAGGTCTGGTTGGTTTTCGAAGCACAGCCCTTGTCGCCATGTGTTTTTGATATATAGCCAAATATTGCGAGGACAGTTGACGCTCTGCCCCGATCAGCGTTGTTCTTGCTCGGCAGCTTGAACGTATTTCGTGCCAGGAAGCGGGTATGATGAATGACGCTGGTAAGGTAAACGGCTGGCGGTATCAACTCCGCGCATCACTACTTTCAAGGTGACAGGCTTAGGTATCAAAGTGACTAGGCAAGTCATACTTCTCGTTGGAGTAGGAACGTTGTTGAAAAGTCATGCTGGGCCATGCTGTTCCACATCGTTTACTTATACTGGCATCCAACACCGCCCTTGATAAAGTACTATTGTCGATGAAAGGTCGTTTTCGAGGTGTGTTGCATAATGCCCCCATTTCTCAATGGCTTAGTAATTTTAGATAAATATCGACGCAGAACGGGGATGTAGCTATATAAAATTTCATGACCCTTCGTCATTCGAGATATCACCCCGAGGAACTCAAACCTACTGGGATACGTAGGCAAGGTATCCGCGCTGGCATATCGACTGGAAAGCTGGGTAGCTTATTCTTACTGTGCGCTGACCCGCCATTGGCGGCATTACCGGCATGCCTCACACTTGAATTTTTTTAACATTACTTCTATCACTTCACGACTGCTCGCATGAGATCATAGTATTGGCAACGTAGGGATGTGGGGTCGACAGTTGGAAAGAGGCCATCGCCAAGGACCAGGCGACTGGGCCATTGTGGGGGATATATTTGAAGCTGCTGGGGCACCGGAGCCTTTCATAACTCTTGGGGGGGTATGTTGATGGTCCAGTTTGTTCTCGTTTTCTGGCGAAAAACTTCAAATTAGGCTCGCCACTCATAACTGTTATTTCATATTCTCGAGAGGCTGACCTGATACCAAATGTCGGCTGGAAGACTCGATGAATGTTGGATCGTACCGCTACGGCTGAAGAACTGAAATGGTGTATTGAGCTGCTTTGGAGATTCTTTTGCAGCCCGGGCGACCAGTCACATGTACATGTATGTGGCTACCTCCCGTGGCTTGTTAGGCTGAGTGTATTAGACGATAAGATTATAATCTACGCGCTTGATCTTTGTCTTATCTGAGCTACACTTTGCAATGTGGGATTTACCTTTACTTTACGTACCGGCAGATATATTTATTCCATCATGCTAAAGGTGCTTATAATGGTGAGAGGGGTGGGATGTGATATGTTTGTGTTGCCCTGTCAATATTGATGAATGCCTTTAATTACATAGCTGAAGTAAACTATATGTATGAATCACTGCCCAGAGCATCGAACTCAGGATACAATCAAAACTCTTTGAATTCTGGTCACAGCAAACTGTCACGTCGATATAAACAACCTTGGTATAACTGAAACCAAAGAAACATTCCTTTGCTCGTAATTACGTTACAAATTCGTCACATTGGAGATCCTGAAAGTAGAATTGAAAACCAAAATGGCGATAATTAAGTGGTATTGGGCAAAGCCGCCTTTTCTTTCTTAATCCTCCTAAATCATCTCGGACAGGGCGCTAGTAGTTATGTACGCATTACATTCAGGTTTACTCAAACTGATAATGGCAAGGTTCGTTGAAATAACTCTTGCACATTATGGACTCCGTAATATCACACATATTTTCGTATCGACCACAGCTTCCTATCTAATCTCAATTAGACCGAAAGCCAAAGCAAGTTTGCAGACCTAATACGTCTTCAATAACTACAATCATATTTACAACGTAGCAAGTATAAAAGCCATTGATCATATAGGAAAATGTTTCACAGCTCTTCGGGGCATGATACCGGTTACAATATATCTGATGGGCATACAGAACTCTCCACCACAGACGCGGCTACTCTAATTATCGATAAGTCACATAGAGGTAGCGCCTATATTCAACAACTTCGCCCGGTAGCAAAGATTGCTGCTCGCAGCAACTCGGGAAACGAGAACAACCACACGTCGGAATTTACCGTCTTGAACAATACGAAACTGCGAGGCTACAAAATTCACTGTGCATCTAGGCTTACAGCTTCAGCGACACGGATTTTGGTCTTCTAAATACCCTCTTCCTTGCCATGCCTTCGAGATGGAGAGGATGCGTCGTGGAAAGAGGCCAAACGGACGATAGCAGGCACGCGAAAGGTGTGAAGCTAAAATGGAGTCACAATGGAAGGGTTGGGTCTGACATCACAGTAGAAAGGAGGGCTATTATGATCAACTGGTAACGCTCTTCATCATGTATTCGTCCTGGTGGTCTTCCCAAAGGGGTTGCAAATGCAAGGTTCATAACGGGACAGCTTGACTGGTTTCTTCGACCATATTTATGTCCAAAGAGGCATGATACTTAGTGATGGTTGGCTTCACAACTAATTGGTTAAACATGGCTCCAAGTTACAGTTATTTACTGACTATGATTATCTATTGATAGCATGACTGAAGCCTGTGCGAAATACTGTCAATACAACATGTGAAAGATGCCCTGGGCTCGGGCAAGCCAAACGATGTGAAGTTGGTGCTGAGTAAAAAAACAGGCGAGGATGTCTCACCGAGAGAGATCCTTACCTGTTACGGCCAATCGCGGGGACACTAGCGCTGTGGTGAAGAGGGAAGACTTGCATCAACACAACACGAAAGCTGGCTGGAACGCAGGCGAACCCATCTTGGATAGCAAATAGAAGAATGTCTTGCGCTCGTAGACAGGATATGGAACTTGCCGAACAATGCTGGAGGAAACAAAGCTTGAAGTGAGCCCTGCATTCCTGACGCAGACGTACCTAGAGCACAAGCGTTGGCAATGTTGAGGCGAAGCTTGGTGATGTGGCTCACCTACCTACCGGTGGACGCTGTGTGGCACTGGGCAATTTCCGGCAACTCTAGGTTCAACGTCCGAGAGTCCCAATGTTATTTTTTTCCCTTTCACGTGCGCACCGGAATTGAGGCGTTGAGGCGTTGCGCTGGAGGGGTGGGAGGGTCCAATTTGAGTTGTTTGAACGGATCGAAACGGTGCTTCCCAGCAGCTCAGCTCCGTCTGCCTGCATGACGATAGGACGACAAGCGTGTGCACCGGCTTCAACAGTTCGCGTGTGTAGCTCGTGTGTGTAGTTTTGCAGCGACAGCTTCGCCAAACTTTGAAAGGGATTCTCATGCATTTCCCTTAATGCCACGGAGCGGAAGCTAGCTTGGTTGATGATCTACAATAGGCATGACACCGTCGATACCGATCTGCTCCAACTTGTCGCCTCTGCCGAACCCACCTCCCTAATTGACTGTTCTGCAGCTCGTATTCAGCCCGGCGCCTTTTCCAGTGTGTCTGCCCAGGTTTGTTATCATCGACCAGCGCGCCGATCGCATGACGGAGATACTCATGCGCGTAAAGCACGGCCATTTCCCCCTCTCGCTTCCTTCTTCTTACGGTCCTGTTGTCATGTGGCGCGTGTCAATCTCGCGGCATGGTGAACACCAAACCTGGCGCTATAGCCTCGAGAGCAGGTAGAGATTGGCCCGCTAGCTGACAATTCCGAGCCTTCTAACCTACGCCACGGCGGCGTGAATGGCGGAGGTTATCGCCGGGTCGGGTCAAGTCCGACGGAGCGCTGAGCCACCAAGGGATCAGGGAGCGCGCTTGGTCAATTGAAACCTTCCAGGCCTTGGATCGAAGCCGGTTCTTGTTGTCATGATTTGTCTCTCGTTGGTGAAGCTGACGTTAAAAGCTGACGTTAAATTGTCAAGCATTGAGTCTCACCCCCTTCAGCTACACATCTGTTTGGTCAGGTCGTCGCAGCTTAACGATGCTTCCTTATTTGCGCCGCCGGCATGCTACTCTACTCAGCCATCGTATGTTGTCCACTTTGCTCGCACTCGCCCGCATGGAGGGCAGAGTTGACGGGGAGACTCGTCACACGACCCCGAGGGGGGCCCTCTTTCGTGTCCCCTGCAGTCCGATGGAGTTCCGCATCATCTGGCTTTCGTTCTCGGCGTGCTGACCCCCCTTGCCTTTCCTCTCA
Organism: Colletotrichum jinshuiense; assembly: GCF_051148585.1. Lineage (NCBI taxonomy): Eukaryota > Fungi > Ascomycota > Sordariomycetes > Glomerellales > Glomerellaceae > Colletotrichum > Colletotrichum jinshuiense. The sequence continues at coordinate 3,636,172 of NC_139313.1, forward strand.
CCTCTGTAGCTTCAGACAAATGGTCTACCAGGCGGCAGGAGTCCCCAATACCTACTTTAGTTGAGTTGCGCACCTCGACCATCCAACACAGGGTCCAAGGGTCTAAGGGGGGGCAGCCCCAACACAAACGTCCCAATCAGTGACGGGACAAACCATGTCTGCGAGTGGCCGTGAGCCCACACTGACGCGCCGCCCATCGCCTGTCATCAATCACATCGAAGGGGTTGCCAGCTGTAGCAGCACTGCCAGCGCAGCAACCGGCTATTCCAGCGACAAGGCGCGCACATCATCAACTGACAACAGGGAGGGCGGGGAGAGACCCTGTCGCATCCTCTGCGGTCCTGTTCCGCCAACCCGGGCCTCCCTGTTGTCAATGGCTTTATTTTGTGCATTTGCCCCTGTGCAGTTGTGTCACTGTGCCTTTCCCACGCATTTTGGGCCTGTCCAAAATAACGTCAGCCAATGTCCTAAATTTTTTATTTTAATTCCGTGTTTTTTTATTTGTTATTTTCCCGCACTCGGCCGGCCACCTGCCCTTTGGGAGGCTAATCTCTCGATGCCCCTCCCGTCCACTATTTGTTACCCATTTATTTCGACCTTTTTATACTAGCCCATCGGCTTCCTCTCCAGCACCCGATGGTGGAGGTAAGAGAGCCACAGACGGAGAAGTCGGAGCAGAGCGAGGGAATAAAAAAGAGGGGGAGAAGCCGTGGTCCATTGCAGAAAAGGGAAAAAACAGTTGCCGCGCCACTCTATGCTAAAGACGCTATTACGAGTGGCTTTGCTGCTAGCACCCGTCGGTCGGGACACTAACCCACGACTGAAAACTGCCTATGCAGATTGGGGACATGGAGACATGGTCATGGCCTTGAGAGGGAGGGATGTGAAAAGACGTATCCAATCTGCCATGGCCCTGGTCCGCACGCTCCGTCCAGCCCGCCAGCCCTCCTTCTCGTACCTAATCACGTCGCCTACGATGTACACTTGCCTCTGCTCGTACCGTTTCTCGTTCCTGTGACTGTACGAGACTGTTGCATTCCACCGTGTTTCGCCGCGGTGGCACACACAAACTTCATCACCCTCTCCCCTAGAACCTTAACCTTTCCCCCCCTTCCTACCCACATCCCAATCCTCCCCCATCGCCATCTTTGGTCCTCTACCCATTGTAGGGCGACCACATCGCAACCATGCGTCTCGGATCAGCAGGCCTTCTGGCCCTGCTCTGGAGCAGCATCAACGGCGTCGCAACGGCTTCCCCCTACGCCGACAACAAGAACCCCTTGCCCATCCTGCGCCCCCGACAGACGGCAACCGGTGCACCCGTAACCACCACAACAACAACCCCGACGACCACGACGACAACACCTCCTGCCGAAGAGTCCACGACGACCGTCACAGTGACCACCACCGTCGCCGGCGGCAGCGGCGGCGGCACCACGACAGCAACCACGGTCGTCCTCCGCACAGTCACGACCACCATCGTCGTCACCTCCACCAGCTTCCAGACCACCACCGTCACCAGCAGCGATGTCGCGACCGCCACCGTCACGAACTACGTCACGTCGACCGTCCTCGCGAAGCGCAGCTTGAACCTCCTTCCCGCGCCCGTTGTGGCCCCCGCCGCCCGGATCACTCCCGCCGGCGACCTGCGCAGATTCGGCGTCATCGAGAAGCGCGCCCTCGTAACCGTGGTCGTAACAGTCACCGGTTCTGCCGCCGGCGAGTCGACAGTCATCAGCACAAGGACGAGCACCGTCCTCTTCACCACTACGTCGAACACCGTCACCACCTCCCTCCTTACCAGCACGCAATACGTCAATGCCCAGACCACCGTCACCGTCGAGTCGACCCTGGTCGTCACTTCCACGGCCATCGACACCTCTGCGCCGACAACCGTCGAAAACGGCCCCACGACGGGCGTGGGCACCGCGACTGGGACCCCGACCGACACGTCCGGCGCAGGCTCGAGCAGCGGCAACTCTGACGGGCTGTCCACCGGCGCGAAGGCGGGCATCGGTGCCGGCGTCGGCGTCGTCGGCCTCGCAGTCCTCATCGGCATCGGATACTGGCTCTACAAGCGTCGCAAGGCCACCCGGCCCAGCCGCGCCGACTTGGACGACATGCGCGCCTACGACCCCAACGGCCCCTCGCCCCTCACCGGACCGGCGAGCATGGCCGAGACGGGAGCCGGATTCGGCGCTTCCGCGGGTACCATGAGGCGCCAGCCGGTGCCGAAGCAACCGCTCTCGCCGCCATCGCAGAGCGTGAGCCCAGTCTCGAACCAGAACGTCACGCCTGCCAACAACTATGGCGCGGCATACGGCAGGCCGCCGGCGGGAGGCGCGCAGGAGCTGGGTGGCACGCGGATACTTCCCGCGGAGATGGGAGGGGATGAGTTGATCGAGATGGGAGAGTCGCAGCCGCAACCGCCGCAGCAGCAGCAGAGGCCGGCGCCCGGGCTGGGACACACCTCAGGCCCCGTCCCCGATGTTTACGAGATGCCCACCGAGAGGTATCGGTAATAACTTTCCTTTTGTCGTTGGTTTGTAGAATGAAAGATTGGCTGTAGAAATGCATATAGGGATATGGGGGATTGGTTATTCTTTACCTGGATATTTTGTGACAGCGTTGCATTGAGCCATACGCTTTGGACGAGCGCGTAGGCTGGTCGGAGCAGCAACAGCAGAATGTTGCTCGAGATTTCTCTTGGTTGTACCGGTAGATAATCTTCGTAATGTGTACGAGGTAGCATGCGAAAACGCTATTTGCAACATGGAAACGGGAAAGGTGCTGCCTCATGTGAAGTTGCTCAAGCCCGCCCGCTGGGCCGTTGTCGCACGTCTGCCGGAAACGGGAACATCATAGCGCCATGGATGCGTCTGCGTGTCTGGCTTTACCGGCGGTGGCTTGCAGATGAACTCGTCATTGCCCCATATGCCGCGGACGACCAAGCCTCCATCTAAGGTTTCTTGTATGGATTGATGATATTTGCACACAATGTCTCGACGGCACCTTCAATTGGGGAGGGGGGAGCGGGGGCATTGGCAACCATTGTAGCCTCTATGTAAGCCATTGATGTGCGTGTAACTGCAGGCGTGGTTGAAGGCGCTCTGGCTTCAAGAAAGGGCCATTGACAGAAGAGACGCAGAAACATGGCTGGGCGCATTTCCCCAAGTTCAGTTATGGAGCACGGGTCTGTTCCGGCGGAAGGACCAAATGTTCGTCCCAAGTTTCTTCGATGTGGCAGGCTGACAGTGGTATCCTTGGCACTCAGCAACATCCCGAGTATCACCGACAGGCGCCATCATCAATCGAAAATCTGCTGCTTGAGCAGTGCGACCCTGAGGTTCTTACCAAGGCACACGAGGAGACCTTTGATTGGATTGCACGTGGCGATCACATCAGAGGCCCGTCAGACAAGAGCAGGTCTGGGCCTCCGACAGACGGGGGCTCGTCGCCGGCAACTCGGCGGCGTCCAAGTGATTCGGCCGAAGAATGTGTTTGAGTGAGTCTCCGCATGTCATGTTGCCATACTTGGATTTGTTGCTCAGCATTGGGTGTTCCAAGACTTTGCCTCCTCCGTCAGCAAAACCGAGCCCTTTCGAATACCACAGCTCATTTGTCAGCTCGTCTTTGAGTCATCGGCGATAACTCCGCCGAGCTATAGTCACAATCGGGTGCTCAAGCCTCGTGGGCTTCAACAACGACGACAAACAGACCCGGGGGGCTTCGGGCGGTGGCACCATGTCGGGTATCTCCTACGATGCGGACGAATTGGATGTAACGGCGGGTTACTAAAGAAAAAAAACCCAACCACCCCTGCCGCCGGCCTCTTGTGTGTGTTACAGCTGCTGCTTGGCCGCAGCTCCGTATCGTCGTAGGCCCCGGGGGACCCTTATCTACAATTTCCAGTCTAAAGAAAATCCCGCCGCCGTGGGGGAGGGACTACGGACGACGGAGGGGAGGAGGGGCGGCTTCGTTGTAGTTATTCTCTTGTCTTCGTGTGAGATTCCCGGGGAACTCTCGTCCTCTTTGTCGCAACAGCCCGAATCCTTCTGATCCGGGACTCTCGAAATCATCCCCACTGACTCGCACAAGCGCCTTTGATTCAGTTGTTTCGTTTCCAGCCACTAAGTTTTACGACGCATGTTAGGCAATATCGTGCCCATTGTCGTCCTGAACCCCGCCGGCACAGGGAGAAAGGGAGACTGAGAGGGTAGGCAAAAAAAATCTTTATCGTCCGATGCGCATCCGCATCTAATATCTATCTGCACGACACCCCGCCCGTCCCAACGTGCCACCCCGCCGCATCGTCCTCACGACCCAGTTGCGCACTCCGACCACTGACGATCATTAGATCGTAACTCAAGGGAGCCCTGTGACGCAAATTGATTCAGAATCCAACAACACACAAAACTTTGCGGATCTCAAAGGTTTCGTTTCACGGCGCTCTCTTGCGCTCAGCATCTCAATTGAGCCACCGTCCGCCTCTGCAAGGGTTCTTGTAATAAGAGAGCTGTTCAACTCTCTTCTAGCCTTCGAGGTCCGGATACTAGGAAAACCGCAGGCTTTCAGCCGGCCCTTCGCCCCATCAGCGGTAGCAGCATGGACGCACCCAAGAAGGACAGGGTCGACGATGTCAACGCCGACCTTGACCCCGGCGCAAGGTCGCCCGATACCGATGTCCGGGACCTCGAGCCCGTCGATGACCTCGGCATCAGCGAGAAGAAGGTCGTCCGTAAGCTGGACACGCATCTCGTGCCGCTCGTAATGTTGCTCTATCTCTTCAGCTTCCTCGACCGGTAAGTCTCAGCTTGAACAACCGAGCAAGAATGAATTGCCCTCACTCTAACACACCACGCAGCGTCAACATTGGCAACGCCCGCCTCTACAACCTCGAGCGCGACCTCAACCTCCAAGGAAACCAGTTCCAGGTCGCTGTCTCCATCCTCTTCGTCACCTACATCGTCTTTGAGGTCCCCTCAAACTTGGTCCTCAAGCTCTTCACCCCGCGGCGGTGGATCGCCTTCATCACCGTCTCATGGGGTATCATTGCCACCCTCACGGGGCTCGTCGAGTCCTACGGCGCGCTCATCGCGTGCCGTCTCCTCCTCGGCGTCGTCGAGGCCGGCCTCTTCCCGGGGCTGAACGTCTACCTGACCTTCTTCTACAGCAAGCACGAGCTCGCACTGCGGGTCGGGTACCTCTTTGTCAGCGCCGCCATTGCGGGCGGGCTGGGCGGATTGCTGGCGTACGGGATCGGCCACATGGAGGGCGTTGCTGGGCTGAGCGGATGGCGCTGGATTATGATTATCGAGGGATTGCCAACGGTCGTGCTGGGCGTGCTGGCGTACTTTTTGCTGCCAAACGATGCGGGCAGCGCGTACTTTTTGAACGATGCAGAGAAGGCGCTCATGGTTTCGAGAAGGGGGCGCGAGTATGGAAACACGAGCAGCGCGCAGGAGTTCAGCCGCGAGGACATGCTCAAGGCGTTCAAGGACTGGAAGGTGTGGGTGTTTTGCGTCGCGCAGTTTGGGGCCGACACGATGCTCTACGGTGAGTCTCATGCGGCGTTGAGGGTATGCGCGTGTGAGCTGGCGGACTGACGAAGGCAGGCTTCTCGACTTTCCTCCCGACCATCATCAACGGGCTGGGTACCTGGACACCGGCACAGGTGCAGCTGCTGACAGTGCCGTGCTACTTCCTCGGTGCCGTCGTGTACATGGCAATGGCGTTCCTGTCAGATCGCACACAGCTGCGCGGGCTGTTCTGCGTCATCTTTGGCAGCATCAGCGTCATTGGCTACGGCGTGCTCATCTCGCCGACATCAAACGGCGTGCATTATTTCGGCTGCTTCCTGGTCGCGGCGGGACTTTACGTCGTTGTTGGTTTGCCGCTGGCATGGGTGAGTTTCGCACTTCCTCTTTCTCGCAGTGATTTGATTTGGCGATGTGGACATGCATTGACGATGGATTCGACGTAGCTGCCGAACAACTCACCAAGATACGGCAAACGAACGACTGCCAGCGGAATGCAGCTGACAATTGGCAACTGCTCTGGTGTCATGTCGTCTTTCATCTAGTGAGTCAACGGCCCCGATGCATTTGCCGAGAACGTAGCGACTAACAGGGAAATCAGCCAAGCAATCGACAGGCCCAGGTATATCCGTGGCCATGCAGTTACTTTGAGCATGGTTGGCATGGCCACGTGCCTGTACGGCTTTCTGTGGTTCTGGTACTGGCGAGAGAACAAGCAGCGCGAGGCCGGTCATATCGACAGCAAGTATCGCGACCTCTCCGACGACGAGCTTGCGGAGCTTGGTGACGAGAGCCCACGGTACCGGTACACTATCTGATTAGGACATGGATGGGTATAGAGGACCGAGGCCAAGAGGAAGAGAGCGAATCTGGCTGGACTGGAGATACTCGCGAGGGGCACGATAGACCGAACGACGGGGTTTGTAGGACCTCCCGTATATACAAGATACCCCCACCCCTCCCACTTTAAGAGAACATGATTGTCGAGCCTGTGATACTCTGTGGCCATGTCGAATCACGAATGGATAACCGATCTTGCATCACAGGCCGATCAAAAAGAAAAATCTCTTGCGCCCAGCGCCAAACAATAAAATGCGAATGGGGAAAAAAATGAAAAATGAAAGGGACGAGACTCGAACTCGCGCGGGTTGCCCCACCAGGAAACAGATGTTAAGCTGACCTTAACCTGGCGCCATAACCAACTCGGCCACCCTTCCTATGGATCCTAGGATCTGATTGGTTATCAGTACTCCAGAAATCTTCATCTATATACCAGAGTGGTCAGTAGCGCAAACGGCTACCGTCTACTGATTGCACTTGGACTTGACCACATGCCTCCTACTATGCTCCCAATGCGTCTTGAGTCGATAAATAAGTGATGGATCCAAATTCCTTTCCCTCAATGCTGAGGAATGATGACGACTCTAATATTACTCGGCGCTTTCATCCCGGCTTTTGTTGGACCCTTTGGTATGGTAGATTGGTGTTGAAAATACCACAAACTGATTTGGTTTTGGTTTTAGAATGCTCATATTTCGCCTTTACGCAGAATCAAACCCTTTGCACAGTATGTAACACCTGGCGCTCACCGCCATAGAGCAGCAGAGCAGATTCAATCGAAGAGAAGTTCGACTTTGATACTTGTCGCCAATAGTAAGAAAGAATGCCTTCGTCGCGCCTTGAAACCTTTCGAGAGGTTTCCGTTAATACGGGATTGATCTAAAAATGACCTTCTTTTTCTTAGCTTTGCTGGGTTAAGTAGCTGCCAGGATACACGACTATTGAGGCGACCTTGGGTCAGGACAATAACATGTCTGCTCCCAGAGTGAGTTGTCGGTGTGTGTGTATAAAGAGATTATCTAGCGAATGCAGTGAGCCGGCGAACCCGGGAGTGTAGTGACCATTCAAGATCCTCTCGAGTGTCGGAGCCTTGAATATGCACAGAAATATGAAGATATTGTTACTTTATTTCCATGTCCACTTATTTGAAAACCCCTTTGGGCTACAGACCGGACGGCATCTCAGTGGTATATAGTCATGACGCAGGTCTGTTATTACGTGTTGCAAAATCCTATATTTTAGATCCGAATGTTTCTGCGATAACATCACGTCGTCACTCGTAAGGACAACTCCGAGGTCAGACTCCGGAGCAGTCCGTTGAATTGCGGTCAGAAACCACGGCAAATAACCAAATTCGGAGCGGCAGAGTGAGATCACTGGGGTATATGGCATTCAAACGTTCCATTGGATTATATATGGCTTGTCTGCCAACTAAAATACTCAATGTCAGGCTCTGACGGAGAGAAGACCGACGGAAAAGGGATACCAAGACCGCTTTTCCGAATCGGTGTTACCAAGCCCTGCTGATCCAACAGCACTCACTGGCTGCTTAAACGCCCAACCCCAAGTCGAACCATGCTTTTGGTCTTCGCTTCCATCTGGGAAATTGCCAAGGTCTTGGTTCCAACGGCGCCAATGAGGGGTAATCTGGGGGCCCCATGGGACCCGTAGGCAGCATCTGGAGAGGAAGACTTAAGTAGACATACCAACTCCGCCGATAAGGCTAAAGGATTTTTATCCTGTCTGCTGCTCGGTTCAGGATCGCTGTTCCTTCACGCAAATAATCTGCACCGTGACGTTGAAGTCTCCTCAACAGCGCTATATCTACTAACAAACCTAACGACTCCGGCAACACCCAAGCCGGAGCTATGGGCGGAGATACGGACTCAATCCACCATATCGACACCGCCAATGGTGATGCGAATTTCCAAAAGATACCCAGGATGGACAAGGTGGACGAGTTTGGTGCACATGCTAAAATCGACCCAAAAGAGATTGCGCTTGTCAAGAAGCTCGACAGGTACATCATTGTAAGTGATTCACGACAATGGATAATGGGTCCGAGGCTGATGACAGAAAGCCCATCCTTTGGCTCATGTATCTGTTCAATTTCCTGGACAGGAACGCTATTATCAATGCCCGCCTGAACGGCTTGGCACAGGACATAGGCTTGGTTGGAACTCAGTACAACACATGCGTTTCCATCTTATTTGTAGGGTATGGCGTCTCTCCGTTGCTCAGGTATGAACATCAGAATGTCAATGTCTAATGAAAGCTGCGCAGGTACATTTGTGGCCAGATACCTTCCAACATGATTTTGAATAGAGTAAGGCCCTCGTTGTACATGGCCGGTAAGATACTCTCATGCCTTCACATCGACACCTGCCCGAAGTCCGCGAGAGCCCGCGTATGGGAAAAGGTCGAAGTCCAAAGTTGAAGTCAGCATCAATAGTCTGACCACTCTCAGGTTTTTGCATGGCGTGGTCTATTGTGAGCCTCTTGACATTCAAGGTCAACAGCTTCAGTGGGATGATTGCCTGCCGATTCCTCCTGGGCATTACGGAAGCTCCTGTGAGTTGGTTGCACAGACGTCTGTGTTTCCTTCCGCTAATCCACTCGCCCTAGTTCTACCCAGGCGCGCTGTATATCATTAGCATGTTCTACACGCGAAAAGAAGTTGCGACTCGAATGTCTCTTTTCTACACTGGAAATATGCTGGCCAGTTCGTTTTCTGGGCTCATCGCAGCGGGCATTTTCGCCGGGCTCGATGGGTCCATGGGACTCTTCGGCTGGCAGTGGTAAGCAAACATACAGAAAGACTGTATGCATGAGAAACCGTCTTCAGTGATAGCTGATTCTTGCTTCAGGTTGTTCATAATCCAGGGCGCCATATCAATCGTCGTTGCGATTGCGGCCCTGTTCCTTCTCCCGGACCACCCGCTCACCACGAGATGGTTGACGCCCGAACAGAGACAACTCGCCCACAACCGTATATATATTGACACGACGGACCGTCGCGAAGGAACCGGCGTCTGGACTGGGCTTTTCGATGCATGTGTTGACTGGAGAACTTGGGCGTTTTGCCTCATGTATCACCTCCACCTCGCGGCAAACGGCTTCCAGAACTTCCTGCCCACGGTCATGCAGACCCTTGGCTACAGTACGACTGTCACACTGGCCCTTACCTGCCCGCCGTATATCCTGGCCGCTCTGGTCGGCATTTTGGTATCATGGACATCAGGCCGCTACAACGAGCGAACATGGCACATTTCGATAATGAAGGCCATCGTTATTGGCGGGTTCATCGTAGCCGTAGCCACGCTCAATATCGCCGCGCGCCTAGTTGGAATCGTATTTTTCGTGGGAGCCACGTTTGGAATCAATAACATCATATTGGGCTGGGCTTCCAGCACGCTGGGCCAAACGGACGAAAAGAAGGCGGTGGCCATCGCAATGTGCAACACCCTCGGCAGCCTTGCCAGTATCTACACGCCCTACCTCTGGCCCCTCACTGACTCGCCTCGGTACAAGACGGCATGGATTTCGAGCATCGCATTTTCTTTTGGGGTGATTGTCCTTGCTTGGTTGTTGCGCATCGCCTTGAAGAGAAAGAACCGGAGGACCAAGGAGCGAAACCCGGAGCAAACAAACTTTTACGTCTACTAAGCACTGGCCCGATGTTTTTTTTTAACAGTTACCTTGGGGTCAGGTATTGGGTCAGTAGATATAGGAGCCTTTGAAAAGGCCTCGATATAAATAGCTTTCTTAGGGCACTATAGTGTGTTATAAACGCCTGGTTATTACGCTAGTCCAAGCTGAAGTGTTCTTCTAAATTGAGGCGGTAACCTCAAATTGGGTTAGACACCGCCCATTGGGTCCTACCGCAGAGGGAAACAGTGGATTGTTGTCACGAGAGATATAAGGCGTTAATTGCTGCCCGCAATTAACGGCGTCGTTTTTGTGACAATTGTTCAATTAAACATACGACATAGTGTAGCATAGCCCGTCCTACAATACATCGATCGTATGCATGTTAAGCTTTTTGCTGCCACGGACATAAGGCAAGGAGCGTAGATTCTCATTCTCAAAACGGACAAAAGAAGTTCTGACAACCAATTGTTTGAGCTCTGGTACTTTGAGGACTTTTCTTCCCGCAATATTAACACATGCTTATTGCTGCATTCAATACACACTTGAAAACGGCTTTGGGATGTCACGATAGGGAAAAAGACATCCCCTTAAATTGATGACAGCACTCAAGAGGGAGAGGGGTGGAGCCAAAGTACCCAGTCATCGTTTCTGTTCTTTTCCAGACTGATAATTTGCACTGATTCCATATTCAATCCCCTTTCCAATCAAGCAGATGGAACAACCCAAATGCACTTCAACTCTCATCTGCGTAGTGATGAGCCAGGGATTCGTAGATACAAAACCGGTGCGATGGAAGGTTCCTTGCGAAATCTCATTGGCAAGTTTAAAACTGATAAACAAAGATGGTCCCGACAGTTGCTCTCTTTTACGACCGCCGAATTCGTAAGTGCGGCATATCAATTGCACTCTAGGTTGCCAAATATATTGGTGTATATGTATATCTTTGTTTACTATTCTCGCCATGTTCGTATTTACCAATGAACATTATATTCCATTGGCATCCCGAATGAAAAAGTCTGAGAATAAGGAGAGGCAAACTGATGAGTGACGATCACCAATAATTTGAATTTATTTTTATCTTGTCCCACGATTCAGTGGCTTCGACGAGCCGAGGTCTCATACACATAGGCATGAATATGTCTATGCATTGACGATGACTTCCCTGAAGCCATGAAACTGTTGCGGGAATGTGAAGAAGCTGACATTGCTATTTATCAGCTGCTCTCAAGCACATCCCAGATTGAATCTCCGTATACAACATGCGCGCCCACGCTCAGCTGCGCACCGGATTTCAGCAGGACCTCGCAGGGCAGCTCCCGAGCCCCAATCCTCACCGTCCTCTTCCACCCTTCCACCTCCTTCCATTCCCACCTCTCCGCCGAGACATCGTCGCCAACCCTCGAGATGCCCTGGCAGAACCTACCCAGCCAGACAACCGAGCCCCTCGCCTTCGCCGGCTCGTCCTCGAACTTGAGCACGACGCACTCGACGTCCTTTGCGCCCTCGCCGGCCGCGGCGGCGACCGGGTCAACGTCCTTCCACAGCTCCTCATAGTCGGTCTCCCGGCCGGTGGCGGGGTTGACCATGTGCCCCTTCTCGAGCGTCAGCCCGTCGGGCTGCTCATACATGTCCCCCTCGTCCGCCGCGTTCTCGGGCTCCGTCGTGCGCGAGTCGATCCAGTGCTCCCATCGTGAATGGCGGACTTCAACGCCCTCACCGTCGCGGCGGATGGATGAGGAGGAGGTGCCGGCGATGCCCCATTCCAGACGCTCGATTCCGTGTGTATCTGAGAGTCAAGATTCACATCAATGACACCGTTCTCATTTTACATGTTTTTTATCAACACCCCAAGAGTTGCACGTTGCAGGCTTGATCCTGACCGGGACTGGGACTGGAGGGAGAGGAGATGAGGGGGGTCTGAGAGACTCACCTTGGGCCCCCTCCGCTGTCGGCGCCGACTTGAGAATGCGGAGATCCACGAAACGGCGCTGCGGGGACGTGAGCACGATGGTCGAGGTCGGCTCGCTCGCCTCGTCGGGGATCCAACGGATGTGTTCGCGGAATGAGATGCTGCCCATGACGAATAAGGTTTTCTCGCAAGGGGGAGTGGTGACTTGGGAGGTGATTGAGCGGGTTTTTGGAGGGACGAGGTTAGCGGGAGAGCACGTTTCCCCATGAGGCGGGGGGGAACGAGCGAGGGAGGTTCCCGCATACGCATATCGGCGGTCGTCGCGAGGAGGTCCACTTTCAGCCGCCTAAAAGTCTCACACCCGTCATGCCCGCCAATCCGGCCCTCTACTGTGTGCGCCCAACAGCGTCCGAACGCGTCTATTACTGTGCTTTTTGTGTTCTTCTCGGCGTGAGATCTATCTCTAGTCTAAGTCTAATAAGTCTATCCCCACCATTCTATTTCGTCTAATTTCGCACCCGCTTCGGCTCACCGATGCGCCGCCAAAAAAACACACATCCCATCAATTGCCCAACCCTCTCACGCGGCCTTCTCAAGCCTCTCGACAACCTCAACGAGACCCTTCACCTTCTCCTCGCACTCCGCCTTGATGCGCTCCTGCGCATCGTACGTCGCCCGCAGGTGGTCGACCATGAAGGGAAACAGCGGCGTCTTCTTGGCTGTCCTGTAGTCGTACACGACATTGTCCTCAAAACAGCGCGCCGCGGGGCGGCGGTGCTTCTCGGAGACGAGCAGGCCCTCGAGGTTGATGAAGTCTGACTCGTACGTCGGCTTGGAGGTGATTTTGTGGAAGACTGTCAGGTAGTCGGGGTAGGCCATTGGCTGAGGGGGACCGGCTCGTCAGTGCTATTGTCCTGCGCGTTTTGAAATCCCACGCTCCCAGGGCCCGAGTCGTTGCAGAAAGCGCACTTTGGACGACGCGGAGAGGGCCCCGGTGGTGAGAAAGCGATGCACGGCACTTACAAACTTGTATTCCGTCTTGATGCTCCTCATGATGAGCCCGACGCTCCGCGGCGACATGAGCGCATTCCACTCATCCTTGTGCTCGGGGTCCAATGTGTTCGCAAAGTGGCGGATCCAGTTGAACCGCGCCGATTCGGCGTACTTGTTGTAGACGACGTTGTTTACGTGACCTGCGGCTGTGAGATTGTGCACCCGTTGCATTTGGAGAGGTGAGCCGTACCCTGTGTCGTGTGTTAGTGGGCCCCACCCATGCACAATCACTCAATTGCCGGCTCTCTCAACTCACCATAGCGTCCTGCATTTCAGCCTAGTCAGCATCCCGTCATCGAACACCTCGTAAGTGAAGGAGGAAGACAGAAAAAACAAACCTGGTCTCCCCAAGTCACGGTGTGTCTATCCAAGCCCCTCCACCCGGGACCCGTCAGGAACCCTTCCCTCCCGGCGAGCAGCTCCAGCCACTGCCCGTCGACGGTCTCCTGCAGCGCCTTCAGCTCCTCCTTCTGCTGGCCTTCAAGACCGAGGCTTGCGCACCGCTTGATGCGCGCCTGCAGGTCGGACAGCCATCGTGGGTTCAGCGCCGGGGCGGCGGCGGCGGCGTCGCCGTTTGCGGGAGCAGTGAGACACCGGGCGGTGCTTCCGAACGACCGCCGGGTGATCTGGGTAGTGAGCCGGGCCACGGGGGCGCGGAGTGCAGCTGGATTGCGCATTGTTTTCTTCTTCTTATTTTTTTCTTTCAGTATTGTCGTCTGTCTTGATTCCTCCAAATATTCTCATACGCGGGAACAAACAACAGTAGCGGGAGAAATAGGGGGAGGGAGGAAAGGACCCGATGGAAATGAGGAAAAAAAATTGCAGAATTTGATAATGGCTGGGCGATAAGGCGAAATAGTGGAATAGTGAGGAAATCCGGCTTCCGTCGGCTACCCTGCCAAAAGCTACACTAGAAAAAACACTTGGAACAGGTATCCATTCCCTTATTCCCTTTGCGTTATTATTGCCGTTGGTTTGGGTCGGTAGTTGGCGCCGTTCCTGCTGTGATAGGCGATAGGGGGGCGTGGGGGTTTCCGGGTTGCAGCGACCGGCCTGTCGGTGCGCGTGCTTCGGCGCTGTTGCATGTCGAGTCCTTCAGCCGCACGGCGAACGCAAGGAATGTTGGACCCCGGATTAGAGAACCATTCCATATACAACACAAATTACATCCTATATTTTCAGATTTAGATTTTTTATTTTAGTCTGGGACGTTGATAAACAAGAGGAGCAGGAAAAAAAAAGGCGAAAGAAACAATTGAAACCACACCCAGCCCGCCAATCGCTGGGCTTCTTAATCCAGCTGCCCAGCGGAGTCGTCAGCAGTCAGCCAATCATTCACGTGGTACAACCACGTTTCCTCCGAATGGTGTAGTTGGTTCATCACGTTCGACTGTAATGGTTCTTCCAAGATTATCGAAAGGTCCCTAGTTCGATTCTGGGTTCGGAGAAATTCTTTTTGCGTTTTTTTATAACACTTTCTTCTGCACCTGTTTAGAAGCTAGCCCGCATTGGTCTTCGGATGTCTCAGTCTCCTCTCCCAACGGTCCTGGCCAAGGCCGAATCAATCGCAATGCAATTCTCGTGATTTTGCCAAGTATGGCCAAGAGGCAGAGTGAGGCAGTGAGAGTGACTGCGGTTGCAATGCGACTACGCCTAACGTCTGAGGGGACAGTGTTTAATCATGTCTCTGCATCGTCATCAAGTTGAAGTTTCCGGCCATCTATCTCATTCTCGAGCGACGGGCGGCGCCCAAAGACGTGCGCGGCACGAATACAGGCAGGCGTGCGCGGGGGGGAATAAACGAAACCGGCTTCACGCGCTGAAGATTTTCGGTGCGTTCTCGCCCGTCCAAAAACCCAACCGTCCAGATGCTTGTCTGGTGGAGACCCCTTCCTCTCCCTGGGCCCGCGCACGGGGGGGACCTGGCGGGAGCTCCGAGCTGCAACGGGAGCCTGGTCATAGCTCTGCCGCCCCACCTTCCATATCTGGGAGGACGCCTCGACAGCACCCGCACCGCGACGCACATCGCTTGACGGACGGCAACTGCGTCACGCGTCGTCTCCCCCTCCTCTCTCTCTCTCTCAAAAAAAAGCCTCGAATCTCGCCGAGCTGCTCGGCGAAGAAAGATGGAATCACCAACACATAAAAGCCCCAGATATGCATTAAGCAATCAGTTATTTTCAGGCGCAGATTCCAATACGGGCCGGGAATGCCCTTGAGATGGTAGCAAGTGTTACAGCGTTGGTGACCGCTGCCAAAAGGGGGCCTAGCCACGCGTATGTCTGCACGTCAAACACATTTCCACGACTTGCGGCAATCTCAACGAGCTGCCACCGTGTTGCCAAAAATGATGCAGACTTCTCGTCAACAGTGATCCGTATTGATTGAAAGAGGCGACATATGTATCCTAATGCCGTGACTCACCTGCAACATGACGCATTCGAGAAGCTTAGCGATTCATCTCGGGGGCGCCGAGTAGCCCGCTGGCGGCTGGTTGGGTTTCCGCGCTCCCGAGATTCCTACAACCATAAACTCCATGATGCCGAAATTAGGCAACAGCTCGGTATTGCTCCTAAGCATGTTTTATTGAAGCCAACAATCTACAATCTACAATCTACAGCAATGAGTTGTGTTCTGTGGGTGCAAAGTGGTTGCGCATCGGGGAGCGGCACCACGTGACGCGTAGCCTTTCCGCCATCTTTTGTTGGCGTGATCAAAGAGTTGCGGGACGAGCAATGGCATCTTCCTTGACGCGCTCCCTAGGAGGATATATTCATTGAAAGAATATCTCGTAAATTCCTGACTGTATTTCCGCCCCTGGTGCTCTATTTTGAGCATCTGGAGCCGGAGACGTGTCGGTCACGACCTGATACCAGGTGATGACTGGCACACGTGTTCTCCTCCACCTCGGGCAGACATGCGTCACCAGTTGAACTGGCAGCCCAGAGGCAAACCACAACATTGACTCACAAAAAATGAGAAGTGCAGAAGAGAAACGACGAGACCCGGAAGCCTTATACCAAGCGTAATTTTCGCAAGCGGCGTGTGGTGGGCGGTTTGGATCGCCGTTTGGCCGAGACGCCGATTAAATGCGAATAGCTTCCATCGCGTCTCACGTCCCCAGACCTTGCATCAACACTGGCGACCCACAAACCACTAAAAACGCCAAAATTTTTTTACGAGAAATAATCAGATTCATAACCAGAGGGTTGGATGAGAGGTTATGGAAGAGGCTGAGCAAAAGCGTGGACATGGGCACGAGTGAGAGACGATGCACTGTTTTTCACCGGTCGCGTGACGCGATCGTGATGGGTAGAAGGGCGATACTCGGTGTAAGTCAAATGGGGCAGGAAAAATGTAGGAAATCCAACAAAAATACCCCAGACCAGATCGACGACCTAAATGATGGACAGAGGTGTTTTCCAAGGGCAGTGAAGGGTGTTGTTGGTGAATGCGATGGGGGTGGTGCAAGATGTGCGGATAGCTTCAATTTGGTCGAAGCGCGACCGAATCACAACAGACCGGAGGGTGCCCGGGGGCGGATGGGCGATATGCGGGGCCGAACACGCGATAATTGCAAGGAAAAGCGCATCGGGCGACAGAGAAAAATTCGGCCAAGAAAATGAGGCCTTCAGGTCGATATGAAACCGGAAGAGCGAGGGAGGAAGCCGGATGCGAGCGTTGGCATCGCGTCGGACGGGATGGGCGACGATGCAGCAAAAAAGCGGCAACTCGGCGGGCGAAACGCGTTGCGAGGCGAGGGAAATTGGGGCCGGGTCGGGCGGCGATGAATCGGCGGATGCAGGGCTGTAAAACGTGACAGTTGCAAGCAATGAGTCATTTGAGGTAATGGAGGGTGAGCAAACGGGAAAAAGAGGGAAGAGAAGAGAAGAGAGAGAAGGAGAGAGAGGCGGGTGCTTGAGGTGGGCGATGAGAATGAGTTTGGTGGGATGGCGACGGTGCCGGATCAGACAGAGCAGGAGCGCAGAAAATGGGACAGAACGGCCAGCCGACTCCAGAGCGAGAGGAAGGACCACCGTTCGTTCACTTCGATGCAAGGCGCAGCCAATCAGAAAAATCGGACCAGAGGCAAAGCATTTTTATTTTAATGCGACAGAGGGAAAATTGGCAAATGGGAAAGGTACAAGTAACAAGTATCTTTTGCGTGGTCGAGCAGACAGTTGCGATTGAAAAAGGGGAGGGAAGGGAAGTGCAGGATGGGGGGAGAGGGGACGCTACGGGGAGGGGGGGGGAGGAGAGAAGGAGGGCACTGATACTGATCTTGGGTGGGAGGGGATGGGTGTGATGTTGCTGCTGTGCTCTGCTGAGGAACGGAAGGCGCGAAGGAAGGATGAGGACGGGGTGGGTGTTTGCGTTTGTTTGGCGGGCACCCAGAGGCGGCAGTGGCCTGTGGCAGGGGGGTCATCTCATGCCTTCCTAACTATAGTACACTACGCTCAGGTAGGGGCTAAGGGAAGGGCAGAGACGAGCAGCAGCGGCAGCGGCAGCGGCAGCAGAGCGACAGATCCTGGCACCTTGAGAGCGGATGACTGGAGCTTCTCTCAACGTGAGCCTGGTAGGGTGAGGTGTTCGAACCACTTACAGGGGGGGACGACAAGGGACCTGTCCAGGGTGTGACAGCAGACTCCAGAGACGACAGAAGCTTCAGAAGCTTCATGCATTGCCTCCCTCCGAGAGCTTGGGGGGTGTGCGACGGAGCTCAGCTTGCGAGAGAGGGGAGGGGGAGGGGGATCTGCCGTTGCTCATGGCTCGATGTGCACCACCACCACCACTACCACCGCAGCTCCCGGCATTCTTCTGTCCTGCGTGGTACAGTTCTGAGGTATTTTGAGTCGCCACATGGTAGAAGACTAGCAATGTGTGCATGGCAGTTGGACAGGAAGCATCATGGTGTCTTGAACAGACAGTTTTAGTTTAACGGGGACAGGACAGGCGAAGCTACTGGCATCTATCTGGCCCATGAGAAGATGGCACTGGCGATGGAGCGAAGGCCGTCGTCAGACAGAGAACCCCGTCGTGCTGGAAACGGTCACTGGCCGAGGATTCCTTGGAACAGCACCGCGCCCACTAATTAGACACGTCCGAAATAGAGACGCACATCTCGTCGGTTCCAGCGCTAATCGGCGATTTGAGTTGAGGCAGGTGGGCAGCCGAGATGTGCGGGACGAGCGACGAGCGACGAGCGATCACGTAGGTCGACCGACGTAGGGAACAGTAAAGTAAGTCAGGGGAGGGGAAGCACGTAAGCTGGGGCTCTGCCACGCTCTTTCCTACATGCGCCTGCTGCACCTGCCACATCTGCCAACTACCCGAATCGACCAGGCCTTGCTAGATCCGACGGAACGACATCCAACATCATTCTGGACCGTCATGGTGTTGGCCAACTGGTGTGGGAGATGAGGTGTTGGTGTGGTGGGTGGAGGGGGGGAACGGGAGCTCCTCGCCCAAGGCGCCCGTCCGCGTGGTTTAGCAACCGGTCCCCCCCATCCCCAATTGGCACCGCACCGCACCAAAGAAATCCTCCCCCCCCCTCCAGGGCCAAGGGCCAAAAGTTACTGATTGCGTACCGCGCCCAACTGCCCCCGCCCATTTATAAAAACATGCCCCGTCCCCACGCACGCGCTCCCTCACCCCCTCTCGTTCCGGATCTCTCTCCTCTTGTCTCTCTCAACCACAACGCGCCAACCTTCTTCGCAAACCAATCCTCTCTTGATTCTCCATCGACTTCAATCGCCCTTTCGATTGCATCCGCTTGATTGCAACTTTTTCCCACGCCTCAACCTCACCCACCACATCAATCACAATGCCTCCCAAGAAGACCGAGGGCGCTGCCGCCGCTCCCAAGAAGGCCACCCACGCCAGCTACCAGGTTCGTCCCCAATAACCCGGCTCTTTTGCACCTCGACTTCGTTGCTAATGCTTTGCAGGATATGATCACTGATGCCATTGTTGCTGTATGTTTTATCACTCCTCTCCCTCCGGCGCAAAGGGTTACGCGCATCGGCGGATCCACGGGCCAGCTGTGTTTGGTCACTTAGCGCCTCGCGCACCTGCGCCCGTGGTCCTCGATCGCGTCACCGCCCATTGCATCTCATAAGGATGCACAATACCATGAGTATATATGTCGATTACTGACGCGTCTTCCGCTTGCAGCTTAAGGACCGCAATGGATCTTCCCGCCAGTCCCTGAAGAAGTACGTCAAGGCCAACAACCAGATCAACACCGTCAGCGACAACATGTTCGACTCGCTCTTCAACAAGGCCATCCGTGCCGGTGTTGAGAAGGGTGTCTTTGAGCAGCCTAAGGGTATGTTTGACAGTCATTATTTTCAGTATCGCGTCACTTTACTAACCCCCCTCAGGCCCCTCCGGCGGTACCAAGCTGGCCAAGAAGGCCCCTAAGCCCGCTGAGAAGAAGGCTGTCGAGAAGAAGCCCGCTGCTGAGAAGAAGGCCCCTGCCGCCAAGAAGGAGGCTAAGGAGCCCAAGGAGAAGAAGACTGCTGCCCCCAAGAAGGCCGCCGCCAAGAAGGAGGTCAAGGAGCCCAAGGAGAAGAAGGCCGCTGCTCCCAAGAAGGCTGCCGCCGAGAAGAAGGAGAAGAAGCCTGCTGCCAAGAAGGCCGCTGCTGTATGTTTCAACTCGCCACTCACTGCTCTCACAAGCTCAACTTACTGACATGACTTCAGGAGAAGCCCGCCAAGGAGGAGAAGCCTGCTGTTCTGAGCAAGACCAAGACTGGCCGTGTCACCAAACCCGAGAAGAAGGCGCCCGCCGCCAAGAAGGAGGTCAAGGAGCCCAAGGAGAAGAAGGCTGCCGCTCCCAAGAAGGCTGCTGCCCCGAAGAAGGCGGCGGCCAAGAAGGAGACCGCCAAGAAGGATTCCAAGAAGGAGGCCAAGGCTGAGGCTCCCGCCGCCTCAGCATGAGTGCATCCGCGTCCACGATGATGAATGTCGGGTTTGCGCAGCTTTCAAATGTTTGGTCACGAATCTTCTCGAAAGGCGTTAACGGGAGTCTCGATTTTACTGGGAAAGGTCAAGGGCCGGGAAGGTTGGTGGGAAACCAATCGGGGGGAAAACGCGATGCCTCCATTGCGCGTTTCTGTTTTTATTTATTGCGCGTCATACTGATGTGTCCTGTGTGTTCTCTGGGCCGGAAGAGGGACGGGGTCGGGATGTGCTGATTCTGGGCTTTTGTCTTTGAGATTTCCGCGTCGTGCGCGCGCAACTGTATGCGTCTTGGTTTTGGGTTTATCCCTCGACTACTGTAACTATAGCTCACGCGATATACCAACGATGGGAGCCTTTCACTGTTCACACGAAAGAGCATGCTAGCTCGACTTGAATATGCACTGCGAGCGTGTTTGCCATGACTGACGCGTAAGAGCGAGAAATGAGGAGCAGGGTCTGTAATACGGATGCGAGCAAAGGGGTTTATTATAGTACCAAGGGGCACAGCCGGCAATGAGTGCGCGCGGGCGCGCAAATGAGACGTCTTCAGGAAGGAAATGATGTTTTTTCGTATGATGATCCCTTCGGATTCCGAGAAGGGAAATGAGTGGGAAAGAAGGAAAGGAAACGGGGGAAGAGTAGGAGAGATGGAGGGCGACCTGCCCACGGTCTGTGACGTGCGGGAAAGTTCGAGGGCGATGCGGACCCCCAAAGGGGTTTCGGTGTGGAGCCGACGCGGTCTGGTTTTCCAGGGTCTTATTGTTTACGTTTTGGTAACCCAAAAAGGCACCAGGTTTCTTCAACTGCGCGCCTGCCACAAGGTCGGAACCAAGGAACGGAAGGAATGATGAAAAAAAATAAAAAATTATGAAAAAATTTCAATGCCCAACCGAGGAGACTGGCCATGGAGATGGTTTGCCGGGCCGGGCGTGTTTGCGGCCAGAGGCGTCACGTGCCCCCCGGGTTGGAGGGGCCGTCTTTCGACTCTGGACGGCGCAAAGTTTGTCGTGGTTGCCGCTCTGCTTTGCTCCTCCCTTCTTCTCCCCATTTCCCCCTCCTCCTCTTTCTTCAGCCTTGCTATGATGAGCATAAGGGAGGGCAATCACTAGGGCTCCTGTGATTTCTTTTCTCCTCCCTCGTTGTGTGTGTGGCCCTGACATGACTTGTCCTGAGACCCGACGCCCATTGGACGCGGCTTCACTCCTCACAAACACGGACCCGAGTTTCTCGGTTCGGGCACGCTGAGGAGGTGTGCACAAGCCCACGCTGAATGGGTATAGGTAGGATATACGTTTATGATTTTTATTGAAGAAAATAATAAACCCCCCTACTCTTTTCGACATAGTGGCTCTCTGGCCTGTCGAGGGACTGAGGAGGTTTGAGTACATGGCAAGCATATGAGGGTTTCCTTTCTTTCTTCTTTTCCTTGTTGGGGGTGATTCGGGCTTGTTTTGGGAAGGGGTTGTTTTGGAGCAATAACTCTGATCTCTGGATGGTACGGGGGAAGGGGCGTGCTGTGGCTCGGGTTGCCAATGGGGAAGACGACGGGTTGACACGTGCCGCGAACAGCGGACGGCGCCACACCAGTCAGCATCAAAGGTCCAGATCCTCAACTCTTCGTACTTCCACACACACCGAGAATGGATGGGATGAGGGATGCCGAGAGAGCCGTTGGGGGATGGGGGATGGGGGATGGGAGGAGGATATTTCCCCCTCCCTTACTGATGACTGATTGATCATTGACTACATGATTGAAGGCTGCCATGAAGAGTCGATCGGCCGCGGAGGCCTGGAGCCACGTTGATGGACTTTGGGACCCCGTATCAGTCAGTGGACGAAGCCATGACGGGATCCTGCCCAGGTCGGTGGACGACGCCGGACGTCACGTGGCCGCTGCTCCCCGACCAAATGCCTCGATACCATCCACCCCCTCATGCTCGGGAGGCCAACGGATGGAATGACTAGCTGGCAATGACTGACAAAAAGTGGTCACGGGCGGCGGTGCGGGGGAAGGCTTGAGAAAAGAGAAGGTGTGGGCGGTTACGACTAGGTTATGGCTAGGCTACGGGTACGGGCAAACCCCATTGGTGATACGGCAACGGGAGCAGGTGGAACGGTGTCAAATGTCGAGCTCGGTGCTCTCTGGCTGCAGACAATGCTACCGCGGCTCCGTCTGTCTATCCTCCCCTCTCTCTCACCCTCTTGCCCTGTAGTTGAACTACCATGCAGTGCCGACGAGACAGAACTGGCAATACTTTTGCGGCCGGGGCGGCAGCTGGCGCACGCGCGCACGCGCAGTTGCAGTGCTAACAGACAGTTGAGCGAAAAAGGTGCAGGTCTGACGTGCAAGGTGTGACGTGGATGGCTAGCCTCGAGCTTGCTTCCCATTGGTGTTCCTGAAACAAACCTTGATGTTTTGGGGGTGTTGATGGTCGAGGTGGAAGGCGACATGCCATCAATCCGCACCAGCTGGGCCGTGGTGACTGATGTATCAGGTACATTGTGCACTCGGAGGGAGGTGTGGGCTGAGATACTGACGTGCACAAGCGCCGACGGCGTCTGGGAGCTTTCTGTAGTACACAGCGTATTATTTGTCCCTTCCCGTAACAGCTCGGCGAAGAGGGAGGGGAGGGGGGGAGCAGATCCATCCCACGATTCTGGGCCTTTGTTCATGCTTCCCTCGCCTTTCGATGCCATCCACGGCCCGGGATCCCTGTTGTCAATCCGGAACGCCATGAGCGACAGGTGCAGGGGGCAACCGTACAGTTGGGGGCGAGGGGACGGGGAGGGGTCCTGAGCGTTGACGATTAGAGGGGTTCATTATAGGGGACGTTTTGGCCGAAGCTGCCAGGCGGGATCGGTCTAGTTTGGGGGAGGGATAAAAAGAGAAGGGTTGAAGGGAAGAATACGAGCTTGTGTGCAGCTTGGGCGGTGTGGCCGGCGCGAGGCAACGGCGCAGCGCATTGAGGGGGGAAAAAAGACGAGAAAACGAGCAACGGGGGGTCGGAGAGAGAATTGGACGGGAGAGAGTTTGTCTGAGTGAGAGAAAGGGAAACACATTTGATGAAGACACACACACTCACTCACACACAGGACGCCTTGAGGCAAGGCGTGGCAGCACCTGAGATGTACACAGTACTAGCCCGGTTGAGGCACAAGGCGCTAGTCAAGGCTGGCTTGTGCGCTCCTTCCCGTCCGTTTCGAGGCATGTGGGGGAGAAGGGAAGGGACGCAGCTGTCGGCGATGAAGGCACGCCAGGTACCAGGTACATCCTGTCCTGTCCTGTGCAGCAGTCTAGTCCAGTCCAGTCTGTGAGCAACAGCATGACTGACAAGGCGAGACCAGCTGATTAGGGACGTTTGGTACCTGCCCTCGTCCTCCCCTTCTCCCCTCTCCCTTCTCCAAACTGCTGACGGATTGACCGAGCTGCGTCTGTATCTGGAACTGCAGCTGGACGAGGAAACGCAGGTGGAATCTCGGCTTGATCTGGCCTCCAACACGACACGACACGACACAACTCGACAGGACGAGACAGGGCAGGGCAGGCAGCACGATCGGCTCCTCTTTTTGCATCATCCCCCGTCAGGTTCCATCGAGGTCCCATCCAAGTGTCGTCAACCACCACCCACCCACCCCTACGTCGCAACGCAACGCACCGCAGAGCACCAGCATCCAGCAGCATCCCGCACCCACGCCCGGCAGGGCTCGATAAGCTGATAGCTACCCTGCCTTATCCACACCCTCCCTGGTCCATCCGCCCATCTGCTTTGCGCCGTACCTTTTGTCTGGACTGACGTCTTGTCCTATCCAATCCCGCCCCATCTCATCCGCCCTGCCCAGAACTTGGCCGTCAACCTGATCGCAGTCCAACCCAACAACCTCCGCCAGCACTGCCACTACACCACTACACCACTACACCACACCACTGCACCAACCATACTTTACCAGGCAGCCCATTTTTCGCACCAGCGCTCTTCGCATTGGGTCCAGCTCCGTTGGCCGACAGCATCCTCATACTCTACCGTTCGTCGCCCTGGGTAAGTAAGCACGAAAATAGTCCCCGTTTTCCCCTCTTCGCCAGCCCGTCACCCCGACCCCCAAATCCCCGTTCCCTTGCGACTGGATTGCGTCCCAACCGATTCTTCCGGCCGACTCAACTGACGCCGCCCGCAGTACCCGTACCCCCTCCATCTGTCTACCTGGCGATCCGACATAGTCCGCTTTGCCCAGCCAGCCAGCCTTCCTCCCCGTAATCGATCATCGTCGGAGTTGACTCTCTAGACATCCTCGTCTTCGCAGCCTACGTCGTTAGCGTCACCCCGGCGATTACGACAGCTTTCACGTCCTTCCCCCCGGGACAGGACCATGGCGGCTGCCTAACACCTCCCTCGACATACCTTCATTACGAGATAATCCCGCTCGCCCCAAGCCATTGCCCCCTCCGCAGTTATGGCCTCCGAACACAACCCCTTCCGCAGGAAGTCTACTTCCACCTCCTCGCCCACGTCTACGCCCCAGCCCGTGACGACCTCGGCCTTCCTTCAGTCCATCACATCCGGCATCTCGAGGGACAATGCCCCCCCGCCACCAGAGCTGCGACCAGCAAAGCCAAAAGTTGTGAAGAAGGTTAGGGTGCTGTCCCCGCCGCCATCTTCCCCCTCGTCTCCCGAATCTGTACATAGCAGGGGCTTTGGCCGGCACGATGAGAGCAGTGACGACGCCTCGGACGACGACGACGACCACTTCGAAAAGAGGTTTCCCGAGCTTCCCGGCGGCTTGCCCGAGGCTGCGCCGCTTCGCATCGCCAACGCGAACAACACCCCCGACAACCCCTTCAGCAAGACATTGCAGGATCTGGAAGGCTTGGCGGACGGGAAGCCCTCTTCGGGCGGAGCCGGCAAATCGATGGATGTCAATGCATTCAAGATGTTGCTGCTCACCGGCCAGGCTGGTGCGGGAGCCTCTCAACAGAAATCACAGTTGCAGGGAGACAACCCAAGCGCACCATATCTGCCGCACCACGTAGGGGCCGATGCATCTTATGCCGCGCCTGAGCCAGAAACGCCGCGGACGTCACCGGATATTGCAGACCGCGATGCTGAGGATCGTCGCTCCTTGATAACATCCCCTACATCTGTGAAGAAGAAGCCCCCTCCACCAAGCTCTAGACACGGCAGAAAGATTAGTGTCCAAACCCCAGAACGGCCAACCATCTCCTCCGAGGCCGCTTCGCCCATCTCTCCATCTGATGTCAACAAACCCCTCCCGCCAGCACCCAGCAGCCATGGAGGGGACGAGACGGAAGACGTTTTTGCCCAAGAGGCCGCTGGGAAGGTCCCGGAGCAGGACTCCCCCATCTCAAGCACTACACCCAACCCGGCTCTTCCGACGTCGGGCAAAAGGCCGACACCAGCCCCTCCACCACGTCGGGGTCACGCACGGAGCCAATCCCTTACTGCCTCTGCTGCCGCGATGAATGCTCCGGCCGGCGATGACGCCGACACGCCGCCTCGTTCCTCGCTGGAGTCGCAGCGGTCACGCTCAGAGAGCTTCAGGAGCATCAATGCCCCTGTTCCACCGCCTCCCCGGCGTCCACATGCGTCGCATCGACAGTCATTTCAACTAACATCGCCATCTGCTGCATCTTTCAATGCTACCAGTCCAGCTCCGTCCGACGCTGATATTTTTGCACATGCCGTGGGAAACACGCCTCCAAAGGCATCTCCCCCGCCGCCACCTCCGGCGCGCAATCCATCAACTCGTCGGCCTCCAAGTCTCAGAAGCATTGATGCCCCCAGCAGGAAAATTAGCGGCG
The DNA here is from genome assembly GCF_051148585.1 of Colletotrichum jinshuiense. Classification (NCBI taxonomy): domain Eukaryota; kingdom Fungi; phylum Ascomycota; class Sordariomycetes; order Glomerellales; family Glomerellaceae; genus Colletotrichum; species Colletotrichum jinshuiense. The sequence continues at coordinate 3,661,943 of NC_139313.1, forward strand.
GAAAGGAGAATGCCCCGCCGCCGCCGCCGCCACGCCAAAGAGGTAGCAGCCGCGGAAGCATTGACGGGTTCGGGTCGGGCATGCGGAGGACAAGCATTGACAGCACAAGGGCCTTGGGCAGTAACGTACCAGAGGAACCTGGAGTCGAGGACGGTTTACAGGACAGTACCGCGGCAGACGCAGGCAAGGGGGCTGACATTCTTGCAGACCTGGTCGCTCTGCAGAGGGAGGTGGATGCATTGAGGGCAGCACAAGGGAAATAGGGGTATACCGAGGACGCGAAATAGATGGCGGGAGTTGGAATAGAGAGATGACTGCCGCCGCCGAGCGATGTGCGACGCCCTGGAGGGGCGGCTATGGTCGTCTTGGGCTGGGGTTTGTACATTTACGCACGTACCGGGATGCGACATGAAGTAATGGAATGCTTATGAGTTGATGCTCACATAGTTTGACGGGCTGTTTATGAACCATGGTCTCAATGGTTAGGTCCAAAAAGACTCCCCTCCCGTTTGTCCTTGTCACGGGGATCCAAGGGGTTCTGAGAGCAGTTTATAGCAAACATGGGACAACAGAACGAAAACAAGGCCCGCGGGGACCCGGCGCTTGTCACAGCCTTGGGATTTTAAGTTTGGTCCCGCCTGCACCCTGGGCACAGGAAGTAAGTCATTAAACGAAGTATCTGGGCGCTCAGGGGGCAAGCTTTGGAGACGGAGAGGCACATGAGCGTTTTGGTTTTGCGATGAATAGGATGGTTGCTGAAAATGACGTGCATGAAGATGGCCCAAACGTTGGCCTCGTAAGGTTTTTCACGTCGCCGATGGGGGTTAGCCAAGTGGTCTTTCGCAGCTCACAAGTTGACAGCATCTGGAATTAACTTGATTCCCCGCTTTCTTCCGCCAATCGGCATTTTCGGTAGCTTAAAGAAGGTACTGCAGGATCTGAGGGGGTTGTCTGCACGCCTGACGTTGGGGTCTTGGGTTTGATAATCCCGAGGATGGTGGACAGTACGGCCGGCTCTCCGACTGGTTAAGTCGACAGTGTCTCTCGACGAGCTTCGGTGGTGAGTAACGCGGTGTGAGTGCAGACGTCTACGGCTGGGTCTGATCAACAGCATGCTTCATGATCTAGCATGAGAGTAGCATGATTCTTGCTATTTCGGCTAATGAGTTGAACGACTCGGGCGCGACAGACCTACATTCCCTGCCGTAGAAGAGTCGTATCATACGGGCTCTAGACTGCAATTGAACGCGCAAATCGGAAAACAACACTTCTACACCAAATCGACCAATACTGTGCGTCAGACTCGTATGCTGTTTCTGCCATGCTCTTCGTCTCGGAGTTCTCTGGGTCCACAACTCCCAGGCGTTTTCGACTTGAGTACTTAAAGCCATGTCCCTTTGGGAAGTCAGGATAGTAATAATGTTAAAGGTCATATCAGCACGCCAGAGATTATATTCTCTGGTTTCGGCATTCAACGTCGATGGTATGCGTTTTGTGTGCCTGGCGTGACTCGGATTCCAAACTGGTACGGTCATTTTCTTTTGAATGCTCTACATGAATGGAATTCTCTATGCATTCTCAACGCCATAAACATACTTTAAGTTCACTGCTATATCGAAGACAGTTTCAGTGGTTTGGTTTAGGGGCCAGCTCCGGAGTGAGATGAGGCCGTGCTGAAAGTTGACGACAGCCAAGGACGTGACCCGTTTCCGTGCCACGCCGCTTCGAATTTTCAGGCAAAAATTTGAAAGACAAACTTGAAGGCAAGAAAAAAGCGTCTATCCACAATGGTCCCAAAACCCCTCGAGTTATAGACGTGGTAATGGTGTGGGGAGCTCCCAGATCATGTCCGAAGTCTCTCAGCATTCACTCAACCATTCTCCGCTATGGCGACAGATCGATCTGCCGATGTCAGCCATAAATCCAGCAAACCCTCGCAAGAACTTCGATGCCAACCCAGAATAAATTCCGCGCCATCAAAATCTCGGAAACACTGAGTCGCGCTGGAGAATCCATCGTGTGACAAGACGGAACAACGGCGGCAGAAGCACCATGGCAACAGCATTCCATCTGTTTTTGGAGCTCCCGGCCGAGCTGCGGCTCCAAATCTGGGAGTCGGCTCTCCGGCCCGCCGTGCCCGGTGTTCACTTTTTTTCATTGAAAGAGCGGCCGGCCACTTCGGTGGGAGAAGGGGACAGATTCGTCTCACATGTAGGCCTCGGTAGCAGGGGGTACTTCCTGGCGCCTCCCACGTTCGCTGCCGAACAGCAGCATCCATGGGGGCAGAGGAACCCATCGACATACCTCATCGACAAGGAGCTCTGGGCTGCCTGCAGAGAGTCGAGAAACGTGGCCCGGAAGCACTTCGAAAACGCGTGCCGCAAGTCAGGCAACTCTCCCCAAAGCTGCGGCTTAGCCGGAATGGGCCGGTGCTTGGGTGCGCCACCAGGTGGGTGGGCGCCCGGGGTGCTCACGCACCGCGATCTAATGTGCTTCCAAGTCGCGGCGAGCGAAGAGCAAATGGTCTGGAAGGATCTGTGCGACATACAGCTCATGCTGCAGCATGTGAGGGCCAACGGGAACGGATCCGCGCCTTTCCACATCGCACTCGAATTTGACGGGGCCTGGTCCATTGTTCCGAGAACGGCGACCACGCACGATGTGAAGAGGCAGGCAGGACCTCGAGCGTGCTTTCTATTTCTGCTCGAAATGATACTTATCGGCCTCTTACCCGCCACGCTCTACCTCATCGACTACAGCTCGAGTCTCAAACATGGGATAGAGGCGGCGCCAAAGTTTCGCGGCGACGGGTGTAAGTTTTGGGAGGTTGGAAGACGCGATACCAACAGATCCCAGCCAGGAAGCTCAGCCGGCCCATGGGGCTTTATCCGTACGGTAAACCGTCAATGGGGGTCGTCCTTGGCGGGGTTGAAGCGGAACGTATGGGTCCCAGGGCGACAGGAGCAACAGGAGCTTTTCGACGTTGAGGATTACGTGCGTGTTCTTGTGTGCAGGAAAGACTAGTATGGTGTAACGGGAAGTACGACGGGAAACTACAAGTTATAGGAGAGAAAATAGGACAAACTTCTCAATGTTGTATCTAGCTAGGCCTGTTTCATGGGATAACATAACGGGTGCTCCTTCATCAGTGTGGACAGCTTATGAAGTAGAACTGTTGGCCTCGATGGCTTCTACCGCCTTGAAGTAACCATGGTATAAAAAGCTGCGATGTGTACTTTCTTTGGAGTGAAAAACGTCGGAAAGGAGTGAAGACAGGATGCCAAGAGAAGCAGCTGGAAGCATAACTTCAACAGGCCACCGGCGGTGACACAACTGAAATGGCTTCGCGCTGAGTTACGATGGCTTGTTCTGCCTACAGCGTGCAGTGTGAGTGGGCCTATGCCGCGGGTGAGGCTTTTGCTATAAGAACTGCCATTTCAGACGCAAGTCAAGTGTTCCTCAACTCCGAGAAGACCAGTGGCTTGTTCATTTATGTAAGGACTGGGTCACCATGCGTTTCTCGCCTCAGGTTCTTTGTGGCTGGAAACATGAGCGGAGTTGGTTGTAATGAAAAACACTGGGTTTGAAGAGGACAGTATGGTCTTTATTAATCTTTGCCTGTTATCACGGCTAATTCACTGGGACGTCCTTTGACCGAAGACGCGCTTGATTCTACACTACCACAGCCTTGACGCACTTCATTAAGCCACGGGATGTGCTTCCAAATTCAAGATCTTCATTCTAGAACATGCCGTGCTTAACTGAAGAATTTGAAACACTTCGTACGTTGAATACTCACCTCATCATTTATCAGATGATCCGCTAAATATGTGTAGTGCTTCATGAGGGCGACCTTTGACCGCAAACCCGATGAGCCCTCAATTTGAGAGGGTAGTGATGATATACGAATGAAAAAAGAAAGGTTCTGGAGATTTGCAGTGAATAAAGAGATTAGGTAAACCTTGAAATGTTTCTGGCATGTTCAGCCTACCTAAGCGTGACTGTAACAAAATGGAGGTATTCTCGTAGTGAAACGAAGAAACTCATGGGGCTCGATCAACGCCCAAAAGTTTACCGTTCGTCGCCAAACACAAAGGCCAATCTTGCCCACGAAGAGGGGCGGTAATGAACTCGATTGGCGGTTATGTGAACTGTTATAGGAAGGTAGGAATTCACAAGCGGGGAAGCCAAGACAATTTCCCTCGCGTCTTCACAGTAACTTCCCGATACTATCTTGTTGGCGCATGACGACGGTTGCATTATCAAGAGTTGAACCTGACTTTGGGGGGGCTGGGGGGTTGCAAGGTCCGCTCAACATGATGAAAACATGCTATCTCGGCCGGTTCGCAATCACTCGGCGCAATAACCTCAGTAATTCCGAGTGAGGTGCAATGCAGCGAATGCGGGGCCTTGGCCAATCAACAAAAAACGACAGAGTAACAGTGGTTCTACAAAGCCCTGGTTTGCGGTTACATTGCAGTTGCTACGTTACGTCCGCGTTTCTATTCGGGCGGGAGAAGACAGGCTTGATCATGAGCATGGGCTGGCTGCAGGTTGCTCGTGCGGCCTGTGGATGGGATCCCCGTAAACATCTGGGGGATGTCCTATATGAATGAGTGATTTCCCGCGGTCCTTATCTACATGAAAGCATCAAACAGGGCGCAAAATGAGGAGCTTCAAAAACTTTGGCTTCCACGCCGTGGCATGGGCATTGCTGTGCTTCTCTTCCATTCACGGCTCTCTCTCTGTCTACGCGGCAGCCGATACGAATGTGAAGAGCATCTTCCTTTTCAAAGACGTCTTGCAATCCAACACAACAGCCCTGAAAACCTCGGGCTTCGACACGCTGGTCATTTTTCGGATCGGCGTTCTTGCCAACGGCGACCTTGTGTACTACTCGACAGGAGACGCGGGCGAGGCCGTCGACGCGCCCGTGGTAACCAACGGCTCGTACATCGGCGGAACGGCGCTGGCGGACAAGATCCAATCGTTCAAGACCGGCAAGACGAACATTGACAGAGTGGAGGTCTCGCTGGTGTCGCATGACACAACGTTCCAGAACATTCGCGACTTGATCGGTGCAACTGGGACGGGAGCCGACACCGTATTGTACAGGAACTTCCAGGCCCTGAAAACGGCTTGGGACCTCGATGCGTTCAATAACGACGATGAGGGTGTTTATCATGTGTCAAGCACAGTCAGTTTCGCTCAGATGCTCGGCACAATAGGGTACCAGTATTCCATCGCGCCGTACACCAACAGCGGCTTCTGGGCCAACTTCAAGCGGCAGATTGACGCCGCTGCTCCCGGATTGTTCGACCGCGTGTACTTGCAGGTTTACGACGGTGGAGCTAGCAACAACCCCGGGACGTGGCAGAATACGCTTGGCATGAAGGTGATCCCGCTTGTCTGGGTCATCAATGATGCAAAGCCGTCGCAGGGCACCACGGCGGCTCAGGCTCAGCAGAGATTTGCCAACTGGTATTCACAATACGAAGTTGCCGGTGGCGGATATTGGAATGACTACGACATTGAGAAAATGGATTCCTCTTATACCGATTATGCTGGCGCACTTGCTGCTGTCTTCCAGTAAAGGGGGAGCGATTAAGAGGCGTGATAAGGTCAGAGAATATTTGCATCTGAGTCTCGATACGAAGTAATGCATGCAGGTACTGGTACTGATGTCCATGTAGACAAATAGTCATCCATCAAACCCAACAACGTTGAACCCGACGTTCCTGATCAGATTCAGAGTTTCGAATTAATTGTGAGTTAGGAGCCTGGTTCGGCAGCTTTGAGTTTGAGCATATTCCATTGCGTCATGATGGGGACCTGCTTGTGCCGCGGCTTAAATTACTTCCGTGTCGTACATTGATATGTTGTTTTGATATGAATGAATTGGCTTCGAAGCTCAAATGATAGGCATGTAAGACGATGGCCGGCTACACAGAGCCAGTGACAACATTTCAATTCCGTGATATAATGATAGCACCATGTTCTCCTTTGAACGGTCTTAGAGACAAGCTTCGATGCACCAATACATTTGACCCTGATTCAGACCGTAGATGCGGGTGATATTAAGAACGAGCAATGCTTCGACTGTCACAACCACCAACATCCGTATTATCAGCGGACGATCAATCAACAAGCGACCATGACCGCAGTCTGAAACTTTGTGTCCACCAAGTTACCGGGAGAGGCATACTAGACTCTGTTGGTCCACACTTCTGGTTAGGATACAGAGGCACGCCTCCACTCTTCCAATTTTCCAAATGACCCATCGTCACGAAGCCCTAGCCAACTCCGCTCCATAGCCACAACTCGGCAGACCTAAATCATCAACAGCTTCATGGGAGGGTGGCCGAGTTGGTTATGGCGCCAGGTTAAGGTCAGCTTAACATCTGTTTCCTGGTGGGGCAACCCGCGCGAGTTCGAGTCTCGTCCCTCTCATTTTGCATTTTTGTGTCTGTATTTTTGAAAAAAAAAAAAAGAGTGGATGATTTGCATGCTCAAACACCAGCCAGCTATCTCGTATCGATCATGTTTCGTCGAAAACCCGCCATTGATCATTCTCTTATCGTCATTCAAATCATGTATGCGTAGGGCTTGTCTCAGCGCGCTATACGCAGTCGTAGAGCCTAGGCTCATTATCATAGGTGTATACTTCTCATAAGGGTCGTGGGTAGAGCTGACGACGTGCTGCTCACCTGTATACCCCTTGGGCATAGAATCACCAGCAAGTGGACTTTAACTGGCACAATGCTTCATAAGGTTTCAACAGAGACAGTTGTTGGCCGATACAACCTTAGGCCCACTGCAATAGCTGAAGAGGAAAATCCAATGCGTGTTTAATACTACATCTATACAAAAGGATACTCGCAACTACATTTCGGATTTAAGGCCCTAGATATTTAGGGCATGTGACGGAACAGGCTTCAAAGGGCGTGCCAACTGAATAGAAGTTGAAGAGCATTCATGGCATACGCTAGAAGGTGCAATATTAGCCAATATGGCTCCCTAACCCAATGGTCTGTTGTTACAAAAGTATCATTGCCCCACTAGTTTTCGGAGTTGCAATTTCTAGGTGCTCATCGGCTTTCCGCTGATTTCATGTTGATGTCAATGAGATGATAATTATATAACAAAGGTTTTATGAATTACACAAGTGTATTCAATTAAGCCCAAAGGTATCTTAACTCTTTAGAAAAGCCACACCCGTTATCATACATCTTAATTAATCATAACATATATACATAGTATGGCCGTCAACTGTCGACATTAAATGCAATGACCGCTCCACCGCTCGTTGCAGCGCACATTTCATATACAAGAGGATAACTCCTCAACCTCCTTCTCATTCTCTTTGCCCAAGACGGGTTGCTCACGATCAAGCTCATACATCTGGTCCTCCTCATCGTCGTAGTGACGGAAGGTGAAGTAGAAGATGATTCCCACCACGAATGAGGAGCATGCCACTCCGGTGTACATCCACAAGAATTTGGGATCGACGGCGACTGAAACAAGAGCCTCAGAAATAGCAGAGCCAAAAGCATTCGTGAAAAGGTAAATACTTTGGACGAAAGACTTCATGTTAGGCGGGGCCTTGGTGTAGGCGTACTCAAGACCAGTAACCGAAATAAAGATCTCGGAAAGTCCAATGAAGACGTAGGCAGGCGTCTGAACAGCAATGTGGACGTGGTTGGGTAGCGAAGCACCTCCGCTAATTCCCTCGGGACAGTTACCAGGAGATCCGTAGCAGGGTCCAGCACTGTAGATGAGATGCTGGACGATGGCTGCGTAGGCAAGGCAGATAGCGCCAAGCCAGAAACCAATGGTAATGCGCATAATGGGCTTGAGCTCAATGCCAACCTTGCGCAGGAGCGGGTAGACGACCTTGTCAAGAATTGGGGTAAACACCAAAATCGAAATGGGGTCAAAGTTTTGCATGAAATCGTTCGGCATGCCATGTCCCTCCATTTGTCCTGCTTGAGTAACAAAGTTGGTAGAGAACTGTCCGTAGCAGACCCAGAAGATAGGATCTAGAAAAGGCTTGTTAGTTTGAGGTCCAGAAAAATGTATTGAGTGAAGTGAAAGCTGCAAAGTTCACAAGAGTGTAGCTCGGCCAAGAGGGTGGCAACTTACAAAACACGAACACCTTGCAGGCTCTGAGAGCGCGCTTGAGCTCATCAACAAAGTGATCGTTCCAAGGAACAGGCTTCTCCTTTCCATTTGCCGCACGCCATGATGGCTTAGCAGCATCCATGTTACGGGCAGCGATCATCATACCAAGTGCCTTGAAGGCATCAGTGATGACGGATCCCTGTGGTGGACGGTTGACAAAAGTCTTGCGACGTAGCACAAGGGTCGCGATACCAATGTTGAAGACGCAGAAACACATCAGGTAAGCGGTCCAAAAGCCCGTGTACTTCTCCATAAAAGGTGTAGCCATCAAGGAAAGCGATCCCAAGTTGATGCACCAGTAAAAGATCATGTAGATGCGTTGGTAAGTGACGGCGGGGTCAAGAATAACACGCTCGCCGCTCGGCTCCGTCTTTACGGCCATGACGCGACGTTGGTACTGGTCAGCGATCAGAGGAGCAATGTTGGACTTGATTCCTCCTGTTCCCAGTCCAATGACGATGATGGAGACAATGTAACCGGCCTTGCCAGCACCATTCTCCATGGCAACAGGGAGCGAGGTAGTCCATAGGATGACCAGACCAACCCAGTAGAAGCCACAGAAGACCAAAATGGTCTTGTACTTGCCCAGGTACTGATCAGCAATGATGGCGCCCAAAATCGGCGTGACTGAGCGGATGTATTAGTCACAATGTCCTAGTAATTGCAAGATATTACTGATGGAGGCAAACGGTAACATACCATAGCAGAACCATTGGAAGAATAGATTCAAACCAGTTGCAGCCTGGTGGCCCATTCCCAAACCTTTGGGACCATCGGCACCGTTGACGTCATTGCTGATGTAGTTTTGGAACAGTCCTTGCGCGCCATAGTAGGTAAAGCGCTCTGTAAGCTCAACGACAGCAATAAGGAAGGCAGAAGCGGGCAGATTCTCTCCAATGCGACGCAGGGTTCCCCTCTCGTACTCATTGGGCTCATCACCATCTGGCGTTGGGCCTGACTCAGAGTCGGCATTGCTGGGGGACACCGGCTGATTCTTCTCTGGGTTGGCCGGTGTGATGTAACCTCCCGCAAGGTCAGTCATCTCCTTGTTTGGCACGCGCTCACCAAACGTCTCGTGGAGCCTGCGGGTACGAGTGTCAGTGAAGGTTCTTAGAGTACCGACGGTATGCGCATTGTTACGTACTCGGCGGCCGTATCCTCGTGATTCTGGGCCATTTTTACGCAATGGATATCTCAAGACAGGCCCGATAGAGAAGCTGAACCAAGAGAAGGTAGGAGGAGAGGGAGAAGAAGAAGAAAATTTCGAGAAAAGGTCCAAAGGCAGGCTTAGTGGGGAGCATGGAGCCTCATTAGTATCACCACTAGAAGCATGCCCTTACCCTCGGGCTCGGTCGACTCCGAGGTGTTCGCCGCCATATCCAGGTTTCCACTCTAAAACTCTTGCCTTAGTTGGGAACTTGCCCCAGGAACTTTTGCAACCACACGCCACAAGCCGAAGACCGAACCACCTGCCGTACTCCACTCGGCCGAGTGAACCGATCTTTTGATTGATAATAGCGGACACATCGGGTAATATACGAGAACAAAGAGTGGAGATCTTGGCAAAAGGCCCGAACGGGTGGCGCCAAGCGAGGTTAAGGGGAATAAAGCGGCCATAATTCTCAGCCTCCTATTGGCCTCAACTACATCGCCGGTATTAGTTAATGCTGATGATGCCGAGGTCCAACACCGAACCGTTTGAATCTGGGGATTGGGGCTTTTTATCACGCTACTCCGCAAACGCCACGATGCAGGCGAGGGAGCGTCATGCAGGTCTATTGCTAGCTGCAGGAACAGGCGTGATAACGGGCGGAAGCTCTTGTACAAGTTTTTTGGGGTGTGTTTGACAGTATCGTCACTCTCTATTGCAGTCATTCAGAATTAGGTAAACGTAAGTATTTATCCAGGCCGTCTGAGACTACAACGATTGCATTCCCAACCGAGTACTGGGTGCATTTTTCAAGAGTTCTTGCTCTACGCCGCACTTTGGTTTGTGTAGAATGTGGCTGGGTTTCGTCTCGGATGCAGCTCCATGCTGGGTATCTGTGGATCAACAAGCCAAATTCCGTTGCATTGAACTATTCATTTCAAAGATGAGCAATGCTTCTTTGTCCTCAGGAATCCCAACAAATTGACAGCGGCACTTCTTTTTGCCGAGGTGTGGATTATGGAAGGCGGTCGAGGGACAACGCTAAAAAATGGTCTGTTGTCTTCAAAGGGAGGAGCGGAATTGAATACATGCTAAGTGGACTGCCGTTCCTCGGGCTTTGATGACACCAGCCACTAGTCCTCAGTTCAAACACCCAAGGTGAAAGTTCGAACCCATTGACCGTGGGCATCAACCAAACGATAGTAAATATTTTTTTTGCTCGACCGTGGAAATGGATAGTGTTTTAGGAGTTATAGTAATAAATTAAAATAATTCGAATTTCTGATTGCACTGGCCTTGTATGCGGAAGTAAGCCATAATCTGAATCTCTTCCTCCACGAGAGAACTCATGTCTCATGATGCGAAAGCTTTGTCGCAGTGAGGGGTAGGCAGACTTACATGGGTTGATTACCTTAAGCATGGACATGGTGTCATCGTATTGTTAACTCACGGGCAATTACAAAGCAAAGGTGAACTTCACTTCACTGGCAATCCTATTCATTCTGGCTCGTGATAAGGGGCTGGCTGGCTGAGCAACATCCTTGGTGACAGGTGAGTCATCTGAAGTCAGCCGCATAATAAAGACAAGATGAAAACTATTGCATGTAGAACCCTGAGCCTCTGCGAGTAGTCTAAATAGTGGAGGGCACTACAGTATTTGCACATAAGAAAGTTGAGGCGGGGCTTCCGGGGATATGACGATCCAGTTCAAGACCCATTAAAGTATCGTGTTGGCTTGATTGCCACTCCGCATCGGAAACCTATGTCTCCGACTAACCGGAGCCATCTCCATCTCAAACCCCATCACAGTTAGTGGACCACAAGCAGCTTGAAAGGCCTTTACGTCGACCAACGGGCTAGGTTTGTTAACCAGTCAAAGGCCATGGAGAAACCATAACTCCATGATGCCCTTTGCATCTTACAAATAGAAACCACCGATGACGTAGTCTGATAAGAAAACTCTACCCTACACTTTCTCCCGATGAAACTGTACGTCTTAATCTAGATATAGGCAAGGGTCAACCAAAGACTTCAGTAGGCTGGTTGAGATTGCATTGGTTTAATTTTGGTGGGTCATTCTGTATGAGTAGTAGAGGTAAGTAGTTACAGACTCAATATGTGAAGTTGTGCTTGGGCAGTTGAAGTTGTATAGAGATTTATAAAATGTGGTCATGTGGTGCTGTTGTTTGCTCAGATATCGATAGGAGGTCAAATTTTGTGTATCTACAAAAATTTCATTTTCTTGCACGTTTAGACCTATTCCATGAGTAAAGAACTTTGAACGTAGACTGTTTGAATGATCCATGGCACAAAAGAAAGATTCTGAGAATATTAACATTCTATATAAAAGGACTATTTAAACAATATTTTATATACATGAAACGGCCAGAAACCAATCCTTCTAGCCATTAATGGAATGGAGAAAGGCTGTGTATGACTATCCATCAAGCACCCATACAAAGCATTATTTTCATATTAACTGCAGTAAACGTACGCTACGGGTCAGGTCCTGAGAGTGACTGACTCCTCCCTGCTCCAAGTTATTCCAGCCAGTCCGAAAATGTTTCCATTCGCCTGAACAGACCTAGAAGAACTCGTAGGGACAAATTCCTGCTGTTATTGCTCTTGCTGCATATTGATATTATTTAGTAGAAATTCTGGAGGGGATTGACTTCATCTTGTCTGACCGCCGTACGCTCTTGCGTCTCGTTAGCTTCAGGATACATACCTGCTAGAACATATCAATGTTTTTCAACTCCGTCTTCTATAGGAGAAGACTCCAATAACTACCAAATCTAAAACCTCTAGTCACACCTAATATCTAACTTATAAACATAAGCTGAAATATATATGGTGGATGAAATAGTTTGCATGTTCCCCTCGGCGCAGTTGGTAGTATTGTGGCGGTGTTGTACCCAGCTACCATAACTCTGAACATATTTGTACAATGAAAATGAGACTATAATGCGCGGAAATTAGGGGTACACGTTTTCTAACAGTTAAAGAAATGGCTTTCCGAACTATTGGCTGATGCGAGAAGCGGCAGCAGACGGAGTTCGGCAATTCTACCTCCGGGCTGCCGACGACGATATATAAACTGACCCCAAGCTGATTGTTCTTAGTCTTACAAAACCATAAACATATCCGAGAGGGATCAAGAGCGTAAATGATTAGGAACAAAGCTCAAAAATATCCAAAGAATTAAGTCTGTTTAGGGATTTAATAAAGTTGTCTTTGGTCACTGTTATAATGAAATGTAAAATGCTAGTTGTTTTGCGTGGTCAAAGTCGGACGGATAGGATCAGTGTTCCCCTACGAGAGTTAGGCAGCACCTCGGCTTCCAATATTGCTGCATGGGAAATTTTAGATGTATTAGGCGATTCACTATTCAAAGAATGCGTAAGGCTTCTGGTGTAATGCAGAACCCAACGCCAACAGGGTTGAAAGTCGTGACAGACCCGATGCTGAAGTGCTACAAATAAAGCAATATTCTACATTTAATGTAACTAATTTGCCTGCAGAGATTAATACGTGTCACATTGATCTCTCAAGGGAGTATCAAAAGAGCAAGAGTGAAGTAAGATTGGTGTAGAAACAACCAAAATTACATTACGCCCTATGCCAATGTGAAGGAGGGTTACATGGAAATCATCGGCCCAATAATCAGACAGTTGTAAGACTAATAAACTGTCAGGGACAATCTGGTACATATCCGATATTGGTATGAGATGACATTCTGCCGATGCATACCGGTGGAAATGCCCCTGCTAGAAATCGTATGATCTCCAGTATTGAATGCACTCGGGAATTCCATAAGAGGAAGGCTAACATCCTCTGCAAGGATTTCGAATACTTCTTAGGGTTGAAGGCTAGCTTTACTAGGCCGACTTCAAAGTCACGGTAGGGGAGAATCTTTCACACCCCTGAAACTTTGGCAGGCAACAGAAAAGGGGTTTCGGCGACCATCGACCAGATTCTTAAGCGATGCAGACTACCTTACCGGGGTTCAAATCCGCATGTCGGCAGTTCGTCACACCAGTCAATATTCTCGCTTCAACTACCTAGGTTCCCCTCAAACCCAGTTACAGATGATTCTGCAACACCTTCGTCGAATCCTGGCAAACTCTATTGATATTCTAGTTTGATATTCTCGCCAATTGAAGGAATTCTCCTTTATGTATTCTTTGAAGGATCCCTGGATTTGGTGTCCATGGCCATGTCTACGTCGATCTTGATCCAATCACATGCCTGAACCGAAAAGACTATCCTCGCTCCAAACACCAACAATGCATTGTCCTGTTTAATTCAACCCACTTACCGAACAAAGGCACCGCCTCCACTGGCACCCACAAGGTTGCCTGTCATCCATCCACTCTCGGGCAAGCACACAACACCCACAATACCGGCGACTTCCTCCAGGTAGCCAGGGCGCCCACCAATGCTCTGCGCCAAATCGAGAACCTCCTGGGTGTCAACGCCGGGTCTGGCCTTGGCAAGAGGCGTGAGGTTGTTCAACGGCCGAAGAGCTTCGCGAGGCTCATCGGGCAAACCGGAGTACAAGCCGGTGTCCATGGGTCCGGGGGCAACGGCATTGACTGTGGCCCTCTCAGCCAGCTCGCGAGCCCAAACACGGGTCATAGCCTCGATAGCTCCCTTGGTACCCGCGTAAGAGGTCTGCCACCAGACACCCCAGGTTGTAGTGGCGCTGGAAATGTTGACAATACGACCAGAGCGGTCAGTGGGCAGGTAGGGGAAGGCAGCCTTGACGAGTAAGGCGGGAGCCTTGCAGTTCAGGTTGAAAGTAGCATCGAAGAGATCGAGATCCAACTGGTCGATGCCTTGCGCGTTTACGGTGGCGGCGTTGTTGACAATGATGTCAATTTGAAACTTGCCGTTGGCATCGGTGAAGTGTGCTTTTGCGGCATCAACGAGCTGTTGCGGAGCCTCAGGCTTGCTCAGATCGGCTTGGACAGGGAGAGCCTTGACGTTGTACTTGGTCTCAAAGTCTTTCGCGAGGTCTTGAGCCTTGGCTGTTGAACCCTCGGTGGCGTAGTTGATTACAACGTTGGCACCTCTGCTCGCAAAGTGCTCGGCGAGAACAGCACCGAAGCCTTGAACAGGTCAGCTTGTGGTCATCTCATGGCAAATCTCGGATCCTGGATAAGGATAGCCCATCGGTGTCCCGGAGAGTTAAAAGACATACTTCGCGAAGCGCCAGTAACAATGGCAAGCTTGCCTTCGAAAACCCTGAAAGGAGCCATTTTTCTCGGATTTCAGAAGAATCGGGATAACAATGTGGCATGGAGGCAGGGAGTATATCCCTCTCTCCACGTGATGAAATGTGTGCTTTATATATCATGTCTCGCCGCCCTTGCCTCTACCCAGTGTTCATATACCATGATATCCACTTTATGAACTAGTCTACTGGTCAATGCCGCCGGGCCGCTTGGTGAGTGGATTCCGAACAGGAGTAAAGATCAGGGGTCGAGCAGGATTAGCAACCGTTAGTCTCCACGTAGCCACGTCAACTGCCAAAGGATTTGCCGATCTCAATATGCATACATCTGCCGTGAAACCTGCAGGCATCAAATACTTGGCATTCAAGCCAGCGGAGGATTCAATTTCTCTCATCGGGCAGACAAGTTAGACTGGTTGAGAATCTCTACACAAACTGTATCGAGACATCTTCCAGCCTACCGGGCAACTGGATCAATGACACGATGTTTTTAGTACCGAAAACTTCATGAAGCCCCTTACCACGACCTTTGCATTGATACTTGTCCTCGGTTGCACACTATGGAGGGGTATTGTGGGAACTATGGGTACTACTAAATTCAAGCCTCCACGAGTGTTGGCACAGTGTTGAAGAATATGACCCACTATTACGGTTAAGCCAAGACGCTGCGCAACTTGACACCGCCGGAAGGCGTTGAAGAACTCCCCGATCCTCGGAAGCGATCTTCCGAATAGAGTATAGATCTGACTTAAACGGGGGCGAAACGTTTCGAGCCAGTGGGATAAAATACTACATTGCATGGATGACGAGAATTCGCACTCGTGAGTAACCGATCTCGCGAAGCATCGAGTACGACGCTGGGGATAGAAATGCCGGGCAGAGGCGCCCCTGTTATGCCTCCTATAGAGCTTTCAGCAAAATGCTCGCAGATTACAGGCCCCAAGTCGCGAAGGGTAAGAATGAAAGATGACAGGTCAACGAGACGGAACACGAAAGAAAACTGGCTCGACCCTTGTGTTTTCAGAAACAGTATGGCGTGAGTGAACGTTGTCGGAGCCAACTCCGTCCCTGTCAGGACCGGACAGACGAGGAGGATGATGCTTGTCATAATTGGCGATTCACAATAAAACAAGCACCAGCAAGACGCTTTCGAAATTAAACTGTCTGAGCTGTGCAAGGGGGTTGAATTCTCTTCCCATGTTCTTCCCCTCTGTGGCAAGGAGTGCCACAGTGCCATACGGCAGAGATCCTGGGCTGGGGTTTGGTGGATCCAATGGGCACTTCGGTTGTTAAAAGAAATCGGGCCGCTATTAAGTAATTGACAGTTTCGTGACTGCTCGTGTACAGTTGTATTTCTTTTATGATATTTCTGGACCTTTAAGGTCTGGTCTTCCCTAGCCGTCTTTGTTGTGGTTCTCTCCCCCCCTATAACGAACGCGTAGAGCACGAAGCAGGTTCTTCAGTGATCGAAGCCTACAAATCGGTCAATATGGGCGCAGCGACGTCGAAAGATATGGCCGCTGCGGTCTTGGTGCCGCTGCCATTCGATATTCTTACCATGGTGTTGCGGTTCTGGATTCGAGCGCAGAGAAAGGCGTGGGGGCCGGATGATTGGGCCATGGTGGCCACCATCGTATGTCTTGCCAACTCCGAAATTCGAGCATGTTCTCAGCTGACGAATTGAAGCCGGTCTGGGCCGTTTCCCAGGTTGGGCTAATAGGCATGGCATGGAGCGGAGTTGGGCAACTCGACGCAACTTTGACGGAGCAGCAAATGGCCAACTCCTATTTCGTAAGCTTTCTTTTCAAAAGTTAAAAAAACAAGAGGATTAACGAATTGACCCACGCAGTGGTTCTATGTCTTTCAGGAGTTCTGGTGTTTTACTTTGGTCACCCTGAAATGGTCCCTCGGTTTCACTCTACTCCGTATCGCTAACGGCCAGCGCTGGGTCCAAATTATCATTTACACTTGTTTGGCACTGGTCACGGTTTGCACCGGAGGTACTGGAATGTATCTATTTTTTCAATGTTCGCCGGTTGAGTAAGTTTATCATACACTTGACATCCCTTTAACTCGTACTAATGGGACTCAGGAAAAACTGGCATCAACAAATCGAGGGCACGTGCCAACCTCGAGAGATCCAAACAGCCCTCTCCTTCCTAGTTGCTGCTGTATCCATCTCAACCGATTGGATATTCGCCGTACTTCCTTTTGCTCTGATCTGGAGACTGCAAATGGCCAACAAAGTCAAGGCCTCTGTTATCGGGCTACTGGGGCTGGGTTTCTTGTAAGTTCTCGCCGGAGACCACTGTCACCTCACCGTTCCATACTAATAATAATTAGTGCATCCGTCGCACCGATCGTCCGTCTCAAATATCTCCTCTTAATGAACGACACCGCGAAGTTCCTCCAGGGCCTTGGTCTCATCCTGGCCTGGGCGCAGGCAGAGGTAGGCATTGGAATGTTGGTTGCAAACCTTCCTGCCTGTCGGCCCCTCCTCGAACGAGCACTCTCTCGTCTTACGTCGTTCACCGGATCAAAAAATAAGTCCTCAAAGGACCCCGCTGCCTCGGCGGCGGTCAAAAACAGTTACCTTGAACTCGGCGAGAGGGATACTACGAAGAAGAATATTAGCAACGCGAGTCGCTCAGGCGTCGAAACGAGGGTGTATGGCAGGGATCTAGGTGAAATTAGCAGCGAGAGCTTGCCTGATGACCACAGCCAGAAAAGAATTATGAGCAAGAGTGGCTTTGGCGCAATTCGGGTGCAGAGGGAGTTTGGTATGGAGGTCGAAAAGAAACATGGCGACAGTGCTGTATAAGTTGCACGAGGAGGTGGTAATAATTGACGAGTGTATGAGGGGCAAGACAAACATCGGCTGTAATATATTTTACTGGGAGTCGCATTGGATATGCGTTGTGAAGCTGGCTGGTCAGCAATAACATACATGTCTTTCAAAACCGTAGCTTGCAAGTGTCGACACATCATTGTGCGAAGACGTTTTTCTGTAGCTTGCGAGAACTAACCCCCAAGAAAAAAACCAGTATCACCCGCAAAAGTCTTGATTACATATGGTTGATAAAGTCGAAGTTGTCCTTTGTTGGATTTGTCTGGGCCTCCATTCTTGCCCATGTTGTCGTGACGTCCATTTTCGCTTTGGTCATTGGGTCCCCTGGATGCGTGCATGACGTGGGGTGTCTCACTCTACACTTGTGTCGGGCAGGATCTGCACAAAGTGACACCCTGGTTTCACTTTAAGATTCAGTATTTCAGAAACTACTAGCTCATGGGTTCTGTGCATTTATGACACTTCCAAGAGAGCGCTTAAATACTGTCAAGGGGTGAGAGCCAGCAGGGACGAATTCCAACGCTGGATATGTGGGCATCTTGGTTACTTTCTATCGGGTATTCCTCCCTCAACCGCTGAGACTTTACGCGGTACCTGTCATCTAACATCAATAATAGAGCCGAAGTGTTACAAACCTTTACGAAATGGTTGAAAAGGATTTCCCACCAAAGATCATATGGATTGGTGTGCCATCTATAATTTGGCAAATTTCCGCTATGGATCAAGATTTGAAGTTGGCCACTTAGTTACATGAGGAATAGGAACTGTATGGTCTTTCATATGCGTACATCTTGCTGTGGAATCGTAGGAACAACTTGAATCTCTTAAGATTGGCATGCGCACAACAATTCACAAGGGCAACTGCCGTCAAACGCCTGTAACTTGGTCGCTGGTTGTTGGATTACTCAGCCAGAATACAGGGAGCTGGCCAGCAGCAGTAGCTGGCCGCGGCAACGGCCGCGGCAGCGGAACCCGGAGATCCAACCTCCGGGCTGGCAATAGTGATATCTTCACTACTACTGCTGCTGCTACCAACCTACCTACTCTTCTACACACAAGACAACAGAAGAATACAGTACCAGTTTTGATCCTTTGATTATGTTCGATTATCACCCGTACGGGTAACTTGTGATTCCAACACTGGTCATGGGGAGGCGTCGTTCAAAGCACACATGTCGATTTGATCGTGCGAGTCCATTTCGCAGCTTCGCCATCCAATAAAATTATCTAAAAGGGGCGTTCGACCATGAGCTGCCGCAGAAGAAAAATGGTGTCGCTAGCTTTGCAGCATGTGTGTATGCCTAGAGGAATGAAGCCTGCCAAGAAAAGCCATGCGGGCAATAACGCTGGGAGGAACCTGCGGATGCAACATGCGATAATGCATTCTTGGTTACTGTTTGAGCCACATTCAGGGTATATGGCAACATTTGAATTGCTGATTCTGTAAATGCTTGAAAGGTGATGGCAAAAGTATCAAACGTTGATACAATACATATGCCGATAAAATACCTACCAGCATGGATCCCACAACGCTCAGCCTGTCAGCATTGTCATTAGCATTGGTCTCACTCGCATGCCCACGATTGGCCCCAACTAGCGTTCCTTCACCTCTACCTGTTACTTGACATAACATACCACATTAGCTTGTGATCATTTGTAGCGCCTGATAGCTTACAAATAATTTTATGGTTTGCCGTTTTTTGAGCATGGTACTTATGAAACCTGCTGCCTTCTCGGCCGCCGAGAAAGCCGAGCTGTTTCCAGGTTGGGAAAGTATCATGCAGACCACTGGCACAATGATTAACTGGCATCGGATCAAAAGGGCTGTCAATAAAGCATAGTAAGTACACCGAAGTACACCGACCTCGTATTCCGAGCCCGGTTTTCCGACGGTACATGCACGTTGGAATAGTTGCGATCCTTTGCGTAAGCGACATCTTTCTGCTATATAAGTCACATCGGCCACGGAGGACGACCGTTTTTCAATCCCATAATCAGATTTCTAAACCACTACAGGGTAATTGTAGTTTCTTTGGTAAACAATTTCTTAATTCACTCGCCCCAATGCCATCCACGGAGAAAGACACCGTCGCTGCCGCTGTTGCAGTCGAGGGCCTTGCGCGAAACAACCTCCTCCCCCCAAACCCGAAATTAGATCACGCTGTTGCGAATTCTCAAAAGAACAACCTACCCGAGATTACAGTATCTCCCCTTCAGGGTCAATTTCTAGCCATCCAATGCCAGCTCATTGGCGCCAAATCTGTGCTTGAAATCGGCACGCTTGGAGGATACTCGACCATATGGCTCGCGCAGGCTGGGGCTAAAGTCACCAGCATTGAGATTGATCCCAAACATCGAAATGTCGCATTGGAGAATGTTGCAGGTCTAGATACGGAGATTATACTAGGCGCCGCTCTGGAAGTGCTGCCCAAATTGGCTGAGGAGGGCCGCAAGTTTGACATGGTGTTCTGTGATGCCTCCTGGGGCGAGCAGGAGAAATATTTCGAGTGGGCTGTTAAACTGACCAAGCCAAAGGGATGCATCTACGTCGACAATGTTGTTTGGAATGTTTTGAGTAGCGGTGCCATAGAGACGGGCGAGGAAAACATCGTGACCCATGTGGGCAGGGACAAGAGGGTCAAGGCTACAGTTGTACCCATGATATCGACGGCGCACACAGATTCCAGGGGACGAACAATTCTCGACGGATTCTTGTTGGCAGTAGTGAACTAAATCTTCTGGACGACATTAGTTTTAGCCACACAGTAGCACATGAAATATTGCACGATTTTGCAACGGTGTTTCACATATTCAAATAGAGTCCAGGTCTAGGTGGCAAATGTGCTGGAGTGTGCCGAGAAAAATATACACGACTTCTAGCTCTAAAACCAGTGTTTTCTAAACACTCTCAGCATATTCGGCCTCTTTTGTCGGTGCTTGTTTCTTCTCAAACAGCTTCTGCCCTATCTTGTTCGTCATCTGGTCTGTCTTCTCCCCCAAAAATGTTTTGATAGCGCCGTAAACACCCGAAAACAACCAAAGTAAAGCGTTCACCAAGTCAATCCAGACGGCTATTTTCATCAAGCTTGTACTGCTCCCCTTGTATGAGTCGTCGCTGTCTCTGTCGAGAAAAATAGCCGCAAATATTCCAAAGACGACAATCCACGCCACAAAGAGAACCAGATCCCAGGCGAAGGCGCGATAGGTCTTGAAGAGTTTGATCTTGCTACCAACGTATGGAATAGCACCAAGGGGCGTGGCGGCGACGAAGAGGATAGATGTGATAGCTGAGGCTCCGGCCACAGTGATGGCCAATATCCACTCAGGCGAGAAACCGTCATTGTCCTTTCGGTCCGCATCGACACGGTTGCCGTAAAAGCCGCATGCGATCAGGGCAAAAATGAACTGTAGACCGCGGCATACCAAGCGGGGCACCACTTCGAAAGTCTTGAGCCATGTCTTCCCCATCGTCTTGCCCGTCTCGGCACCCTCGTCGAAGACACCACGGCCAGCTTTTCGACCGAGCTCCCGCTTATCGACAGAGCGAAATTCGGAGGCGGCGCCGGCCAGGCCCTGAACGTTACGACCCAGTTCAACGGCAGTCTGGCCGGCCTTCAGAGCGGTTCCAATCTTATTCATGGTGACGCAGTCGACGAAAGAGTGTTTAAGTTGGAAAAATCAGTTGGGTCGTGGTATGAATGTAGTTTTCGATCTTGCTGTGACGAAATAGTACTAGGGGAGGAAAGACCGGCCAGCAGCGGGAAACAAAAAAAACTCCTAGGAAACACAGAAAGAAGGTAATGGAAAGCGGATGGGATGCACAGTTACTAAGTGCGAGAGCGGTACGGCCAGCAACTGTTCTTTATAAATTTGCCAGAAGACAAAGAGGCATCCATCTAAGAGTCCTTGCACCGACTGTTGTGCCACGCAAATAGTAACACGACACCTTGGGCCGCTGGCGCTGTTGTCGTTGCAATGGTGGAAACATGATAGCCAGTCAATCCAGAATTGTTTGTTTTTGGCCCCCTTGCAGGCAAGCCGATACTGGAGATGGCGGGGCCCAGGCGTTTGAGCAGCTTTCAGTCAATCCCCAATCGCTTAAGTGTTACCGCCCTGGCCGAGGCGCTTAGCGAAACCTGCGACTCGTTACGCGCCGCCAGCACAAAGATCTTTGATGGACGAGTTATTGCAGCTCAAGGATTCCGGCCAATAAAGACACGCCGTTGGAAAAGTGATCCTTTGGGTACAATCCGCTAACAGTATTACGCCCACCTGCGCAGGGGTAAGCGAAAGAAAGGAAATCGTCACAAAATGGTGAAATTACTGCGCGGCCACAACGCGCGAGCTGACATTATCTAGGAGTGTGAAACGCGCAGGTCATCTAGGGAAGAAAGAGGTGGCTTTCAGTGATAGGCCAATGAAAACGATAGATACATCGGCGTCTGGTTGTTAATTAAGGAAATAGGAATAGGGAGCCGGGCGGCGTGCATCGAGCTCGTTTGTCGCTGCCAAACCTATCTGCCTGTTGGTCCCGAGTCTTTGCTTGGGGCAGTGTGACATTGAAAAGGGACAAGCACGCTGAAATTGCAGCACCCGAGATACTCACACTTACCTTACTCATACCAACGGGCTAAAAACATGCGAGAGCGACCATTGAACTGTGCAAAGCTCCAAGAGGACTGTACTTAATTGATTTGATAAACTTTCTTTCTCAACGAACGTCACTTGTACTGGTCGCTTCGTGTCAAGTCCTTAAGTAACCATGCCGGAAATTATTCTTCCTGAACCGAAAATAAATTCAATCATTCTCATCGCCTAAAATTGATTCAATCATGTAGGACCTTCCTCTTACGTCGAAGTCTAGCACAGCAGCCATCCGGCTATTTTGAACAGCCAGTCCTCTGCATGCCGTTATCGCTAATCACCATAATGTGACATCTTTTGTCTGCCGGCCTTTGAAGGTTTATCTGCATTGATTTGGCTGAGCATTTGAGTTTAAGGTTCATTATTTCAAAATGGTCCATATAAGGAGAATAATTTACGTCGTACCGGGGCAGTCCGGCCAGCCCTATGAGTTTAAAGCGGTAAGTCTCGCCGAACTTGCAACGTCTCCAAGCCTAGGCCAGACGGAATATAGGTGGGCCTGTCGGGAGGATCCCTGGAATATTTAAACCGACACACTATATTCAACACAGGAGCAACTTACATCATTCAATAGCGTCAGGGGCACAAATGCCAATGCTGTAGGGACCGCGACTTTGGGTGATGAGTATATTTTCGGCTACGGAAGGCTAATCTGCTCTGCTCTGCTCGCTGTTGGACAACGACGAGAATACGAAACTTTGCTAACGTGCATCGGACCACAATGCCCCATAAGATGCTCCCTGGATCCCTAATTCCCCAGCTCCTCTTAAGGTTCTTTTGGCCAAGCAGCTGGGTTAATAGTTCGTCCCATTTTGAGTGGAACATTAGGAGCAGAGATCAAAACCATCCCTGCTCTGTTCAGCTCATTCAACAGTCAAGACTAGTGAAGGCGGATCATATTGGCTACATAAAGCGACGATGGCCCTTCTGGATATTACACGATTCCATCACCCTTTGCGGCACTGTAATTTCCTGTTCACGCGTCCACGTCGCGCAATATCAACGTTATGAATACCGCCACAGTCTCAAAGTCACTCTTCCGCGGCTGCGTGCTACTCCTCACCGCCGCATCCCTTTCTCGAGCTGATAGCTCTGCTTGCAAATTACCAGCTATCCCCAGTGTCTATATGAGCTCCGGCTTCATTGCCAAGGCCAACTATGACTGCGCCCCCAGCACGGGAGTATTGAAAGGCCTCATGCTGTTTGTCGACTTCTCCGACGAGCCAGCAACTGAAACAGCAAATCAGCTTAATGACGTCTTCTTCCCAGCGACCAGTGATTGGTATGATATTTCATCATACGGCAAGCTGGCCCTGAACATTACCGTCGACACGTCTAGATTTCATCGGATGCCCAAAGCTGCTGCGGCGTATAATTTCGGGCGAGGCTTGTCGTACGAAGATCATTTGGGCTATATTTTGGATGCTTTCAACTCGTGGCAAAAGGCAACAAATACGCAGATTCCCAGTGGCGCCGATCCCCTTACCGACGTCCTTTACATCATCACTACAGCAAACGCCAAGTCCATCTCCACCTCAGCCACCCTTACGAGCGAAGTGCGTGACTCTGACAACAAGCTCATCGCTAAGCGGGCCGTGACATTGGGGCCTGATGAACCCGATATCTGGCTTAAGGTCCTTGAGCACGAGACAGGCCATACGATATGCCTTCCAGATATGTACCCCATGACGAGCGTGGATCCTGCCAAATGGGCCGGCCATTGGGATCTTATGGCCACGCTCCAGGGCCAGAGCCAGGACTTCTTTGCGTGGAACAAGTGGAGACTGGGCTGGCTCACAGACGATCAGATTGAATGCGTCTCAGCTTCTGGTTCAACTACACACAAACTCACTCCATTGGAGAAGGCTGGCGGAGTCAAGGCGGTTGTTATCAAGCAGAGTGAGACGGATGCGCTGGTCGCCGAGGTGCGATCGAACAACGGAGTTGACGTTGAGCTGTGCTCCGCTGGAGTACTGCTATATACGGTGTCTACGAAACTCGAGACTGGGGAGGGGCCCTTCCGAATCGTGGACGGGAATCCGGGTCGCGGCTCAACTTCTGGATGCGGAACCAACGAGTTCGATGACGCGCCGTTGAGCCTAAATGGCGGCGGTGCCAAGTCACTGAAGATTGATGCTTTTGGTGTCACTGTAACGGTTACGGAGCAGAACGGTGATGACTATACCATCCTGGTAGAGAAGTCTTGAGGTCTTGCGAGCTAGTAGTCGCGTTTACGCGCAGTTAAGGAGCCAGTATTTATTCTGTTATACATATTTAGCATCGGTTTGAATCTAGGCATACCCAACATTTTTCTCAACGGCTACCTTACTGTAAGTATCTGAATCATGTTGAATTGCGTTTATGTTCGGCGAAATAATGTAACAGTTGATGGACATTGAATCATGTTATTAACTTGACACTCTTCGATCATGATTTATTCCGTCAATTCACGCTAATAATCATCACCTATCTTGACTTTTCCATTTACTTTCTCTCGTTGAACAATTGACCGAGGCCGAATAGTGGTGCTAGATAGATAAGCGACCAGGGGACAGCAGGATTCATCGTCAAATAGAATTTATCCCATTGGCTAATAAATTAGGTTGTAATACGACGGAGTTGACCCTATTCGCTCTTGCAGATTACCCATCACGGAGCCCCAGGGAAACAATGGATTATGGGAGGGGTTGACGGCCGAAACCCCGCGTTCGGGTATTACTTGGACCGAGGTATCCGTGTCGATCTCATTATCCAAAGTATGAATGTATCTTTGTTGGCATTTGTTCGTTAGTGAATGTTTTATTCAAAAGAAATTTGTACGGACGTTCTTGGCTGTGGAGGGATTGAAATTGTTTATTCTTCAGTTCATCCAGTCAAACCAATCTCCTCGACGCAATGATCGTCTTGAAATTTCTGTTGATTACGCCGGCTTTGGCAGCAGCTACCATCAACAGGCATGTACAACCCAACAAAAATGTCTGCATGGCTGCTTATTGCATATTGGAGACTAACATGATGAAAGGCGTGCTATCGTTGAATCATTCAACATCGTGAGAAATAGGGTACCAGAGATTATCGACAATACCACAACACCTTTACAAGTTGGAAACGGGGACTTTGCCTTCAACTTTGACATTACCGGCACTCAGACACTGATACCTTTTAACACACTGTCCAGTTGGGGATGGCATAAGGATAGTCTACCTGACAATGGGTAAGGCGTTTCAATTACGGCAATCTCGCTGGTACCAGAATGATACTAAATTGAATCTTTGATTTAGTGAGAAACTGGAGGACTACCATGGTGTTGCCATAACAACGCATGGAAGAGATGTCATATACGACCTAGAAGACCCAAAGTTGCCAGAGATCTCCAAGTGGCTAAGCGCAAACCCCAATCGCATAAACCTAGGACGCATAGGCTTGAGGTACAAAAACCAAACCCTCTCGAACATTACCGACCCTTACCAAATGCTTGAGTTGTGGAATGGTTCCGTCACCTCGACGTTCAAGATTGATGGCAAGGCCGTGAAAGTAATCACTCAAGGGGACTTTGACACTGACTCTGTCACATTTGAAATTGAGTCCGACCTAATTTCCTCAAAACTATTACAGGTCGAATTTGATTTTCCGTTTCCTCCAATTCACAAGGTCGAGAAGACTTCCGATTTCGAGGTTTTCATGGGCACATACCAGTTCCCCCAGAATCATACCACTTCCATCGTCAAACAAAGCGGTATCTCAGACGATACGGCTCATATTCATCACAAAATGCAGGATACATCCTATTATCTCAACTTGCGATGGCCGAAAGAATCGCCACTGGCACTGATGAGGAATGAAATAGAGGGTTCCAACAAGAGTACCGCACATCGCTACACGCTGTCTCCAGCCTCATCTTCCATTCCCCAAGATATTGGAAAGAGGAAACTGGCATTCACTGCACAATAAAGCCTTAAACTTGAGACTCCATCACTACCCTCCGATATTATCCGGCGAAATAGACTTGGCTGGCAGGAATATTGGCAAGAAGGTGGCTTTGTTGATCTCACCGACTCGACGAACCCCAATGCGACGGAGCTGCAACGTCGCATCATTCTCTCGCAGTACGCAATGAGAATTAACAGTGCAGCAACCGGTCAACCCCCACAGGAGAGTGGCCTGGTATATAATGGTTGGTGGGGTAAATTCCATATGGAAATGGTCGTGTGGCATTGCGCACAGTGGGCTACTTGGGGGCGACAAAAGTATTTCGATCGAATATTTCCTGCTGTATACGAGAGTCTGCTACCTAGCGCTAAGGAAAGATCTCGCCGCATGGGGTGGAAAGGAGCCAGGTATATTTCTCGGATTATTAAAAAACAAAAACGAGTGAACTGACAGAGGGAAACCCCCACCAGGTGGCCAAAGATGACAGAGCTCACCACCATGGGTATATCTCCAGGTGAGACTCGAGCTTTTCTTCAATGGCAGCAGCCTCACCCAATATATCTTGCGGAGCTGGCTTACAAAGCTACACCCACGAAAAAAATGCTCCAACGATGGGACAATGTACTCACGTCAACCGCCGATTACATGGCATCGTTCGCATGGTTGAACAACTTGACTGGGAAATATGACCTCGGTCCGCCCATCCAAGGCGTAACGGAGAACTCTTCTCCAACTGAAATCTCCAATTTGGCTTACGAGCTTGCATACTGGCAATGGGCCCTCAACGCTGCCTGTGAGTGGAAGAAGAGACTTGGACAAAATTGTCCCGATAAATGGACAACAGTGGCAAAAAATATGGCGTCCCCACCCCAATTCGACGGCTTATATGCGCCTTGGGTTGGTGGCGGAACAAATGCATCATGGTGGGATAATCCACAACTCAACAAAGATCCACGGAGCGTAATCATGCTACAGGGAATGATCCCAGACACCCCACTGGTAAGACTACTTTATTATCTTTGGTAAATACTATTACTCTTCTGTATTAGTCGCTAATAATCAACACTTGGAACAGGTTGACCCAATTATTGGCAGTAGAACGTCTGACAAGGTCTGGGATGTCTGGGGCGATCAGCAGATCCGAGGCTGGGGGCGAAATGTCCTGGCAATTAACTCGGCACGTATCGGAAATCCTGAGCGAGCCATCTATCACTTGACGAATTTCGGTTACTGGACCTTTGGTGACCAGGGCTTTGCCCATAGATCTGGTCCAAGTGAGTCGTAAGCCCCAGCATCGTGGTGTTTCCACCATTTTGCTATATTGCTAGAATGGCGTCGAATGCTAACTAAACAACGCCAACAGGTCCGTCTCCGCCGCCTTATTTCCCTGGAAACGGTGGCTTTCTTTTAGCAATCGGTTACATGGCTGCTGGCTGGGAGGGGTCTGAGGGACACGCGCCTGGATTCCCTAAGGACGGATCTTGGGTCGTCAAACATGAGGGGATGTTACAAGCTCTTTGATACTTGTAGGAATTGGCGTAAGAAACTAGATAACTAATTTCAAGGCTGTTTGCTTTCTTAGATACGCCTTACGCTGTTTTGGACTCATTACCTAGGTACACAGCGATGTGCAAGCCACCAGAATACGGAGCTGTCGCGGTCTTGAACCCGTTTTTGGAATCATCTAAGTATGCCACCAAATCGATATAACCCTCAGCTCCAGCGATGATGTTGTCCACAACGACCAATGCGCCAGTCCTTAGTCTGGGCTTGACGAGAGCTAACGTGGGCATAGCAAGGACGGACCAGACTAGGGTTTTGGTCAGCTTTACAGGTGATTCCAAGTACCAGGTAGCATCAATATTGGCTTGGAAGACTCACTGTCCAGTAATAAAAAGTCCACCTGCTCCGGCAAATCAGATTTAAGCGTCTCTCGTAAATCGCCTTCTCTCAACTCAATCCATTGTTCAACTTCGGCACCTGCCTTCTTCCAATGCTCTCGAGCCCTCTTGGATTTAGTGGGCTCATTCTCCGTAGCAATCACTTTTCCCTTAGACCTCTGAGCAGTAGAGTTTTGTCCTACCGCAAGGGCAAGCCAGATGGTGCTGACCCCAAATGACGTCCCAGCCTCAACCACGAACCTTGCCCCTATGGATCGGAGAAGAAGGTACACGAGCGCGCACTTGTCAGGTTCTAGTGCCACGAACCTATCCAGTGCTACCGAAACAGGCTGGCTGTCGGTGCTCACGTATGGTGGTTCAGTGAGTGCTTGAATGTGAAGGTCCTTTAGAACAGCTAGCGTCTCAGGTGTTGCTTTCAGTGAGGCTAGGTGCTTATCGAGGTCTAAGAGGCTTGCCATGACGTCTAGTTAAGACGGTGCGTTAGTTGAAGAACGAAGTTTTCATAACAGAAATGCATTTAATAACCGTTAATATAAAATTGCCACTTGTTGCCTGTAAACCCTGGGATCTTAAACACATTCGCGATGTCGAGACTGACCTAATCATAATGATCTCCGCTGCGGGGTCGTCAAGATGGTATGTGTAGACCGATTATGTAATATTAGGTGAACAGCTGCGGGGTAGATTTGGTGTTCTACGAAACGTCGCCTCCGGCTATTGGCCAGTGGCAGCGCGAAGTATTGCACCGAGCCAATACATCAGCTTGTATTGGGTCACCAACAAGAATGTGTCGGGCAGCTCCGGTCGAGCCAACGTATTGCAGCCACAAATGTGTCATCAAATCAACCAGATAATTTAGCAGTAGCCCGTGTATGGCATGGACATAACTTGGCTGGAACAGCATGATCTAGATGCTGGATCTTTATCCAAAGGGGTGCATTTTTGAACATATATGCCCGGCCAAGAATTTCGCAACGTCTGAAGACACGTCTTGGTTGAACGCAGGTCGCAGCATCCAATCTACTTTATGCGTGCTTTTCGAGTTGCCGTCTAGGTTTTGAGGTAATGTTATCTGCGCGTGGGTATACTCATTTTATCCTCATATTTTGATCGAAGCAGGTCTCGGCATACACCCAACGATAGATTGGGCAAGTGCATACAGTTTGGCCATGTTGACCAGTTGATTCTGATGGAAACATATTGCGGTTTATGTAATCAAAACTACGTTAAGTACTGTTATGCGTGTTCAATAGCATTAACATGTGATGCTAAAAGGGTCGTGTTCGAGTATACACATACAGGCCAGCCGTGCACGGATCACATTACATTGTCATGGGGGAGTAAGATCAGGTTGTCACATTACTCATTATGTTCCGGTCTTTAAGGACGCAACTGTCTGAAAGGGCGGTCTATGGGACATGGCTGAGTACCAACAATGATGCTGGATACAACAATAATTATCTAGGTTCATCCAAACTTTCTCCTTAATCCGGTTCCGATATTTAGTTGTCAAAAGTGCCACTTCCAGTCGCAGTCAGCAGCTGAATTCTCGACGGTTGTGCTGATACTTAGAATTGAGGGCTTGGCTTTTTCTTGGATTTCATACCAGACGAATAGATTCAATCGCTTGGAATGTGTGCCAAAGCCGGCAGATGTGCTTGCAAGGGTTGTAACCTGTACCTTGGTGGGGTTAACCGTCGCTAGATACCACAGTCAGCCGAGGTGTAACTTCGGAAGTAAACGTTCAAGACACTCCTTGTGCAACCCCAACCTTAGGTGGCCCCAGCTGATTAGTGGCGGCATTGGTTGGATGAAATATGCAGGGGGATCTGGCGTATTTCGAACATTCCATTCAATCAGGGAGCTTTTTTTGCCTTGGGGACCTGGGTGACGAATTGAAACGTTCAAAGACCCAATCTACACAAAAGCCCTGGGCTGCATGGTTATCAGCCCTCTAACGAATTTTCTATACTCTTGGGCCTTCTATGGATAAGGCTTGCGACATAACATGGCCCCTAAGTCAAAGCCCTCCTGAAAATTGCCCCCAAGGGCTGGTCTGTGTCTCAGTGTTTGCTTTTCCATTGGTTGGGGCTGACTGTCCATGGCATGGCCATGGATCAGCGAAACCAGCACAGCCGTCCTATGCAGACCTTAGACTTGAAGTTACACGACGTTCATTTGACTTGGTGGTCAATGACAAGATAGTGATCTGTAAATGTGAAAACGGAAAGCCCCTTGGCGTCTGTATTGAGTATAAAAGCTTTAACTCTGCGTGGTCGATAGTTCAACTTTGCATCTTGCTAAAAAACTTTTTACTTGCAACCGCTCTGCTTATTTGAAGTCAAAGACCTTCACAGCATATCAAATATCCCATCAACCATCGAAGTATCGTCTTATTAAAAACTGTAAGTTATTTTATCCTTGTTGATATCATATTGCCTCCTTCTACCTATTGTCCTGAGACTGACCTTGGCATCGTCCAGAGCAATGTCGTTTGCAATCAAGTCTCAGTCGGCAGTCCCTCTGTTTTCTACCGAGCATCATGTAACCGATTGGGACATGCCCATTGGGCAAATGGATCCTCATCCTGGCTGTAGCATGGGCAAGCCTTGCATTTTTGGCCAAGACATGTCCTGCCCCACGACGACCTTATTTTCGGCCTATCGAGAGAGTGGTCTTTGGGATGCTAGTGACCCAAACCATCGGGCTTGCTACCTAGGGCGACCATGCTCAGTGACGGGCGAGAAGCTTTGTGTTCGCATCCTTCACCTGGCCAAACACCATCACACCTACGGAACTTGCTCGGGATTCAGTGGCCCAGACCATATGTACTGTCCTATTATCTCCGATCTTGACCGGAAGTGGCTTTTCCCCCGCTGTGCGGCTTGCGGCATCTTGACCGAGGCAAGGGGTCTTGTGCTAATCCACCGGCGGATGCTCGATGAGTGCTCAGTGAAAGAAGGTTTCACAGACGAAGACATTCGACTCATTCGGAATAGCCTAGCTGGGTACATGCGGGCTTATGAGGTGAGGAGAGAAATGCACGTCAAAGAGCTGCAGAATTGGGGTCAGGCGGTCTATGAATTGGAGATGAAGTTCGCTGGCGGTGACGGTGACATTCGAATGGCCACGGGACTTACCGAAGGACGTAATTTGTGGTGGAGACGGATTACGAGACGGATTGCTAAGGCTGTGGTCCAGTTTCTCTCTAGCTATCTCAAATAGTGCGTGAATGACTAAATAGCTTGAGGCGGATTTGATCAGGAAACTGTTGAATTAATGCCATAGAGCATGGTTTTATTTTACTCTTTCTTTAACATGAGAAAAGATGCATGGGTCTCATTGGATTGAGCGGTTTATTCAATTTCGTCAATTATTTTTTAAATGATTATTGCGCCATTTTACTACATTGCCTAAAAGATATCACGACCATTGCGAGATCTGCTTTAGACTGCGACCTGGATACAGTAAGGTGATATCCTAGTAGTACAATGCGCACCTTTTCCATGGAATTATCGCTAGCGTTGTAGTCTTACCCGGGTACTTGGATTCCGTGATTACTAGAATGTGAGCCAAAAGCCTCATGTTAGCATTTGGAACAATGGTTACTTGAGGACTGTAATGGATGCAGTGGGAGTCATCTCAGGGCTGAATATTATGCACCAAACGCATCCATACTTTTTCCATAATAATCATGTAATCAGGCTTTCATGCAAGAGCTCACCTACCAACTTAATGATTCCCAATGACGCCTAAAATTGCTCCCGGTTTATTACATTGTCTAGCCGTCATACACTTATCATAGCGACGTTGAAGTTGTTGAGAAACAGTCACTAGTCTAGTCTGTTGCTAGCACAAGCTGAAAATGTCTCACACTAATCAGCGCTGCTAGGATAACTGTCATACATACAGTTCCATGTTCTTAAATATGACAGACTAGCGTGTCTAATGTGACAACTTTGACTTACCTATAGGTCAGGTCATGCCTTGGAAGGACCCCCTATCAGCGCCGATTTCATACTCCCTTCCGATCATGAAGAAATATAGATGACCGGCAATATCCTGCTTGCAGGCCAGGCCACGCATCGGAACTGTGGAGTCGGACCAGGGCGCTGTATGCCTTTTGGGCGTTATAATATGGTGTTCTGCATCCCGGAGCATTCACTCCGAGGACCGCCCGTCGAAGGGTGGCGTAAGGTGTCTGAAAAGCTGAACTAGGGCCTCCGTCAAGGATGTGAGAATCGTTCAACGAACGTTAGAGTGAGTCTGACTGGCCAACACAGCCGGAAGTACGGCGATTGGTCAGACCTGTTTACGCACCCTCAATATACAATACGACTTATAAGGTGCGTGCTTACCACAGCGGGTAAACAGATTCCGTGTCACCATTTCATTGTTTTGCAAGTGCGAATAACAAATTGATAAATTATAGTATTTTCAGTAGACCGCGCGCATTTTTACACTTCCCCTGCTCAGATGACATGTGTCGAAAGGAGGTGGGGCAATGTTTTCAGCAGCCACCATTGGTTCTCGCCGGCTTCATGAAAATCCGCAGCCTTCGTAGGTGTAGGAAGATGCATGACGATGTTATCCAAGCAATATATCAGTTCGGAATATATCTATGGAGTATCCCTCGCCTGAAATCGTCGGTTTCTTTGTGGCCCAGCATAAGCGGCACATGACTAACGGCGTTCAAGTTTGTGGTATTTATCCAACACAACCGGCTCGGCTTGCATCCAACATTCAAGATTGGACTCCCTGGTTTCAGCCTCGGATTTATCTGGAATGATGTGTTACACATCGGTTTGGGGCCGAATCTTTCCTTCGAAAATGTCGACATCGCCAATTGTAATTCCTCCCTTGAGGGCAACACGAAATGGTTGAATGTCATCAGCCTTGCTACCTGCAGTATTTCCTTAAGACAAGCTTGTAAAACGATGGCTTCTCTCTATCTGTAGCTGAACCAAATCTAATTTGTAGAGTTCCTGCTCTTTATGTGCCTCATTCATATCGTTGTAGTTTAACGTTAAGCGCTTGGGTTTTGGCTAGTCGATGCAGTGGATGAGTGCCTGCAGTCTACAAGGTACTGCGCCTTTCCCAGCACGACAGCAGCGCTGTAAATACCTTGGTTCTCCATACTTCGCCTGGAAATGGGTGGGTTTGCTGGCTTTGAGCTGGTAAAAACAATCGATTAATTGTCGTGTAGTGGATTGGCGGCAGATGCCATACTCAACTGCGGTCCATGATTCCACTCTGCTTCTCCTGAAGTGCCTGAACAATAATGCACAATGGAATTAATATGCAAAACTCTCAAATATTTTTAACAAAAACGCCGTGAGCGTAAAGCTGCTGTTTGTGGCGTATTTCCACTTAAAAGCCACTACCAGCATGGCACCAGTGCCAAGACACTTCCATTGGACGATAAAATTTCTGTCACGTCCACCTCTGTCTTGCCCACCGCCATATTACTCCTTTCATCTGCGTAAAAGATGATCGACTTCATGTAACGCCTAATTTTTTTGGGGTACCACGAGGGTAGGTAGAATAATATTTATTCATCAGCCCGTTACCCAAAATGACATGTTGAGCACCGCAAAAGAATCGTACCCCTGCACCCCTCTCTTTTGATAGCGTTGGTGGTACCAGACGTTAGGTGTCAGTGTAGTCACGCCAGTCTAATGGAACACAAATAGCAATGCCAAGTATCTGGATCGCCCTAACCGCCGATTAACAGGATTTTACTTACTTACGTGCTATTGGGTTTTATGATGATAAGCGGAAATATGACTGGGACCTCGAATCTGAGCTCGAAATCGCAACTGACCACAGTATGAGGGCAAAAACATTGCGGCCCCTTGCCTTTGCAACCTATGCCAAGATCTGCCTTGCAGATTCGATACACCAGTACGTGTACCAGTTGGTCTGCCTAATACATCGGAATGTGGGCTCTCCAAATTATTCACCCTGCGAACCCAATACCTTGATAGCAGGTCGATCGCATTTATAGCATCCAGCAAACAAAGATCACCCCTCCAGAAAATAAGCACTATGTAATTGCTTGCGTAGCCCTATACCCTGTAGATGGCTTCTGATACGTAGGTGATACTGCCTTCCCTATCACCTTAGATAGCAACTTGCCATGGCGTTCCCAACATTCAAGCTGAAAACAAAGGTGTCAAAACTCGGGTTAAGAGTACTACCATCTTTCCTACCCTTGGCCATTAATAAAACAACCTCGTGAATGCAGCGTTGAAATGTTGATTGCCGCATGGCATAATCTCGTACTCTTGTCTCCCTAGTCCATTGACAGTGTTTTTAAAAGAAGTGTTTGTGACGGGGAAGCGACGCGGTAATTGCGCTGATGCAAATGTGACTTGTAGAACCTTCATGCCTCGTGACAAGTTCGAAGTTGTGTTGATCGCTGTAGAGATTCTGATCATCGGTTAAGATGTGGCCCAGGCACAGTAAACTTCCTTTCAACTTGAAGCTCTGGTATATCGAAGCGCCGTGCCAAGAGTGGCAGTGCCTCGAGTCTTGGCAGCATAGTGGGCAACGATCGTCCAACTCTCCGTTATGCGGCACTGGGGAGATCCCGACGGCGGTGATCTTGACCGGTTCTTGTGCGCGGTAAACGGTCTTGGCGCGTTTCGAAACGGGCTCCCATTTGCTTCCATGTTTAGTATGATTTAAATTAACCGTCAGCAGACAGGTTTCCAGATTGATTACACCCGTACTGTTTTAAAGAATTGCGTTGTACTGCGCTCTCCAATTGCCGCTGCCGAGTCCTGACACGTCAAAATCTTGGAATGCCATCAGTGGGTCTGTAAAGCACCGTGCAATGCGGGTTGTGGAGGAGATGCGGAATCCCCTCGTTGGCCAAGACCTCCTTAATTCAGCATCGAGTTTCTGTTGCAAGAATCAGCGCACCAGAAAAGCAATTCTCCACCACTCATATTTTGTTATCAAATTGAAGTCCAAGTATAAATCATCGAGCTATTTCTTGTCCAGAAAAGAATTTAATCAAGTTGCAAGATCACGTCTGAGTCCCGCCATCCAGAAGAACCTTACACTCGTTCTCTATTAGCACACTCATTTTCATTCTATAAATCAGGCATTATGCGCACCGAAGCTTTCAAGTTGCTCGCGGCTCTCGCCGTTGCCTTCCCTACTGTCTCCGCCTGTGTGGGCAAGGATGCCCTCCCGACCGCGACTGAGACCATCAGCAGCTCTGAGCCTATCGAGGTTGCTGCTGGTGAGTCGTACGATGGAAAGCTGGCCCGTTTCGACAGAGGATCTGGTGCTTGCAAGGCACAGACGGAAGGAGGTAAGTTGCGTTTGCTTACAATTCAGGACCTGCCAAGCTAACCGTCCCTTACTCAAAGGCCAAGCCGACGCCGTATTCCTCCTCCGTAAGGGTGCCACCTTAAAGAATGCCATCATTGGAAAGGATCAGATGGAGGGTGTTTACTGCATTGGCGGTGGCTGCACCATCGAAAACGTCTGGTTTGAAGACGTCTGCGAGGATGCCATTTCTATGTATGTTGCGCCATATATGACCATCCTGAAGACGACATTGTTCTGACGTGGACTTTAGCAAAGAGGATGAGGCAGGCACTGAGACTCGCATCATCGGTGGTGGTGCGTACAAGGCCGCGGACAAGGTTGTCCAACACAATGGATGCGGTAGTGTCAGCGTAAGTAGACTAGCCTCTGGTGGCTATATGTTAAGCCATTTTGCATTACGGACGCTGACAAAACAACAGATCTCCAACTTCTATGCCGAGGATTACGGAAAGGTCTACAGGGCTTGCGGCACTGTGAGTAACCCCTGATACGATTTTGAAAGTTCCTATTGCAAAAGAATATTAGCTGATTGTTTTGTAGTGTGATGCTTGCAAGCGTACCGTCACGATTGAGGGTGTATCTGCTTACGGCGGTGGAGAGGTCGCCGGAATCAACGAGGAGACCGGCGACGAAGCAACTCTTGTCAACATCTGCACCGATGCCAAGACCCCTTGCCAACTATACAATGGCCCTGGGGAGAAGTCAGGATCTTGCTAAATAGTATCAACAAGCAACATGCCGTATTCTTTCTACAATCCTGGTTGTTTGTATGAGATGAAAGGCATCGGGTTCATCTTGACTCGGTTTCAATTGAATCTTGAGTGAGATTGGGCTCGGTTTTGTGTATATACTTCTTCAAAACTGTTCATAAATAGTTTCAGTGCTTCCTTGAATATCCACACGAATTCTAAGATCCAAACTGCGAATATATTCATGTAATTTCTTTCGAATTTCTTTTCTAATTGGAGGTTGCTAAATTATTCACAGGCAAGGTGAAAGTCTATTCTGTGATTGGACCAGAGCCCAGTTTGCCAGCTCTAGACATGTTGCAGGATCTTCGGAAAAATCATCTGCAGGTTGATTTACGAATTTATTAAGATTATATTGTAGACACAACCTGAAGCTTTACTCTAAAGGGCTAAATTTGGCACTCGAGTTGTTTAAACCATTAAAAGGATGTAGGGAATGGGACTTCTTGGGGTCGACATTCCCATAGCTCGAGGAGTGTGTAATTTGCGGCAAGGCGAAAACATCCTGTTCTATAACCAATATTCGCGCTTTGTACGCTTCTGGTTTAAAAACGGCAGGTGTTTCCCAGACTCTGAATTAGCAACAGAGAAACCTGACGGTTTTTGCTCAATTTCACCGCGTTTCCCGCCTTCCCTCAAGCACGATATATCCGAAACTTTCGGTTGAAGGTATAACATAACAATCTGATTTATTTGATGAAAAAAATATCGAACTCTTATTCTACGAGGTTTCTGTACAGACACACAGACTACAAAGATTTTGCGGGCGATGGTCTCCATTTGGCATACAAAAGTTACTTCGTTGAATTGTTTCTGGTCATTATAAAAGAAACTAAGGTAGTCATTATCTCCATCATATACGCCATAAAGCAAAATCCTAGGTATCGTGGCTATAACCGAGTCTATAAAAACAAAACCCCAAAGCTCAGCGCCAAACTCCACGCAATGCAAGTGTAAATACTCTTTCCGGCCGCCAACCCTCCTACACCTGAATCATCATCACCGTTCGAAGTGGAGTTGTTGGCGTCTTCCGACGACCCTGGCGTAGACGTAGTCGCCGTACCAACACCCTCCGAAGAG
This sequence comes from Colletotrichum jinshuiense, assembly GCF_051148585.1. Lineage (NCBI taxonomy): Eukaryota > Fungi > Ascomycota > Sordariomycetes > Glomerellales > Glomerellaceae > Colletotrichum > Colletotrichum jinshuiense. The sequence continues at coordinate 3,699,006 of NC_139313.1, forward strand.
GATGCGAGGCTGTTACAAGCTGTGCTATCGGGCTCCGAAGTGCCAATCTTGGCGCCAATGTTGACAACAACTGCCTCGGAATCCCGGACTGGGATGCTCGCCTTTCCATCGCTGCCAACAGTGACGGTGACGTTTTCGTTGGAGACTTGAGTCTGCTGTCCATCGTTGCCTTGTTCGAAACTGATGCCGTTCCAGGTCGTCCCACTGGTTGCATCGGCGCCTTCACTGGTAAGGTACGCCAAGTGCAGTGTCTGGCCAGCGAGCGAAGAGGGCAGCACCACGTCAACAGTCACACTGCCTTTGTTTGACTCCGACACGTTCGCCACCTTGCCATTAAGAACTACAACAGATGCCAGTGAATCGCCCTGATAAACTGACCAGGCATTCATATAATCATTATAACCGGATGGATACTCGGATATTTCAGCCTGGGCAACACGAGTTGTGCACGAACGACCGATTGTCTGGGCGAAGGCCGCCATGCCGTAGTAAAGCGGCCGGACGAACCGGTCGCGACCGAACATCGCCGTCGGTTGCCAGGCACTGGCGTTGCTGTCGTACGTCATGTGGAACTGAACAGACGAGATATTGATCGTGGTTGCGTAAAAGAGGAAGTTAAAGGTCCAGAGTGCAGCGGCAAATGTGTTGCTGAGTCCTTCGACACCGAGGGGCCCAACGACGGACATCTCTCTCAACGCAAATGGGTGAGTTGTCTGCTGCGCCTGCGTGATCTGCGCCTCGATCGCCGAGTCGAATTGGGCTTTTGTCGTCTCGAAACGCAGCATGTAGTCCAACGTCAAAGGATAAGGGAAAGAACCGACAAAGTAGTAGTAGTTGTGCTGGTTCCAGCTGGTGATGAACCCAGTGTCCGACTTGTTGGCCTTTGTATCGAGCCCGTAGCTGACCAGATCCTCAATCTCGAAGCCTGTGCCAGCTACCCAAGCTGTAGACGCCGAAGCTTCGAAAAAGTTGCTGTGCAGTCCACGCGGCTCCAGGACTTCTTCCCACACGGCACGGGCGCGATCGAGCCACTGTTTGGCATACTCCGATCCCGACCAGGAGCTCTCCGTCCTAAACCCATTATTGCCGTAGAGGTCTGGCTCGTTTCCGAATTCGAATGACATCAGGTTGAGATTGGTGCATCGATTAATAATCTCGGAGGCCATAGTCGTCAGCCTCTCGATGTAGTCCGGCTCTTGGTATCCCAGGTTCAGGCCCCAAGTAACGGGTGTACCCTTAGGCATACGATTGGCGATTTCCATGAAGCGGGGGCCAACGATGAAGTTATCGGCAGGGACGCCCCCAGGCGCGACAGGTCGCGGGTTCGGCTTGATAAGCCATTCGTCTTGAGAATCGTCGTAAATTAAATAGTCTTGCGTGTTTCCGCCCAGTCGCACGTGCGGTGGTCGACCGGTGAAATTTGCTAGGTTGTTTAGGAGGTTGAGGGAAAGATCGTTTGGTGTTTCGTCACCCATAAAATAGAATAGGTGGTCTAGCTCGATGCCGAAACCGGCGAACGAGGGGTCGATATTCGCCGATATGTTATTGGGGATCTCTTGGGAGAGCGATATAGACAGGATATTATCGGCAGCGAGCGCAGCAGAAATTAGGCCGCAGCCCATGAGAAGGCGACTTTGCAACGGCGCCATGTCGAACAGCAGCCGATAGTAGTGGCTGAATTGTGTTTGCTAGTAAAGAGACACCTCCCAGAACATCGTGAGAATCAAACAAGGAGCGGGACGGCCAAACAATATTTAAGACGTTGGACAAAAATTCGAAAAAGGCGGTTTCAGTAACCCCCCATCCATTTCATCATTCCAGTGGATCAGCCGGAGCTTTCTGGCCCTCGTGCGGGTGCGCCAGTTAACCCATGTTGGTACCAAGGCTAGGCATTTGCTCCAGTCTGACGCGTACGACATGAATGAAAAGCTGAGGCGCTGAGGGAGGCATTGCAATCCAGTTTTTCGAACCGCGTAGCAGATCTGTTTGGGGCCGTTCGCCGGGGCCATTGGAGAGCCTACGAGCCTAGACCATTTGTCGCGAAAACGCCGTGCCTCTGTGGGCGCTGCGATGCCGCGGTGCCGTGATTGCGACAGCCGGTTAGTGGGTTGATGACATCAGGGATGGATTAGACACCCTGCTGGTTCGGTGGGCCAAGCGTTGGCAGTTTGTTCCGCCCCGCAGAGCGTGCGTGGATAACAAGGAACTGGCAGGGTATGAGATGGTGATGTCAAACAGACGTTGCTTGGGCACAGAACAGTGATACAGGGATATTCAGTTAGCGCTCCCTACCGCTAGATTTTCTTTAGGGAATGTACAAGCAGCGCAATGAACCAGCCACACCACCCCAGCGTAATCCGGAGCCAATAAAGTGATGCATCGCAGTCTGAGGAAAAATTGACCGTCATTGTCCGCTACTGCTCTGGCGTTTTGTTAATCTCTAACTTCTCCCGTTTCCTGCAGGAACAATGGAACTTTGTTGTCGATTACCGTCGATCGTTCGCTCTCTAAACAAAATTAGAAACACTACTCCACCACGCGCTGAGGCAGTACTGATTTTGACAGAGTTTCCAATGGGCCAGATATTCAGGAGTGTCACAGCTTGCGGGCCGACTTCCCCAAACTAAAGTAAACAACTGAACGAAACTCGATATTGACAAACTACAACATGAGGAAGATAAGAGCCATCTCGCAAATTCTGGAACACCGTCATGGGATGAAGACCAAAGCCCATACCGAGTTGGCTGACGTCAACAATGATGCAGGGATGGGTCGGTTATGGTAACCAGGCTGTCCCAGTTTTGCAAGTCTCCAAGTAGAGTCGCCAAGTAGAGTCGCCAAGTAGAGTCGCCAAGTAGAGTCGCCACGGACGAATGAGGGCAGAGCTCCAGGTTCCCATATCTTGTGATGCAGTTTTTGCTACTCAAGTGATGAACTTCTCGCAATAAATGCAGGATTAAAAGGTTGCTCACGTAGGGTGTATGCTCTTGCACAATTGTTGGTTAGTTTAGGTAACATAAGGGCGATTTGGCTTCGTCGACCTCAAAGATGCCAAATAAAACAATACCTAAAAAGCCATTAAATCAACTTTGGAACCTTGTCCCACCTTTGTTTGACTTGATCACGTATTCTGACCTTCATCCAAGATAGGCACCTAACCAAAAGCGTAACCGACAATCTGGAAGGTGGAAAGACGACCAGGACCTGACATAGTTGACTGAGGATTAGATCCCCGCGCTTTCCCATCCCCCCCGCTCTTCTGTAATGAAATCCTCCACACGGATATTCCTCCAACATCTGACTTTGCCAATGTGCACTCTTCAGCATTGCATTCTTCATTTGTGGTCCACTCTTGCCTTGGCAATTCTGTTTGGGCAGCAGGCTGAGTTACGCTGTTCGTCTGGCGGAGCCCGTGTACTTTCGGAGCCGTCATCATGATTCTGCAAATAACCAAACCCCCGATTTGGCGAAGAGCGACCGGATCGTCGGAAGTGCCGGCTGCCGGCAGACAAGGGAATGCACTTCCTGCAATTGGCTCGCGTTTCGCAGCTAGTGACGACAACGCCGCCTTTTCGAACGACTATCGATTTTCGAGATTGTGTTGATGGCCGAAGCACAACTATCGTGAGACTTACATCAGTTCGCTGTATATTTTTCTGCACATTGAATATATGCCTTAAATACTTGCAAACTCACAAGCTCAGAATGGATCAATCCACAAAAATGATCTCTCTTATTAAATGTCAATCACTCATTCCTTGTAGTTATTAAGTATTTGAATTGTGTAATGCTGCTTTCATTGTCGCTATAGCTTCTGAAACGACATACAACTCATCAATACCAGCAATGTCTAGATTATGCGGTTCAATACGTGGTAGAGTCTGGTATACCACGTAACTTGCTGATGTCACATGAAAAAAAGATAACCGCATCCTGCAATCTATAGATGCCAACAGCAGTTGTTCCGGGTCCATACCTCTCGTAAGCTAACACAGTGCCTACCTGGCGGAAAGACCAAAATAGACGGCACTTTTTCTTGGCACGTGTTTTTAGCCAACTTACGCAATTCCCAGGGCATGAAGTATATCGCCAATACAGCAGCTTGACATTACACTGACCATGTATAGCGGTAGCAGTCCGCAAGTGAACTCAAGCCAACTTTTAAACTAGAATTTTAGATTGGCTATGAACCTGGTGATCCGCGGCAACGAATTGGCCTGTTGTAATCCCACGGTTGGATCATTTGAGCGTCCTTGCTATACGGCATTGTTCCAAGTTGATGCGTAGTATGTGTTGCCTAGCTACGCTTATTCGTTTACAACCGCTATAAAGCATACCGCAAGTTTCAGAACTTTTGGTATCAAAATCCAAAACGTCTTTTAGCAGTACTTGCAGGCGCCCGTCGGGCAGTAGCCGTGGCTGCAGCTGAAGCTGCAAAGTCCCTTGTAGCTGTCATCCAAGCCATCAGCAGGGCAGCCGTCCCGACCATCTCCGCCAGGGCTGGTTGTCTGCTCGCCGTACGCGGAGCATTCGCAGACGCCATCGGGGCAGTACCCGTTCGAGCATGAAAAAGCGCAGAGACCGGTGTAGTTGTCCGAGAGACCGGACTTGACCTGGCCAGAAACGCAGAAAGAGCCGGTTGAGGTAGGTACAGGGGCGGTGGATGTGGCTGTCGCCGTTGGAGTCGACCCAGAGGCAACGCACTTCTCCTTGATGTAAGCGGCTGCATCATTAGTGTACAACTGGAAATAGTTGGTGTGAGCGTCCTCGCCCATAGTTCGAGTACCGTCACCGTACGCGCAGACGGTGTCTTCGCCGTTGCACCAGGAACGCAGAACGCCGGCAAAATTATTCAGGCTGCTCAGGGAAGAGCTAGCTCGGGCCATCTGGCCACTGTAGGTTGAGCCGGCCTCAACATTGTAGCTCTGGTCGGCGATATGAGTCGGGTCGCCAAAGAGAAGTGCGGCGCAGACTATGAGAAGTTCAGTTAGGGGCCTTCAAACAATCTGCGCAAATTGCCGCGTTGCTGGAGAGTCTTACTCTTGTTTCCAGGAGTCGAGTTGGCAGTCAATCCTGAATCAGCAAGGACGTTTCCAACAACGTTTGCGCCCTCGCTGTAACCGCTCAAGACAATCTTCGAGTCAGGACATTTCTCGCTGTATGCCTTGACCTGGGAAGCGCCAGATAAGCGGCCCTCCTCAACCGCAGCAGGGTAGCCTTGAGGGTTGGATGCATCGAACAGAATATCCTCATAGTCGCAGCTGGAAAGACCGTTGCAAGTGGCATCGATCACCAGCTGTTGCCGGCCGGGGTAACCCTCGTTCCATCCGCGAGCAAGGAAGATGTGCAGATCGGTGCAGGATCCGGAACCGGTGGATTGGCGCTTTCCGGGGGCGGCGGAGGCCAAAAGGATGAAATTGAAGAGTGCGGCAGCTTTCGGGGACAACATCATGGCTGATTAAAATTAGGCCTATTACTACAATGATTGCAGAAAAAAATTGAACGAGTGACAATGCGGACGAGAATTTCGTGAAGAGCAAAGGAGAGTGAAACAATGGTTCTGGGGAAGGCGGAGTTTTATTCATATTTGCGGCTGACTGTGGATCATGGAGCGCTGTATCGGTTCATTATCGCATATAGTAACTCCATTTCCCCCCTATTGTTGCTTCTCCGAACTAGCCAAGGACAAGTTATTGTGGGTTTCCTTCGGTCATAATACCCAAAATAGCAAGGTCATTACGACCTAGGTATCGTTACAATGCAATTAATATCTAATCGTACCCTGTGATTCGTGAGCTACAATACGGCTGTCAACAAACAAGGAAAGCCTGTATCTTCCCAACAGAAAACACGGACAGAGCGAAGGAGTAGAATACGCGCATAACCTAGATATTCAATACTACTCATACAATTGCCGGTAGTAACAGTCGAAAATTAGTCTCACAAGCAGCTTTCCCCCGAATATCTGCAAATACACGACTTCATCGTTAACATTTAACACCCTGCATGATCAATACAAGATCGCATACTGCGCCGGGCAATAAATTTGATCATGCCCTGATAGAACGCACTGACTTTCATGCTTGCTGCCATTCCATTAAGCATGTAGTTATTAACCCTCCATATTGGGGAACACAGCCTAAAGCCAGAAGCCATCTACATTATTGCCTCCGGGATGGTCTTGATCAGTTTGAGATTGACCCTGGATTGTCAGGTGCACACCATATTCGTGGTATCTAGGTCCGGGAAAACAAGAACTATCCAGAATGTCTTTGGACGCATGGCATTTGACAAGTCAAAGAAACCGTGGTATATACGCCACGCCGATGATGAAATTCCTTCTAATAAACTCCTGGCTTTTGACTAGTGGCCAGCAGGAGACATCTGCGTATGCTTATGTATACGGACAAAGTGCGGCACATGCACATTGCAAGTAAAACGTAAACGAATCAAACCCTTCTGCCTCATTGCAACTCCTTATATTTTCTCGACTAATCTTTATACGGCATCATCGCCACGAAGTGAATCTCTGTGTTGCTTATATCGAGTCCGGGGTGGCTGCGGAGGTAGACTCTCCCTCTCCGCCACACCCTGAAATGCCGTTTGTTGTGCGGCATACGTGTCGCTACTTCGTCCGCTCGGCTCATGCTTCTCGGACAGGTCATCATTTCCTTGTCCCCAGCCCCCGGATCTTGTGAAAACAAGATAGCGATAATCTGTCCCATCTTCTGGAAAGTAGACAAACTGGTCGTGCCTTTTGAGAGGTAGGTGATTGAATCGCCAGTCCCAAACAGCGGCGTAGCATCCGCGATAGGAGCCAAACGCAACTGCAGTTCCAATTATACTGCCTGCTACAATGTCGTACCAATTATGAGCCTGGTCGACGGTGAGAGAACAAGCGATTAGGAGAGCGCCAAGTAGCGGGGCGAACGTGAGGGCAATTTTCCACAATGCCGGGCGGTAGTCGGCCCAAACCTTCAGCTTGGCGTTCAGGTACAGGAACAAGAAAACATAGCCGGCAAATGCAGCTGTAGAGTGGCCGGAAGGAAAAGATGTCATTGCATTCTTCAGCTTGTTGGAGTCCGGCTGTGTGCAGACGTCGACCGAGTACATAATTTGCTGGAACCCCACGGCATTGAGTCCGGTCGCGTTGTTGAGAGCTGCGCGCGAGATATCGGGCATGCAAACCGCGAGAAAGTAAGGTCGAAAACCACCGATCAGTTGCTTGACAATAACTTGGATCAAGGTGCCTAAAACGATGGAGAAGATGACGCCAATAATGCCATTATTAACATCCCAAATGCTCCTCACGCGGAATTGAGCTAGAAGAATGACGGCGATTGGGATGAGAGCGGACAGCAAGGCAGATAACCATGTGTCAATGATCCAGCCGCGATCAGGATATGCAAACTGCGGGTAAACGATGTCACCGGAACCGTTAAACGTGATAGGAAAGTTGCGCGTCGCGGCAATAGGGGCGTTATAGATCTGCAAGAACAACACATTCAGTTGAAACCAAATGAATTGGCAAGGAGAGCACTTACGCCAAGTGAAGCGCCACCCAGCGCCGACATAACCAGAATGTCGAACCAGGTGATACGAAGCCACGCCATGAAGAAATCCCAGAGGCCACTAGCTGAACGAATTGTGTCGCGCGTAAACTCAGGTTGGGCGTCGTCGCCATGGATTTGTTGCTTGAGTCGGCGCATTGTGTTGAAATCTTTTTTTTATCGAGTAACTTATCTTTTTGACTCGTGTAAAGAAGCTTTATGTGTTTGTCGGGCCAGAAAGGAACGAGGCAGCTACACAGAACGATCTCACAGAAATACTCCTGTCAAAACGTGGGAGGGAGATGAAAGAGCATAGTTCCTGCCAAAGTCGGCCTCGGTCTCTTGAGGGGCCGCTCAGACATAGGTACGACAAAAGATACTTACCGTCCCATCTTTTCTTTCTTGATGTCATAGCTGACTCTAGTGCACGGTAGACGCGCTGTGCCTTCTGAGACTGGGACCGTTCGGCGAAGTTTTTTCGGCTTGCATCCCAGCGCTCTACTCAATAGGTTTTGTTGTTTAAGTAGCTGCGGCTGTGTCGATTGGACAGAATGATGAGACGAAAAATTGGGGAAAAAAGGTTCTTGACGTAGAGAGATACTTTCTTAACAGTGTGGCAGTTTGAAGCCATTGCCACAGCAAGCCAAGCCGTCTGAGAGTTACAGGAATGGTTCGTGCCCATATTAGCTCAGTACTTATCCCTCTATGAGCCTCATTTTCCCTCCCTGAACTCATTTGATTCTTCATTCAAGAACTACTTGCGTTTGATCTCCACAGGTTCAGATGGAGTCAGAAATGTTGGAAAAGACCCAATGAATCTAGTATAAACTTGACAGACCCCTTGTTCCGTTCAGTACTATGGGGTGTTAGCGGTCAGTTGCGGGCGATGGAATGTACGGAGGCTGGGCACATTGGATGGAGAAGATGTTTGCCAAGGGGCATATACAACGGAACCTAGAATGTTGCCAAAGCAAGCATAGATAAGCGTTCTAAGCTCAGGAGTGACATGCAAATTGTGCGTGGCCTTTTATTTCCAGTTGAAAAATATTCACTACGTATTTCACGCACTTTCAAAAATTAATATCAGAAATTTATCCTTCTCGGCTCAACAAATGTCCCGCGAGCTCCCTAGAGTTCTTCCCGTTTATAACCTCCTACCCCGATCCAACAACTTGAGCCACCCTCCCCGCGGCCGTTTACACATGCGCGCAAACCGCCAACGCTCTAAAAGCCCTGTCAGAATTCATATAAACAGGGGCATTGTATGTAAGCTCTAGTGTGACAGTCACAGCGACATTGTGGGCTGGAAGCTGCTCAACGGCAGCGTGGTCCATTATCTCATCGACAAGGGCGGCAGAGGCACCACCATGTAGGATGCTCACGATATCTCTTCGCGACTCTAGAACGGAATGTGTATAAGAATTACTGCCAGAGGAGCAAGGCGCGGAACTTGTGGGCAGAGAAACAGCTGGACACGCGTATAATTTGCCAGAATGTGGTTTTTCTGAGGGAAGAGCCGCCGTTCAAGGGAGATGAGAATGGATATCGCATACTCATGGACCCTTCGACCAGGGCTACTCGGTCTGAGGAGGCAGGCTCATACAGATTTTCTGTGAGAATTATTTCTGTGGTGTTGCAAGTTCATAATTTCAACATTGAGGAAAACACTTTGAGAAGTGTCTTAAACCATTGACCGATTTCTCTTGCTACCCTACCCTTTATCTCTTACACTTGATGTTGATTGACTCTATCAGCTTGCGAAGATTTTAACATTTCATAGTCTTCGAAGAGAGAATTTCCGTGATTTTGTTCACTTAGCATAATAATCTGGGGTTTCCCAGTTATCTACGATACGTCACTGCTTCTCACATATTCCGGTGATTTGGTTGTGACTGTTCGTGGGCATGCTTGTTGATTGGTCCCTGATTCTGCCAGTACACTATTGTCCCTATTTCAACAGTCATCTAACCTAAATAAATTATCGCAAGTAAAAGTAGAATCCGAGTTGTCCGAGTAGATACAGTAGGTTGACGGAGATAGTAACCCCGGAGGACGCGACTGGTGACAACTAGTGCAGTATAACATTGGCTCCGGCGTCGTCTGCTCGCATCTACGGCTACCTTGCGGACAGATCAATCAATGAAGTATCTCTTTTGAAAATTCAGCCCCATTTTTCACTCTCTATACCTTACTGAAGAAATAATTGCCAAGAGAGGGTTGGGTTGAAACCGGATACGAACGAATTCCTTACTACCCACTTATTCTGCCCAAGTAGCCGAACTTGTATGGGATTCCTTATTGACCACGACGCACACATTAGTTCTAGTTGTGTTGGGCCAGAGATTGAATTACGAAAGTAACCCCGTCCTTAGTATTTCACCAGCTGGCCAGATGGCCCGCTCGCGAATGGCTTCAACGCCTGATGGTAAATATGAATGTAATGACACAACCCGCTGACAAGCGGCTACCATCAGCGACTGGCAGCTACCACACACCGTCACTGTTCCTAACGCCCGAAACGTCCTGCTGATCAAAATAGTACGTGAACGTCGACAACAACCTGGAAGCGATGCATCAAGGAATGATACAACTCCAACTTTCTGGTGATTTAAATTTAGAAAGAGTCTTTGAGTTGGAGGCTCCCTGCCATATCATTTTGAGCGTATGGCCGAGGACGGCGAGTAGTCATCCTGGTCTATACAGAACTATCCCAGCTATAAGTATGTCTGACGTGCCTTAAGGAATCTTGTGTTGCTTGGGGACCAGGATTTGATTGGACGGACCGCTGTAATGTCACATCCGGACGGGGAGTGGGAGCAGGTGCGCAAAGGTAAATCGTTGGGTAACCATCTTTCCGATGTGGGGGTTTATTTTGTAGAACGCTCAAAACAGATTCTCGGGTGCCCGGCATGCATCACCTCGCTCCCGGGCCGGATTGACCTTTTCGTTATGTCCTAGCCATACCCATCCTGGAAATCCTCTCGACCCATCGGTGAGCATCCGAGCTGTCTGGTGCTACGAGTCCCAACTTTAGGGAGGTGACAAGCATTACAGGAGCTCAGATAACCAATCAAATCGAATTGTGTAATCACGAACCCCGGCTGGAGCAGCGTATCAAGAGCTTCAAGGTGCAGGACCAGCCTCAGTTTGCAAGATTAGGGTTCCAAGCTTTTTTAAGAGCAGGCTCAAACAGAACTTCGATATGGATATTGGGGAAATGAGACAGACTGTGCGGACGGGGTGTTCAGAGCATTCCTCGTACTACATATTGGAGTCCGACAAGGCCACATTCCCATATGCGAGCCTCAATCAAGGGCGATATGGGTCGTTGTTCATTGACCGCAACATTGTATGACTCTGGATGCAAGAAGCTCCTACAAACTGATGGTTGGGAGAGCTTGTGATTAGTAGCGCGTTTCCCTGCAAGGAAACCCGCCCTATTGCCCGCGTCTGCAACCTAACGCCAATCAACATCAGTTTTACTCTTCAAACTCTGGCTCCGTTTACATATGCATTGCTACGCCCCCAACCTTGGCCCGCATTAGCGCAACGAACAGCTCAACAAACCGCCCAAGCAGCTTCGTTTGCGCGTTGCCTGCCGGCACGCCTCTCCATACCCACGCCATGCAATTGGGACAGGTCTTTGTTTACCAGTAAGATCCCATTCTGTCGGGCCTGTCGGAAGTTTAGACTTTAGCATTCACTGGCCAGCTACGAGACCACGAGTGACGACGCCCTGGGATGGTAATTTTCAGCAGGGTTGTGATAGGACTTGAGAATCACATAATCACTTCCTAAAGACTTCTCCATTTTTTTTTTACCTTGACAGCACTTCCGATTGGAAATGCTTCTTAAGTGATCCTGTTAACGAGCAGCACCGCAGGACTGTCCACTCTAGACAACAGTCCTCGTGACTTTTCAAGGGCCTGGACCGATGGGTGGATGTAACCTAACTCTGCACCATCATCACCACCGCACTTCGGGGTCTGAGCCGACGCCGGTTTTGCTGTCAGTGACGGCTATGCATTCGGTCCGGGACGCGCCCAACGTTTACTGAAATACGGTTCGGTGTCCATTACACCCATGTCTTAATATCTTCATTATTACTTTGATGCGCCATGCCGCATTTGCATTCAGGGTGACTGAAGCTACAATACACTGCATTTTCGAGTCAATGTGCTTAAAAGAAGCCTTCTCCGTTGTGCCGCCGCTTCCTCCGTGTCTGTCTCACCACCTCCTTCATTCGCAGTCAGCACGATCGACTCGAAAGTAAGCAACCTGTGAAAGAGACTTGGATTATTAGCCGATATGTGTGAGTGGACACGCCTCGAGTTCACATGTGGTCACATCAGATTTCAATGCGCAGAGTGGTGTGGGACCTATGCTGCAGCCGGGTTGCGACCGTGCAAGATACGTTATCGATCAAGGCGCCCATGGGCCGAAGTTTCGAATTTTATCAATACGTGTGTTGGACCTCGTTTTATTCCCCTCGCCGAGGATTGGTATTTTCAGGCTGACCGTCTTACTAGTTTTTCAGCGTGCCGTAAGTCTGACCCTTGAGGCACACAGCTGTGAGGTCCAATCTTTTGCTGACCAAATGAAGCCGATTGCCGCAAAGCAGAAGCACCGGAGTGGTGGTATTTGTTGAAAGAAGCTGGCGGGAAGCCTGTGACTTGGAGGAAACAAGGTCAAGAGGACATTATGCACGGAGCATCGAGAAGTGTTGTTTTGCGCCAGAGACCCAATTTGCACGTCCCTGTCCAATTCAACAAGCCCGGCAAACGATGGGATATTGTCCTGCCCCTTTTGTATGATTTGTGGCCTGGAGGACCGAATACATATCGTGGCGCGGCAATTATGGAATCATCTTAGATTTTGGCGTCCTGTTTTGATTAGAGGCAGCATACTCATACGAGTCTTTAGTATCTTCCGGTCGCTTTCCGATTTCCATACAATACAAAGGGGCTAAACATTTACCATTAACTCATGTTTTCAGATAAATCGCGATAAACCACGGCTATGGATCAAAGCTTCTTGGGTCGATCAATTTCTCCGAATTTGTAACTTCCCTAATTCTGCTTAGCTTTGCCTCGTCAACATAGTCTGTCCTTGTTATCGACATCATAGCTTAGTTACATATTAGGAGGGCCATCTGAATATGACTTTACATAATGTAGCAGTCCAGGCGTTAAAAAATGTCGAAACCTCACCTGGTCTTCAACCCCGATATTATATTGAAGTCCAGGGAACGTTTTCCTTTAATGGCGTTGCCGAGATCAGGTTTAATACTCAGTCATGTTCATGATGCTCTACTTCATTGATGCATCGACAGATTCTCGAATGATCCGGAGCTGGCCGCCGCCGGCAGCCCTCAGCTGCAAGGGACGCACCAAGGATGGCCGAACTGGGCAGTCTGGTGTAAGATCTGCAAACTTGCCCCTGGGCATCATTGGGGACTAACGGCACAACCGAACGGGGATATGGGGTGACGGTGACAACTGAATCACAGTAAAATTGCCGTCGAACCCCACTGTTCAGGCCTCCAAAGCACAAGTGTAACTGGCTGGTCAAGCTAAGACACAGACTGGCATGCGAAATGCATCGAACGGCTCATCTCGTTTGCTATTTTTGACCCGTTCCCTCATGGTGGTCCTCTTGAACCCGGTGATCCTAGGCTCGTGTTCGCTCGTTCTCAGCGGGCCCTCGGTTGGCCCTGGGGTAGCCAACTTAAGAATCCGGAGTAACTAACGTAGTCATTCTGGGCACTGCCGTACAAGCATTCCCCACAGAATGTTCTCTCTTGAAAGTGCCAACCTAACTTGACCGAAATGGCGTGCATGAGTGTCCCATTCCGCCTCCCGATTTGGGTATAAAGGACCGTCGTGCTACTTCCTTGAAGTAGGTCTGCTTTCTACACTCACAATTCAACCACTCACACCACTACTCCACGCTACCAGACCACCATACAAGACTTACCACCAGCCAAAGCCTAACTGCCAAAATGAAGTCCACTCTCACTACCATCGTCGCTCTCTTCAGCGCCTCTGCCATGGCCGCCATTGTACCTCAAGCGTCCGAGGTTCTTAACCCCTCTGAGAACATCGACATCGCCGACTTGTCTGTCCGCAAGCAGCAAAACGGCACCGTAACCAGCATTAGCTTCACTCTCTCCGGCAGCGAGGCCACGGACCTGGCCTGCCAGGGCGCCACCGACGTCCCCTCCGGTGTCATCAACTGCGGCGACTCCATGTACCGCTTCGCCATCCAAGCTAGTACTGAGAGCGAGTTCGCTCTGCGCATCTACCACCAGCTCAGCCTTGCGTAAGTTTCTTCCTTTCTCTTTTTATATGAGGAAGATAGCAGAGGAACTAATGTGATTACATAGTGCCGGCTTCTGGGGTGATGGCGATGTTCCCACTGTCCGCCACACCGGTGGCCTCGGTGACCTGCTCTGCAACCAGATCAACCCCACGACTATTGTCATCAACAATGGCCCGCCTGCCGTTAACTCTTAAGCTTCGCCTCGCTTTTGATGGGACTCTTTATTATTACCTAATGTGTAAACCTATCTGTAAACCGAGTTTGCGGTGTAGCATACTGTGCCAGCTTAGAATGGCACAAAGACTTTCTGATACTGTTAAATTACTCGGCCAGAATACGGGCAGGCGACTAATCAGCGGGAAGCAGCAGCAACTGAACCCGGAGGCTCTACCTCTTGGTTGCCAACGGCGATATCTTCACTGCTGCTTCCACTGCCAACCTTCTACTTTTTCTTCTACAGACCGATTTTACAGCTTAAGAATATACTATGTTGACATTCATCGAGCTGTCACATGTACGGGAATTCCTGTGATACCAACAGATATCTTCGATATCCCTCAGCATCCATTAAATTGATGGTACACTAGGTATATTGGGTCTCGTCATCCGACTTGGTCCCAGAAACTCTGTTCGTAAGCTCGTAGGAAGTATTGCATGACTTTGTTACTTGTAAGACGATTGTAGTGAAAATGGGACCGCACCGTAAATTCACCCCAGGTAGGCGATAGCTGAATACTCAAGTCTCCATTTAGTATTCTAAGTGAAAAAGAAACGACACTGTTGCTTGTGCTCAAATTCTAGTCTTCACAAACTAATGTCAATGTGTCGGTAAGATGAGATAATGGTAAATAACATCAGCGCTATCTGGCTACTGGTATACAACATTGTTCGCCCAATATATTTTCCGTTCAAGGTACATCTGGAACCCCGTGGCTCGGGCGCGACCCTTTGTTTGTCAAGATTTTCGAGCTGTTAACACATTTTGTGCTGATTTTATGCAGAATGCTATAAGCTGTCTGAATTTTTACTCTGCATACAGCTGCAAACTTGATTTTTCGGATGTTATCCGCTTTTGAATCGTATCTGCAACCCGAAATGGCTGGGTGTAAAGACGATCTATTCCCTCTTGAATACAGGCATCCACTCCAACGGTGCCTCAATATCAATCCATTGACCACTCTCATATGTATCCGAATTGCCCTCCAGAAGCGGCTTCCACTTACCACCCCCTTCAAGTCGAGGTAGGTAAACATTGCTAGTCCTCTTCTCGGGCTCCAACACGGGACAGACCAAGTACTTGTCCCCAAACATGTACTGCTGTCCAATGTTCCAAGTCTCCTTATCATTTGGGAACTCATAGAAGAGCGTCCGCATCACTGGTGTGCCTTTTTCGTGAGCTTCCTTCATAAGAGAACGCGTGTAATCCCGCAGTTCTTCACGCTGGAACATATACTTCTTGCAAATCTCGTAGATTTCGGGCCCGTATGACCATACCTCGTTAGGTGCACCGCTGCGGCAAGTTGCGCCTCCTGTCGTACCATGCTGGGGCTGCTCCGGCTCACGACAGCCATGAAGACGGAATACAGGGCAAAATGCGCCCCATTGGAACCATCGAACGAAAAGCTCACGGAACTTCTCGTCGCTAGGGTCACCACCGTGGAAGCCTCCGATATCAGTGGTCCACCATGGAAGACCGGAAAGACCCATGTGAAGACCGGCGGCGACTTGGTTCCGCAGACTGCCCCAAGACGAGGCGATATCTCCGCTCCAAACAAGCGCTCCGTACTTTTGGCTTCCGGCCCAGGCGCATCGAATAAGATTGACAATGTTCTTTTGGCCTTCGGCCTCCATTCCCTCGTAGAAGGCACGTGCATACTCGACAGGATAGATGTTGCCGACGGAAACGTTAGACCCGAGATGGTAACGATATGTGTCGAAGTCGTACACAGTATACTCGGGTTCGGCTTCATCGAGCCAGAAGACTCGGATACCTTTGTCGTAGTAGTTTTGTTTTGCTTTTTTCCAGACATAGTCTCTTGCGCCAGGATTGGTGGCGTCAAAGTGGGTTGTATCTCCCTGGAAGTTCATGGCAATCCGAATGCCCCTGTCAGACTGGATGAGATACCCCTTTTCAACCATTTCGTCCCAATTCTCAGACTTGTGATCAACTGTAGGCCAGATAGATACCATCAGCTCGATCTTGAGTTCTTGCAACTCCTTGATCATAGCGTCAGGGTCGGGCCAGTAAGTTGGATCGAATTTCCACTCGCCCTGCAACGGCCAATGGAAGAAATCGATGACAATTAAGTCAATGGGCAACTCTCGTCGTCTGTATTCGCGAGCAACTTCCAAAAGTTCCTCTTGGGTCTGGTAGCGCAGTTTACATTGCCAAAACCCGAGACCGTACTCGGGCATCATGGGGACCTTGCCAGTAGCGTCTGCATAGGCTTCGACAATCTCAGCTGGGGAGTCACCGGCGACAATCCAGTAGTCGAGAGCTCGGGTGGATTTGGCTTCGAAGCTCATGATATTCCGGCCAAGGATTGCCCTGCCGACCGAAGGGTTGTTCCAGAGGAGGCCATACCCTAAAGAAGAGACTGCAAACGGAACGCTGGCTTGAGAGTTTCTGTGGGCAAGCTCGAGATCATGGCCCTTGAGGTCCAAAAATGGCTGTTGGTACTGGCCCATGCCGAAGATCTTCTCCTCTGGGTTGACACTTTCAAACCTGGCAGTGAGATGGTAGTCGTTGCTGTTGACAATTGCTAGAAACTCGCGTGCCTCGACGTCTAGAGCACTGCATTTGGGGTCCAAGACGTCTCGGCGGTGGCGAGAGTACTCCTCAAGCAACAGCTCACCCTTGGAGTTCCACGCCAAAAGCTTTCCGCCGCGGGTGATGGAAGCCTTGATCTTGCCGTTAGTGATTGTGCCCGCCTTATCGTCGATGGTGATCTTGACGTCAGCCTTCTTAGGCTGGAGCAAAGCCCAGTCCTCAGTGGGCATCTCACGGGCCTTGGTGGCCCGTACTCGGAATGAGTTTGGCCCCCATGGCTCAACCCAAAGCTTCTCGGCGTCGTAGGTGAAAACCAGCTTTCCGTCCTCTTCATGGAGCCCCATGGTTTTTGTCTCTAGATGAGGAACGAGAAACAAGATGATGGTCGAATTATTGGGTCGTCGATTATCTTGAATAGTCGTGCTTAGGATGAAGACGGAGTGATAAAGGGGAAGCTAATTGCTCGTCAGACGTGCTCCTTCTTGTAGGTCGTCTGTGGAAAATGCCGGCATATGAACAGCCCCGAGTGCGGAGTTGCTCCTGTTGCCATGGACCGATGGATGGAGATCGTAGGCCGCATTAATGCCACAACGAAGGCAGATGACATGCCACAACCCGGATTGACCACTCGGGTCCCGTGAAAGCCGCCATGCCTACTGTCGGCGTCGGCATGCCCCGCATCTTCCCAGCGAATGAGTTGAGCTGAGGGGAAGTTGGGGGGAGTTGGGGGTAAAACAGGGGCTTTGCAAAGATCCACCCCCGCGGGTACGGACTCGGGTAAATTTATTTGGGATGCGATGGTGGTGAACCTACACGTGTACACCAGGAACTGTGGCCCTGTGGGAGCAGGGGGCGTCTAGCGGATGGTTCCGCCTCTTTAGATCAGCTATTTCTTCTAACATGTTTGGTTGAAGCATGGTTTTATCAGACTGTGTTTAAAATGGCAAGGTATCTCTCAAGTATATAACGTCATATTAAGCCTTTCTCCCTTCCCACGATAGATAATTCTTCTCAACTTCTAAGATTCGAAGCCCTCTATACATGTATGTTGCGCCTTGAGCCATTACTTTTTTGTTGTATTAAATGATTCCCGCGTGTGCACCCGGTCAATATCGTAAGGGTTTCCATCGTAAGACTTCCGGCGCGCAGAAGCGCGACTAATTGTCCGCCGTTGGGTGTTCTGCCGGCTGATTGACGAATGATCATCGGAAATAACGGACTGGGCGGTATCATCCATGACGCCAGGTGCGCCATTCGCGTCTGGTTCGTTCTCTGAGGCTGATGGTTCCTCCTCTCGTAAACGAGCCATGAAAGCCTCAGATTGAGCGGCAAATTTGCATCGAGAGCGAATGACCGAACCATATTTATAGAACAAAAATGGAAACGGCACACAGGCAAGTGCTAGGAAGGCCGGTATTGACGACGCCCAATTGGCCCCAAGGTCTTCGTACATGTACGACGTGAAAAGAGGAAACGCGGCGCCAAAGCAACTACGAATGACTGAGTTGGCGGCCAAGACAGACGCTGCAAAAATGGTATAGGCGTCAATCAGATAGTTCATGATGCTGAGGAAGAGTAGGACCATTCCGAATCCGAAAGGAATGCCCGCCGCAATGCTCACTATCCAGTGAACGGATGGATTGTTAGTCCAAGCAAACCAGAATAGGCCGATGGGAAGTGCCACGCCTCCAACCATGGCCGGCGGTAGGCGTGTTTCAGGCGGTGCGAATCCGCCATTTCTTCCTTGAACCCGTTGGAATCTGCCATTTTCTGGTATTGTGTAAATGATGGCAAAAATCATGCCAACCATAATGCCGAGAAACGCAAGACCGCCAATTCCTTGTGACCAGCCCCTCTCCTGCTGATAGACAATGGGAAATGCAGCGAATAGCATGTAGAGAGTTCCATAAATGATGGCCATATACAGTGATAGAAGCAAGACAATAGGCTCCCGGAACAAGAGAATCCATGGTCTTGATAAGGCTGTCTTGAATGATTCAGCTAGGCTGATCTTACCTTGCTCTTGCTCGATCTTGCTGACATAGCATTTCCCCGTCATCTTTGAAAGCTTGGCAGCTCGTTGGCGAAGCAGATATGGGGCATAGGTTTCCGGAACACACGCTGCTCCCAGAAGCCAAAGAACCCCGGAGAAGGCGGCCAAAAAGCCCATAACCCAACGCCAGCCTGCAGCAGCACCGAGAAACCCGCCGATTATGGGTCCCAAAACTGGTCCGAGAAAGGGTGCGGCTGCAAACAAGGCCATCGCCAGACCCCTTTCTGCGGCAGGGAAAAGGTCCGCGATAACACCGCCTGAATTGGCAAGCGGCGATGAGCCGAATGCGCCAGCGAAGAAGCGGAGGATCAGCAGAGTTGAAGCAGAATTTGCCCCGGCGCAGCCGGCATTGAACGCGGTCAGGACGGCATAGGTACCGAAAAACAGTAACTGACGTCCAAAGAGTTCGCTAAGCGGTGCCCAGAGCAATGGTCCAATGGCGAATCCGAGCACGAAAAGCGAGACGCCGAGAGTAGCGACTTCCTGGGAGATTCCGAATTCTTGAATGATCTGGCGAATGCCCCCCGTGTAGGCGGAGGAGAGAAGTGCCACGGCCAAAGTGGTCAGAGAAACCATCATAGTAATGAACCATTTTGTCGGCTTGCTGAAAAGCATGGGGTCTCTTGGGTCATTGGGGATCCATTGGACCAAAAATGGGTCTTCTTCAGTGCCCGAGCCAGAATATCGGTAGTCGGCTACTTCCTGCGTAATACCTGCTTGGTCGATGACTTTGCGCCAGTATGGGAGTTTCGTGCAGAGGGGGGATTCGCCGCAGTCTTTGGATGGCCCTTCGGCCTTGCCTTGTCGCATTGCGTGAATTCCTGGCCGGCGTCGGTTGAAAGGTAAGCCGAAAAATGGCAGTTAAATTTCAAACACACGAAAATGGCAGTGCCAAGAACAAACAGCAAGGAATCGAGTACGGGTTTGGGAAATAAGACGGGTAGGATGGTATTTGTAGTTCATGGGTTCATGGACAAACGCGCCCAACCAGAAAGCAGATGACGAAATGCGGAAGATCACAAGGTCCTAAATGAACCGGCATACGGGTGGTAATTGGTACCTGAATTCCGTATACCCTACACGTACCAGTCTAAGCCTCTTCGTCGCATCGATTTTGTGCAGGCGGATATACCCAGATTAAGATCCGGTGCTAATGCTTTAGCATGCCTAGTGGATGAATCCGCCGTCGTAGAGCCCTGACAGGTATATTGGACGGGTGACATACGTGGCATGCATGCTAACGATCCCCGTGACAATCAAACCGGAAAGCATCACTATTGTGAAGACAGACATCCATTAACTACGTTTTGTATGTTTTCGGCAATGAGATGGGCTTTGAATACAGACTCCGACATTGCCTAACTCCAGCCCTTAGCCCGTTGAGGTGTGGTCCGGGATTACAACTCCCGCCAGTCGTTCATAAAGTAATGCATCCTTGACTCTGCCATCCCAGAGGGTGGGTTTTAACGCAGGCAGCGCTTACAAGTCCAGAGGGATTTGCTGGCTTGAGCTGGTTAACCCGTTCTCATCTTCACAGCTTCCTATTATTCTCCTTTGAATTAGAGTTCGCCATACGGAAAGTACATATCAGATCCACATTGGCTAGGATCATCTTGCCAGGGCATCCATATCCCAGCCAACGCGAAAAATGAAATGTTAGCGTATTCGGCTTGTCAGCGTTCATGAGTTCGGCGTGCATGGGAATTTCCTCTCTGCCCAAGTCAGTATTGTGCATGCATAACACGCGCTTGCGGTTTTTTTAACCGCAATTTTTGGGGCCTGTATAGTGCACAATTGGAGATAAAACACGCTATCTCGGAGTCGTCTTCCTCCGGATACCTTGCATAACTCACGGGGCCCAGCTCGGCCCCGGGACGGAATTAACTGCACAAGTACTCCGTAGCGAGAAGGGTGAGCACTAAGACGCAACAATGACTCAATACGCGTTGGGAAAGAAATGAGGAACAAGATTTAAACGGGTAGGCTCGTTACAAATTTTTTAGTCATACCCGAAGCGACTGTTTTTTAGTTGATGTGAAAGCTTCCCAGCTGCAGTATTGGATAGTAATGCTGATCTTGGATTCAACGCAGCACCTGCTGTTTGTCCACAACCCTATCTGTTCGAATAAGATGGAAAGCACCCATAATATGGAGATTTGATCATGCAGAAGGAAAGGGCTGTGGCAAAAGGTAGACTCTTCGTCAACATACACCTAAATTCTAACCCTCTAGCAGCTTGGCTGAGCATTTTACCTCATCTAGATGTATAGCCTCCATCTACCATCAAAGCAGACCCAGTCACAAATGAACTTCTACCACCAGCCAAATACAGAACACCATCAGCAATCTCCTTCGGACTTCCCATGCGCTGCATTGGCACCGCGGTTGAGACCCTTTCATTCATGGCCTTCAATACCTCAGGGTTCCTCGTTGTCATGGGAGTCTCCGTGTATCCTGGGCAAATGGCGTTGACGCGCAAGCCGTCTTTTGCATAATCCTCAGATGCCGTGCGGGTCAGCCCAATGACCGCGTGTTTCGTTGTTGTATATGCTGTAGATAGTGTGATTCCGACCACACCCTGGATCGAGCCAAAGTTGACGATAGAGCCCCGCTGCAGGGGCCTGCTATCAATGCTTGATAGGATCGGCTCTTGCTTCAGCATGATTTGGGCCGCGGCCCTCAATACATAAAAGGTACCATTGATGTTGACGTCGAGAACACGCTGCCACTCTTCGGTTTTGACAAATGCTGCGCCGCCGATGTGCTTGATTGCAATGCCTGCTGCGTTGACGACATAGTCTAACCGGCCGAACTTGGAAGCTGCCTCACTGACCACCTTATTGACCTGGTCTTCGTCGGCGATGTTGATGGGGTATGTAAGCAGCTCGATTTTGAACTCCTTGCCGGAAGCGTCGGCTTGTTGCCTGAGGCTGACCTCGGCTTCTATTTCAGCTTTCACGGTTGCCAGTGCCTCTTCGTTAAGATCCAGGAGGGCAATGCCGGCGGATCCTTCTTTTGCGAACGCGTGGGCACATGCTCTGCCGATACCAGAAGCTGCACCAGTGATCAAGGCAAAACCTGGGACGTCCATTTCCACAGCTGTGTCGGAAAGATTAAATGATGGAGGATAGACAGTTGTAATGGTGCAAGGAGGGGATGAGGCAGCTTGAGATACTTAGAATATTACAAACCATTCCATCCAAATGTCAAATAAGTAGTTCAACTTCATTGTGTCGCCGTCAATCCATTTTGGTAGTAGAGGAATAACCTTCCCTTCATGACCAGGCAGGACTTTCCTCATTTGATTTGAGCTCTTCCAACCCCACTTTCAGTTTCAGGCTCTTTCCCGGCAGCCACGAGCGGGGTTACGATGGCATCCCGGATTGAGTCCGCACAGGGCAAGCAAATGCACGTCATAAGCTCTGACAACAAACAATAGATAACGCTTAGCAGTGGAATGATATCTCGTATCTTTATGGATATATGCGATACGGCTGTAAACCCGATCGCAATGTTGTGCATGTATCATGTCATTGGAGATAGGGACACTAAGCATATCATCTGACATAATCTACCAATATCAGAGATATTCAAGCCACGTTTAACGCAATTTTTAGTCTAAGCTTCTTGATCTAACATACTGTTGCTGTCATAGCATTCTGACCTGGAGGCGATCTCCAACCCACATGTGAAAGCATGTGCAGGTTAAATAAATGTTATCTGTAGTTTTCAGGCTACGGGACAGATTATTTTGACATAAAGCTCAGTTCATTTTAAGTAAAAGATAACAGCGATATTTGTGATGATTTTGAACTTGATTGGGAGTAATCACATTCCTACTAAGATGCATATATATATATATATATATCTTCGGGTCGTGAGGATGTCACCGCAGCGACGCAACACAACAATTCAGTGGCAATAATCCAACTCCGAAGCTTTACATAGGCACCCATTATTATGTTCATTATTCTGTCGGTAGAACTTGTAAGGTTGCGAAGTTAAAAGGGCGATGTATAGTGGACTGGCGATGAGGGAGACATGAGATGCAGCTTTTCCGCGAGACACCCAGCTTCCGAGAACAAGCAACATGGAATTTTGGAAATGAGGTAATACTAAGCAAATACGAGCCCCTTGTACCCAGACTCTTTGACGTCCTTGCAGCGTCTCTGAAATTCTTGTACCGGTCCACCATATCGTACGACACTCCTGACAGTTTTGCCCTTGATGTTGGTGTTTACACCGGTCATCCAACTGTCAACCTCGTTGACCAGAGATCCCTTACTGCACTCCAAAACATGCTCGGTCCATCCGTCTGCAGCCTCTTGTGTAGCCTCGACAGATGTGTATCTCTTCTCTCGACAGAATTTCAAGAGATCTACCACTACCTGCACGGCGTGCTCAATGTTGCGCGTCGCGTTGCCGAAGGGCTGGTGAGGACCGAGTACCATAAACATATTGGGCATGGACGGAATC
This sequence comes from Colletotrichum jinshuiense, assembly GCF_051148585.1. NCBI lineage: Eukaryota > Fungi > Ascomycota > Sordariomycetes > Glomerellales > Glomerellaceae > Colletotrichum > Colletotrichum jinshuiense. The sequence goes on from NC_139313.1 coordinate 3,722,176, forward strand.
ATCATGCCAAGAAAAGTGTAAGGCCTGTTGTTGACCCAGACAGCTTGGTCACCTCTTGGTGTATCACTCGGCGCAATCAGCGGACGGCCTCCTTTGCCTTGCCACTCAATCGCACTGAAAGAGCCAGTGATAGCATCGAAACCAGTCGCAAAAATAAGAACGTCGAGTTCATGTTCATTGCCGTCTGATGTTAATATGCCTCCAGATTTAACTTCAGTAATGGGCGTCTTTTTTAGGTCGACGAGGTGCACGTTATCTTGGTTGAAAGCCTCAAAATAACCGCTCTCCAATGGCACACGACGCGTACCAAAGCCGTGAGTTTTGGGGATTAAACTCTCGGCTACCTCCGGATCGTCCACCCTCTGTCGAATTTTGTCTGCGATGAACTTGGAGTATAGTTCGTTTGCCTGGCGGTCCGTGTAAGTGTCACTGAAAACACCTTGCCACTTGCCAAAACCGGACTCATTGTAGAGCTTCTCCCAAAGTGCGAGGCGCTCCTCTTCTGTAACTTCCATCGTCTTGCGGGGGTCTGCCATATGCATGAAGCCTGAGGGAGTTGCGCGGCAAATGCTGAAAATTCGGTCGTAATCCCTCTTGAGCTCTTCCATTTTCTCAGATGAAATTTCGTAGTTGCGAAGCGGAACGGACCAGGTTGCGGTGCGCTGAAAAACACTGATTGACTTGATGCTGGGTTCTTTGGACAATGCGGTGATTGTTTGGATGCCTGTCGCGCCAGTGCCAATAACACCAATGCGCTTGTTGGCGAAATCACGTCCAGGGTCCAGGTCTTTCGGCCATCGCGACGTGTGGAAAGATTCCCCCTTGAAGTTTTCAATAGAGGGGATGGCAGGCAGCGATGGAGTTGAAAGGAAACCAATGCAACTGAGGAAAAACGTAGTAACGTATTGGTTTCCATTCTGGTCTGTGAATGTCCAAGTGTGGTCTGCGTCGCTCCAATGGGCTGACTTGACAGTGGTGTTGAACTGAATGAACTTGTATAAGCCATTCCTGTCCGCGAAGCGCTTGATGTACTTGTGCGTCTCGGGCTGCGGGGAGAAGGCTTCCTTCCAATGCCATTCGTCCAGGAGCTCTTTGTCGAAAGAGTAGCCGTAGGACACGGACTCGCAGTCGAACCGGCACCCAGGGTATTGGTTCCAGTACCAAGTGCCGCCGACATCTGCGCCGTTGTCTAGGACTCGGACCCGGCAATCGGGCATTTGCTCCCGGATATGGTGTAGACTTGCAAGTCCGGAGAGCCCGGAGCCGATGATGAGGACATCAAAGATTTCTTTCGCAGGGGTTGGAATGGAACCCATGATGATTGTGAGGTGATCGTAATTGATGGTAAGGCTAATGTGAGTTTGGATAAGCCCAGTATGCCGCTTAAATTGCTGGTAGGATGCTTCGTGTCTGAAAACTTGGGGATATTTCAAAGAAATATCAATCGACAGCTAAACGAACTGTACCAGGGTAATCACAAATGCGTCACGATCCATTCACAGCTAAAAGAAAAGGTTTCTGTACGGCTTTTCGGTTGCAGTATCCAGATTCATCCACGTCAAACGGCTGATGACCATGGTGGGGCTATCTTGAGGGATGATTTCAGAGTTGGGGGATAACTTGCCAGATCTGGATTTGGAATGTAGTAGTGATGATAACGGTCGCCTATCGGCCCCTTCCCCCGCATCCCTCCATGCGCCCTAGCGTTTCACTTCTCATATTCCTAATTCAATCCCGCGAGCCTTCGAGGTTTAGAAACAGATTCCTATCTATCGGCTATCTAAGGTCCTTCGGCTTATTGATGGCATCCCCAGAGTTGTGTTATCTTGCCACTGGCGGTGGATTTAGATCAATCCAGCTGGCAACAATTCCTGGCTTTGTTAGACTGATCTCTGAGCATCAACAGTACCATACCTTGCCTTCGTCATAGAGAGGGCGGTAATTAGTCATCTGCTTCAAGACGTTGCCCTACGACCTGGTGTTGTTGGTCGTATGCAAGCCATTGTCATATGACGTACTAATATTGACATGAGCCAAACGCAGGCATGCATTGGCATCATCAACGTTTTGAAACACAATGCTCCTCTTCATGATTCACGAAGGGCTATGACTTGTTTCTACAATTCAAATCGACTGGTGGAACACTGTAGTTCGGTATTCATTATTCGAATTGTTAGTGCTCATTGCAGTACATGGCATTCGGTATTCAGCACTACTGTATATGCATTGAGAAGATGTGTGCAACACCATGTTGATCTACTACTTTGACAAGTTTATTCCCAGATCAACGAAATCTTGCGCCACCACTGATCAGTGCGTCCATTTTTCTCCATGTTGCACATTTCCAAGTTGGTCCACATCTCCGCCTCAGCTTCCACTTCCCTTAGATTGGTTGTCAAGTCGACATCCTCTGGAGCCAACAGCCACGGGTCATTTCTCCCAACCGTGAGTTTATGTCCGAAATAGGTAACCAAGAAGAGGGGGATACCAATGTAGGCGGTCAAAAAGCTGGAGGCTGAAAAGCGACCAGGGAAAAAGACAGTGAACCCGTTGGCAAGAAGCAGAAACGTAAAGAGAACCATTGAGATCCATGCTCCATAGGGTTGACACCAGGACTGGTAGGGAACTTTAACACCTTGCACATCGCAAGCCTTGCGAAACCGAAGGAATATGAAGGCACACATAATCCATGAGGTATAGCCGGCAGTATTGGTGAGACTGATGAACCAATTGAAGACAATGCCTGCGTCCGAAGAGACGCTAAGATATGCCAAAACGGTAAAACAGCTTGCCGCGAGAACTGCATAAATTGGTAGACCGTACCTGTTGCAACGCGCAAATATTCTTGGCGCGTTCCCGGCCACGGCGAGAGAATAAAGAGAGCGGCTTGCCATGTAGAGATAAGAGTTGCCGGCAGACCAGGCGCTAGTAAGAATGCCGGCGTTAACAACGGAGGGCAAGCCTTCAATGCCGGCATTTTTAATGGCGATAACCCAAGGCGATGCGTCTGCATTCCCGGAACCAGATGTAAGCCCCTCTGAGTTGGAGCTGCAAATAGCCCCGATTGCCAACGCCCCTAGGATGTAGAAAATAATGAGTCGATAGAAGAAGCGCCGACTTGCGATCGGAAGGTTTTTGCGAGGGTTTTGCATCTCTCCACCAGTGATGATGATCAGCTCCGGGCTGAAGTAGAATGAGAATCCGGAGAACACCCATCCGTATAAAAACGCGGTGAAGCGTCCACCAGGACCGCCGACAATGTACTCCTTAGTCGCACCAGGGTCAACCCAGTAGTGGAAGCCCAGCCGTTGTCCGCTCGGTCCTCCGCCGAGAATAAGGACAACCGACATGAGAAGCAACCCTAAGAATAAGATGATTTTAAGGCTTGCAAACCAAAATTCCGTCTCCGCGTAAATACCAACTGGCGACAAATTGAGCCCAACCATGACGATGAGAAGCAGCGTCAGCCATACCGCGACGGGGACGTTGTTAGGCCAGTAGTTTATGACGATTGAACCGACGGTAATTTCGTAGGCGAGGATAATTCCGAAAGAGTAAAAATACAGCCAGCCGAGTGCAAATCCTAAAGATCGCGAAGTGTAGCGGTTGCAATAGTAAGACATGGAGCTGCCCGTGATAGGGAGGTAAGTGCCGACTTCCATGACCGCGGTGACAATCCCGTAGACGAGAATAGATGTAAGAGCGTATGCCAGAAAGAGGAAAGCGGGACCACCGGCCGCGAGGACTTGGCCGGAACCGACGAAGAGGCCAGTTCCGATGCTACCGCCTATAGCAATCATCTGGGCATGACGAGACTTGACATTTCGCTTCGTACTGCCTTGGGTGATAATACGGCTTTCCCCCTGATGGTTGCTCTCAAGTCTTCCAAGGTCTTTGTTTTCCATTTTGCCATCGCTGGCGTTATCCGAAGAAACCAGTTCCTTTGGAAAGGGTGAAGGTGTGTCGTAATCTAGAGCCATTTAAGCACAAGTTTGGCAGGATATGGTTGATTCGAAGATGCATTCGGTTCAGCAAAGTGGAGTGGAAGATTAGCTGTTCATCGGTCTTGGCAATTGAGAGCTTTGTATTTCCTTTTTTGATGCGAGACTGCCTTTCTTTTAAACACATGTTGTAACCTTGCCCAGAATCAATCGAGAACCCTATTTCGTTGGTGGCCCAGGATAATCAAGGCCAATGTCACCCAGGGCCTGTCCGTCTGCTGCAGACTTGTCTTGGAAGCATACCTTAGATAAAGATGAACGGTTGCTTCCTCCGATTCCTAGATATGATTGTGCAAGACAGGAAGGCTTCCCCTACCGGCTAATTGCGGCCAGGCATGTACCCCAGATTTATTATGGGCCACAGGGTTTTGTCATTGATCCCCTCTCTTATCTTTCCCCTCTCGGGGATGTATGCTCCACTCTGCATTTCCATGTCACCCTAGGTCCCCACTGTCTGCTGATATGTTCTTGGCTTCTCTGTACTCGGCCACCTGTTATAAACTTCCCATATCTGTGCGGAGTCGATAATAAAAATCATTGCTGCCAGATTCCTTCTACTTATCATCACGCACCAAAGAGGAAGTGGAACCCTTGGCATAACTACTCACCCAGAATGGCCAATCCCAAAGGTGCACGGGCATCACAATCAATGGATGTGGATGTCCGCCGGAGTCGGTCTTTTGGCGGATGTGGCACCGTATGTCTACGCCATTCGATATGCGTAGCCTTCCTTGACAAACATGCTAATCACTCACAGTGCCGGAACCGTCGTATGAAATGTGACGAGAAGCGGCCAGCATGTTCAACGTGCAAAACCTCCGGCTTGACGTGTAGTGGCTATGAAAAGAGCATCTTTTTCGACTGTGAAGAGACCCCTAGTGTCGGAACGGCGCGGTTTCGAAGACCCCTGTTGACAGAGATGGAACGCGAGTGCATGAGCAAAAGGCTTATCTCAAGCATTTCGCCCGCATTAACCCTCTGGCATATTGCCCAGATAGAAGATGAGTGCGAGAGGTTGCCCCTATCTCAAGACGTCCAGATTAGCAGGGGTCCTTTTGGTGTGTTTAGAGTGCCTCAATTCCCAAGTGAGCCTCCCAAAAGCGATTCTGAACCCAGCCCTCGGTCAAATCGTCTTATCATTGAAAACTCTTGGCAAGACGAACAAGGTGTCTATGAAGACACACCCGAAGAGACAGATGGAAATCTTATGGCTCCGCAGGGTTCTTCCCCATCAAGAGAGCCGCGGACAGATCCCGTCGAGGATAGCTCTGATCCCAAGTCACTCAGCCCAATAGCTGAGTGGTGGAGTTTGGGCGAATGGTGGGACCTTCCGAACGCAGGAAACTGGTGGGATACGCCTTTGGGACAAGAACGTATTCAAGACATATCTAGCGACATATCCTTCCCCGAGGTTCAACAATCCCCTAGGGCTCTAATGGCTTCACAAGACATTTGCGTATCGAGCATCTTCGCAGAATTGCAGCCTAAACAATTGAGCACGCCAGAAAGTTCCTTAGTCACACATAAACTCGACTATGCCGTTCCTCATGACGCTGTATTTCTATTAAAACACTACTCGACGACTGTTCTCCGAGGATTTACGCCCTTCCGCCATAGCAAAACCCCCTGGCACATCCTCTTCATTCCATATGTCAAAAGCTGTTTGGCAGCACTAACACTTGGAGAGGAGATGGATCATGCTAGCTTGACAGCATTCTTTGGGACGCTGTCCATGAGCGCATCTAGCCTTGGCGGCATTTCCAACTCGCGCATGTGGTGCGAACAAGCCGAGAGCTACAAACAACGGGCTCGTCATCATGTCCGCCTCATGCTACAAACAGCCTACGATATTCCCAAGACAGCCAAATACAAGTCCATCTTGATAGCACTATTAACCATGGTACAGATCTCGAGCATCTCTGGTAACAGAGATCAAATAGAATGTTACCTACTCGAGGCGGAAAAGTTCATACGTGTCAGGGGACTCAACAAGAAGAAGTCCCGTAAAGTCCGACTTCTACACCATTGTTACGCCTTTGAGCGAATCTTGCACGAAACCACCTTCCCGGGAAGTACGCGCTCACCTCATCGCCTGCATGTGCGACATGTCATAGAATCCAGCAACGCTATTGCCTACAGCCAAGATAGCCTGTCGTTCCAGTTGATCAACTGGAGCAACCTCGACCAGGAGATGATGAAGGTTAAAGGGCAGGATGAAGGTGAGAACGATCTACACCTCCAACTCCCTGGCATCTGGCTCGCCACGCTGTATCCGGAGATATTTGGCATTCCAGAGGTCCACGTCTTCCTTCTCTCACTTATCATCCGGCTGGCACGTGCAAAAGACGGCACAGAGTACTCAGGCTCCACCGGCGTGGCAGAGTTCTTGAGCCGCGCCAAGGCAGTTGAAAAATGCGTCCACCAGCTTAAGAGGACTCCTGGGTACGATGTGGCAGATTTGCCAACCACAGACCCACAGATGCAGCACTGTCAGCAGCAGCAGAGCCACCTGGCGCTCGCCATGCGGCTAGCCGTGACGATCTATTTTTATCGAAGAGTCTACGATGTGGAAGCGAATATGTTGCAAGACAAAGTTCTTGAGGTTCGAGACTGCCTTCTGCGGTTCGAGGCTACGGAGTCCGAGATGGGGTACGGATCTGCCAGGTTAGTGTGGCCTGCAGTAATTGCTGCGAGGGAGGCGGAGGATCCAGAGGTACAACTGTCATTTGCTCGATGGTTCAAAGATTGGTCGCGACGTAGTGGTCTTCGTATTTTCAGCGATTCATTGACAGACGTTGAGAAATGGTGGAACGACAAACGAGGAGTACAAGGGAATGTCGAGCTCATCCAGGTATAATGCAATATATTCCCCTCTGACAGCGTGTAGTCCTAGAGTTTTGATCTGACCACGGTGATAAGTCATGTGCTATATTTCAATTTCCAAAACACTAGTCTGTGGAGAAGCATATTGTTGCTTTTTTATAATCCACTTAGGTCCTGCTCTTGGTTGATGCGAGAATTTCAACTAGCATGCAGTGTGCGATCGTGACTTGTAGGTGCACTCTCCCCTTACATTTGGATGTAGGATGTAGGCCACCGGCCAATGGCAATGGAAGACTTTGGCTGAGGTGGACAGAGATGACAGAGCAGAGCATCAAGGGTGGTATGAAGTAGGTTGTTCGTGGCATTTAAATGGCTCTCAGTAAATAAAGCTGCACGAGAATCTTTAGTTCTCGCTCTAGACCTCGCTGCTTGAAACACCTCTGTGATGAGCCGACCAAAGACTCGATTCTTAAATGCCACGTCAAATCTAAGCCTTCAGCGAGGCAAATGATAATTCAAATTATATCGGGAGTTTAACCCAGTACACTCTGCATTATAGTGTTGGCTTGTAATATACCGTACAATAGCTTGACATTTCCTACGAGTTCCATGCTGTTTCCGGGTGCCCATATCTAGAACGAAAATACACTTGAACCAATCACCACAACCAAAATATCAAGTGAAGTACCCGATATCACAATTCAGAATGGCACCCTAAATTCACTAGTTCAACACGGCAAGCCTATCTCTACACTCATTTCAACCCTGTTGAGGACTGACAACTGCTCCAGTGTTGGTCGGAAACCTGGATGATCACAATGGCTACTCCCAGAGCTATCATCAGAGCTCGCTCGCAGTGTGGAGGAAGTCGAAAATGTCATCGGCCATACGCAAGGAAGATAGCAACACCCGGGAGGAAATCACTAACATTTTTGTATGGGCCACCCTCGAAATAAAGAGGGTAATGTCTCCGGCACGACCTTCTTAAACCATCGTTCCGTCGACCTAGACAGGACCGCCAACAGCGAAGGCGGCACTATCATATCAAATGCACTGTTTCAACACTGCAAGCAATGCATTATCACCGGGAAGGTCAGTGTCCCTGCGTTGTGTGAGTGACTTTACACTTGGCGGCGGCCTGGGCCCTGATTCTACGGTTACAGCCTCGGCAGTGACGGATTTTTGTCGATGAAAATTTCCACTGCCAAGATAAAAGGGGTAGAGATCTCCTCCAATGATAAGGAAGAGGCATATCTTGAATGATTTTGGGCCCATGAAACCTCTCAATACCCGACAAAAAGGCGATGTCAACATGGCCAGGTAGAAATGACGGAGAAGGCCAAGGAGAGTATTTGTAAAATTTGAAGGAAATTTGGGAGTGCACCGACAACGAACAAACCGACTCTGCAGTAGCCCATTGGAAATGAGCAAGCAATCCAATGGAGACATTGTTGAAATTGAAGGGTCAACTGTGAATTCGCACAGCGTCACAATATGCGACGAAATAATGCTGCCAAGAAACCACAGCATTGGTCACACAAGTGGCCCTACGGAAGAAACGACGTGCCAATAGTTATGTGAACTTGTACTAAAGAGGATTTTGTAACTATATTGTTGTCACCCTTCTTTTGGCAGGTTAATCAGTAGCTGACAAGAACTATCGTTCTGCTTTGAGCACACCTTGACAAACACTTGATCATAGTCGTTTCGTAAACGTATTTAGCAATGATTCAAGGTAGCCCAGGGATGATTTGTGGACAATTCATATGAATTCCACAGACGAGCTATGTGTCGACAGGACATATAAGCACTGTTGCCCGAAAACCGCATCGAAGCCAAGACAACTCGCAATCTTTCCACTATGGGGAATAGCTCAGTCGCTGCTTGCAGCAAGACGTAATACACCACATGGCCCAGATGCGTCTACTTCCCCAGACTATCCTCCCAGTAAACCCAAATACCGACTGCTAAGCGTGCATAAATATGCGCCTTTTCAACGGTCGCTCAGCTTGGCTTTCTGTTGGCGTTGGTGACAACCAGTGAATGACCAGTTTCGTGCATTGACGAATTTGACCATGCTGTTCTCTGCCCAGCTCATGTACCCTGCCACCAAAATGAACTAGTCTAACATCCGAACCGAGGCTTCTAACGTCTGCAGATTGCGGGGTCTTGCGGGGATTGCAGCTCTCTACCGGCCGCTGTGCATGACCAAGACTCCGTGGCGGCGTTAAACCCTGCACAATTGGCAAGTCAAGTCTCACCCACGATACCCTGTACAATTCCCTAAACCGGGAATTTCTGACATGACATTGGGGACTCTGTTGGACGAGACAGAAAGTTGAGCTATGCTAACCAAGGAAACTATAGGTTTCGAGGTGGGGGGAACCCGTAAGACGCTGATCCCCTCATTTCAATAACACGCTGTTGAGCGGTTGATGAGTCTCGTCCCGAGGCCCTCTCCCTCGCTGCACCCAAGGGGACTGCGGAGGGAGGGACTTCCGACCATTCCCGATTCGATATCTGGTCGCGAAAAACAGCCCTCACGTGGCATCCATGTCCTTGGGCCGTCAAGCTCAACGACCATCAGCCTCCAACGCTGGGGATGGCTTCTAGATGCGACTGGCGGATGAATCCGTCCATCAACAACTTCCAAGACGGGCGAGATCGACTGGGTCATCAGGATTGGAATTTTAGGAGATGGCAACTGAGTTCGAGGCAAGGATAGTAATTCCACTGACAGCGAAATATCGTGGCTGCCAATGATTCACGGGATGGGTGCTATGGATCTCAAAAGAAGATAAATAGCTGCGGCATCTCCTCTCAAAACGACTCCTGATATTTGGAACACCAGACTCAAGCCCTCGCTCAACCCTGAATCCTTCTCTCCTTCGCTCGAAGCCCAGCCAGCCTGCCTATTCTCTCCAGAAACCATTCTCTTCGGACCAAAAACAGCCCCAACTTTCAAAATGAAGTTCCTCAGCATCCTCTCCCTGGCCGTTACACTCGTCGCCGCGGCCCCCGTCGAAGTCGCCAACGATCTCGAAGTCCGCCAGTCAAGTTCCACACGCAATGAGCTTGAGTCTGGCAGCAGCTCGGCCTGCCCCAAGGTCATCTACATCTTTGCCCGAGCTTCTACCGAGCCTGGCAACATGGTAAGCCATGCGCATTGCGATATCATACACCGCTGTTGAAGTCTTAAAATTCTGACCTCGTGAACAGGGAATCAGCGCGGGCCCAATCGTCGGAGATGCCCTCGAGAGCCGCTACGGCGCCTCTCAGGTCTGGGTCCAGGGCGTCGGCGGACCCTACAGCGCGGACCTGGCTTCCAACTTCATCGTCCCCGCGGGAACCAGCCGCGTCGCCATCAACGAGGCCAAGAGACTCTTCACGTTGGCCAACACCAAGTGCCCCAACTCGGCGATCGTTGCCGGTGGGTACAGGTAAGCCGGACATCCATTGCCTGTTTCTGGAGTAGTTCTTTGCTGACGTGGTTTGGGAAACAGCCAAGGCACAGCCGTCATGGCCTCGTCCATCTCAGAACTGAGCTCAACCATCCAGAACCAGATTAAGGGTGTCGTCCTGTTCGGCTACACCAAGAACCTCCAGAACCTGGGCCGCATCCCCAACTTCTCGACTTCCAAGACGCAGATCTACTGCGACATCGCCGACGCCGTCTGCTACGGCACGCTGTTCATTCTGCCGGCGCACTTCCTGTACCAGACTGACGCGGCTCTCTCTGCCCCCGTCTGGTTGGCTGCTCGTATTGGTTGAAGGGTGCCAGTCGTATCAAACGCAACTGTGCTGGTTCAGTCGGTCGGATGCGAAGGGGGGTTTGAGATGAGGGCGGCTGTTGGTGCAAGTACCACTCTGGGCTATAGAGCATACAGCCGGTTGACGGGAGTCAGCCGCAGGTTGGAGTCGAGGAGGTCGGATCGAAACGGTGGCATCGTTGGAGAGTGTGCTTCCATTCTTTCACTGTCGACTTTCTGTCATTGCTTCGCTCATTATTGTCACTCGTTTAGTCATCACATGTATCTCGATTACTGCTGCAGATGGATACAATGCAAAAAGGTGACATTTATTGCTAAGGGGGTATCATTGAGTCATTATTCCTACGTGATGCTGTGTCGAATTTTCATGCTTTTGCCCTACTTCGAAGGAAAGCCGCATGCCGCTGAGAGTGATATTTAACGTCGTTCGGGTGTAGTGGGTTGTACACTATCCGGCACGTCTTGCACTCCATGAACGTGGGCTTTGAGGAGATATTGATGGTCGTCTGGACTGTCGCAACAGGTTTCGATCTTAGAGGTGGCCTCTTCGGGACGATATGGGATGTCTCCGTGTCGGTCTTCTGTTCGTTCGCTTCGTGGTTGTCGACCATTTGTAATCCCTTCACACCTCGTCTCGGCCTCAAAACTCTCCTTGCCCCCTGTTCGTTTGTATCGTGACCTTCTTCGTTCTCATCCTTTGCGTTCTCTACTTTGTCAGAAGGAAGCAAGATGGGTGTGCTCAGTCGTAGTCTTAGCCGTCGAGGCTCCTTTATTTTTTTGAAGACGGGGGGCGACGACGGCGGTGTATGAACTAGCTTTTCGGAATCGGACAGCGGGTCTGAGGACTCGGTTGCCGAGCTGGAACGACATGGTTTGAAGTAGCTGAGGATCGAGCTTTTGGGTATATTGCTCGACGGCGGCGTGGGATGTGCAGGAGGAATCCTCAATGGGTCTGATGGGCGTGTGGATGAGCTATGGTCGGTGACTACTTTGCGCTTCTTCAAAAGTCCCGAGCCAGAGTCATCTTCCGCAATGCGTGATCGCTTGCTGTAGGTGCGTAAAGCCCGCCTGGGATGACGTTAGTCGTCGTCGCGATCGCGTATGTCAAGGCTTCGTACCGTTTGTCGCTTGTTGGCCGTGAGGTTTCGCGTTGGGTCGGAGAGCTGAATTATGATTAGCAACAGTACCAAACGGTGTCAGAATGCCATACAGCTGCGTCTCTCTGGTTTGATCCATCCCTCCAGCAGCGATGATGGAAGGTGAGTTTCGGTAATATTTGTGAATCGACAGCGACGCGACGCGCGAGGTTGTGCTGTGGTAGGGCGAAATTCGGATAGAACAGTCGGTTTTGGTTGCGAGTCGACAAGGTGAGGCGCACAAATTGATTTGGTGACATAGTCATACAAGGGTAAAAAAGAAGAACCAGACAGCGGAAGAGTGTGATTAGGCCGAGGTCGAGCCTGGGATCGTGTCTCGTCGTGGGTGGGAGAGATGGGGAGCTTTGAATCAAAGCCCCACCGAGGCGCGTTACGCGAATGGCGTGCCTTTGACGCGTCAAGTCGCGTTTTCCGCGCCATCACGTGGATCAATGTTCGCCATCATCTTGCACATGGATGACAACTACGGAGTATGCACTTTAACTGAACGAAATGAGATCTGCTTGCATGGGTCAAAAACGCAGAGCGCATCCGGCTCAATGCTGCTGGTTGTGGGTCAATCAATACAGCATCCCAACCTCGAGCATATTGCACTGGGTAGAGCCCTTGGCTGAACTTGGTCATTGTCGCATTACAACGGACGAAACTATGATAAACCTTTAAGTCTTCGCCGTATTCCCTCATCTGTGTCTTGCACTTTGGTGTCAAGGAGAATGGCCGCCTCCTTTTCCGGCTTGTCCCCGTCCTCGTCTTTGCCCAACACCCATGTCTGCATCACCTCCTTGACCTCTTGTGGTTCCTTGTATTTCGACTTGGCTTCCTCAAGCCTCCATATGTACCCTGAATAGACGGCAACCTCTGCAATCAAGACAACGATAGCACCGCCAAGGGTCAAGAACAATCGTGCGGTGACGTTCCACCAACGGGCCGCTATCCAAATAGTCGCAGCTACGCCGATGATGCTAATGAGGAAGTTGAGGATAACCATCAACTGCTTCTGTACGTCGCCATAGGTAGCCTCATCGTCGCCATTATCAGACTCGCGCATGGGGCGGTTGACCTCCGCAAAGGCGTGTGCCCTTGCGGCTGCGCTGGGAAACTGCTGGGAGAAAGCTTCCATCCGGGACGGCTGCTTGAGCATGCGCTGGTAAGACCGTTCCTCTTCTTCGCGTCGCAAACGGGCCATCAGGGCCTTGTATTCCGCGGACTGCAAACACATCGTCAGCGACTTGGATGGAGTAAGTTTGCGGTTGGGATAACATACGGGCTCTGGCTTTGGTGGCGGCGGCGGGATGTACACCCGGGCGCCTTGCAGCAGTCCTTCCAGGCTGAAGCCATCAATATCTGCACGCTTCAAACCCTTCCACAGGTCAAGTATCTGGCTATGGGTGATGGGCTTTCCAACAGTAGGATCCTCAAGGCTCGGGTCTTCGGCCTCGACAGCTGCTGCGGATGGGAGCGATGCATCTGACGTCGTTTCCTGTATTGCTGTACCCGGTGCCTCCGTATTATCCGCTTTCGATCTCACATCAGCCAGCTTCTGCAAGCCGCTCGCGATGGAAGGTGTTATCGTAAGGCGTACCATGTTCGATGATGTGGCCGCAACGAGATTACGATGACATTTCGGGATGATGCGGGTTGGAAACTGGGAAATGCCACTGTCAGATCGGAGTCACTGAGCGCCCCAATCGCAATGTTCATTGCTGAGGTATGCTGGGACGGCAAGCTCCTGCGCAAAGCTCGGACTGCGAAGTTGTAGCCAGTCAGAGGCCTTACGCCCCACCAAATATCCCCCAAAAAATACGTACCTCCAGCAGCTGTTCCTGCAGTGTCCCAATAGGAACCGATAGCTACCTTACCTAAGGGAAGGCAAGGGAAAGGATCGGACCCGATGCTCTCTGGCTGAATTTCTCGCCGTGAGAGCGAAAAAAAAAGTCATCGACTCGTGCCATCAATCCACCTTCAGCTTCCAATTGCCACAACCACGGGTCTTGAGACGGTCTACGCGATACAGATGTCGTCGTAGTCTTTGGTGAATCTTTTTACACTCCATTGACATCCTTTGGAGCATTACCGGAGCCATGCAGCTCCGTCCGGGAGCAGCGGCGCTGCGTAGCGCCTCGACAACGTCACGATCCCTCCTCTCCTCTTCCTCGTCTCGATGCGCGCAATGTCGGCGATTCACCCCCGTCGACGTCCGGTTACCTCTAACTAGTGCCCTATACCACTCTTCTTCGAAACGATCGTCTGCGTGGGGTGCTGCCGTATCCGTTGCTTCCAATATCGCTGCAAATGCCGTCAACCGGGTCATCCCGAAGGGGGACATGCACATTGACCCGTTGCGGACGGTGGCCAAGGAGATGAAGTTTTTGACCGGCAACATTCGAAACCTTCTTGGCTCAGGCCATCCTTCGTTGGATCGTGTCGCAAAGTACTACACACAGGCCGAGGGCAAGCACATGCGACCCCTTATCGTCCTGCTTATGTCGAGAGCGACAGCCCTGTGCCCGAAGGGCCCCCGTTTGCAATCTGGGCAAGCTATCGGCGGTGTCGATACGGCGTTATCACCCCCACACATCCTCGTCGACGTCAACCCGAGCTCACCCTTAACCGGCGCTGCCTCCGACCCGGCCGAGGTTGAATCCGATATACTCCCTTCCCAGCGACGCCTCGCCGAGATCACCGAGCTGATCCACACGGCATCTTTGCTCCACGACGATGTCATCGACCACTCCGTTTCCCGTCGCGGATCCCCCTCTGCGAACCTCGAGTTCGGCAACAAGATGGCCGTCTTGGCCGGCGACTTCCTCCTGGGTCGCGCGTCTGTTGCTCTGGCTCGCTTGCGAAACGCCGAGGTGATCGAGCTCCTCGCCACGGTTATCGCAAACCTCGTCGAGGGCGAGTTCATGCAGCTGAAGAACACCGCGCAGGATGAGCGGAAACCCGTGTGGTCGGAGGAGGCTCTTACCTACTACCTTCAGAAGACCTATCTGAAGACGGCTAGCTTGATCTCCAAGTCGTGCCGCGCTTCGGCCATCCTCGGCGGATCTGATGCCGCCTCAGTTGAGGCAGCTTACGCCTATGGTAAGAACCTGGGCCTGGCATTCCAGCTAGTGGACGACATGCTCGACTACACACGAAGCGAGAAGGAGCTAGGCAAGCCGGCCGGAGCCGACCTAGAACTGGGTCTCGCGACGGCCCCACTGCTGTTCGCGTGGAAGACGATGCCGGAGTTGGGTGCCCTAGTAGGCAGGAAGTTTGAGCAAGAGGGCGACGTTGCAAGGGTAAGCACGCGTGTAGCGACAGACTCGGGCCTTGAAAGTCATGACTAACACGTCTTAGGCACGGGAGTTGGTCCTCCAGAGCGACGGTATTGAACAGACGAGGGCACTTGCCCAGGATTACTCGGAGCAGGCGATCGCTGCCATCAGCGGATTTCCTGATAGCGAAGCCAAGGATGGTCTCATCGAAATGGCTCTGAAGGCGTTGAAGAGGACCAAGTAAGCGGCCGGCAAGAGAGGCCGGCAATATCTGTACAAAACGAAAAAACCTGGAATGCACGCATTATGGTATGTGCATTCGACGCTGTACAACAGACCATCTGGGCTCTTTGTAGAGTACATGTAACGATATTATACAACTAGACGGTGGCGCGGGGGTTTCATCGAGGTAGAGGCGACACAGACTTCAACTCAATGCCACAAACAACTTCCCTTTGATACGTGACTCGACACGAGCATGGGGTGTTGGGGGAGGGGCAGGATTCTCACTTGAATGCCCTTTTGTGCGGCATATTCAACCGTCGGGGAGTCAACAAAAATGAGCAGCACAGTTGATTGGAGAGGTGAGAAACTTTTACTCGATCAAAACACCGTTGAGCCGAAACTCAATGCCCGAGCAGCAAGCATCACGGTATTGACAGGGTCCGGAAAGCAAACATGCGGCGAGCTCCGTGGAGACACGGTTTTCATTACGTCTCACAGCTACTCAACGTGCAGCGTGGCAGCAGAAGCAGCATGATCAGACGCAAGGATGGATCAGGGGACCATCGAAGCTTAGTCGTGGCCCGGTCCCACGTTTCCGCACGTCACAGCCAAGAAGCCCGGCATGGTGATGACTGCTCAATTGTCTCGTCCGATCTATGGACGGGAAAGAACAATAACCACATGCACGGATCAAGCGAGCCCTTTGTTCACTTGGTGAGGCCCTAAAAAACAAGCAGGGATGGGGCGCGGAGGGCTGACGAACGGGAAAACGGCAGAATGAGCGCCGGCTGTCGGGGGGCGGTGGGTGCGTGATCACCGCAACGGATGGCCCTGGGGCGGATGTGTCTCTGATTCGCCGTTCTCAGTCTCTAATCAATCCATGACACGAGAAAGCAGACTTGTTTGTTGCCTCCATCGCGAAGCGATCGAGTAATAGAAAAGGCCAACCGACAGCACATACGGACTTGAAGTCGCAGTCGAGCGGTCATAGTCATGGTGTCATGCAAGGCCGGAACCCAGAACAGCCCCAGCATGCAGCCCGTCGGCAGAAGAAACTGTGCGAAAAGCTCAAATTCGCCGACGGGGCGCATGAAGTGATGGGCCAGATTCCCCAAAGTAGCGGTGCTTTTACTCGATCATTACTCGATCGAAACTCACAAGTGAAGCTTGGACGACGCCTCGAGGCAGCGGGTACCGAAGGTGACCAGCACAGATTTGGGAAAAGCCCGCAAAAAGGCACCAGATCCCCCGACTTTCCCGAAAATGGCCGATGGGCCACACCCGCCGTGGTGGGCTCTATTTACCCCCCCGTCGCTGGCACATGCTTTGATTCGCCCGGGTGATTACCTAAGCCGCCGCAGGTCGGGACACGGCTGCATCCGATGGGATGTAGGCCAATCAGCATCGCCTGATAACAACATTAAAGGCATTCAGGGTCCCCCGGAGTGTGCGAAGGTCGATAGGGTCGAGGGCCGAAGATTCGATAACGCACCCCACACAGCCGTGACGCAGAGGCCGACGGCACGGTCAGCCAAACTGGCGGGTGGGTGTGGAAAACACGAATGGGAGGACGTCTCGGCTGGCTGATCGACTTTCCCTAGTTGGCTGGTCCTTGACTCCTTTGTCTGGTCAAAGGTCGTTATCTTATCGGGGACTGAAAATGGAAGCCCAGAAGAACGGGTGGAAGGGGATGGCTGACCCTCGGCGTCCGTCTGGACTCTTGGTGGGCTGTGGATCGAGCAACGGACAACTTTCTCCAGTGTGAAATTCAGACGGGAACTCTTCTCTCTCCCTTCTCTTACTCCTTCTCTTCTTCCTTTCTACCTTTTCTGTGAATACTGTCAGAGTCTCAAGCTTCTCGGGGTTTCTAGTCGTATAGTCAGGATACCCAACATCACTTGCCACTCGTATCTACTTATTCAACTTCTGGAATCTCACTCACCTCGCTATTCCAAGCCACACCCGACATTTCTTATCTCCCCTCACCACCCTCGCGACCCCCCCGACCAAGATAAGCTCCCCCCTTCCCGCAGAAGCAGCAGCAAGCTCTTAGAATCGCATTCACCGCGGGGGAAGCTCTTCAGAAGCCACCAACTTTCTCTTATCGGACCTCCCTGAGCTCCAAATCAAGCTTATCGCAACCCCGCCAACTCTCCTCAACATGACCGTCCCTCAAGATCCCACGACGCCCCTAGTGGTCCTCGTCTCAACCAGAGCGGTCCTCACCTTCGCCGAGGACAACCTCGTCCTCACGCCCGCAACAATAACAGTCTCGCCTGCCACTGGCAAGATCGTGAGCATCACCCCCGCTGTCCTCCCCAAGGCCTCCTTCCCCGCCTCAACAGTGTACATCGACCACGGCTCCAAGCTCTTGTTGCCCGGCCTGGTCGACGCCCATGTCCACCTCAACGAGCCCGGACGCACTGAATGGGAAGGCTTCTGGACGGGCACGCGGGCCGCTGCCTCTGGCGGTGTGACGACCGTCGTTGACATGCCCCTCAACGCCATTCCGCCCACGACGACGGTGGCCGGTTTCAAGGAGAAGCTTGCGGCGAGTCGAGGGCAGTGCTGGGTCGACGTCGGCTTCTATGGCGGCGTGATCCCTGGAAACGCCGACGACTTGTTGCCCCTGGTCGAGGCCGGCGTCCGAGGCTTCAAGGGTTTCCTGATCGAGTCTGGTGTAAGTTACATTCACGGTGCAGGCAGCGGTTCCCCGGAGGTATGCTGACAAGTCTTTTCCCCCCGTAACAGGTTGACGAATTCCCCGCAGTCTCTTCGCAGGACGTAGCCCTGGCCATGGAGAAGCTCAACGGCACCCCGACGACGCTCATGTTCCACGCCGAGATGATCCCTCCAATCACCGACTCGGTAGGCGACGCGGTGCAGCAGTCGCAGCCGCCACTCGCCCCCACCGGCGAGCTCAACTCGTACAAGACGTTCCTCGAGTCCCGCCCGCCGTCGTTCGAGACGTACGCCGTCGAGGAGATCCTGTCCCTGGCGCACCTTGCGCCGGAGCTCCACCTGCACATCGTCCACCTGTCTGCGACCCAGGCCATCCCCCTCCTGAAGGAGGCCAGGCGGAAGGGCATCAACATCACCGCCGAGACGTGCTTCCACTACCTCGGCCTCGCGTCCGAAGACATCGCCGACGGCGACACGCGCCACAAGTGCTGCCCGCCCATCCGCGAAAAGTCGAACCGGGACGGGCTCTGGGAGGAGCTCGTGGCCGAGGACTCGTGCATCAGGACCGTCGTGTCGGACCACTCGCCGTGCACGCCGCAACTGAAGCTCCTCCCGGACCACCTCGAGGTCACGGCAGCCACGGGCTCGGGCAGCGACTCGCCCAACATGCACCACTCTGACTCGGGCATCGACATGACCATCCCGAGCGACAGCGTCGACAAGATCATCGCGGAGCGGACGCTCGAGGACGCGGCGCTGGCGGTGGCGGACGCAAGCTCGCGCGGCGACTTCTTCGCGGCGTGGGGCGGCATCTCGTCCGTCGGGCTCGGCCTGCCCATCGTGTACTCGGCGGCCGCGGCGCGCATCGCGGCGGGCGGGGAGGGCGCCGCGCCGTCGATTGTCGACATCGTGAGGCTGTGCAGCCAGGCGACGGCGAAGCAGGTCGGGCTGGCGCACCGCAAGGGCGCGCTGAGGGAGGGCATGGACGCCGATATTTGCGTGTTCGACGATGCGGACGCGTGGACGCTGCGGTCCGGGGACATGCGGTGGAAGAACCGGTGCTCGCCGTGGGAGGGCCACGAGTTCGCGGGCCGGGTGAGGGAGACGTGGGTGAGGGGCCGGAAGGTGTACGAGCACGGCGGTGCGAACATGGGCTTCGTCGGCAAGGTGCCGGTGGGCGAGCCCATCACCGAGAAGCGGATTGCCTGAGGGAGGGAGGAATTTGGGGTAAACGGACAAATATGGGCGTGAGGAAGAACAATGACACGCACGCACACACACTTGTGTGCTTTGGGAGGTGGACGAGCATGGTAGGCAGCATTTTACGAGCGACGTCCTGGGCAAAAGGCGTCGCATTCTGGATGAGCGGGAACTGATAGCTTTGCAAGCATGGTGCATCTGAATTGAACAATGTGTTTCTGATAAACACCTCCAGACGAGTTTGTTTGCGTGACCAGGGTTAAGCTTGAACACTAGGCATCTTGCCTGAGACGCGTCTATCGCTTGATGGACAGCGACTGGATCAGTGAGAGGACTCGAACTGCCGGAGAAACGAGAGGCGAGAATAGCTGAAAGCATTTGATCATCGCCGTCGAGGGCCGGCTTGTGCCAAATGTGCCGCGTCGACAGCGCCGAACCGTAGGATGCCCGCGATGTACCGGTTCCCCTTTCTGCGGCAACCCTTGGGACCTTGGCTTTCCGCTGGACCAGGGAGCCCGCAGAGGACGTGCGCGCGGGAGCGGTGCCACGGCCAATGGCTGCCGTCGATTTAATTTAGAGTTGTCCTGACACTCGAGGCGAGGCGGCCGAGATGTCCCGGGACAACGGCGCCCAGCAGCCGATCAGGTCTCGGTAGCGGCAGCGATGTGCTGTTGTTCGGGCGGCCTCTCAGATGACGGAAGACTCGATGCTACTCCAGCATCGGCGGGTTTTGTTTTATCCCTTCTTTTTTCTCTCCTCTCTCGTTTTGCAAATGGTTTGATGACTCCCACCTCCCACTCCCAAAGACTGGGGATGACGGAGACCCCTGGATGGGTAGTGGACATGGGGG
This sequence comes from Colletotrichum jinshuiense, assembly GCF_051148585.1. NCBI lineage: Eukaryota > Fungi > Ascomycota > Sordariomycetes > Glomerellales > Glomerellaceae > Colletotrichum > Colletotrichum jinshuiense. Next base: position 3,742,144 of record NC_139313.1, read on the forward strand.
AGGGGGTCGTGTTCGCTTAGGAGCCGAAGGACTCGTCGAACCTTTGGAACATGTAAGCGATGCAACGGACAAATGGGGACTGCGGGGGCTGCTGGTTGGCGAGGTAGGAGATTGGTCTTTGTCTCCGTTTCGAGATGGGGGATGAAGACAAAGGACGGGGCTGCTGTTTTGTGGCAGGACGTGTATTTCTTTCTGCTCGGGCGATGCGAGACACCGAGACAAGACACGACATCCAACGTCTTCAACTATTCTGATGTCAAGAGCACGCTGCCGAGGGGAAGCTGGCATATCGCCATCTCACGTGCAATTGCGGCAACTAGAAATGACTGACACGGGCTAAAAGAGGGTTGGTTCCACGAGGTTGTGATTTGAGAGATTTGGGAGAAAACAGCGCGTCGTGGCCTTGGATGGCGAGCCAGCTTGGACCGTCAACCAGACGTTCAATTGGACGATGCCCACATCCCGGGCTTCGGTCTGATCCACGCCAGGTCCCAGAGCTCTGTCGTAAGTGACTGAGTGATCCACGAAATCAATCCCACAGTAATCCATACACTAGCGCATGCACACATCAAAAGAGTAGCTTCGCTTCGGCTTGGCCCAGTGGAGACTCGGGAATATCTTGTAGGCGACATCTAACCGAACAATGCGAGGTAAGCGAATACTCGGGCTAAACAAATAATATCTTGCAAGTGAGGCAGCTAACCGAAGAATGCGAAGTAAGCGACCACTGTGAGGAGAGGCCTGGCCAACACCTTCTTTGGGCCTGGGGTACGTACCGATCCTTACCCCGAAAGCTACCTATGGATCCACGGTGCCTAAGCGAGTTGCCGGAAACAATCGCAGCCGATGCTCGTCCACTTTGATGGCGCCTGCTCGGTGCTGCCATTGGTCTCATCTCTCCCATCTCTCTCATGAATCTCACTCGCACTATGGTGACCCTTCAGGATATGCCTCGTTTGGGAAGAAGGATCCTGTTTGCTATCGCAACATGGGACGTGGAATCGAGATAACCATTCGCCAGCTTTGGCGTCTTGCTCCTTCGACATCATTTCTGTCTTACAGCGGTCGCAAATCCAACATTCCTCCCACGAGGGCCTAAGTCCATGTCAGATAAGCCGGCAGACGAGCATATGCAGCAGCAGCGCATTGGGACTTTGTCAGTTCTCGACGACTTTCGGTGTCGACAAAGCACTACCGCGGCGACCCTTTTAAACACCCACAATCCACAATACCAATGAGCAACATGGGGCAACATCGCCAGCAGGCCGAACTATCAAAATGTCAATGTCGGCTACCACCCCGTTTGTCCCATCAACCTGGGAATCTTCTAGGCCTCGCCATCTGTCCAAGGCCTAACCTCATCCGTCGCCAAGATGCGAAAGTCCCAAATGTCATTTCTTGTCCGACCCTTCTCCATTCGGCTCGCGCTTCCTCTCCGCCCCGCCCACATGGCGTACCCAATCTATCTTCGCCAATCCCTGCACCGCCTCCCGCCGCGTGGTGGAGCATTCAAGTCTGCCGTCAAGCTTCGCACGAGTCGGCTCCGTGTCCGTCGCTTGTCAAGTTTCCAGCGTTCTGGACTCCTCGTCCAAAACGTCCGCGCAGCAGGTGGCGCCATGTGAACATGCTTTTAGGGCGAGGTAGAGCCCGCTAGCAGAGGGCTCGACCGAATTAACAGTCCACGAGCAACGCCTTAATGAGATGGGGGCCGTGGCCTTGCACTTGTTCTTTGAGGAGGGGGGGCCTGTGGACATTCGTGTGGAGGGGAAACGTGCAGCTGCAGCTGATCCCAGGCTCGCTTCGCCATCGCTGACCGAACCTCGACGCTCGAGCTGGGGGCCCTGGAAAGGTGAAGGCGAGGGTACTGGGGCATAAGGTTGCATCCAACAGCCAACAGGACCAAGGACAGCCGCAGGTCATCTTTTTATTCTCGTCGTGGCGCCTATCGTCGTTTCCATCTGCCCGAGCCCTTCTCGACCACGATTATCAGGAGAAGACAGCCCGTCTTCTTATTGTTTGTTCTCGGACCGGCTTGTGTAGTGTTTGCCCGCTCCCTCCTCGCATTGTTTGTTGCGTACTCCACCTCTTGCTCCTTGAATTAGGCAGTCCCTGAGATACGAGCATCTAGCATCGTCACTCGCATCCCGATCTAGTGCCAACGGCAGACCTTTGCTCCTTCACCGATTCGACGCCGCATCGCTTAGACAGAGCTAGAGAATCCGGGTCGCTTCGTTCTGGTCAGACCGCTACCGCACCCAAACGAACATCGGTGTGTTTTCTTGACCTCTGCTTGAGGCGGGCGCATGTAATTCATTCCTGCACGCACACCCTCGTTTGCTCGGCAGCCCGTTATCTCGTCACAAATATAGCTTCGATATTGGACTCGTCTCATCAGCCAACGCAAACCGGTGACCCCGAACTCCCAGCGTCACCCTTATCCTCCAAACACGCATCACTGGAAAGGAAGCATGCAATCTGGCGACGTGAGGCACTGATAAAAGACCAGCCCATCGGCCAACGCCCCGTCGCGCCGTGCTGTCCGTCATGTCCCAGTCAAATTCCGACGAAGCTGGTACTGACCTGTCAAACAATACGCCAAAAATGTCGACCGTCTTCCAACCCGCTGTCCTCGACGTGGAAAAAGCCGACCGGGCCAGCTCCGTCGAAACCTCAATAGACCCGATCGCGCCAGTCGATCAGTCCGGCCCGGGGCGCTTTTCCCTCTCTGGCGCCGGTCACATCTCGCTCGACGATGTAGAGGCCGTCGACGTCCAGATCCGCGACTTAGCCGTCACCGTCGACACTTCCCCGTCATGGTTTGACCCTGCAACCTACCCGGAGCTCGCAAAGGCAAAGTTTGTTCCTAAGCAGAGCTCCAAAACCTTGTTGCACCATGTCAATGCCTCCCTGCAACCAGGGACCCTCACGGCTATCATTGGCGGGAGCGGCTCCGGCAAGACGACCCTCCTCAACACCATGTCGGAACGTATGATTAGTGCCCGATTATCCCAAGGAGGCTCCATTACCTTCAACGGCAATGAGGGGATACACAACGCTCGCCATGCCTATGTGATGCAACAAGACATCCTACTCCCAACTTTAACCGTGCGAGAGACCTTGCAGTATTCCGCCGACTTGCGGTTGCCGCCGCCCACAACAGCCGAAGAACGAAAGCGCATTGTGGAAGAGGTCATTTTGGAACTGGGACTCAAGGAATGCGCCAACACAAGAATAGGAAACAGCCAACACCGCGGGTGTTCCGGGGGCGAAAAACGGAGGGTTAGCATTGGCGTCCAGCTCCTAGCGAACCCCTCAGTCCTCTTCCTCGACGAGCCGACGACCGGTCTAGACGCGACAAGTGCCTTTCAGCTTGTACGAACGCTGAAGACGCTGGCCACCAAAGGGAGGACCGTCATCACGACCATTCACCAGCCTAGGTCCGAGATTTGGGACCTGTTCGACAATCTCATTATTCTTACCAAAGGAAGCCCCGTGTATTCGGGCTCTGCTAGGGACTGCCTGCCGTGGTTCGAGGACATGGGCTTCAAGTTGCCGCCGTTCGTTAACCCGGCAGAGTTTCTCATTGACATCGCTGCTATAGACAACCGTACTCCCGACCTTGAACAAGACTCAACAGCCAGGGTCGATCAACTCAAAACGGCGTGGAATTACGAAAGTGAGAAAAGGTTTGCGCCGTCGGAGAAGGTCATTGAATCTACGGGGCAAAGACGAGGAACCAAGTCTGAAATCCACAAGCATGCCACCTACGTCCGACAACTCAAGGTCCTGACTAGCAGGACATTCAAGGTCACGTATCGTGATCCTATGGGCATGATGGCATCCATTATCGAAGCGATTCTGATGGCCATCGTGACGGGTTACATCTTTTACAACCTGCCGAGAGACCTCTCCGGCATCCGATCCCGCCAGGGCGCTCTCTACACCGCTGCAGGCCTCCAGGGATACCTGACGCTCATGTTCGAGGTCTACCGGCTCACTGTTGATATCCCAACCTTTGACCGCGAGCACAGCGAGTCTTGCGTCGACGCCGTCCCGTTTCTCCTCTCCCGCCGTCTTGCTCGCCTCTTCACCGAAGACCTTCCCGTACCTTTCCTCTTCTCCGTCATCTTCTACTTCATGGGCGGGTTTGAACGAGATGCCAGCCAGTTCTTCATATTTTTCGCCATCACACTTCTCAACCACTACGTCGCCGTCACATGCGCCATAACCTGCGTCGCGGCGTCTCGTAACTTCCCTGGCGCTAGCTTGATCGCTAACATGGTTTTCACATTACAAAGCATGGCCTGCGGAATGTTTATCCAGGCGAATTCGATTCCTATTTACGTGCGTTGGCTGAAGTGGATCACGTACTCGGTGAGTTTAGCCTGTGACAGTCAGGGAAGATGCGTGCTGACACGGCGCAGTTTTACGCTTTTGGTGCCTACTGTGGAAATGAGTTCGAGGGCACATTCTATGACTGTCCTCTTGAAGGCGGCATCTCAAACCCCGAGTGCGTGCAGTATACCGGTCGTTTCGTCATGGACTCCCTCGGTTTTCCGAACAACTGGGTTTGGAGACCCATCATTGTCCTGGTTGCGTTTGTTATCTTCTTCTGTCTGCTGTCTGCTGTAGGACTTCAGTACATCAAGCAGGAGATGACGATTGCGAGGGCAAGGACATCAGACACTGACTTGTCAGCCGGCAAGGAGAAGATGCAGGCTCGATCCATCTCCGAGGTGCGCACTATTGATGTTGGGCTGGATGACTTTGCTCTGGCATTGGACAAGAGAGCGCCATCGGGGAAGAAACTGCCCACCAAGACTATCCTCAACCCCGTCAACGCTACCTTCCAGGCGGGCAAACTGAACATCATCATGGGGCCGTCAGGCAGTGGCAAGACGTCTCTTCTCAACGCCATGGCTTTGCGGCTCCACAACAGTGTGAGCACGCGATATCTGCCGTCCGGCAGGCTCAGTTTCAACGGCGCCCTGCCGTCCAACTCGGTCATCCGCTCCGTGTGCTCGTATGTTTGTCAGGATGACGACGCACTGCTGCCGTCGCTTACCGTGCGCGAGACTCTCAGATTCTCCGCCGGTCTGCGGCTGCCGTCACATATGAGCAGAGATGAAAAGTACAGACGAGCGGAGGAGGTTCTGTTGAAGATGGGCTTAAAGGATTGCGCAGATAACCTCGTCGGCAATGAGCTTGTCAAGGGTATTTCAGGCGGCGAAAAGCGACGTGTCACCATCGCTGTGCAGCTGCTAAGTGACCCGCGCGTGTTGTTACTTGATGAACCAACGAGCGGTCTTGACGCATTCACAGCGAACTCCATCATGGAGGTGCTGCACGGGCTCGCCAACGAGGGCCGAACGCTCATCTTGACGATTCATCAGGCACGGTCCGATTTGTTTAAGCATTTTGGCAACGTTCTCTTGCTCGCGCGAGGCGGCTCCCCTGCCTACGCTGGATCGGCCAAGGACATGCTGGCCTACTTCCACCGCCAGGGGTTTGAATGTCCCACTCACACAAACCCTGCCGACTTCGCGCTCGACCTCATTACGATCGATCTACAACAGGAGACAAGGGAAGCCGAGACTCGTGAAAAGGTGAAGAAGTTGGTGGAGGCGTGGCAGAGACATGTCGAGACGGTCCCGAGCGACGGAGCGGACGAGAAGGCCGGAGACACACGGCTGGCTGGCATCGAAGAAGAAGAGTCCAGCATCAACAAGTCCGAGTCCACCCAAACCCAAGCACTCGACGCAAAGCCCGACCAAGTTGAGGGCGCAATTGTGAGAACATCACTCGACCGTCCCGCCATCCTACCGCCGCGCAAGTCCTTCAACAAGGCAAGCCTTGCAACCCCGGCCGAGCTGGGCGCCCTCGTCCGCAAGCGGGCCTCGTTCTTCACGGCTTTCCCGCTCCTCTTGCACCGCGGTCTGATCAACTTCCGGCGCCAGCCTCCGCTCCTTCTTGCCCGCATCATGCAGGTCGCTGGCCTCGGCATCGTCCTCGCGCTCTTCTTTTCCCCGCTCAAAAACGACTTCTACTCGGTGCAGAACCGCATGGGATTTGTTCAGGAACTTGGTGCATTCTACTTCGTTGGCATGCTTCAGAACGTTGCCGTCTACCCCGCCGAACGTGACGTCTTTTACCGCGAAGACGACGACGGCGTCTACAGCGTCGAGGCTTTCCTAGCGGCCTACTCGGTGCTTGAGCTGCCATTTGAGATCATCAGCTGCCTCATCTTCGGCATCCTCGCCGACTTGGCGGTGGGTTTCCCGCGGACGGTGACCATGTATTTTGTGTGCGTCTTTTCGTGTTTTGGCGTTGTCTCGTGCGGCGAGTCGGTGGGTATCATGTTCAACACGCTCTTCAACCACACAGGCTTCGCTGTCAACCTCACCTCGGTCATCATGTCCGTGGCCAACACAATGGCTGGGGTCCTCTCAATCGACATGCCGGAGCTGTTCAAGATCTTCAACTTTCTGTCCCCGATCCGGTACGCGACGCGCGCCCTGGCGCCGTACAGTTTGGAATCAGTGACGTTTACGTGCAACGATGGACAGAGGCTGCCGAACGGGCGGTGTCCCATCGAGACGGGAGAGGATGTGCTGAACCTGTACAAATTCAATGTGGACCCGAAGGTGAACATTGCCGCACTGGCTGGGTGCGTTGTTGTGTACCGGCTCGTCGCATGGGCGCTGCTGAGAGCTGCGCGAACGCGGCTAGACGGGTCGAAGAAGAGAAAATAGGCGGTCTCATAAACATTTGGCCTGTTTTTAAAAGAAGTCAACATTTACATTGTATTTTCAACATTTTACATAGATGGTCGGGATGCATCATCCCTGGCGTTGGACGGAAAGAGAAGCCGGGCGACGCTTCACTGGTGGTGCCACTAGCATCATTAGTTTTAATCATCGATATCAATGAAGTTCCCTGTTATTCCCATCTTGAACCCCGTCGTCGTGCGGGCTCCAATCGAAACTATTCTGAAATCAACCAAATAGCCGAGCAGAGCTCATCCCATTAGCTCTATCGATAGCCGAGGGGGGGCCTCTAGGAGCATGATCCCGGTCAACAGGCAGAAACCTTGCCGGCCGAGGCTGCAAGTCGTCGTGCCGATGAGCTCCCGATACGGAAGCTGGTGAGCGTCACTGGCCCGCCCCGCGCGACCAGGGGAAGCTTGCGTTCGCCGTCGGCTGTGCGATAACGGCACCGAGGAGCGGAGTTTCAAGGAGCTTCAAGGAGCTTGGGGCGCGGGTTCGGACGATCCAGCGCGGCGGCGCACCACATCTCATTTGTCATACGGCAGGCGTAGCACATCATCGCTCAACCTCGCGCTACCTTCAAACTTGACCTCTTCACCCCTCATTTCATTCCCTCCTTCTCACTTTCATCTCACATAGAACTGCCCGCCGCAGCAAGACCTCACTTACTCAATTGGCACCACGGAAAGGGACCTGCCCACCTTGACCGCAATCGACTTGATTCAATCGGCATCCCCCGTCATGTCGGAGAAACTCCCCCTCGCCAACCCGGCGCTGGAGCATGCTCGCCCACCTCCGCGCCGCGCCGGCCGCGCCGCATGGTGGTGCCTCCTCCCCGGCACCCTCCTCCTGGCCTACCTCCACGCACCCTCCTCCATTCTCCCCTCCTTCGGCCACGGCCACGGCCACGGCCACGCTTCGCCTGCCGCCGACGCCTGTCGCCAGATCGACCCCCTCTTCCCGACCCAGAAGTCGGCGGGCCTGTCGCAGCTGGACTCGTACCTTGACACCCCCAAGTTCCGCAACGAGAGCATCGCCCGCCTCGCCGGCGCCGTCCAGATTCCCACAGAGTCCTACGACAACTACGGCGCCGTCGGCGAGGACGACCGCTGGGACAAGCTGTTCCCGCTCGCCGAGTACTTCAAGAAGACGTTCCCCAAGGTCCACGCCACCCTCAAGCTCGAGCGCGTCAACACCCACGGCCTGCTCTACACTTGGCAGGGCTCCGACGCCGACCTCAAGCCCACCGTGTTCATGGCCCACCAGGACACCGTGCCCGTCGCGCCCACCACCATCGACAGCTGGACCCACCCGCCCTTCAGCGGCGCCTACGACGGCACCTACGTCTGGGGCCGCGGCGCCATGGACTGCAAGAACTCCCTGGTCGGCATCCTCGAGTCCGTCGAGCTGCTCATCGACGCCGGCTTCTCCCCGAAGCGCACCGTCGTCCTGTCGTTCGGCTTCGACGAGGAGGTCTCGGGCGAGCGCGGCGCGGGCCACCTCGCCCCCGTCCTCCTGGAGCGCTACGGCAAGGACGGCGCCGCCATCATCGTCGACGAGGGCTCCGGCTTCGACACGCAGTGGGGCAAGACCTTTGCCCTCCCGGGCACCGCGGAGAAGGGCTACGTCGACGTCGAGATCATCGTCCGCACGCCCGGCGGCCACAGCTCCATCCCGCCGCCCCACACGGGCATCGGCATCCTCTCGGAGCTCGTCACGCGCATCGAGGCGAACCCGTACGAGCCCGAGCTGATCCCCGGCAACCCGTACCTGGGCAAGCTGCAGTGCGGGGCGGCGTACGCGCCCGAGTTCCCCAAGAAGCTGCGCAAGCTGCTGCCGGGCGACGGGGCGCGCGTGTGCAAGAAGAAGACGGACCTCCTGGCCAAGGAGGCGGCCAAGGCGGGCCCGCAGGTCAAGTACCTCTTCACGACGTCGGTGGCGACCGACATCATCGAGGGCGGCGTCAAGATCAACGCGCTCCCCGAGCGCACGCGCGTCGTGGTGAACCACCGCGTCAACGTCGGCGACCAGACGGCGACGGTCAAGCAGCGGATCGCCGAGATCGTGCGCCCCGTCGCGGAGAAGTACAACCTGACGCTGCACGCCTTCTCGGGCGAGGCCGAGACGCCGTCGAGCATCACGCTCACGGACAACGGCAAGGTGCTCGAGCCCGCGCCCGTGACGCCGACGTCGGTCGACGGCGTCACGCCCTACGGCATCCTCTCGGGCTCCACGCGCGCGCTGTACGGCGAGGACCTCGTCGTCTCGCCGGGCATCATGACGGGCAACACGGACACGCGCTACTACTGGGGCCTGTCGCAGCACATCTTCCGCTTCCTCCCCGGCTACGACCCGGAGAGCGACGAGTGGGCCGGCATCCACACCGTCGACGAGAAGACGAGCGTCAAGGGCCACATCAACCTCGTCAAGTGGTACACCATTTTCCTGAGGAACATTGACGAGGCCCAGTTTTCATGAGTTATGCCGCAGTTTGGGAGAAGAGGCGGGGATGGCCGCCTCGAGGCCGCTACTGCTGACGGGAAAGGATGAGGGAGGGAAAGGGTCGCTGGTGTAAATTCAAGTCGGACCTAGGTGAGGAGCATAATAGCGTGTAGTCTTTTTTTTTTATTTGGAAGAGGAAAGAAAACCCATCGTGGAGGGAATAAATAAAGTAATGAAAAAAGATTTGACTCGTAGTGTCACCCGCGCCCCTTTCTCCGTCCATAGCCCAACTTGCTCTATTTGTGCTTCCCTCGTCCTCCTCGTCGTTCCCGTGTCGTGCGCTTCAAATACTGTGCGTGCATGCACGTGTAAAGAGGTCACGTGTGCAGCCCGCGTGTAAGAGGACTATTGGTGCCCGAGAACAGGAGCAGGCTGCAGCAGGCGTCCAAAATCAGGCTGAGAGCTACCGATGTGGTGGTGGTCCATCTTCATTCTCGCCGGCAATACTCTACACTCACCCGACCAAACTCATCCGCGAGAGGCGGCACCCGTGAATGCGAAAATGGCGTTTGCCATGAGTCGTTGGATGAGCGAGCATGGGGCACCGCCAGAACGACCACCGACTGCCGCCAAACCGTACCAGGAGTGGCCATGGAACCACCCGCATGGGAAACAGCCGTTGCATTACTTGAAGACGTTTTTGAAGGACCACCAAGCAGATGACCAGTTATGTGTACACCAATTCCGACCGATTGGCCCTAGATGGCGTCACGATGATATGTTTGTACAGATTCCAAAACTGGTACTAGCATTGCGAGACGAGGAACGGCACAATCTCGATGCATCACTACTGTAAGATATACAGCCGAGGAACCCCTCAGCCTTCAAATCACAAGACATGTCGTTGATCGATTATAGTATCTCTGTGAAACTCTGTCCCGAGGCTGTTCAGGCATTGGGTTATTGCCGAAAAATCACACCACACTTCTTCAACATGGGCTATGGCCCTATCGAAATAGGAAGCGAACCCGAAGAATGTGAGCTTTTTTAAACCAATGAATCTTCTGGGCCTGGGCCTGACACTGATTGTAGATGCTTACTTCCATCTTCAATTCATCGACATGTATTCCGAGGGGCGGGTGCCATTCCAAACGTCACGAAACCAAGACTTACCAACTGCATATTTTAACATCGGCCAGGGAAATGCACCTCATACCTGGAAATTCACGGGTGTCTCGTTCATAGCGAGGTCCGCTATGAGAGGCTCCGATACGGCATTCCTGTCATGGGATGGTTTGATCCAGCTAGACCCGGTAGACGATACCCTTTTCGAGGGGCTTCGCAAACTCATGACCTGGGAGATAGAAAATTCCGACGGATTCGTTAAAGATTGGCTAACTAGACCAGTCAGCCCTCTTTCCTTAGGGCAGGTATTGTTGTACCTCTTTCACATCATCGCCTATAACTGGTCTGTGTTCCTCAACGAAGCTGAGCAGCACCTGCAACACATTGTACGTCGTCTATAAGTCAGTCTTCGCGTCGTAGTCTTCTAATAGGAAGTCAAACTTGATATAGAGTCGTGCCGTTTACTCGGATGAAACGACCCACGAGCAGCAACGGTATTTATCGTTGGACCTTCATCAGCTTACGCCGCTGTGGGCCGCATCATCCCGCCGGATCATCAGCGCCAGAGATGCCCTACGCCACATGATACAGAATGCTCACTTAGACAACAGCATGAGGTATCCACCTATGAACCGCAATCTCGCCGAAATAGAGTTTACGTTGGAGGGCTATAAGGAGAATGTTGACGCCTTGGAGGCCAAAACCAACAACCTCATTAACCTGGTGAGTTGGAGACATTCTCCTCGGCTGCACATGCTAGTCCCACAACCAGTTGTCCGAGATTCTCAAATGGATCTGCCGCTAATCAAAACGTGTGTTTCGATGCAAAGATCTTCCAGCTGGCGACTTTCACAGACACGGCCGAGGCGATGAAGGAGACCAAAGCAGCGAATGACTTGGCCCAGAGTATTCGACGAGTTGCAACGTTGACCTTTTTCTACTTGCCGCTGCAAGTCGCCGCGGTACGTTTGTGCTCTCGACTTGGTGTCCTCATGGTGTTCTGAGATATGGCATAAGATTGCTATTGTATCCCTGCGAACGGCTTTGCCTGGGAAACAGAGCTGACATGGATGCAGAGCATATATGGTATGAACATCCGCGAAATCACGGGCGAGGAAGGGGCCCACCGTATATGGGAGTATGCGGCAGTGTCACTCGGTCTCATGGCTCTAACCTTTATTGTCTGGTATGTCTGGGCGAAACTGTCGGTTGCTATCCAGTCTACACGCGTTCGTCGATCCGAAACCGGAGAATTGCGGAAGGCTAAGGAAAGCCAAGAGGCCACAAGAATACTGCAAAGCACAGGTGCCTACCAGTCTGACGGCATACAAGAGCACACCCGTCAGCGCCATCGACGCCTTGGTAGGAGACTGGGACTGTTGTTCAGGCAGTCACCTTTGAAGAAAGACGAACGTAACGACATTGAGATGTAGAGACGAGACTCAAGGGCCAGTTGTTAGTTTCACCTACGATGCGCTTAGTGAATCATTGTCTCTGGTCAATATTAGTTCTTCATGGTTCTTTAGCAATTTGCAGGCAGAGACAAATACATTATTGTCCGCTTTAATCTTGCTTCTTTTGCCTCTTTGGCTTTGTCTTGCGCTCTCTTGTTTCCGTTGACCTGGTCATTCCATGCTCTGTGCTTTCCCCTCGTTCCAAAGCACCAACGACAAGGGTAGACAGGGACCGCGAGGCCTGATTATGATCATTCGATTGATTCAAACATTTCCGAACAATCTAGATGGTCGCATTCCTTACCTAAGCGCCTAGGCTCCAGGTACCCCTTCTGAAGCGAAGCGAAGCGAAGCTTCCCAAGCTGCCGGAGCTGCAGGTCCTCTCCGTTCTAGCGGCTCACCCCCCTGCAACAGTGGCTCGGTGGCCCAAGCTTCCTTCCCGCCATCTCAGCCACCAAACCCCAAACTGCCGAGAGCGGGTCCGCCAGCCTCAGTGCAATTCCACACCCGCGATTTTTGTCGCGTTGCCCCGAATCTCTTCGACCCAGCTCTCAGAAAAAAGTTTCCCCGCTACCGATCGTCACCCACCTCAACCTCAGTTGCGACCGGAGGAGCTCCCCGACCGAGCTGCCTCGCGACAATCGCTTCTGGTGTGCTTAGCCGTGCCTCGCTAATTGCCTTGCGCCGCGCGCTGCCGGCGGCATTGCCAGCTACATATCATGTTCAGCTCCATCTCGAGAATTTTCGGCCAGACACCATCCAAGCACTCGTCTCCTGGGCCGACAAGACCGGAGCCCGACAGCAACGACAGAACTTTCTCATCCACCGCTCCCGCCGGATACCCGGACGGAATCGACGACCGACGCATCGCAATGGCGTCGCAGGATTGGAGTCAAGGAGACGCCGATCTCCCGGTTCTCTCGGATAACGACGATGCCCCCGACGGCACCACCGACTACGTCGACCCCTTCTCCTCCATGGTACCCTTCTCTACGCAGGCTGTCGGCGATGATGATGTCGAGCCTGCTGCTGACGCGTCGGACGACGACGATCGCGCAACGGAGAAGCAGTCTAAGAAGGGAAAGAAGGCTGAGGAGAAGAAGGCTCGCCGACAGAAGAAGTCCAAGAGGAAATCGGCCGAGTTGGAACAGTCAGATTTGGCTCTCCCTACACCCATTACCAGTGGTCCCACGAGCCACTCTGCAGCCGAAGACGCAATCGAAAGCGACGACCAAGCCAACGACGACGAAGGTGCATCCACCGTCCAGCACAAGAAGAAGCGCAAGCGCAAGTCGAGACAATCTGCTGGGTCAAGCGACCAGCAAGAGTCGACCAAAAAGAAGAAGAGAAAGACGCACAAGCCTCTGGAGGATATTGAGGATGTAGACATGGAAGCACAGCCTGAGGATACCGTCCTCGACTCGCCTTCCAACCCCGCCGCGTCCGAGTCCGAACTCCTCAGTCCCGATTTCGAAGCCGATTCCATCCTGGACTCGACTCTGAAATCGGAGCCTCAGCGATCTCAACTTGTGGGGGTATCCAGGCAGCTGTTCAGCAAACCGTCTTCTACTCCTGCCATTGCAACAAGCAGGAACGCCGACCAGGACGACGTGAGCGATGATGAAAACCAGGTTTCAGAGTCATCCCCGAGCGTTGGCGCCCAGAGGCGAAGGAGCATGTCACGAGGCTCACAAATCTCAGTGCTGAGGCAAGGACTGGCCCGAGAAGCTGCGTCTCAACCCAACAAGATCTCAGAAGCAGTGGAATCGGAGTCTGAAGACGACGGAGACGCGGACATGGCCGACGCTTCAAATGGATCCGTCGTGGACGATGGCAGGGACTCCGATGCTGAATCCGTGGTCGACAACCTACCCCCATCCTCCCAACCGCCCAGAGAGGATTCTCCAAGAGAGGATTCGCCAAGCGTTGACGGCGATGAGATGGAGACTGTCGAGGAGCCCCAGCTGCCCATCAAATCCTTCCGTCCCTGGAACTCTAATAACTCGGCCGATAAACCAGCCACCAACTCCAAGAAAGATGTCGGACGTGAAAATCCGACGAATACACCAGGAGCTGCTCGCCACCGAAACGCCGAAGCAGAGGCAGATGTTTCCGAGATCGGCAACGTGCCTAGTTCGGCCCAGCGATCCAGTCGCTCAACGGCGTCCAAGCGACAACGCTCGAAACCGAACTTCTTTGTCGAAAAGCCGGCCTCCGACCAGGAAGCTGAGGAGGACCAGGTCGGCGAGGAGACTCGGGAGGCCGAGGAGAACCTGGCCGCCTTGTCCGAGCTCCCGTCAACCGAGGCAGCGGTGCCAGCGAAGAAGTCTAGGACGACAAAGAAGTCGGCCGCATCACTTGCTTCCGCTGCAGCAGAGACTGGCACCCCCAAGGCGAAGGGGACTCCCAAGGTGAAGGCAACTCCTAAGGCGAAGGCCACGCCCAAGGCAGCAGCGACCCCTCGTCAGCCTCCGTCTCAAACCAGTTTCATCTCAGGCCAGTTTACCGTCGATGAGATACGCAAGCTCTCGCAGGCTGTTGAGCAATACCGCAACGAACACAACCTGAGTCAGAAGGAGATGAACGATCTCATCCAAATGAAGAACCGCAAGAAGAGCGAGGTGTCCAAGGAGACTAAGGGTCTGCAGTACGACGGCCAGCAATTCATGGAAATGTGGGCTTTCATCTGTGCTTCTGTCCCCAACAGACGTCGCCAGAAGACCATCAACGTTGCCCGTCAAGAGTTCCACAACTTCAAGGCTCGAGGAGGCGGCTGGACATCTCAGGAAGACGCCAAGCTCGAGGTGTTGCACGACAAGTACAAGGGCTCATGGGTCAGAATTGCCGACGAACTGAACCGCCATCCTAACGATGTCCGAGACCGTTATCGAAACTACGTTATTTGCGGCGCAGCTAGCGGCCGGCAGAGATGGAGTGAAGAAGAGGAACGGGAGTTGGTCCAGCACGTCATCGCCTCACTTCGACGGATGGAAAGGATTCCCGGAAACGCAGGGAAGCCCCGGGAGTCGCTCATCAACTGGCAGACCATCAGCGAGTTGATGGGTCGCAAGCGCAGTCGTCTTCAATGCACGAAGAAGTTCAAGAGCCTCAACGTCGAACTGGGTCCTAGGGAGGTTTTGCAGTCTTCACAACCCACATCAACGGTCACCTGGAATCTGGAAAAGGCTCGGAAGCAAATTCAGGAAATGCCCCCCGAAGACAAGTACGAGCTGGTCCGCTCCATTCTAGCCGGTGCAGCCGGCCGCGACGAGAACATCAGGTGGACACAAGTCGTCGATGTACAGTTCCGGCGCAAATGGCACAGACGCACGCTCAAGTTGCTGTGGTATCGCCTGAAGCAGCTTGTTCCCGGGTATGAAAAGAAGTCAGTTAGAGACTGCGCCCGCTGGCTGCTGGAGGATGCCCGAGTAAATGCCCCGCAGGACGCCAAGTTTCTCGATGGTGGACATGCGAATGGCGACTCGGAGGACGAGCTGAATGTTGTCGACCCTCCGAAGAAAACTCCTCGCCAGAAGAGCAACAAACGGAAGAACCGCAGCGCCGAGATGGTGGCAGATGTCGACGACAGCTCCGAGGATGACGAGACGCGCATCGAAGACGCCCTTACAAACCCCAACTCCCCGTCCGCGCAGCAGCAGCCTTCATCAGCCGTGTCGCAACGGTCCACCTCACGCCTGCAGTATTCGATGGAAGACTCTCTCCGCGCGACCCCATCTTTCCGACCCGCAGCAACCCAGCTCGGCAAGCCCATGCTTGCCCCAGTTGAAGCGGAAGGATTCAAGGCCAGCCCGGCTAAGAAGCGGGTTAGGTTGTCCGGGGGTAAATCTGCAAAGCAGCGTTCTGTTGAGACCGATGGTTCTCAACCGGCCATAACTCCACAATACGAGGCCGATGAGATACCCGACCGCCTGAAGGAGAAGAGGGAAGTGGCCAGGCTACGGAAATCCTCGGGCAGTAGACTACGGTCGGCGGCATCATTGCAGCCAGAGTCTGTCCAAAACAGCGATGTGGACGAGGATATGCCGCCTATTCATGTGCCGACTTCGAGTCAGCCGCTGAGCAGCCAACGCAGAGGGCTGCGGCTCTCGCAGGGCAACTGGGCCAGGAAGACGGGAGCAAACGTATTGCCGGGCGAATCAGTCGAGGCAGCAGGGAAGGGCTCGGTGGAATTAGAAGCGAACAGCGGTGAAAATTCTCCTCGAACGGACGGGCCGGCGTCCACCCCGGCGACAAGGCCTCGCGAAGCGAGACGCCGACGCAAGGACGCCGAAGTTGCAGAGTCTCCATCTTAGAAAGCTGTCGAGAAACTGCGGCGGGGCCGAAGGGCGCTGAAGCTTGTCAAGAGACGCAAGTAGGGTGGAACTGACGTAGTCTAATCTGGACCGTTGTCTGTAGTTAGTCAGGCCAGGTGGATGCTCACCAGTTCGGCGTTTGACGGAGGCCGGAGGGGACGGGGGCCTGCCGGATTTCTGGGGCCTGTGGCCGCGCAGGGCGGGCGATGCGGAGACATGGCATGCTGTTACCTTTGTTCCCTTTTTTCTTCTTCAATGTATCAATACTTGGACAATGAGTCGACTATTGCCTCATAGGCTGGCCTGTTCTTAGGTAGTGGCATGGGAAATGTCTTTTTCGTTGAAATCTTCATCGGTCTCCCCATACGGTGACAAGCTTCCGTGACGGCCTACGTCACCGGCCATGACTCGTAGTCTCCCGCCTGGCCCGTCAAGTAGCCAGTTAGGCCACCACCCGATAGCGAACTCGAGATTTCTCCGACAGGGCCAGTGTCGTCATGGGGTCGAATCAGTCAGCGTCGGCCATTGCCAAGAGGACGAGAAAAGAAGGAGGGCAAGAAAGCAAAAATTGGTTATCTCCGACGATGATGTGCCCCCGGTTCGTGCCGCTCTCGCCGCCGTAGGGCTGTAACACCGATTATCCTCTGGCCGCAAAGCCTGCGTAAACCCCGCCATGGAGAAGAAGCGTCGGCGATTCTGATTCTCGTCCCGACGGCCTTGTTTTCATTTTTGTTCATTTTTTTTTTCTGGAGCTTCTTCGTGTGTGGGATAAACCGGGGCAGCTCGAGGTCCAGAAAAAAAAAACCCCTCGGAGGGAAGTAAGAAGATGGATGCATTGCACCACAATGGGGTATCACCATCCCGCAGAAAGGAAGGAAAAAAAGAACCTTCTCCCCCGTGAAAACCGAAGCTGTGGGAAAAGCCTAGCCCAGCGTCATCCACAAACCACCACCCACAACCCCCCGGGAGGGGCGCATCGTGGGTACGGACTGGTTCTTTCTGTCGGTGGTGATGCAGTTGTCCCCCGGCCATCCGGGGAGGAGACATGTACGTCAGGATGCAAACTCGGCGGCCGAAGGTCTTGTGCGACAATGGAATGGCCCCGTCTTTGTTCGGAGCAGACCGAGCGGAATCTCGAGCGCGTGGCGTCATTCACAGCTCAGAACAAGGCGGTGGGGGGGGGACATGTTCGACTTTTTCTACGTATTCACGGTTCGGTCAAACACCGCATTGTACACCCCCCGATGATTAGCTCAGCGGAAACGAAACCATGGGAGACCGCTGCTCCTGGAGCCAAGGGGAATAGGATTTTTTTGCTTTTCGATTTTTCCTTTTTAAAACCATGGCATTGATGATCGTGACCGCTTGACAGATCAGCGAGGCAGGGCCTGAATCGTAAACATGACGAGCGGCAAATACATCATCCACGGGATCGTCTTCAAGGCGCATGGCGAGAAGAGGAAGGGGGGAAGGGCAAAAAAAAACCGTAAGGAGCATAGAGAGGCGGAACAACCAAAAACGACCAAAGAAGTAGCGAACGGAAAACATCCGATCAGTCCACCGGAATTAAAGCGGGACAGGGACCGCAGCGGCGTGGCGGCACTTCGGGCCCTTAGAGGAGGGGACCCTCAGTGACCCCCTGGCCATCGGCGGAATCCACATTCAAGGCGCACGGCCGAGTGCGACAGAGTGAGGTTCGAGGCGAGAATTTGCGCGTGGTGCGGTGCGGCGCGGCGGGTGGGAAGCTGTAAATCGGATTCCTCGTCTTTTGCATGTCAGGCACCCTGGTTTTATGCACTCGACCTCCTGCGTGCTATTGGGTGCCACACCCGGTGATGTGCAGGCCTACCGAGCCAATGAAGGAGAAAAAAAGAACAGCTACAGACTCTGAGTTGGGCCTTTTCCCCCCCCTCTCACTCTCTTTCTTTTGATGGCATCTCTTGGCCAAATGCACCCGTCCAACACAGACTAGCTAGATGGGGGGTCCTACGGGCCACGGCCTGGGCATGAAGCATTCTCTTCAGCTTCATCTCGCACCGAGCCCGGCTCAATCTCATTGTGCCCCCTTTGTGATCCTCCGTGGCTCCTCCCGATTCCCACTTGCAATTCAACTCGGGACGAAATTCCAAGGTCTCGTGTTGTCGTGAGTTCCTCACTTGTCGGCCCTTTTACGCGCTTGAAGGGCTCCCTTCTCCTCCCCTTCTCCTCTGGGGTTCCCACATCTCATCAAGCCCAGGCCGTGTCGCCGCGTCCGCCAGCGAATTCTGCCCGCCGTTTAGCTGCCACTCGCTTTAATGGTGAGTAGGGGAGGGAGGAGCTTCGACGGGTCTTTCATGGCCGAGTCTCGGTCTTTTTCTGGACTCCTCTACCTTACCATCACCCCCTCCAAGGGAGAGAGGGGCCAGTGAGGCGGTCGCGGGTCCCCCGTTTTGGGTGGGGGCGCGCATGTCGTCCGGCTCGAGGCTTCTCGAACGCGCGAGCCTCACACTACAGGTCCAACAGTGGCTGCTAGCGCAAGACGGGCAGCGAAGGCACGAAGCCTGAGATCGGAAACTAGAGGGATCAAGCCACAGCTGGCGGCGGCATCTGATTGCCGGGCCGAACAGCAAGCAGTGCGGCAGGGATCTGGTGACAGGGGAGGAGATAACAAGGGGAGAGAGGAATGCCAGATGGGAAAGCTAGAGGGGACAGGGACAGGGGTGCTCTGTATTCGGACCTTGCGTGGGCTGGCCGTGCCATGCCATGCCGTGCCATACATAGCACAGGTACGTAGTGAATGAAGCATGAGAGCATCTTTCAACCCCTCTCTCCCCCCTCCCCCTCCAGTGCGTTTGGCTACAGAACGTCGTCCCTGATGGATGGCTAAAGAACTGATTGATAACGAACAGCTTTTGTCGTCACGGCGTGGCGTGATAAAGAGGCTGGGATGCGCAGGTAAGAAAAAAACCTGCAGACGCCGTGACGCCCTGGCGCAGGCGCAGACGCAGACGCCGAACAAAGGTGACACCAGCACATATCCACGCTATTCCCACTGCCAGGCCATGCCATGCCAGATGCACCAGATGCCGCCCGTGCGGTGGAGATCTCTGGCCATGTACGGCGGCGGCACGGTACTTGGGGTCCTTTTTTTTTCTTCTTTTTTTTTCCTGCTTCCTCTCTTTCGCGTGTCCCTTCCGACTTGTACCTGTTTTCGATAACGCCGGGATTATTCCGCCTTTGCCTACATAGTAAAATTTTCCCCCTACTCCCCTGCTGACGCATCTGCTTGGCTCTGCTCGTCTGATGTGATGCGACCCAGCGATCTCCTTGATCCAAGAAACATATGGTCCCTACGCGCAGGGTATCTGACTCTTTCCAAAGGCGAATTCCTTTGGATCAACCTGCACATGGTTTCCGGTTTGTCTGTTTGTTTTGTTTGTCTGTCGTCAGTGGTGGACATCCGTCTGACACACGCACACACATAGACGCACAAACATTGACGTACAAAAAAAAAATGTCGTCGGTCGTTCCCCGTCCCTCCATGTCAGGTTGTTCCTGAGTTGAGTGCTAGATCCTGACCCTGACGTCAATCGGAGGGTTCGGGATCTCCACCCACGACGGCGGGCGGATCATATCGTCCTCTGGCGCTAGACGGATTACAGCAAATCGCCAAGGATAAAGGGTCCGATTAGTGTAATTGTGGCCCGTCTTCGTAGCCGCCCTCCCTTGGCTGCAACGGGCAAGGTGGCTGACAGGGGCCCCCGTTCGGCGAGTTCCAGCTGTCGGATTAATGTGGTGACCTTGCCTTGGTCCCTCTCTGCGGCCGTCTCCCAATGCCAATGTCTTCCAGGGAGCCTCAACCTTAGACCGACTCCTCTTAGTGCCCGAGCATTGGACCGAGAAAATATGATGAGACTCGGCGTCAGTCAGCCCATGGGCACCCCGACGACGTACCCGGTACACCAGGCCGTCGTCCAGAAGTACTCGAGGCCCGTACCCTGGGCCGGCTCTGGCAGAGCTATGGCCATGCAGCAGAGGTCCCGCCCGAGGGCCATGGAGGTTTCCTGTTCCTGGACGACATGTCACCGCGGCCACGGTATTCCCACGGACTGGCCAGAACCACCTCACCCGCCATTTCCACAGTCCACACACGTACGTTGCTGCCCGCACTTTTCTTGGTCGCCCACGGGCCCCCGACTTGTCCGTTTGATGCTTATGGTGGGCGGTGGGCACCGCGCGTGTGGGTTTGCCCGTTTTGCTTGGTCAGAGACGTGATCATGAGGCACGAAAAGCACCTTCCCACCCGTCAATGTGGAAACGCGCGCGGAGGCGAACGGGGATATACGGGGGAGAACGGGGTGAGGAACTGGTCATGCTTTTGTCGCGAGACCCAGTTCCCAGAGAGTGCAAGGTGCGGGTGCGGGTGCAGGTGCAAGCAGCACAACCCGGGAAAGAGCGTAATCTGCCATCTCTCCTGCTCCTGCCTCGCGCACCCAATACAAAAAGAAAAAGATCCTCCTCCTTTCCTTCCCGTCTGCTTCTGATCCTTCCTCCTTCCCATCACACATATATCCAAACCAACCTAATCAGAGTTTTATCTCGACCAACTCACCTCTCCTCCCCCCCCCCTCCACACACCCCCCTCCCGTTATCAAACGTCCTCCTCGCACCGCAAACCAACAGCAGCAGCAGCGTTAACCTTTTCGCCACAACCTCCCCTGGTTGCTACACCAAATACACCCCCAACCAACCACAAACCCTGACGATTCGTCACAACCCGCCTGCCCAAGATGCAGTTCCCCAAGCTCGGTGGCAAGGGCGTCGAGCACAAGGACCGGACAGAGTCTGAGGCTCCCACCCCGGATTCCGGCTCCGACATCACGGCCGAGCAGAAGGTCACCTTCGCCGCCGCCTTCCTCGGTCTCGTTGCCAGTATTGGTGGTTTCATGTTCGGCTATGTCAGGTATGTCTCACACGCACACAACCTTCTTTTCCTTCCCGCTGCCGGGGCTCCATCTGAGACCCGCGTGCGTTTGCCCCAAAGATAGATATGCGTGTACTGACACTTCACTCCCTCTGATAGTGGTCAAATTTCTGGTTTCTTCCTGATGCAAGATTTCATGGAGCGATTCGGAGAGCTCCAGGAGAACGGCGAGTACATCTTCAGCGCCGCCCGCCAGGGAACCATCGTCGGTCTTCTCTGCATCGGCTGTCTCGTCGGTGCCCTCACTGCCGGTAACCTCGCCGATACCCTCGGACGCCGTCTGACCATCTCTCTCTTCGCCTTCTTCTCCTGCATCGGCATCGTCATCGAGGTGTCCTCCACCAACAAGTGGTACCAGTTCGCCATCGGCCGCCTCGTCAACGGTGTCGGCATCGGCGCCCTTTCCGTCGTCGTCCCCATGTACCAGTCTGAGTCTTGCCCCGCCATCATCCGCGGTGTCATCGTCTCCACGTACCAGCTCTTCATCACCCTCGGAATCTGGCTGGCTGAGATTGTCAACTTCGCTACCCACAACAAGGTCGGCTCCGCCTCGTGGCGCATTCCCAACGGTCTCGGCTTCGCCTGGGCCCTCATCCTCGGTGGCGGTATCCTCTTGCTTCCCGAGTCCCCCCGCTACGCCTTCCGCCAGGGCCGTGAGGACGAGGCCCGCCGCAACATCGCCAAGCTTGCTGGTGTCGAGCCCAACTCCATCTCCGTCAACGCCCAGATCGATGACATCCGCGCCAAGGTCGCCGAGGAGAGCGCCGGTGCCGACACCAGCATCTGGGAGATCTTCACCGGCCCTCGCATGCTGTACCGCACCATTCTCGGAATCGTGCTCCAGGCCGGCCAGCAGCTCACTGGTGCAAACTTCTTCTTCTACTTCGGTACCACCGTCTTCTCTGCCACCGGTCTTAGCGACAGTTACGTCACCCAGCTCATTCTCGGCTCCGTCAACGTCGCCTGCACTTTCGGTGGTCTGGTTGTCGTCAAGAAGTCGGGCCGCCGCATGGCGCTCATCATTGGTGCCCTGTGGATGATGATGTGCTTCTTCGTCTACGCCTTCGTTGGTCACTTCGCTCTCGACCCCGTGACCCCCTCCAACACCCCCACCGCCGGCGCTGTTCTCGTCGCTTTCTCTTGCCTCTTCATCGCCGGTTTCGCAACCACCTGGGGCCCCCTCGTCTGGGCTGTCGTCGCTGAGCTGTACCCTGCCCGCTACCGTGCTCCCGCCATGGCTCTTGCCACCGCCTCCAACTGGCTCTGGAACTTGTATGTTTTTGCCTCTAGTCTTGCCGATTCACCAGCTAACCTATTCCCAGCCTCATGTCCTTCTTCACCCGTTACATCACCGATGCCATCGACTACCTCTACGGCCTCGTCTTCGCTGGCTGCTGTGCTGCTCTCGCCGTCATCGTCTTCTTCTTCGTCATCGAGTCCAAGGACCGCACCCTCGAGGAGATCGACACCATGTATGTCCAGCACGTCAACCCCATCACCTCGGCGAAGTGGCACGCCGATGTCCCCAACCACCACCACAACGAGTCCGCCAGTGAAGCGGAGAAGGTTGAGGCGCGCGCTTAATTGCTCGGTCTCGTTGGATATCACCATCTTTGAACACCTGCATCGTTCAACCAAAACATTATTTGCATACAGTGACTGCATGCATTAATGGCTCACTGAGCCATACCCTGTATCATACAACCTTCATTGCGACGGCGTTGGGTGGCATATTGTATTCTTGAAAAGAATCGTTCATGAGGAATGAGAATTATTTTAATTGACCAATAACTAATTTGGTTTTACATCGACTCCTTTTGACATGCTTATTGTGATTGTGCTTGTCGTGAACTGCCTGATTGGTCCATTGGAAGATGGCCTTTGTAGACCTTGATCTACGAGGCATGGGTGCGTTGTGTTCACTAAGAGCCAACCTACATTTGATATCACGATATGGCCAACGCATCGCGATATGTGACCATCCTAGATGAATGTGAATCTGACCGTATTGAGATGTAACCTGGGGAACTCGACCATTTGCCGGGTAAAGTGATGCGATACAATCAGGATTGCGGGGGGTTCAATTGACAAACTCGGAGAATGTCATGCTTATTTCTGCAGAAGCCAAGTTGATGTGATTGGGGCGAGACAGAAGTTGGTATAGGATATACACGACATGGTAAAAGTGTATTCTAGAAGTACATGACAAAGTGATTCCCTCTTTAACTGGCTCAAATGGCGGCTCTCAGAGCTCAGGGGGTGAAATTGCGAAAATTAAGTAAGGGTTCGGTGGTATAGTACAACTCAAGAGACAAAAGAGACGCGCACACAGAGAGCGAGAGAGACAGAGGAGAAGATGGAAAGAGAGACAGGTAGGAAGACAGAGAGAAGAAAGATTGAGAGAGAGTGTGTGTGTGTATGTGAGAGAGATAGACAAGACTCCCGTCCCGGGCTAGTCTTCACTTATTGTCGTAACCTACTCACGATTGCGTCGTATGCGGGCTTCGGGTTGTAGTTTTCGTCGAACAGCAGCGGTTTTTGGTCACTCATCCAGGAATTCTGACGCGGAGGGAAGAAAGAACCGTCAGTCAAAATGCACTCCTCACTCCCAGGGGGGGGGGGGGGGGAATGCATATGCATGTATAGCTACCTTGTCGCTGACTCCCCAGACAGTGATGCCGCGACACTTGGGCACGCTGAGGCAGGCGCCCACGACGGTCGCGTAGTCGTTTGGCGGGGCGGTGGTGATGTCCAGCTCGGTGATGGCGATCTCGGAGACGCGGGAGGCGGCGAGCTGCTGCAGCGCGGCCTGGATGTTGACCGCCATGCCCGGATGAATATGGGCCTGGGAGCCTGCGTCGTCGAAAGAGGTCAGTCGGCCGTGCCAGTGAAGTATGTGGGTATTATCGCCCTCCCCTCCCCTCTCCCCGCGGGGGGGGAGGGGTCGTGCGGGAAAAGGTCCGTATAAGTGGAAAGGAACGCACCTATGCCATCAATGGGGAGACCCAGCCCAATCCACTGGTTCACCTTGGCGACGAGGGCGATGCCCTTGCCCCAGCCCGCGTTGTCGAGGTTGTATTCGTTGATGTACAGCTTCGCCGAGGGGTCCGCGGCCCGCGCGGCGCGGAAGGCGATGCCGATGTACGCCTCCCCCAGCACCTGGTGGAAGTGGGAGTCGCGAAGCGTGCCGTTGTCGTTGAAGACCTCGTTGACGACGTCCTGTTTTTCGGGGGTCACTTTGTTCAGCTTGCGCACGATATAAAGAACCAACCCTCATCCCCCCTCCTGCGCCGAGCGCCTTTCACGGACAACCGACTCACCCAGGCCATTATCCTGCCCTTGTACCTCCCGACGACGGTCTTGACGTGCGTGTCGATGACCTTGGCGAGCGTCACCTTGTCCTTGATGGCCTCCACCCAGGCCGGCAGCTGGCGGTGCCACAGGAGCGTGTGGCCGCGGATCGTCTTGTTGTTCCGCAGGGCCCAGTTGAAGAGGACGTCGGCCGTGTCAAAGGTGAAGGTGCCGGGGGCCGGCTGGATGGCGTCCCACTTCATCGACCACTCGTGCGTCACCTGGCCAAAGTTCTTCTGGATGATGGCGGCGTTCTTGCCCTCCTGGAGCGTGCCGTTGTCGATGGCCACGCCGAAGTAGAGCTTGCCCTTGGCCTTGATGAGCTGGTCGACGCTGGCCGGCGACTGGCGCGGCATGAGATGGGGCGGCGGGGTCGGGGGGAGGCCGGCGGGGTGGGCGAGGGCGGCCAGCGGCGCCAGCAGGAGCGCGAGGAGCATCTTCATGACCGGCAACGACAGAAGGGGGGGGATTCCGAGGGGACGTCGGGAAGGGAAGGACTGTGTGCGAAAAGGATCGGGAACAGAATGGATGAATCTTCAGGATTTCATTTTTCGAACACCCGGTGCGGCTCGCCGGTAATTATCTCTGGCCACAATTATTTTTCTTCCACCTTCCCCCCTCCTCCCCCCTCTCTCCACACCCACCGCCCCCAAAAGGGAGAGTCAAGGTCGGCGGATGATGCTATCCCGATGTTCCCGCTTCCGTCCTCGACAGGCATTGGCGAACGCCGGAACGAACCAAGCCCGCGGGGGCGGGTGTGATTGGGGAATGATTGGGACAAAGGGGCGCGGGATGCCGAAATTTGAGTGCGGGTAAAGGTGGCGCGTCCCTGTCTATCAAAGTTGTGTTCGGGCTGCGAGGGGACCCCCCCATGTCGCAGATGAGATCGACGCAAGCGGTCTCGCTCTCGTCGTAATAGGAGTTTAAAAAAAAAAACCCACCCCCATTTCGTGCCTGGACTGTTTTAACCCGCGTAATCTGCCTGTTCGGCGCCCCGTCTGCCGGAACACCCGGGGGGCCGCCCGCTGGTTGGATATGAGCTGCCCTTGGCGAAATCTGGTTTCCTGACTTTTCTGACTCGGCGCAATATATTCCAAGACCACCCAACCCTGGCCGCAAACGTGAGAAAGAAATAATGGTCGAGACACGGGGTCCCGTGAGGAATGGAGGGGTTCCCGTCCAACAATGCCATTTTCGACTGCCAGGGTCGCGTGTCTCGGAAATCCAGTAAAACAAAACAAAAACTGGGCGATGCCTAATCCGTGAGCCGTTGGTCACGGGGGGGGACCGACCGAGCGGAATGGGGGCGCCGGCCACGGAGACAATGCCGCCGCGAACCCCCCGCTATCCCGGTCCGAGGAGGTCCACCGCGGGCCCGATCTGGACATCCCGGTCTCAGATAATATAGCGCAGATTTTGAGTTCGGCTTGGAGATTAAGGACCATGCGCCAACGTTCGAGTAGTGCATGTCGAAAGAAATCTTTGTCAACGGCAAGGGGGGAAAAGCCACGCCGTTCTCTCAAGTTAAGCACGGGATGTTACTGTCGTCGTGAACCGAGCCGTGTCAATCTTTCGTAAAAATCCGCAATGGCTCTATTAAAACAATTGTACCGCCCCGCGCCTCGGAGTAGACCTCATCGATCCTTGCCGCTAAGCTGTCGACGACCAAGATGTTCCCCATGAGCGGCGATGTGCCCAACATGGAGGAGGAGTGGGTTGCGGAATCCACAGTACAAAGCATCCCCTTTTTATGATTAAAGTTCATAGGTGCCACCAAAAATTAAAATTGGCATTACGGGCGGGACACGCTGACAAGCCGGCCAAGAGTCTCGCTATCGCCAACACTCCAGCTTGGATGTCGAGCTTTTCGCGGCCAGCACTGTAAAGCAGCACTCGGGGGCCATTCCAGCTCCGTAGCCGACGTTGGTTGCACGGCCAAATCTGATTCTCCAAAGGGGACACTGAGAGAATCTAGCTACGAGGCCGGCTGAGAACAATCTTCTGCGGCGACTACATGTTCACTGAGAGTATCACTGCTTTCTTCTTGTTAATCGTAAATTGACTAGGCGGAAGCAAAGCAAAGCCGCGATGAACCACGATGAGAGCGAGGGAAAACAATACCCCTCCCCACTTCCTCCCTCCCCCCAAGATCGGCTCTCAAAGGCAATTAGCCATGAGCAGGAATATGCAGCAACTAACTATTGCATCTGTCTCAATTCCTTAATCATCACATCGTAGTATACACAAACACGATAACCCCAAAGTCAGTGGAACTTTTCCTTGGCCTTTTCTGTCCCCGCTACTTCTCGCCATCCTTGCGGCTCCTCCGGAAGAGATTCCCAAAGAACTTCTTCTTGCTACCGCCCTCGCCGGTCTTTTCCTTTGCCGGCGCCGGGGCGGCGGTGCTATCCTCGTCGAGAAAGGTTCTCATGCCAACGGCATCATCGCTGCTGCTGGAACCCGTCTCTCTCTTGCGCTTGAGGTCGGCCATTGAGACCATCTTGCCCAGGAGACGGGTCCGCGTCGGCGCGGCCGCCGGTGCGGGCGCGGGCGCGGGTCTCTGTAGGCTGGCCGCGGGCTCCTGCCGGCGGGCCTGCTGTGGGCGATGGTCCAGTGAAGGAGCTGCATCTGTCGTCAGCGATCTGTTCCATGTCATCGAGGGGTTATTCGGCGAGAGATACTCACTCTCATGGGTCGAGAACGCCGCCACAGAGGCCGCAGGGCGGACAGTGCGGTCCCTCTTGATGGAGAAGTCGGCTCGGGTGACGTAATCCGAAGTCCATTCGGTTGGGGATTTTGGAGCAGCGGCGATGGGACGTCGGCGCGGGGGAATAGGCGGAGGAGACGCTGGGCTGGTGGGCGTGTAAGAGACAGCAGGGCCAGGGCCAAAATCGGCGTCGACAAATGCCTGAGAAGGCGCCTCCGACTGCGCCTTCTGCTCTGGGAGAGACGGCAGCGGTTTGTTGGGCGCCGGCGAGGTCGGCACGTCGAAGCTCATGGATTTCATTGAGCGTGCTTTGCGAGGCGGCCGGCGCGTTGGTGTCTCCACGTCGCCCTCGACGTCGTCTTCAACGTCAGGTGACTGCGAGCGGCGGATGCTGGCGGAGGCGCGAGGCGACAGGACTTCCTCCATCTCACGATCGAGCTCATTGCCGATGTCCGTGATGAGTCTCGAGGTTGAGCGGGCGACGGAATTGGATCCTGTGCCAACGTCGGCGCGGTTAGTAGTGGACGCAGCGATTGCCGGGCTGGGACTCTTCATGGCGCTGACGCGGAGCGGTTGCGGATAAGCCTGGGATACGGGGATCTGAGGAAGATTTGCGACGGCTCTGCGTCTCCGGGCTTGGATAGGAGGAAGACCCGAGTTGCGAGACTCGAGCGCTTGGGTGATGTTGTCTTTTCGGGTGGTGTCTGGCCGTTTGGGTAGAGGTTTCTGGGAGGCTCGTCTTACAGAACCGACGGCGGGCGAGGTGGCTGACGCGCGGAGGCCAGGTGAAGATGATGGGCGCTCCGCGACAGAGCCCAGGTCAGGGAAGCGAGAGTCATTTTCATCGTCGTAAGAGGTGCCGTGAGTAGCGTCGGAGGCTCGCGCCTTGGTGCGAGAGCGACGGGTATGCTTTCTGCCTGCAGAACGGTCTGACAGTGAATCTGGAGCAGGCGCCGGATTCTGGGAGCGACAGGACGCAGATATTGAAGCAGAAGTGATTGATGCTGAGTCAGAACTCGCATGGGAAGCAACGGAATGACGACCGCGTTCATCTGAGGTAGAGCCGGTAACCGAAGTAGACAAGGTGCCAACGCTGCCTGCGGCTGCCTGGGAGGGACGGTTGCCAGTTTGCTCCTGGGGGTTTTCACTGGAGGTGTACGATTGAGCAACCTCTGTATCAGGGACGTAAGATAGAGGCCGAAGGATGGGTGAGCCTTGCGAGGTTCTTGACCGTGAACGAGGGACATTGGGATCAAGATTGTCCCGCTGGCGCGGGGTCATGTCCTCTTCTCCATTCTCAAGAGCAGTATCCGCCAGCGGCATGAAGTCAAGGGGTGTATGGCGACGTCCAGCCAAAGGGAGGTGAACAGCTGTGATGATACTGTCTTCTGAATAGACTGAGGAGGTGTCTGCAACATCGGCTCCGTCATCTGAGATGATTTGCAAGAATGTCTCATCTGCAGGATTTTGCGTCTGAGCGTCGTCCCATGTGTGTTGAGACTCCAAGGTGCGCGTGACCTGCAAGGGCGCAAAAACCTCGGTCTGTGCAGATGCGGGAGAGTTGTTGAGAGGGGATACTGGCGCAGCAGGCAGTCTAAAAAAGTCATCGCTGGTGATGTTAGGAGACACGTTGTTCTCATCCCTGTGAATCGTGGTTAAATTTGAGTAAGACCTGCAGCGTCCAGAGCCAGGGTGAGAGGGCCGACGCGCTACTGTGGCCTCGCTGCACGTTTCGCCAATGATGTCAGAGGATGAAACATGCAGATCTTGATGATCGTATGCAGGCGCAACAGCAGTCGTCGCCGTCGTGATGGTTTTCTGCGAAGAAGCAACAGACAGGGGGCGGTTAGATGCAGCATGCACGTAAAAACCAGCTGGATGATGGATGCCAGGTGTCAATCGTGCAGTGATGCAAGAAGGGTCTGCAAGCGTAGCTGTGAAGGCTCTGGTAGGGGGCGTCGCAGTGGACTGTCGCTCGGAAGCAACAAGCGGTTCCTGTCTTATTATAGCGTTTCTGTTCACAGATAATGCTGAAAGAAACTGGGGTGGGAAAGATCTGGTGAACTCACTTTCACTGCTTCTTTGAACAGCGACAAACAAACCTGTGTTCTCACCGGGAATAGAAACCAAAGGGTCAGTAACCAGCGACTTGGTGGACTGCAGAAGAGTCTGTACGCCGGCTGGCTCTGGTCGGTCGAGAGAGAAGGCATCGATGGATAAATCGCGCTGGTGGGCCGGGCTGACGGTAGAATATGAGCTGCTGCGTAAGTGTGCCGGCAAAAGGGGCGATGTAGGGGTGAGGTTCAAAGGAAGAGGTATGAACGAACGTCTCTTTGCAGCGTCCTTGTCCTCAATGACTGCAACTGTTTTCACCAATCCGGATTTCTTCCAGTCTGTGGCCTCATCAGGCAGGAAATTTCTTTGAACACCCTCGGGAATGTGTGGGAGCAAGAGGAACTCTTTGTAGTGCTCTGTCCAGGCCCAGGTTATCTCTGGTTTCCGAACTAGGCATTCATCCCCTTGTCTGTCTGCCTTTGCCTTGGCAATGAGGTATTGCCGAGCGTACTCCATAGGAGAGAGTCGCGGGGGCGCAAGCCGAAACTCCGGAGGAGGCTCGTTTTTGCCAAAGTAGACGGTTGGATGCTGGGGTTGAAGTAGATATAGTGGAAGGTTTGATGTGATAGAAGGGGAGATCAAGTTGGAAGGGCTGCGTAAAGATGCAGCATAGTTTGAGATGCCGTCGCTGTCGGATGTTCCTTTACGCCGAGCCACGGTCTGGCTGAATTCCGCGCCGACTCTTCTGAGCTCCTCTGGAGCGACAGGATCCGAGATCTGCGATTTATCAATTCCGGAACTACGCTTGTTCCGGAGCTTAGTCGCGCTGGGAACCGACCTCAGGGGCGTCTTGGGGCGAAGAGAGCCGCTGGATCTGGTGGTACGAAGGAATGTTGGGGGAGCAGACTCGGTTGGAGTTCCGGGCGGCATGCCAAATTGGTCGAGGAGCTCTTTGAGAGTTGGTAGCTCGGGAACGTCCTTCTCAAGATCAGAGGTAGCGACGAAGTTGGCAAAGGATTTGACCTTATAAAGAATGTTTGACGGAGTACGCGGTCGTTCCGTCTGGCTAGGCGTCTTTACTGGCGTCTTTGCACCTGTCGACAGCACCAGCGCCTTTCCCAGATCTTCTTCATCTTCAGGATCACTCTCCCAGGTGTAGGTGGGGGTGCCGTTGTCCGCCTTTGCTGGGAGAATGAGGCCATAGAGAGCAAGTTGATGTTTCTCCCAGCCTTTCTCCAGCTCAATATGCTGCGCTAGCGGATGCTCGTGGAACTCCGTCTTAGAAAGATCGTCCGGATAACCCAGAACGGGGGGCTCATCAAAATCGCAAGCCCATTCGCGACCGTCGGATTTTGCGCCGGAAATCTCACGACCAGGGCATCCCGCAAGGAGGGGGCTCGGGAGGGGAGGAGGAGGCGGGCTTTCGACAACTGTAAGAGGAGGGCTCTCAAAGGTCAGTTCAGAGACCTCAATGGGCGGGAGTTGCGGGCGGTTGCGTCGTAGTAGTCTTGACAAAGGTACAGATCGAACGGTTGAGTCGGATCCTCTGCTAAGGAGGCGGAGTCTTGAATGTATGAGAGGAGAAATTTGATTATGAGGGTTCGGAGTGAGGGGAGGGGTGTCGTCAGAGCCACTAGCCTGAGAGGCATGCTTCGAGACATCTCCAACTTTGAACCTTTGAGCCATGGTAGCACCTAGAGTGAAAGCCAAGCAAAGCCGATTATGAAAGGCATCTCAGAACGTGGGGCGGATGGGGTGAAGCGACGATTCAAAGTGAGATGGAACCAAGGAGCTTTCCAAGAACAGCGGATTAATATGCCGATGGATAACAAACGACTGAAAGATATGTGTCAGTATTGATAAAGATGAAGGAAACTTTCGAGCGGAAAGCCTACCTCAAGTTTCCTTGCACTGAGAAACCGATAATAGCTCGTCGATTTCACGCCACGCAGAGGGTGAATGAGTAAGAGCAAGAGTGGGCGCCCGTTGAAATTCAAGAAAGGAAATACTGGGGCTGGGATCGAGCGAAGAAGACTCGACAGGACCCGGAGAGAAATGAATAATAAAGCCAGCCTGGGAAGAATATTGCGTGGCAGGAAGGCACGTCAAGCCGAGTACCTAGTTGGGAAAGAGCATTGGAGAGCACAGTGCACGGGCCATAGAGGTTGATGATGTTCGGTGAGAATACATGATGCCGTTGACAAGAAACGAATAATATCTAGGACATGTGCCCCAGAAGCATATGTTGTAGTGATAGATTCGGTCATGGACGATCTCTGTCATTAGGGGATGAGCTGGATGAGCTTTTACTCCTCCTATTAAAGATATTGACTAATAGGCTTGATAGCCGTAGGTAATCATGCTCAAGATTGTTGGCCAGTTCGCAGGGCCATAATGCAAATAGCTTCTGTGCCGTTCACGGGTCACTTGTACGCTTACTGGATGAGTGATCTTGTGGGAAGTTGTACCGTCCGCCGAGAAGACTGTAGTCTAGTGATATAAAAATGTGTGTTGTTGGCTATTCTTACGTTCTCTACGATGAAATTGTCTGAATAGCAATCTAATCCTTGAAAGACTTCATTTTTGGCAAAATGTTAGCACTTTTCAAAGCCACGAGGTTCTAGGAGTATGTAATAGAGAGAAAAAAATCGCCACAGCACCGGCCTAGCTTCTTGACCTGCACAATGAACGTGGCTTCACTGCGGAAAAAATGATTTACAATGAGTGATTGAGGCGGTAGTTTTGAATTGTTTATATCATCAGGCTCGCATAGTAGTCTGTTTCGGGACGTCCCACTTTCTACGGCAACATCGATGATCATATTGCGAGCTGTCATCTACACAGAGAAGAGAAGAAGAGGGGTCATCGGCAAAAAAAAGTTCAATTTAATTCTAAACTATAAACCACCGGCGATGTTGATAAACATCAAGACATACAAAATTGATGGGCAATGCATCTTGAACTTGAAGCTTGGGGCACTTCCAACTACGGCAATACGGTAAAAAGGATATTTGGAGGGAGGGCCCTAGGGAGGAGGCGTCTGGCGTCACGCAAATGCCTCACCCCGAAGGTTTGCCAATTTCGTTACGAACCTGCAAACAATGCAACACGTGTTTCATGGTTCGCCTCATTGGCCAACGTTTTGGTCCTTTTCAGGTTCAAGTCGATAAGATGGGATGGAAGGGCTCTAGAACTGTGGGTTCACTGATCAGTGGGCTACCTAAGCAAGGTGTGCATGGCTATTAGAGGCGGTCTTGTATAGAGATTCATTCAGCTCACCAGCCTTCGCGCACCGTCACCAAACTGAAGTGAGCCGTCGAACTTGAAGCCATCGTGTCGTCAGCTCGAGTCTCCGTCGTCGTCGTCACTGTTGTCGAGTGCAACATTGTCCCACTACAACCTGAATTCGGAACCGAGTCGCTATCAGAAGGTGGGGCTGCCCATCTCCGAAACGCCAATGGGCGGACGCTTCAGCCACACCCCCTGCTCCCTATCTGCCCAATTGGGTAGGGCCGTCGGCTTGCGCCACATGCCAGCTGCTGTTTGGCTTCAGCCTGACAGGGGCCCTGCCAAGGAATCACGGCGCCAAGGATACGCAGGAGAGTAATTGGCAGGAGCTCTCAGCTCCCTCTCTCCCGGAGCTCTTGCTGGTTTGTGTCCTCTGCCCCCCTTTGTGGCTTGACGTTGGTGGTGTTTTCTCCTTGATCCATAACAATCAAAATCTCGCACTCCGCCGCAATTTTCAAACCGGATCTGTTGCTAATCAAATCGTCGCTCATTTCCCTCATCACCCCCTCGCCTCTCGAAACTCAACCCCTCTCGTGTCCGCCCCCAAGAACATTCACCACTGATCATTGTCAACACGAGCTGCAGCAGGCCCTGCAGATGCTCGTTGCATACTAGCCATGGCTTTGGTGAGCAAGGGTGGTCAGCTTATGCTGCTGCGACCCTCTCCGACCCGGTGGATCGGGACGCGTGGCCGCGGCCCTTGGGGGCTGTCTGCCACGGCAAACACGGCACCGGCACCGCTGTCGTCGCCGTTCAAGACACCCGCCGTCTACTTCTCCACACATCCGTCAAGAAGGTCGTCCGGTACGTTGGCGCGCGCATGTCCCTTGTTCTCCTCTCTTCTCCCGTCCGATTGGTGCATTGTTTTACATGTCTGTTGGTCCCTGTTTGTGCTGCATGGTGGTGGGATCTGGGGGCCATAAACGAACCAAGATGAGCGCGGCAGCGCGAGGCTGGGCGTCAGATTCTCGCTCTTTAGGTTCGTCGGAGCAGGGATGTCTGTAGGCCAGGAGCCGAGACTGCAGGCCAAGATGCAGCATACCATGTGAGACCACGCGCCAGCCTTGCCCTCGGCGAGAGCAAATCAGGCTGCCATGATTGCCGCCGTGCTGCCTCAGCTCTCTCAGCACGCCTATGATGAGCCCGGAACACTGAGCAACTCTTCAATGAACCGCAAGACATGATCGTGGGGCAAGAGGGGCGCACACCCGATGGACTCTGCTTAGCGACTACTCACTAGGGTCAGAGTGAAGCCATTATGAGCCCCGGGATGCAGCCGGGCTGGACTGCAAACCATCAAAGCACAGCGACGGAATGAGCCGGGAATGTACTGATGTTGGTTCCGGCCAACGGACGCAAGGCGTTCATCTCGACGTGTCTCGTGAAAACCAAGTTCAGTCATCGGAGCGATCTCAAGTCTTTCAAGTGACAGATCTCGCCCTTCACCTTGCAACAAGCTTAACAGGCGGCAATGGGTGACATCACAGCTAACCTCACCCAGACGAAACTAAACCACCCTCGAAACCGGAACCGGCCTCAAAATCCCAAGATGGCGGCGACTCGCTCGCCAAGAAGATGCTCGAGTCCGCCGCGACCTCCTTCGCCTCTATACTCGTTCTCGCTGCCGGCTTCGCCATAGCAGGCTACGCCTACCACAAGACCTATAAGCGCATCGTCCTCAACAAGATGACCCGCGCCTTCACGCCGGGCGACCCGGTCCTCGAACTGGCCGCCATCGGCAAGGAAGTGCCCCAGAACCCCGCCGATGCCGACGACCGCTGGGTGCAACGGCCCGAGCAACTACGCATCGATCAGATCGTCAACGGCCTCGAGGTCGGCCACTACTTCCTGATCCTCGGCGAAAAGGGTACCGGCAAGAGCAGCATGCTCATCGAGGCCATGCGCAAGATCGACGGCGACGGCGTCGCCATGTTTGAGGCCCACGCCGACTTGGAAATCGTGCGCATCCGTCTCGGCAAGGCCCTCGACTTCGAGTTCCACGAGGATTACATTGGCGGCTACTTCAGCGAACGCGGACCCCGCGACACGACCGCCCTGCTCGACATTGAACGCGCCCTCAACAAGCTCGAGAAGGTCGCCATCGTCAACCGCGCCGTGCGCAAGAAGCCCCTCGTCGTCATTATCAACCAGATGCACCTGATTCGCGACGACGACGACGGCAAGGATCTCATCGAGCTCCTCCAGCAGCGCGCCGAGCAGTGGGCGGCCTCGAACCTCGTCACCATGGTATTCAACACTGACGACTACTGGGTGTACGAGCGCTTCAAGCAGCTCGCCACGCGGATGGAGGTGATGTCGGTACGCGACCTGCCCAAGCGTCAAGCCATCGCGGCGCTCGCAAAATACCGCATGAAGTACTTCAACGAGCGGCTGAGCATGACGAAGCTCGAGGAGGTGTACGATCTCGTAGGCGGCCGGCTGTCGTTCCTGAACCGCGTCGCAAAGAGCCGCGATATGATCGCCACATGCAAGTCCATCTGCCAGGTCGAGAAAACCTGGTTCCTCAACCAGTGCTGGATCCTCGGTGCCGAGATGGATGACGACGTGATGGACCAGCAGAAGTGGGCTGTACGTGATCAACCCCCCCTCACCGCCCCCTTCCCCCCGTGATGCGTCATTCAACCAAACCTAAAGCAAAGGAACGAAGGAGATACAGGCATGCTAACAATCGACCAGGCCGGCGCCATGGTCCTTGCACAGGCCCTCGTCGACAAGGAAGAGGACATGGAACTATACGACGAGGAAAACGGCCACGTGCTCCCCTCTTTCCCGATGCACAAGGCGCAGCAGATCATGACGCGCGCCGACTTCATCCGCGACATGGACAGGCTCAACCTCTTCAGCATCGCCTCGAACGCAAACGTACGCGCCTCTTCGGTACCCATGCACCGGGCCTTCCAGGAGGTCTGCGCCGAGGAGGGTTTCAGGGACCACCTGGAGAAGACGATCCAGCGCATCGGCGATATCGAGTCGCTCGGCCGTACGCGCGAGCTCGTCGCCAAGGATCTCGTGCTGGGTGGCAAGTACGAGATACTCCGCGAGGGCAAGAACGGCGTCACGGTCAAGCTGATCGAGGGCGAGGACCGGGGCATGTACGTCTGAGTGGGGAAAGTCGACGATGGGATTATGACGGGATCCTCGCGTCTCGCCTATTCCCTTGGTCCGGGGGCGTGTTGGGGGCTGTCGTTGAGAGATTGGCGAGACTCAGATGTGATTGTGTGTGATTGAGTGCGCGCGCGCGCATTGTGTTTTCGCGATGGGATGGGAACATGCAAGATCGGATCTGATGGGGCACACCCCTCATGATCCATCCCACCCACCAGTTCCAGGGGACCACCCTGAGATCGGACATAGATCCGGCGCTGATCGATTGGCGGGATTGGCTTCGAGGTGCTGATCCGAATGTGGGATGAAGCCTGAAATGCATGGGAACGGCACCAGCTGGACAGATACGTGTCGACGCCTGGATGGGGGGAGGGGGAGGTTGTCGTGTGGCTGTGAGTGTGAGTGTTGTACAACTCACACTTTATTTTTATTTTGTAAAATCAGGCGTGGCTGGGAAAACGATGGCGAGAGGACCCATAAGGCCCTGTACGATATGTAGAAACGGAGGGGACAGAGAGGGGGGGAGATGTGCGATGTGATGCTACGCTCCCCCCATGTACGATCGATCATTAATTTCCAGCAAATGAAAATTCCCTTTGTCAAACTTTTTCACACATCATCGAAATCCTCCATCTCTATCTCTCTATCTCTCTCTTCCTCCCCGTCGCATGCCTCCAGGCCGCGAGTCCTAAACTCTGCTTCCTCCCCAGCCCCCCCGGTCACCCGTTATTTCTCCGCCTTGAGTGAGCGGCTCCTCTTCCCCCATCCTTTCTCGCGAACATGTACGTTTTTGGGCGGGCGGGCGTAGCATTCTCCGAAGTGACAAACAGCAGCCCCTGCTCGACGACGATAAAAAAAATGGGCTCGTTCTCCCCCCGGTCCCTGGAAGCGCGCGCACGCACTTCATCCCGTCGTCGTCGTTATCTCGTCAATCTCTAGTGTATCCGTACAATCCCTTTCTTTTTGATTGGGGAGGGGGGAAGGGACGGCATTTTTATTTTTTTTTATTTTTTTTATTTATCGTTTTGTTTCTTCGACCCTTCGATTATCCTTGAAGCCGGGCTACCAACCCGCCGAAATAAAAACCAACCATTAAAATCCCACCCCCCTTCGCCTGGCAACTTCCCGAAGCTGCCGAGAATCCGCTGTAGATCGCCGGGAACCTCAAGCGCGCGCGGGAGGCAAAACCGGCCTCGCAACACTCAGTGACAAGCCAGCACGCGGTTCCCTCGCCGTCCCTCTTTGCTGCTGGCCCCCATCATGGACGACGAACCCCGTTCTCTGAGCGCGCGCAAATGAGTTGCGGAGGCGGTTCCGCATTTCGACGAACCCCGGCCCCCCTTCCTCTCTCGTTTGTTCCGCCCACTCTCTCTCTCTCTCTCTCCCCCGGGATAACGAAAAAATAGACCAGCCCGAACCGAATCAAGCATGCTCGCCCCGACACTGGGGGAGGAGGAGACGAAGAGGAGTAGACGACCAAGAAGAAGGAAGAAAACACACGGACTGCTCCGCAAACAGGGGCCCGCCTCCTTCGTATACCGCACTACCAACGGTTAATCGTGTACCCGTACATTGGATGATTGGGACGACCCATGTAGGCCAGGCGATCACCACATTGGGGGCCGCGCCTCGCCAGGGTCCAACCGCAGTGGGAAGGGCTCCGTTCCATGCCCTCCCTCAAAGGTGCATGCGTTGCTTGCTTGCTTGCTTGCTCTCCCCCTCCACCCCCCCAATCCCCGTCCTCTGAATGGGCGGCCAGGGATATATGCTAATTGACAAGGTGATTTGCCGTCGTTGCAAGCCCTCCATAATTGTCTCCTTTCCGAGCCTAGCTCGCACCTCACAGCATATGCAGATGGCCGTCTCCGTCCTCCTGCGGAATCTCACAGCCCTCGCCCAACGACATTCCCTCCTTCCCCTCGCCCCCTCGCTACCCCCCTTTCCCCCCCTCCCAGATTCAACGAAACCGACGGTACTCGGATTACGCGAGAAAAGTCCCGGGGGTGAAGTGCATGCAACTTGTTGGATGTACTGGACAGAACGGGGGGAGGGGGGCTTTCCTATCGGCAAGTACCGCAAGTAGTGCCATGTATTTTTTCCCCACGTCTTTTTTGACATGCACACCATGTATACAGGCAGAACAGATACGCGGAGACGAATGAATGGCAGCGATGTCGTAAAAAAAAAAAAAGAGGTGCGGAGGGGGGTGTGACGGCTGGCAATTCGGCTCTCACGGCCGCATTGGCAAATAGGGATCTTCGCTGCACATGTGAATGCTTTCGTCTGCACGTACAGCGAGAGGCGTAACAACCAGCCCATTTGAAAGTCGTACGAGAAACATCCGTGCTTTCCAATGTGCTTCTCTGGTGCAGCCGGGGGTCTCCTCCCATCAAACCGTCATATATCATGTATGTATGTGAAAGACTACGTAGCAGGCAGCGCTTGGGCGGCCACATCGAGCCGTGACAAAGTTGCGGTTCAACGCAGCCGAGGCGGTGGTTTGCCACCAGAGACGAACCATTTTCCTGCGCAGCAGACGACTCGTTCTTTGCGTACATTTCCAGTTCAGGATTAAGCAAGGCACAATCATAGGGGCTCAATGTCTTAAATCAGCAGCATGGAACACCAGAATAGTGAGGATAGGCGCAGCCGGCGCAGATTGTATTGTGTCGCGGCCATTCCTCCAGTGCCGTCGCAGTAGCAGGCCTTCATTCATGCTCCTTTGATAATGCCCTAGAGACCTCGCTGAGAACCCAGTTGTAACATGTGTGCAAAACAAAGTAGAAATCAATCGGACAGTGTCCGAACCGCCCACCCACCCCATAGATCCCATGTCTGCCCCATTACCCAAAACCTGAGTGAACCAGACAGAAAGAGCCAACATCCGAAAATACAGTAAGAAACGCCGCTGTATGAGCACCAAAACACGGGGGGTAAGGCAAAGGTAGCGACACAATGGCATCGCCAACCCCAGATGCAAAATCCAGCGCTGAGGAAGACTGAACCACGAGCCCCACCGGCCTTCAGCTGCCCCATGCATGGTGCATAGGCTCTTGGGTTCCACGATTCGCGTCTGCCGCACCCTGCCAAATCCGTTGTACGAAGCTGTGATGCATTTGGCCTGCCTCACTGTACATGATGTCGTCTCCGTTACATGCCTCGTCCGAGAACTCCAACTACAAAAATGCCGACCCAGAAACATGGTGAAAATAAAATGAGAAAAAGGGGAGAAAAAGTAGCGAGAGAATACAACACACGGGTATACCGGTATGAAAGCAAAATGCGGACAATGCCTGCGTACAGCAAGCAATACGACCCAGATGTATGCGAGAAAAGTGCGGTCCGTTTTTGGCCCAGACTGCTCAGGTGCAAAGGAAATCAAGCCCAAGTCTTCTAGCAACGGTTTGCCAATCCCAAACGGCAATCCATTCGCCGAAATCCATGAGATGCCAGACTTCTTCGAGGACCTCAAGGACCCGGTCGCAGTTGCGTAGGCCGGTGTAGCCTCGAACTGACCGAATCACAGCGCGAACTCGTTCTTGCTGTGCAGGGTCGAAGCACGTAGTGCCGATGACCAGACTTGGCATCAGCAGCAGAGTTAGAGCGGGGTCTGACGGTTTGAAGCCTTCCATGATTGCCAGCGACTCATCGACGACAGCGGTG
Source organism: Colletotrichum jinshuiense (assembly GCF_051148585.1). Lineage (NCBI taxonomy): Eukaryota > Fungi > Ascomycota > Sordariomycetes > Glomerellales > Glomerellaceae > Colletotrichum > Colletotrichum jinshuiense. The sequence goes on from NC_139313.1 coordinate 3,781,398, forward strand.
ATCCGGTTGTCGTGCTGGGGTGGGCGGCGAATCGGCGGCGGAGAGGCTGGACGTTGCTCGTCGATCACGGCGCAGCTCGAGGATCCTGCATCGGATTCGTGCATGGAGCTCGTTCTGGACGGGCCTCGAGAGTTGGGTTCGCGCTTCAGCTGCATCGACGAGGGAAGCCCGGTGGCTATTGTGGGTCTAAGGCCGGGAGACGAGGCACAGCTTGTGGCGGTGGATGGCCGAGAAATTTGTGAATGACGACGTGAGGAAGATGATGAGGATGAAGTGGCGATAGATGTTGCTACAGAAAAGACCGAAGGTCTTCTCTCGGGAGATGTGGGAGGGTAGATAGTGCGGAATAGATGCAGGAACATCATGTGCTTGTAAATTAGGCCGACCCGATGCCGGCTGTCACCTGGCGGCCAGAGGGGCATCCACTGCTCGATGGCCTCCTGTATTTCTTGTGCCTGATACAGGATGTGGTATGTCACCACGGTCTCGGCCCCTCTGTAAATGTTCTCTCGAATGGTGTTCCTGATGGTTGTGATGTGACAGAGATACTGAAACAAACCATCGGCAACGCCCAGCAGGCGAGGCGACTCGATGGGAACCAGGGAATTCCAGTCCTCTGAAGCGAGGCGCGGGCAGTTGTTTGTAGGGTGCCACAGTAGTTCATCCGCGTAGATGTGATATTGGAAGAACTCGGTGATAAAGGCCAAGAAGACGGGGTCCTCTGGGGGTGATTCTTGGATGAGTCGCTTGTAGCCCCCGAGATGAACCCGGTGAGCGCCGTGGGGCTCGCCCTCGATTAATGTGGTGACGAGCAGGCAAAGGATCTGTGCATAGCGTGCGGATAATATCGTCTTCCGATCAACTCCGTCCTCCTCTCCCGAGCGGTTCATGTCGGCGTACAGGGTCTTCATTGCTTGCTCGTCGTGGTAAGCGGATCTTGCCCGCAGAGCCTCCAGGCTGGTGGTTGGGTTTTGCTCAAGTAGTTTGGCGCCATAGGGAGTGTCGAAATCGATGTGCTTACTGCTCATGGCGAGAATGGAGTGCATAACACCTTGATGAAGGTTTGCCAGTGGAAGGATGATGTCCTTGAATGCGTTCTTGGCCTCTCCTTCGACAGTGAGAACATTGCTGAGATGAATACCATAGTGTTTCCAGAAGATCTTGTCCTCAATCGTATCGACGCCGTTGAACAGGGGCTGCATCGTAAAGACGAGTGATTCTTCACCACCAAGACGATCTTTCATCTCGTTAGCTACCATGTCTCGACGTGGTTTGAGGGAGCACTCACCGTCGGTTGCTCTCTCCTTGCCGCTCCGCCAAAGTTTCTTTTCGTGGTAACCCTCACACACGACAGCATTCTTCTCGCAATTCATGCCTATGACAAGACACAGTTAGACACAGCCGAGCACTTGGATGGGCGCACCACTTACATCTAGGCTTTGCCTCGTCGCACTTCTTCTTCCTTCTCCGGCAAGTGATGCATCCTGTCTTGGACCGGCCCTTGGTAACCTTGCTCGGATTGATAATGGGGGCCACAGGATGCTTCCGGGGCCGGCCTCGTGGTCGTTTTTGTTTCGGCTGGTTCGTGGGCGAGATAAGAGAGGCTTGAGCTGGTGTGAGCGGAACTTCCTGCACATCATCGAGCTTGAAGTCGTCGTCCAGAGGTTCGAGTTTGGGTACGGTCAGGACGTCGTCCGAACCCTGCTCCCATACAATGTCGTTGTCAGCCTCGTCTTCGTCAAAGGCATCGGCATGGCCGGTGCTCCAAGAATCGGCGCAAGACGACGATGCAGAGTGTACCATTGTCGGGGCGCAAGACGGGTCCAGGGTGGGAATATCCATGCCGGTACTGGCAGGAGACAGTTGGCCCGTGTGGGAGTGAGAGGCAATTGTTGAGTCCATCCACGCCGATGCCGCCTGGGAGGCGGGCGAGTGAGGGAGCAGCATGTCGTCGTGCATGTTGTCGTCCGAAGAGTTGCTGTGATTATCTGACCACGATAGATCCCCTTCGTCGGAAACGATCGGTTGAACAGTAGGATCCATGGCTCGTCATTAGCGAGACCATGCCAGCCGGGAAGAACCAAAATTAAGGTGACTGTGCCCGTAGGTGATGCGAGGTGAGGAAGATGAGGCGGCGTTTTGGGAATTCAATAGTTGGGCGGTTGGTCAGATATCAAGACCGAAGGCCATGGGGATCTCCAAGAGACCAAAGTGGAGGAGGAAACAGATGGCAGCAAATGACCACGAAGGCGATGCCGAACAGGACAAGGCAGGAGGGCAGACGACGAGAAGCGGGCAAAGTTGTTGAAGATCACGACCGTGGCGGACCGCTCAAGAAGAAGGAAAAGGCTGATCGCTGGGGAGCCGACGTGGAATGGAGGGGCTGAGGTGGGTGGAGAGATGATCGCTGGGTCTTATTTGGAAACCAGCTTGCCGTCGAGACGAAGTGGGAAGAGAAAGAGGGTCGTTGGACGACAGGACATGGGCCAGCCGCTTCGAGGGGCGGGATATGCACATACATATCTGCAGATAGGTGCGCTGCTAGTGGGTGGGAAGTCGGGACATCGACAGGGCCAGGAGGGTGAGAGAGGAAGACGTGCAGAGAATCGATGTCTCTCCCACACGCACTAAGGACCCCTAGCACCTTAGCTCCCCACATGCAAGGTGTGCACGACTGTGAATTGGGGGGGAGTATTGTTTCCCATACGATGGGTGAGAGCATGGGCGGATAAGAACGGTGTGGGATGTGAGGTGAGGTCTCATGTCGTACCAAGTGTGCCAAGAGCAGACTGGGGGTACTTGATGCTTGTCGGGCAGGGCTTCTCGGTTCTCCTCCTCTCCACCCCCAGGGCAGCAGCTATTTGTGCCGTCCGTGCCGTGAGGAATATGGATGCTAATAAAAGAGCCCAGTAGCTGTCGTCTGACGAGAAAAGGAGGGAAAACACAACGGAATTGCTGTCAGCTTGGCCATCGTCCACGGTGGATGGCATGTGGGTTTTTTGGGGCCTTCTTGGCAGCATCTCTCCACTTGAAGCGCTGTGGTGCGGTACGATGCGGTGCGGTGCCCTCGTCCAGGTGGAAGAGAGACGAGACAGAAGATGGATGCCTCTTGTCGTTGTCCTGTTTGCTCCGACAGCTCTCTCTAGGCTGGCCCCCTCCTCTTGACTCCTCACCCACCCTGGTCGTTGCTAGCGTGGTGTGGCCGACCACCCCTACCAGCAACAGCGAGGTACTCTCATGTACCCTGGGTCACTACCCGCACGATACATCCCCATAATTGCTCGAGACGTTGTGATTCGCCATCGTAGAATTTCTTCTGGCACTGACAAGGGCCGGCCTAACCAAAAGGTGGACTGTGCGCACACCCTCGAATCCAAAGTCGTGCTCGAAAGAGTGTTGTTGCGCGGAGACTCCACTACGACAGAGAGATGAGGATGCTTGGTTCGAGATAAAACGAGATGGGCTTAATGAGACGCGTGCACTGTGAAGGGGCCCTGTTCAATGGCAATGACGAGATGCAGAGATGAGCCATGGCCGATCACTGGCTCACGACTCATGGGTCGCCGTGTACAGGACGATGATGAGGCTGCCGCGCCATTGCCCAGGGATCGTTTGGCATTGCGGCGCTTCTGGAACGACACCGAAAAACAGCTTCAACGAAGCAGAAAGGCGGTAATGACAAGGCAGAAAGAAAAAAAAAAGGTTGCATCGTACCGCGTCGCGTCGAGTCGAGAAAGTGTGGGGGAAGGAGGCGGTGATCGGGGTTTCTAAAAACCATCGTCTTGTATTATGCAGAGAGCATCATGTTTTGATTGCTGCTGTCCGACAGACTAGTCTCCAATCAAGCGTTCGGCTCGCGGTAGTCTGCGTGCCTGCTCCATTCGGGCCAAAAAAGAAAAAAAGAAAGAAAAAAAAAGAGTCAACGTTGGCCGGTACTTGCTCGTGGGTGTCGGAGCAGTGGTGCGTAGCAGAGACTGACTGTACCATGATATCATGGTGGATTTTGGGAGTGAAAGTCGGGCTTTCTAGGGCCTGTCACTGCATATGCAGGCGGCTGGATTGGGAAAGACGATTGACTCTGAGCAGAGAGAGTCGAGAGGCGGCGTGTGTGATGCCAGAAGCCAAGGTGCCTGGTAAGCTGGTGGTGCTGTGGGCGGGAATCTGTTAACGGTGGGTGGGATGGAGCAGTGTGGGATGTGATGGATCGCATGCCGTCCAGTCACAGGGCACCGTGGATCCGTCGTCTAGCTGTCGAGTCGTCCCAATGGTCCCAAATGCCGTGCCGTGAGAGACGGGGAGCGAGAAGTCAATGCATTGCATCTGTTCTCTCGTCGATCCATCCTGCGGCGGCAACCAACCACGGCAAGGCCTGGTGGTTAGTCGGAGAAAGTGTCCCTGGCCTGAGCTCTGCAGGATTGGTTTGGCTCTTGGGCAGAGACACCTGGCCGGCGTGGTGGAGCAGGACAAATAGGACGTCGGTGTTGGCGGTGCATGGAGATGCGGACAGTAGACATCTGAGTGGTCGAGTCTAGGGCAGGATTCGCCTCATTGAAACCTGAAACTTGATGAACGGATT